>NC_083243.1:112489623-113739623 GCF_032191835.1 Heteronotia binoei | reverse complement strand
ACCCTAAAAACATTTCCTTGGAAGTAAGCTTCATTAAATAAAATGGGGCTTACTTCCAAGTAGACATCTTTAGGATTGTTCCCTGAAAATATTGTGCATGCAGCCACCATGGGTCTCTGAACAGTATTTTCAATAAAGCTTGTTGCCTATTACGTGGGATCACTTATTAGTCAGGATGAGTCCACATGATTCCCTCCTGGTGAAAACTGTCCTAGAGCTGATTGGTTATGTCATGCCCAGTGTTCCCTCTAAGCTGAGTTAGTGTGAGCTAGCGCACAGATTTTTAGCCTCCAGCTCACACATTTTTTTCTTAGCTCAGGAAGGATGACCCCAGAACACAATAATTTATACAGTAGCTCACAACTTTAATACCACTAGCTCACAAAGTAGAATTTTTGCTCACATGACTCTGCAGCTTAGAGGGAACATTGGTCATGCCTAATTTTTGAAACCTTTCTTCTTTGTGTAGATCTCTTTTATCGATGCAGCATATTATGCCCAGACAACTTATTGAATGTAAACAGACAAAGAAAATCACTTTATACAATCCCACTTAAATGTATTTGGTGGGGCTTACTCCCAACGAAGTGTTCTTACGATTGCACTGTTAGGCTACAGCTCCATGCACAATATAGTTAGCCATCACTGGGGTTTACTTTCAATTAAATTTGCATAGGATACAGTTGCGTGATCTTGAAAGTCTTAATCAGTCTGGCCAACCAATTATTCAGACCAGGTTTACAATCTGACTAGGAATAAAGCCTGTTATGAAGGAAAATACAACAGGCTCTAGACAGAGGCTCTGGTCGAGTGCTCCCCATCACTGTCTTTCCTCCCATCCAAGTGAAGGCATTCACTCCCCCCCCCACCTCAAGGGGAGCTGATCTCTGCCATCTGGAGAGCAGTTGTAATTCTGAGTGATCTCCAGCCCTCACTTGGAGATTGGCAACAGTGGTTCTGCAGGAAGAAATGGCATTGCACTTGTCTAAGGTCCCACCCCTCCTCAAACCCTGAAGTCCCACTCTTCCTCCAGGTCCCACTCCTCAAATCTTCAGGAATCTCCTAACCTAGAGTTGGCAACCCTATCTCCTTTCCCTTATTTTAATTTAATCTAACCCTAACCCTACCTCTCCATTTTGGAGGTTCCTAGTCAACAGAAAGCTTTCACCTTGGCAAGAGCCCTTCCATCTGCAGTTGTAGATGGGAGACTTAAAAAAAACTCCCATGAAGGAGAGAACCTGTCCATGTGGCACTGATGAGGTGGAATCTATAGAACATATATTGTTTCTGTCAGGAAGTTCGATCTAATGTAATTTCCCCTCTGCTTAACAATTACTTAGGTTGTTCTGTTGCAGATATTTTAAGGAAGCTTTTGATGGGTTTGAAGCCACAGGTCACTATTAGCAGTGCTAAATTTTTCTCAGCAGCTTGTAGAATTAGGTGTGACATTTTAGGTATAGATTCTAAATTTTAGAGCTATATAATAGGTCCAGATTTTGAGTTCTTATGTATGGATTGTAAATGTTAAATCTTAGAGATATTCCTGTTATATTTAGATCAATTTTATTCTTAAATGTTTTATATAACAGTTTTTGCTTTTGACTTGTACTGGTCATTGGCCAAATAAATTGATTGATTGATTTAATTTAATTTGTGATTTATACCCTGCCCTATCCCGCTAGGCGGGCTCAGGGTGGCTTACAACATTAAAACATTGCAGTAGCAATAAATGAAACATCCAATTAAACACAATACATTTAAAATATCTCATAAACATAATACATAAAACAAAGGGTCACAATTCCAACAATAATACAGCCAGAAGCCACTGTTCAGCAGTTATCTGCCCCTCTGACTTCAGCTTTCCTCCCTTCCTGCAGCCTCCACATAGGCAAATGAAAGTCTTTCTCCACAGGTGGGAGGACCAAGACAACTTACATTGTTCTCCTCTCACAACTCTGTGAAGCAGGTTAGGCTGGAAATGTGTGACTGGTCCAAAATCACCCAGTCAGCTCCCACAGCAAGAACCTGGGTCTGGCAGGCCCTGCTCTGAAGACCTGACTCCTATGCCTCCTCAGACTCCACCACAGAACCCAGAATTGGCAGCTGTAGTCAGGACTGACCCGAATGAGTTCTGCCTCAGACATCTGTAGTGATACCTTTCAGACCAACAGTCTCTCTCTGACAATGTTGTTGGTCTTCAGCACAGGACTTCAATTTCTCTCTCTCTCTGTATCTGCACAGTATGCCATTTCCTGCCCCCTTTCCAGAGGAGTCCTCAGCCAAGCAAAGGAAGCCTTTCTCTGGCTGTCTCCCTCCTCCTCCCTCCCTCAGCCAATCGAAGGAAGGTTTTCTTTCCTCTTTGAATCAGTGCGACAGGCAGCTCAGCCAATAGGAGGAGAGAAGGGAAAGCCAGTAACTGCCAAAACTAAGGTTGTTTGCCTTTCACTGACAAACCAGCTTTGCTGGGTAGCAACAGCCACTCGGGTGGGAGAGAGGCATGGACTCAACCAATGGCACACAAGTACTCATGATTGATAGTTTGATGGGCTAAAGGTTGATGAAGTGCAGTCCCATCCTGTCCCAACCAATGAGGGAGCTGGGATCTGCCAACATGAAACTGGTTTTATGTCTATGGATTATGTATCTAATGAATAAAAATGAAAGATTAAGCAATCACAGAAGCAATGTGCTTTATTTAACCAAGTTGTTTAAGAATCAGCCTTCTTGGGTCAGTTACTACTGCTGTCCCAGCAAGAGAGAGAGAGAGAGAGATCTGCCATCAGAGCAGCATTTTAAATACAGAGTAGGTTTAGGGTTGCCAGCCCCCTTGATGGAGGCGGGGATCACCTGCCACCAGGCCCCACCCCTCCATCACTAATCAACTGGCTGGTGGTGGGACATACCAGAAGAAAGAGGAAGGCCTAGAGGCCATAGCATTGCATAGAAATTGACATCAGCAACATCTGTGAAATGTTCTGGTATTTGGGCAAAAAACTCTATAGCAGAAGCCATTTTCACCATAGAGTTGTTCAAACACTAGAGCGTTGCAGGGATCTCACAGCATGATGATGTCACTTCCCATGTGATGCTAGTGATGTGGCTTTCCATTTTCCCCTGGTAAGTCTCCCCCCAACACAATTCTCTGCCAGTTGCCAAGAGGGACCTGGCAACCCTAATTAGGTTAGAATGCCTTCCTAAGATAAGGGAATGGGAAACGAAACAACAACAATAATTTAAGATGAACCTAAAAACCACTGATCTAAATCCTTTTTTAAACTTTTAATTTCTCTTCCAAATGTGATGGGTTATTTGTTATTACACAGAATGATGTACAATTATTTTAAAGCTTTATACTTCATGTCTCTGCTTGTTCCATCTCTGAGGATAAAAGCACAGAAACCTATAGGATGATCATTTGTATTTTGTGAATAGATAGTGTGGCAGTTAAACAGCATATACCTAGAGCCATGAAGGTCCAAGGGGAAACTGGGAAAAGCTCGATATTTTGCAATTTTTCTTGTGGACTTCTAACATTTGAGTTTTTCTGGAGAAAATGAAAGTTTTAAAGGGCAAATTCTATAGATTCTAGAGGAAATCACTCCCTAAATTCCCTCTCCACAGGCACCACCCACAAATATCCAGGAATTTCTCAGGTTAAGGTTGGCAGACCTACTTTTTCACCATAAAAAGGCTATGATCTGGAAACATGGGACCTTTTTTTAAAAAAAAAAAGCAGTGGGGAGAGAACTTGATAAGACTGAGTGAACAGCAGGCTGGATCCAAACCTTCATTTCCCCAGTGTGATACTAAATTTTCAAGGATAACTCTATTTCAGCAATTGTTTTAAAAGATGAATCTGAACCAGTTACACAAGTCTGTTCTTTCTAATCCATGTTTCTCAAGGTATAAAATCTCTGTATTGAAGACCTTTCAGTGACATTTGCTAAGCTTGTCAACTTCCCCTTTTGAAAGTCTACCATTCTTGGCTACCTCTAATAACATTGGATTAATTCAAGCTGTTGGCAAATAGCACTGTTCTTTAAAATGCAACTTCACATTTTATTCACTTTGGAGGAGCTGTAAGATATTTAACAACTTTCAAAGATTTCCTAGTGAAAAGACTTTCTATAATTTTTTCATTCTAAAGAGATGAAAAGATAAAATTCATCTAGTGTATTCTTCAGCTATGGACTTCTAGTTACAGAATTTGTAACCCAGGTCTCTAGCAATTTTTAACCAAAATCTATGCACTGTAATAAAATGTAAGATGGGAACTTCTTATAATCTTTCTTGAACTGCTGATTTTCTAAGATTTCTAAGATAATGGAGGAGATTTGCACCATCTTGAATTTGAAAAACCATTCGCTGGATTCAGATGGCCAATTTGAGCTGACATAGGCACTTCCCCCAGGCAGATTAAAAAGTCAAGGTTAGACAGACACAGCTGCCACCCATTCCGCTTTTGCACTCACACCATCCTCCAACATCTCTGAGACGGATCAAATAGCTACCAGTAGAGAAGTGGTAGCAAAATATTCTGCTGCACTCCTCCCACGTTTCCTGGCATCTGACCGCAGGAGCACGCAAGCAAGGCAAACTGGTGGTATGGATCTGCCAATCCACTCTAGATGCTCACTGGTGTTCTTTTTTTAAAAAAAAAAAATCACTGCCACTGAGTGCATGAGCGCATAAGCGCATGGCCATTAAAAATGTAAGAAAAAAGAGAAACCCAAACTGCACTAAGCGGATGGGATGCAACAACCATGCGAGCATGCCAAAGCACCCCCCCCCCCACACACACACGATATATGGACGCCTTAACAGGATTTGTGAACAGGATTTGTCCACTCCATTTTGGGGTGGTCCAATTTGAGACGCCGCCCATGTGCACAGAGCTGCCCGTTGTACCCACCCATAATGCTCTCCAAACTGCTTCTAGGTTAAGCTATTTAGTCTATACATAACACAAAATCAAAGAATTTGTAAATAGGATCTTTAAACTGTAATTTGAGGTACTTCTTAGTTGCAAAATATAATATTTTCCTGTTTGCTAGCAACATTATCAGGATGGCAATGTACACTTATTCAGGGGGGTAGCTGTGTTGATCTGAAGCAACAGAACAAAGTTTGAACCCAGTGGCACCTTTAAGACCAACAAAGTTTTATTTACAGTATACGCTTTTGTGTGCAAGCACACTTCATCAGATACACTGAAACAGTTTCCGCAAGCCTAACTTATGGGGGTGGGGTGGGCGGTTGCTGTCAGGAATAGCCACAGAATCAAGATGCATAAGCGCTGGGTGTTTATAGCTGAGACTGGATGCAAGAAAGATCTGTGAATGGCAGTAAATTAGCATAGAAATACAAGCAATAACAAATGTGGGAATAAGGCACCTACATGTCAAATATAATTCAAATCTGGGTACAGGCGAAAATTGAGAGATTTAGTGTGTATGCTCTTTAAGATTAATTGAAACAGATTACCTTGTGATTCTTGATGTCAGATTTGTGTCCATTTATCCTTTGACATAGGATTTGACCTGTTTGTCCTTTGTAGAGAACTGACAGGCATTATTGGCATTTAATGGCATATACAATGTTAGACGATGAGCATGTGAATAAGCCACTGACAATAAGTTATTACTCTTTACTCTCAGGGGGGATTTTGCCTATAAAATGGGAGTATAAATGGTCTATGAGAAAAATACAATGGCACCTGACCTAAAAGACTAACAATTATCCCAGTATGTTTTGAGTCTTTAGTGCCAGAGGACTTCTATTTTGTTTTGCTACAATAGACTAATGCAGTTATCCCTCTGGAATGATCATGTAGGGCACTGACAATGAGATCGTTTCATTGAAAAAAAAAATTGTACACAAAGGCTTTTTTATATCAGGGATGAAGTAACCCTCACAAGTAAAAAAAAGAGATGAGTTCAGTATTTTTTACCTTAAATATACTTTTAAAATATATATTTTACCTCAAATATACAGCATGGCCCATTGTGAAGAAAAATACAACAGACTCTAGAAAAAGGCTCTGGGTGAGTACCACCCCCCGCCCCCGCTGTCTTCCCACCCAAGTGAAGGCATTCACTCCCCCCACATCAAGGGGAGCTGATCTCTGCCATCTGGACAGCAGTTGTAATTCTGAGTGATCTCCACCCCTCACCTGGAGATTGGCAACAGTAGTTCTCCAGGAGGAAATGGCTAGTTTGGAGGGTGGCATGTATGGTATTGTACCTGTCTGATGTCCCACCCCTCCTCAAACCCCACCCTCTCCAGGCTCCATCCCTTAAATCTCCAGGAATTTCCTAACCCAGAGTTGGCACTCTCCTTCACTTTATCTGCCCCTCTGACTTCAGCTTTCCATTGCTTCTCCCCCTTCCTGCAGCCTCTACATAGGAAAAGGATAGTCTTTCTCCACAGTAGGGAGGGCACAGAAGTTTACATCACTCTCCTCTCTCCCCTTTGATCTGCACCACAATCCTGTGAGGTAGATGAGGCTGGAAGTGTGTGACTGGTCTGAAATCACCCAGTCAGCTTCCACAGCAAGAACCTGTGTCTGCCAGACCCCACTCTGAAGCCCCAGCACCTATGCCCTCCTCAAACTTCACCACAGAATCTCCAGGGATTTCCCACCAACCTGGAATTGGTAGCCCTAATCAGGACTGGCCCTAATGAGTTCTCCCTCAGAGGCCTTTAGTGATACCTTTTGGACCAACACTCTCTCCGATAACATTGACTTCAATTTCTCTCGGTCTCCCACTTTCCCTCCCTATCTCTCTCTCTCTCTGTATCTGGCCTACTGCAACAGGGCACCATTCTCCCCCCCCCCATCACTGGGTGTTTCCTTCCCAGAGGAGGATAGGGGGGAGTCCTCAGCCAATCAAGAGAAAGTGTTCCCTCCTCCTCTGTCCCTAAGCCAGTCAAGGGAAGGTTTTCTTTCTCTCCTCTGCAAAGCAGAACTACAGACAGCTTAGCCAATGGGAGAGTAGGGAGGGGCAGCAACTGAATAAACCAAGGTTGGTTGTCTTTTACTGACAGAATCAGTTTGGCTGGCTAGCAACAGCCATTTGGGTGGGAGAGAGGAGTGGAGTCAACCAATGAGTTCTCCCTTAAAGGCCAAAATAGGATTTGAAAGGGCCTCTCCCACTGGTTTCTATTGAGAGAACCAAGCTTGGTTGCTTTTTACAGAGAGAAGCAAGGTAAGTTGCCTAGCAGCTGCCACTGCCTAGCACAGAAGTGGCAAAACTTGCTTAACCAAGAGCCACACAGAATAAATGCCAGATGTTTGAGAGCTGCAACACATGAATGCCAGATGTTTGAGAGCTGAAAGGAAAAAAGGAAGGGTGGAAAGAAAACAAACAGATGTGGAGAAGGGAGAGGTGGAAAGAAAACACCTTTAACTTTAAATGCATTCTCCAAACTGCAGACTGGCTTGGCTTGGAGAAGTGCTTTAAAGAGAAAAATGCTTTCTCCAAGCTGGCTGACAGGGCAGTGGGGACTTCAAGAGCCATACAATAGGTTGAAGGAGCTGGGGATATTTAGCCTGGAGAGGAGGCGGCTGAGAGGTGATATGATCACCATCTTCAAGTACTTGAAGGGCTGTCATATAGAGGATGGTGTGGAATTGTTTTCTGTGGCCTCAGAAAGTAGGACCAGAACCAATGGGTTGAAATTAAATCAAAAGAGTTTTCGGCTCAACATCAGGACGAACTTCCTGACCATTAGAGCGATTCCTCAGTGGAACAGGCTTCCTTGGGAGGTGGTGGGCTCTCCTTCCTTGGAGGTTTTTAAACAGAGGTTAGATGGCCATCTGACAGCAATAAGGATCCTGTGAATTTAGGGGGAGATGTTTGTGAGTTTCCTGCACTGTGCAGGGGGTTGGACTAGATGACCCTAGAGGTCCCTTCCAACTCTATGATTCTAATATGTGTGAAAGAGCCACATATGGCTCCCAAGCTGCAGTTTGGCCACCCCTGGCCTAGCAATTTCCCCAGAGGGCCAATCCTAGTCTGTCCTGGGGCCACCAATGGGTGGGGGAGAACACAATCAGCCAATGCAATGTAAGAGCAGTTGATTGATGGTTTGACAGGCCAAAGGTTGATGCACCACAATCCCACCCAGTCCCAGCCAATGAGGGTCAAAAGGGGAATTATATATAAAAGATAACTTATTTTATTATTTAGTTAAGTAAGAACCAAACCAGTTGAAAATAAGTTCTGAGAAAAGCTGTGTGATTCAACTTGAAATAACTCTTAACATTAATATATTGATTTGTTTTGTTTTGTTTTTCCACAGTATATCATCAGGTTCTCCTCAGGCCTGAACTTCCGTCCCCATTTGGTATTGCCTTGAGATTCTCCTGCTCTATCTATGAATCTTTAATAGAGACAAATGTCATCACCTCAATCCACCACAAGAACTGCTTTAGAGGATTTATTTTTTACCACAACATTACTAAGTCTTACACTGAGCAGGACTGGATAACTCAACAGTAAACCCTTAGATCTGTCCTCTCTTGGCTTCTACTGGAAAATTATGATTTGGTAGTCTGTCCATATGGGCAGGGCTACTCTGTCAAGCCATGTATTTCAAGATGGCATTTCTTTGAAACAACAAACAATCACATGTACTCATTTAACACCTGCTGCTTTTGCTCCAAGATAAACATTTATTCAAAATACTAATATGGGCCCATGCCATGGGTCCCTGTGGTTTTTCTCTGTTTTGAGTCATAATTTTATACATACTGTTGTAATGCAGAATACCATCTTTTCCTTTGCCAGCTCTACTGGCTGTAGAGCAACACACTGGTTTCCATATACATAGGCTTCCCAACCCTCCCACCCTGGCGGGGGACCCCAGGATTTCCAGCCTCTTCTCCCGCTCCCCAAAAAAACGGAAGCGGGGGGAGGGGGAAACAGCGCCAAGGAGCGTGGCGAGCTGCCCCATCTCGGAACGGGTGATGCCACTGCGCTGCTGCCGCCTCTTCTCTGCTTCACCGTAGCTGCTCCTCCGAGATGGGCTCAGCCTGAGCCCATCTCAGAGGAGCAGCTAAGATGAAGCGGAGAAGAGGTGGCAGCAGCGCAGCGGCATCGCCCGCTCCACTCCACCTCTGAGGTAAAATCAGAGAAGGGGAGGGTGGAGGCAGGCCAGGAGCATGGCGAGCCGTGAATCTGGGTCTTTCTACGCTCCTGGGTCCTTCTACGCTCCTACGCCACGCTCCTGGCCGCGAATCTGGGTCCTTCTACGCTCCTACGCCACGCTCCTGGCCTGCCTCCACCCTCCCCTTCTCTGATTTCACCTCAGAGGCGGAGCGGAGCGGGCGACGCCGCTGTGCTGCCGCCTTTTCTCCACTTCCCTGTAGCTGCAC
This sequence comes from Heteronotia binoei, assembly GCF_032191835.1. Taxonomy (NCBI): domain Eukaryota; kingdom Metazoa; phylum Chordata; class Lepidosauria; order Squamata; family Gekkonidae; genus Heteronotia; species Heteronotia binoei. Next base: position 113,730,241 of record NC_083243.1, on the reverse strand, counting down.
CTCCGAGATGGGCTCAGCCTGAGGAGGAGCAGCTACGGAGGAGATGGGCTCAGCCTCTCGGAGGAGCAGCTACGGTGAAGCGGAGAAGAGGCGGCAGCTGCGCAGCAGCGTCGCCCGCTCCACTCCGCCTCTGAGGTGAAATCAGAGAAGGGGAGGGTGGAGGGAAGGAAGGCATTTAAAAAGTTGTGAGGTCCCTTTAATTGTGATGGACAGAACTCCCTTTGGAGTTCAATTGTGCTTGTCACACCCTTGCTCCTAGCTCCACCCCAGTGTCTCCTGGCTCCACCCCCAAAGTTCCCAGATATTTCTGGAATTGGACTTGGCAACCCTACATATACAGCAGGGGTTTCTATATACCTAGTTAAATGCATTACATTTGAGCAATGGCAGACAGAATTATACATGACATTAGAATTATTTAATATGCTAGAAGCATTTAAGGAGCCCTTTTAATTATGCAGCTGATTAGGAACTTGGCAAGGAAGTGCAGGCCAATGAATTAAGTGCTAGGTCTATGTAACTGTTCTGCAAAATCCACACTGGGTCCCACTCCACGGGACAAAAATGCATACCCAGTGATCTGTCACAGCCTCTATTGATAGGGTAACATATTGATTAGACCAGGAGTGTCAAACATGCATCCCGGAGGCGGAATCAGGTCCCCGGAGGGCTCCTTTCAGGCTTGCTCAATTGCATGGGAGCTACAGAGCAAAATCTTGATTTTCTCCATTGGTTGAGGCTCCTCCCCCTCTTGGTCCCCCAGAGAGAGAGGGAAAGAGCCAACGCTTCCTTTGCCCAGTTCCTTAGATCCCATGGGAGAAATACAAAGAAAGCACCTTTAAGACGAACAAGTGCTAATGGTTTAAGCATGTTTTATTTTAAGGGTTTTAAAAAAATCTTTAGTTGTGTTTGTCTGTGTCCTTTAAAAAGTTTATATCTCTGCTACCTAATCTTAAATAGGTATACACATGGCCCAGCCCAACATGGCCCAGCCCAAGGTCTCATTTATGTCAGATCCAGCCCTCATAACAAATGTTTGACACCTCTGGATTAGACTATATGTGTGAGCACATGGTTACTGTCATATCTGTGAAATGCAGATCTGGCACCTCTGTACAGTCAGGATTACAGGTTCAGGTGGGTAGCCATGTTGGTCTGAATCAATAGAACAACATTTGAGTCCAGTGGCACTGAACTTTGTACCACACACCTGGGAAGCACTTGTAACATGTCAATTGGCGTTAAAACAAGGCTTCTCAATCCCCAGGTCCCAGCAGGGGATCTCCTGGTTTTACAGGCTTCCCCCCGCCCCCAGCCAGCTGGCCGGCGGGGCAGCCCCTCCCCCACAGCCACTATGTACCTTTAGATCTCCGGCAGGACCTGCAAACAGGTCCGGTTTTAAAATGTGTGTGTGCCTTTAAATTGGAGTAGGAAGCAGGAAGTACTTCATGGGGAAGGGTTAGCAACAGCCGATATCGTCAGAGTGCAGCCCCTCCATTTGGTTTGTTTTTGTTTCAGACAGGTGAGCGGGTTTGTAAAAGAGAGCAGCATAGCCCCAGTATTTTCCAGACCTCATTCTGGAGGCACCAGAGACAGTTAAGCGTATGTGTGAGTGAGACAGAGAAAGCGGAGGGGGAGGGGGGGGGAGGGAACTCTATTATTCCCTATGGAGACTTATTCTCATAGGAAATAATAGAGAATTGTTCTGCAGGTATCTGGGGCTCTGGGGGGCTGTTTCTTGAGATAGAGGTACCAAATTTGCAGCATAGCATCCAGTACCTCTCCCCAAAATATCCCCCAAGTTTCAAAAAGCTTGGACCAGGGGGTCCAGTTCTATGAGCCCCAAAAGAAGGTGCCCCTATCCTTCATTATTTCCTAAGGAGGGAAGGGATTTAAAAGATGTGCGGTCCCTTTAAATGTGATGGCCAGAACTCCCTTGAAGTTCAATTATGCTTGTCACACCCTTGCTCCTGGCTCCGCCCCAATGTCTCCTGGCTCCACCCCCCAAATCTCCAGGCTCCACCCCCAAAGTCCCCAGATATGTCTTGGCAACCCTACTTAAAACAAGATATAAAAACTATTCGTAGAATTACTTTGAATGCTTTCTTTTTGGTCATACAAACTGACACCAGAAACAATTCACCTGCATTCCCCACAATGCACTGGTCAGTTGCACAACTCATGGTGCTGACTTAAGGGTGCTTGTCCAGAGGGCTTCATAGTGAGGGGAATTGAAATATGGGCGAATAGGCACTCACATGGTCACTACTGTAATAAAGATCAAAGAAACAGTGGTGTCAGTTTTACTTACAAGAGCCAATCTACAGCAACAAGTAAGCTGATGTCCTGAGTGGGAAGGCCCACTGCAGTGAGGATGAGAAGCATGGTAACCAGTCCTGCACTTGGTATACTGGCAGCGCCAACACTTGCAAGGGTGGCTGTCAGGCTGTAAGATTAAAAACATTTGCTTGTTAAAAAGAGAGATTTCTATTAACATTTCTTGTACCAATATTGGAATCACACACACATGGGGTTGGGGTTGTGACCCATTTTGAAGTCTACAGGAATAAAAGTATTTAACAATTCAGTACAGTATATATACTACTGGCATGAAACCTGTGCTTTGCTATGATATTTACCTTTAGTCCAGTTATACTTCTATGTATTTAAAATGTTTTTGTTTTGTAGGAAGGATGTTTTGTTTTTTGGAATTGGTTTTGTAATATGATAGCATAGTAGCTGAACTTCACAAAGGTGTTCAAATAAGGTGAAATGTGTTGATGGAGAAAACACATGAAGTGAAGGGGAACTACAGCCTTCCTGAACTCAAAGTGTTTATCTGAGGGTATGCGTGGTATGAACACTGGCTCCCTCGAGCACTGCTGGTGGGCAATGTGGCCTCGATGACATTCCTGTAGAGTGCCTTCACTCACAGTCTGGTGCCATTGCAGAGTTTGGGTGAATTGAGGTTCTGTAAGTGAATTGAGGTTCTGTAAGCAGCATCACTGGAGCCCCCACTTTGAGGAGTAGCTTGTGAAAAGTTGGAGGTACTAGGTCCAGGGCAGTCTTCAGGTTCTTTATGCAGCTGTTGATATTGTGTAGCATCCTCTGCAATCCCTGTTTGATGTCAGGAACATTGCTGCACCTCAAGTGCAGTTTCTTTTTGTCCTCGCCAATGAAATAGATTTGCAGGAATTGGGCTTCATGTTGAGATGCTGGCAGCAGACTTCCAACCAAGTGATACACCTGTCCCTGACCTTTGAAGGTGGGTATAAAGCCATCTTGTAGAACCTGCTTGGCCCGGAATGATGTCATGTTGCCATGAAATGGGTGTGCTCAGGGTGGCTGCCCAGTAGCAGACCATAGAGAGGTTTACAGGTGAAGTTTGAAGAGGGGGAATGCACCTTGCCATTGCTGCAACACATGCTCCTTCCACTTGAAGGCATTGCAGTACTTGCATTTGTGTGCATGGTACCCAGAGCTAGAGTGCTGTCTGCCTCATAAGCCACATCAGGATCATATGTAATGCCTGAGTGAGCCTTGACCTTTCAGGGAAGTGATCACCTATATACCCGTATTACAGGATCGCTTTGTTCATATTGAGACTGTGCCACTCTGGTATTTGGCCACTGCTGGTATTTGCTGGTATTTGGCCACTGCTGCTTGGTGCACCACAGGAGTACCACACACATATTTCTTTGCTGCATTCCTAAACTGCTTCCTCTTTTTAGCATTGGTGTATCTGGCATGACATATGCCAGGAGCCTTCTTGGGGGCAGTAAGGTGTAAGAGGCATGAGGGGAAGTTGGATTGAGGGACGCGTGATGTGGTGGACAGCTGTTCAGGTTCATGAGGGAGGCATGCATTGAAATGGCTTGTAGAAAGGTCGTGTGCCACCTCCCCCTGAGCATTTATAAGGTCATTTGCCATACTGACTTTTATGGGAAATGTCTATTCAGGAATCTTGAGTCACTGATGTTATTACACAGAAGTTTCCTGAAAAGCAACTGTGTTCAACTGTCTAAAATGTTCTTTAAGTGATTTTTACCTCAGAATACAGAGCTGCATAGATGAGCAATGAGGGAGAGGAGTGTGCTTCAACTGTCTGCATTCTCCTTTAACTCATTTCCACCTCAGAACACAGAGCTTCACACCTGACCAATTGGGGGGGGGGGCTGGGGGTAGAAGCATGCAGCAGGCTGCCAGGCACACAGCAAAACTTTACTCCATTGGGAAAACACATTTTACCCCTTTTCACCTCTTTTCCGATTGAGCCAATACATCTCATACTGGGTCTCCCTCTTTTCCTGCTCCCTTCCACTTTGCCTAGCATTATTGTCTTTTCCAGTGACTATTGTCTTCTTATAATGTAACCCAGGGTTGTCAAATGTCTGGCCCGTGGACCAGAACCAGTTTGCCCAGGGCTTTAATCAGGCCCACAGCTCTTTTCTCCCTTCTCCTCCCCATTCTGTCCTCACCCTTTGAAGCTCCAAGGCTGCTGAAGTTCCCTGTCTTGTCTTTGCCGGCTCAGAGACCTTAATGGAAAATCCATTCCATGTTTTCCTTGCAACTTTGTCTATGCTACTATGTGTTTCAATGGAGTGGAGCTCAGTTTCACTTTCCAGTGTTTTTATGGCCAGCTGAAGCTCATGCTTCCTGGAGTTGTGTTCTTGCAAATAAAGTGTTGATGCTTTGAGCCAGCTTGTATCTGCTGAATGGACCTGACAACTGATGCCTAGTGAGTACTCTAACCTGAGAACCCACAGCCAAAGGGTGGTATTACACTGTAGAGTCATTGCCAATCTGAGTAGACTAGGGTGGGGGAAAAGCTTGCAATGCCCAGCCATTTCATGTTTTCCTAAGATCAGAGCATTTATATTTTTATTAGGGTTTGTAGAATCTTTTGGGCTCAAGTGCCGTGTTCTACTGGAGAAAGTTTTCCTTCCAGATGTTTCGTTCTCAGCTGTGGAGAACATCCTCAGTGGCGTTGCAGCCGGAGCAGGCGCTCTGACCTTCTTGGCTGCTGTGCATTGAGTTGCCATGCATTGCTGTGCATTCAGCAGCCAAGAAGGTCAGAGCGCCTGCTCCAGCCTGCAACGCCACTGAGGATGTTCTCCGCAGCTGAGAACGAAACGTCTGGAAGGAAAACTTCCTCCAGTAGAACACGGCACTTGAGCCCGAAAGATTCTACAAACCCTAATGATGTTACCAGCTGTGAAAACCTGAAATCTTTGATTTATATTTTTAGTTTCTGCTATGATCCATGTGCTTTTTCTTCATGTTTTATTTTTATAACTGCATTGCCAAATCCCACTATTCCCCCACCTTTCCACTTTAAATAAAATAAAATAAAAATATTTTAAAGCATGTTTATATTTTAAGTAAAAACTTAGTATCTTTAATTGTGTTTGTCTTGGGGTGTAAAATTTATATCTCCACTACCTGGCATTACATGATGGCCCAGCCCCACAAAATCCCATTTATGTCAGATCCAGGCCTTGAAATAAATGAGTTTGACACCCCTGAGTAACCAAAGTATGATAGCCTCAGCTGAGTCGTTTTCAGGCTTGTAAACATAAATAACATGACCTGGTATATTTTTGACCCCATTAAGAGCATGCCAGCTTCCTCAAGTAAATTCTTGCCCCGATCTAGCCTTGATTCTTCATTAAAAAATGAGGGGGAGATTAGTGTGTGCCAAATTACTCCAGGCCTCTGATGTGGTGTCCAGCACAAAGAGCATGTCATAGATGCTAGACCGAGGGCTTGCTAGTTTCCTGGGAAACCTTGTGTTTGTGATATTACCCACCCACACCTCGAATTAGGATTAGAAAACTTGATTTTTTTGATTTGTTTAATTTCAAGATTATTACTGAAAATAATTTTGTTGTATAGAAGACAGGGGTGTTAAAAATGATCTGCTCTGGGTGTCAAAAACACTAGGTATGCCACTGGCACGCCAGTGAAAAGGTTTTTGGTGTTTTTTTTTTTAAAATCAGAACAAAGCAAAATAGTTAATTATAGCTAGCTTAATGAAAATGGTTTCCATATACCTGCATTGTAACAAATTATAATCCAGTCTTTTTTATAATCTCCTATTGCAGAACATTTAACTCACCTGACAGTAACTATCTGTCCCCCATCTAACACAACTCCATTCATCTGTGCTATGAAGATGGCAGCCACTGCTTCATAAAGGGCAGTCCCATCCATGTTAATGGTGGCTCCCACAGGTAAAACAAATCTTGTCACACGCTTATCAATGCCCAAATTTTCTTCAAGGCAGCGGAAGGTAACAGGTAATGTACCAGCACTGACGATTCAAGAAAAAGGAGAAAGGGGTACATAGAGAGAAGTTACATACAATGTTTCCTCTAAGCTGCAGAGTCTTGTGAGCAAAAATTCCACTTTGTGAGCTACTGGCATTAAAGTTGTGAGCTACTGCATAAATTAGTGTGCTCTGAGGTCATCCTTCCTGAGCTAAGACAAAAATGTGTGAGCTGGAGGCTTATAAACTGTGAGCTAGCTCACGCTAATTCAGCTGAGAGGGAACACTGGTTACATATTAAATTCTTACTTCATGGGATGATATTACGTAGGGTGCTTCCACATGGGTCATTTGCACTTAGTCTGATGTTCTTGGAAATATCCCCCCCCCCTCTGCTTCCCCATAGCATTGTGGGACATTTGTGCACCTCCCATGGTTTCCCTGGATGTTTTACAATCTTTTTCAAACCTGCTTTGCTGAAAAGTTTTGGGAGATATCACAGAAAAGCCTGAATGGCTGCCACGTGGATGGGAAAATTTGGGTTTTTCCAGCCCTACTTTTTAATGGTTAGTTTTAGAGGTTTCTCTGCTTTGAATCTGCATATATTCAATTAACCATTAGTATCATGCAAAGAGACTATGAAGAAGAATGTATAATTCATGGAACTTGTTGATAGTATGCAGTCATAACTAGTTTATATGACCTTAAAAAGATATTAGGAAAAAATTGGTGGACCTGTCTATAACAGCTGTTCAGCATATAATTTCTATTATCGAAAGCAGTATGCAACTGAATACTAATTGCTGGGGCAACAGTTGGGGAGAACTACTGCCCTCTTGCCCTACTTGAGGTTTCCCAGGAAGTATTTAGTTGACCACAGTGGGAAAACTGTTGCAAGATTTACATGGATTTTTAGCCTGTTAAGGCTCTTACAAGAAAATAATCCATTCAGCCAGTGAATCCTTTGAGTCACAGATGAAACAAGCAATGCCCAATGTGCCCAGCCTTTATATTACTTGAAATGGCATCCCTAAACTGAGAAACTTCTCACACCCCATATGCACTGTTGTTGTTTTTTCACTTAAAGCTAACATGAACCCCATAAAATTGTAGAAAACAGGCTGGCTAGATATCAAACAGTAAAATACTAAACAGAATGACAGCTATTCAGTGTTGTGAATGTTGGTCGTTTTCGCACTCACCTTCCGCCGGCGCGACCCCCCTCTTCACCGCACAGGATCTGCGCGGATTTCACACTAAACGCTGCGGAGCAGCCAGAAAAGCCGGAAGCTCCCGTCGCAAAAGCCGCGCAAACGCCAAACTGCTTTTTGGCGGTGTCAGTTTGAGCGGCTTTTGCGCCGGGAGCTTCCGGCTTTTCTGGCTGCTCCACAGCGTTTAGTGCGAAATCCGCGCAGATCCTGCGCGGTGAAGAGTGCAAAAATGACCGTTGTTTAAGAAAACCCCAGGGAAAAAACAGGTTGCTAACTAGTTCCAGTTGCCATAGGAACCAACTAACTCAGAGGAGAGGTCAGCTCTGACAGGCCCCAGTAAAAAGAAAAGTGAAAAGAAGTAAAAAGATAAGTGGTTGTTGGGGGGGGGGGGGAATTGGAAACATAATGAGGCTTTAGGTCACTATTGAGTTCTGTCAGAAAAGCTGAAAAAATCTTCCCTGAAGATCAGGAGGGAGATGTTGGCCTTGTAAGCCTTAGGAAATGGAGGCCAGGAAGAGCCAGGAGCTATGATGGTGCTGAAAAGAAGTGCTAAACAGAGTGCAACAGCTACAAAGGGACCATCATGGCAAGGCTACCAGCTAAGATCAGTTATTTGCTTCTGAGAGGAAGATTACTAGATGACCTCAAAAAATGCAATGGTAATGATCAAAGGGAACTAGATATATTCATGCATGCATGCACGCACACACAGTGAGTCAAAGAAGCTGGGAAGCAATATGACTATAGAGTCCGTTGACTGATTTATACCGTATTTATCTTTTAAAAGGACAACCTCCCCACCCCGCTTTGGAAAAATGTTAAACACAAAAAGGAATTTTAAACATTACTTTGTAGACTTGTAACCTGTGTGTGAATATAAGATGGCTTCTCATCTGGAAAAAAAAATCTCGTCTTAAGTGAATATAGTACATTGCTAGATATAATGATTAGCTAGTAATAATGATTAATAATACTATGTAATGTGGATAGATCCAGGTGGGCAGCTGTGTTGGTCTAAAGCAGTAGAACAAAGTAGGAATGCAGTAGCACCTTTAAGAGCAACTAAGTTTTATTCAGAATGTAAGCTTTTGTGTCACAAGTTGGGGTCTGGTGATTGCTAGTTTCTGCCCAGTCAACACAAACTAGCAATCACCCAATTTGTGATTTTTTTTAATCTGCTAAAAAACATTTCCATGATTTTGCATACTAATTCACTGCTCACTCTCTCTATATGTAGGACTGCTTTCCATTCCATCTTATTGTCTGAGGAAGTGTGCTTCTAGCACATAAAAGCTTACATTCTGAATGAAACTTTGTTGGTCTTAAAGGTGCTAGTGGACTCCTACTTTGTTCTACTATGTAATGTGGTATTTGTTGAGAAAGCAATCCTAAACAGGTCTACTCAGATTCCCATGCAGTTCTATTAACTAGGGCCTCTTCCCAGGGAAATGTTCTTAGAAATGCACTGAGAATCCCAAATAAAATAATTTATATTTCTGAAAGTATCCAGAAACTTAATGCTTTCTGGTTGAGATATATGCAGGGTTTGAACAGCCACCTGGGTAAGAATTATAAACTAAGTACTAATATGGAACTCAATCCCTTATTAAATATACCAACATTTCATATTAAATACCTTGAAGCAGTGCCTAGAGCAGTAATCCATGCTTGAAAGATTCCAGCAAAGAATGAGAAGGGATTTTTCCTTGTTACAACAAAGTACAACAAAGGCAAGAAGATCCCTCCATGGATGACAAGGCCTATGATCACAGTTACCATGTACATGCCTAGTTGCCTAGCAACTACTTCCAAGTCCTTGATTGCAATGATTTTCCCGCAGATGAGACAGGCAATGCCAAATGGAGAATACCTAAAAGAAAGGGGGGAAAGGTAACCAATTTAAAATGATGTAGGAATGCCAACACAGAGGCATCTGGCTCAAAAGAAACATGACCCCATTCATGTACTCATTGGATTTTACACTAAACATTTAGTTGAGTTTCCTAACTACCTGGTTAAGGCCATTACCTTCAACTGCCCCTACCATTTCTAAGTTTCTAAGTTCATAATTGTTCCTTAAAGGTTTATTTATTTATTTATTCTTCCCGCCCTCCCCGCCGAAGCAGGCTCAGGCGGCTATCAACAATTAAGCACCAAACAATAAAACAGTGAGCAAACAATTAAAATTGACAATCAATTATCAGTTAAACAATTAAAACAATTTAAAACAGTTTAAATTAATTAAAACAATTTTTGGTGCTAAAGTTGGTACCATACATTCAGCGATGTTCAGCGATGTTGGGCATCTACTTATCACAGTCATGGTAACATTGCCAACAAAAACCTTGCCCCAAAAATCATGTTAAGTGAAGAATCTGAGTCCACATAGGAGTTGCTCACAAATTCTGTCTGTTAGCAGGGCCTGCCCTGCCACTAGGCAAACTAAGCAACTGCCTAAGATGCCAGTCTTCTGGGGATGCTGAATTGCCCCCCCCCCCATGACTTGGTGATGCTATCAGTGCAATGGTGGTGGTGGTGGTGCCTGGGGTGCCAACAGTCTAGAGCTAGCCCTGTCTGTTCGTGCTGAATTGGTTCCTGTCCACCTACATTCTTCACTACTGAAATGGGAGTCTTATCAGAATAGGCCAGATAACCACCACTGCTCTCACTGTTGTAGGAGTTTCTTGTGACCTTCTCTACTGATCAAGAAGAATTGGTTCTGGATGCAAGTGATAAGTCAATGGCAATGTACCTAATCATGTAGTACAAAAGATGATGTGAACTAATAGGACCCTGCTTCTAAGGAGTATCTAGCAGAGAAGAAGGGAGGAAAGCGACTTCCCAAGGAATCCTTGAGAATATATTCAGCATAGCAAGCAAGTTGACAAAAGTTACTAATCATCAATTTTGACTGGCTCATCTGTTCATATGTATCGGGACATACTTTTCTTCAGGTGCCATTCAGTCTGCTTTCTGAAAAATTCACTGGGTATAATCCTTACAAAAAGAGTTCACATGGCATCATCACCAAATGCCCAGCTTTGTTTTATGTTCTTATGGTACAAGAGTTTCAAAAATCATTGGAACTGCTGGAGGGGATGAATCCTTCCTTAGAAAGAAGCCATAAATAACTGGACAGAATATACACAGAAGAAAAGGATCTATCGCCACAGGAAAAAAATGTTGTCATCTGTATGATTAATATTTTAAAATATTTTAAGCATGTGTGACTAAGAGTCTTGGGTAGAAAGATGTGTCACTAGCTGTAGCTACACCAGTGCTAGGGGCTGGATTTGGGTGCCAATCCTAGTGCTACTGCAAGGGCAGCAACTGTGTAATGATCTTGAAGCAAACCCAGTCTGCTCTGAAATGAGCATAACATTGGGCAATAAATTCAACGTACAAAAGCTAAGTAAGAACTTCTTTTGGGAATTGAATCCTAGACTAGGATAGGATTGCCAGCCATCCCCTCCCCCATCCCTGAGGCAAGAGATTCCTCTACATTCATTTCTGGTTTCCTAATACCATTCCAAGCAGTGGCAAAAGAAAAAAAAATAAACATGGCAGATGGACTGATGGGAAAACTTAGAAGTGACATCAGTACTTTCTAGGAATCACTGGAAACTATATGGTTTTACCACAGATTTTCTGATGATGCCTTGAGAGGCGTTTGCCCTGGAAATGACTTCACACCATCACCAACAGCCATCCCCATGTCCCTACCCCCGGTCTCCTACTGATAGCCAGGCTGTGGTTGGACACTCTAGAGTTGGATGACCTGGATTCAAACCCCAATTCAGCCATTAAGATCACTAGGCAGGGCTATTTTTCTAGCAGGAGCTCCTCTGCATATTAGACCACACACCCCTGATGTAGCCATCCTGGAGCTTACAATAGGCCCTGTAATCACAGCCCTCTAAGCTCTTGGAGGATTGGCTACATCAGGCAGGTGTGGCCTAATATGCAGAGGAGCTCCTGCTAAAAAAAGAGCCCTGTCACTAGGTGACATCAAGTGCATCAGTTAGCCAGTTTTGCCTTGTTTCACTGATGAATTGGGAGGGATGGGTTAACTCCTGTTGCTCGTAAGATAACCTTACTCGCTCTTATTTTAACCTACCATATGAGGTTGCTGTTGTGAGGGAGAAGGGGAAAATGACGTTATAAGCTGCTTTGGATTCCCATTAAGGAGAAAATAGAAGCATAAATAAAAATAAAAAAGAAATAAGAAATTATGCATAAAATGCAAATGATATAGTATATCTCAAAAAGTGAGTACTTAGACTTACCACATGATCATGGTTACCAATTTCATTACAATCTCATTCAAGATATTGAAGAAATCCACCATCATCTTAGCTTGTTCTCCCATCTTGCCCATTGCAATGCCAAAAGCAATGAAGAACCCAATAAGACCTATTGGAAGAATGCTAGAATTGAAAGTACTGAGGCTTCATCAAAGTGAAGAATTCTATTAACTTCATGAACTCATTCCTGTAACATTATTAAGTAGTCTCAAAAGCAATTATTTAATTGAAGTGCAATTTATATTATTACTACCTTGCTGGAGCCCCAGAGACATAATCCCTTCTTGTACAAAAAGTAATAACTGTATTATGACAAACTGGCATGCCTTTTCCAAAACTGTCATGCCTAATTCACAAACCAAATTATATTCTGAAATCAGTCTGTTGTGTCATAAATCATAACAGACAAATATACTCAGTTTATTGTAGCTAACTGATTATGAAAGTCAGTAGCCAATTACTATCCCCATGAGTCAAGGGAAAGTATGGGAGATCTGCATATTAAATATATGTTTCCAAGGATCTGTAACTCCATGGGCTCCTTCATACATCTCCCATAAAGCAAAAACAAATATATTTGTTACCATCAAGCAAATCAACAAACAGGAAGTAAATTGCTAAGAGAAAGTAAAAGGCAATTGGAATAATGAATCATTTTTATTAATAATTATTAATAATAAATAACCAAATAAAACACAGAAAGCTATGTTTGTACACTTTGGAGTACAGTAAATGTATTTTCTGCCACATGAGATGAATGCGATTTGAAAAGCCAACAGAAAGATCTGTGCGGTCTCAGTTTCCGACCTGGTTATTTTATAGACTAGGGGTAGCCCAACTTGGGAGCCACATGTGGCTCTTTCACACATATTGTGTGGCACTCAGAGGTTGAGGCTTATTCTTGAGTAAGTGTGCACAGCATCAGGACTTCAGTCAGCCTCTGAGTGCTGACCCATAGGTAGGCATCTAGTTTCACCATATGTGAAGCAGGGAAAGAGGGAGAAATAGGCAGGCTTGCAAGCTCTTGTCCACCACAGAGATCACCCAGACACCTAGAGTGGGGAAAGAGCATGCAAGAGCCAAGGGAGAAAAATGAGCATATAAAGTGGCTGTGCCACTGAGTCCAGTACTAAGAGTTCTAATACAAAGTGTGTGTAGTATTTGTTCATGTCTTGTGGTTCTCAAACATCTGAATTCTTAGTGGTTATTATATTAAGCAAGTTTGGCAACCCCTGTTATAAACTGATGACAACCCTGGTTATTTTATAGATTCTCTGAAACTGATAAACCCAGAAGAGTCCTGAGTGTATGAGTACAATCCTGATTAGCTAAAATCAATGTCAATCTCCACAGGCATTAATGGTACCAGAGTCTTATCAATTAAGCAACTGATCACCTAACTATTAGATGATTGCTGGCAATTTGATAAGGCCAAAGTAGCTAATTGAAAGATTTTCCAAGATAATCTGGTATAATTGATTAATATTATACCATTATATTATATTATATTATAATGGTAATATATATATTTATATTATAAAAACACTTATGGATGAATGCAATGTAAAATATGGTTGGCTGTTTCTTAAAATATAGAAAGTTTGAACTAATAAATGTCAGGATCTAGATAATTGTTTATGCTCAAAGAAGAGACTTGTGCAAATTAGGGGCTAAACTAGATGAGATGCTGGAAAGATTTGTGCTCAGATTTCCTGCATGTTCTTTATTTTGCAATAGCAGCTAGGAGGGAGAGAATTTGGATAGGGGCTGCAGTGAGGGAAGAAGTGAGCTTAAATCTTTTCCTTACACTGTCACTTACCTCCTGCAGATCTATTAGCCTTGTCAGGGGAAGATGCAGATAACATACAGACAATCTCACCTGAGGAAAATATCAGCTCTGGGTAGGGGGTATTTGAGGCTGGGAACATTGTATGGGAAGAAAGAGAACTGCTATATCTTGTGGCTCTGATTCAAATCAGGACTTTCCATAACTGCTACGCAATAAAAAGCATATTGGAGATCTAAACATCTATCATAATGCAGCCAAATGAATGCCAACTATCTGGAAGCCACCACAATTATAAGCTAAGCCAAATACCCCACTAAAATTGGCATGGAATGCAATCAGTTTATAAATGAATATGAGTTTAGCTACTTTTTGTGACATCAGTGTTTTGAAACTCCATCACTATTGAATACATGAGGCTGTCTCATAAAGCGACATAAACTGTTATATACATTATATTTCTTCCAAAATATAGTTTTAAACATTTTCAAAAAATACCTTGATCATATCTTATGAAGTGTGTATAGACATTGGTGGACTTGATTTTTTTAAAGGCCATCTTTGGGGGACGGGGAGAGACTTCTCAACAGAATGAGGGTGAATGTTTGAACTTTTCATGTAACAGCATTCATAGACAACAACCTTTCTGGTTTAGTTTAGGGAGCTGAAACCAAAGGCTAAGCTAAAAAAACCCAAGCTGTTTCACACTTAATAAGGGAAAAACAACTGATTAGATTCAATATAAAACTGGAGAAAGCTATTTCCTTACCTAAAACATTCATTCCATCCTTAAATTCAAGGCCCTTCTTAATAACCGTCTGTGGTTCTGCAGTTACTTCTGTTTCATTCATCATGGCAAAAATGGATTCTGTAACATTAGCTGGTTCTTCAATTTCTTGAGGGACAAGTACTTTCTTAGTGACTGTTTGAATCTGACAGAATCAAAAGACAGACTGCAAATGTCTTTGTTACATAACAAACCACTTTACACTTTTTCACATCAGGTGCCCTTCTAAACTGATTTGTTGTATGCAGTCATTTGCATGGAACATACAAGACGTAGACTGGGGCCACTAGTACACTAGCATTTGAATTGGGGAATAGAACAACCCACAAAGACTTGCAAGGGTCATTTCGTTTTGCCCTGTATCACCTTCCTAACACTATTTCCTCTTTCTATCCTCCTGTCAATTCATATCCATGCCCCATTTCCCTCTTGCCTTCCCACTGACCAACTAACTTTTCTTTTATCTGCACTCAGTCTTTAGTTTTATATATGATTTAATTTTTGCCCCACCTTTCTTCCCAATGGGGACCCAAAGCAGCTTACATCATTCTCCTCTCCTATGTTTTACTCTCACAATAATCCTGTGAGGTAGATTAGGTCGACAGTGAGAGACTGGCCTAAAGGTCAACCAGCAGCTTCCATGGCAAAGTGGGAATTGAAATCTGGGTCTCCCAGTTCCAACTCTGATATTTTAAGCACTAATCATACTGTCTGTCAATTTTCCCTCCTTAACTTCCTCTGGCAGTCACTCTTTGGGAAAGATCTGGCCAAGTGCAAAAGCTATGCTGTAACAAGTTGCTCAGTTGAGTTGTGTGGTAGCTACTGCTAGGTGTACCCAAGTTATGCGAAGGCTGCTACTGAACCTAGGTGAGTTGTGTGGCATCAGGTCATAGCCACCACATCACCTGGGTGAATCACACAAGTTACATGGTAGCAAGTTGCCTGATGGTGTGCCCAGACAAATTCCTGATGAGAACATCCATTCTCTAACCCTAGGCAAGAATCTCACTGATTGATTCCACAGTAGCAGTTGTTCCGCCCTCGAGTTTCTGCTTTCCCCGGCTCAACCAATCAATTCCCCACCAGTTGCTATGTGGCTGCATTTTAAAGTGCATATCCCTCCAATTTCTCCTGCATCTTCCTGATTTGTTTTTTTGGAGATCAGGAAGACATGGGAAAAATTGAATGGAAACGAGGGTCAATATGCAGCTGTGCAGCAACTGGAGGGGAATTGATCAGCTGAGCTGGGGAAAGCAGAAGCCTGAGGGTGGAGCGATTGCTACAGTAGAATCAGTCACTGTAAAGTTACCTGATCTGAAAAATGGAGCTTCTTCAGATTACAAAGCTAAAAGAAGCTATGGCCATTTCTACAACTGGCTCAAGTCACTGAGAAAATTACCATTCCTAGAACATCAAGACTGGGTTTACACATCGAGGGTAAGTCATGGTATACTACAGTTACCACATAGGATAGGAAATTAAACACCAAAATTATATTCTATCAATACTTAAATAATAGAAGTAAACATATTCTTCCTGTCTAGGTAAAGAACTATTGCCATATACAGAAGCAGTATCTTAAAATCAAGTTTATTTATTTTATTTATTTAATAGGCTTATATTCTGCCTTTTCCCGTAAATCTATGAAGATTACATCAAAGCCAGCTGGCAAGACAGCAATCAGGTTTTCATCCATTATAGCAATTATCCAGAAGCCAGGGCTTTTTTGTTGAAGGAACTCCTTTGCATATTAGGCCACACACTCCTGATGTAGCCAGTCCTCCAAGAGCTAAAGCTCCAGGAGGACTGGCTATGGCCTAATATGCAAAGGAGTTCCTGCTATGAAAAAACCCCTGCCAGAAGCCACTGATATTTAAAGACAATTACTGATCAGTTGAACTGGAAGATGTTTTAGTGCTATGCTTAATTACCATTTATAAAAAATTAAAAAGAAGGGTGGAGGAATATATGTGGAAAATGTCACTCTAAACTTTATTTCATTTACTGAAGACATTTATTTCTATCCCATTGCCTTAATGAAGTTTATAAGGCAACAGAAAACTAATGACAATGCAACACTAATAAGACCTAACAAAATAAGACCGCCAGCAAATCAAATAAAATTAAGAGTAAAAGTCTGCAGCACAAGATTCTATAACAACCCCTCTTTAAAAAGCACAAAGAGTGATGAACACAGCAAAATATAACCAATGTGACGAAAGAACGCAATACTCACCATCACTTTGTATGTTATTTTCTTAAATAATTTTAAAAAGAATGCTATGCATTGCAGAAAGTTTTCTGTAACATTTTAATAAATAAAACTACAGGGTTTAAAAGAGATCAGAATGCAACTTTTAGTTGCTAAAAGTGCCAGGTGCTTAAGTGTTGCCAGAAGCTAGGGGCCCCATTTCAGATTTCCACAGAAAAAAACACTGTGGAACTAGTGTATAAGTCTCAAAATAGGCACTCATAATACAGGTTCATACATGGTCAGAAAGAATAGCGAGAGAAATTTCTCATCATGACCACACAGCACCCTTGGATGAAAAAAAAGGGCTACAATAAAAGCTTATAACGAGAAAGCTGAAAGACACTGAAGAAACACAGGGCTTCAATAAAAGCTTATAATGAGAAAGAAAAGCTGAAAGACACTGAAGCAACTGAAGCAATCTGCATTTTGCCAAGTGGCATTAACATTATACCCACCAGGAGAAATATAAAAGGAATTAAAACACTAATATAACTTAGTAGCTGAACTCCCATTCAGTCAATTTTCCCGCCCTTCAGCTTTGTACCAGTCATGGATTCCCACATCCTCATCAACAATAAATAACTGAAATGCAAGAAAGCAGTTCAGTGTTTAACACATACTGTTCTAATTACTGATTACCATGTGACTCTTCTTTTGATGGCATTATGAAAAATAAATGAGAAAACCACAAGGGTTTGCTAAAATTCTACAATTCATTTGGAAAAAACTCCCACTCAGATCAATTCAACTCACTTCTGAGAAGGCCTGATTAGGAAGAAAGCATTTGGCTGAAATGTGAAAGAAGGAAAGATACAGCTAACTTAGCTCAGTTATACAGAAAAATATAGCTATACAGAAAAGTGATATTGGAACAAAAGGAAAAACTGTATAACAGTAACAACTGTTAATACAAGTCTTGGCTTGCTACTCTATATTTAGAAACAAACAATTTATTATCAGTATTATTAACAAAAAACACTAGATGCTAGATTTTAACAAGTGGCAAAATTACAATAGAGGGCTGATGTTACAGCAACAACAGCAATGGATAGCCTAGGTCAGGGGTATCAAATGTCTAGCCCACGGACCAAATCGGCCCCCCAAGAACTTCAATCAGGCCTGCGGGCTCTCTTCTCCCCCCTCCCCCTTCTGCCCTTCCCCTTGGGAGCTCCAAGGCTGCAACATTCCCAGCTCCTTTAGCCTTCTCTTTGCAGAGGCTAAAGCACAAAGCAAAGCTGCAGAATGGATTTCTAATTCAGGCCGACCAGCAGAGCAGACCGGAATGGAAAATCACTCAGGGCGTTTTCGCACTCACCTTCAGCCGGTGCGACCCCCCTCTTCACCGCGCGGATTTTGCACTAAATGCCGCGGAGCAGCCAGAAGAGCCAGAAACTCCCGACGCAAAAGCCGCGCAAACGGAAACTGCTTTTTGGCGGTTTACGTTTGAGCGGCTTTTGCACCGGGAGCTTCCGGCTCTTCCGGCTGCTCCGCGGCATTTAGTGCGAAATCCGCGCAGATCCTGCGCAGTGAAGAGGGGGGTCGCGCCGGCTGAAGGTGAGTGCGAAAACGCCCTCATTGTTTGCCTTGCAACTTTGTTTCAATGGAGTGGAGCTGAGCTTAACTTTGCAGCATTCCTAGAGCCAGCTGAAGCTTCCTGGATGCTTTGAGCTAGCTTTGTCTCTTCTCAGTGGACATAAGAACTAGTGCCTAGTGTACTCTAACTTGGAAACACACAGCCAAAAGGGGATATTACACTGGAGAGTCATTGCTTATCTGAGTAGATTGGGGGTGGGGGAGGAAAGAAATTTGAAATGCCTTGCCCATTTCATGTTTTCTCAGGCTGAGAGCATTTTATATTTTTAGTTTTCTGCTGTGTGATCCTTGTGCTTTTTCTTTGTTTTATTTTTAAAATTGCAATCCAAAACCCCACTATTCCCCTACCTTTCCATTTTAAATAAAATATTGCAAGTTTTAAGCATGTTTGTATTTTAAGTTGAAAATAATATCTTTAATTGTGTTTGCCTGTGTCCTTTATAGAGTCTATACCTCCGCTATCCGGCATTACATTTTAGGACACACATGTCTCAGCCACACAAAGTCCCATTTATGTAAGATTCAGCCCTCCTAACAAATGAGTTTGGCACCCCTGGCCTAGGTAACTATCTATTTCATTCACCTTCTTCAGGCTGCAGTACACTAGGTAAAGCATTGAATTCAATTACTGAATATCCAGTATTTCCTTCAATTTTATTCTTAAACGCACTCCAGCTTTTACAGAGAGCCAGTTTGGTGTAGTGGTTAAGTGCACGAACTCTGATCTGGGAGAACCGGGTTTGATTACCCACTCCTCCACTTGCAGCTGCTGGAATGGCCTTGGGTTAGCCATAGCTCTCATAAAAGCTTTCCTTGAAAGGGAAGCTGCTGTAAGAGCTCTCTCAGCCCCACCCACCTCATACGGTGTCTGTTGTGGAGGAAGATGATAAAGGAGATTGTAAGCCACTCTGAGACTCTGATACAGAGAGAAGGGCGGGGTATAATTCTGCGGTCTTCTTCTTCTACAACTGTTGTATAGACAGTTACAGTTGGAGCATCAGAGATTAACAGTCTTCCATTAGGGATTAAGCTTTGTCAGATTCAAAATGTCTCTGTGCTAGGCTCTCACTGAACTTAGTTCAGCGACTGCTGACAATTTTCTTTCCATGTGTCCTCTACCCTACCTTGACTTCCCAACCCATACTCTACAGCCTCCAGTCAATGCCTTAGATAACATAAATGATGCCATTTCAAAATGTTTAAGAATTTTTTTTATTCATTTACAAAAAAAAAAGAAAGAAAGGTCATATTGGGTGATTACAGACCGGCACTTTGGGCTGACTCTGAGAAACTGACTAGAAAAATCCTTCCAAACACAAACATCTGCTGCCCATCCCCATCCTGTACTCACCCTGTCCTTTGGCATCCTGAGAGTGGCTCAAAAAGCTACCACTTTCAAAATGGTAGCAAATTTTTGAACTGCACGCCAGTTATCTCCTCAGCGTCTGGAAGCAAAAGGGTGCAAGCCAGGCACCTTAGCGGTGTGAAACCGTCAAGCCGCCTCAAGCTGCATCCGGCTTTTCTTCTCAAAAAAAAAAAACTGCTCAAAGAGCATGTGCACATGGGCGCATTAGTACATGTGCATGACCACTAAAATGTATAGGGGGAACCCCAAACTGAGCAATGGGAATGGTGTGTAACAGCCATCTGATCGCGCCCATGTCACTCCGTGGATGGGATAGGGATGGCTTGTGAGGGAGCGTGTGGAGGGTTCAAGAACTCATGCCCATCTCTTGATGAGTGCAGGTGGAAGCATATGCTTGTGGAGACATTTTACACATTCCTTAAAAGTCACGTTTGTATACTTTTCTTATAAAGTATGACTACAGCCTGAAGTGTTTATGCACTGAATAACTGTAGAATAAGCAACAGGAAATTTTCCTCTCCTCCCTGCTTCTGATCCAATGATGTTCTTTAGTCCTAATTGGGAGGATACACCCACCAAAGTCTATTCCACCTTCTGGCTGCAATTATTTTCACTGTTCTTGGCACTTGTTTTCATGACAGCTAGCTGATTTGCATTTTGCCAATTGTGGTTGGTAACATTCCTCATATATAAT
This sequence comes from Heteronotia binoei, assembly GCF_032191835.1. Taxonomy (NCBI): domain Eukaryota; kingdom Metazoa; phylum Chordata; class Lepidosauria; order Squamata; family Gekkonidae; genus Heteronotia; species Heteronotia binoei. The sequence goes on along the minus strand of NC_083243.1, from coordinate 113,709,978 downwards.
CTGAAGACTGGGCTGAAGGAAATCAACAATATAATGCTTCAGGTTTTAAAAAGTTATTTGGGGAAAAGTAATGAACTTTGTCCAAACCTGTTGGCATGGCATTCACTAAAACTGTTAACAGTTCAACAATAACTGTCCATATGGAAATAAAGGCATTATGCGACTAATGTTCCCTCTAAGCTGCAGAGTCTTGTGAGCAAAAATTCTACTTTGTGAGCTACAGGTATCAAAGTTGTGAGCTACTGGCATTAAAGTTGTGAGCTACTGCATAAATTATTGTGCTCTGGGGGCATTTTTCCTGAGCTACGACAAAAATGCTTGAGCTGGAGGCTAAAAATCTGTGAGCTAGCTCATGCTAACTCAACTTAGAGGGAACATTGGATGCAACCAGAGTTAATCACTTCATGCCTTACTGATTTCAATCAGAACCAAGCTGAATTTTTGTGAGTTCAGATTTCCATGTTCAGTGAAATTGCTGCCACTGAAACAAAACAAACAGGATCTAAAAGTCGAGTATTTCTCTACTTCTCCGGTGGCTGGTCAGTGGGTCGGTCCAGCTACTGGGTATAGGCTCCTCCTCCTCATCACAGGGTCAGGTCTTCCAATCAATCTGGAGGGGGAGTGGCCTATACCTCCCAAATCTCTCCAGTTCATTCCAGCCCTGCATGAAGCAGGACGGCTTTCTTCCGAGCGCTCTTAAGAAAGTGCGGGGATCCGGACAAAGAAGAATGAAGGCCGGGAGCGTAGGGGTTGATCCCCAACAAAATCGGCATGAGGCAAGCCAACGCAGGCTACTCGTGAGTAGATCCAGTCGCCAGAGGCAGCAGAGCCCTGCGGAGCTCCGTTCCCTCGCTGATGCGACAGGAACAGAGCGTGACAAAAGCGGCACAGAAGCCAAGTGAGCCTGGAAACTGCAGCGTGGTAAGTCGCCCGGCAGTGGGAAGGGACCTTGCATGGTTGGGAGCGTGGCTGAGAGCCCTGGGAAGAGGCATGGCACAGGCAAGACCATCTGGAGCCCAAAGCTGCGTTGCGGTGAGACGAATAGCAGTGGGGAGAAACCCTGTACGGTGGCCATTGGAAGGACCAAGGGGAGGGTAGAAGACGCTGTAAGGGCCAGCAGGGGGCGCAGTGAAGGCATGTGGACTGCCTTCCATTTTGTGCTCTTCCCGCCTTTATTTCTCACTGCCTCTACTTTCACTTTTGTTTCAGTGAGGCATGGAGGCAACGAAATGGCAGCTAGTTCAAAAAGCAATTCCCCCAGTGAGTTCGACCTACCTCTTCTCTCAGGGACACTGGCCTCTCAGAAGGCACAAGAGGCACAGAATCCCAATCTCTCAGGGGACGATGCCAAGGCAAACTTGCTTCAGTGGCTTAAACAGGAAATGTTAAAAGAGCTGGGGCAGGATCTCCTTCAACATCTGGACTCCCCTGCTTCCTCGACACTAAGAAAGAAATAGGAGGGAAGAAAAAGAGACAGAGATACAAGCCCTAGTGACTCTCTTGAATGGCGACCTAAGGGCAGACCTCATCTAGACTTAGATTTGCCCCTGCCTAGCTCGGCTGAGAAGTCAGAGTGCTCTGACCAGCCTTCAGACAGGGAGGAAGGGGAGCTCTCAAAAGAGGAGGTACAGGCTGCTACAGTGCAATCCAGGCTTTCCCACCTTGAATATTATTAAAGGTTGCTCTCTAAGGTTTTAAGAACCCTTAACTTTGTGGCAACTCCTAAAGAAAAGGAAGAGCTTGATCCTGACCTTCCCACAGGCTCAGGGGAGATGATGCCGAAACTGAGTAGCTCTCAAACAGGGGTTCCCTTGCTAGGCGCAACATCTGACTTCGAAATTGGGAGGTGCTGTGGCCCAGGCATGGGTGGTAGTGGTGCCCTTTAAAGGGGCCTTGTTGTTCGGTGAGGGCTTAGATAGGTACCTCATTGAGAAGAGAGATAAAAAGAAGGTCCTACCTTCTAAGGGTAAAGAGGCAAAACAGAGGAAGTCTTTCCCTTCCTTTCGAGACTCCAAGAAGCCTTCCAGACCAGGACCCTTTCATTCCTTTAGAGGGAAGTGGCAGCAGAAGGGGATTGTGACTTTAAGCCCTACTATTCTGGAAAGTCAGACCAGAGTTCTAAGCCCCTCTCAAAGAAGGGGGGGTGGTGGTCTCAATGACTATGCTGTTCACTAGGCGACTGGGAGAATAGGAGGTCATCTCTCTCTATTCGCAGACACCTGGCATCAATTTATTCAAGACCAATGGACGTTGGAGGTCGTGACCCAGGGCTATGCCATAGAGTTTCACTCTCTCCCTCCCAGTCACTTTCACTGGGTCCTGCGGAAGCGGGATCTGGCCGCTCACAGAGCAATGTTGTCGGCCATTCAACATCTGGTGAATATCGGGGCTGTAGAGTTAGTCCCGACACCCCAAAAGGGACTTGGGGTTTATTTGATAAATTTTTTTTCGTGCCAAAGAAGAATGGGGAGCTCAAAACCATTCTGGATCTGAAATAGCTCAACAAGTTTGTGAAAACTAAATACTTCAAGATGGAGACCTTACGGTCAGTGTTGCTAGCCATTCAGCCATAGGACTTCCTGGTCTCCTTTGATCTATCCGAGGCTTTTTTACATGTTTCCATTCGGGAATCACAACAAAAGTTTCTGCACTTCTCCTACGGGGGGAAGCACTTCCAGTATCAGGCCCTGCCATTCGGCCTGAAGTCCTCTCCTTGCGTGTTTACAAAGATCTTGGTAACGCTGGTGGTGGAGCTGAGACTGTAGGGTGTGGCCCTGTATCTTTATCTAGATGATAACCTACTGAAGTGTCTTGAGGTCATCCTGGGGTCATACCAGCAGTGTCTGGAGGACACTCAACAAACTGTGACCATGTTACGGTGTCACGGTTTTGTAGTAAATGTAGAGAAGAGCAATCTACTTCCCTCACAGAGGTTAGTGCACTTGGGGGTAGAGATAGATACGACCATGGACAGAGTATTTCTGACGTTAGAGAGAAGGGAGAAGCTCTGCTCCCTGTTACAAGGGATTCTGCAATGACGCAGGGTACCGGTCATGTCCCTAGCACAGTTACTAGGAATGCTGGTCTCATGTCAGGATTTACTGTTTTGGGCCAGGTTCCACACTCGACCCCTCCAGTTTTTTCTCAGGCCTTTTCAGGACATCATAGGGAACAAGCTACACAAACTGGTGACACTTTCACCAGAGGTGACAACCCAGTTGCAATGGTGGCTGGAGCCGGTCCGTTTCCTTCAGGGACACCCACTCCGCGAACCCCAGAGAGTATGTGTGACCACGGACGCCAGTCTGTGGGGCTGGGGGGCCCACTCACAGGAGGAAATGATTCAGGGACAATGGGAGCCCCACGAAATGAAGTGCAGTATCAACTACTTAGAGCTCAAAGCAATTCGTCTGGGGTTGTTGGGTTTACATGCTGTCTTGACAGGCCGCCATATCCTGGTCAATATGGACAACTCGACGGCCAAGGCGTATGTTAATCGACAAGGGGGGACCCGGGTGAACTCTCTTCACGCCGAGGTGAACGTACTTTTCGAGTAGGCGGAAGCCAACCTTCTGTTGATCAAGGTGGTTCATGTTCCCAGGAAGGACAATCTGCTAGCAGATTGGCTCAGCAGACGTTTTCTGGATCAGACAGAGTGGATGCTGCACAGGGAGACATTCAGTCGGATAGTGGACAGATACGGTCCAGTAATGGTGGACCTGTTTGCCACAGCAGAGAATCGGCAGGTGGACAGGTTTTTCGCAAAAAAACAGAGACGTAGAGGCAGAAGGGACCGATGCGCTCAGCGGCAAGTGGCCGACAGGATTACTGTATGCCTTCCCACCCACTCAACTATTGCCCAGGGTGATTCAGAGAGTAGTGGATCTAAGGGCAGAGATGGTGCTTGTGGCTCCTTTCTGGCCGAGACGGGCGTGGTTTCAGGAGCTGCTGAGGCTGTCAGTTCAGCCCCCTGGGCGGCTGCCGAGGAGGGACGATCTCCTGACTCAAGGCAACATGTCACATCCTCAGCCGGAATTGTTAAAGTTAACAGTTTGGAGGTTGAGCGGTTGCAGCCTGAAGGTCTAGGTTATGCTAAGAGGGTGATGGACACTATGTTGGCATCTCGTAGACTCTCCACTAACAGAGTGTATAACACCACTTGGAAGGTTTTCTCTTTGTGGTCTGCCCAGCAGGGATGGGATTCATTGAATGTTCAAGGTGTTCTATGTTTTCTACAGGAGGGGGTGGACAAGGGGCTTTCCACTAGCACACTGCGGTGTCAAGTGGCTGCCATTTCTGCTATCCAGGGGGTGCAGGGGCGTAAGGCTTTGTCCATGCATCCACATATTAAACATTTTTTGAGGGGTACTGCACTTCTCAAACTGCCCCAGGTTCATAGGTTTCCTTCATGGAAATTGAATGTGGTGTTGAATGCCTTGTGTAGACTGAGCCTATGGCATTGTGTGGGGTTAAAGAATTGACTCTGAAATCACTCTTTCTAGTGGGAATCACTACGGCACGTAGAGTGTCTGAGTTATAGGCCCTTTCGGTTGATAAGGAACTCTGTGTCTTTCATAATGATAAAGTTGTGCTTAGACCAGACCCATCCTTTATTCCAAAAGTCAACTCTATTTTTCATAGATCTCAGGAGTTAGTGCTTCCGAATCTTTGCCCCAATCCCAAGTCTCCTAGGGAAAGGGAGTTGCACTGTCTAGATGTTAAGAGGGTGCTTAGTTTTTATATTGAGCATACAAAAGACTGGAGAAAGTCTGACTCATTGTTTGTGTCTTTCAGTAAAGGGTCACGGGGGCGAAAGGTTTCCACTTCCTCTCTTAGTAGATGGCTGCGGGAATACATTTTGCTGGCTTACAAGGCCCAAGGTCAGATCCCTCCGGATGGGATCACAGCTCACTCTCTGAGAGGTGCTGCTACATCGGCAGTGTATAGGTCTTTTCCTTCCTTGGAAGCTGTGTGTAAAGCAGCAACATGGAGTCTGTGCATACCTTTACCAAACACTATAAGGTAGATAAGTGGGCATCGGCAGAGGCTGCCTTTGGAAGGCATGTGCTGCAGCATGCACTCTAAACAGGGAAGCCGGTTCCGCCCAGGGATGTACAGCTTTGATATGTTGGACTGACCCACTGACTAGACCACCAGAGAATGGAAGATTTGTAACACTTACCGTGAAGCTTCCTTCTCGGTGGACTGGCAGTGGGTCAGTCCGGCCTGCCCTTTGATGGTTGAGAGGCTTCCTGGGTTTTGGAGCTTGATTCTGGAGCTTACTCCTTCCTTTGGGGTAAGTTACTGTACTGTGGTTTGTAACCCTCTAGTTCAATTATCCATTTCTGTATGGTGCAGTTGAGCATAATAAAGTTTTTCTCCTCGTGTACTCAGTAATGGAGTATGTTTAATGGGGAGGATTTGGGAGTTATTTCCTATAGGAGGAGATGCGACTTGGAAATGACTGGAGAGATCTGGGAGGTAGACCCAACCCTGTGATGAGGAGGAGGAGCCTATACCCAGTAGTCGGACCGACCTACTGCCAGTCCACCGAGAAGGAAGCTTCACGGTAAGTAATACAAATCTTCTGTTTTCATTTATGTTGTAGACTCTGACAGAGAACTGTGGAAAGGCCTCCGAAGGCTGATTTTTAAAACTACAGGGGAAAAGATGAAATTGCAGGCAATCAAAAGTACACCACAAAGCTGAGGCCCTTTTCCACACTAATAAATGCAAAAATCAAACTAGAAAGAATATTTCATCTCAGCTCTAATTACAAGCAGTTATTTCCTGCTGAAACTGATGTGATTTGAAAAGTCAATTTGACAAGATAGTATTCATACAATTTGTGAAAGAGAGTGTACACTCCACAGGGGCAGCTCTAATAAAACAAGCAGGTGGCAGGAAGTCATTGAACCTTTACTTGTATTGGTGTGGGGAGGAGGCATCATTAATACATAGGGCATAGTCATGCTGAACATTATAATATGATTCGGCCCAGGAGGCCAAGTTTATATAAATTATAATTTAAACATCCCCTCTCCCAGAGCCTAATGCGTTGATCCTGTGAACACCTTGGTAAAACTGAGTGACATCTTGTAGTTTGTACTTTGGTATGGGCACTGAACTGCCATTGATGGGGAGGCAAGAAGCACTCAAGCATTCCTCTATCATACCTGATTCCAGTTCCAACCAAGAAAAGCCCTCCAAAGATCAGTAATACTTAATATTATTTGTATTTTTCCCACAAGGGAGCCATTTTATGAGTCAATAATGCCTTAAATAATTAGATTAAATGATCTTGTTTTTTAGAGATCAGGATGACGCAGGGGAAATTGGAGGGAGACACTGGTCAAAATGCGGCCACACAGCAACTGGTGGGGAATCAATCGGTTGAGCTGGGGAAAACAGAATCTTGAAGATGGAGTGACTGCTACAGCAAAATCAGTCACAAAAACATATTCAGCAAAGTAGAAAAGTCAAACACAGTAGTAGCAAAGTTATTTAGCACTGTGACTGGGAATCTGATTATCATTCTGGTTTAAGATGGACAAAAGGTAGTACTTCTTTACTCAACAAGTAATTAAATTGTAGATTTCAGTGCAAGTGAATGGAATGATAGCCACTAGCTTAGACAACTTTAGAAGGGGATTAGGCATACTCATGGAGAATAGGACCATCTGCCTACTCATCAAGGAAATCTCCTCATCGAGAGGCAGTAAACTTCTAAATATCGGTGCTAGAAAGCAACATCAGGGGAGAACTTGGCCTTTATGCCTTGTTTGTTGGCCCTCCTGGGAAACTGGTTGGCTACTTTGTGAAAAGTAGTTTAGATGGATCACTGGTCTGATCCACCAGCTCTTATGTTTTTATTATTTTTCTTTAAAAACACACAAAAAAACTATAGCATTACCTATCAGTTGTAAATTTTGAATTTACAAATATAATTTGATTTTTCTGTTAAAGCAATAAAGCAAGAAAACTGTTAGGTACCTGCTGGAAGCATGCTTGGACGAGGTTTTCAGGGAACAAATTCCGGATGAGATCCAAGAAAGCATCTAGACTGGATACTTCATCATTCTTCTTTCCTTCTCCCAGCTGCTTCTTGAGTTTGGGGTTGCCTGGATGAATGGCTATGACCAGAATGACCCCCAATATAGCAGCAATGATAGTAGTAGACATATAGTAAACCATGGCCCTTGTACCTAGTCGGCCACTGGCTTTAGCATCCAAGCCAGAGAGACCTGCATTGTGAAAAATGCATTGAGAAAAGTAATTATACAACTAATTTTCCTGAGGGACTTGGAGAACCTGTCCAAAGTAGTTATGATTAGTATTAACAGAATAAATAAAAATCCTTCCCTTGCCATTCTTGCTGGATGCTTTTATTATTAGGGCTAAGCTTTTGAACTCTGTGGTTGTTTAAATGTTGCCTTTTCTAGATTTCACAAACATTATTATTATTTTTTAAAAATACATATTTTGTTTATTTTCCATGACAGATTGTGTATAAGAATCTTTAATACAGAATTCTCAGAATCCTCACTGAATGATCAATCCCAAAATTACAGAAGCAATTACAGTCTGTACATCTGTCCTAAGATTGCATTGACCCAAACACTGTTTAAGAGCTGAGATAAATACATTGTTCATGAATAAAGTGAATGTTTCAGTAAGTAACTTAATGTTCATCAGCCACATGCAGGATTCCTTTCCTCTACACAGCTACTGTGGTGGGCTGGATTTGTCCTTTGGGCCTTTCACTTTACTTTAGTTTGGGTCTTTACTCTGCTGCACCATGCAATCAAGACACAACATGTTGGCCCTGGCTCTTGTCAGTGTGTCCTTAACACCAGCACCAACTGTCAGAAGTCTGGGTTATCCTGGACACCTCCTTATCAGTGAAGGCCCAGATCACAAATGTTGCCAGAATGGTATTCTTCCAGCTATGCCTGGTCAGGCAATTGGCCCTCTACCTGTCTTGCTCAGACCTGGCAATGGTGATCAATGCAATGGTCACTTCCAGATTAGACTACTGTAACTCACTGCATGTAAGGCTACCCTAGAGATTGACCAGAAAACTCCAGCTGGTCCAGAATGCGGCAGCATGGGTCTTTACTGGGACCTCATGAATGGCACTCATTCAACCTGTGCTGTATAAGCTGCACTGGCTTCTGGTGGAGTACTAGATCAGGTTCAAGGTGTTGGTGATAACCTTCAAGATCCTAAATGGTTTGGGACCCACATACCTTTGTGACTGCCTCTCCTGCTATACCCCTTGAGAGCATTATGCTCTGCTGCTAAGCACTTCCTTTTTCGAATCATCTATCATCTCTCTCACCCCTTTCATCATTCTTGCCTCCATTGCCTCTAATTAATCCTGCATTTTCCCCAATGAAATAGCCTTTGTTCGGGGCTGTTTGTGTTCAGACATTTAAAAACACCAAAAATTTTAATCTCACAGAATTCAAATTTAACTATCAGGTTCAAAAGATTAGAGCTTGCTTTTTATAACAAGCCTAATTTCGCCGTCCTCGGAGCTTCCTAGACCAAGATATTAATTTTTAAAACTTTTAAACCCTTTAAAAAACCATGAAATTTTGGACCTCACCAATTTCCAATTCAACTATCAGGATCAATAAAGTAGGACTTGCCCTCTATAACAAGCCCAATTTCACCTTCCTCGGAGCTCCCAAAGTCAAGATATTTATTTTTAAAGTTTTTAAATCTTCCAAAATGGCGGTCGCAAGTTTTTACTGCTCCTTGCAATTTTTTCCCCTTTTAAAAACTTCCGAGGACCACACAAATAATATGACCAATAGTATTTATCTTCTTATACTCTTCTCAGTTAATTCCAACAGTTTTTAATGTCCCGAATTCTTTAAAAATATTGTTTTTTATTTTGGCCTCCCAGCAATGGCTGCCGATGTTTCTCAATGGTATATATTCCTAGAGTAGGTTTTCTTTCCACTACTTCCTGCTTTTGTTGCCACAAAATCTCATTCACGCTGGTAAGGAGATCTCACGATACTTGACGTATTTCCTGTCTTGCTCAAATGTAATGCAGGTCTGAGCCAATATGACGATGTTGCTTTTTCTGCCAGAACCGCAAGTAGACTAAACAATAAATTCCTTTCCACTTTTTAACAGTTTTTAACACTGTCCTTTATATTTATAAAGTCCAAATTTCACCTCTTCCTCCCCTCTTCTTCCCAACTCTCTAAATTTTCCTTTTCCACCTTTTAAATTTGTTTCTTTAAATTGTAAATAATTCCAGAATGAAAGATAGTCATCTGTACCTTTTCTTCCAATTATCCAAGTTTCCACTGGTCTTGCAAGGCTTTCGATGTTTAGCAATGTCCAAGGTTAGGATCCTGTCGAGCTTATGTCAAATAAATGACTCTGAGAACTTCTGCAGATGATGAAAATGCAACTCCTCCCGGAGACCCCTCAAAGCCTCAAAGAAGCCCCTCCCTGGGACTTCTTTTAAGCCAAGGTAAATCTCTTCAAAGTTTCCTGTGCATATCTTGGACTAATCTCTGACTGAGAAAAGTAGGCAGTAGGCATTAATTTCCTTCCACTATCCCGAACAGAAGTTCCAGCCTGAGAAGCAGCTCAGCTCAACATTTTCCTCCCCTGGAAGTCTGCTGCTAAGCACCTCCTGATGGTCCCTGTTGCAAGAGACATCCGGCTGCCCTCGATGAAGACCGGTGCATTTTCTACCCTAGCCCCAATCTGATGGAACTCCCTGCCAATCTGATGGAACTCTTTGCCAAACAGAATCCAGGCACTGCAGGAGCTAATCCAATTCTGCAGGGCCTGCAAGGCAGATATGTTGCAACAGGCATTTGGTTGAGGGCATTGATGGTTTATAGTGCTTCTTTTGTAGAAAAAGTCCAGCAGGAGCTCATTTGCATAGTAGACCTGGCCTGGGAGCACATGGCTGCCACATGGTGGGTCAAGCTAGCCGCAGCCCTGACCAGCCCAGGCGAGCTCTGCTCTTGTAGGCTCTGGCAGAAAAAAAGCCCTGACAGTTTCTATCAGTCTGGCACTCCTGTCTTACTGTCTCCCCCACAAGGCAGCAGCTTCATCAGCGGCCTTAACATAATCTCATTAGGTCTTATGTTTTTATTGGATTTTACTGTTTTTATTGTTAATTTATGTATGTCTATTTGCATTAATGTAGACTGCCCTGTTTTCCAGGAAAGGGTAGTCTAAAAATCAAACCTAATAAATAAATAAACAAATAATAAACATGTTTTAGTACATTTTTAAAATATGGAATCAGAGATACTAGGCTGCAGTCTAGCTTCATAAAACGTTCACAAGGATGACAGGTGCTACATCATACTAAAGCAGACATCTTTTTTCAGAAGTGGAAAATGTTGTGAGAAAGTTACATGCTGCAGAGTACAGTATGCAATCTCTGCAAACAATACTTGTCATATTTGTGGTTTCCTATTAACCATTCACAAGATCAACTCAACCCAATGCAAATCTATGCAAAAATAAAGTGTGTATTCCAACAAGAAATATTTTACTAATTCAGCAAATTTTCTTAAAGAAAGGAAGCACGAACAGGAGTTTTCTGAATTGCTCTACCCATGACAATAGGTGAGGTTCATGCCTTGACACATACAATTGTTGTGGAAATTGTTAAAAGGCACCTCAATTCTGCTCCACCAGTGCCACCCCAGCTAAATTGTAAAAAGATAGCAATGTCTGTCTCTTGCAACAAAACAAAGGATTTTGTTAATTTAGAAACTGTTATTATGGTAAAGAATTTTAACATGCATGACTGACTCAGTATGAGCTGGGTCTGACTAGGAGATCTCACTACAACAAGAATAATTTCTTCAGATAGGTGAGAAGCAAACACAAAGTAAAGGACCACTCTTGGACCACTCTTGGGAGTAAAAAAGAGAAACTGACGGAGCACAGGGAAAAAGCAGACAGGCTTAATGACTTTTTTGCCTCCGTTTTCTCCCTGAAGAAGAATTTGAGCCTGTCTAGAGTTGGTGGAAGACTTAACAGAATACCTGAGAGGCTGGTTGACATAGGCAGAGAAATTGTGTAGAGACACCTGGCTACACTGGATGAGTACAAATTCCCTGGGCTGGACTGTGTGCACCTGAGAGGGCTCAAAGAACTTTCTAAAGAACTAGCAGAGCCTTTGTCCATCATCTTCAAAACCTCCTGGAGAACTGGAGATGTCCCACAAGATTGGAAGAGAGAAGAAGAAGAATTGCAGATTTATACCCTGCTCTTCTCTCTGTATTAGAGACTCAGAGTGGTTTACAATGTCCTATATCTTCTCCCCGCACAACAGACACTCTGTGAGGTGGGTGGGACTGAGAGGGCTCTCACAGCAGCTGCCCTTTCAAGGACAACCTCTGCCAGAGCTATGGCTAACCCAAGGCCATTCCGGGAGGTGCAAGTGGAGGAGTGGGGAATCAGATCCAGTTCTCTCAGATAAGAGTCCACGCACTTTATCACTACACCAAATGTTATCCCAATCATTAAAAAAGGGAAGAAGGATGAACCGGGAAACTACAGGTCAGTCTGACTTCTGTTGCTGGAAAGATATTTGAGTAGATTTTAAAGGGGCCAATCTGTGAGCATCTGAAGGATAACCTGGTGATTTGAGGAAGTCAGCATGGATTTGTCTCCAACAGGTCTTGCCAGACCAACCTGGTTTCCTTCTTTAATCAAGTAACAAGCTTAGTGGATTGTGGGAACACTGTTGATGTGATTGACTTGGATTTCAGTAAAGTTTTTCATAAGGTTCTCCATGACATTCTGATGGGCAAACTGGAAGACTGTGGACTAGACTATAGGACAGTTTGGTGGATAGGAAAATGATTAGAGGACCGTACCCAAAGAGTGGTTGTCAATGGAATTTCGTCAGATTGGAGAGAGGTGTCCAGTAGGGTGCCGCAGGGCTTGGTTTTGGGTCTGGTTCTTTTCAACATTTTTATCAATGATCTGGATGAAGGGGTGGAAGGACTGCTCATAAAATTTGCTGATGATACCAAATTGGGAGTTGCAGCAAACACCCAGGAGGATAGAGACCAATTTCACACTAGACCTTTAATCCTGGTTTAGCCCTGTCCACAAACTGACATTCTACACTAGAAGAAGAATTGCAGATTTATACCCCGCCCTTCTCTCTGAATCAGAGACTCAGAGCAGCTTACAATCTCGTATATCTTCTCCCCCCCACAACAGACACCCTGTGAGGGGGTGGGGCTGAGAGGGCTCTCACAGCAGCTGCCCTTTCAAGGACAACCTCTGTCAGAGCTATGGCTGACCCAAGGCCATTCCAGCAGGTGCAAGTGGAGGAGTGGGGAATCAAACCCGGTTCTCCCAGATAAGAGTCCGCACACTTAACCACTACACCAAACTGGCTCTCTGCTAGAATAATAGCATCAGAGAAACCAACTCTATGATTCCATGATTTTAGTGTAGAATGTCAGCTTGGGAACAGGGTTAAACCAGGATTAAAGGTCTAATGCGAAATTGGTCAGAGTTAAAATTCAGCAAGATCTGAATAATCTGGAGAAGTGGGCAGTTGCAAACAGGATGCAATTCAACAAAGATAAGTGCAAAGTCTTACATCTGGGCCACAAAAATGTGAAGCGCAAATACTGGATGGAGGATGCACTTTTGGGAAGTAGTGTGTGCCAAAGAGATCTTGGAGTACTAGTAGACTGTAAACTAAATATGAGCAGTCAGTGTAATGCCATGGCAAAAAAGGCAAATTCAGTCCTGGGCTGAATCAAAAGGGCTATGACATCAAAATCACAGGAGGTCATAGCTCTGCTGCATACTGTCTTGGTCAGGCCACACCTGGAATACTGTGTGCAGTTCTGGAGGCCTCACTTCAAAAAAGATGTGGACAAAATTGAGCAGGTGCAGAAGACAACAACGAGGATGATCAAGGGCCTGGAGGAAGAACCCTATGAGGAAAGGCTGAGGGCCTTGGGAATGTTTGGTCTGGAGAAGAGGAGATTGAGGGGGGACATGATTGCTCTCTTTAATATCTGAAAGGCTTTCATTTAGAGGAAGGCAAGGAGCTGTTCCACTTGGCAGTCAAGGATAGAACCCGAAGCAATGGGCTCAAATTACAAGCAAAAAGGTACCAGCCAGATATTAGGATTTTTATTTTCTATTTTTTTTACAGTCAGAGTAGTTCAGAGGTGGAATGCGGCTGGATGATTATTTGTCAGAGATGCTTTAGGTTGATCCTGCATGGAGCAGGGCATTGGACTAGATGGTCTGTGTGGCCCCTTCCAACTCTATGATTCTATGATTTTGTCTGTTATCAGATCTATTACACCACTAAGAATCTCACAATGTTTTTTATATTTTATTTAAAAGCTCATACAATATCGTAAATACAAAATCAAACACTGTAAATAAAAGATTTCCTAAATTGCATCATAGAGGTAAAGGTAGTCCCCTGCCCAAGCACCAGTCGTTTCTGACTCTGGGATGACATCGCATCACGACGTTTTCACAGCAGACTTTTTACAGGATGGTTTGTCATTGTCTTCCCCAGTCATCTACTCTTTCCCCCAGCAAGCTGGGTATTCGCTTTACCGACCTCAGAAGGATGAGTCAACCTTGAGCTGGCTACCTGAACCTAGCTTCCACCAGGATCAAACTCAGATCATGAGCAGAGCGCTTAGACTGCAGTACTGCAGCTTTACCACTCCACACCATGGGGCTCCTAACCAAATTGCATCATAAAACCCAGAATTTTCCCTTATATTATCAGGACACATTCCCAGTTGGTAGATATGATTTTTTAAAAATCACTTCAATAGTGTAGCATAGAAGCCCAGATATTTTCATACTCTTGAGAAGTTTAATTTATTAAAAGAATATATTCTGCCCATAATATAGTAGTGCCAAAGTTTCTCCTGCCATAAAGTAATAGAAAGGGGAAGAGATGATTTCCACCTAGCAGCAACAGTTAATGTAGCTGTAGGTACTAATAAGAAAACAGAATTCTTCTGCTGTTTAGGAACAGCAGAAGAGGGTCAAAGGTTGAATAATAACTCTGGGGTAAACAGTACCATGGAATTCAATGCCCTTTTGATTTGCTTGTAACCTCCTTCCACAATGCTTGGATTACAGGGCAAAACCACCAGATACATACATAAGAACCTATTTGGCTGCAATTTTTCCAGCAGAGAAGGTTATAAGTTTTTGCCATTTTATCCAATTGTTTTTTGTTGTTCAGTCGCACAGTCGAGTCCAACTCTTTGCAACCGCATGGACAAAGTCACGCCAGGCCCTCCTGTCTTCCACCATCCTCCAAAGTCTGCTCAAATTTGTGTTTGTTACATCAGTAACGCTGTCCAGCCATCTCATCTTTTGCCATTCCCTTCTTCTTTTGTCTTCTGTCTTTCCCAGCATCAAGGTCTTCTCCAGGGAGTGCTCCCTTCTCATTTGGTGGCCAAAGTATTTGAGCTTCAGTTTCAGCATCTGACCTTCCAAGGAACAGTCAGGGTTCATTTCCCTTAGGACTGACTGATTTGATCTTCTTGCAGTCCAAGGGACTCGTAAGATTCTTCTCCAGCACCACAGCTTGAAAGCATCTATTCTTCTGTGCTTGGCCTTCCTTATGGTCCAGCTCTCACAGCCATACATTACTACTGGGAATACCATCACTTTGACTATACGGACTTTTGTTGGCAGGGTGATGTCTCTACTTTTTATTATATTGCCCAGGTTCGCCACAGCTGTCTTCCCAAGGAGCAAACGTCTTTTAATTTCATGGCTACAGTCACCATCTGCAGTGACTGTATATTTAATATATATATCATGAAGGTAGAATGCCAGCAGGGGGGTGGGGGCTTTCCAGTGTTTTGCACTGAGTGTCACATGTATGACTATCTGCCCACAGGACAGAAGTCTTGGGTGTGTGGATGAGACGATGGTGTAAGGAGGAAGGGTTTAAGTTTGTTAGGCACTGGGATGCTTTCTGGAACAAGCCGGAGCTGTACAAAAGAGACGGTCTCCACTTGTCTCCGGATGGAACCAGGCTGCTGGCGCTTAAAATCAAAAAGGTGGCAGAGCAGTTTTTAAACTAAATCTTGGGGGAAAGCCGACAGGAGATGGAATGTCTCTGGTTCGGGAGGACTCGTCTCAAAGAGATGAAGGGTTGGCTTCTATTTTTCTACCGAGTAACGGATCAGAGTTGTCCACTGTGATGGTGACAAACAGTATGGACTGTCTGCTAGAGTCTCGAGGCGGCAGGAGAGAGGTGGCGGGCCTAGCTTGCTTGGGAAATTATAAATGTTTGTATGCAAATGCTAGAAGTGTCCGAAGTAAAATTGGTGAATTGGAATGTTTAGTGTTGGGAGAAAACATAGACATTGTGGGAATTTCAGAAACTTGGTGGAATGAGGAGAATCAGTGGGACACGGTGATTCCTGGATATAAGTTATATCGGAAGGATAGGGAGGGAAGGGTTGGAGGTGGGGTGGCTCTGTATGTCAGAGAGGATATACGGTCCAGTAAGACTGAGGTCAGAGAATTAGATTCCCTTTTAGAAATGCTTTGGGTTGAAATAGAGGGCCCAAAAGGAAATTTAACTATGGGAGTTTGTTATCGCCCACCAAATCAAAAGAGAGAGGACGATTATAATATGATGGAGGGATTAAAGATAGCGGCTAAACGTAAAAACTGTGTCGTAATAGGTGATTTTAACTACCCGCAGATTGATTGGGTCAATATGTGTTCTGGTCGAGAGAAAGAGATTGAGTTTCTTGATGCTCTCAATGACTGTGCTATGGAGCAGATGGTCTCAGAACCTACCAGGGGTGGGGCGATCCTGGATCTGGTCCTAAGTAATGCCCAAGACTTGGTGAGAGACGTAAAAGTGATTGCGCCGCTTGGGAACAGTGACCATAATGTTATTGATTTCACCATTTGTATAAATAGGGAGTTGCCCAAAAAGACTGCCACAACCACATTTAACTTTAAAAGGGGTAAATTCTCTGAGATGAGGAGGCATGTGAGGAGGAAACTGAAAGGAAAGGTAAATACGGTCAAAACCCTTGGGGAAGCTTGGAGACTATTTAAAACTATAATCCTAGAAGCTCAGATAAAATACATACCACAAGTTAGGAAAGGCACAAACAGGTATAAGAAGAGGCCAGCATGGTTAACAAACAAAGTAATGGAAGCTGTAAAAGGTAAGAAGGACTCCTTTAAGCGGTGGAAAACCAGTCCAAGTGAGATTAATAAAAGGGAACACAGACAGTGGCAAATCAAATGCAAGACTGTGATCAGGCAGGCAAAAAGGGACTATGAGGAGCATATTGCAAAAAACATAAAGACCAACAATAAAAATTTCTTCAAATATATTAGAAGTAGGAAACCAGCCAGGGAAGCAGTGGGGCCCTTGGATGACCATGGGGTAAAAGGATTACTGAAGGAGGATGGGGAAATGGCTGAGAAGCTGAATGCATTTTTTGCCTCCGTCTTCACCGTGGAAGATGAGAAGTGTTTGCCCGCCCCAGAACCACTAATATTGGAAGGGGTGTTGAAAGACCTGAGTCAGATTGAGGTGACAAAAGAGGAGGTCCTACAACTGATAGACAAATTAAAAACTAATAAGTCACCGGGTCCGGATGGCATACATCCGAGAGTTCTGAAAGAACTCAAAGTTGAACTTGTGGATCTTCTAACAAAAATCTGTAATCTTTCATTGAAATCTGCCTCCGTTCCTGAGGACTGGAAGGTAGCAAATGTCACCCCCATCTTTAAAAAGGGTTCCAGAGGAGATCCGGGAAATTACAGGCCAGTCAGTCTGACTTCAATACCGGGAAAGTTGGTAGAAACCATTATCAAGGACAGAATGAGTAGACACATTGATGAACACGGGTTATTGAGGAAGACTCAGCATGGGTTCTGCAAGGGAAGATCTTGCCTCACTAACCTGTTACATTTCTTTGAGGGGGTGAACAAACATGTGGACAAAGGAGACCCGATAGATGTTGTTTACCTTGACTTCCAGAAAGCTTTGGATAAAGTTCCTCATCAAAGGCTCCTTAGAAAGCTTGAGAGTCATGGAGTAAAAGGACAGGTCCTCTTGTGGATCAAAAACTGGCTGAGTAATAGGAAGCAGAGAGTGAGTATAAATGGGCAGTCTTCGCAGTGGAGGACGGTAAGCAGTGGGGTGCCGCAGGGCTCGGTACTGGGTCCCATCCTCTTTAACTTGTTCATAAATGATTTAGAGTTGGGAGTGAGCAGTGAAGTGGCCAAATTTGCGGATGACACTAAATTGTTCAGGGTGGTGAGAACCAGAGAGGATTGTGAGGAACTCCAAAGGGATCTGTTGAGGCTGGGTGAGTGGGCGTCAACATGGCAGATGCGGTTCAATGTGGCCAAGTGCAAAGTAATGCACATTGGGGCCAAGAATCCCAGCTACAAATACAAGTTGATGGGGTGTGAACTGGCAGAGACAGACCAAGAGAGAGAACTTGGGGTCATGGTAGATAATTCACTGAAAATGTCAAGACAGTGTGCGTTTGCAATAAAAAAGGCCAACGCCATGCTGGGAATTATTAGGAAGGGAATTGAAAACAAATCAGCCAGTATCATAATGCCTCTGTATAAATCGATTGTGCGGTCTCATTTGGAGTACTGTGTGCAGTTCTGGTCGCCGCACCTCAAAAAGGATATTATAGCATTGGAGAAAGTTCAGAAAAGGGCAACTAAAATGATTAAAGGGCTGGAACACCTTCCCTATGAAGAAAGGTTGAAACGCTTAGGGCTCTTTAGCTTGGAGAAACGTCGACTGAGGGGTGACATGATAGAAGTTTACAAGATAATGCATGGGATGGAGAAAGTAGAGAAAGAAGTACTTTTCTCCCTTTCTCACAATACAAGAACTCGTGGGCATTCGATGAAATTGCTGAGCAGACAGGTTAAAACGGATAAAAGGAAGTACTTTTTCACCCAAAGGGTGATTAACATGTGGAATTCACTGCCACAGGAGGTGGTGGCGTCCACAAGCATAGCCACCTTCAAGAAGGGGTTAGATAAAAATATGGAGCAGAGGTCCATCAGTGGCTATTAGCCACAGTGTGTGTGTGTGTGTGTGTGTGTGTATGTATATATATATATATATATATATATATATATTTGGCCGCTGTGTGACACAGAATGTTGGACTGGATGGGCCATTGGCCTGATCTAACATGGCTTCTCTTATGTTCTTATGATCTTGGATCCCAGAAATGTGAAGCCTGTCACTACTTCCATGTCTTCCCCTTCTATTTGCCACGGTGTGATGGGGCCGGATGCCATGATCTTTTATGTTGAGTTTCAAGCCTACTTTTGTGCTCTCCTCTTTCACCCTCAACAAGAGGTTCTTTAGGTCCTCCTCACTTTCTGCCATTAGAGTGGTGTCATCTGCATATCTGAGATTGTTGATGTTTTTCCCGGCAATCTTAATTCCGGCTTCTGCTTCATCCAGGCCAGCATTCCGCATGATGTACTCTGCATATAAATTAAATAAGCAGGGTGACAATATACATCCTTGTTGAACTCTTTTTCCTATTCTAAACCAATCAGTTGTTCCATATCCCATTCTGACAGTTGCTTCTTGATCCTCATACAGGTTTCTCAGGAGGCATGTGAGGTGGTCTGGTACTCCCATTTCTTTAAGGGCTTGCCACAGTTTGTTGTGATCCACACAATCAAAGGTTTTAGCATAGTCAATGAAACAGAAATAGACGCTTTTCTGATACTCCCATGCTTTCTCCATAATCTAGCGAATGTTAGCAATTTGATCTCTAGTTCCTCTACCTCTCCGAAACCCAGCTTGAACTTCTGGTAGTTCCCGATTTACATACTGCTGAAGCGTAGCTTGTACGATCTTGCTGGCATGTGAAATGAGTGCAATGGTGCAATAGTTGTACTGGGGTATAATACCACAATGTAAAGAATTTAAAGAACTGAAATTGAATATTATATATTTTAGATCTATTGGAGGGTGAATTCCAAATTCTGGTCCATTCATCAGGTGATAAAACTTTCCCAAATTCTTTCTTCTACCTCTGTTGGTACATCCAGGCAATACAGTGGTCTAAAACACATAATGATTTATACAACAAGCAGCAAATGCCTTTAGGTTTCTTTCGCTCTGTATATATAGTAACTTTTTCAAATTAGTAAGTGGCCTAAAAAGACCACCTGATTCATTTAATTTATGAAGGAGATCCCTTATCTGCAAATACCATGCCATCTCCTTAGTAATATACCTGTATTTTTCGCACCATAAGGCGCTCCGGACGATAGGACACACCTTCCTCCTGGCAGGCATGGAGGAAGCACCCGCCTCCTCCACAAACCCAGCGCTTTGCAAGCGCCGGCTGTGGAGGGGGCAGCGTGCTTCCTCCGTGCCTTTCTGCCCGGCTTCAGCTCTGATACTTACAGCAAGTGCCGGGATCGGAGGGCAGAGGGAGTGATCCTGGCGCTTGCTGTAAGCGTCAGAGCTGAAGCCAGGCAGGCAGGCACGGAGGAAGTGCCGGGATTGGAGGCAGCGGATCACCCCCCCCGGAAGGTAGGTACCGGTACCTTCGCTCCATAAGACGCACACACTTTCCCCCCCACTTTTTTTTTGGGGGGGGTGCGTCTTATGGTGCGAAAAATACGGTAATCTCCTGGATTAAGACAATCTGAAATAGGAGTCATTCAGGATGGTTTCTTCTTGGGCAGGAATAAAAAGTTTTAGATTCCCGCCCAAGAAGAAACCATCCTGTGCAACAAAGGTTGAACCTGGTGAAATTCCCAGTTTTGATCTTTAATTTTGATCTTACTGAATCCTGAATCCTAAGTGGTTTTTTTCAGACATCTACATTGTAAAATGCCTGATGGATGTAATTTAGAATTGGTCCAAATCATTTGAGCTAATGTAAGTGGTTTTGTATAATTTGCTTCAATCTGCACCCATTTCTCCTCAGGTTACCTAGATAACATTTTCACCACAGAGGAAAGGTTCATTGCTCTATGATAATTTTCAATATTAGGAATATTTAAACCTCCTTCCTTGACTAGTCTATTCATAATTATCAAACCTAGTCTTGGCTTTTTTTGTGTGACTACAGAAATCTATTAATTGTTTTTTTCCATTGTTGCAGTTTGGGCCTGGAACAATGGTAACAGAACTAAAAAAAATTAAATTTGGGAACAACAAAACTTTTAATAATTGAAATTCTGTCTGCCCGGCTAAAAAGTTGTTTATTCCAAACCTCAAGTTTTGACACTATGTCCAAGTGTACTTTTTCAAAATTAACCTGTAGCAGATCTTTTAACATCAACAGCAGGGCTTTTTTTGTAGCAGTAACTCCTTTGCATATTAGGCCACATACCCCTGATGTAGCCAATCCTCCAAGAGCTTACAGGGCTTTTAGTACAAGGCCTACTGTAAGCTCCAGGAGGATTGGCTACATCAGGGGGGTGCGGACTAATATGCAAAGGAGTTCCTGCTACAAAAAAAAGCCCTGATCAACAGAATCTGGATTCCCAGATATCTCCAGGATTTAGTATCCCATCAGAAAGGGAATCTATGTTTCAGATACTGTAAAGTAGTAGAGCTAAGGTATACTCTCAGACTTTTCCTGATTTACGTTAAGCCCTGATAAAGCACCATATTCCAATAGCAGCTCTTGGGCAGCTTCCAAAGACATTTCAGGCAAAGTCATATACATCACCATATAATCTAAAGTTGCACTATGTGCCGCTTGCCTCTGCTATTTAATGTTGATGTAATGCTGTTGTTTTAAATTGTATTTATTGGTTTTTATTGATTTTATTATATGTGACTGGTTTTTATCTGTATGTGATCCGCCCTGAGCCTGTCTGGGAAAGGGCGAAATATAAGTGAACCAAATAAAATAATATAATAAATAATAAATCTGCTTAGAGTGTGATTTTATGCTCTACTTCAACCTTTATTCCTTTAATATCTACAGATCGATGGATTGCCTCTGCCAAGGGTTCTACTGCCAAAGCGAACATACTCAAATACGGGATATTGGCTGTTTATCCTATTACATATACTAACCCTTCTTCCACTATATTTTAATGCATTCTTTTTTTCTAATGGCAAACTATAATGATGTTATAACCTCTTGAGAAACTAATGCCCTCTATTTAAACCCACAAATAACAAAGCCAGAATGATACCCAGATTTATGGCACTTCACACCTACGACATCTATCTACTTTTTATCACCCTCCATTGTTGTTTCAGTCCAGTTAACAACACTAACTAATAAAACACAGACTCCAATTTGTGATTCTTTTAATCTGCTAAAAATATTTTCATGACTCTACATACCAACTCACTGCCCACTTTCTCTATATTTAAAGATGGCTTGCCATTCCATTTTTGTCTGATGAAGTCTGCTTAGAGCATACATTAAGGTTGCCAAGCCCCCCAGTCTGGGCGGGGAATCTCCCACCTGGGAGGTTCTCAACCTGCCGGCCCACATTGCCGATCCCCCTGCGTCACTGGTGTGATGACATCACCTGGAAGTAATGTCATCAAAATGGTGGTGCCCATGCGGGACCGTTCTAGGCGTTTCCAGGAAAACTTTATGGATTTCCCGGATGCTCTAGCCATTTGGGAGGTAAAAACTCTATGGTACAATAGGTACCATAGAGTTTCAACAATAGGTACCATAGAGTTTCAACAACAGGTGCCATAGAGTTTCAACCTCCCAAATGGCTAGAGCATCTGGGAAAATCATAGCGTTTTCCCAAAAACGCCTAGAGCGGCGTCTCACGGGCGCTGCCATTTCGATGACGTCACTTCCGGTGACGTCATTTTGTTGCACATGCGAATGTCCTCCGCCAGGGGATGAAGAGGACTTGGCAACCCTAGCATACATTCTGAATAAAACTTAGTTGGTCTTAAAGGTGCCACTTGTCTATTGCTTTGTTCTATTGCTTCAGACCAGCACGGCTGCCCACTTGGATCTATCTACAAGGAATCTCACATTTTAAGAGACAAAAGAGCCTTAGAAAAAGCAATGACTGAGATTTTAAAATTCTGAATGTAGAGTACTAATGATCATTGTCAGTCTATGGGAGTGAATAGTGAGAGTATCATTCAGTGCTTTAAGTGAATGGGTCATAATATCAAGGTTCAAATTTCCACATAGATATGAAGCTCACTAGGTGACCCCGGGTCATTCTGTCTTAACCTAATATGTGCAGCAGATAGACACAGTAATGAATAAGTGCACCACAAGGGTAATGCTGGCATGTGAGATTTAAAAAAACAGACAACTACATTTTAAAGATTTACCAACTCTACAATCCTTCTTTCTTACAAATGACTAGTCTTCTAATTCTTTATGACAATCTTACCTGTGATTAAACTTGAAATAATTAATGGAAGAATCAACATTTTTAGCATTCGCATAAGGATGTCTCCTGGGAAGGCTATCAACATGACAATATCAGGGTTAATAGGTGTTGCCATTCGAAGTAGAGCACCACATACAGCACCCAAGATGACACCTGGAGGAACAAAAAACAGATTAAATAAAAAAGAGGAGACAGAAGAAATTTTGAGTCACTCCTTAAGCATTTGTTCAATATCTTAAAGAAAAATCCCAGGGACATACAGATTTGGATCAGAAGTAATTATGATAAATTGGCGGTAGGCAGTGTTCTCAATAATTATGAGCTGTAGGCTACATAGGATACTGTGGTTAAGTAAGATTTTTTTTTAAAACCAACTTTTCATGGCTTGCTCTTATTTAAAATTCAAGGAATCAGAGCAACTTTAAAATGGCATTTATAGTGTGGTTACAGACCAGCACTTTGGGCCAACTCAGAGACAGCTCTGAAATTGACCCAAAAACTCCTTCCACACACAAACATCTGCTGCCTGTCCTCATCCCTTTCTCACCCTGTGCTCTGGCCTCCATAGTGTGACTCACAAAACTACCACTTCTGAAGTGGTAGCAAATATCTGAGCCGCACACCAGTCAGCTCCTTGGTGTCTGGAAGTGGAAGGGCACAAGCAAGGCACCTTGGTGGTGTGCAACTGCTAAGCTGCCCTAAGTCACACATGCATGACTACTGAAAATGTATGGGGGAAAAAATCCAAGCTGAGTAACAGGAATGGTGCGCAACAGCCATCTGAACATGCACGTCACCCCATGGACAGGATGGGGACGGCTTGCAGGGGAGCATGTGGAGGCTTCAGGACGGCTATTTTTGAACCTGTCCTGATTTGGAACGCCTCCCATCCGCCCCAAAATGCTTGTCTGTTATCACCCATAGTTTGGTTGTTACAAATCAAATGACTTTCCTTGTATCCTATACAATTTTCTTATATAAACCAAAATAACATAATTTGAAAGAGGACACTGAAGGTGAAATCCACAAATACATTTTACAGTAGATTTTTAAATATATATATATTATAATTATTTGGCATTAAAACACAGAAGAATGTATACCTGGCTATAAAGCTGCTCATCTTGCCCAAGGACATAAGGCCTCATGCTTAGGGTTGTCAATCCCCATGTGGGGCCAGGGGATCCCCCGGTTTGAAGGCCATTCCCCCATTTCAGGGTCATCAGAAAGCAGGGGGGCGGAATGTCTGCTGGACACCCCATTATATTTCCTATGGAGACTGATTTCCGTAGGGACTAATGGAGAATTGATCAGCTGGTATCTGGGGCTTTGTGGGGGGGGCTGTTTTGTAAAGTAGAGGTGCCAAATTTTCAGCAGTGCATTCAGTGCCTCTCCCCAAAATATCCTCCAAGTTTCAAAAGGATTGGACCAGGGGGTCCACTTCTGTGAGGCCCAAAAGAAGGTGCCCCATCCTTCATTATTTCCAATGGGGGAAGGCATTTAAGAGGTGTGCTGTCCCTTTAAATGTGATGGCCAGAACTCCCTTTGGAGTTCAATTATGGAGTTCACAACCTTGCTCCTGGCTCCACTCCCAATGTCTCCTGACTCCACCCCAAAGTTCCCAGATATTTCTTGAATTGGACTTGGCAATTCTATTCATGCTCCATAAGGAACAAAAAGGGAAAGATTTTAGATTCAGGAAAAGAGGAAATAAATTGTTCCCCATGTTTATTTTGGGTTGGCTGTTATTTACAGACAATTTCATCCTCAGCTATTTTTCCTCTCTTTACGTGACTTTTAATTACAATATAATTATTCCTTTTTTATGAAACTGGTGTCATGCTGAGGTAATTCTGCTTCCATGTAAGAGCTGAAACTTTGTGCATGATGAGTTAGGTAAATGCAGACTGAGAGAAAAGGCTGAAGAAGCCACTTCACCCTGTGTGCAGTTCTGGTCGCCGCACCTCAAAAAGGATATTATAGCTTTAGAGAAGGTGCAGAGAAGGGCAACTAGAATGATTAAAGGGCTGGAGCACTTTCCCTATGAAGAAAGGTTGAAACGCTTGGGACTCTTTAGCTTGGAGAAACGTCGACTGCGGGGTGACATGATAGAGGTTTACAAGATAATGCATGGAATGGAGAAAGTAGAGAAAGAAGTACTTTTCTCCCTTTCTCACAATACAAGAACTCGTGGGCATTCGATGAAATTGCTGAGCAGACAGGTTAAAACGGATAAAAGGAAGTACTTCTTCACCCAAAGGGTGATTAACATGTGGAATTCACTGCCACAGGAGGTGGTGGCGGCCACAAGTATAGCCACCTTCAAGAGGGGTTTAGATAAAAATATGGAGCACAGGTCCATCAGTGGCTATTAGCCACAGTGTACGTGTGTATATAACATTTTTTGCCACTGTGTGACACAGAGTGTTGGACTTGATGGGCCATTGGCCTGATCCAACATGGCTTCTCTTATGTTCTTATATTCTTATGTTCTCTTCAACAGTTATGTGTGGGAATGTAGAGACTGATGACTGAATCATTTTTTAAAAGATGTCTATATGGCCCTTAGAAATCATGGCAAATATTGATCACATTGTGAGCCAAAATGCCCTCAAAACAAGGTTGGGGAATTGTAAGGTGGGCACCTGGCTCACTCAGGATCTTTTCACCTGTGTATACAGGATTCCACGTCCAGAAAAGTAATGCTTAAAATATTAGGCACTCTAATATTAAGTAAACCAATTAAAATTTATTAAGAAAAATATAGGCTTCCATACAAGATAAAATACTCATCAAAACACACATTCAGTCCTAGGAGACATAGATAGAGAGATAGGGGAACACATGGGTAGACAAACAGGGCGATATTTACCTATCGTAGTCTTCAAGGAAGGCTCCAATGGAGACAAGCAAGGAAGTGGGAAAAGGGACCCGAAGCTTGGCCTTAGACTCGAGGATGGATCTATGCAGCAGAAATTGGGATACTGATAGAAGCACACCTGTGGGTAGCTAGTCCACAGATTATGACTCTCTTGAGCCCTTAGGGGATGGGAGGTACAAGGGAGGAGGAAGGTGGTCAGCTGGTGTGTGACCTCACAAAAAGGGGAGGTTTCGCAGTGACCATAAGGGCTGGACTACTGTGACAACCAATAGAAAGTTCATTGGTGGCACCTAGTTGGGTGCTTGCTCTTGACCAATGGACTTGCTTGGATCCTGGATACCTGAGTGAACTTTCAGATTGAAATGGACCAGGGGGAGACTCCAAAATGACAGTTGGGGAGAAGAATAGAAAGATTACTTGGGTGGGGAGATGTTTAGGACTATTGGACTTATCTAAAAGGGTGACAATAGAGAGTCAAATCATGGCCTAGGTAACACCCAGTTTGTACAAAGGAACTCGGCTCTGGCTGAAGATGGTCTTCCTCTTCTTCTGTCTTCTTCTGGGCACCAGTCTTTGTTTTGAGTTCCATCAAACAAAGAAAGTGGTGGTTGGACGATTAACCACTCCTGGGGTGGGTAGGTTGCTTGCAGGCATAGATGACATCTGGTGTGTACGTGAGCCGTCCGCTTCGCTGGAATGGAGTCAAGTCTGGTAGGTAGATGGCTGCATGTGGTGTTAGCCCTCCACGGTGGATTCCATGGTCAGAACTTCAAAACCATTTGCCTGAATAGCTCCTGGTGGCGCAGTCTCTTCCACTCCATGGCTGAGATGGACGTCGTACGGAATGACGGAAAACCATCCGTTCTCCTGGTAGGCACTCTTGTATCGGTTTAGAGTGCCTTTGTAGCATTATGGCTGCTAGTACTGCATAAGTCCATTTTGCCCCTGAATAGGTTTACCCACACTCGCTGGCCAGACGTGTGTGAGTCACTTCTCCAGGTGCTCTGGCAACCAAGCTGGTAATCATGATGTTCTGTAAGGGGGTTTTTCCTCACAACATACATTTATTTTTAATTTCATCATTTGTTTACATACAGTTGAAAGAATTATCTATAATAGATTGTAGCATGTGATGCATCCATTTGCCTTCTCCTAAACTGTTTTCCTGCTTTGTGGAGAAATGGTTCTGTGTTTGAAATCTCAGGATGAACACTGATAGACATTGTAAAGTAGAGGAAAGTGGTTGGGATGCACATTCTCTGCATTCTTTTTAGGGTAGGAAATATTATTTAAGCATTTTATTATGTTTTATTAATTTATTAAAACATTTGTGCTCTGCCCTTCCCTGAATGAACAGCCATTTTCAAATAACTTTCACAGAATAATGTCAGTATTCACCCTCAGAGAAAGTGAACAGCAATAGTCAGGGCTTTATTTTTTTCCTTCTGGAAAACAAGGTGCCAGAACTCTCAGGAGGAAAATGAAGAAACACACAGTGCACCTCATGAACTTTTAAACATTTTTTTGAGAATGTTGTTTTCATGAAGAAATTCCAGAACTCTGTTCTGCTGTTTTCCCCCAGAAACCACCCCCTGGTAATAGTTATGACCTACCACTTCTGATAAATGATTGGAACTAGAGATAAAAGCAACAGTAAGAGTAGCAGTGCATTTATGCTTCAGTACTTTTCTGACATCTGCAATACAGAGAAAGAAATTTTCATAGGTATGCAGAACTGCTGCTGGGCTACCCAGCTGAGCGATTCCAGAAACACTGGGGAAGGAGAAATACATTACAGGTGAGGATCTCACAAAGCAACAAGAAAACATGTCACAACAAAATAGAATTCTGGTCACTTATGCAGTGATTCATCCATTGCTGGCCAAGTTTTCAATGGGAATGTATATGAAAATATTGCCAAATATACGGGTTATACAGGTGAGGGAATGAAAGGAAGAGTGGAGGGAGGCAGTAGAGATAATTGCAAGGGGCCAAGGAAGGAGGAAGAAGTCAAGGTGGGAAGCCAGAGACTTAGAGGAGGACAATTCTTTAACTACTGAGGTAGTCATTTTAAAAATAAATTTGATTCACGCTGCTCTGTCTGTCTTGTACATGAGAATCTTCACACAAAAGCTTGATGGATCTTTTCCTTCACCGAGCAACCTGCTGTTTGTCCCAAAATAATCCTTAAAGGCAGGCAGAGACTTACAAATGAAATGCATATAGGACAAGATGCTGCAGCAAGAAAGTGTGTCATATAAAATCACTACTTTTCACCCTTTTCTGAAGGCATGGGGGGAAAAGACTGCTTGGGAAAGCAGAAGGTAGGGAAAGATCCACTCCACCAACTCCTTTGGAGAGCTTGTCCTCTCAGTCCAACCTACCATGTAAGGGGGGTGTGTGTGCAAATTAGATAGACATACACACACACTTAATACCTTTAATTGTTCTACTTAAGGAATGAATATTTTGTAACAACTGTAACATAAAGTAAACATAAAGTAAACATAAAGTAACATAAAGTGTAACAACTGTAACATAAACTGTAACATAAAGTAACATAAAGTGCCAGGACCAGCAACAGCTCTATTTAAAGCATATACTGGGCCTCGGTTACAGAGATTATGTAGAAAAATGGCTGCATTTGGAAGGTAGACTCTATTGCATTATGCTTCATTGAGGTCCCTCCCTTCCCCAAAACCTGACTTCCCTAGGTTTCACTCCTAACATTTCCAGGAATTTCCCAACTCAGAGCTGGCAACCCAAGCCTCAAACCACCTTTGCATAAACATATGTAATGGCCTTGAAAGCTAAATTAAATGTGATTCTGAGGTATTCATGAATGACTCCAATATTTTGAAAGCAGAAATAGCAGCCATGCAAAGCCCTTATTGGAGGTTGTTGGGGAAATCACCTCCCAGTTCTTAGACTGAGGGTCAACCATAAATTTACATAGAGGCAGTTTGTAAATACAAAAGAAAAAAAGTTTATTTGTGATCACAAAGGAGAGCTCCAACCATCCTTACATTGAAGGGGGTAATAATCTGAAAGGAGGAGTCCCCCCCCCCCCCACATGCAGATTCACTGATTCAAAATAATCCCCCCTGTACTGGTCCTAGGAGAGAAAAACATAGGCACATTCTTCCAGGGCTAGAACACTAGGAGGATGATATCAGGTTCAGTTGCCAAAACTTTGCAAGGGGAAAAATTAAATCCCACTTCCCATGCATGTCTGCCTCATTCTGAATAGGAATCCCACATGGATACTATATCTGACTCAGTCTGAACTCAAGTCTATGAAGCCTTAAGGAGATTTTTTGGGAGATAAGGATTGAGCCTTGAGATACATATATGGGGGGAAAAAACAAAAAGACATGTATTTGAAAAGAATGAGCCTGTTCTGAACGTTCACCATTCAAAACAAATGGATTTGTGTTGTCACTGTCTTTTGCAAAGAGACACAATTCAATCACACTGACTCTGTCATTAAAATAATTTGTTGATTTTTCAAGATAATATCAAACTGAAATAAATAACCTTTAAACATTCTTGTTTAATCCTCCCAGGAAAGGTTCTAAGACAGGGGTGTCAAATATATGGCCCATAGAACATATCAGGCCCACCCAGGCATTTAATCCATCCTGTGAGTAGAATGCCCCCTGCAATTCTCCCCATTAAAGATTTACTGTTGACAAAATCATGCTGCCTGTTGGGGCCTACAGTGCAATCGGCAGTTCCACATGGCTCTGTGTGACTTTTTCTAGGGGATCTAATCAGTTGCTTCTCTTCTGCTCTGCTCTGTCTTTCACATGGCTGCAGGCTGCCTTGTATGCCCTGTTTACAAACTCTGGAAGAGACTCAGTACAATTGGCTCTGATCAGTTGCTTCCACTCCACTCTGCCCTTCAAGTTGCCTCCTTATAGCCTTATATAATATGCCTTATAGTTGTGGGTGGGCCCCCTATGTCTCCTGGCAACCGATATTTTTAGATCCAGTCCACCACTGGGTCAAGCTGCATTTATATGGTTCTCTGGCTGGAATGTTATGGGTGCTTTTCCTGGGACATTGCCTGATTATAATACTAGTTGTAAGCAAACAAAAAAATAACTCTTTGAATAAATGAATGTGCTTGTTTAAGTTGTAGTGAAACTGCATTATATAGTTCTTTTAATTAGGTTGGCTGGAGTGGGAAGCAGCACTTGTGTTATAATGGCTCCATATAAGTCCAGGCTTGCTTGTGGTATCCTTACAAGCACTGCAACCCTCCTTGGTGCTTGGGCATTGCCAACTGCAATTTGGGAGGCCAGTGAAAGGGGCAGCCTTCCCCAAATAATAAAATGCCATGTGCAATTGAAGGTAAGCACAAAGCATTATTATAGCTAAAATCAAATGGAAACAATTGATCTGCAGTGTGATGTACTAAAAGATAAGCTTTCTGAAGTTGGCATTAGTAAATTTTACCAGTTTCTGGGTCTATCCCCAAGCTAAGTCTTTTGCTTCTAAAATTTTGCCTATGAACAGCTTTCCCCCCCTGTAATGAATGTCAATAAATCAAAAGTAGGTTTGCAGCTTACAGATACACCTGAAGAACACCTGAACAGCATACTCAAGAATGCTACGTCACAGACATTGTCTCCAGATTTTGAGGCAATAATTCAGAGCAAGAGGGGTCAGTTATCAGAGGCTGTTAATTCAACAAAATATTGCAAGAATGCTAATATTTTAAGATTTAAAACATCTTTAATTGTGTTTTGTCTAACCCACGCAATGAAAGTCAGATTTTGAAGGACTGTATCTATTTATATTTCCATTGGTTTTCTGTTTGATTTTTAAATGTAATACTGTTGGAATAAAATTTTTCTAAAAAATTGTGCTTTGGCTGTGTCTTTTATAAAGTTTACTAGGAGTAAGGCCCATTGTGAAGAAAAATACAATAGACTCTAGAAGGAGGCTCTGCGCGAGTGCCCCATCCACCCTTCCTGTCTTCCCACCCACCCAAGTGAAGGCATTCACCCCCCCCCCACCCCCACACACACACACCTCAAGAAGAGTGGCTCTCTGTCATCTGGAGAGCAGCTGTAACTCTGAGTGCTCTCCAGCTGTCACTTGGAGATTGGCAACAGTGGTTCTCCAGGAGGAAAGGCCTCTGAGGGAGAGTGGTTCCTCCAGGAAGAAATGGCATTGCAGCAGTCTGAGATCCCATCCCTCCTCAAACCTCACCCTCTCCAGGTCCCATCCCTTAAATCCCCAGGAATTTCCTAACTTGGAGTTGGCAGCCCTATCTCTTTCCCTTTATCTGCGCCTCTGACTTCAGCTTTCCATCACCTTTCCCCTCCCTGCAGCTTTTATAAAGGAAAAGGACTTTTGCCATTATTATTATTATTATTATTATTATTATTATTATTATTATTATTATTATTATTATTATTATTATTATTATTATTATTATTATTATTATTACCTTTAATTTATATTCCGCCCTCTCCGCAAGCGGACTCAGGATGGCTAGCAATCAGTTCAAACTTCAAACATTAAATACAATTAAACAGTTCAAAACTTCAAAACTTGAAACAATAAATACAATTAAAACACTTTATGGTGCTGCTAAGCAACAACCTAGGTGGGATCGTCCATGGGCGGGGGGACCAAGGCAGCTTACATGATTCTCCTCTCCCCTCCTTTGATCTGAACAACAACCCTGTGAGGCAGATTAGGCTGGAATTCTGTGACTGGTCCAAAATCACTCAAACAGCTTACACAGCAAGAACTGGAAGGACTGGCAGGCCACACCCTGAAGCTCTAACTTGCATGCTCTCCTTAAAGTCCACCACAAAATCTCCAAGAATCTCTCATCAACCCGGAAAGGTATCACTAAAGGCCTCTGGGTGAGTGCTCCCCAATCTTGCTGTCTTCCCATCCACCCAAGTGAAGGGATTCACTCCCCTCCAACACCTCAAAGGGAGCTGATCTCTGTCACTCTGAGTTATCTCCAGCCCTCACCTGAAGATTGGCAATAATGGTTCCTCAGGAGGAAATGGCTGGTTTGAAGGGTGGCCTTGCCTGAGGCCCCACCCTTCCTCACAGTCAATCCTCTCCAGATTCTACCCTTCAAAACTCTAGGAATTTCCTAACCTGGAGTTGGCAACCCTATCTCCTTCTCAGCCAACCATCGTGGAATCAGGCTGAGGGGAGGAGGGAGACAGGGAGTGAGGAAAGAGGCAGGAAAGACAAAAATAAGCTCCCTGGCTTATTTTGGCAACCTTTGGAGGCTGCCTATATTGGCAGGCCGTCTGTGTGGGCCCTTGATAGGGTGGAAGAGGTTTGTTGCCAGTGACGGCCACAACATCTTTGGCGAGGCTGCAGTACAGCAGCAGTCTTTTCTGAGGCCAGTTGACAGAGAGGACACAGAGAAGAGTGGGAGATGTCTCTCTTTTAAGACTGCTTTTGGCAGTTTGTTCAACATTCTTGGGCCTGAGTAGGTGGGGGCAGGGGAGTCAGCCAGTGGGAGGCGAAAGACCCTGACCAAGCTATGATCAGGCAATGGTTTCTGGAGTGCCTTGTTGACTTCCCGCTCACCCAAGTGAAGGCATTAATTCCCCCTGGAGTTGGCAACATGGGAAAAGGACAGTCTTTCTTCACAGTGGGGGGGGGGGGCGGAGGGACCAAGCACCTGGAGGCTCGCAACAGTGGTTCCCTGGTTGGTAGCATCAAGCAGCTGACACTGTGAGGAAAACCACTGCAAGCCTTCCTTTCACTCCCTCTGAAGTGGCCCCTCCCTGCTGTGAAAAAACATTCCTTGTCAGTTGAAGAGCTGTTAACTGCTATTGTTTGTGTAGATTACTGGGAGGAAGACAGATAGACAAAATGAAGTAAAAAGACTGAAAGACAGAGATTCAGAGAAAGAACAGAGGTTATTGAGGAATACTCAGCATGGGTTTGGTAAGGGAAGATCTTGCCTCACTAACCTGTTACAGTTCTTTGAGGGGGTGAACAAACATATGGACAAAGGGGACCCAATAGATATTGTTTACCTTGACTTCCAGAAAGCTTTTGATAAAGTTCCTCATCAAAGGCTCCTTAGAAAGCTTGAGAGTCATGGAGTAAAAGGACAGGTCCTCTTGTGGATCAAAAACTGGCTGGGTAATAGGAAGCAGAGAGTGAGTATAAATGGGCAGTCTTCGCAATGGAGGACGGTAAGCAGTGGGGTGCCGCAGGGCTCGGTACTGGGTCCCATGCTCTTTAACTTGTTCATTAATGATTTGGAGTTGGGAGTAAGCAGTGAAGTGGCCAAGTTTGCAGATGACACTAAATTGTTCAGGGTGGTGAGAACCAGAGAGGATTGTGAGGCACTCCAAAGGGATCTGTTGAGGCTGGGTGAGCGGGCGACAATGTGGCAGATGAGGTTCAATATGGCCAAGTGCTAAGTAATGCACATTGGGGCCAAGAATCCCAGCTACAAATACAAGTTGATGGGTTGTGAACTGGCAGAGACTGACCAAGAGAGAGATCTTGGGGTCGTGGTAGATAACTCACTGAAAATGTCAAGACATTGTGCGATTGCAATAAAAAAGGCCAACGCCATGCTGGGAATTATTAGGAAGGGAACTGAAAACATATCAGCCAGTATCATAATGCCCCTGTATAAATCAATGGTGCAGTCTCATTTGGAGTACTGTGTGCAATTCTGGTCACCGCACCACAAAAAGGATATTATAGCATTGGAAAAAGTGCAGAAAAGGGCAACTAGAATGATTAAAGGTTTGGAACACTTTTCCTATGAAGAAAGGTTAAAACACTTGGGGCTCTTTAACTTGGAGAAACGTCAACTGCGGGGTGACATGATAGAGGTTTACAAGATTATGCATGGGATGGAGAAAGTAGAGAAAGAAGTACTTTTCTCCCTTTCTCACAATACAAGAACTCGTGGGCATTCAATGAAATTGCTAAGCAGTCAGGTTAAAACAAATAAAAGGAAGTACTTCTTCACCCAAAGGGTGATTAACATGTGGAATTCACTGCCACAGGAGATGGTGGCAGATACAAGCATAGCCAGCTTTAAGAGGTGATTGGATAAAAATATGGAGCAGAGGTCCATTACCGGCTATTAGCCACAGTATGTGTATGTGTATGTGTGTGTGTGTGTGTGTGTGTGTATATATTTGTGTGTGTATGTGTGTACACACACACACATATATTGGCCACTGTGTGACACAGAGTGTTGGACTGGATGGGCCATTGGCCTGATCTAACATAGGTTCTCTTATGTTCTTAAAGGGTAGGTTGAAAAAAGAGGGGGAGAGAGGAGTGAAAGAAAAAGGAGAAGAAGGAAGGTAGACAGGGCCCTGAGGAGAGGCAGTGATCAGTAAGCCCCCAACAGTGAACTGTCTCCCTCAGACATCAGTGGCCATCTGTTGGTATTCTTGCCTGACATGGCCGGTGGTGGGCAGGGGAGGGCATAGGGCAGGGGACAGGACAGTGAGCCAATGGGAGGTCAGAGGGGTTGATGGACATGTGATGGGCCAGTGGATCATGGAGTGGAGGCTTAGCCAATGAGGGGCCTAGATTTGGCTTCACCAGAGGAAGTTTAGGCTTTTATTATAAAGGACATCTCCGCTACATGGCATTACATTTTTATGACACACATGGTTTGGCCCAGCAAAGTCTCATTCATGTCAGATCTGGCCCTCATAACAAATGAGTTTGACACCCCTGTACATCTAAGATGTCTTCCACCAGAGCCAAAAGCCCAAAATACCTCCACACTTTGAAAAATCTCTGTTGGGATAGAATTATTACTGCATTAGGGCAATCTGTACAAATGGTCCAGATGTCCATTCAGGCTTTTTGAAAGCCTGAAGGCTTTTTGAATGCCAAACATTTGGCTGTTAAGTACTGCTTGTAAGCTTGGATATAAAGCCACTGAACCACACTAAAATGTCAAACTGCTCCATATTTGGAAGCTTTTATACCCAGAAGGCAGCTGAGAAAACTAGATCACTGTATCAGTGGCCCAGTACACAGTAAAGGAAAGAGCTAAGCAGCAGCAGCCTGTAAGGAAAGTCTGAGGCACGTGTCTTCAAAGATACAGAAGAAAGAGAACCAGTACAAATTTCTTGAGGATACATGCAAAAGACTGATGTATTGTAGGATTCCAGTGGTTCAGAAACTGAATACTACAGCTTTAGAACTTCTCATCTAGTTCTGATGTTAAAGAGTTTGCCGAGTAACTAAGTACCAGTCTCCACTGTTGTCATAACAAGTTAGTACATTTCTGAAATCTCATTGTCAAGCTGTATCATTTACAAAAGACACCCTATATTTCAGACCATATGTCATTATTTCTCATGCACACCCACACATGTAGTTATTGTCTGGGATATGAAAAATATTCTTGGGAAAACACTACTGTGCTCAGTCCTAAACTGCTCATATTTCTGTGTATATCCCGTTTCATCATCAAGAACTCATTTGTGAGGTGTTCAATGGGATGAACACAATACGAGAACTCGTGGGCATTCGATGAAATTGCTGAGCAGACAGGTTAAAACGGATAAAAGGAAGTACTTCTTCACCCAAAGGGTGATTAACATGTGGAATTCACTGCCACAGGAGGTGGTGGCGGCCACAAGCATGGCCACCTTCAAGAGGGGGTTAGATAAAAATATGGAGCAGAGGTCCATCAGTGGCTATTAGCCACAGTGTGTATGTGTGTGTGTGTGTATATATATATATATATATATATATATATATATATATATATATATATATATATATATATTTTTGGCCGCTGTGTGACACAGAATGTTGGACTGGATGGGCCATTGGCCTGATCTAACATGGCTTCTCTTATGTTCCTATGATGTTCTCTCTCTTCTTTCCTTTCTCTCTCCAGCCATTTCCATATGGGTTATTTGCCCTGGGTTCAATGTTGGTGGGAAGCAAGAGTTTTTGCTGCTTCCCTACAGCATCATGGTGCATTTGTGCATCTCCTGGAGTTTCCCTGGCCTCTCCTGAATCTTTCTGTAGCATTCTTCAAATTTCCAGCTTCTATTTTTTGAAAAGTACCATAAGTCTCTATATCCCCATTTGTTGCAGTTTGCCTTTCGCTTTATAGCTTATAGGGGATAGGGACTAACTTTAAAAAAATGTAAGGTTCAGGGGACCTGTGACTGCTTTGTCTTCTCTGTTCTTTTCCACAGTTTCAGCCAAGACCCCAGGACTGGCTGAGGCCTCAGTTGCAGAAAGATTAGGGTCAACTGCAACCTGTTCCTCCTCTCCTTCCAACTCTTTCCTCTGCAGCCCAGAAAAGATCTGGAGCTTCTTCTCTGGTTTGTTGTTGGGTCCCTTATATGGGGTAAGCTTAATCATTAGCACACTCAACTGCCCACACCTGTTGTCCATTTGCTTGATAGTCATGCTGGCCTGATCCAGCTGCTGCTTCTGCCAGTGGCTCTTAAACAGTCTGCTTGGTGATATCTTGTCCACATGCTCTGTCTGACCAGGCACTGTCCACCCTTGTGCAGTTAGGGCAGCCATATGAGTGGTTGGTGGCCCAAAGGTGGTACCACATCCACCAGCTGCAGCCCAGACAATTCTGGGAGAAGTTGTGCTCTCAGACAAAAGGAAAGCTGAGGATTTAGAGACCCTGATACAGCCTATTTTTACTATGGCCTATTTTCCCTGTAAATCACCATTTCTAATGACACCTAGGATTGATGGGAATTTATCTTTCACAGTCTCCTGCATTGAATTAAACTACTGAGAAACACAAGAGATGCAGTAAGTTTTGAGCATTCATCAGAAGTGGCTACAAGCCATTTGCCTTTATGATGGTGAAGGACACCAACTGCACAAAAATACAGATGAAACAGTACACATTTAAAACTCTGAGTATGAAATCAACTGCTCTATCATTACAGGGCAGAGTACAGTAAGTACAGACTATCTATCTATCTATCTATCTATCTATCTATCTATCTATCTATCTATCTATCTATCTATCTATCTATCTATCTATCTATCTATCTATCTATCTTCTTTTCCTTTCTCCTTTCCTTTCCTGTTTACACGGGGCTCAGGGCAGTTCTCAACAATTTAATTAAGTGCAATATAAAACAAGTTAAAACCATAAAAACCATTAAAACACAATATATGAACATTTCAGAAACATTTTAAGAAACAAAATGGCAATGTTAGCATTCAGTCATGGGGGAGAGGGTGCCAGTAAAAATGGGCACTGCCTTCAACCAAAGGCATGGAAGAACACGTCTGCCTTTAATGTCCTGCAAAACTTTAACAGACCAGACAGGGCACAGATGTCACTTGTCACAGAGTTCCACCAGGCTGGGGCCAGGGTGGAGAAGGCTCTGGCCCTGGTTAAGACCAGCCAGATAACTTTTGGGCCAGGGACCTCCAGAAGGTTCTTATCTGCTTATCTTAATGCCTTCTGAGGGACATACTGGGAGAGGTGGCCTTGAAGATGAGTGGGTCTGTGGCTATTAAGAGCTTTAAAAGTGAGCACTTGAATCTGATCTGGTGCTCCAATGGCAACCAATGCAGTTTACATATGAACATATGAAGTTGCCTTATGCTGAATCAGACCCTTGCGCCACCAAAGGCAGTATTGTCTACTCAGATTAGCAACAGCTCTCCAGGGTCTCAAGCTGAGGTTTTTCATGCCTATTTGCCTGGACCCTTTTTAGTTTGAGATGCCACGGATTGAACCTGGGACCTTCTGCTTACCAAGCAGATGCTCTACCACTGAGCCACCATCCCTCCCTAAAGTTTGTGCAGCTCTGGATGTATGTGTGCCTTCCATGGGGTCCCCGTAAGGATCCACACTGCCACATTTTGTTGGAGCTTCTGGCACAATTTCAAGGGAAGCCCCACGTAAAGTGAATTATATTACATTGCATGGATTTCTGCGCCAAGATCAGGGTGAGACATAGGGAACCAGGTGCCTGACGTGACACAGTTGGAAAAATGCCCACCGGACAACATTGATGTCTGGACTCCACAGATAAAGAGAGGTCCAGAATTACCCCCAGACTCCTGACGGTAGGCTCCTGTGACCATTTATAGGCACCACAGCATTAGATAAATCAACATTTATCTTGCTGGCTTCTAAGAATGACAATAATCTTTTTCACTGTTAACTATATATGCTAGTTTCTACACTACTATGTTTACAAACTGGGTTTTAAATGTTTGCCAGGGTAATTTAACAACAAAAATGCAACATTTCTCACATACATTGTATTAACTTGAACTTTATTGAATCAGGTTTATTTTCAGCTGATGGATGATATTGTGGCTACTCAGCTTGTTGAATGTAGAGATGAACACTGATAGAAAAACAGAAATCAATAATGATGCTATTTATCCAGGGAGCTTGGGTATTAATAGAATTGCCAAGGTGGTGGCTAGTGATCTCCTGGGATTAAAACTGAGATGCTCACCTGGAGATAATGACCACTTTGGCAGGTGGACTGTATGACATTATTTCTCACTGAAGTCCTTCCCCTCCCCAAATCCCACCCTCTTCAGGCTCCACCCACAAAATATACATGTATTTGCCAACCTGGAGCTGACAATACTAGGGATTAAGTATCTAGGTAGCCTTTTGTCTGAAGATAACTCAACATGCCAAAGACTCAGAATGTGAATGATGCTTAGTCATGGGCTGGCTTCACTACCCCCTGTACCATGGGAAAGCTACTGCCATCCCTCCTCCACCCTCTTGCTGCAAGGAATCTGCTGCTGCCCTTCTTTTCCTATAATGCAGGGAAGCTGTCTGCACTCCGACTGGCTTTATTGGCTTCCCACAGAGCCTTAGCTCCCAACATGAGTGGATTAGGAGCCTTTTCTAAACAGCTGGGGGAAGTTGCTGAGAGTCTGAGTTTGTGTGGTTTGTGTGGTTGCTGGGGAACTGCTTTTTGTTTGTTTAGAGTGGGCTGTAGGTGATTATTGCTGATTGTAGGTGACTGTTGCTCATTGGGAGTGTCTGTGTTGCCTGGGCAGACTGCAGGCCCCATCTTCTTTGCATTTATTAGGCTGCACCTTGCCAGAGGCTAAAAGGCTCTTGGCCTGTGACTCTTAGCCTGTGGGCTCTGTAAGAAGCCCAGAAAGCACCAGGAACCAGGATCCCTATTTTCCTTGTGTTCCCAATAAGGTAAGCAGACTTTCCAGAAGGAGAACCACATAAACATAAAAGGATTTAAAGGTGAGACTGTATATTTAAAAAGCTATTATGAAGATAGAATGCCAGCAGGGGGGTGGGGGCTTTCCAGTGTTTTGCACTGAGTCTCATATGTATGACTATCTGCCCACTGGACAGAAGTCTTGGGTGTGTGCTCGATGCAAGGAGCTCCTGGTCCTCAGGGAATAAGTTCAAACCCTTGAGGCCGAAGTGGATGACCTGGAGAAGCAGACAGTCAGTTAGGCACTCGGAGAAGACTCTTGGGGTCTTGTTAGATGAGCCCCACTCTGAACATGGCAGCCCTGTTGCTGCCAGGGAGCATAAGGGTCAAGAGGGAAAAGGGCACCGTGCTGAGGATAAGGGGAATGCG
Source organism: Heteronotia binoei (assembly GCF_032191835.1). Classification (NCBI taxonomy): domain Eukaryota; kingdom Metazoa; phylum Chordata; class Lepidosauria; order Squamata; family Gekkonidae; genus Heteronotia; species Heteronotia binoei. The sequence goes on along the minus strand of NC_083243.1, from coordinate 113,671,131 downwards.
CCCTCAGAAGGGACCTCTTCTTCAGTTGGTGAGCAGGTATCTTTTCATGCCAAGGAACCATCCCTGGTCGGGGGGGAGGTCTTGGTAGTTGGTGATTCGATCCTTAGGCAAGTAGACTGCTGGGTGGCAAAACCACATACTGACCATGTGGTGACTTGCCTGCCGGGTGCAAAGGTAGCCGACATTACGCGTGTTGTAGATAGGCTGATATACTGTGCTGGGGAGGAGCCAGTGGTTGTGGCACATGTTGGCACCAACGATATGGGGAAATGCAGTCGTGAAGTCCTGGAGGAAAAATTTAAGCTGATAGGCAGCAGACTCAAGGCCAGGACCTCCAAGATAGCCTTCTCAGAAGTGCTACCTGTTCCACGTGCAGGGTTGGAGAAATGGAAAGGTCCCTTCTGGAACAAGCGGGAGTTGTACAAAAGAGACGGTCTCCACTTGTTCCCGGATGGAACCGGGCTGCTGGCGCTTAAAATCAAAAAGGTGGCAAAGCAGTTTTTAAACTAAATCTTGGGGGAAAGGTAACAGGAGATGAAATGTCTCTGGTTCAGGAGGACTCGTCTCAAAGAGATGAAGGGTTGGCTGCTATTTTTCTACCGGGTAACAGATCAGAGTTGTCCACTGTGATGGTGACAAGCAGTATGGACTGTCTGCCAGAGTCTCGAGGCGGCAGGAAGAAGGTGGCGGGCCTAGCTTGCCTGGGAAATTATAGATGTTTGTATGCAAATGCTAGAGGTGTTTGAAGTAAAATTGGTGAATTGGAATGCTTAGTGTTGGGAGAAAATATAGACATTGTGGGAATTTCAGAAACTTGGTGGAATGAGGAGAATCAGTGGGACACGGTGATTCCTGGATATAAGTTATATCAGAAGGATAAGGAGGGAAGGGTTGGAGGTGGGGTGGCTCTGTATTTCAGAGAGGGTATACAGTCCAGTAAGACTGAGAAGGTCAGAGAATTAGATTCCCTTCTAGAAATACTTTGGGTTGAAATAGTGCGCCCCAAAGGAAATTTAACTATAAGAGTTTGTTATTGCCCACCAGATCAAAAGATAGAGGATGATTATAATATGACGAAAGAATTAAAGATAGCGGCTAAAGGTAAAAACTGTGTCGTAATAGGTGATTTTAACTACCCGCAGATTGATTGGGTCAATATGTGTTCTGGTCGAGAGAAAGAGATTGAGTTTCTTGATGCTCTCAATGACTGTGCTATGGAGAAGATGGTCTCAGAACCTACCAGGGGTGGGGCGATCCTGGATTTGGTCCTAAGTAATGCCCAAGACTTGGTGAGAGATGTAAAAGTGATCGTGCCGCTTGGGAGCAGTGACCATAATGTTATTGATTTCACCGTTTGTATAAATAGGGAGTTGCCCAAAAAGACCAGCACAACCATATTTAACTTTAAAATGGGTAAATTCTCTGAGATGAGGAGGCATGTGAGGAGCAAACTGAAAGGAAAGGTAAGTATGGTCAAAACCCTTGGGGAAGCTTGGAGACTATTTAAAACTATAATCCTAGAAGCTCAGATAAAATACATACCACAACTTAGGAAAGGCACAAACAGGCATAAGAAAAGGCCTGCATGGTTAACAAATAAAGTAATGGAAGCTGTAAAAGGTAAGAAGGACTCCTTTAAGCGGTGGAAAACCAGTCCAAGTGAGATTAGTAAAAGGGAGCACAGGCTGTGGCAAATCAAATGCAAGACTGTGATCAGGCAGGCAAAAAGGGACTATGAGGAGCATATTGCAAAAAACATAAAGACCAACAATAAAAATTTATTCAAATATATTAGAAGTAGGAAACCAGCCAGGGAGGCAGTGGGGCCCTTGGATGACCATGGGGTAAAAGGATCACTGAAGGAGGAAAGGGAAATGGCTGAGAAGCTGAATGCATTTTTTGCCTCCGTCTTCACTGTGGAAGATGAGAACTTTTTGCCCACCCCAGAACCACTAATTTTGGAAGGGGTGTTGAAAGACCTGAGTCAGATTGTGGTGACAAAAGAGGAGGTCCTACAACTGATAGACAAATTAAAAACTAATAAGTCACCGGGTCCGGATGAAATACATCTGAGAGTTTTGAAAGAACTCAAAGTTGAACTTGTGGATCTTCTGACAAAAATCTGTAATCTTTCATTGAAATCTGCCTCCGTTCCTGAGGACTGGAAGGTAGCAAATGTCACCCCCATCTTTAAAAAGGGTTCCAGAGGAGATCTGGGAAATTACAGGCCAGTCAGTCTGACTTCAATACCGGGAAAGTTGGTAGAAACCATTATCAAGGACAGAATGAGTAGGCACATTGATGAACACGGGTTATTAAGGAAGACTCAGCATGGGTTCTGTAAGGGAAGATCTTGCCTCACTAACCTGTTACATTTCTTTGAGGGGGTGAACAAACATGTGGACAAAGGAGACCCGATAGATGTTGTTTACCTTGACTTCCAGAAAGCTTTTGATAAAGTTCCTCATCAAAGGCTCCTTAGAAAGCTTGAGAGTCATGGAGTAAAAGGACAGGTCCTCTTGTGGATCAAAAACTGGCTGGGTAATAGGAAGCAGAGAGTGAGTATAAATGGGCAGTCTTCGCAATGGAGGACGGTAAGCAGTGGGGTGCCGCAGGGCTCGGTACTGGGTCCCATGCTCTTTAACTTGTTCATTAATGATTTGGAGTTGGGAGTAAGCAGTGAAGTGGCCAAGTTTGCAGATGACACTAAATTGTTCAGGGTGGTGAGAACCAGAGAGGATTGTGAGGAACTCCAAAGGGACCTGTTGAGGCTGGGTGAGTGGGCATCAACGTGGCAGATGCAGTTCAGTGTGGCCAAGTGCAAAGTAATGCACATTGGGGCCAAGAATCCCAGCTACAAATACAAGTTGATGGGGTGTAAACTGGAAGAGACTGACCAAGAGAAAGATCTTGGGGTCGTGGTAGATAACTCACTGAAAATGTCACGACAGTGTGCGTTTGCAACAAAAAAGGCCAACGCCATGCTGGGAATTATTAGGAAGGGAATTGAAAACAAATCAGCCAGTACCATAATGCCCCTGTATAAATCGATGGTGCGGTCTCATTTGGAGTACAGTGTGCAGTTCTGGTCGACGCACCTCAAAAAGGATATTATAGCATTGGAGAAAGTCCAGAAAAGGGCAACTAGAATGATTAAAGGTCTGGAACACTTTCCCTATGAAGAAAGGTTGAAACGCTTGGGACTCTTTAGCTTGGAGAAACGTTGACTGCGGGGTGACATGATAGAGGTTTACAAGATAATGCATGGGATGGAGAAAGTAGAGAAAGAGGTACTTTTCTCCCTTTCTCACAATACAAGAACTCGTGGGCATTCGATGAAATTGCTGAGCAGACAGGTTAAAACGGATTAAAGGAAGTACTTCTTCACCCAAAGGGTGATTAACATGTGGAATTCACTGCCACAGGAGGTGGTGGCAGCCACAAGCATGGCCACCTTCAAGAGGGGTTTAGATAAAAATATGGAGCAGAGGTTCATCAGTGGCTATTAGCCACAGTGTGTGTGTGTGTATATATATATATATATAAATTTTTTTGGGCACTGTGTGACACAGAGTGTTGGACTCGATGGGCCATTGGCCTGATCCAACTTGGCTTCTCTTATGTTCTTATGTCCCCTGTGCAAGCCAGTCATTTCCGACTCTGGAGTTAAATTGCTTTCACTATGTTTTCACAGCAGACTTTTTATGGGGTTGATTGCCATTGCCTTCCCCAGTCATACACTTTCCCCCGCAGTAAGCTGGGTACTCATTTTACCGACCTTGGAAGGATGGAAGGCTGAGTCAAGAGACAGGTACAAATTAGAAGTCTCAATGTGTGGATGACATGATGGTGTAGGGAGGAAGCGTTTGAGTTTGTTAGGCACTGGGATGGTTTTTGGAACAAACGGGAGCTGTACAAAAGAGACGGTCTCCACTTGTCCCCAGAAGGAACCAGGTTGCTGGCACTTAAAATCAAAAAGGTGGCAGAGCAGTTTTTAAACTGAATCTTGGGGGAAAGGTAACAGGAGATTAAATATCTCTGGTTCGGGAGGACTTATCTCAAAGCGATGAAAGGTTAACTGTTACTTTTCTACCAAGCGATGGATTAGAGTTGTCCACTGAGATGGTAACAAACAGTATGGACTGCCTGGCAGAGTCCTGGGGCAGCAGGAGGAATGTTGCGGGCCTAACTTGCTCGGGAAATTATAGATGTTTGTATACAAATGCTATAAGTGTCCAAGGTAAAATCGGGGAGTTGGAATGCTTAGTGTTGGGGAGAAACATAGACATTGTGGGTATTTCAGAAATTTGGTGGAATGAGGAGAATCAGTGGGACACGGTGATTCCTGGATATAAGTTATATCAGAAGGATAGGGAGAGAAGGGTTGGAGGTGGGGTGGCTCTGTATGTCAGAGAGGGTATATACAGTCCAGTAAGACTGAGAAGGTCAGAGAATTAGATTCCCTTCTAGAAATACTTTGGGTTGAAATAGTGCGTCCCAAAGGAAATTTAACTATAAGAGTTTGTTATTGCCCACCAGATCAAAAGATAGAGGACGATTATAATATGATGAAAGAATTAAAGATAGCGGCTAAAGGTAAAAACTGTGTCATAATACATGATTTTAACTACCTGCAGATTGATTAGATCATTATGTGTTCTGGTCGGGAGAAGAAGATTGAGTTACTAGACACTCTCAATGATTGTGCTATGGAGCAGATGGTCACAACGTACCAGGGGTGGAGCGATCCTGGATTTGGTCCTAAGTAATGCCCAAGATCTGGTAAGAGATGTAAAAGTGATTGCGCCGCTTGGGAGCAGTGACAATAATGTTATTGATTTCACCGTTTGTATAAATAGAGAGTTGCCCTAAAAGACCAGCACAACCACGTTTAACTTTAAAAGGGGTAAATTCTCTGAGATGAGGAGGCATGTGAAGAGGAAACTGAAAGGAAAGGTAAATACAGTCAAAACCCTTGGGGAAGCTTGGAGGCTATTTAAAACTACCATCCTAGAAGCTCATATAAAATATATACCACAAGTCAGGAAGGCACGAATAGGTATTTTGAAAAGCCTGCAAGGTTAACAAAGTACTGAAAGCTGAAAAAGGTAAGAAGCATTCCTTTTAGCAGTGGAAAGCTAGTCCAAATGAGGTTAATAAAAGGGAATCACAGGCTGTGGCAAATCAAACGTAAGACTGTGATCCGGCAGGCAAAAAGGGACTATGAGGAGCATATTGCAAAAAACATAAAGACCAACAATAAAAATTTCTTCAAATACAATAGAAGCAGGAAACCAGTCAGGGAGGTAGTGGGGCCCCTGGATGACCAAGGGGTAAAAAGATTACTGAAGGAGGATAGGGAAATGGCTGAGAAGCTGAATGCATTTTTTGCCTCCGTCTTCACTGTGGAAGATGAAAAGTGTTTGCTCACTCCAGAACTGCTAATTTTGGGAGGAGTGTTGAGAGACCAGAGTCAGATTGAGGTGATGAGAGAGGAGGTCCTACAACTGATAGACAAATTAAAAACTAATACGTCACCATCCCCGGATGGCATACATCCAAGAGTGAACTTGTGGATCTCTTGACAAAAATATGTAATCTTTCATTGAAATCTGCCTCCATTCCTGAGGACCGGAAGGTGGCAAATGTCACCCCCATCTTTAAAAAAGGTTCCAGAGGAGATCTGGGTAACTACAGGCCAGTCAGTCTGACTTCAATACCAGGAAAGTTGATGGAAACCATTATCAAAGAGAGAATGAGTAGGTATATGAAGAAAGGTTATTGAGGAAGACTCAGCATGGGTTCTGTAAGGGAAGATCTTGTCTCACTAACCCGTTAGAGTTCTTTGAGGGGGTGAACAAACATATGAACAAAGGGGACCCCATAGATGTGTTCAGGGCTTTTTTTGTGCCGGAACGTCCTGGAATACTGTTCCGGCTGGCACAGGCAGCGTTCCTGCTGCCTGCGCTAGCGTTCCGGCTCAGCTCCCCACTCGCAGGCCAGGGTTGGGGGGCCCAACTGCACCTGCATGACCTCTTCCTGGCTCCCCGCTTGCCAGCCAGGGTTGGAAGGCCGAGGCACGCTTCTACGGCATTTTCCTGGCTCTCCAATGGCCGGCAGAGGGCCGCACCGCACTGCACAGCGTCCACCCTGTGCCTGGCTAGCTGGGAGGCTTTGGGGCCCAGCTGCAGCAGCAGGATTGTTGCTGGCTGGGGATCCCCTCTGTAGAAGATTCAGCCTTGTACTACAGGTTAAGTTTGCTTGCTCCCATTCTCTTTATTTCCATTTCTTTTTCCACTTTCTTTCTTTTCATTTCTTCTTCCTTTCTTTTCTCTTTCTCTCTCTTTTCATTTTCTTTCTTTCAATTTATTTCTCTTTTTCTCTCTCTTTTTCTCTCTCTGTCTCTCCCTTCCTTCCTTCTCTCAAACATGTGACATTCATGTCTAACAGCTCTCAGACATCTGATGTTTATTTTATGTGGCTCTTATATTAAGCAAAATTTCTTTCTTTCTTTCTTTCTTTCTTTCTTTCTTTCTTTCTTTCTTTCTTTCTTTCTTTCTTTCTTTCTTTCTTTCTTTCTTTCTTTCTTTCTTTCTTTCTTTCTTTCTTTCTTTCTTTCTTTCTTTCTTTCTTTCTTTCTTGGAGAGCCAGTTTGGTGTAGTGGTTAAGTGTGTGGACTCTTATCTGGGAGAACCGGGTTTGATTCCCCACTCCTCCACTTGCACCTGCTAGCATGGCCTTGGGTCAGCCATAGCTCTGGCAGAGGTTGTCCCTGAAAGGGCAGCTGCTGTGAGAGCCCTCTCCAGCCCCACCCACCTCACAGGGTGTCTGTTGTGGGGGAGGAAGGTAAAGGAGATTGTGAACCGCTCTGAGACTCTTTGGAGTGGAGGGCGGGATATAAATCCAATATCATCATCTTCTTCTTCTTTCTCTCTCTCTCTCTCTCTCTCTTTTTTCTTCCTTCCTTCCTTCTCTCAAACATATGACATTCATGTCTTACAGCTCTCAGACATCTGATGTTTATTTTATGTGGCTCTTATAGTAAGCAAAATTTCTTTCTTTCTCTCTCTCTCTCTCTCTGTGCCTCTCTCTTTTTCCTTCCTTCCTTCTCTCAAACATATGACATTCATGTCTTACAGCTCTCAGACATTTGATGTTTATTTTACGTGGCTCTTATATTAAGTAAAGCAGCCCCATGGTGCAAAGTGGTAAAGCTGCAGTACTGCAGTCAGAATTCTTTGCTCAGGACCTGAGTTCAATTCCAGCAGAAGCTGGTTCAGGTAGCCGGCTCCAGGTTGACTCAGCCTTCCATCCTTCCGAGGTTGGTAAAATGAGTACCCAGCTTGCAGGGGGAAAGTGTAATGACTGGGGAAAGCAATGGCAAACCACCCCGTAAAAAGGTCTGACGTGAAAATGTTGTGAAAGCAGTGTCACCCCAGAGTCGAAAACGACTGGCGCTTGCACAGGGGACCTTTCCTTTCCTATATTAAGCAAATTTGGCCACCCCTGTGCTAAGGGTTCTTTTGGGTCACAGCCAGTGTTCCCTCTAAGCTGAGTTAGTGTGAGCTAGCTCACTGATTTTTAGCCTCCAGCTCACAGATTTTTACCATAGCTCATGAAGAGTGACCCCAGAGCACAATAATTTATGCAGCAGCTCACAACTTTAATGCCAGTAACTCACAAAGTAGAATTTTTGCTCACAAGACTCTGCAGCTTAGAGGTAACATTGGTCACAGCCAGTGCCTCCCAAGTGATTGCTAAGATGTCAGCCCAGATGCTGCATCTCCTTATGATACAGCACATGTGCATATATGAATACTGTCAAAAAAGGAATGTGGCCACATCTGAATTGCCAGGGTGCCAGCATCCACTTGCAAGTAAGGAACAGTGCAATCCTAAACAGATCTATTCAGAATTTGGTTGAACTCTACTCAGTTGTGATTATTTCTAGGAAGGTTAGATTCATGTCCAGTAGCACCTTAGAGACCAACAAGATTTTTGGGGTGTAAGCTTTGAGAATCAAAGCTGGGAGGTTTATACCTCAAAAATATTGTTGGTCTCTAAGATGCCAATGGACTTGAGTCTAGCTGTTCTCCTGCAGACCAATACAGCTACCCTCTGAAACTATCCTAAGATGTGAATTATAGACACAATGAGAATATGGAGAAATTATCTCAGTGGATTGCACTGAAATCTCCTGGAATAACTTGTTAACTTTTGGGAGGACTGTGTAGATGCATATGTTTATATGGCACAGTTCTAGAGGAACATGGAAATACTGAAGAATTCTGTTTCCTAAGAATCTCCCACTTTCATTCAAAAAGCAGTTTTCTAGCCCTTATGCCTGTAAAGCCATGACGTTAATAGCCCAGACTATCCTGATCTCATAAACTACAAAGGGTTGTGGCTCAGTGGTAGAGCATCCTTTTGGTATGCAGAAAGTCCTAGGTTCAATAGCCAGTTAAAAGGATGAAGTTGGAGGTGATATGAAAGACCTCTACCAGAGACCCTGGAGTAGCTGCTGCCAGTACTGAACTTGATGGACCAGTATAAGGCAACTTCATGTGCTCCTGTATGTTGACCCTGGTTAGTATTTAGATGGGAGGACCTCCCAAGTAATGTTCCCTCTAAAATGCAGAATCTTGTGAGGAAAAATTCTACTTTGTGAGCTACTGGCATTGAAGTTGTGAGCTACTGGCATTAAAGTTGTGAGCTACTGCATAAATTAGTGCGCTCTGGGGTAATCCATCTGTGATCCGCCCTGAATCCGCTTGGGATAGGACGGAATATAAATGAACTAAATAAATAAAATAAATAAAAAATCCTTCCTGAGCTAAGACAAAAATGTGTGTGCTGGAGGCTAAAAATCTGTGAGTTAGCTCACGCTAACTCAGCTTAGAGGGAACACTTCCCTCTGTGTAGTCCTGTGAGCTAGAATTCAATTTTGTGAGCTACTGGCATTAAAGTTGTGAGCTACTGCATAAATTAGTGTGCCCTGGGACCATTTTTTCAAGTTAAGACAAAAATGTGTGAGCCGGAAGCTAAAAAAAACTACGAGCTAGCTCACACTAACTCATCTTAGAGGTGGATGTGGCTAGATGACCATACTTTTGGTGATGTCAGAGGTGTGGCATATTATGTAAATGATGGTGTCAGAGGTGTGGTCTATTATGCAAATGATTATGTCAGAGGTGTGGCCTAGTATGCAAATGATGTGATGTCAGAGGTGTGGCCTCACATACTAATGAGTTCCTGCTGGGCTCTTTTTACAAAAAAAAGCCCTAGATGTGGTTTACCTTGACTTCCAGAAAGCTTATGATAAAGTTCTTCATCAAAGGCTCCTAAGTAAGCTCAAAAGTCATGGAGTAAAAGGACAAGTCCTCTTGTGGATCAAATACTGGCTAATTAATAGGAAACAGAGAGTGAGTGTAAATGGGCAATTTTCTCAGTGGAGGATGGCAAGCAGTGGGGTGCTGTAGGGCTCAGTACTAGGTCCGATGCTTTTTAACTTGTTCATTAATGATTTGGAGTTGGGAGTAAGCAGTGAAGTGGCTAAGTTTGCAGATGACACTAAATTGTTTAGATGAGACCCAGAAAGGATTGTGAGGCACTCCAATGTGATCTGTCAAGGCTGGGTGAGTGGGCAGATGAGGGTCAATGTGGCCAAGTGCAAAGTAATACACATTGGGGCCAAAAATTCTAGCTATAAATACAAGTTGATTGGGTGTGAACTGGCTGAGACTGACCAAGAGAGAGATCTTGGGGTCGTGGTAGATAACTCACTGAAAATGTCAAGACTGTGCAATTGCAATAAAAAAAGGCCAATGCCATGCTGGGAATTATTAGGAAGGGAGTTGAAAACAAATCAGCCGGTATCATAATGCCCCTGTATAAATCGATGGTGCAGGCTCATTTGGAGTACTGCGTACAATTCTGATCACCGCACCTCAAAAAAGATATTATAGCATTGGAAAAAGTGCAGAAAAGGGCAACTAGAATGATTAAAAACAGGTTGCTTACCTGTAAGTGATGATCTTCGAGTGGTCATCTGTGCAGTCACACACGTGGGTTTTCCTTCTGGAATCGAACCCAACCTCGGAGAATTCACAGCTAGCCTAAGTGTTAATTTTGGCGCATATTCCCTCTCAATCTGGGGAGCAGGAATCCACTGCACATGCCTGGAGTGAGGGTGAGGTGCTCCACCCACCCAGTTTCTTCTAGCCACTGTATATAGATATTCGTTAGCAGAGAGAAGAATAACCAGCTGGGCGGGTGTGTGTGATTGCACAGATTACCACTTGAAGATCATCAGTTACAGGTAAGCAACCTGTTTATCTTCATCGTGGTCTCTGTGCAGTCCCACACATGGGTGACTGGTGAGTTGAAGTGCACGGAGGCGGGTGCTGGTGTTGTAATAGAAGAATATATGTTAAACATGCAGAAAAATAATAAAGAATATTGTACTCACGGGGCATGAAGCTGGGGCGTCAATCAAAGATGGAGCGGAGTACAGCTTGCCCAAAGGATACGTCATGCCGAGCACGAATGTCTAGGGCGTAGTGCGTGGCAAATCTCGATGGAGAAGACCAGACTGCGGCAGCACAGATGTCCTCCATCGGTACGCCTCTACAGAAGGCTGATGACGTGGAGACAGCTCGAGTGGAATGAGCTCGTAGGTGTTGAGGTATGGGTTGTTTAGCCAACTGGTAGCATAAAGTAATGGCAGCTACAACCCACTTTGAGAACCTCTGAGTTGAGATTTTGTGTCCCTGCTTATGTTTTCCATAAGCCACAAAAAGTCTAGAGTCCTTATGGAAGGGACGTGTCCTTTCAATATAGAAAGCGAGGGCCCTTCGTACGTCAAGATTGTGTAAAGTCCGTTGCCCCACGTCACTAGGTTTTTGAAAAAATGAGGGCAGGGTGGTCAGCTTTCCCAGATGGTAAGGTGAGACGACTTTCGGTAGAAACGCAGGGTCAGGGCGTAGAACCACTCTGTCATGGTGGAAGACAGTGTAACGGGAGTCCAACCAAAAAGCACAGACATCTCTGGCTCTCCTGCCAGATGTGAGTGCCACCAATAATGCCGTCTTCCAGGACAAGAGATGCAGTGGAATGGATGCCATTGGCTCAAAAGGGGATTTCATCAGTTGGCTCAGTATAAGAGATAAACTCCATGTAGGTTGTAATTGCTGAACTGGAGGTTGAAGATGTAGAATGCCCTTTAGGAAGGCTCTTGTAGCGGAATGAGAAAAAACAGTACGTCCTCCAATATGTGGATGAAGGGCTGAAATAGCGGCCAGGTGAACCTTTAAAGAGGAGTAAGCCAACCCTGAGTTTGAGAGAGACAAAGTGTAGGACAGAATCTGAGCTATAGAAGATGATGTAGGAAGGAAGTTGTGTTGAACAGCATACTGTGCAAAGCGCTTCCATTTTTGAGAGAAAGATTTTCTAGTAGACGGCTTTCTGGCGTTTAAAAGAACATGCCGGACCTCTGCGGGAAATTCTAGAAACTGATTCTCCAGGCAATCAGTCGCAGAATTTCCAGGTTGTGATGCAGGACTTTGCCGTCTTGTTGAGAAATGAGGTCCAGGAACTTGAGGAAAGCGATGGAACACACTGTTCGATCGGAGGAAAAGGGTGGTGAACCATGGCTGACAAGGCCACCAGGGAGTGATAAGGATACAGTTGGTGCGATCCAATCTGATTTTCTGCAGTGTTCTTGTTATCAGTGGGATAGGTGGAAACAGATGGTGTAGTGGTCCCGTCCCGACCACTGATGAAGAAAGGCATCTCCCGCACATTTCGCTGATGGAGGGCCACGAGCATAGAAGCGAGAGCATTGGGCATTGCTCGGAGAGGCAAAGGCATCTATGGTTGGGACTCTGAAGGTCTTGAAGACTGCTTGTAGGTAGTAGCAGTTGAGGGTCCATTTGTGGTCGTTCACAAGGTGATGACTTAGAGAGGGAAAGAGAGAGAGAGAAAGAGAGAGAAAGAGAGAGAGAGAGAGAGAGAGAAAGAGAGAAAGAAAGAAAGAAAGAAAGAAAGAAAGAAAGAAAGAAGAAAGAAAGAAAGAAAGAAAGAAAGAAAGAAAGAAAGAAAGAAAGAAAGAGAGAAAGAAGAAAGAAAGAAAGAAAGAAAGAAAGAAAGAAAGAAAGAAAGAAAGAAAGAAAGAAAGAAAGAAAGAAAGAAAGAAAGAAAGAAAGAAAGAAAGAAAGAAAGAAAGAAAGAAAGAAAGAAAGAAAGAAAGAAAAGAAAAAGAAAGAAAGAGAAACAAACAAACGGGATGGGAGCAACTTACCTTTAAAACTGCTGACTCTTGCCCAGCATCTTGGCCTGCTGAGCCCTGCGGCCAGCAGGAAGTAAGGAGGCCCCCGTGCAAGCACGGCTGCATCCCCAGACCCCCGCTGGCCTGGGAGAGGTCAGGAGGCCCCCATGCAGGTGCGGTTGCATCCCCTGACCTCCGCTGGCCTGGGGAAGGTCAGGAGGCCCCTGAGCAGGCGCGGCTGCGTCCCCTGACCTCCACTGGCCTGAGGGAGGTCGGGAGGCCCCTGAGCAGGTGCCACTGTGTCCCCTGACCTCTGCTGGGCTGGGGGATGTTGATGGGAGGCCCTGCAACCTGGCATCGAGGCCTCCGTGGCCCGGTGCCAGGTTGCAACCCTGCCAATGGGAAATGCTGGATTAAAGGGTTGGAACATTTTCCCTATGAAGAAAGCTTAAAATATATAATACTTTATACAATTTAGCAGTCCTGCATCCCAAAAATAGTGGGTGTAAAAGAAGTATAAAATAGCAGTCTAAAACAATAAAACTTGAATTTTTAAGTAAACAATTAAGAGGCGGAAAGAAGCAGGATTACTGGAACAATAATGAGCCACAAAACAACTGAAAATCGACAACTTCATCCCAGCTTACCAGATACAGTCAGTGAAAGGAGCAGATTTTTTCGCAGTGAATAGCAGAGCCGCACACTGAGATGTTTTGGACGAGGTTCCACTGTGCTCAGGTGACTTTCATGCATCCGCACTTCTACCTGCTTTGGCATGTTGTTGGCACTGGGGGGGTGGAAAAAGAAATACTCAACTATTGTAAATTGGGAAAGTGGAAATCCCCCCAAAGGGGAAAAGAAACTGATATACTACCATATTCTACAAGAGGGAATTTTAACAACACTAGAAAGATGTGAAAGTAAAGGTAGGTTTCCATTTCTTGGAAACAAAACAGGAGCTAAATATAATAGTATTTATTAAATGACTAACACAAAAGACTTTACCTACAACCTTACAGAAGAGAAGATAGAAACTGATAATATGGTAAAGTGATTGCTATTAAAAATGTGTTTTTTGGGAAAGAACAAGGTAAAAGAAACTGGATTCAACAACCAACATCCCAGATCCAAGGAATGAACAGAGAAAATGCAAACAGCTCAGGAGCAGACTACGCATTGGCCGTTTTCGCACTAGTGTTTACTCCGGGGTGGCATCCCATTTAGCTCCTGATCTTTTGCTGGTTTTCGCACATGTTGCTCCGTGGTCACGGTTTGATCCATGGCTTCAGCAGTTTCACCCCGCAGTATCTGAATGCGGATGCAAGTGGAGTTTCCTAAAACCTCCGGATCCACTCCACGGATTTTTTAGTGGGAAACTCATCAGATCCGCATCGACTGCTTTGGGGGCGGCACCCTCCTCTGCCTTTCAGTCCTCCCACTCCATCCCTACGCTGCTGGCCTGGCCAATCATCAGCCGTGGTCGTCCTGCTTCCGAAACGTGCCTGCCCGGCCATTTTTTTTTCTTCATTTCAGTTCCTTGCATAATAGCGATATTTCACAGCTACGAAATTTCTATCCCTGCGGACATAAGTGTGTGTGTGGGGGGGGAATCTAGTGCCGGCACGGGCCAAAGCGAAGCGGCGGCTTGGTTCGCCGGGGCCAGGAGAACCTGCCAGCTTGGGCGGCCCCGTCTGCACTCCGAATTCACGCTGCGCCGGCCAGCTCCCCAGCCAGGCGTGGCGGAGGCGCAGCCGGGAGCGCACGTGCCAGGTGGGCCCCAGAGCGCACTTGCGGCGGCCGCCACGCCCCACTCATGCCTCCTGCGGGCTTGGCATGCCCCTTGGGACGGCAGCAGCACCCGAGCGGACTCGCCCCTCAAGAGCTACGCCTTGGCTTCATGGAGAGACGGGACGGGACAAGACGAGAGAGCCCCGGGAGCGCCTGGCCTCCTTCCTCGCCTGCTCCGTGGTCGCGCAGCTCGAGGCGGACCCTGGCCCCCTGCTCGCTCGCCTGGGCTCCGCTGCCGCCGCCGCTCCTGCTGCCCAGCTCCTAATCGCTGGCTCACAGCACACACTGCCTCTCTCTACTCCTCTGCCTTGAAATTTTATACCTCCCTCCCATGACGTCTCTGAGACCGGGACAGGGAAAGGGGGAGCCAAAGAGGGTTCTCCAAGCCCAACCTTCACATCCAGCACAGTTTTAATGTGTTCAACAGGCGCGTCTTGTGGAAAGGCCGGGAGGGAGCGAGGCTGGGAAGGGAAGAAGCTGCCACACACACACAAACACCCTCTCTCTCTCTCGATTACCCCTCGATTTCTCTTTCTCTCTTCAGGCTGTCAGCGTTATTGCGATATTTCGCAACTCCAGAATTTGGTCATATGGAACTACGGAATCAGGGTCGATCCCTGCGGACATAAGTGTTGGGGGGGGGGAATCTAGTGCTGGGAGGCTTCTCATGGAAGTGAGACTCCTTGCATATGCATTAATCAGTTGGCGTCCGGCGTACAGACACAAAAGCAAAACCTCCACTCTGGAATAAAGACACGCCACAGTCTCGTTATGCAGATTCTCCACTGTGAATGCTTCTGTCAATACATAAAGGGCTGTGGAGGATGCTACAGCTGCAGCCAATCCATAAGCAGAAGCGGCACACGTCATGCGGTTTGCCCATGAAAAGAAGGGGAAGGAACAGCTGTGACCGCTCATTGTTACATTGTTACGTTGTTACGTAGTAACGCAACCAGACTTGCGCTTAAAAAAAAAAAGATTGACAGGGCATCGAACTCAAGTCGATGCTAGTGCGAAAACGATTTGAGCCGGGGCTTCATGGAAAGCGACTGCGCAAAAGAGGCAATGTGCGAAAACCAGGAAAATGATCCGGACATATTTCCTCCGCGGAATACCGGTAGCAAACGCTAAGTGCGAAAACGCCCATTGAAAACAGCCCTGGAGCAAGTCAAGCTAAATGGTCCCTGTGGTGCTACAAGTCAGTGCTTGGTAGCAGTGTGGGGAAAGGCAGTTGGTGAACTGTCACCAATTATGTTTGCCCAAGAATACCCCCCCTTCCACCAGTGGCCAGGAGGCATCTGGCAATTTTTTTCTTAATAAAATGCTGGTTGCTTCCTCACAGAGATTTTGCTCTGGTTTGGCATTCAAAGTAGAGTGGGGTTTTGGAATATGTTCACAATGTTTCCCCAAATCATTTACTGTCCAGGTTTTCCTTTGCCTTGATAAATCTTTCACAAACTTGAATTCATACAGTCTTTATAAAATGCCACATGGACTGGAAGATGTGCATTTTTAAAAGCCACTTCCACATTGGCACCCTTCTCCTTGCCTTAGTCTGGCATCCCCACTCACGCATTTTTTTTAAAAACAAAACTATTGCTGGATTACTATAGTGAATAAGATTACAAATAGTTATCGCCAACATATACTAATTCTTTGAATTTCTCAGCTTTCATTTTTAAAAGTCTTTAGTCATCTTCATTGTGGAGATATAAAGGAGAAACTACCTGTGGATGCTACATTACTGCTGTGAATACCACTGCATTTGCAACAGTAATTACAGCTATATGGAGTATTGTCATTATGTATGAGAACAAAGACAAAAATGAGTAAAAGAGTGAATTAATTTAACACATCAGTAACAAAATCCTGAACTGAACCTGAAAAGGAGGATCTAGGAAACAGTAAAAGCAACAAAAGGAGTGGTGTGGTCACATTTGAGGTTGAAAAACAAAAGGCAGGGGAACAAAAAATGGGGGGAGGCTTCATATAAGAGAATACCAGTAAGCAAAGAATTAATTTGCCTCACAGAATTTTTAAAAAACCCTACAGAATGGATGTTGTCAACAGTAAGACAAGAATGAATCCAAGAAAATGTTCAGAGAAGGAATCCAAAGAAATACTGGAGCAAATTTGGGCAATAATAGGAGAAATAAAAGATCATACAGATATTGCTTCTCTTCCAGAGTTCCTTCTTCTATTCATTTTAATGTAACTAGAGCTTTGAAGCCCAGTGCTTTCTGCATGAATCATGCGGATGCAACTGGGCTCACTTCAAGACATTTCTTTTACCACTTTCTTAACAGATTGAGGTACAGTCTCTTCTTTCTACTGCAAGTGCCATCTGCCTCACTGCAACTGCTATTCCAGACTTTTTAAAGAAATCAAAATATGTGCTTTAATTAGACAAAAACTTTTTAATGAGCTGCAAAACTGAGATAGTGAGAGACTTGCTGATTCCAAATATGCTACTTCAGCCACAGCCTTAGTATTAATTCTCAGGCTATTTACTGTTCAGGCTTACATTATTAGCAGTAATAAAAATAGGTGCTTTGTTGCATGGGAGATCCAATAGTCTGTGGCTAAATAAACAAACAGCCCAAATCGCACACATTCACACACACCACACTCAAGAATGGTCCCTTCAGACAGTCAGCCATAATATCTCTCTCAACCTATTTACTAATCTTTATTAGATTTTTTTTACATCTCTCATATCCCCCAGAATGGAGCTCAGGGTGCCTAACAACATAAACAATACTTTCAATACAATTCAATTAAAACTCAGCACACAGCTTTCGGAATAAATAAATCAATACTGTTTTTGGTAGAGTCCACCAAAATTGTATTAGTGGAATAACTTTGTCTTAACATGCCCTGCAGAATTCAGACAAGTCCTGTATGACACTAGTTTCCACAGATAAAGCATTCCACTAGGTCAGGGCCATGATGAAAAAGGCCCTCACCTGTGTCATTCTCAAACAGGTGAATTGAGGGCCAGGCACCACAAAAAGACCATGTGTGACTGAACAAAGACTCCGCAGGGTGGTCATAATGGGAGAGGTGGTCCCCTACGTATGGCAGTCCCAGACCGTTTAGGGTTTTAAATATCCATGGCTGGCACGTCCCAATAGGCCAAGTAGGTGACAGCCTATGGTGCCACCTGGCCACAGGAGTAGGCAGTGGGTGCCCCCTCCCTGTGCATGCCCTATCACCCCTGGTGCCCTTCCCTGCTGCCTTGATTGCTCTTGCTGCCTTCCTCTGCCTCACCACCTACCAGGAGTGCTGCAGGCGGCAGTGGGGAAGGGGCACTGGGGGCAGTGAGTGCACTCAGAGGTACTTGGAGCCTGCGTTCCCTTGCCATGGAAGGCTTTCACGGCAAGGGAGAGCAGGCTCCGAGCACTTCTGAAAGCACATGCTGCCCCACCGCCCCCACATAGACCCATGAAGGCTGAGGAGGGGTGGCTCAGCAGCAGGTGCACACAGAGGTGCTCAGAGCCTGCCCTCCCTTGCCATGCCAACCTGTCGCTGCCACACTCATCCTCGTCACTGCAGGGACAGCAGGCCTACGGCACCCAAAACCCTGGTGCTGGCCCTATAAACAGCACCTTGAATTTGACTTGGAAACCAATTGCAAACCCATGCAGTTGCCACAAAATGATGTGGATGTGTTCAAGCCACAGTGAACAGTCAACAGCCTGGCAGCTGCATTCTGTACAACCTGAAGTTTCTGAAGCACATTCAAGGACAGCACTGTATAGAGTGAATTGCAGTAATCTAGTCTGGAAGTGACTGTTGCATGCCTCATTGTGAAGAGGTCAGACCTGGACAAGTAGGGGAACAACTGATGGGCCTGGCAGAGATAGAAAAAAGCCTCCTTTGCCATCGAGGACACCTGCTTTTCCAGGGAAAGTGAGGCATCCAGCCAGACCACCAAACTTTTCAGAGTCTACTGGAATAAACGAGACACCATCCAGAGTAGGCAGCCACAACTCTCCTACCTGCCCAGACCTTCCTAGCCATGTGACTTCAATCTTAGTTTTATTCAGCTTCAGCCAGCTCTGTCTCAACCATTCAGCCACAGCATCCAGATACCCAGTCAGCGCAGAGACAGCTTATGGTTGTTTAGCCAGCTGAGTGTCATCTGCATACTGATGAGATCCAACACCAATCTATTGATGAGCTCTGCTAAAGGGCACATATAAATATTAAAATAACCTTGGAACCCCACAATCTAGTGGATGCCTGGTCAAAGTTCTGTCCCCAGTGGCTACCCCAGTGTGTCCTTGGAGGAATGAGGCAAACCAAGATATTATTTATTTTTATTATTTTTTTATTAAGCTGGATTTATTGGCCACCTGTCTCAAAAATTAGGACTCAAGGCAACTTACAGCATGTATAAATACGAGTTAAAACAACATTTAAAAATTCAGCAATAACAGTAAATTCTTTCTTTTTGTACTCTTAGAAGCTCATTGATTCACAAATTTTGAGCAATAGAAGACATTTATTTCTTTTTTTTAATTCAAAGGTTAAAAGGACTGAGATAAATTTCATGATTGCTAGAATGATCTTAGGATCCTTATCACTGAGCAAAAGAGCCAGGGTTTCCAGATGGTTGAACAAAGGTGTAATATAGTAATCTCTCATAATCTAAAAAAATCTGCATTCTAGCAGCGCATGAAAAGATTTATTAATCCTATTAAGGCCACAAGGGCAGATTCTATCAGTGTAGAGTCTATTAAAAATCTCCCTTGCAAAACTATTGTAGATTTAATGTTCAGTCTTGCAAACAAAAAGCTCTGCAATAACATGGAATGGTAAGATAGTTCATATGGGCAGCAGAAAAAGATTTTGGGTAAGAAAGACCAAAAAAAAAAGGGGGGGGGTGAGCATACTCTGCAGGCTCTAACAGTAAATCAATATAACAGCCAGATTTGTATACCCATCAGTCCCTGGGTGATGAGGATATAAAAGAATGAGGGAGTTGGGGGGGGGGGTATGAGAGTGCCAAGCCATCACTGTCCTCAACCAAATGCCTGGCAGAACATCTCTGCCTCACAAGTCCTACAGAAGGAACTACCATATAGCCTGGATGTCCCCAGGCAGAACATTCCATCAGGTGGGGGCCAGGGCTGAAAAAGGCTGACCCCTAGTTAAGACATCTGGACCTCTCTTGGGCTAGGGACCCCCCAAAAGTTTTCATTGCTTGAGCATTATGCTCTTTCAGGGGCATACTGGTATAATTGCTGTAATCTCGTCTGGAGGTTCGATGAAATAAGGCAATGCGCTGCACCCCCAGTGAGGCTAGGCAGCTGACCAGGATCAAATGTGTTGAACACTGCCAATAAGTCTTGCAATATCAGCAGCCAGAGCTGCACTGATCAAGCTGGAGTTGGAGGTTGCTTACAAGAGCTACCAAGGTTGTTCTGGTACCAAATCCAAGCCTGAACCTGAACTGGAATGGACTGAGTGAGTGCAGATGTCTCATCCAAGAAATCCTGGAGCTGCTCAGAAACCCCACTCACCTTTCAAAAATGGTGAATTTGACATTGTATATTATATATGTATATTAGATTATGATTTTAAATGTTGATAGTTTTAACTTATTTTAAATCTATCTTGTTATGACTGCGTTGTACCCCACCCTAAGCCCATTCATGGAATGGGCAGGCTAAAAATTGAATATATCAGATCAAATCACTGGCAGTAATTGGCTAGCTCTTTGTCTACAGATGGTTTCTTTAAAAGAAGTCTAACAATAGTTTCCTTTAAGGAACTAGGGAAGCTACCCTGAGAGAGGCCCTTTTATATTAGGTTCTGCTCCAGATTTTGTGAGCGCTCAATCCGTCTGCTACAGTAGATCCACATCACCTAAATTCATTCCACATTTAAAATACTGCTTTGCACCTTCCCACAGGAAACAGTTTTATCTGTGGATTTTTACTTCTGGATTTGCATTGTTTAACACACTTCTGGGCTTGTGAAAGTCGTTTTTTCCCTAAGCGAGCAGCCAGCCAGCCACAGGAGAAGGTGTGTGTGTGTGAGAATGAGTGTGTGAGTGTTAGTGGGGGGAGCCTGCACAAGTCCTTTTCTTCATGAGAAATTGGCATGCCAGCCAATGCTGTCAGGAGAAGGTGTGTGTGTGTGAATGATTGGAGAGTGGTAGTGGGGGTGGGGGGAGCCCACATGAGTCCTTTTTTGCATCAGAAATTGGAATCCCAGCAAGCATCGCTAAGTGAAGATGTGTGTGTGTGAATGAGTTGGAGAGTGGGAGTGCTGGCTATATTGGTCTCAATAATGTCTCGAGGTTCCACTCCAAACAAAGAGAAAGCATATAATCTTGTCTAAGAAAACATCTGCAATGCAAAAATAGTAAAAACGAGTCAGAAAGCGACTCTCAAATAAAGAAAACTATGGAAAGTTGGTGAAAATAATCAACAGGGGGTGGAAGGGTGAAAAGACAACAGTGAAAATTGGGACAGAGCTTTGGGGAGGCGTTTGAAAACCTGAAGGAAAAGTTCAGTAAATAAGACTTCCATCCAGATCTTGATAAAGGTCCAGGTTAAAACCAGTTTCAAGAACCATGGGGCAACAGTAGGGTGGAAGTGGTGTCAATGCACATTTGCATAAAACAAATGCAGAAGCTATAAGAAACTGCGAGGCAAGACAGAACTGAAGGTGGCAGGTAATGGAGAAGGTTGCTTTGGAATACCCACAAAGAAAGGATCAAATGGCTATGGGGGGACAGAGAGAGAGAGAGAGAGATCTATAATCTCTCTCAAGGGGCCTCCTATCACATCCCACCAAGATTTCATCAGCTATGATAGGCAGGAATCACAGGAGCAGGTGCGGTTACAGTTCTCAGAACCATGTGCACATCCAATAGGCCCATATGCACAGGGGTGTCCATGAGTGCCTAGACCCCCATGAGTGCCAGTGTGATTGTAATGCCTCTGGAAGCCAGAGATGAGCCATCACAGGAGGTGGGCTGGGGTTTGCTTTTAAAAAAAATGCCAATACATTTTGGATCTTCTGGGGTAGGCTTTGATTCCAGAACAACGCACAGTGCTTCAGACAGAAAACAACTCCCAGACACAAATCCTGACCATTATTCTTTTCAAACTGCCCCAGATGCTGCTCCCCCCCCCCTTTTCACCTGTCAACTCTTACCTAGCAATGTTTGTCCTCCTGTATATAACCCTGACAACAACAGCTCTGTGATGTAGTCAGCTCCACTGTACTAAACTGCCCCCCCCCCCAAAAAAAATTTTTTCTTGGTACAGGGCTGCCATCCAACAATGAGATCAAGCAGAAGTAGTCCAAAAAGGACCAGAAAGGTTCAGAAGTATGTGGAAGAATCAGTTGAAAGCCCCAAAATCAAGTAAAGATCAATTTAGCTAAGGGTACCTGCCCATCACAAATTATTTGGTCTTATCACTCATACTGTGAGCAAGCGACAAAGTGAGGTCTCTACTAAGCTGACTGGCTGACATCAAAGCTGGGGAAAGGCTCACTGCTTGTAGTCTGCGGCTGTTGATCTGTGGCTGCACCTTAAATGTAACCCCTAAATGTGATTATTTAACCCTGTGAAAATCAAAAGTTCTCTTATATTGCTCTACAACATTCATTGCCATGTGAACCCATTTAAGGGCTGCCAACCTCCTGGGGCAGCAAGCCTGGAGATCTCCCAAAATTACAACAGATCTCCAGACTACAGAGCTCAGTTTCCTAGGAGAAAATGCCTGCTTTGGAGAGTGGATTCCGTGGCACTATAACCCCATCGAAGTCGATCCTTTCCCCAAACCCTGCACTCCAAGCTTCACCCCCAAAATCTCTGAAGATTTTAGAACCTGGAGTTGGCAGCCATCATTCATGAGGATTTAATAATAAACAAGGCTGTGTTCTATCATATGCAAGCATGAATTTATCATCAGGACCTAAAAATCTGCTTAAAATCTGAATTTTTCCTTTTTTATTTTGTAATCTGGCCTGATGAAAATTCCTAGGAAATTCAAAACTTGCCTACTGTGACTCATGAAAGCTCATATTGAAATTTTTCATCTTTAAGGTACCACTGGACTTTCGTTTTATTTTGTTGCAACAGACTAACACAGCTATCCCTTTGAAGATATGTTTATGTGCCACTGTGCTGGTCCTAATAAATGTATTACATGAATTGTATTACTATACTAAGCCAATGGGTTTCCAGACCCAGAATGCTGAAGACAATGACATGATAATGGAAAGTGCCTGGGCTCCTCTTCATTGAAGTGGATTTGAAGAAAAAGAAAAGTCACTTGTGTTTCCATACTGGGTTATTCCACATGGTGTTTTGTTGTTCTGGCCCCATAGTAGTTTGGTTTATCCTTGATTATCTCGATTTCCACACACGTTTGTGTCTTTAGTTTCATTACTACTTCCTTTCTTTCCCGTTTCTCCCTCCATTTCTTTTGAAACCACTTTTACCCCAGTCTTTTTCTGGAAGCCAGATTTGAGTTGTCTATTTCTTTGTGTGCAATGTTTCTGTTGGTTTTCTTTGTCCTACTCAATTAGGAATGTTAGCCTCCAGGTGGGAGCTGGGGATCCCCCAAAATTACAGCTCATCCCCAGACTACAGAGGTCAGTTCCTCTGGAGAAAATGGATGTACCTCACTGAGATCCCTGTCCTCCCCAGGCTCCTTCCCCAAATTCCAGGAGTTTCCCCATCTGGATCTGGCAACACTACCTTCCCATACCCTGTCAGTGGCCAGCAGGGACTTGGCAACCCTATGCCCAGTCCCACATACCTTCAGCCCTCTTTTTGACGACTGAACGGTTGTGGTAAACCCACTCTCTCTCTTCTCTTCCCCCCGTCCAAGACAAGTGGTTGCATTTTCTGTTTAACAACAAACTTAGTAGGCTAAGTCCCCAGCTTTCATTTAAAAACATCATCTGTAGTTCTTCCCCTCATGAAAACATAAGGAAAAATTTGTATCTCTGCAAAGGAAGCAGCTAGAGATTTCCTTAAAAAAAATGAAAGCAGGGAATTCAGAGAACCTGCTAAACCTGTTGTTACCATACCATATATCAAGATTTTAGTGCCATTTTGTGCTGTGACACTGCCAGTGATGACTGCACTCTCCCTGGAAAAATTCTCGTTATTGAAGTAAGGTTGCCAGCTCTCGACTGGAAATACCTGGAGATTTTGGGAATAGAGTCTGGAGAGAGACCTCAGTGGTTTATAATGCCATTAGAAAGTAGCCATTTTCTCCATGGGAACTGTGATCTCTGTCACCTGGGGATCAATTCTAATTCTGGGAGCTCTCCAGGCCCCACCTGGAAGTTGATAACACTATTTGAAGGCATGTGGAGATGAAAATAAACTTATTCCATAACTGTGAAAATGCACAGGGAGAGCAGAAGTGTGGAAGAACAGTGTCCAGACAAATCCCAATGCTTCTGGATCCACTGCCAAGAAAATCAGGAGTAAGCTGAGCATGTGGAAAAGCCCATTATACCTTCATGATTGGCAAAGGTATATGGATGAGTCAAGGCAGAACTGTCCAGGCAGAACACATGAAGTTGCCTTATGCACCACTGACCATCTTCCTTAGTTTTGTCCATTCTGACTGGAATGGGATCTCTCAGTAAAAACATCTTTCACTCCAGTTACCAAGATCCTTCAAAAGGACCTAGCTCCTTTGCTTAACAAGTTCAACAACATGGAACAAGCAAAGTCATGGTATAATCATAACATTTCCCAAATGAACTAACTAATATAATAGTATGAACAGCTGCTTCACTTTAGTAATGTACCACACAAAATGATTCCTTAAAGTTTAAGAATCTGGAGTATTTTGATCTTCTACCAAAGATCATCATTTTTATCTACAGCTATACAGTTTAATGTATATTTCTTCCTTTTACTGCACATTCCTTGTCTGTTAACAAGCAGCTTGAAAGAGCATTCTTTCATTCTGGAACAGCAACAACAAAATGCTTTAATGTAAAATCTTATATTATTTGCCACTGCACTACACAATGACCTACTTTTTATTAAGGTTTTTGTTTCCAGCTGTCTTCTGAAAATCTATAATAAGACCATGACCTGCAGGGTATCTGATGCAGAAAGACCATGGCTGCTTTTTTGGACCCTTCAACTGAAATAATATGGCCCATGGGAATAATAAGACTTCTTCCAACCAAAGTAACTGAAAAAATGGATGGTAACACTGAAGTATTCGTAATTAGTTGTGTCTATACTTTCTCTTTTTCACAGAGTTTTAAAGGTTGTTTCTATTTAGAAGGTTGTTTCTCACATATTTTTCCATGCATATCAATTTCTCCCTAAATAAATTTCTGTCAAGTTCCAAGAAAATGGAAGGAACATTCAGCCACAATAGGGATGTTAGGACAATTCAGGAAATCATTATTACATAGGGTGAATTGAAACAAAATGCACTGTTACCCTGAAATTATTTATTCTTGTTTTGTTTTATAGTGGAACCACACAGAACAATGCATTTGAAATAATCTAAAGTGATATCAGTAAGGAAATTTAACTATGGGAGTTTGTTATCGCCCACCAAATCAAAAGAGAGAGGACAATTATAATATGATGGAAGGCTTAAAGATAGCAGCTAAACGTAAAAACTGTGTCGTAATAGGTGATTTTAACTACCCGCAGATTGATTGGGTCAATATGTGTTCTCGTAAAGAGAAAGAGATTGAGTTTCTTGATGCTCTCAATGACTGTGCTATGGAGTAGATGGTCTCAGAACCTACCAGGGGTGGGGCGATCCTGGATTTGGTCCTAAGTAATGCCCAAGAGTTGGTGAGAGATGTAAAAGTGATTGCGCCACTTGGGAGCAGTGACCATAATGTTTTTGATTTCACCGTTTGTATAAATAGGGAGTTGCCCAAAAAGACCGCCACAACCACGTTTAACTTTAAAAGGGGTAAATTCACTGAGATGAGGAGGCATGTGAAGAGGAAACTGAAAGGAAAGATAAATACAGTCAAAACCCTTGGGGAAGCTTGGAGACTATTTAAAACTATAATCCTAGAAGCTCAGATAAAATACATACCACAAGTTAGGAAAGGCACAAACAGGCATAAGAAAAGGCCTGCATGGTTAACAAACAAAGTAATGGAAGCTGTAAAAGGTAAGAAGGATTCCTTTAAGCGCTGGAAAACCAGTCCAAGTGAGTTTACTAAAAGGGAACACAGGCTGTGGCAAATCAAATGCAGGATTGTGATCAGGCAGGCAAAAACAAATCAGCCAGTATCATAATGCCCCTGTATAAATCGATGGTGCGGTCTCATTTGGAGTACTGTGTACAGTTCTGGTCGCCGCACCTCAAAAAGGATATTATAGCATTGGAGAAAGTCCAGAAAAGGGCAACTAGAATGATTAAAGGGTTGGAACACTTTCCCTATGAAGAAAGGTTGAAATGCTTGGGACTCTTTAGCTTGCAGAAATGTCGACTGCGGGGTGACATGATAGAGGATTACAAGATAATGCATGGGATGGAGAAAGTAGAGAAACAAGTACTTTTCTCCCTTTCTCACAATACAAGAACTCGTGGGCATTCGATGAAATTGCTGAGCAGACAGGTTAAAACGGATAAAAGGAAGTACTTCTTCACCCAAAGGGTGATTAACATGTGGAATTCACTGCCACAGGAGGTGGTGGCGGCCACAAGCATAGCCACCTTCAAGAGGGGTTTAGATAAAAATATGGAGCAGAGGTTCATCAGTGGCTATACACACACACAAACACTGCGGCTAATACCACTGATGGACCTCTGCTCCATATATGTATACAAAAATTTGCCACTGTGTGACACAGAGTGTTGGACTGGATGGGCCATTGGCCTGATCTAACATGGCTTCTTATGTTCTTATGTTCTGAACCAGTGCTACTGTTGGTTTTATTCTGTTTTTGATGCAAAAAGTTTTATGTGATTCGATTGTACAAGCTGGTCACTGACTGTAACAATAAATTTGATTTGGTAGGAACCAGTGCTTGGAGTCAGTAATGGGATGAATGAGGGTGAACAAGCTGAAACTTAATCCTGACAAGACAGAGGCTTTTGAGTTAGTAGAAAAGAAGACAAGGGATGTAAGATCTCTCCTGTTTGAATGGGGTTATACTCTCCTTAAAAAGTCAGGCTTAAAGCTTGAGAGTTCTACTTGACACATCAATCACCTGAGAAAATTGTGCTTGACACAACAGTCACCTGTGGTTCAGAATGCTTTGGCTGGTGCACCAGCTGCAGCCATTACTGGCTCAGTCTGATCCAGCTAAGCAATTCATGTCTTAGTTACATCTAGACTGGAATATTGCAATGCACTACACTTGGGGCTCCCCTTGAAAAGTGTTCAGAGGCTGTAGCTCATGCAGAATGCTTCAGCTAGACTGCTGGTTGGGGTCAGTTACCAGAACCATGTTAGCTCAATCCTACAGCAATTACACTGGCTTCCAACACCTTCCTCACTCAAAAGTAATTCAAGATGTTAGTTTTGACCTTTAAAGTCCTACATGGCTTGGGACTGGGATATCTTCTTTCTCTTACATTCCTGCTGTTAGGGGATTTCTACTGTACCCCCAACAATATAAAACAATATTACAATATAACAACAAAACAATATAAAATTAAGACCTGCAGTTTCCAAATCAACCTGCAGTTATCAGAAGGCTAATACATACTCACTAAAAAGTTTTAAGACCTTGTAGATAAACTTTATTAGATTCCAAGTTTCTCAAAGCAAAACAGTATATTAGACTCCAGGTCTCTCTTTTAAACAGAAGGCTTAAAATATAGTTAGAAAAAACAAGAGATTGCATTAGTACAGTTGCTCATACAGTTCTTTTAGACAGAAGGCTTCAAATGGATAGAAAACAAAGCAGTTAGATAAACTTAGTACATTAGTTTCTGCATTAGATAGAAGGGTTAAAATATATGGATAGAAAACAAAACAGAAAACAGCTACACAGTTAGCATTCAATCAAGCATAAAGGATAAAATACAATAAAGCAGAGAGCATACTGAAAAATATGTCCCAACAGGGACTTCCCCTATTAGTTATATTTTCCCAATTAAAATCTAACTACCATTCTAGCAGAGCTATGCTCTATATTCAATGTTTGAGTATATTTGAGCATTTACACAATGTGTAAGATCTCAAACAGGAGATAACTTAAAATCAGCAAAGGCTATCTCTCCTCTTAGGTTGTCCAGAAGAGAAACTGTCTCTGCAGAGCAACCCAGGATTCTAAGTTCCAATTAGCTTGGCATGATCTGACATAGAGGCAGAGTAGTGCAGATCAGCAGCTTGGGTCCAAAAATTCACAGCTTGTAAAGGGTCCAGCCATCTCATATCAGATCTACTGGGTTGCTTACTATAAACAATAAGAGCTCAAGTTGTCCCCAGTTCATAAGAACATAAGAGAAGCCATGTTAGATCAGGCCAATGGCCCATCCAGTCCAACACTCTGTCACACGGTGGCCAATACACACACACATATATATATACCGTGGCTAATAGCCACTGATGGACCTCTGCTCCATAATTTTATCCAATCCCCTCTTAAAGCTGGCTATACTTGTAGCCGCCACCACCTCCTGTGGCAGTGAATTCCATGTGTTAATCACCCTTTGGGTGAAGAAGTACTTCCTTTTATCTGTGTTAACCTGACTGCTCAGCAATTTCATTGAATGACCACGAGTTCTTGTATTGTGAGAAAGGGAGAAAAGTACTTCTTTCTCTACTTTCTCCATCCCATGCATAATCTTGTAAACTTCTATCATATCACCCCACAGTCGACGTTTCTCCAAGCTAAAGACCCTCAAGCGTTTTAACCTTTCTTCATAGGGAAAGGGTTCCAAAACTTTAATCATTCTAGCTGCCCTTTTCTGCACTTTTTCCAGTGCTATAATATCCTTTTTGAGGTGCTGTGACCAGAATTGCACACAGTATTCCAAATGAGACCGCACCATTGATTTATACAGGGGCATTATGATACTGGCTGATTTGTTTTCAATTCCCTTCCTAATAATTCCCAGCATGGCATTGGCCTTTTGTATTGCAATCGCACACTGTCTTGACATTTTCAGTGAGTTATCTACAGTGACCCCAAGATCTCTCTCTTGGTCAGTCTCTGCCAGTTCACAACCCATCAACTTGTATTTGTAGCTGGGATTCTTGGCCCCAATGTGCATTACTTTGCACTTGGCCACACTGAACCTCATCTGCCATGTTGACACCCACTCACCCAGCCTCAATAGGTCCCTTTGGAGTGCCTTACAATCCTCTCTGGTTCTCACCACTATGAACAATTTAGTGTCATCTGCAAACTTGGCCACTTCACTGCTTACTTCCAACCCCAGATCATTAATGAGCAAGTTAAAGAGCATGGGACCCAGTACTGAGCCTTGCGGCACCCCACTGCTTACCATACTCCATTGTGAAGACTGCCCATTTATACTCACTCTCTGCTTCCTATTAATTAGCCAGTTTTTGATCTATAAGAGGACCTGTCCTTTTACTCCATGACTCTCGAGCTTACTAAGGAGCCTTTGATGAGGAACTTTATTAAAAGCTTTCTGGAAGTCAAGGTAAACAACATCTATTGGGTCCCCTTTGTCCACATGTTTGTTCACCCCCTCAAAGAACTGTAACAGGTTAGTGAGGCAAGATCTTCCCTTACAGAACCCATGCTGGGTCTTCCTCAATAACTTGTGTTCATCAATGTGCCTACTCATTCTGTCCTTGATAATGCTTTCTACCAACTTTCCTGGTATTGAAGTCAGACTGACTGGCCTGTAATTTCCCGGATCTCCTCTGGAACCCTTTTTAAAGATGGGGGTGACATTGGCTACCTTCCAGTCCTCAGGAAACGGAGGCAGATTTCAATGAAAGATTACATATTTTTGTCAGGAGATCCACAAGTTCAACTTCGAGTTCTTTCAGAACTCTTGGATGTATGCCATCCGGACCTAGTGACTTATTAGCTTTTAATTTGTCAATCAGTTGTAGGACCTCCTCTCTTGTCACCTCAATTTGACTCAGGTCTTTCAACACGCCTTCCAAAATTAGTTCAGGCAAACACTTCTCATCTTCCACAGTGAAGACTGAGGCAAAAAAATGCATTCAGCTTCTCAGCCATTTCCCTATCCTCCTTCAGTAATCCTTTTACCCCTTGGTCATCCAAGGGCCCCACTGCTCCTGGCTGGTTTCCTGCTTCTAATATATTTGAAGACATTTTTATTGTTGGTCTTTATGTTTTTTGCAATATGCTCCTCATAGTCCCTTTTTGCCTGCCTGATCACAATCTTGCATTTGAATTGCCACAGCCTGTGTTCCCTTTTATTAATCTCACTTGTACTAGCTTTCCACCGCTTAAAGAAGTCCTTTTTGCCTTTTACAGCTTCCATTACTTTGTTTGTTAACCATGCAGGCCTTTTCTTATATCTGTTTGTGCCTTTCCTAACTTGTGGTATATATTTTATCTGAGCTTCTAGGATTGTAGTTTTAAAAAGTCTCCAAGGGTTTGGACTGTATTTACCTTTCCTTTCAGTTTCCTCTTCACATGCCTCTTCATCTCAGAGAATTTACCCCTTTTAAAGTTAAATGTGGTTGTGCTGGTCTTTTGGGGCAACTCCCTATTTATACAAATGGTGAAATCAATAACATTATGGTCACTGCTCCCAAGTGGTGCGATTACTTTTACATCTCTCACCAAGTCTTGGGCATTACTTAGGACCAAATCCAGGATCGCCCCACCCCTGGTAGGTTCTGTGGCCATCTGCTCCATAACAGTCATTGAGAGCATCTAGAAACTCAGTCTCTTTCTCTCGACCTGAACACATATTGACCCAATCAATCTGTGGGTAGTTAAAATCACCTATTACGACACAGTTTTTACGTTTAGCCGCTATCTTTAGTCTTTCCATCATATTATAATCATCCTCTATCTTTTGATTTGGTGGGCAGTAACAAACTCCCATAGTTAAATTTCCTTTTGGGCCCTCTATTTCAACCCAAAGCATTTCTAGAAGGAAATCTAATTTTTCGGCCTCAATCTTACTGGACTATATACCCTCTCTGGCATACAGAGCCACCCCACCTCCAACCCTTCTCTCCCAATCCTTCCAATATAACTTATATCCAGGAATCACCATGTCCCACTGATTCTCCTCATTCCACCAAGTTTCTGAAATTCCCACAATGTCTATGTTTTCCCCCAACACTAAAAATTCCAACTCACCAATTTTACTTCAAACACTTCTAGCATTTGTATACAAATGTCTATAATTTCCCAGGCAAGTTAGGCCCGCAACCTTCCTCTTGCTGCCTTGAGACTTTGGCAGACACTCCATACTGTTTGTCACCATCTCATTGGACAACTCTGATCCATTACCCAGTAGAAAAATAACAGCTAACCCTTCATCTCTTTGAGATGAGTTCTCCCGAACCAAAGACATTTAATCTCCTGTTGGCTTTTCCCCAAGATTTAGTTTAAAAATTGCTCTGCCACCTTTTTGATTTTAAGCGCCAGCAGCTTGGTTCCATCTGGGGACAAGTGGAGACCCCGTCTCTTTTGTACAGCTCCCGCTTCTTCCAAAAAGCATCCCAGTGCCTAACAACCTTAAACCCTTCCTCCCTACACTATGTCTTATCCACACCTTAAGACTTCTAATTTGTGCCTATCTCTCCAGCCCTGCACGTGGAACAGGTAGCACTTCTGAGAAGGCTACCTTGGAGGTCCTGGCCTTAAGTCTTCCGCCTAGCAGCCTAAATTTTTCCTCCAGGACCTCACGACTGCATTTCCCCACATCGTTAGTGCCCACGACCACTGGCTCCATCCCAGCACTATCTAACATCCTATCTACAACACGCGTAATGTCCACTACCTTCGCACCAGGCAGGCAAGTCACTATACAGTCAATACGTGGTTTTGCCACCCAGCTGTCTACTTGCCTATGGATCGAATCACCAACTACCAAGTCCCCCCCTCTCTCCCTGCCCAGGGATGGTTCCTTGGCGCGAAAGGATACCCGCTCACCAACTGAAAAAGAGGTCCCTTCTGAGGGCACATTCCCCTTATCCTCAGCACGGTGCCCTGTTCCCTCTCAACCCTCATGCTCCCTGGCAGCAACGGGGCTGCCACGTTCAGAGTGGGGCTCATCTAATACGTCCCCGGGAGTCTTCTCCGAGTGCCTAACTGACTGTCTCTGCTTCTCCAGGTCAGTCACCTTGGCATCATGGATACGAACTCGTTCCCTGAGTACCAGGAGCTCTTTGCATCGAGCACTCACCCAAGACTTCTGTCCTGTGGGCAGATAGTCATACATGTGACACTCAGTGCAAAACACTGGAAAGCCCCCACCCCTCTGCTGGCATTCTACCTTCATGATAGCTTTTTAAAAATATACAGTCCCTTTTAAATCCTGTTTGTTTATGTGGCACTCCTTCTGGAGGGTCTACTTACCTTATTGGGAACACAAGGAAAACAGGGATCTGGGTTCCTGGACCTTACACAGCCCCCAGGCTAAGAGCCACAGGCCAAGAGCCCTTTAGCTCTCGCCCTTCGACTCATGCCAAAGGCTCATGCCTCTGGCAAGGCGCAGCTTAATAATGCAAAGAGGGTGGGGCCTCAGTCTGCCCCAGGAACACAGTCACTCCTAATCAATCAGCAACAATCACCTTCAGCCCACTCAAACCAAACAAACAGCAGTTCCCCAGAAACCACAAACTCAGAATTTTCAGCAATCACATAGTCACACAAACTCAGAAATTCTCAGCAACTCCCCCAGCTGTTTAGAAAGCCAAACCTCACCCTTATAGCACTTCTTATCTGCTCTCTCTCAGAGCTCTCTGAAATGTGCTCAGCCTCTGGCAAGGCGAAGTTTAATGTTCACTCTTCCCTTTCACCTACTTTTGTACCAGGGTTCCTCCATCTTGTTTCCTCCCTGCCAAATAAGGATCTTACCATATAGGGAGATTCCTGTCCCCAGAAGACTCTCAACTTTAGTTGGGTTTTTTTGTTTCTATTCTGCTGACCTGTAGCAATATGAATGCATGATAGTGCTGAATAGCTTAGGACTCTGGTGGCCAAGTGCATAACTGCAGCCAAAAATCATAGAGAAGTATAGAGGCTTCTTAAGTGTTTGAAGGGCTTAGTGCTCATTTCATAAGAGACCCAACCCAAAATTCTGCGACACCTGCCCAAGTACAGAGATCACAGAGCCCTCTTGACTATCCCACTGAACAAAGAAGCTCATCTGGTGGGTACACAAGACAGGGCCTTTCCAGTGGCAGATCGATGGTTATGGAATAACCTCTCCAAGGAGGTATACCTGCTCCATCACAGTTGTTCTTTAGGAAGCAACTGAAGAAGTTTTCCTTGTGATGGCATTTGATTAATTCTTCTGCCTATCAGCAGTTTTAAATTATTAATTTTAACTCATGTTTTTGCATATTGTATTTGTTTTGTTGTATTGTATTATTATTTACATTGTAAGCCACTTTGAGTTTCTATAAAGTAGAAAGGCAGCTAATAAATGTTTTAAATTAATAAATAATATATTAAACCAAATAATCTTCATGTATAAACAGTTGACAATGGGAACAAATGTCATTGGGAAGAGAAGGGATTTAACTGCAGAATAAGGAATGAGATCCTAAAAACGGAAAATTACTAATCAAGTCAAGATTTATATCACTGCCTTCATAATGCTTCATAGACGACTGGGGAAGGCAATGGCAAACCACCCCGTAAAAAGTCTGCCGTGAAAACGTTGTGAAAGCAACATCACCCCAGAGTCGGAAACGGCTGGTGCTTGCACAGGGGATCTTTCCTTTTCCTTCATAACCATCATAAACAAAGTACTCAATTCAAAGAGTATTCTAAAGAAAATGAACATGAGCTGTCAAGATGCAATGATGAACTGCTACATTAGATGGCACCAGGAGGCTCAAGCAAAGAAGCTCTGCCTCATCCTACCAACAGTCACGGGCAACAGATACAAGAATGGATAGGCCCCAATGCAATCCTACTAATACAAGAGCTCCCAAAAGACTGTTGAAGCTTGGATGCCCAAGTTAATTTTGCACTTTGCCTACAAAAAGCAGAAACAAATGAAGAATTTGGGGTGCAGAGTTTATGTTTGTTTGTATGTATATGTGTGTGTGTGTATATATAATTGCCTAAAGTTAATTCCTTCCCAGCAGAAATCATGGAATCAGAATGATGTTGAGATTACTTAAGCATCTGCATTTTATTACACAAGGCCTAAATATGTTCTCAGTGTTCTTTTCTTTTTTGACTGAGCTTATTATAGATGTTGCCAAGGTATTGTTAGCTGCTTGTTGGAAACTCATCCAAATGCTCCCTCGTAATAGCTCAACTGAAGCCAATGAGATTACTGTGAAGATATCTTTGGCCTACTGCCTTACTCTCTGTGTTACAGATGACATATGCAGATGATGAAAAGTACATTGGTCAAATGGCTGGACTTTAGAGAATGGCATCCAGTGATCATTGTATAGGCACCAGCTTTAATAGACTGGTACTCAGACAAATTGCCTCTTCTGTTTCTTGATTATCTTGCAGTTGTATCCATGGGTCTGTGCAACACATCAACAGCATAGTGTGATAAAGTCATAACCTTTTTAAAGCCTAGATGTAATCTGGACAGGGTGGGAGGGCCTGATGGTTTTATGAAAGGTACTGACTTTGTTAATAGGTTAATTAGTAAGTAGAACACATTTTTAAAATAATGTTGTTTATAGGAATGGGAATATCAGACTCATTTTTATTCTTTCAAACCTTTAAACTTAACTAAATTGCTCGATCTTAACCTCTAAAAGCTTGATTTTTTGAAATATAACATCCACAGTTTTGCATGGTACATTCTGCATTCTAAACCACTGCCTACCAGATAATTTTACTATTCCTTCATTGGATCTTAAATTTGTACCATTTTGCATTCTGAGCCACTGCCTACCAGCTATGTGTGGCTCTGCTCACTGTACCGGATTCCTCATCTGATGAAATGAGCACACAAAAGCTTACGTTCTGAATAAAACTAAGTTGGTCTTAAAGGTGCAATTTGACTCCTATTTTGTTCAGCTATGATTTTAGAATGTTGTTTTATTGATATATTTACGTTGCGAGCCATCCTGAGGCTGCTTGAAAGAAAGAAAGAAAGAAAGAAAGAAAGAAAGAAAGAAAGAAAGAAAGAAAGAAAGAAAGAAAGAAAGAAAGAAAGAAAAGTGCTACTTATACTTGTCCTCTGGTCTTCTCCAGTAGCTGATTGAGTGCTGTCTGACCTGGGGGTCCTGACTTCCAGCATCATATGTCTCCCCACCCCCCTCCCCAGGTTTGGATTGTCTCATCACAAGGTTTTCAAGATATTAGATGATCAGGAATGTTTACTATTGCTTTCTTTTGTGCAGCTGTAACCAGGGTTAGCTGAAGTGGCATTGCCATTGTCTATAATAGGTCCTCAGTCAGTGTCACATTCCCCTTGTCTACCCTTCTGCTGCTGCCCCATAGCCACTCATTAAGTATTCCTCTGCCCCATCACCATTGGGACTGTCTGTTCTCTTTTGCTGATGTGGTTGTTGATGCCTGAAGGGGGTGGATGCATAGTCTGTACCTCAGTTGTGACCATTCTACCTTAAGTGGCTCTGCTGTCAGTTCAGCCTCAACAGAGTGTAAAATCTTGATGGTATTTTTGCTGTGAATCTCACTGACACATGCTGACCCCCTCACCACATTAAGGTGTGTGTCCAATGGTGGGGGATCTCACAGTACCTGAACAAACATCCAAGATATTAGAGAGCCAACATAAATAACAAAGGATAACATCTGTTATTGTTAATCACTAATGATGTTTGGGGGTTAGTTTTCACTTTGAGCATGCATCTGTTTGTGTTGTGACAAATGTTCTTTAGTGAAGTTCATTGTTTGTGCCAACAAATATACAACATATCACTTTTCTTCAATATTTCCCTTGATTCCATTGCAAAAATGAACAGGTAATTTTTCTTCTCAATATGTTATACTGACTAGAACCTAAAAGCATCCCAACAGCAAGATAAGTTTATTTTTATAGGGGTTGTTATAGTCTCTGAGTGGATTTCTTTCTCTACACAAAGGAAAGTGGAAGTGACTGAGGACATTGTTTACTAATGTGCAGGTCACAATGTCCTAAAAGGACAACATTGTTGTGCCATTTCTCTACATATTCTGCCAAAGTGTGTGCAACAAAGATGACTTTTGTCCTGGAGCCAAACAAGTGCTCTGACTACACAGAGATTTTGAAAACATGAATGAAAAATAGAAATTTTTGGGGAAAGCTGGAATATATGCAATAGTTCCTATCAAATTTACTCTTATTGACTTAATAACAAAATGCACAATGTATAACTTAATATATAAAACTGTACTATTTGGCAAAATTATGGAATTTAAAAATATAAATGTCTTCATTTTCTATAAGAAAGACTACGTATATTTCAATTCAACCTTTTACAGCACAATCCTAAGGAAGCCCCCCCAAAATGTTTGAAAGCAAACTCAGACCTCAAAGAGACAATAACAAAACACCACTAGTGGTCACACACAACTCTCAACTGAAAACAGTTCAACATATCATCAACAACTTACAACCTCTATTGGACAGTGACAGCTCTCTTTCAAAAGTACTGGGGGGTAAACCTTTCCTTGCACACAGACAGCTCCCCAATCTCAAACAACTCCTCACCCTCAACAATACAACATCGCATCTGAGCAGGAACCCCGATACCAGAGCTTGCAATAAACCCAAATGCTAACTTTGCTGCCACATACACTCAGACAACACAGTCACTGGGCCTAACAGCATTAACTATACCATCTCAGGCTCATTCACATGTTCATCTTCCAACATTATATATGCCATTAAATGCCAACAATGCTTTTCAGTTCTCTACATAGGGCAAACAGGACAAACCCTACGCCAAAGGATAAATGGACACAAATCTGACATCAGGAATTACAGAACTAAGAAACCTGTTGGAGAACACTTTAACCTTCCTGAGCATTCAATTGGTGACCTCAAAGTAGCTGTTTTACTGCAAAGGAACTTCAAGAACAGAATGGAGAAATTGCTGAATTACAATTTATCATGAAACTTGGAACAAACACCTCCCCAGGACTGAACAGAGATATTGGGTTTTTATCTCATTACATAAGCTAAACCAACTCTCACTGAGTATAGCTGTGCATTCAATGTTCCAATGTATTTTTCTTTTAGAACAGTGTATCAGAATAATGGGGTTTTTTGTGCTGACATGCTCAAATGAGGGATGTGGGCTGTTTGTCTCATTATATATACTAACCCACCTTCCACTATACTTTAATGTACCCCTTTTTTCTAATGGCTAACATATTATTTCTCTTTTAGATCAGAATATTTTTGCTTGCTTTTTATTTTTTTTGTATTGACATACTTAAATGGGGGATATTGGCTGTTTGTCTTATTGCATATACCAACCCATCCTCCACTGTATTTTAATGTCTTCCTTTTTTTCTAATGGCAAACTATAATGGATGTTATAACCTCTTGAGAAACCATGCCCTTATTTAAACTAACAAACCTAGATTTATGGCACTTTGCACCTACAACAGCAATCTGCTTTTTATCACCCTCCAGTGTTGTTTTAGCCCTGCTTTGTTCTAACACTAACAAACACAGATCCCTATTTGTGATTCTTTTAATCTGCTAAAAACATTTCCATGATTCTATGTACCAACTCACTGCCCATTTATATTAAGAATTGCTGCTTGCCATTCCCATTTTGTCAGATGAAGTCTGCTTAAGAGCATACGAAAGCTTACATACTGAATAAAACTTAGTTGGTCTTAAAGGAGCACTTGTCTACTGCTTTGTTCTATTGCTTCAGACCAACACAGCTGCCTACTGGGATCTAACTCCTATAAGAACATAAGAGAAGTCAAGTTGGATCAGGCCAATGGCTCTGTGTCACACAGTGGCCAATATATGTGTGTGCGTGTGTGTGTGTACACACACACACACACACACATATATATATATACTGTGGCTAATAGCCACTGATAGACCTCTGCTCCATATTTTTATCCAATCCCCTCTTAAAGCTGGCTATGCTTGTAGCCGCCACCACCTCCTGT
Source organism: Heteronotia binoei (assembly GCF_032191835.1). NCBI lineage: Eukaryota > Metazoa > Chordata > Lepidosauria > Squamata > Gekkonidae > Heteronotia > Heteronotia binoei. The sequence continues at coordinate 113,633,890 of NC_083243.1, read as the reverse complement.
GGCAGTGAATTCCACATGTTAATGATCCTTTGGGTGAAGAAGTACTTCCTTTTATCCATTTTAACCTGACTGCTCAGCAATTTCATTGAATGTCCACAAGTTCTTGTATTGTGAGAATAGGAGAAAAGTACTTCTTTCTCTACTTTCTGCATCCCATGCATAATCTTTTAATGTGGGCATAAGTGCCAGTTATGCCAATGTAAGTCATGTTACACCAGCACAAATGGGATTTCCGTCAGTGTAGGTGCACTCAGGCACCCGGCCGCTCATGGCTGCTGACCTAGGGGTGTGGCGGCTAGGTGGCAGCACAACTGGGGCATAGACAGGCACGCCAATGTAGGTGGGGGTGGCATTGGGGGGCATGGCCTAAGACCTTTCAGCCTTGAAATGCCCCTGTAAAGGCGTAAAGTTACAACAACAGAAAAGCTGGCATGCCTCATTTACTCCCACAGATCACAAAAATAAAGTCCGCTGCCACTGCTGATGTAGCCTTGAAACCCCTCACAGAGCTGACTATGGACTGTACCATCCCTTCACATCCTGGGCTGGCCAAGCCGCCTCCCCAGCACCCAATCATGCCCCCCACTTCCTACAAAAACTTCTGCTCAGGCCTCACACAACTCTTTAGGAAGGGTGTACAGCAGGGGACTCTGTCTCAGAGCTCTCTGCCGTGTGGACTTAGAGCAAAGGGCAAGGCACTTTGGTGGTAGGTGATGCACAGAGAAGGCACTTAGGACAGGATGAGCACTTTGACATTCAATGAGAGCAAGGTCTTTACTCAGTGGCTAGCTTCTCGCATTTCAGAATCCCAACAGGTACCCAACCTCCAGAGGCTCAGCACATATGGGCAGTCAGACACAGACAGGTGTGAACAAGCATCCCAATTTGCCCCCCCCTCCCGTTGCTCCAGACTGAGCAGTGTGAAAACATTTCTGACACTCAAGCCCAGGGGTGAACTCAAGCACGGGGTGAGGTAGTTTTACATGGGATGGTCTGTCCCCTGCCCAGTTCCCACCCTCAGCAGCACACAGAACCAGGGGGGGCAGGTCTGGCAGCTGCTCTGGAGCTTGTAGCAAGCTAGTTTGGAAACTGTCCCTTTAATCATCCCTTGCTGGACACAGTCGTGAGCTGCAGCTGCCCAGGCTGATGGATTGAAAGCAATCAGGAACACTTAACCCCAGGACAGGTGAGTGTGAGTTGATAGGTTCCATCATGTGCTGGGGGGTTGTGCCCCCCCCCCCCCCGGGCTGCCTTTATAGATCATGTCAGGACAGGACACCCATGGCAATAGCTGGCATGGCCCTCCTCCCTGGGTGCCATGGATCTGTTTGACTGTTTTGCAGGTGGAGACTTGACAGACAGCCTTCTGTTATAGGGAGCCCCTCCCCCGCACTCTACTCAATCAGCTGTTCCAGCCCCCCTCTTGGACTGGAGCCTCGTGCCCAGTAAGCTTTTCCAATTTCTACCCAGAATGCTGTCTTGCTTGATTCCAGTGCAATAAAGTCTGCCCAAATGTTCTCCCCTGCTTAGTTTCTGCTACACAGGCAGAGATTCATGGTCCTCACTGCTCCACTCCCTCCCCACCCCATCTGCCACTCCCCCTGTGGGCTTCCCAAGGGAATGTCTAAGGGGGAGGGCTTCTTTGTTCCGGGGGGGGCAGGGGGTAGACTGAGCAAATAAGTCACCTCATCGCAGTGGCCAGAGCGTGAGGCTGGATGGGGTGTGTGTCAAAGGGACTTTTCTCCACTCATGCAATGGGAGCTATGGGGTGGCCTTGAACCAGATGCAATCCCTCAGCCTGACTGAGCTCATGAGGATGTCATGCTCGCAGCACAGAGAGAGTAAAAAGATGCAGCTTGCGAGGGGCGGGGGGTTGCCAATGGAATGGGTGCCTGCTTGGGGCTTCAAACTCTGTCTCTGCTTCAGAACAGTGTTCATATGGCACCTGGGGGAGAGGGTAGCAGCACACAAAGGGGGGGGCAGCACTGAGTCATGGGGGTTCCCAGAGTCAGTGTTGGGGGGAGCCATGGCAGGGGGTGGACTCAACGTCTCCACTGTGAGTTTGCCCATGGAAAATGCTGGCATGCCTGAACTATCTGTATGTTGGTATATATTTCCATGCATTTTTCCATTCATGTACATACAGTTGGGCTAGCTTTCTAGAGTGTATAGTTATTCATTGAGTGTTATTTTGTTTTGGGTGGTTTCCCATTTGTTTTTGGTATGCTGGGACAGCACATTGTCGGTGCGGGAGTTAGCAGAGTGAGCTTGGTGACCTGCCCAACACAGGGCTCCAGGAAAGAAATCAGCCAGACACCTGCAACTAGTGCCAAAATAGTGTATTTACAGATACATACAATAAGTGCTCACTAGTGCAGTCCAATACCTTACTCTAACAGACAAAATGCTCCGCCTACACACCAACTCTCAAAGAGAGACCTGTGTGGTCCACACACAGTCTTCTTATAGTCCTACTAGCCAATCCTGGCTGTGCACTGTCATGCTGACTCAGCAGGTTTCTTCTCTTGGCTTCTGCCGGCTCAAACCGGCCTGCTGATAAGGTCATTGTGACCTAGCATGCCTGCTAGATCACCAGCTGTCAAAACATAGCTGTCAGACTGGGTGCAGATAGATTCATTACACCAACACACCTCCTAATCTATTGAACCCAGTACACCCAACCACTGTACATAGTCTTCAAGTTCACATGCAGACAGTAATATACATTTTCATATTTACACATTCATCATTACCATTCCAGGAACTCATCTGAGTGATAGAAAATATCATCACTGTCCTGGTCAGCCAGCTCCTTCTGGCGTTTGGCTTCAGCCTCCCTGTTCTTTGCCTCGCACTCTGCCACCCAGGCCTTCCACTTCTTAGCCTTTTCCTTCAGCATTTCTTCAAACCCTGGTGGGTCTGGTTTAACTGTCAGAGTGACATAGGGTACCTTATACCTGGCAGGAGGTTTGCCTTTTGTGGTTCTAGCAGACACCCGTGGCTCTGTGCTAGGACCGGCCTTATCTTCTTCAGGCTGATCTGTTCCCACCTCCTGGGCTGGTTGTTCTGCCCCTGTGATTTGAGGTTGCACCTCCTGACTTTCACACTCCACCTCCTGACTCTCCGTCTGAGGCTCTGAACCACCTTGGAGCTCACGTTTCTCTGAGCCTCTGCTTGCCAGCCCCCGGTCGGGAGATTGTTGTTCCTGCTTAATTACCCTGGGCAGGACTCCAGCATCATTATCAGTAATTGGCAGGAGTACAAATTCTCTCTTATCAGAGTGTAAGTAAGGCCAGCTGGACTGCTCGTTAAACTGGGCAGTTTCATTGAGGATTATTTTCTTTCTCTTATCGCAAAAGCGATAACACCTGGCCTCTGGCTTGTAGCCCAGAAAAGTCAGGCTCTCTGCCCGGACATCCCCCTCCCTGCTGCTCTCGGAGGGGATGCCAACCCGAGCTCGTGTCCCAAAGACTCTCAAAAATTTCAAATCTGGATACCTGTTATACAGCAACCTATAGGGCAAATTATTTACAGGTTCACACCAAACACGATTATGCATAAACACAGCACAGTACATGGCTTCTGCCCAATAACAAATTGGCAACCTTGCATCTTCAAGCATGCTGTACATTATCGTTTGCAACACAGCTCCTGTGCGCTCTGCTAGCCCATTTTCTTTCCCATTTTCTTGGGGCGTGGCTGGGTTCACTAAACGGTGGACAATGCCCTTGTTCTCCAGCCAACACTTCAATTCATTTGATAAGAATTCCCCACCTCTGTCGGTCTGAATAGCCTGGAGGTTTACACCTAATTGTCTCTCAACTGCTTTGACCCATTTTCTGAATGTCTTGTACACTTCAGATTTATGCACCATGGCAAAGACCCAAGAGTACCTCGTATGGTCGTCTGTGGCCACTAAGCAGTACCTCCTCCCCGACAGACTTTTTGGCAAGGGGCCAATCACGTCTAAGTGAACTAGCTCTAGGGCACGCTTACTTTCTCTTGTGCTTTCCTTAGACACAGCACATGCCCTGCTTTTGGTCTTCTTGCAGACCTGACAATCCAAGTAACATTTACAAGGTTTCACTTTTAGACTTGGCACCAATTCCAGGGTTTTTTTCAACGCTCTAAACCCGCAGTGCCCCAGTCTCCGGTGCAGTAAATGTATACACTTATTGTGCACAGGCTCATTTGACACCTGTGCCACCTGGGCACATTCATTCTGGACCACATATAGTTTACCTTCTCTTTTTCCAGTTACGAGCACCTTTCCCCCACCTCCCAGGATTTTACAGCAGGTCCTTTCAAACCTCACCTGGTATCCCTGGTCAATTAGCGTGCTAACACTTAGCAGGTTTGACTGTAGTGTGGGTACACATAACACATTTTGCAAAGTGCAATTTAACACAGGAAACTTCACATTGCCTGCGCAAGTAGCATTGGCAATGGTCCCGTTAGCTAATCTAACATGCCTGTGTTTAGGAATGTCAACATTGTTCAACAACTCCTTCTTGCAGCAGAGATGGCTCGTTGCCCCAGAGTCTAAAATCCAAGCAGACCCTGTGCTCTCTACTGCAGACATGACCAGCCGGGCTCCTTCCTCACACGGGCTGGTGGTCCTCCGCTCTCGCTGCCTCCATCCATGCCGCTTCTTCCCCCTCTCTGGGCAAACTCGAAGCAGGTGCTCTGGCGACTCACACCCATAGCAGCGTCGGACTGCCATTGCAGTCGGCTCCTCTTCCTCAGCCTTTGGACGTCTGCCCGCAGCAAAAGCTGGCTCACTCTTGGCTGTCTTCCCGGACGAGCCGATAGCCGCACGCTCCTCAACCCCCGGACAGCTCACTGCCGCAATCCTCACTTGGAAATCAAGCAGGTGGGCACAGACGTACTCCATCGTCAGGGTCGCTACGTCCACTGTCTCCAGGGAAGTTATCAGGGGAGTAAACTCAGGCGGTAACGATGACAGCAAAATGTAAACTCTGTCATCTGGAGCTACAGTCTTGCCTCTGGCCTCAAGCTCAAAGAAACAGTCCGTTAGCTTCTTGATGTGGTCTTTCACACACCCTCCAGCTGGCATAACAGTGCGAAACATTTTCCTAGTCAAGGCCATAAGGGAGCCAGCAGTGGTACTAACATGAACCCCACTGAGCGCGTCCCAGGCAGCCTTGGGAGTGTCCTTCCCTCGCACATATACTAGCTGGTCATCTCCTATAGCCAGCACGATGTTTGCCAGTGCCTTATCGGCTAACACAGTCTCGGCAGGAGATAACGCTGCAGGGGGATTACTCACAAACAGCCATTGCCCTTCACGCTTGAGGTAGTGTTCCATTCTCAGGCTCCACACCGCGTAGTTGGCTGAATTGAGCTTCTCAACGGCCACTGCAAGCTGCTGCTGAGCCATGATGCCGACTCCTCCACACAGCTGGCTGCCGTCGTCCCTCTGGCTCTCAAAACGAGATAGCTGGTGCTGCTTTGTCTTTCAACCGGCGTTCCTCGCCTCCGGCTCTTTCCAAACTCTCGGTCAGCTCAACTCTCACGGTGCTCCTCCGCGCAGCGGAAGCGTGCTGGGCCCATAACCCTGTCGGTGCGGGAGTTAGCAGAGTGAGCTTGGTGACCTGCCCAACACAGGGCTCCAGGAAAGAAATCAGCCAGACACCTGCAACTAGTGCCAAAATAGTGTATTTACAGATACATACAATAAGTGCTCACTAGTGCAGTCCAATACTTTACTCTAACAGACAAAATGCTCCGCCTACACACCAACTCTCAAAGAGAGACCTGTGTGGTCCACACACAGTCTTCTTATAGTCCTACTAGCCAATCCTGGCTGTGCACTGTCATGCTGACTCAGCAGGTTTCTTCTCTTGGCTTCTGCCGGCTCAAACCGGCCTGCTGATAAGGTCATTGTGACCTAGCATGCCTGCTAGATCACCAGCTGTCAAAACATAGCTGTCAGACTGGGTGCAGATAGATTCATTACACCAACACACATGACTCTGATTATGTAATTAGCACAGGTCTCTATTAGGGGGCAGGGAAGGAGGGTGATTGACCTCTCCAGAGATACCTCCCCCCACCCTGATAGTCATATGCAGCAGTACCTGCCTGAGGACTGGCCAATCCCGTGGGTCCATTTTGCCCCTCCCCTTCTGCTGCCCCCATCTTGACAGTATGCCAGGAGTCCACGCTCCAGTGGAATCACCATGGCGACAGCCTCACATGCACTTTCTCTCCTGCTCCACCACAAGCCAGAATTACGCCTACGTTCAAATGGCCAGCCATCCCATAAGTCAGGATTGCTCTGCCTGTCATCCTCATATTTCTCAGATCCTGTTTTTCCATAGTATATCACTTGCCTTTTCCAGTCCTTCCCCCCGCCCCCGCGGCCTAAATATTATTTCCCCTACCCTCCCTATATGCAGAATACAATTTTCACAGCGATTTCTTCCCATGGTAGTAGCTCTTTTATAAACCCATTATGGCCAGCCTGTTTGTATTACAAGAAAGTATTCTATTCAGCAGTCATTTTGACACGAGTCTATGAAAGCAAACACACCCTCCTCATTTTCCAGGATGTGCTACTTTTTTGTAAGACGTTAAAAGGATTGCAGAAATCAAGTGTAGCATAATAGAATCTCTTGTGACAAATTATTTTAGGTCCTAAAGCTTAGCACATGCAGTTTTATCCTTTTTGACAGCTGTTTCCTGGAGCAGTATATATGATCATACCATAGCCTGATTTGATGTGTACATGCCATCTGGTGGAAGCAAAAAGGCTTCGTACAGAGGGAAGCTTAAAAACAATCCAATATTTTTCATCCAGCATAAAACATGCATTCCCTTCTCCATGATTCCTTCTATATCAACAACCTTGTTCATAAAGAGCTCCACTTTCAACCCAACAGTATTGCCTTTTACCAATCACTAACTGGGTTGCTATAAGAGGAGAAAGGGAACATCAAAGGCCCACAGCATGTACATGAAAGTAACCAAGCTACTAACAGAAAGCACTGATCCAGTTGAGATGTTTATACTTGCCTGCACTCAAATCTGAAAGTATGTTAACTGGATGAGTGTACACTAAAGCACCAGATGCACCTATTTATCAAGGAGATTACACAGGAATAGATATGCATATGAATGCATGTAGCATTCTCCTGTGTTTATGGACTTATTTATTTAATCTATGACATACACAGGAAGTATATAATAATGTAAAATATGTAACCAAGTTGATAAAACAGGTACACAGACCAATTGGGCAATCCCCCTAAATAGTAATATCTAAATTTTCAATCCACTCATTCACAGCTGGGAAGAGTTCAAAGAGCTCCATTGCATCTCCCTGGAAAGCATGATGCTCACATTCCTGTGACAGAGGGGGAACAGTTTGACAGGCTGCACCACAAGATTCAGGTCCCGACTGCACAACTGCAAAAGCCTGTTCGTATTATATTAGCCATACTCCAGAGTGGGTTTAATATATTCACTGATGGTCCTCATTGTTGTATTGAGTTGGACATCAAGATTGTGGACATGGGGGCTGATGAGCTACACTGAAGCACCATATTCCATAGAACTATACTCCTCATTCCATTCACAGTGCTATACACCAACCCCAAAGTTGAGAATCTAAGTGTTGTAGCAGATGCACCACAAGTTGTATCACATAATTTTGGGAAAATGTTGTTCCACATGTGTATTTTTGTTGCTACGTTGGTAGGATGGTGTTATAGCTCAAGGTCCTGTCCAGGATAATGCCAAGGTTCTTAGGTGAGTGGTTGTGTGAAAGTCAGGTGCCATTAAGGAAGACATTCAGTTCACGGTTGGCAAGATTGTTATTGAGATGGAAACAGAATCATACTATTTTTCTTGGATTTAGGATAAGCAACTATTTACAGTAGTATTCAGCCAAACTTCTGAGGTCCCTATTCAGTATTTCCTCAGTCCTTTCAATTTATTTGTGCTTTACTTCAATTGTATGTCATCAGCGTAAGCAAACTTCCTGGATACCGTCTTGGGAACATCAGAGATGTACAGATTAAAAAGAAATGGAGCAAGAACAAAGCCCTCAGGTGACCATTATTCAGTTTCTTCTGCTTGCAGATTGACTGACCCATAATTACTTGGAAACCAAAACATATGGTGGAAAGTTACAGACCTATTTTCCTTCTGAATTCCTTCTGAGCTCTTTATAAACTCCTCAAGGGGCTAATCAGTGGCAGAATTATTAACCTGTCCCTTATAAAGCAAGCAACATTGCAGTTGTGAAGACCAGGCTCTCAGATTAACAATTTTTGTTGAGGCAGGGTATCAGAAATGTTTTAAGACAACAGCAGTTTTCATTGATGGACATCCATATTTCTCCAGGGACTCAAGTAGAGGTCTTTCACATGGCCAGATCCTTTTAATTAAATATGCTGGATGTTGAACCTGTGACAACCTGTATGCAAAGCAGATCCCCTACCACTGAGTCATAGCCCCTCACCAAAACATGGACCATGGAATTGGGGTTTATACAGAGAGCTTTAACACTTTCATCTGATAACATCATTTTGCTGAACTGATCTCCTTTGAGGCATCTCTGGACTATGCCTAAATCCTGCCTCACACATTTCAAAGTTTTTCAGTATAGCAAAGTGCTAATGATGCCATAAGTCTGTTTGTTTTAGAAACCTCCATCTGTCCACAGGATGAAGTGGCAGAGCATAGGCTCTGAATGCAGTTGGTTCAGGATCAGTCTCTAGCATCTCCAGTTAAAAAGCAGTCGAGGTGGATAACGCTGGCATTTAGGGGCCAACTGAAAATCTCGAATTTCACTGCAAAAGTTCTCATGCTGAAAGACCAAAGTGCCAGGAGTCAAAGTGGACAATATTTTATTTACTTAAAATATTTATACCCCCACCTTTTCCTCCTCACAAGGGCCACCAAGGCAGCTAACAATTCAAAAGTTACATGTTAAAATTACATTATAAACTGTTATAAATAAAAAGATATAAAACATATATCAACAAAACAAGTTTTAAAAGTGTTAAAAGATAGTTAAAATATATACAAAACAGTTAAAATACATACAAAACATAAAACCATTGGTTAGGAAGGAGCAATCACTGAGGGAATACCAAATGAAACAAAAGGTCTTCACCCACTGGCAGAAAACAGCAACAGAAGGGCATGACCGGATCTAGGGAGGGGCAGAGGGGGCGCTTGCCCTGGGTGCCGCTGGCGGAAGGGATGCCAAATTGGGTATGGATTCCATTCTATTCTATGGGCCCATAAAATAGAATGGGCCCACATGGGGACATCACTTTTTAATTTTGCCCCCCCCCCCCTAAAACCATGTAGATCTGGTCCTGCAGAAGGGGACAGATGAATCTCCCTGGGAAGAGCTCCACAGCTTTGGTGCCATGACAGAGAAGGCCTTCTCCTACATTGCCACCTACCTAATCTTGGAAGGTGGGGCTCTCAAAGCAGGGCCTTTGAGGATGTCTATAATGGTCAGTGGGTTCATGAGGGATTCCAGACCATATAGGGCTTTTAAGGTCATGACCAGCACTTTTAATTGTGCCCAGAAACAAATCAGAAGCCAGTGAAGGTCAGCCAAGACTGGAGTGATATTGTCCGTATGACCCATAAGCCTTCATTGAGGAGGGCTAATGACTAGCTGTTTTTTTAAAAAGGTCTCATCCATCTGTTGTGTAGTCATGTTTCTGTAATACTTAAATCCAAAGACTGGCGCAATGAGCAAGCTAGATCCTTCTACAAACCTGAGAAAAGACCAAGCTTTACAGAAACTTTGGACATCTAAAACAAAACAAAAAAATTACACTGGGGAATAAAAGCTCTCCAGAGTGATAGAAGCAGAGCCTGTAGATTTAAGAAACAAAATGAGAAAATAACTCATACAATATTAGTCAACATTAATTTGTTCCCCCTTTGTTTCTCAAATCCACCAAGTTTAAAAACTGAAAAGGTTTGTGCTTACAAAGCGAATGTTTAAAGAATATGTTGCAGTCTAAGGAGTCAAATCCTTGAGAAGGTTTTTAGCTGGATTTATCCTCAGTCACCTCCACTACAATAACTTGCATAATAATCTCAAACTCCAAAATGTCCTCTGAGACGTTGTAGATTTTCTATTCCAGATTCCAAAATGTATTACAAAAACACAAGCAGGGACCTGTGAGAAACTCACAGGGAAATCCCCCCTTTCATGTCCCTCTTCACCCTGTTCCTCCCTCCTTCCTCTAAGACTCATCCTCTATACTACCTACTCTACTGCCACCACCTCCAGGAGGCAAAGAAGAATCCTGCTGGGGAAAAACAAATGCTGCATTGGTGATGTTTGAGCTAGGACAGAGCCTTCAACCACCTGGCTGCCAATCCAGGCTTAATATTGCTGGCATTCAGCACTCAACATCTGTTTTCCAAGGAAGGTTTCCTTCCCTTTCGGAGGTTGTGGCTGCTCTACGCAGTAACAGCTCATCCCCCACCACCAAGTCTTGAATTCAGCATGATGCCCTCCCTCCTCCCCACCTACCTTGTCCATTGAATAGTAAGTGCAGCTGCATAACAATCCCTGGATTAGGAGAGTTGGCAGCCAGCCAGCCATCAGGAGCTTTGCCCCACCCCCAGCAGCCCTCATTAACCCCTGGAGAAGCCCACACCACCTTTTCTCCACCTTTTCTTATGTGATTTTGGGTGGTGGGTAGCTTGCTGGCCTTTTGACAGTGGGTGCAACGACCAAGAAGAGCTTGCCCAGGGCTCTCCTTTCTTGAAAGTTGGCTAGTGGGGTGCCAGCATATGCTAATGAGTTATGCTAATGAGCTCCAACACCTATTTTCCTACAAAACAACCTCTGCCCACTCCCAAATTCCTAAAGCTCAATTCCTCTCTATCTGCACAGGTTCAAGCTGGCTGCTGAGGTGCTGTGGGTGGGGATAAAGGAGAAGGCAACAGCTCTCATTTCTTCCCTTATTATTTAACTGGGGACAGAGAAATGTCTAAGATGGTGGCAGAAATCCTGTTTGCTTTCCCATTCTGCCCTTCTCAAGTGTTCTGCCTGCTTGCCTCTGGTGAAACTATGCCTGGCCACCAGTGGCAGCAACTCTTCAATCTTTCATTTCTCCACCTCAACATCACTGCCTCAGTGATCAGGGGCAGTACTAGTGACAGTTCCCAAGCTTCCTGCTCCTCACCCTTCTTTCCCCTTGCCCTTACAGCATGGCCTTGGCAACAGGAGAGTGGCAATGTCTCTTGCTCCTCCTCTCTTGTCCTTTTCCTTCCCCTCCAGCCATGCCTTCCTGCTGCAGTGGCCATTTGTTGTCTGTTGGGAATTTTTTAAGATTAGGGATTACAAAAAAAGAAAAAGAAAAAAATACCCTGGGGAGGAGAGTTTCCTAAGTTTGCATGAAAATGTCCCTTATTTCAACATGGCCCCAATCTGCAGATTTAAGAATCAGCAGGTGAGGTTAAGAATTACATATATTGATAATTTAGGAAGAAGTGGAGAGTCACAGCTCAGAATTCAAAGGTCATCAAGGGTGGAAAAAGTCAGCAACCAGTGAGAGAACATGTAGCTTGGTGTTGAGCATTGCTAACATATCTCTCGGCTTGGCTTCGCGAACGAAGATTTAAGAAGGGTGCAATAGTCCACGTCTGCTGCAGGCTCGCTGGTGGCTGACAAGACCAATGCGGGACAGGCAGGTCCGGCCACAGTGGCTGCAGGGAAAAGTCTGATTTAGGGTTGGTGCTGTAGCAGTGCGATTCTTCCTCAATCTCCTTTTGTCCTCAAGACCAGCTATGCGTGCGTTCTCAAAAGAAGAGACAGCCTGGTGGACGGTGTGCCTCCATGCTTTGCGATCTGAGGCTAGGTCAGACCACTGGTGATGGTTGATGCGACAGGTGCCAAGGGATTTCTTCAAGGAGTCCTTGTACCTCTTCTTTGGTGCCCCTCTATTTCGATGGCCGGTGGAGAGTTCGCCATACAGAGCAATCTTGGGAAGGCGGTGGTTTTCCATCCTAGAAATATGCCCTGCCCAGCGCAGCTGCGTCTTCAACAGCAGTGCCTCAATGCTGGTAACCTCTGCCCGCTTGAGAACTTCAGTGTTGGTCACAAAGTCACTCCAGTGGATGTTGAGGATGGTGCGAAGGCAGCGCTGATGAAAGCGCTCAAGGAGTCGCAGGTGATGACGGTATAAAACCCACGATTCGGAGCCGTAGATGAGGGTTGTCATCACAACCGCTTTGTAAACATTGATCTTTGTGCCTTTTTTCAGATGCTTGTTGCTCCACACTCTTTTGTGCAGTCGGCCAAAGGCACGGTTTGCCTTTGCCAGCCTGTTGTCAATCTCCTTGTCGATCTTAGCATCTGAGGAGATGATGCACCCCAGGTAGCTGAACTGCTGGACTGTCTTCAGAACTGATTCACCCACAGTGATGCTAACATATATACATGCCAGAAAGCTCCTGTTTGAACAACCCTTTCAAATAAAAACTGAATATACTACTGAGATGTATTTAAATAGCCAGTTGTGAAGCTGACTTCATTAAAGCCTATGAGTATACGTTTGAGAACTTTGCTAGAAAAGGCTGACTTGAGAGTTCCTCCTCCTCCTTCTCCTCCTCCCCAGCCCAGTAGCAAGGCCTGGAAGGAAAACAGAAAATTTTTCCAAAAGGAATGAACCCAGTATTTTTCTGGTACTACAAATTATATTCAAACCATTTTCAAATACAGCCAGTTGGCATGAATATTCAGAATGTAACACTGAATATCTTGCATATCATCTGAAACCATTACATTCAGTAGCAATTTGGTTTTATAAACCTGATGTGTTTTCATTTGCTTTAAAAAAAAAACTTTTCCAGAGAGGGGCCCACAGTCACCCCTGATACCCCCAGAGCACAACCCAGGGCTCTTTGTCCTGGGTGGGAGATCCAGAGGAGCCACAGCAGGAAGAAAGAAGAGCTGGAGAGCACCCAGGAGCAAAGGAAGAGCACTCACACACATATGCTCTGAGTCAGCTCTGGCGCCCTCTCTCGTGGTAGGGGGGGGAAAGCAAGCAGGAGGAAAAAGCAACCAGATGTAGCCTCAGTCCCAGGATCTGCTGCTGCAGCAGCACACCGTTCCAGGTGCTGTTCTAAGGAAGTTTATGAGTTTGTGTTGGGGCTGCATTCAAAGCCATCCTTGGGCCGCAGGTTGGACAAGCTTGCTCTATAGGATATATAAAATAGCTGTGTGTTGGGTATATGTACTGCAGAGAAAATGCATGGATCAAAATTCATTGTACATATAAAAATAACGGGATTTAAGAATTTGCCGATTAACATAACACAGAAATATCAACACAGTCTCATCTTCCACACTGAGTACTCTGGTAAACAAGTCAGTGCCCTATTAAGCCATAGTTAAGTACTCTGAATTCCCATAACTGGAGTGACATACATCCCCATCTTAAGACCATGAAGACTGAGGTTCACCACTGTGATCTCAGCAGTATTAGATGGTATCCTATGGCTGTTCAATTAACAGGAAATCAGTGACACAAACACCAGCAGGATCCATAGAGTTAGCATCCTCTAGAGAGCTCTGCAGACATGAGTCTGAGCATGTGGTTACAGTCAATTTCCCTTTTGCCAGAGGCACACACAAGGATTGAAATATGGCCACTCTAGTCACAGCATTCTGATGCTCCTATAACTCACTCTGTTGAGCCAACCACGTTTCCCAAGACCTCCCTCATCTGCTCCAGGGTTTGGATCCCAGCCAAGGTGAGTCACGGGAGCACCAGCCTTTTGGCAGGTGAGAAAGCAGGCACTGGGGCAGCAATAAGGGAATGTGTAGCTATACTTTTACCACCAGAGAGCTCACTGAAGAAAGACAGCTATGTGACAAATGAGAGGCATGTGTTCAGCTCCCAGTAAGAAGAATGCTGGCTAGAAGGCAAAACTCATTTTTTGTCCAGCAATAGGTTGAGCACTAGCAAACCAGGAGGCAGAGGCCAGATTAGAATGCCTCACACACTTGGGAGCAGTTCTCTAACCACTCAGCCCAATGAGTGCAGAAGAATGAGGAACAGCATCTCCCAATAGCTCTGATCACACCAACCCTATAGGAAAACTGCAGAGACAGGCATGGAGTTGTAGAAAGTACAGGTATAACATACCCCAAGCTGCTGTTTGCTTACCATAAGAGAAGGACTTTGGAGCAGTCCAGCTGCATTCCCAAGTACAGCTGAAATTTTGTTCCAGAAAACATCATCATGGAAGATATCTTGCTGATGGCTGCCATCAGATTTGGCCTGTGATCCCACATGCACCAGTGCTCCTCTTGCACTCAAAGCGGTCATGACCTGCTCTCATTCACCTTAGCAGCTTCTGCACTCTGGCCATCCCAGCCTGACCCGCCATTATGCAAGCTTCATGGTTTATCCAAGTCAATAGTGATGTGGGGGAATGAACAACCTGGAAACCTTTCCCTTCTGCCCCTCTCATAGTTTCAAGAGCATACATGTGTCCCCCTCCCCCCAGCCTTTTTTTGGCATGAACTGCATGCTGAAAACAGTTGAAGTTAGGAATGAGCAAGTGGTGGGAGCCAAGCCTAATTTGTTTAACCTCAGTCAAACAAAATCAAAGATGTAGAACAGTACACACATTTACTGAACAGAAACAACACAGAAAACAAGTCAGATCAATGAGGTTGTTATTTCTGTTGTTCTAGTAAAGCTCCTGTACCCTTGCAAGCTGCACTGAGAATCATGGATGCTATGATGCCCTATCACTGCATGCCCATGAGAGGACAACTATGTAAATAAAACAACTCTGTTTCAAGCAGCTTGCAGTAATACAGAAGCTAGGCTCAAATACAAAATTTAGCAGCCCCCACAGTGAAGAAGTGAAATGTACACCAGTCTCTTCTGATCATGCCGTAGGCTTGGCAAAAAGGTTGGCATTGTACTGGGAATGCAGCCCTTCCTAGCCCCATCCTGCTGGAGAGCTGCCATAACAAGACTCTAAAGAGACACAAGGACAAGAATGAATAATGCTACAGCAAAGAGTGAGTGACCTACCAGGGTTCTGCACACGAAGCTCAAGCAGGGTTCACAGCTCTGCCCTTGTTTCCCCTTCTGCCCCAAAGTGAGTTCCCACAAGGTTCCCGGTCCCTGCTTGGAGGCATGAAAGACACACAGAGTTTTTGGTATCTGCTGCTCCTTCCAGCCCCCTGAAAGATCATTCCTAGGATTTGTGCAAAGAGCAGCCATGCAGGTTGGCAGAGTGCAGCAAAGAGAAAAAGGGGGATGAAATTGACTTCTTTCCACAGCAGAGCTACACTTGTAGAAGTAGCAATTTCACCCACTTGTCCTTCTTCACTCCAACCCCACTCGAAGCTATTCCTTCCTGAAAGCTCACCTACCCAGAGGAAAAAAGCTGAAGGAACAGAAAGGAATGCATAACTCCATGTCCCTCTGAGGCAGCAGCAGTGGAACCATGTCTGCATTGCATGCTGGGACTGCTTGATGGGCTTCTGATCCTTCCAGGCAACAGAAATGATAGGTGTCTGGTCAGCAGTAGCACAGATCAGAGTGGAGTGGCTGGTAGTCACTCCAGATTGCAGTTGTGCTTCTGATGTCCCCCAGCTAAAGGGGAGGATGTGACCCAGGCATAAGAACATAAGAGATGCCATGTTAGATCAGGCCAATGGCCCATCCAGTCCAACACTCTGTATCACACAGTGGCAAAAAAATCCCCCAGGTGCCATCAGGAGGTCCATCAGTGGGGCCAGGACACTAGGGCTGATAGCAGATGGCCACTTTGGGGTGGCTTGAAGCTGCCCCAAATACAGTTGGCTGGAAATAGAGCATCCTGGAGGTTCCGGATGGCACTTGCAGAAAGGGGCGGGCCATGGGTGCCAGGGGAGTGTCTGGAATGCTCATGCATCCCGTTCACGCCTCCCCAGGTGCTCTTCAGGTGCTTCCGAACCTTCCAGATGGCCGGAAGCCGCTTCGGAGGTGCCCCAGCAAAAAGGTACCACTTTTGACGCGGTGCCTTTTTGAAGTGGGTGGAGCGGCCCAGAGGACGGGGTGAGTATGGGATTGGGACAACCACCAGATGTTTGTGTGTGGAGGGGTTTTTTGGGTCGCCTCCCGAGGCGTCCCTGGGTTGTCCCAAAGTGCCGGTCTGTTAGCAGCCTAGAAGTCCTACCACTGTTGCCCCTCCCAAGCACCAAGAATACAGAGCATCGCTTGCCCCAGACAGAGAGTTCCAACAATACACTGTGGCTAATAGCCACAGATGGACCTCTGCTCCATATATTTATCCAGTCCCCTCTTGAAGCTGGCTATGCCTGTAGCCACCACCACCTCCTATGGCAGTGAATTCCATGTTAATCATCCTTTTATCAGTTCTAACCCAACTGCTCAGCAATTTCATTGAGTGTCCATGAGTTCTTATATTGTGAGAAAGGGAGCTTCTTTCTCTACCTTCTCTATCCCATGCGTAATCTTGTAAACCTCTATCATGTCACCGCTCAGTCGACTTTTCTCCAAGCTAAAGAGCCCCAAGCGTTTTAATCTTTCTTCATAGGGAAAATGTTCCAACCCTTTAATCATTCTAGTTGCCCTCTTCTGCACTTTTTCCAATGCTATAATATCTTTTTTGATGTGTGGTGACCAGAATTGTACACAATGCTCCAAATGAGGGCTCATGCTGACAGCCTAGCACTTGGGTGCCCGCATATCTGCCAGCGCTCCTCTTCCCCTCTTCCCCTCTTATGGCACTATGCATAATACCAGCCACAGTCATGGGAGCCAGAGTTACTGATGCAAAACACAATATAGGCCCAGGAAGGCAGAAAAAGGCATTTGCAGCAGTCCCAGCTTGGGGTAAATTGCCCTTGCATCCTGTATTGAGGGAGCAAGATCTCTCTTTTTGGTGCCTTTGCCCTGAAATAACATACCTGTAGAGGTTCTAAACAGAGTAGGCAAATTCTGTAACAATACTCTCTCCCTTGGCTTTTTATGCTAAGTGTCCTTTATGTGCATTTCCTATCACCCAAGTGCCTGGCTCTGTGCTCTAAGTATACATGATATAAACTAAAGATATCACCCCCTACTGTTCATTATCATCTGTGCTATGGGGGTTTCTGTTTATATTGTAGTTTTGGAGGGTCATACTTGGCTGCCTTGGAAGGCTGCAGACTTAGGGTGCGATGACACAAGAGATTTGGCCCAACCTACCCATGTCTTCCCTCTGGATTTAATGTGTGTGATCACAAACACACATCTCCCCCCACCTCCCACCAAGTCCAACCCTTACTTACCTCAACTTAAGACAGGCTGGGACTGGATTAAATAGCCACGAGGAACTTCCTAGTAGCAAATCTCTAAAATGCAGGCAGGGTGCATTTCCCAGCTGTCTGAACAGCTGGGGCAAGTGATGCAAGCACCCCATGCACAGGAGCAGTCTGAATGCTCCTCTTCTGCGTGTGCAGCCAGGCCTCTCCTGGCAGCAGGGTGGGGGCTGTGTGACTGCCGGGATTCATATTTGCTAGAACACGGGTGGTCGACGGTAGCTCTCCAGATGTTTTTTACCTACAACTCCCATCAGCCCCAGCCATTGACCATGCTGGCTGGGGCTGATGGGAGTTGTAGGCAAAAAACATCTGGAGAGCTACCATTGGCTACACCTGTGCTAGAATATTCCACTGAAACCAGTGGTGCTTCTGAGAGTTTACCTCAAGCTTTTTCTTCCCTTCTACTGTGAAGCAAAGGTACAAGGACATGCATCAAATGCTTTGTTGTGTGAAACCTGAATATGAAGCAAACTTGGTTAATTGGCACTGCCCAGAGCGCAGCCTTCTTCTCCCCAGCCACCAAACTTTGAGATACATTCCCCATTCTTGCTTCTCTGTCTCACTATTACTAGGCTGCCATCGTCCTCAGGCACCTCTGTCACCCTCAGCCTGCCTTGTGCTTTTTGGTATAGAATACAATCCGAGAGAGGTCACTATAATGGATAACACAACAAAAAATACAAGCTAGTGACCAATTTACTAAGAAATATATAGAAACCAGTCCAAATGTCCAAAACATGTACATTCAAGTTCCAAAGTAGTGTGGTGACAAGCCAATCGATTAAGTACTTGTTTCTTTCCAGTCTTCATCAGACCTGGGACCACTAACAAAAGAAAATATTATACAAAAATATCAGAAGGACATTCAGACACCACCAACCTCTTCCAGTGAAAAAATATCATACTTACATATTGATTCAATTATATAGATTCTTTACATAATTTTTAAAAAAGGGGACGCAGAGCATCTCCAACAGCAATATTCACATCAGCTACAGCTCAGTATGAAGCTTCTTGCGCACCCTAATGGTGCAACTAACATGTTTAAAAAGGCAAACATCTCATTTACAGCTGCCATTACACAAACCTCTTAAAGGTAAAGTAACATATTTCTAATGCAACATGCTAATAGACACAAACGCCACAAACTATGTCCACAGCAGATACAACATACAAAATATTCCATACAAAGAATGTCAAATCACATAATTTAGACAAAAAATGTGTTATCACACAGCCAAATTATGCACAGCACTCATAATATTATAAAGAAGACCATTCATAAAAAACATGTCAAATCATTGGTCATATTCAGTCCGTATGGAGAAATGCAATTCAACTGTTGTATCCAGTATGCCTCTTTTTGCAGCAGGATCTTGTGCAAGTCTTCATTTCTTCATTTCATTTCTATCTCTTTGTTCATATTTGTATAAGGTGAAAAAACAAAAATCTTCACAGATTTGTGCTTTTAGGTGTCAGGTCAGCCTTAGGAATCCTGGACAGATGGCTCAGTTGCCTGAAATGCCACAAAGAACCGCAATAGAGCTCTGGAAGGGGAGAGGAAGGGTCCTCCCAGGTGTGGGGGCTGCCACCATAGCATTTCCAAGAGAGTCACTGTGGTCTTCCTCTGGGTAGTGACAGAGCAGAGCTCCAAACGAGTATCTGGCACTCCTCGCTAAATGTAAAACCCCATTCCCCATGAATGCTAGATAACAAAGTTTGTACTGTATTAGGCTTTAAAAAGGTAATTATCCAAGCCCCCTCCCCCAATCAATTGAAACATTGGAGAGAATGTTTTAAACAAAGTTTTTAACATTTCTTGCCAGTGTCACTTGATCTTTAAAACCATCTAAGAGAGAACAGTTTGTTTCAATTTGCATTACAGAATTTTACAAGATGAAGTATGGAAGTCAGAGAGATGACTGTTCTCAGGATTTTAAAAGTTCTGGTAACTTTCTTTAGCAATTAAGAAATAGATGTTGTTGTATCATCAGCCTCTTCCAGAGTTTACCAGCTACCTCCTTTGTCCTAGTGCTTCTCTAGTTACATTAAAGATTTGCTTTCAGGAATTTAACTAATCAAAACCTGAACAGAAAAACCTCTACTGGCTAATATAATTACTATATTATTTTTTGCTATAAATCTCTTGCCGTTTACTGGAGATACAGCTTATATATTTTCTAAATAAATAATCAAAATTAAAATATCATCACATGTAATATTCCAAAATGTAGATTAAAATATTCAAAGTTCAAAGAAATTAACTATCTAAAATCCAAAAATAAAGTACTGTGGCCAGGAGGCACTGTCTGTCTCTATGGGAGCACCCCACAGGAATAATGGGGTCCCCAGCTATGGAAACAAAATGGATGCTACTAGTCAGAAACAGGCCAAGGGAAAACACTCCTTGCAAAATGTCAGAGACATGGTTTGAGCTGTTCTGATTACAACATAGGCATCCTCCTGCTCTGGCTTCTCCCCCACCCCAACAGAATGTACAAGAACAATGGGGTTCACAGGTAGGTATTACTGATGACTTAATCCACGGCTACTGATTAATGTCCCATTTCCTAGGCTCCTTACTCCAGCTCAGCTCTTTCTATTTACTTCTATGCTAACGCTGCCACGCTGCACAAATTCTTTGTCTTCTACACTGACTCCCTTCCATAGTATCGAAGTTAAAGTAATTAAAACATTAAATTCATCATGACCCATCCTCACAAACATTACTGTTTAACTTCTATTGCCTCACCTATTGTTTCAAGCTGAGAATCCATTCAATGGCCATTAAGGTCTCCATAGTTACAGGAAGGTCTCCACCCCTCAAAACCCTATATAAACTGGGTGTAAATCACAGGATGGTGTACACTCTGTAGGGCACCATTACACAATTTGTACCCCCTGTTACTCTCTGTAATTGGAGTGTCATGCTGGTCATGCACGTCCTACTTTCCATTTTTCCTGCTAAATGGACATCTGCACTTCTGCAGCAGGTAATATCACCCTCTTCAACTATTCCTAAAAATCCATATCGATCACCTCTATTTTTCCTAGCCTCTTGATTGTGTGTGTGACTGTATTTTTTTACATATCTTCTAGTAAACATCATAAATACATTTACTCTGGAGTTTTTCTTTCTAAACCGGACCTCTGTATTATGGGAGAAAAGATCCTTGCTTTAATTGGCTCGACCTAAGTTTCCCTCTTGCTAATTTCCCCATAAAAATAGATCCCCAGCATTTCCCATAACAGTATCCATATTAAGTAATATGTAAAAAAGTAAGAAAAAATAGGCTTTAAAAATGATTGATTGGTAATTACAGAGTTTGTACTTTGCTGGCCATAATGATTAAGGCATTTGCTTTCCACTTTTTCACATATTGGGTTCAAGTATAAATCTGGTCTGAAAACAGATTTTTGTCTCAGTTAAAAGGCAGTTTGTACAGCCACCAAACTGGTGGGGGAAGGACAGAGTCCACCTGGACAAGTTACTGTGTTCTGAAAACAAAGAATAGTCCTTAAGAAATAATTTTGATTCATACAGATTTATGAATGTTTCTCTTAGATACTTTGGTAGACTAGTATTTAATTGAGCTATTTTTAAAGTTCTCACTTGGTGAGTAAATCTATAGCAAGAGGCCTGGTATACGCCTCATTTGTTTATTCTAAACTGAAAAGCCTGATTGGGCAGAAAAATACAACACAGAAAGGATCAGACAGAAGAAGGTTGTTTCCACCCAGAACTCTTGCTTCATACCCCGTCCCCCCCCCCCACCCGCAGGTCCATAGCTATGGTGGGAACCTCTTGGTCTTGGTCCTACCACTTAAGCGCCAAGGCCAGTGTCCTGCCCCCACTACTGTGTGAGTGGGGGGTGGCAGAGAATGTGGCCAATTCCCTGACTCACTCGCGGACCCCTCTGCACTCTGTCGGCTTCCTTGCCAGGGGATTCCACTCTGTGGTTCTATGGTGCATGTTGTTTATGTGTTTTATTGAACTATTTTATAATTTTAAACATTGTTTTTAATTGTTCAAATATGTTAATGTTTTTATGTTCACTGCCTTGGGTCCCTGGTCAGGGGAAAGGCAGCATAAAAATGTTTCAAACAAATGAATAAATAATAATGAAGGCAAATCTGGCTTGCAAAAATTAATTCTATGTTTTGTTTTGGATTTTTATAAGTCCTCTATTTCAAATAGAGAGCTTGAGAACTGAACTCAACTCCTTGGAATACACTCAGGCAACTATGTGTAGAAGATAAGTTATCATTATGGTAAACAGTTATTTTTTGTCCTGCACTGATCTTGGGATCAGATAAGATCTTCAGGTTTTGTAGTGGTTCACATCAAAAGCTGAAAGGAGCAGGTGTGATACATGTACATGCATTTTTGCTGTCACGGGGATTTATCATTTAGTTCTCATGATAAATAATACATTTTTCCTCATCCATATGGAGCACTTTTAGAAGTATTTTCAAATTGAATTTAATATTTACCAAAAAGACCTGGTGCATGGGCTCATGTTGCTTTTAAACAGAAAAAACGGGGTGAGGTGCGGTTTTCCATTTAGGATTGAAGCTGAGCAAATCAGTAGACATTTGCAATGAGATCTAGCGAGGGATTTTTTCCTGGAAAAAGAGGTGCTGGAACTCTAAAGAGGGAAATGAAGGAGAAAACATGGGTGCCCCTCATGACCTTTTAAACATTTTTTGAGAATTTTGTTTCTGCAAAGAAGTTTCCTAACTCTGTTCCACCACATTCCCACAGAAAAAAAGCCCTGGATCTAGCCAATTTCACAAATTAATTAAACTGTGCAATATTTGCCAAATGCAGCCACTGGGGATTCATGTTACAAGTGAATTACTAATTTGCTACATTTAACTATATGAGGTAGGAACAAAGCTTTTTTTTGTAGAAAAAGCCCAGCAGGAACTTACCGTATTTTTCGCTCCATAAGACGCACCTGAGCATAAGACGCACCTAGTTTTTAGAGCCGTTTGTGTGAATTTAGAGGCATTTGTGTGAATTTTTTGCAGTATTCGCTCCTTAAGACGCACACACTTTTCCCTCCACCTTTTTTTTTTGGGGGGGGGGGGGAAGTGAGTCTTATGGTGCAAAAAATACTGTATTTACACATTGTGGCACACCCCCTGACACCAAGCTAGCTGGAACTGCATTTCTGTGCATTCTAGCTCAAAAAAAGCCCTGGGTAGGACTGAACTTTTGTTATGGCCAGAACTTTTGGGAGGGGGTCGAAAAAGCCCAGCAGGAACTCATTTGCATATTAGGCCACACGCCCTGGACATCATCATTGTTTCACACAGGGCTTTTTTGTAGACAAAAACCCATCAGGGGACTCATTTGCATATTAGGCTGCACCTTCTGACACCAAGCCAGTCAGAACTGCGTTCCTGTGCATTCCTGATCAAAAAAAGCCCTGATTATGGCCTTACCTGTAATCATATGTAAACTAGGCCTGTAGCTAGGGTTGCCAAGTCCAATTCAAGAAATATCTGGGGACTTTGGGGGTGGAGCCAGGAGACACTGGGGGCAGAGCCAGGAACAAGGGTGTGACAAGCATAATTGAACTCCAAGAGAGTTCTTGCCATCACATTTAAAGGGACAGCACACCTTTTAAAATGTCTTCCTTCCATAGGAAATAATGAAGGATAGGGGCACCTTCTTTTGGGGCTCATAGAATTGGACCCCCTAGTCCAATCATTTTGAAACTTGGGGGTACTTTGGGGAGAGGCACTAGATACTATATTGAAAATTTGGTGCCTCTACCTCAAAAAACAGCTCCCCCAGAGCCCCCGAAACCTTCAGAACAATTCCCCGTTATACCCTATGAGAATCGATCACATAGGGAATAATGAAGACGTTTCCCCCTCTCCCCCCCCCCCCTTTTCTGGCCAGTCTGAAGCAGAGGATCAGCCTATCTACTCACCATTTGCTGCCAGCTTCTTCACAGAAACAGAGACACACCATCCTAAATTGAAGCCTTTCAAGTCAAGCCTCTGGAGGTGCAAAGGCACATGGTCCTTTGCGGGCGGGGCTCCCTCTCCCCTTCCCCCCACCAGCCAGCTGATTAGGGCGGGAAGCAGCCTGGGAAAACTGAAGAAAGGCTGCTGCGATCGGGGCTGGGTGGGAAGGAAAGGGCAGGGCAAGGAGAAGCTGCTGAGATCGGGGCTGGGTGGGAAGGGCCGCCATTCCCCCCCCGCTTTCCAGATTTTTGGCTAGCGGGGGGAGAAGGCTCCAAATCAGGGGTCCCCAGGCAAGGCGGGGGATTTGGGAAGCCTACCTGTAGCCTGGAAATTTTCAGTGGGGAGCTCCCACAAAAATTTTAAAAACTCATGCTGCTGCCAACCATCTGGTCACCTGGGCCCTTTGCTCAAGTGCTTGGGGGCTCTTTGAAGCAGAGGACCTCCTGTTCCCTGCTAAGAGTCTTGTGCCCTGCCAGCTCCCTTCTAGGGCAGCCAAAGGAAAGGAAGCTAACATCACATGAAGCACCCCTTCCACCAGCCACTTCCAGACTGACTAGAGCCTCTTCAGCACCAAGCCAAATACCTGTAGGCAGCTTTTCTCAACGCCTCCACCTCCTACTACGTGGTGGATGCCACATTGTCCCTTCTCCTCCGCTGCTTCAGCAGCCCGCATCCTACATGACCTGACAGATGGAGGGTAGCAGGGCTAGTGGAAGCAGGACAGCAGTGGCCCATCAGCCCAGGGAAGCATCAGGGGAGAGAAGGCAAGCAGGGGAAAGGAGAGCAGGTTGCCTCCTTCCCTCCTGGTGTGGGTGTGTGAGAGAGAGAATTGGGCAGAAGGCAGGAAGACCCTAGGATTAAGGGTTGGTAGAAGCTATTGTAGTTCCATGGTATAAAACCGAATAATCTTGTAGCAAAGGGATGGAGGGTACATAATTAACCTCACCCTCCCCATCAGCAAAGTGCAGATAATAATCCCAGCCTACTTTACAGGCTGTGTTATCAGGCTTACAAGAAAAGCATGCAAAGCATTTTGAACACCAACAGTACAATCCTAAACATAACTACACCTTTCTAAATTCACTGAAGTCCATGGGTTTAGAACAGTGTACCCAAACTGAGGTTTCCATGGTAAAAATTCTATTTAAATTCAAAGTGTAATCATTAGAGATACTCCAATAAATACTAGGTTTTTCATTAGCTCTGTTTTTAATATGCATGTGTGTATGCTGTCAATTCACAGCTGACATATGGTAACCCCACAGGATTTTTCAAAGTAAGAGAAGTTCAGAGGTGGTTTGCCACTGCATGCCTTTGTATCATGACCCTGGTTTTCCTTAGAGGTGTCCCATCCAAATACTAGCCAGGACCAATGCCTAGCTTCTGAGATGTGACAAAACTGGGCTAGTCTGAGGCCTGGGCTATCCAGGTCACAGCTTTTTAATATGTTCAAGGCACTAAAGATTATTTTTGTTACCTACTTTTATTCAACAGTTCTGATATATGATAATATTATTCACACAAAGGAACATTCTGGCCTTAATGGCATAAATACATATCTATAAATAAACACAGACCCTTATAAATATATGAAGCATGCAGTTTTGTGAAGTGCTGAAGCTAACAAAATTAGCTTTAACAGTAACTCAGAGCAATTTGTGTTTGAAACACTTCCTATTACAAATTTAGCAGATATTCAGTGACATCTGCCCAGGATAAATCTTGGCAGACAGCATGCTGTTTGCAATAACTGCTGTCATCTCATCTAATTTGTCTTCCACAGAGGCATTTTTGCTTCAATTGGTAAATTGCAGGGCAATTCTAAACTTCAAGATGGCCAAACTTACTTCTTTGACTAGGGAAAAGCCATTATCCACTTTTATTGCCAACTGGAAACCCTTTATAGACTTTTGACAAGAAACAGGGGGGTGGGGGGGATGAACTGAAGATTTGTGATTTTGAAGACTGGGAGGGGGGGAGAGATTGTAATAAAAAAAGAAGTCTTTCTTTTTGTAATTATAGATTGAGTGAATTGTGTAGATATATTTCTGTTGTAGAGAAAATTGGTAATGTTTCCTTATATTTCTTTATAATCTTATTTTTTCTTCTTTTGTTTTATATTTTGCTCAAAAAATTCTAATAATTTTTAAAAGAAAAATGTGAAACTGGGAAATGTGAAGTTATGTTTCATGCTGCATTTCCACTCTGCTTCCAACTTCATTTGTTTGTTCATCTGCAAATAGTACAAGTGGGGCTCCACTATTAGCTTGCAGCAAGTGACAGAGGAAGATAACCAATGAAGCAGGAGCACAAAAAGCTGCATACTGTCCCAATCATTTGGAACATTTAAAAGGGGCCAGTAGAATTTCCAAGCTGTAATGTGGACAACCATATCCCAGCTTTTGCATCTTTAGAAGGGTTAATTTAGATGGCTCACTATGCTAATTTTTGTCATATTTTGGCCATATTTTATCAGGAAATAAAATTGAACACGGTCAGGAAGCTTAAATGCAAAAGCCAGAAATAATATTCCTCAAAATTTATTCCTCAAAAACTCTATAATGGATTATAAAAGTGACTAGAATATATTACACTAACATATCCTTTTTAGAATCTGACTTTGGAGTAGGGTTGCCAACCCCAGGTTGAGGACAATGTGAAGGTGGAGTCTCAGGAGGGCAGGATTTGGGGAGAGGAGGATCTCCTGGGGGTATAACGACAGAGTCCGTCCTTCAAAGCAGCTATTTTTTCTAGAGGAGGAGGAGGAAATTGGATTTATACCTCACCCTTCACTTGGAGTCTCAGAGCAGTTTGCAATAGCCTTCCTTTCCTCTCCCCACAACAGGCACCCTGTGAGGTAGGTGGGACTGAGAGAGCTCTTTCAAGAACTGCTCTTGAAAGAACAGCTCTTAGAGAACTGTGACTGACTCAAGGTCACCCAGATAGCTGCATATAGAGAAGTGGGAAATCAAACACAGTTCTTCAGGTTAGAGGCTGCTGCTCTTAACCACTATACCATACTGGCTTTCTAGGGCAACTGATCTCTGTAGTCTGGATATCAAAGTAGTTCTGAGAGATCTCATGGCCTCACTTGGAGGCTGGCAACCCTACTTAGAAGTTTCAGCTAGTAGCATTCAAATCAGGGGCCGATGAAGGTGCAAAATAGAACAAGTAGGACAGGTTGAAATTCCATCTTTTTCACTTCCCTAGGTGTTTTTCAAGGGACCAAAAATGTATACCTCTCAATCCATTACTGACTTCCTCTACAGCAGAATATAAATCACACTCTCTCTTTATATGTACTTTTTGATATCAGTACTAGGCATACCTTCAGCTGAATCTGTGAGGTATGTACAAGAAGTAAAGAATGCATGTTGTGAATTTATCCTGGAAATATGCAGGAAATATGCAGGAAATAATAGTAGTTACTTTTAGGCTCACATAATCATGATGTAGATTACCTATCTACATCATGATTATGTGAGCCTTAAATAAGAGGAGGTCTGCAGGTTAGAAGATCTGCAGGTTGTGTGACCTTTTGAGTGCCTTGCTTATAAACATAGAAATGCTGTATAATGAATTGTTCAGGTATTTCAGCCAGAATATGATTACAGCTAAAACCTGTGCGGCTATAACCTACTTTACAACTATCACCTGTGATCATTTTCAGTGTCAGAGAAGCCTCAATTTACGGCAAGAGCTAGGAACACAAGCCATACAATATTAAGTTAAGCAAAGCTTATATCAATGGGAAAGGTTTAAACTATCTCACTGCAATCAATGGAACTTGGAAGACCTTATGCTCTGGGTATGAAGGTGCAAAATAGAACAAGTAGGACAGGTTGAAATTCCATCTTTAACACTGTAAAAGACAGTAACTAAAACAGCAGTTCTAAAGGGAAAGTTAAAACCATTTAGTCACAATTGCTGATGGTTTTAAATAGCTGTGACTGTTGTCCTTACTTAGCAACAGTGAATGGAAATTAAAGTCTATGAAAGATGATATAAGTGACATTGCAGCCCCAAGCATAGTTACACCCTTCATGGATTTAGAAGGGTGTTCCTCTGCTTAAAATTGTACTGTGAATTTGGTAAGATTATAGTAAATTATTTGGAATCAAATGGAAAGAATGAATGTCTAATGCAGAAGTGTCAAGCTCATTTGTTATGAAGGCTGGATTTGATATAAATGTCACTTTCACAGGCTGGGCCATGTGTGCCATAAAATTAATGCCAGGTACTGGAGATATAAACTTTATATATGACACAGGCAAACCCAATTAATTATATTATCTGTTCCTCAAAATATAAATGAAAGCGATTGATTCCTAGGAGTGAAAGCAATTGATTTACTGGGGAATGCACAAAAGCCCCAATAACTGTATTTAATCATGTCATGGGGTCATTTTGTAGAAAAAGAGGAGCTGGAGCTTATTAGCATAACTCATTTGCATATGCCACACTCACTTTCTAAAAACACTTGGTGGATGCCAGAAATTGCCGGTGACTCCTGACTCACCTAATGGGAAGGATAACAGAATTTTACCACTGTGATAAAAGGAAATAAGAATCCTGTCATTTGATTTGTGGCTTGTGGGAGCTGGAGATTTCCCAAAATTACAACTGATCTCCAGACTACAGAAATCAGTTCTCCTTCAGAAAATGGCAGCTTTGGAGGTTTCTCCCCATACACTGCCTTCCCCAGGCACCGCCCTTCAAATCTTCAGAAATTTCCCAAACTGGAGCTGGAGAAGAGGGGAGAAATGAGCAAGCCACTTGGGATCCCTCATTGGTGAGGAAAGTACAATATAAATTCATGAAGCAAATAAAGATGCAAGAAAGCAGCCAAGAGAATCTTTTTTTCCAGTACTGCATGGGAGTAAATTGAATATATCTTTAAATAAGCCTTAAGCCGGAAGCCATTCATTTCCAATTGTTTTTTTTTTAAATTTTAATTTTAAAAATGAATGCAATTAAAAAAAAAATAAAATCGAAATTGCTGTAACTTTTTGGTTTACAGAAGGCTCCTGAGGGGAAAGCGTAAGAAGGGAGGGGTTCACACACACACAAAGATGCACGCACATTGTAATATTGGCTGGCTGGCCAGTTCCTAAGGGGAAGGAAGACTCCTGCAGCCTCCCCTCTGCACTTCCACTCTCCACTCATTCAAACATGCACTCTATTCACACACACACAGATGCATGCATGCACCTCACAGCACTGGTCAGCTGGCCAGTTGCTGAGGGAAAAGGGGATTTACGTGACCTCCCCCCACTTGCACTCTCCACTCATTCAAACACACACTCCATTCACACACATAGACACGCACACACCCCACAACACACAACACTGGCTGGCTGACCAGTTGCTGAGGGGAAGGAGGACTCATGTGGCCTCTCCTCTCCACCCTCACTCATTCCCACTGGCTGCTGGGTGTGCTAAGGCCCCATTCTCCTCCCTGAAACAATTCCCAGACACCCCCTCCCACCCAGAGCAGCCCAAACCACCACCTGGACCCAACCCCCAACTTACCCTTCTGCCTCGTGGCCTGACTGAGGGCTGCCATTGGCAGGGCTGAGCTGCCTGCCTGCTTTTTTTTTTTTTTTTTTTTTAACAACCCTGTTTTAGAGCTTCCGGAATGGGACTCCAGATGTGAGGAAAAGCCCCCTACTTTTCATACATGTGAACATCATGATCACCAGCATGGTTGCCAGGGTGCCTGGAGATTTGACTCTCACACATCTGCTCTAAGAAGTGGACTTTGCTTACACTTTCTAAGGCTTATATGGCAGCTTTGCATTCTACATCTCTGAAGAGTGTGAGCCAGAAATACAGACATGCTCCAGCTGCTCCTTGTGTGCCCAGTCTTGGCCACTGCAGTGGAAGAAGCCACCATGTTTCCAGCCTGGCTCCATGGACCTAGAGCTAACAACAGCAGAATCCAGCTTGCTTTCCTGACCCAAGCTTACCCTGCCAGGCTGAACTCATTCCTTCTTAGTGGGAAAGTCACACGTACACACCCTGAGCCTGCAAGCAACCCATCTGTTTTAAGAATGGATTAATAGCTCCACTGTTGATCCTAATTGCTCAGCAACACCAGAACAATAAATCTTGCCCAGCAGAAGATGAGAAAGAGGAAGGACATCTCCTGTCTTCATCAAGCCTTTTGTCTAACCCGGGTGGTACCTAGGCCAGCATTTGATTACCTATTGTCACCCTCTTAGTTAATCCCATTTAAACTTAAGTATCCAGCCATTCCCATTCTTACTCCAGTCTAAGTACCCTGGGGCCAACCCAGGCAACATTGCAGCTTGGAAATTTCCAGGTTCACTGGACTAAGGTGAAGTTCATTGGCCAAAGCAGGCATCCAATTAGGTGTCAGTAAGGAATGTCCAGCCCTCTTGAACCTCCCATCTCTCCTCCCTTGGACCTCCCAGTCCCTAAGGGTCTGAGGAAGCCTATTTAACCTCTGACCCAACTCCACTCATGTGTGCTTTCTATTCAGCAACCCCTATTACCCGCTGTCTAGATCCATCCCCAATTCTGGCCACAGTGTTGGGTCCATTTCCCCTGTCCTCTTAAGTCGCCATTGGAAACCTTCCTGGAAGACTACGATGGTAAATATTACCCTGTCTGTTTATCCATATATGTTCCCCTATTGATCTATCTATATTTCCTAGACCTGTGTGAATGTGTGAGTGTTTTGTATTTTTACCTTGTATGAAAGAAATATTATTCTAAATAAATTACAATTGATTTTTACTAAGTTAGAGTCTCTTATTGAGCATTGACCATCTGAACGGTTGAGCCTGGTATACACAGATAATAAAAGATTCCTTTTTAGGGTCAGCTGTCTCTCAATCTAATTCCCCAATCTCATTTTGAGAGCAGTTTCCCTAACACAGACAGCTGCGCCTCAAACTGAGGCCTGATCATGTGCAAGAGTAGGTTTTTTTTTCCTAAGGGATACCATAAAAGGAGGAGGTATCTTACATTTCAACACGATTTAGTTACTTTTTGTATATCTAGCACTTTTAGGAGATGAGATATCTTCCTATTGATAGAATAAAAATAAGATTCATTAATTCAATGAAGAAGGAGATATAAAAAAAAAGCCCCCACCCTTCCCCAGTTTTTGGCAGTTGAAGCTCTGTGTGTTGCAGAATCCTCATATGAAGTCTGGCGAAGACCAGAACAGAAGTGGTGGCAGCCATGAGGCCCAGAAGACACTGCAACTGGCGAGCTGTGACCGTGGGACTGCGCTGAAAGGTCTGAACAAGCTTGACTATGTCATCTGCTCGATTTGGTGGCAGGAAGGCCTTGCAGGCAAAGGTGTCTATTATGGCCCCTATAAACTGCACCCTCTGGGAGGGTTGTAGGTGTGACTTCTTTTGGTTGATCTGTAATCCTAGCTCCCAGAGAAGGGAGAGAGTGATGGTGAATGGTGGTGTAGATTTCGGATGCCAAGATTGATCTGTGGGAGATTTGGAATAAGGTTTCTTATTCCACGGTTTCAGCCATGGCCTTTTGCTTTGGGAACGTGGTGTGGAGACCCCCAGATTTCTGGAGGTTCGGATACTCTTATCCATCTCCTGCAAAATGGAATCGGTATTCGAGCTAAAGAGACCATTGCCATCAAAGGGTAAATCTTCGATGTAGGCTTGCATGTCCTGTTGTAAGGCTGTGGAGTGCAACCAGGAATGGCGTCTCAGAGTAATGGCTGTTGTCAAAGTCTTGGCACAGGTGTCACCCAAATGCTTAGCCAAGTTAAGTTGCTGCTTGGCTAGGGTCATTCCCTCTTTTTGTATCTTCTTGAGAGCATTCCTGCTCTGTTCCGGAAGACTAGGCAAAATGTTAGAAACTTGCTCCCAGAGGGCGTATTGATAACGACCCATACAAGCTGTATACTTGGCAATTTTTACGCACAAGCAACCAGCAGAATATAACCACCTTCCTAGGTTGTCTAATTTCTTCCCCTCTTTGTCAGGCAGAGCAGAGTGTGTCTTCTTCGCCTTAGAAGATGAGGACACTACCACGGAATTAGGTTTGGGATGAGTGCAGAGGAAGTCTGCACTGGATTCTTGTATGCGATACATGTGGTCCAGCCTACGCGATGAAATGGGAGTGGACGCTGGTTTCTCCCAGGAAGATTTTGCAGTATGCAACATGACAGTGGTTAGTGGTAGAGCTACTGCAGTAGAAGTGTCCATTTGAACAATGTCAAAGACAGTGTCCGTAATAACTGGTTGAGGTTGTACTGTAGGGAGGGACAGAGATTGAGCCATATGTTGAATGAGGTCCCAATAAGACTTTAAGTTCTCCGAAAGCGAAATGGGTTGTTCCCCTGCTATCTTCTGCGGTGGAGAGGGTTCCCCAGGTGATGAGGTTGTTTCTTGTTCCTCCAGGGTCGACCCATCAATGGACCTGGGCAACGCATCAGGAGAGTCAGAGCGCTCCGATAAGTGAGGAGTCGGAGATGAGACAGGATCCGTTGTTACTGCCTTCGTTCGCTTTGAAGAGCTCTGTTGAGCGGGTTCCCGATGATGTTGCGTCGATTCACCACCGGGCAGCTTCAATACCAATGCAGATGGTGCTCGTCTGGGTGGTATATAAGAGGTTCGGGATCGGTAGGAGCTCAGTCAACATTGAAGTGAGGATCAGAGGACTTAGCTGACGGCCCGGTGAAGCGAAGAGCTTCAATGGTGGAACGACAGGTGCCATCGGGTCCGAAGGCGAAGTCGGAGAAGCTGGCGAGACGGATTTGCTATGCTTCGGCTTATCTGATCTCTTAGCCTTCTTCTTATTCTCTGGGTGAGAACCCTCATCCTCCTTATGCCTTTTTGCAGGCGTAGAGAAATTCGACATAGCAGCCGAGCCCGAGAATTTGTTAGGGCAATCGGCGTCGGAAAGGGGATGATCGGTCTTGAGCGACTTCGAGGTCGATGGTTCCGCAGGTGCGGTCGGTTGATCGACCCATTCCGATGAAGACAGTGCAGACATTTTCCGAAGGGAGACAGCCTGTTCCATAAGGGCTGCAGCAAGGCAGGCAGCTCTGTTTTTCTTGGTTTGCTTAGAAAATTTTGCACAGTGCGTACAAGAGTCCGTTCTATGGAGCTCCCCAAGGCACAACAGGCACAATGAATGTCCGTCCGGTGGGGCGATTTTACTCCCACACTTGGAGCACCTTCTGAAAAATCCCCAACGTCTTTCCATACGAAAGTTGGAAGGAAGGACGGAGTGTGTATGTGGAAAGAGCAGGAATAATTCTTCGAACCCCGCACTCCCCCAAATTGCAAACAACTATAACTAACAACTATATCTAATACTAAATATATATATATTTTTAAGCCTAAGAGTAAAGAAGTTCACCGACCGTAGCGACGAAAGATCGACTGATCAGCGCGGCGGTCAGAAGAGAACTGGCAGGATGTCCGCTCCCGTCTCAGTGAGCATGCGCAGTGGGGCTTC
Source organism: Heteronotia binoei (assembly GCF_032191835.1). Lineage (NCBI taxonomy): Eukaryota > Metazoa > Chordata > Lepidosauria > Squamata > Gekkonidae > Heteronotia > Heteronotia binoei. The sequence continues at coordinate 113,601,093 of NC_083243.1, read as the reverse complement.
TGGGCATGCAAACTGGGACATCGGTGCGGAAATCTGCAGCTTTTAAGTTTACCAATCGTGATTGGCGTTGGCGCCTATCTCCCATCAGTGTGATGCACAGAGACCATGAAGAAGATCTACAATTTCTACCCAAATTTTAACTATTGCAAACGTCCGCTGCAAATGGAAAATTAACATTAAGAACGATTTTCTTTAGCTCCACACTTTCAGCTTTCAGCATATTCCATTCCCTTGGGCAAATCAGTGAGCCTTTGTATTCTGGTTGCCTCTCTGCAAAGCAGAGCAACCAGTCATTAAAATCTATATAAGATTTATTTTAACTACAGCTGGTTGTTAGGGAAGTATTATTTTATTAGATTTCAACACTTTAAAAATTGTGAGGAGCATGGAAATAGAGAGGCATAGGAAGATAAGTAAAATACACTGTACTAAACTCCAGGGTAAACCATAAATACAATTATCAAGGCTGTCTTGCAAACCATATATATCCACAACACATCTCTCATCATTGAGCCTACAGGCAGTCATCTGCTATTCCTGGAATGCCCCCTGAGTACAAGTATCATATAAATAAGGGTTGCATTGCAGAATGAAAAGGCAGAATGGGGGAATTTTAAGACTCCCATGGCATCTTTTTCATTCTTTATCATGCTATGTCTATTCATTCTTGACTAGCCCTAAAGCTTTATTATTATTTTCAAATACAGGCCAGATTTGGCCTTAATAGGACTCTTCATTTCTGTTTCTGAATTTCCTTCCCATCATCCTGATAGCTGTTCAAGACAACAGCATTCATTTGGCATATTGCTAAAATATGCATAATTCTACCAAGTGCGGTTTCAGTGCCTTTTAATGATGCAACAGGACTGGATACTGTAATGTTGGCATTATACTTCTCCTGTCTCCCTGCAATCTCTGGGGAAGCACACACTATATTTCATGTTCCTTGTTATAAACTCAGCTGCAGACACAAAAAACAATAACAATGTCAGCTTAGTTCATTTATCTTTTGCTTTGACAATTGCTCTTGGGATGGAAGGGTGTTCATGGAAAATAGACCTCTCCGTAACTGTGACTTGTGCTACAGAATTTCTCCTGAGATATTTCCTTATCATTTATATATCATGTTGGAATGTTTTGTAGACCCATCATTATTTAACACAGGCCATCATTTCCTATTCATAATTCTGTTCTGTTTTTTTTTCAAACATAAAGCACAATTTTTGTCTCACATATTCCAATGCAAGTTGAAGTAACATATATCTAACTTGTACCAAAGACTCATGTTAATGCATAAAAAGCCATAGGGAGCTGTATGGTGGAGAATTTTGGCTACTGTTTTTACAGCAATATTTCATAATGGGATATGCTATTTTTTCTCACTTCAAGTCCAGATAACAACAAAGTAACAAATAATATGTTTTAGGATATATTTGAAAAGTGCATCGAAACAAGATATGTTGATCCATTTATCTGAATGGGTTTAGTACATACAAGTCCACTTCTGTTGATTTATGTAATCTTTAAATCTATTGACTCTTCCCATACTAGCTTGCTTAGATATACAGGGGGAAAAATATGAATTTGACCAAGAAAAGTTTTCAAAATATGCGTATCACATAATGGTACTTAAGTGGGATTGAATGTGCCTCCCTGTCAAGTACATAGATCCAGGTGGGCAGCTGTGTTGGTCTGAAGCAATAGAACAAAGTAGGAGTCCAGCAGCACCTTTAAGACCAACAAAGTTTTATTCAGAATGTAAGCTTTTGTGTGCATGCACACTTCTTCAGACGAGGAATGAGGTACAGTGAGAAGAGCTACATATAGCTGGTGGGCAGTGGTTTAGAATGCAAAGTGGTACAAAGTTAAAATCCAATGGCAGAATAGTTGAGAAAACCTTTGATCCAGGTAGCATTGTCATGGGAAACCAATAAAACAGTAACATGTCAGAATGTGAGAATGTCTGTTAATGATTATATTGCTAGTAAGCCTGGGCCAAAATGAGGGCATTTCTTTCTCAGAAGTTTTTTCTGTTCAACTAATTTACCTTTTAACATGGAACATACATATAAACATACATAGAAAAAAAATACATTAAAATATAGTGGAAGATGGGTTTAGTATATGTAATGAGATAAACAGCCAATATCTCTCATTTGAGTATGTCAATACAAAAAACATTATTCTGATACACTATTCTAAAAGAGAAATACATTGGAATACTGTGGATATATAGCCATACTTGGTGAAAGTAGCTTTAGCATATGGAATGAGATAAAAAACCAATACTTGTGTTCAGTCCTAGGGAGGTGTTAGTTCGAAGTTTCATAATAATTTGTAATTCAGCAATTTCCCTCTCCATTCTGTTCTTGAAGTTCCTTTGCATTAAAACAGTAATGTCGAGGTCACCCATTGAATGTTCTGGAAGGTTAAAGTGTTCTCCCAAAGGTTTCTCAGTTTTGTAATTCCTGATGTCAGATTTGTGTCCATTTATCCTTTGGCGTAAGGTTTGTCAGTGACAAACCTAGATCTAAGATTTCAGGTTTTCACAGCTGGTAACATCATTAGGGTTTGTAGAGTCTTTCGGGATCAAGTGCCGTGTTCTACTGGAGAAAGTTTTCCTTCCAGACGTTTCGTTCTCAGCTGCGGAGAACATCCTCAGTGGCGTTGCAGCCGGAGCAGGCGCTCAGACCTTCTTGGCTGCTGTGCATTGAGTGGGGCCAATCCATAAAGAAATGGATTGACAATCCATAAAGAAATGGATTGCTTTGAAACACGGGTTAGTACCTAGCTAGAGTTAACTCCAAGAATATGGGAGCTGACAAACCCATATGCAAACCTTTATGACATCTCACACACAAAGATTTTCTGTAGGGAGTTCTACCTGGCAACCCCTGAAACTATAGAGCTACAACTCTATTGCTTAACAAAAGAGAGATCTGTGCTTCTTTTGAGTAGAGCATCACATACTCCATAACCTTCCTGTGTACTTCTTCTGTTTCTTCGGGCATAAATACATGGTAGTTTATTTTTAGTGAAATTTTTCCAAAGAGTTTTATTTTAAAGCCCAGCTAATCTTTGCTGCTCCATGGACAAGGTTGATCTCTTGGTAAATCTTAACAGTGATTTGTGGTGAGCTGCAAGAAGACAACAAATGCCTTTTCAAATAATCCTCTTTCGCAGCTGCTGGTGGGAAGAAAAAAAACCTGCTATAGATGCATTACAAAAGGGACAGAGAAACTGACATGACACATCTTTAATTCTCTGGAGTATCCCAGATAGCACAGAAGTCAGACATGCACCTTTATTTTTTGGGGGGTGGTGGTGGTGTTTTTATATTTTTCATGTGTATGTATGTGTCTGCACCAGTGTTCCCTCTAAGTTGAGTTAGTGTGTGCTAGCTCACAGTTTTTTTAGCCTCCAGGTCACACATTTTTGTCTTAGCTCAGGAAAAATGGTCCCAAAACAAATAAATTTATGCAGTAGCTCACAAAATAGAATTTTTGCTCACAAGGCTCCACAGCTTAGATTGAGTACTGGTCTGCACCTGGAAGTCATGTCGACCTCTGGTGACTGACCCCTTCTGGAAGCCTGCAGGAGGTGGCTGAACAAGCCTGTCTCTTCCTCTCAATTGGGTATTTCAAGGACAGTCTCCCAAGTACTAACCACAGTCAACCCTGCTTAGTTTCCAAGATCTGACGAGATCGGGCTTGGCTGGGCTATTGTTGTTTCAATTTTCTGTTACAGATATTTTTAGAATCATGATAGAGAAACCAATTCACACTAAATGCTTTTAAAAGAAGTAGCATTCTCATTTTTTTTCTAGCATGACTAAATCAGAAAATAGAACTGGGAGGATGTATTTCCTTTGATTGCACGTGGAGGGTGCTTTTTTCTTACAGTAGGCTTATATTCTTTAATAGCATATTATAATGGACCCTAACAGACACGTTTCTTAATTCCAAATAATCACACAAGCATACAGTATGTCACAGAAGTGAGTACACCCCCTCACATTTTGTAAATATTTAAGTATATCTTTTCATGTGACAACAATGAAGAAATGACACTTGGCTACCATGTAAAGTAGTGAGTCTGCAGCTTGTATAACAGTGTAAATGTGCTGTCCCCTCAAAATTATGCAACACACAGCCATTAATGTCTAAACTGCAGGCAACAAAAGTGAGTACACCCCTAAGTGATAATGTTCAAATGGGGCCCAAGCAGCCGTTTTCCCTCCCTGGTGTCATGTGACTCGTTAGTGGTACAAGGTATCAGGTGTGAAGGGGGAGCAGGTTATCGCTCTCACTCTCTCATACTAGTCACTGGAAGTTCCACATGGCACTTCATGGCAGTGAAATAAGGATCTGAAAAAACAAATTGTTGCTCGACATAAAGATGGCCTAGGCTATAAGAAGATTGCCATGACCCTGAAACTGAGCTGCAGCACGGTGGCCAAAACCATACAGCGGTTTAACAGGACAGGTTCCACTCAGAACAGGCCTCGCCATGATTGACCAAAGAAGTTGAGTGCCCGTGCTCAGCGTCATATCCAGAGGTTGGCTTTGGGAAATAGACGTATGAGTGCTGCCAGCATTGCTACAGAGGTTGAAGGGGTGGGGGGTCAGCCTGTCAGTGTTCAGACCATACGCCGCGTGCTGCATCAAATTGGTCTGCAGTAGGGTTGCCAAGTCCAATTCAAGAAATATCTGGGGACTTTGGGGGTGGAGCCAGGAGACTTTGGGGGTGGAGCCAGGAGACATTGGGGCAGAGCCAGGAGACATTGGGGCGGAGCCAGGAACAAGAGTGTGACAAGCATAATTGAACTCCAAGAGAGTTCTGGCCATCACATTTAAAGGGACAGCACACCTTTTTCAATGTCTTCCTTCCATAGGAAATAATGAAGGATAAGGGCACCTTCTTTTGGGGCTCATAGAATTGGACCCCCTGGTCCAATCGTTTTGAAATTTGGGGGATACTTTGGGGAGAGGCACTAGATACTATATTGAAAATTTGGTGCCTCTACCTCAGAAAACAGCTCCCTCAGAGCCCCCGAAACCTCCAGATCAATTCCCCATTATACCCTATGAGAAGACGTTTCCCTCTCCACCCTCCTCCACCCCCTCCCGTTTCTGGCAAATCTGATGCAGGGGACTCTGTACTCACGAGTTGCTGCCAGCTTCTCACAGCAACACAGGCACACCAGCTGGGCACTTTATGGCATGGAATAGGAAGCTGGCAGAACTCACTCACCTCCGGAGGTGCAAAGGCACATGGTCCTTTGGGGGCGTGGCTGGGCTCCCCTCCCTTCACCGGCCAGCTGACTGGGAGCGGGAAGCAGCCTAAGAAAACGGAAGAGCTCTGGCTGCTGCGATCGGGGCTGGGTGGGAAGGGCTGCCGTTCTCCCCCTCCCCTCCCCCCGCTTTCCCTTTTATGGCCAGCGGGGGGAGGAGGCTCCAAATCGGGGGTCTCCAGGCCTAGCGGGGGATTTGGGAACCCTAGTCTGCAGGGCTGTCATCCCAGAAGGAAGCCTCTTCTAAAGATGATGCACAAGAAAGCCCGCAAACGGTTTGATGCAGACAAGCAGACTAAGGACATGGATTTTTGGAACCATGTCCTGTGGTCCGATGAGACCAAGATAAACTTATTTGATGCAGATGGTGTCAAGAGTGTGTTGGGCAGCAACCAGGTGAGGAGTACAAAGACAAGTGTGTCTTGCCTACAGTCAAGCATGGTGGTGGGAATGTCATGATCTGGGGCTGCATAAGTGCTGCCAGCACTAGGGAGCTACAGTTCATTGAGGGAACCAAGAATGCCAACATGATAGTGACTCCAAACACACCTCCAAAACGACCACTGCCTTGCTAAAGAAGCTGAGGGTAAAGGTGATGGACTGGCCAAGCATGTCTCCAGACCTAAACCCTATTGAGCATCTGTGGGGCATCCTGAAACGGAAGGTGGAGGTGCGCAAGGGCTCTAACATCCACCAGCTACGTGATGGACTGGCCAAGCATGTCTCCAGACCTAAACCCTATTGAGCATCTGTGGGGCATCCTGAAACGGAAGGTGGAGGTGCGCAAGGGCTCTAACATCCACCAGCTACGTGATGTCATCATGGAGGAGTGGAAGAGGACTCCAGTGGCATTCTGTGAAGCTCTGGTGAACTCTATGCTCAAGAGGGTTAAGGCAGTGCTGGAAAATAATGGTGGCCACACAAAATGTTGACACTTTGGGCCCCATTTGGACATTATCACTTAGGGGTGTACTCACTTTTGTTGCCAGCAGTTTAGACATTAATGGCTGTGTGTTGCGTAATTTCGAGGGGACAGCACATTTACACTGTTATACAAGCTGTAGACTCACTACTTTACATGGTAGCCAAGTGTCATTTCTTCAGCGTAGTCACATGAAAAGATATACTTAAATATTTACAAAATGTAAGGGGGTGTACTCACTTCTGTGACATACTGTATTTGTCTCTTTAAATCACTTCTCCAAGCTAGCAGCTTGGAGAACACATTTAAAGTTAAAACTGCTTTCTTTCTACCTCTACCTCCCCAATCTATTTTCCTGTCTTCCTTCCTTCCCTCCTTCTCACACCTGACGTTCATGTCTTGCATCTCACAAACATCTGATGTTTATTCTATGTGGCTCTTGCATTTAGCAAGTTTGGCTTCCCCAAAGTCTCTCTTCAGTGGGGACTAAAGCAGCTTACAATAATTTTCCTCTCTCCTTTTTGATCTGCACAACAACCCTGTGAGGTAGGTTAGGCTGAAAGTTTGTGACTTGGTTGCTTAACAACAGCCTCTGGCTAGCAGCTTCCCCAGTGAACCAATCCTCATCTATCTTGGAGTGAGGCTGAGGGGAGGAGGGAGAGAGGAAATGACAGAAAAGAGGTGGCAGCCATGGTCTCTGAGGAAATGCTCCCAGTGGGGCCAAGCCTTGATGCCTAGTTACATTACAGCAGGGGCTCCCTGGCCTTCAGCAGCCTTTGGAGGCTGCGTGTGCTGGGAGGCCATCTGTGTGGGCCACTGATGGGGTGGCAGAGGTCTGTTGCTGGCAGCAGCTGCAACACATTTTGTGAGACTGCAGTAGAGCAACAGCACTTTCTGAGGCTGGTTAACAGAGAGGAAGAAGAAGAAGAAGAAGAAGAAGAAGAAGAAGAAGAAGAAGAAGAAGAAGAAGAAGAAGAAGAAGAAGAAGAAGAAGAAGAAGAAGAAGAAGAAGAAGAAGATATTGGATTTCTATCCCGCCCTCCACTCCGAAGAGTCTCAGAGCGGCTCACAATCTCCTTTACCTTCCTCCCCCACAACAGACACCCTGTGAGGTGGGTGGGGCTGGAGAGGGCTCTCACAGCAGCTGCCCTTTCAAGGACAACCTCTGCCAGAGCTATGGCGGACCCAAGGCCATGCTAGCAGGTGCAAGTGGAGGAGTGGGGAATCAAACCGGGTTCTCCCAGATAAGAGTCCGCACACTTAACCATTACACCAAACTGGCTCTCCAGGGAGAAGCATTAGAGATGTGCCTGTCTCTGAGGTAAGACTGTTTTGGCAGTTTGTAAAACATTCCTGTGCCTGCAGTAGGCGAGGGCAGAGAAGTCATCCAGTGCAAAGCCAGAGATGCTGACTGAGCCATGAGGGGTCAATGATTTATGGAGTGCATGGAATGCATCCCTAAGCCAATGGGAGAACTGTGGTTGGCCACAACAACAGAGTTCTTATATATAAAGAATGTCGACAAATTGTGACAGGAAACAGACATTCTTTAGTTCTTGATTTCAATGCAATATTGAAATTCAGACTTGGGCTTACTGCAACTTGTTCTTGAATGCAGACCTAGCCCCAGGCCAGAAACAGCCCTGCACCCCCAGCCTGCCACGCCTCCTGTGGGGAGGGCAGACACGGCGTTGCAGGAGAGGAGGGCAGGTTCCTGGCGCCTGCATAGTGCAGTCTTGGAGCACCTACAAGACTGCACTGCTCTGGCACGGCTCACTCACAGCCCCTGTTCAAACCCAAGAGGACTGAGCAGGGGCTGCAGGTGAGCCACCCCGCCCGGTTCTGCTGCTGTGCAATGTTCAGCGTCAGCACCTTTTCCAGCACAAAGCCAAGTCAGTATTCTCAGTCTTCCCTAACTTCATAACTAAAGCAAAAGTCAAAATGGTTGTCTGCTGCTTAATAGAGCTCTCTCTCTTTTTAAAGAAACTCTATATGGATACTGAATATAAAAAAGCTACCCTATGGAACCTGCTTCTTGAAGCAAATACCTCATGTTACTTCATTTTAGTACTAGTCCTGTGAACCTTCCATTTGTGAGAGACAGATGGTCCACAAATGGAAGGTTCATTTATGGCATTAGGCTCAATGATTCTCAAAGATACTGGAAAGATACTGAAATAAATAAGGGCAAAACTAGACATGGTGGCATCTTCATGGCCACCATGAGGGTGCCACTGCCATTTTAAAGTCATTTTAAAATGCCACAGTGTGGTGCTCTAGCCACCTGCCCATCGTTTCAAGCACCAAAAACAGCTTCAAATGTGTGTATATGCAACTATTTCATCACTTGATAAACTGTGGGGTGGGGGTGAGGGAACTTGAGTGCCTCAGACTGCCATGCTGTGGGCCCAGCCATAATTGCGCCCTCGCAGCATTTTTATTTGACTTTAAAATGGCATCCTCCTGGTGGCCATGAGGATGCCATCATGTCAAGCTTGGACCTAAGCTGGAGAAATGATTAATTCTCTTGTCAGGAACATGGATTTCTCACTGTTAAAGCTGCAGTGACGCGTAACCAAATTTGAAGAGCTGCAAGCAAGTTGGATGTCTTTCAGCTGTATTGGTTTTTGCCTTTGATGAATGATGTGCTGGCAGGAGGCCCTGGAAAACAAGACATGCTGCCACTCTGCTGCCCACATTTCATTTTTGTATTATGTGTGTGAGAGAGCATTCATTCATTACAAACTAGTGAAAGACAGCTTTGGCTGATATGGATAAAACAATAGTTTAGGGTAGGGAAGACAGGGAAGAAACACTACTGATAGGGAAGAAGATTATCACCGTCACTGGACTCCTTTAATAGAGTTTAATTCCAGTAAATTGAAAACAAAAATACTTTGCTCTTGATGTAGCCCCATTTACCTTTAGACCTAGTATTTTCAATAATGATATAATCACACATGAAATTAAAGCCCAGATACTGCTAAAAGAGACAGCGATGACTGCTTTATTTAATTATTTATTATGGCTAGGGTCTGGGATCTTTGGGCTTTTTGAATAGATGGCTGACTCAATTGGTTATGTACCTCAATAATAAATAATCTGAAATAATCCGAATCTGAGATGGTGACTCCATTTCTGTAACAAATGGTCAGCTGCAAACTGTAGCACCAGAAAATGGGGGACATGGGGAGCCTACTGACAAAGCAGATTGTGAGACAGGATGATCTGTATTATATGTTAAATTTTCCCAAACAGAAAGCTTTATATTTCACTTGATCAACATATATTTACTCTGTTCAGCATTATAGCATTAAATTCTAGTTGGAAATTCTGTATATTTTAAAAACATTATATGTAGCTCAGGCTATAAAGGAACCCTGAACCTAAATATCCAGTCCAGAGAGACAGATAGAGACAGAAAAGGGATGGTTAATTATGCACTGAATATATGAAGGAAAATCCTTATGATCTGTACTACATAGACTTCTTTGCTAGAAAAGCACATTTATCTCTCAGCAGTTTGTATTGAGCTTGCTTTTGCAAGGAGGGCGGGATATAAATTGAATAATAAATAAATAACTATTAAAACCTTTAAATATCCTAAATTGCCAAAAATGTTACATGATCCAAAACATTTCACCAGTAGACCAGCTATGCAGAACATTTGCTAGAAAAACTGAGGCAGGCCCGTAGCCAGGATTTTTCTTGGGAGCGGGGGCAGTTTAGCACAGTGGACCTTACTTCTGAGAAAACCTGCTAAGAGGATCAGGCTGCGCAAAGGAATGGAGAAGCTGATCTTGTTTTGACTGAGCTGCTGACATATGTTTATTCCAGGTTAGGGGTCACAAACAAATATTTATAAGATACTTCGTATTAACTTTACTTGTAGAGGAATGATCAAAACTGTCATTTTTTTTTAAAAAAATTCTCTTTTAGCATAGAACAGACAGGATGGTGTAAATCAATTCAGTTTATCTCTAGCCTCACCCAACAGCACTTTAAAAATGCTAATAGCAAGAGACAATGAACTGGTCAGTTCACGCCTCCAGCTAGAAGCTGACAGCTAGCAGGGGAATGAAAACAGTATTTACCTACCAAAGGGAATTTTCTTCTCAGTCTCTGTTTCTCCTACCAGAGCAGAAACGGCACAATCAGTGTGTGTGTGTGTGGGGGGGGGGGGGGTGTCATGCCAAAATGCAGCTCAGTGTGTCAGACCCATAATCATGGAGGCAACCTTGAACTGCAGCTGTAATATGAGAGGCAGTTCTTGAGATTCTCAGTTTGAGATATTTACTTTAGTAGCAGCTGAAATTTCTTCCTCCACCGCTCTTTCTTCTTTACTCAGATTCCCCATATTTCTTTACTTCCTTTCCTCCACAGACAGAATACATCCAAATAAAGGAATATAGTCAACCCATTTAGAGTTAGCATGATTCAGAACATTTTGCTGGAACCCTCACATCAGAAGCAAGAGGGTGCCATCTTGCCTGGCAGGAATTAATGCAGAATATACAAAGCATTTTATTTGCATAAACCATTAAGTATATTATGACAAAGCTGAATTCTAGATAACAGCCATCTAATATGGTTGTTAATTATGGCTTGCCATGAGAATCTTCTACTTCTTAAAGGGGCACAAAAGATCAATAAAGCAGTTCTCCATGTCACTGTTACTTCCAAATTAGTATGTGCATAATTGCAATCTGAGAAAGGGTGCCTTCCTTAGAGCTGCACTGGCTCATTGCCACTGCAATTATGCCTGTAAATCTGTCTCCTGAGCTGTAAATTAACTTAGACTAAACAATATGAACAATGAAGGGACACCATGCTTATCAATAGAAGGAAGTATGCAGAAAGGAAAACGGTAAGTATATGATAACAGATATGATTAGGGGGGGAGTGAGTATATATAATATATATTTAAAAAGATTTAATATTTAATATATATTATATATATATATATATATATATATATATATATATATATATATATATATATATATATATATATATATATATATATAAATTTAATATTTAATATATATATTACAAAAGATACAACCCACTGAAATGCTTTAATCTAATTTCACATCTGACCTTAGAAAGCTAAGGCACATGGCTATTTATCTTTATGTATCACAGATGAATGGAGTTGTAGAAACGAACACATAAACACATCAACCATGATGTGTAGCACGTATTGTTTCAGATAAAAAGATCTTTAAAGTCTGAGCCAATTTTCTTCTGGCTGTATGACAATGACAAATCCAATATTATCTAATCATTCCTGACTGCTTTTGGAATTGCCTGGGTTCCTGCAGCAGATTTTCATTATTTTATTTTGCATCATTGTACAAACAAAATGTCCCGTTGCCATCTATTAAATATCTCCTTACAGCTTTATACAGCTAAGGTCCATTTGGCGGCTTTTGATTTCTTAGTTCATCTTTTAAAAAGTGTTAGCTATTCCCCTCACAGACAGTTTCCATATGCTGAAAACTTACTGTGCTTTTTGAAGGTCAGTTTATGGTGGAATTGGGAAATGAAGGAATAGTCTGTAGTACAGATCCAGTAGATTGGAGCCCCACCCCCAGGCCAGAAGAAACTTTTCTGCCTGGTTTCAGAGTCTCAATTTCCCAAACTTCCAGAAACCAGATAAGGAATGATTGCATTGTGTGAATGCTTCTGTATGGGAGATTGAATATATTATAACATATGTTTAAATCATAAATTGCAGCTGAATAATTGAGTTCCAATTGGTGCTATTGCAGCAAACTTCTATTACTATTTTGACTTACATGCTGTAATCCTCAGTACTTATTTCTTAGAACAGTGGCAGGAAAGAGAAGAGGGGTTCTGTCTTCTCTTCAACACCAGTTTTCCTAGCAGGAATCGCCCAGCAGGGAGTTAATCTACACAGTTTTAGAAGTTACGTAAATAACTCCCTGCCAGGGCTGTTTCAACATGGGGAAACTGCATGGAGGAGAAGGCTGGAGCCCCTTCTCTTCCCATGCCACAGTTTTGAGCAGAATCAGGTTTCTGGAGGCATTAAAAATGCCATTCCCCACAGCTTCTGTGTGACTGTGAAGGTAGTAAGTCTGGTTCAGAGGATACTAATTCAAGTTGCTCAAAAACTTAACTTGTAGTTTGCCCAGCTATTGTTACATATTGCTAGGGCTGCTTTAGCTAAGAGATTATGACAATCTTTGCTACTTCCTTTTATTGCCATTCGGTTCATACTGCCTAATTTCTTCCCTGTCCTAATTAAATCAACTAATCATTTAGAATTTCCTGATGTAAATATTAAGATGGAACTGGAAACATATAGTAATTGTTCAACTAAAGGGGTTGTATGTTTGGTTGAAGGTTTGTTGGTACGTTGGACTTTCCAAACATTCCATTAGACTGCGAATAGGGGAGCATAAATTCAGAATTAAAAATCATAATCTAGAAGCCCCACTTGTCCAGCATTTTATGGAAAAGGCGCATAATTATGATGCATTCTAGTTTGTCATTTTGGAAACATCCATTTGATAGACAAGACACCAAACAACTTTTACTACAGTGAGAGGAGTTCTGGACATTCCATTTGAAAATGCAAGTACCATATGGATTAAATCAATCAACTGAATATTCAAGTTTCCTATAGGAATAATTTTGAAATGGTGTATATGTGTATTGCTGTGACTGCAGGAAGAGAAGGGTTGCTTGTAGCTTTAAGGAAGTGTTACTGTGTTCTGTTTAAGCCACCTGTTAGCTTCTTATGAGGCTATACCACAATGGAAATTGATGTTTTCAGTCATGCTTTGAATAATGGAGATGGTGCTTGTTTTTTGAAATAATCTATACTGTGGCTCATAAGAAAAGACAATTATCTATTAAGAACTGGGATTTACTTATTAATGCCTCTACTGCCTCTAACAGTAAGCTTTTCTGGTCTTTAGGGCAGACCCTGCTAGTTATATCCATATGATGCTAGTGGATTCCTTCGTTTCCACTTGGTATAGTCAGATCCAGAAAAAAATACATTCCACAGGTGTACCCTTGGACAATCTCTGTATGCTAAGTGAAACACAGGCATTCAGAATCTTGAAACAGAGGATCTTAGATATTGAGAAACAGTCCCTTTGTTCTTCTGGACATAAAACTTGTTCCCCTTTAGCATTTGGTATCTTCCCAGATCATGGGCTGCCTGCTGCCTACCTTTTCCAGACTACTCCACCCCAGTTATGCTGCTCTTTTATGTTAGCAAGACTCAATGTTCTACTCTCAGCAGTATTGTCTGGGAGGTTTGCCAACATCCCTTATCAGGATAGAGTCTGCCCATGTAATGGAAGGCACCTTGAAACGGTCACCCATGTCGTACTTTATTGTGATTTTTATGGGGAAGTGCGGGACTGCATAATCAAACCTATTCTGTCTAATTTTTATGGATTACCTGAAGCGAAGTTAGGTTTTTTTTCTGCTATCTGACCAACGTTCCCATAGCACAAGCCTGGTTACAAAGTACCTTTTGGCTGCCATAACAATCAAGGAGCAAAAGACTAGCTCCCCTTCTTGATGTTTGACTGGTTTTTATAGCTGAAACTCCATGTAAATTTGTTATGCTGTACTTTTTATTTCTATGCCAATAAAGGGATTTGGATTTACTGTGGTAAATTTATATGATAGAACTTTCTTGAAATATGAACATGTTTTATTCATGATTAATTATATTTTACAGGTATAAAACATGCAGAAATTCCACATAACATTGCTGGCCATTAATTGCCTGCTGTATCCTGGAGCAATAAGATGCAATTCCTGGGATAAACAGAATACAAATGTGGCTTTCATAGTGTATAGTAATATTTTTAATATCTTTCAGTTCACTGAGCAAGGTGTACTGGAATATTAATATCCGGAAATCTTGTGTGAACTTTGTGGACTTCGTGTATTTTTGAATTATTTAACTTTTGTGGACCTTGTGAGCCTTATGAACTTGACTCTTTTGTAATCAATGAATTTAATTGCAAAATGATTATAATAATGGAAATTGGGAATGATATTGAATGAACTTTATGATTGTGTGAATGCTTCTGTATTATATGGGAGATTGAATATATTATGACTGTTCTAAGCAGAACTGGGCTCCTGGGAACTTTAGCATGCCTTTCCTGCAGCTGCTTTGTAGGGGAAATGGGTCAGTTCTGTGGAGTCCCAACCCAATTCACCAAAAGATGTAATGTAGACTGCTTTCACATGTGCCAAACAATGTGGTTTAAAACTATTTCAGTGACTGTCTGCAAGTGGATTTTGCCATTTCACACAGCAAAATCCAGTTGCAAAGTGGAAAATGAATGGAAAATGCATTATTTGGTATGGGTGAAAGTGCCTGTATTTTGGCTCTGAGACCACATTTTGGCATAGTTTGGCAACATAGTTTGGCATGGAGATGTAGGCAGTGGTAGCAGGTATCATTTCAGATATTAAAGTGCATCTGATTCTGTAAAGATGAATTATATAGTGATTGGAAACACCAGAGCAAAAGTGTTGTCACTCAGTCACAGTTATCTTTGTGAAAAAAGGAGTCAAGAGTTATTATTTATTTCCATCTTGGGAATACTATCAGTGAATAAGATATAAGATTATGATTACTTTGCACATTAAAAACTATTTTGGTACCCTGTAAAGAAGAAGAATTGCAGATCTATATCCCACCCTTCTCCCTGAATCAAAGATTCAGAGCGGCTTACAATCTCCTATATCTTCTTCCCCCCACAACAGACACCCTGTGAGGTGGGTGGGGCTGAGAGGGCTCTCACAGCAGCTACCCTTCCAAGGACAACCTCTGCCAGAGCTATGGCTGACCCAAGGCCATTCCAGCAGGTGCAAGTGGAGGAATGGGTAATCAACCCCGGTTCTTCCAGATAAGAGTCCACACACTTAACCACTACACCAAAGTGGCTCAGTTATTTCTCCTGTGTACAGTTATTTCTCCTGTTTCTCCTGCATCATGGAACTTTGGGGTAGAGCAACAATGCAAGGGGCTTATCCCACCTTATCCTTAAAATAGTCACCTAGCTTAATGGGACCACCACTGATTGTGGCTGTGGATATAGCAAAGATTCTAAACGAAAGATGAGAATGACATTTAACAAATATTGTCTTTTTAGTAACCTTATAAAATCAAGAAAGCATGAAGGAATCTGGGTTATATAAACTGGGTCACTGTTCAAGCACTGTTCATTGCACCTGCATCTTTCCCCATTTAATCATGTTTTTCAAGCCAATTTCCATCACACTCTTAAAGGCCAATCTAAAAGGCAGCTCAGCCTGTGGCAGTCCTGAGGAAATAATGAATCCATGTGAGTCCAGCACATCAGCCTCGAGTCAGGCAGTTTTGAGACACTGTTGGCACATGCAGAATTCAACCTGGATTCAGCTTTTAGCATGCATCTGCTAGCCCCATTCCCTGCTTTTTTTGCGGGGTCACAGAAGCAAATGAGGATAACTCTGCTTCCTTGAGTGCCTGGTGGTTGTGGTTTGTAGGATCAAATAATCACTAATATTACTGGAACTTTGCAAGTAAGATAGATATGGAACTAAAATCCCCCATCCTCCTAATTTATAGCCTTAAAAGCAGGCTATATTATTTTACAAAAGTTTTCAAGGGAGCTGCAGCTTTGGAGATGGCCAGACTCAGCATGATAGCAATCATTCCATGATTTTAGGAAGAACAGCTCCAGTAACAGAGAAACAGATGGATGAGATAGGGTCCAATATAAAAGCAATCCCAGAGGGCATGTAGAGGAATACAAAGCCTTCTTCACCCAAATACTTTTCTGTTCAACCAAGCTGATATATCAGAAGTCATTTTGTTTGGGGTTCAGGAGCTTTCGTAGAAATAAAATCCTTTGAAAAATCTGTAAGTCAGAGGTCAGTCTAAACCACTGTAAATCATCAGAGAAAACAATGAAGGGACTTGGATGCCTCAGTGAAACAGCCCACAGACCTGAACATGGGGGAAAAGAAGAGCTGATGAACTAATAAGGGAGACTAGATTATTAGACTCACAGCCACCTTGTTCATCTTCCTCAGACATGAAAGGCAATTCCTTTCTGAGACTGGGTGGTATAAGCAAGACCCACTAAGAGATTTTCTGCTTAAGTTTATAGGAGACAATTGCCTTCTTATTGGGGAAACAGATGTGACTTCCCACTGTAGAGAGAATGAACAATGAAGAAGGTATAAAACTGCACTGCAGATTGAAAAACCATCAAATTGCATCATTTATTAAACATAATTTTGTGAACCAGAGGCAATAGATAAATAAAAGAGCAACTCTCTATTCCCTGAGTCAACTTCTCCATGTAGAAATTCATCGTATTAACCCTGAGAGAGTTGAAAGACTCCCAAACACCTTCTGGGAGAAGAGTTCTCCCAACTTTCAACCAGTCAACAATTCCTTCAATGCTTTTGAAAATGAGGAAATTGTTATCCTCCTTTGAAATCTTTACAACTAGAGTCATCACAGATGAAGCTGTTCAGACATTAATACCAGGGCCTACAAGTAGGAAACCCCCCACTTATGGCCTCAAATCTGGGACCCTTCTTAATGAAAATGGCAATGATCCAAGCTTACTTCAGAATGCGGACAAAAGATTGCCTATCAGTTCAAGCAAGATCAAGGCGCCAGATCAAATAGAACAGATGTATCCTGCAAACTCTGAGAATATCTCTTCTGGGGGAACAACCAAACATTTCTTCTACATTGGAGAAACTGAAGAATTCACCACGGTTTCTTCATGCTTCAGCTGAGCCTCTTAATTTATTTCTCTCTGTGGTACCACCATCCAACTATAAACCAAAGACTCAAGCCTATAGTGCTGATTTGTCCTCTCCTATCCCCAGCGTTGATAACAGCTTGAAGTTCTCTCATGACCTTGATAAATCAATATCCATCTCTACCCCATCAAAGGTGTTACCTCCAATTTTACCAACTGCCTAAAAACCTAGTGTATCAAAGGAGAAATCAAAGATTGGCAGACTATCTCAAGTAAAGAGCAAGAAATCCTCACAGGAGCCTCCTGTTATACAAAGTAAAGACCAAAGTATCTCTGTGGAGGTCCCAGAGGAGCAACTGAGTCCTGAAAGCTCCAGCATAGTGAAGCGTGAGAACAAATTGAAGGCTGGGAGAAAAGCATGGAACAAGAAGCTCAAGGAGACATTAGAGAGGTTTGGTGTAGTAGTTAAGTGCATGGACTCTTATCTGGGAGAACTGGGTTTGATTCCCCACTCCTTCACATGCACCTGCTGATGTGACCTTGAGTCAGCCACAAGTTCTCAAAGAGCTGTTCTGCTCAAGAGCAGTTCTGGGAGAGCTCTCTCAGCTCCACCTACCTCACAGGGTGTCTGCTGTGGGGAGGGGAAGGGGAAGGAGATTGTAACCAGAGTGGTTACACTCCTTTGGGTAGTAAAGTCTCACTCCTTTGTGTAGTAAAGGGCAGGATATAAATACAATCTCTTCTTTTATCTTCTTCTCTTCAAAATGTCAGGAAGAACTCAACAAGATTCATCATGGTCCATCTGAGGAAACGTAACGAATTGGAATCTAAGGAGGGTTAAGTGAACTTATAATGATTAAAGTAAAAGCAGAATTGGTCCAGAGAAAATAAAGATATGATATATAGAAGTATATAGTAACAGCTTGACCTAATGGAATTATCTAGGCTCTGTAGAACTAGATTTGTAGTTCTTAAGAAATACATACCTCTTCCTATAGGAAAAGTGAGAAGATGGGACAGGGTTAACCATGAATGCAGTTAGGCAATAGATCTGTCATATTATTTTCAAAATATGAGATGATGATCTCATTTGCTCTCTTTCCCCTGCCTCCATACTGAGGGAACTCATAGTGTTATATGACAAGGGAGGGGGGATTTTGAATCCTGACCGGTACCACCAATTATGCGACGGGCGCGACCAATTTAACCAGTACCCCACTAAAATCAATCACTATATCTGTTTTAAAAATTTACCCCTCAGAAAATGGCACAATAAGCAGAAGAAGGCTGGATTTCTATCCCACCCTATACTCTGAATCTCAGAGCGGTCACAATCTTCTTTACCTTCCCCCCTCTCACAACAGACACCCTGTGAGGTAGGTGGGGCTGAGAGAGCTCTTACAGCAGCTGCACTTTCAAGGACAACTCCTATGAGAGCTATGGCTGACCCAAGGCCACTCCAGCAGCTGCAGGCAGAGGAGTGGGGAATCAAACCTGGTTCTCCCAGATAAGAGTCCACACAGTTAACCACTACCAGACCTGGCGCTAGGGGTTCTGCCGCTGCAGGCAGACCCCTGCGTCGCACCCCCCGCATTGTGCCTCCCCTCCAAGCTCTCTTAAGAAAGTCATTGTGCATGCGTGGCACGATGGTGTCACTAGTGATGTCATCATGCAGGGTGGCAAGTGGGGGAGAGAGCGACGGGCAGTGCATAAGAGTGCTGCTGTGCCACTGCTTTCCCCCTGTACCACCTGGCTGCTTTCAAGCTGAGAGAGGCCGCCATGCTCTTCTTCAAGCTGAAAGCGCTACTGTGCTCTTTCCCCCTTCGCTGCTTGGACGCTTTCAATCCGAAAGTGGCCAGGCACCTCTAAAACACCATGCTATTCGGAGGTTTCCAAGGAAGCCTCCAAAAAGCGCAGCGGCCGCTTTTGGCTTGAAAGCAGCTGGGCGGCACTAAAACACCATGCTCTTCGGAGGCTTCTACGGAAACCTCCAAAGAGTGCAGCAGCCGAATGGCGCCTTCAGGGGAATGGGCAAGGGGAGTAAGGGGGCACCTGGTCGTGCTCCAGGTGGGCTCGCGCCCTAGGCAGCCGCCTACCCTACCTACTTCCACGCGCTGGCCCTGACCACTACACCAAACTGGCAAAGGGAAGGATTAAACAAAAGTTGTTTTATTAAAATAAACTTTCAGGGAAAAGGATTATTATTAAGAAAAATAAGTCACCTTGGCTGGGGGGAAGAATGAGAAGATCTGGTGAGAAGACTTATGGGACACATAGAACTGCTACTGAATTTTTAGGAGAAAAGGGTTCTGTGACACTAAAGCTTACCTCTCTGTGCTCCATTATTTGGCTGGCACACAGTAGGCATCCCAATCCTCCCGCCCTGGCGGGGGTCTCCTGGATTTCCAGCTCCTTCCCCCGCCCCCCCCCAAATGGAAGCGGGAGGAGGGGGAAGGGGGGGCGATCCGCGAGTCCAGTTGCTTTTGAGCCCATCTACACTGAAGTGGAGAAGAGGCTGCAGCGCAGCGGCGTCGCCCGCTCTGCCTCTGAAGTCAAATGAGAGAAGGGGATGGTGGAGGCCAAGGGAAAAGTGAGCCACAGAACTGGACGTCCCACGACGCTCCTTGCTTCCAGCTGCTGTGATCCACCGACGCACCAGCCTCCCGGCCTAATCACCTCCCCGTTCAGAAACAGCGTGCAAGCACGCTCCCTGCAGCCCAAACACGCTGAGAGGACTGCCGAGACGGGGAGCGGAGGCTTCAATACAAGCGTTGAAGCCCCGCCCCCTCCAGACGCGGCCGAAAGCGCGCCGAAGAGTCCTCTCTCAACACATACATTGGATCCCTCCTTCTTCCATCGGATTTCTTTGTAGAATTGGCAGGTAGTCTTTGCTTTCCCTCTTGATCTGTCCCTCTCTTATTTTCCAAACCACATGTACACCTTTAGCCCAAAGAGTATCCCTTGTTCCAGTTTGGAGCAGTTCTGCGGTTTGTTGCTATATTTAATAAGATAACGAATGTGTCTGTGTTTTTGATTTAGTACTTCTAGTATTTGCTTAAGGTTATTTCCCCCTGCACACACACACACACACACACATGCACACACTACCGTACCAACTCTCTGAATAAATTTTGTATCCCTTTTAAAATCAGATCTCTGCCATCCTTTTGATCTTGGTTTTCTTTGCTTTGTACAAACATGCAAAGCTAATTCTCCTTGTTGATCTGAACACAATATTCATGTGTTTGTTGTGTGGGCATGGTAACATTTGCATAGATATAAGTTATAGCAACACCATATAATGTGAAGAATAAGGTGGTATGATCAGCCGTGTCTCTGGGCAGTGAGCTACTTAACCAAGGGTAAACACCAGTGAGTATATTTTTTATAATATTAGTGCCATTATTTTCAGCAAATATTGGCTACTTACAAATATCAAAATCTAGTACAAAAATTAAAATCCATAAAACACAGTGTGTTAAGAATGCCTGTCTTTTTTAACATGCTGTTTTGGGAGGAGGCTTTGCATTATAAGAACATAAGAGAAGCCATGTTGGATCAGGCCAATGGCCCATCCAGTCCAACACTCTGTGTCACTCAGTGGCCCCCCAAAATTATATATATATATATATATATATATATATATATATATATATATATATATATACACACACACACACACACACACACACTGTGGCTAATAGCCTCTGCTGGACCTCTGCTCCATATTTTTATCTAACCCCCTCTTGAAGCTGGCTATGCTTGTAGCCACCACCACCTCCTGTGGCAGTGAATTCCACATGTTAATCACCCTTTGGGTGAAGAAGTACCTGCTTTTATCCGTTCTAACCCGACTGCTCAGCAATTTCATTGAGTGCCCACGAGTTCTTGTATTGTGAGAAAGGGAGAAAAGGACTTCTTTCTCTACCTTCTCCATCCCATGCATAATCTTGTAAACCTCTATCATGTCACCCCACAGTCGACATTTCTCCAAGATAAAGAGCCCCAAGTGTTTTAACCTTTCTTCATAGGGAAAGTGTTCAAAACCTTTAATCATTCTAGTTGCCCTTTTCTGCACTTTTTCCAATGCTATAATATCCTTTTTGAGGTGCGGTGACCAGAATTGCACACAGTATTCCAAATGAGACTGCACCATTGATTTATACAGGGGCATTATGATACTGGCTGATTTGTTTTCAATTCCCTTCCTAATAATTCCCAGCATGGAATTTGGGCACAAGTAGATTTTTCTTGAAAAGAGGTGGAAATGAAGCTTCGGAGCTCAAATCTGATACTGCTGAGGGAATGATGCTTCATATTGCAGTAAGAGAGAAACAGCAAGCGAGTTTAAACAAATTCTAAGAGTAAAAGACTATTTGACTTTTGCAGTGGTATGATGAAGAGCTACTTCTAGAATATCCATATGACAAATCTTTATTTTGGTTAATAACGAAGCACCATTCTTTAAAACTCAGATTTCATGCTTTTTTTTCTTTTTTCTTTGCACTGGCAAAACACAACATTGTAGGTTCTTTTAGAGTGCAGGAACCTGAGCCACCATCAACACTTGACTGTAGAGTAGGGTTGCCAATCCCCAGGTGGGGGCGGGGGATCCCCCAGTTTGGAGGCCTTCTCCCCGCTTCAGGGCCGTCAGAAAGCGGGGGAAGGGGAGGGAAATTTCTTCTGAGAACTCTATTATTCCCTAGGGAGAGTTATTCCCATAGAAAATCATGGAGAATTGATCCGTGGGTATCTGGGGCGGGGCCTGTTTTTTGGGATAGAGGCATCAAATTTTCAGTATAGCATCTAGTTCCTCTCCCCAAAATACACCCCAAGTTTCAAAAAGATTGGACCAGGGGGTCCAATTCTATGAGCCCCAAAAGAAGGTGCCCCTATCCTTCATCATTTCCTATGGAAGGAATTGAAAAGGTGTGCTGTCCCTTTAAATGTGATGGCCAGAACTCCCTTTGGAGTTCAATTATGCTTGTCACAGTCTTGATCTTGGCTCCACCCCAATGTCTCCTGGCTCCACCCCCAAAGTCCCCAGATATTTCTTGAATTGGACTTGGCAACCCTAGCACACAGTCATGTATTGGGAAGATTATGTCTACTACTCACTCCTGATACATATGGTTGCTGAACACTAGTGCATGTGACCATAATGAATGAAAAGGGCTTTAGTCAGTGCTAAATGGGACACAGTTTTAGTATCTTACGTCCACTGTACTGGTTTAAATCTTATGAACGTCTGTGGTCCTATTGTCCTGTACAATCCTATCCGGGATGGTCATCCTCTTCCACTGAGTGCGCAGCTTCAGGAGGGACATACATTGATTGCCAGGGTTGATTTGGCTGATCTGGCTGGCTAAGCAGGTGTCCCCTGCCTCCCTCACTGCTACACATGCATTCCTCCTGAAGCTGTGTGCTCAGTGGAAGAGGACAACCATTCCAGATAGGACTGTACCATTCTCCTGTCAAAGGAACACGATAGCTGCACACCCCTGCTAGAATCTCCAAACAAGCTCAAGATCCTGTTGACCTATAACAGAAACAATGAACCTGATTTTGCTTTTTAATCTCTGATCCAACATATGATCTATACATCACTTTCTTCTGAAAGTAGCTTTAAAAACTATATAGCAGACACCAACCTTCCTTGCATGGAAACAGAGAGCGGGAGAGCTGTGTCTACTGAACTGTTTTGTCGTGCAGCTTTTGTCGTGTAGCTTCACAGTTTCAGTTAGGAACAATGGCACCTGTTCTAGAGGTTATGTGAAGACAAATCATAGGATATATTTGTCTTGATTAAATAGGATTAATAATACGGTACAGTACTTCCACCAGTGATTATGCAGCAGAAATACTGATTATTCTATGGTGCCTTCCTTACCAGATTTTTGAAAATATCAAGATACAAATTTCATGTCTCATATCCTATTTCTTGGAGCTATGATAAGGATATATATGTTTACACTAATCAAGTGTTTAAAAACAAAATATAGATGGAAAAGGCCATTTCAAGTGTAGTGATTTGACAAAGAAAGTTTAAAAATAAAGTTTGTTCTCTTAAGACTTTGGGGGAAGTCTTGCTATGTACTGCCACCTGTTGGAAGTCATATAAAATTTCTCTCTCTCTTAACTGTGTGACAGAAGTATTCATAACATATGTCTTTGCCGTCTGTATAAATCCTAGTAATGTGAGGGAAGAGATATTACATGTGAATTCACTTAGGTGAATTTTTCTCTTCATAAGTGAATTTTTCTCATTGAATTTTATACTCTTCTTTGTATATAAAATGCAGTCTTTTTACTGATTTGAATATGCATAAAAACAGAGAAAATGGGGAAAGTAGATGGCAATACATTATTATTGTCAGAATAAGGAATGAATGAGCAAGAATAGAACAATGGAGGGCTTAAAAATGTCAGAACTGACAGGGAAATTACAAATTTTAGCTGGGTTCAAAGAAGAGGTCCACTACTAACAACTGGAGTAGAAACTCTTTTCTTGATTATTACTATTGATCATGGTCAAGGAAAGTGTCTGTTTCTAAGAAAGTTCAAGATGCTGACAACTTTACGTGCAAAAGCATAAATATACATAGGCAAACTGACATCAGGATCTTGGAGAACTTTTACACCAATTACACAGTGATAACTCAATTCTGCACCAAATCTAAAACAATAAAGAAGAAACTCAATTCTGCACCAAATCTAAAACAATAAAGAAGAAACCTTCGGGCTCTGCACTGGCTTCCAATAATATACCGAGTCCGGTACAAGGTGCTGGTCATTACCTTTAAAGCCCTATATAGCCTGGGACCTGCCTACCTGAGGGACCGTCTCTCCCCACACGTTCCCCAGAGAGTACTGAGGTCTGGGACTCAAAACCTGCTCACCATCCCCGGGCCTAAGGAAGTGCGTCTCAAGGCAACTAGAGACAGGGCCTTTTCTACAATGGCCCCTATGTGGTGGAACCAGCTACCGGAAGAGGTGAGGGCCCTGCGGGATCTTGCTCAGTTCCGCAGGGCCTGTAAGACAACCCTCTTCGGTTAGCCTATGCCTGATTAGATAAATGTAGCTGCCAGATTTCTGTGATTATACTGTATAGTTCTAATGTTAAATATTTTAAGGTTTTTTAGGTTTTAAATGTCTGTTTTTAAATGTAATAACTTTGTTCCGGTTTTATTGTTTTATTGTTTGTTGTAAGCCGCCCTGAGCCACTTGTGGGAAGGACGGGATATAAGTTACCAAATAAAATAAATAAATAAATAAATATTTCCTTACTAACATCCTTTAAGAATACTGCAAGCATAAGAATTGCTGACTGCTATAGTTTAAGAAAATGGGATATTGGTTAAAAGTTGGTTTGGCTCTATGAGGTAAGGAATGCAGACCTTTGGAGACTTCCACTGAAAGCACAAATAATAGATCATCACTGGGTCAAATGTTCCTCTCAGTTCTTTACTTGACCTTCACAGATATGGCTACACTACAGCTCATTTATTTTTCACCTTTTTCTCCTTCAATACCTCTCACATTCAAACAAATACTAAGACATAAAAGAGAACAACCTGGTAACTTATCAAGTAAAAACATATTGGGTAAAGATTGCTAACGTGTCTTGAATGAATTGGTAGACAGCAATCTAACTAGAACAATTGGACTGGATCAAAGCCATTAAAAATAAAAAGGTCTTCTACTGAAGCATATTTGGGTACACCAAACCCATACAAACAATCTACATGATCTTCTGATGGAAACAGGAAATGAAGCTTCTTCCCTTACAAGAGCATCTCTTGCTCCTATTTATCTTTTCTGCTCTATTACACATTTATTTTGTAGTACAGGCTCATGCTGTCCACATCACTAATATTGTTAGGGTTTTCTCTCCCTGGGAATATAAATTGGTAAGGATACAGCCACCATTATTGACAGAGAATTTTAAAGAAACCTTGTACAGGCAATGTTTCTTTTATTAAGAAATCCCAAATGACTTCATCACTGAAGAGGCTTTATTTGGTTAGGGCCCTGCTCTGTGGCATGCTTAGCATGGTGAGTAATCCAACCAAGAACTGTAGGCTAGCATATGACCTTCAAACAACAAAGATTACTTCACCCATGCAACATTTTCTGCATGCAAATGCTCTCAGAGATGACAACCCCAGGCAATAACGAGTTACAGAGTATGCATACGCTTCTGTTTTATATACTGTTTTCTTTCTGGTGAATGTGGGCAAGTGCATGTGCAAAAAGATTTATAGGCAGGGACTACAGATGTGCTTGTGTCAATCAACCTGAAGAATTGCTATAAATACTGTGTCTGGATCTGGTCTGCTTGCTACTGAAATGTGTTAAAATTCTCCTCACTTCAGCAAATTCTAGTAAACATCAAGCCTGTCCAAGACAGCATAGAGTAGTGCAGTAATTTTAGATCCAGTGCAAGAGCTGCTGACAGCTCCCATTCACCCCAGAAACACCATTTTTATTGCACAATGGTTGTACTCAAGTAATGGGAGAGAGCAAGAGGAAACTGAAGTGGTGTAAAGAAACCATACTCAAGTTGGCTTTTCTGTTGCAACACTTCAGATACTAATTACGTCAAGCCAGTTTGGGGATAACATTTATTATTAGTAGATATGGAAAAGAAGCTTGCCCGCAAAGGATTGGTCAGCTTTTTACAGTGTCTTTCTGTGGTCTTCCATCTCTCCCCACCTCCAGTTCCTCAGGCTTCGTAAACATTATCCAGAAAGACAAATTCAGGTGGGTAGCTGTGTTGGTCTGAAGAAGCAGAAGCAGATCTGGTTTATTATGCTTCATTCTCTCACACCATTTGCCATAAGTAGGCTACTTTGCAGACAGAAGCAATTTGGATTCCTGCACCCCTCCCAGTATAAAACAAACACACACATGAAGCAGGGTGAGATTTGAGAAGGATCAGACCTCACTGAAAAGCAACCCCATGGGGACTCAATTCTGCATGGGCAGGGTCCATGTGTATGTACAGAGTTTAGAATCCTTTGCTGTTTGTTTAGAAATTCACCCCCAAATCTCCAAAAAAAATTTATGTGCAACAGGAATTTCTTCTCTGTCTGCAGTTTAATACAGAGAATCCTTGGGGCAAGGGGTATGAACACTCAGAATTTCATTCCACTAAGGGAAGGAGTATGTTTTCCAGTGCAAATGATAGCAGAAATGTGACAACGAACCTGAACAAAAATTGAAAGAATAAAATGAGATGAACCCATTCAAATAACAAACATTTCTTTGTGCATCCCTAAATTTCAGGATCAAAGCATGCAGTGCAGTTTAATACAGTATTCCTTATAAAAGCATTTTTTTCACTGTCGGATATCATCCCTTTACCAGCACTAACAGTCAAGAGCTTGGGAGTGACCTTGGATGCCTCTCTTTCAATGGAGGCCCAGGTCACACATATTGCTAAAATGGCATTTTTCCATCTACGCCAAGCCAGACAACTGGCTCCCCTCCTGCCTTGTTTGAACCTAGCCACAGTAATCCATGCGATGGTCACCTCCAGGCTAGAATACTGTAATTCGTTCTACGCTGGCCTATCCTTGACTTTAATTCAGAAACTCCATTGGGTCCAGAATGCCACAGAGCAAATCCTGATAGGAACTCCATGGACAGCGCACATTCTATCTGCGCTGCGTCAACTACACTGGCTTCTGATTGAGTACCGAGTTAGATTCAAGGTTTTGGTTATGACCTTTAAGGCCTTGAGCAGTCTGGGACTGATGTATCTACGGGACCGCCTCCTCCACTATGTCCCTGGAAAAACACTACACTCTACTGGTCAAAACCTACTGATGATCTCCAGCCCTAAAGAGGTCCAGCTGTCCTCAACGAGGGCCAGGACATTTTCAGTTCTGGCTCCAACCTGGTGGAACTCTCTGCCAGAAGACACCAGGGCTCTGCAGGATCTTTTACAATTCTGCAGGGCCTGCAAAGCAGAGATGTTCCACCAGGCTTTTGTTTGAGGACAGCGATGGCTACTGGGCTGGTACCCCCCCCCCTCTACTTAAAGGGGGAACTGCTCCCAATGCCTGGAAAGCAGAATTACAGCACACTATGAAGTATGTTAATTGGGTTGCAACTGTTTTAAATTACGGTTTTACTGATTTTATGTGTACTTTTGTTGTACATCGCCTAGACCCAGGCATTGGCCAGGATGAGGCAATTCATAAATTTAAATAACAACAGTAACAACACAATCACAGTCAAGAAAGTTGATCTATGGAACAGCAGTGTACACAAGCAGCACAGGTGTCCTCTTTAGTAAAGATAACATTACTCTTGGTGCATATCATTTAGCTATTCACTAAGGATATATATATATATATATAAAGGAATCATGTATGCTTTACAAAACTGACATAATTTCCACAATAAAATATTGTCTAATTTACAACAGCCACACATATAAACAAATTCTAAACACCTATATATGTGGATGGGCTACCACAACAAAATGTTGTAGTCAGCTTTTATGATTCTATAAACAACTATCACACTATAGAAAACAGCATTTTATATATGGTATATGGTATATGGTATATGGTATATATGGTATATGGTATATATCAGAGAAGAACAATCTCAGTGGAAATAGATCACTGGGAATAAGGATTATACTTAAGGAGTCTTAGACAATTTTAGGAAGTAACTTTAAAGGGCATAGATCCCACAATTTATCATCACAACACCCCTGCAGAGTAAATTAGGCTGAGAAATAGTATATTATCAGCTGCAGCTTCGGAACACTTTTGCTTGCTTCATCCTAGCTGCAGTGAATTTGCTGCCCAGCCAATTAAACTTGGCTCTATAGTAATGTTGCTGCAGGCAAGCAAAGCTAATTTAGATTGACCATATTGCTATGTAACATTTGGTTGGTTATATGAGAATGTCATTTTACTATGAAGGAGTAGGGCTATTTTCAAACAAACAAATATAGCATCAAAGCTGTAACCCATTAGGATTGAAAATGCCAATGTACTTGGGAGTCTATTGGGAATATTTTTGCCGCCTCCCCAAGTTCCTTATACATTCAAAAATGTTTGTTCTGAAATACTCAGCATAGCACTAGTAATGGTGCACCCTCTTTGCTGCAACAGTTCTCTGCTATTGCAGTAGTATATATAACTGGATCTAAAGATATTTTTTCTACATATAATGATCTGAAATTTTAACCATTACTCAAGAATGCTCACTTTCTGTTACTATTGAGCTCTGGTACTCAGCTTGTGCTTATCGTCTTTAAAATGCTATAAGAATCTATGCCAGTTATTTTGCTTAAGCCACCTGTTCTTTTATAGAAAACAAATGGGCTATTTAAGAAGTGGCACAGAAGTTTTAAATTAACAGTTTGCACATACACCTGCTAGTAAAAATAGATGTGCCCACATTCATGATAAGAGTATAAATATATGTGGGAGGTGAGCAGAGAAAGTGCTATTTTAAACTACATTCTCACAATGCTATTCCTCCCCCCTTTCCTTGCCCTCCTTCCTTTCCATCTCAGTCAGTAGCAGCAAAGAATAAAGGGGGGCGGGCAGGAGACCTCAGCCAATGGAAGGAAGAAGGTCTGGCTTTGTATCTCTCCTTGCACGATTGAGGGAGACAGGCAAAAGAGAGCAGCAGCAGCCCTGGGGAAGGAAGCAGAAGAGAGCCAGTTGCTCATAGGCTGGATATGAGCCCTGGATGGGATGGTTCCATCCTGGAGGCCGTATGTTTGACACGCCTGCTCCAGACAGCATTTTGAAGAAGAGCAGCTGTATTTTTCATAAGCAATCTGGCTCCTTAAAAACGGTCTCATGCAGTAGTAATATAAAAGCATTCTTATAAAACATATGTTCTCAAGCATATTATATCTCCCCTACAATATAATTCTCCAGACAGACTGACCATGATTCACCTACTCTGAAATTGGACTGTCAACATTACTCACCCTGCCAACTTAGCCCGCTCCCCCTCCCTCACATGCACACTTCACTTGGATGACAGCATGAGGACGTGCCAGCCTTTCTGTGAGGTGGAGGTAGCCAGGTGGCAAGCAACCATTGTAAAGGCAATGAACGGGTGGATGGAACATTGCTTCTCTTTCCCACCTGAATATTCTCAGTGCTGACTGATCCTGGGGTCACTGCATCCCTTCAGGCTGGGTCACCTCAACTCCTCCTCAACCACTTGTGCCCCTCAAAGCACACCTATAAGTGGAACCCAAACTCACAGGTGGTGGCAGTGGGCAGCTGGTGATCGACGGTGGCACTCCTGCATCTCCTCCTGTTGTCAGGCTCCTGGCCAGGAGACTACTCCAGCAAGCAGACAGCTGGCCGAGCCTACTCTTCTGAACCAGCGGGAGTGTCTCCTCAGAGGCCCCACTGGCTGCCTCTGGCTCCCAATTTCCTCTCCTATTGTCAGTGCCCCCAGCTGCCCAGCCATCCAGGGACACTGCCTCCCCTCAGGCCAGGTCACCCTGACTCCCACACTCACTTGTGTAGACCTTTCACTGGAGGCCAGACTGCTAGGTGGCCAGCCAGTGCTCAATGGTGGGGCTCCTGCACCTCCTCCTGCAGTGAGGTTCCTGGCCGGGAGGCTACTCCGGTAAGCCAGCAAGCCAAGCCTCCTCTTCTACTCTTCTGAATTGGCAGTGTGTCTCCTCAGAGGCCCTGCTGGCCACCACTTTCTCTTCCTCCCCACTTCCACCCACTTCAAATGAGCTGCGCCCCCTGAATCCAACCCTCTCTCCTCAGGCAACAGGGAAAGGAGGTTGCTTCTGTCTAGAGCCTGTTGTATCTATTCTCACAATGGGCCTTATTACCAGTATTTGCATATAGTGCAAAATCCAAAACATTATAGTATGTCATATCTCTGTTCCTTAGATCCTGAAATCTTTATTCTGTGTGAAACTGTCACCAAAACGTTTCCTATAGTTTGATGAAAAATTGGGTAACTAGAAAACAGATAAACTTTTACAGCAATCAGATCCATTCTGATAGTTGACTATCCTTGACCCACATCTAAGCTGGAAGTTCTTTTCTACAGTTGAATTTTGTAAGTTAAATTTGTAAGCAGTGATGCTACATTTTTTTCAATGTGAGATGATATTGTCCCTCTAGATCTTAACCAAGACTGGTATGGACCATCATTGTACAGACTTTTCCCCTTTTTGGTTTAAAAACAGCAGCTGTTTGAAAGCTGATCAGAGATTTGTGGCCTTAGAAGCAGCCCTTTGCAGATGGATTAATGAGCAAAGGGGGAGAAGAGATCAGGTGAGTAAAAATGATGCAGCTAATACTCCTGCATTGTAGCTCATTTTCTGCTTGAGAAACAAGAATACAATTTCTTAAAAACCTGGGTAGGTTATTATTATTTTTAGAATATTTTTCAATTAATAAGTATTTCGAAATGTGTGTGCACACAAATACCCTGCATGTATTTCCACCACACCTTATAGGTTATAGTCGTGGTAGATAACTCAATGAAAATGTCAAGACAGTGTGCGTTTGCAATAAAAAAGGCCAACGCCATGCTGGGAATTATTAGGAAGGGAATTGAAAACAAATCAGCCAGTATCATAATGCCCCTGTATAAATCGATGGTGCGGTCTCATTTGGAGTACTGTGTGCAGTTCTGGTCGCCGCACCTCAAAAAGGATATTATAGCATTGGAGAAAGTCCAGAAAAGGGCAACTAGAATGATTAAAGGGCTGGAGCACTTTCCCTATGAAGAAAGGTTGAAATGCTTGGGACTCTTTAGCTTGCAGAAATGTCGACTGCGGGGTGACATGATAGAGGATTACAAGATAATGCATGGGATGGAGAAAGTAGAGAAACAAGTACTTTTCTCCCTTTCTCACAATACAAGAACTCGTGGGCATTCGATGAAATTGCTGAGCAGACAGGTTAAAACGGATAAAAGGAAGTACTTCTTCACCCAAAGGGTGATTAACATGTGGAATTCACTGCCACAGGAGGTGGTGGCGGCCACAAGTATAGCCACCTTCAAGAGGGGTTTAGATAAAAATATGGAGCACAGGTCCATCAGTGGCTATTAGCCACAGTGTGTGTGTATATATAAATTTTTTTGCCACTGTGTGACACAGAGTGTTGGACTGGATGGGCCGTTGGCCTGATCCAACATGGCTTCTCTTATGTTCTTATGTTATCAGCCCAATGCAGTGATTTATCTTTATATCTGTTTCTCAAGTGTGACCCCCATATGCAGATAATGAAATCTGCGGATCAGAGCCACACTTACCCAAAAAAGATGTTTTTGTAAACTTGGAGGACCCCCTTGGTTTGCAGAAAAATACTGGTGTCTGTGTGTGTTAAATTCCACCCAAAACAAAACATAATTCTCTGTGCAAGCACAGAGAATGCACCTACTTCCAGTGTTGTAGGTGGCAACAGTACAGCCTAGAGGTCACAGTAGGCCCAGTGGTGCAGCCCAGAAGCTACAGTAGGCCTAGCAAGACGATGGAGAGGGAATCCCCCCAAGTCTTGCAACCCACATTTGTGCATGTTCTAATACATACACACATCCAATTTATTTCAGTGGAAAGAGCAGGTTTAGACATAGGAAACAATTCATGAGATGAATGGGAACACAGCTCCAGCAAGGGGAGCTCCATACACGTATCATATCTCCACATCACATCTGGAACAGATGGCTGGATTGGAATCTGTGGATACAGTTTGGAGCATTTAATTTGGTGCTGCTTTTGTGGTAGGTATTACACAAGGAAACAAAATACAAATTTCAATAGATATTACTTCATTATATTTACAATGAATCAGAGTTCTAATCATAAACATTAATGTTGAAAAAACCCTTTTTTTCCAGTAATCAACAAAGTATTCCTTGCAGAACCAGGTCTTTCTTTTAATTACAGGATCTTACATAATTTAAACAACTTTTTTCCACTTAGACATGGTAGAGGTTGTATACTTCCTATTTAAATTATCGTGAAATTATTCCTCAGAATCACCTATATGTTTGCCCACTCACTGGTCCTGTATGAGTAGCTATTGTTATGACCAATTTAAAAAGCAATGCACTAACAATACATGTTGAATGCATAAATCCTTTTGTTTCTAAAAAGGGTGACTTACCCTTGTTGAAATACTGCTCCAGTTTTAATGATGTATTTTTAAAAAACTAACCACAACAAATGCTGTTACAATACATTGCTTCCTTGCAATTTAATCTTGCATATATCCAAAAACAGGCCTTTAAAGCTTATCATAAATCTCCACTTGACTGGAATGAATGTCAATTTTACTACAGCAAGAGTACACGTAACTCTATTTTAGCTGTAATGATAAGAAATGTGATAAACTAACCTGGGCTCCATTCTGGCAATCCTACCTACATTCTGCTGGGTTCATGTCCTGTTTTCCATGACTCTACTCCCATTCCCAGAATGAACATGAGATAAGGCTGATGGCCCAGGATGAATCCAGGGGGCCTCAAAGGATCATGGCATATGAAGGAGGAAGGAACCACGTTACCTTCCCACTCCTGAGCTGACCCTGCCAGTGCCAACTATTCTGCCACATTAGGATTAGAAGGCAAAGACCAGTAATCCGTCCTGGTGCCACCTCTATCCTTGCACAAGAATCAGGCCTCTCTTCCATTCAGCCCTGTGTGCTCCAACTGTGGAACACTGGATATAGGATTCCAGTTGTTTCAAGTACAATCCATGTTCCATTAAAAAGACATAAATCCCATTGATTCTAACTATATCTTTATAATAATCTATTTAGTTGAGATAGAATTTAATGAATAGCACTAGTGGGTGCTCAAGCTGTAAAGAACATTTTTAAAAAACAAATTGCTAAGGGAAATTCCTGAAATCAGTGGGAGTTTTGTTACTCACATCAGTGGGAGCAGCATCAGGGCACAATTGATATTTTTCATTTCTTAGATTTATCTGTTCAATCTGCCCCATGATTCATAAGTGAGATAGAATGCAACACAAGGAATTTATAGATTACTGTATAGATAGTCTCAATTCCTTGCTTTGTGTTTTATCTGACCAACAACAGCAAATGGATTTTTGCCATCCAGTTTAAACCAGTGCTCTTCATGCTTTCCTGACCCAGAGCCTACTTTTAACTCCTAGACAGCATCACAGGCTCCACAAAGCTGCAAGCTTATGCTATTGCTGCACATAAGAGGAAGAGGCAGTGCCAGGTCAGCAAAACAGAGCACAGGCTTTGCCCCATGTCAGTGGCACCCATTTTCTTAGCTTGCCATCCCCAATGCACCTAGACCAGCAAAGAGGATGACTGGGACAGTGGTGCCACTTTTGCCTTATGGCAGCAGCATCTCAGGAAAGCACAGAAGAGCATGGGCACAGCAGTCCTGCCAAAGCAGGCATGGTACAGGTGGTGAGCAGGAGCATGGGCACTGCAGTGCATAGATTCAGACCACAAAGAGTGGCATGACACTGTAATGCCTGGCTTCAGTCTGTGCTGGCCCAAGCACATTGTAGCTGGTAAGATGCAGCAGGTGCATAGGACCCATGTTTGTCCTGCTGGCATGAGTGTGGTGCAGCCAATGAAGAGAAACATCACATTACCTGTACACCTCTGCACTGACCTCATCATGCCCAGGATGGCGAGGATACAGCTGCGCCTGGCCTCAACCTGTACCACCAGAGGCATGGTCTGTCCAGGAAGAAGCAAGATAGTCCCTATCTTTGCTCTGGTGGCTCATGTAAGGTGCAGCTGTCAGAGAGGAACAAAGTGACACCTCCTTTCTCTCCAATAGGCTCTGCAGCCTCCATCAGATGAGGGCACATGGCTGCAGGAAGCAACATGGCCCCTTTTGCCTCCAAGTCAACCTTGATATGCAGTATGGTTTTTTCCCTCCTAAGTAGAATTCTTCTGAGGTTATATTTGTTTCCTGTACACTGACATAAATGTGTTTTTGCTAAATCACCATTTTGTTTGCTAGGAATAAGCAGATGAGATCAGGAACATAATTTAAGGAACCTAAAGAGTCTTCTTTGAAACACCAACAAGAGCATCATAGCCTGAAAGTAATTCCTCATTTCCTATCCACTTACACTGGAATGAAAGCCCAGGCCTCCTACATCTTTACAACAGGAAATAAGTGTACAAAATGTATGTTTGCTCTAATGTGGCTTGTGCACTGGTTCACTGG
This sequence comes from Heteronotia binoei, assembly GCF_032191835.1. Taxonomy (NCBI): domain Eukaryota; kingdom Metazoa; phylum Chordata; class Lepidosauria; order Squamata; family Gekkonidae; genus Heteronotia; species Heteronotia binoei. Next base: position 113,566,916 of record NC_083243.1, on the reverse strand, counting down.
GTGACCTGCCGGCTTCTGCCACAGAACACCATTATGTGGGGAAGAGGACCTCTCTGCCTTACTCCTAGACAGCACAAGGTGGCAGCAGAGACTCAAGTGCTGCTGTTTCAGCCCTGTGCAAACTGCAGCAGTCCAGGTTGTCATCTAGCCTTTGATGGAGTAGTCATAATTAATTAGATCAATGATATATATAGTCCAAAATATTGTTTCCAACAGTTTGAGGCTATTTTCAACATGAAAGCTAAGAACAGCACAGAGGGGTAGAAGTTTGTTCACCCAATTTAATTATATCAGAACTCACTGGGAATATAATGATAGCCCAGAGAAATATGGACACCCCCCCCCCCCAAGCACCATGGCCTTAGACTATTAATCAGGACTTCTTGGCAATTAATCAAAGTTTATCTTGACACAAAGGTTCTAATTACATTAGCACGTGAAAGAGTTATACTCTCGGAAGAGAAACCCTTAATGGATGTTTCTCAGGGTATCCCCCCACCCTTGCCTGGTTCAACATATAGGAGTGAACTTTTAATGTGGATGCTATGCTAGACAAAAACAGACTTTCTTGCTTTGGACTTTCTCCTTGGTTCAAACTGATCAAAAAGAACCTGGAAAAGTTTCCTACCTGCCCAATATTACACACACACACACCCTGACTTTGAATGGCCTTAGTATCTGTGTGGTTTGAAACCATGCCTTCTGCTATTCTAGATGGTTGCTATACCAAAACTCTGACTGCTGCACATCTGTGTATTTGTGGCGCCTCAGTACCAGGAGACCTTCCACATTTTATTCTGCTATGCCCTTTGCACATAAAGCCCAGGAGCAAATTTCTTGCTGAGGTCTTAAAAGGTCTACATTTTTCTTCTGCAGTGGAGAAACTAATTTTCTGATTTGGAGCAGTATGTCCCTTACAGAGTGGAACAGTATGTCTCAGCAGCCAAGAAAATATGGGCTAAAGCTGTGTCTAAAAGCTGGAGTATTTTACTTGTACATAGGGAAGATGCTTGTGTGTTTTTACATAGTGTTTTAGTATCAAAAAGGTGGCAAAGCAGTTTTTAAACCAATCCCTACGGAAAACCAACAGGAACCCTCCAGTCAGTTCAAAGGGATGATTGAATAGACACTTAGGTTAATATTGGTAGAGCACAATAGAACTTGGGAGTGAAAATAGGATGGTGAAGGAAGGTGACAAAGGGACCAATGGAGGTGAGGGTTGCTGGAAATGGAAATACATTATAGGCATCTATACAACCAGTGCCATAAGTCTCTGGCCCAAGATAGGGGAGCTGGAGTACTTGGGGCTAAATGACTATTTAGATATAGTGTGTATCTCAGAAACATAGTGGAATGGAGAAAATCTATGGAATATAGTCATAAACTCCACAGGCAAGACAGAGAGGGGACTGGTTGGAGGAGCTGATGCACTGGACATCAAAGAGGGTACAGAATCAAATAAGTAATGAAGCATTAGGAGAATGAACTCCCCCAAAATCACTGATTTGTGTGGAATTACTGGGCCCTAAAAAAAAAAGAAAAGGTAAAGGTAGTCCTTTGTGCAAGCACCAGTTGTTTCCAACTCGGGGGTGACGTTGCATCACGACATTTTCATGGCAGACTTTTTAACGGGGTGGTTTGCCATTGCCTTCTCAGTCATCTACGCTTTACCCCCAGCAAGCTGGGTACTCATTTTACCGACCTCAGAAGGATGGAAGGCTGAATCAACCTTGAGCTGGCTACCTGAACCCAGCTTCCACTGGGATCGAACTCAGGTCATGAGCAGAGAGTTTGGACTGCAGTACTACAGTTTTACCAATCTGTGCCATGAGGCTCCTTTTACTGGGTCCTAAAGGTTACCACCCCATAAAAAGTCTGCCACGATAACATTGTGATGCGACATCACTCCAGAGTCGAAAATGACTGGTGCTTGCACAGGGGACTACCTTTACCTTTTTAAAGGGTTACTTAAAAGTGGGAATATACTATTGCCCACCTGATCAAACTCTTGAGGCTGATCTTGAGATGAAGAATGGAATAAGGGATGGAGAATGAAATAAAGGAGATGACTAAAGAAGATAAGTTGTGATACTGGGAGACTTCACTGCCCTCATATTGCCTGGGTAAACATGTGGTCAAATTATGCTGTAGAAAAGATTTTTTTAGACATCATAAATGACTGCACACTGGAGCAGTTGATCACAAAGCCAACAAGAGGGGTAGTGCTCTTGGACTTGTTCTGAGCAGTGACCGCAATGCTATTAAATTCAGCATTCATGTCAATGGAAAATTACCCCTGCAATCCAAAACTTTTAACATTTGAGTTTAAAAGAGGGAACTCTACAAATATGAAGTGAATAGTTAAAAGAAAGCTGAACGGGAAACACAAGAGAGTCAAATCCCTAGAGCAGGGGTAGGAAACCTTTTTTCTGCCAAGAGTCTAAGAGCTTGGGGGTGCTACTGGAGCCTTCCTTGTCAATGGAGGCCCAGATAGCAGCCACTGCTAAATCTGCCTTTTTTCATCTTAGGCGGGTGAGGCAGTTGGCCCCTTTCCTGGAGCGTGACGACCTGGCAACAGTGATCCATGCAACAGTCACCTCGAGGTTAGACTACTGTAATGCCCTCTACATGGGGCTGCCCCTGTGCTGAACCTGGAAACTGCAGCTAGTGCAGAATGCGGCAGCCAGACTGTTATTGGGGCTCCCTAAGTGGGAGCACATACAGCTGAGGCTGCGGGAACTGCACTGGCTGCCAATTGTGTACTGGATTCGTTACAAGGTGCTGGTTATTACCTTCAAAGCCCTATATGGCCGAGGACCTGCCTAAGGGACCATCTCTCTCCATATGTTCCCCAGAGGGTACTGAGATCTGGTTCGCAAAATCTATTGACAATCCCTGGGCTGAAGGAGGCCAAACTGAAAGCTACAAGAGAAAGGGCCTTTTCGATCACAGCTCCCCACTGGTGGAACCAATTACCAGAAGAGGTGCGGGCCCTGTGGAACCTTGTCCAGTTCCGCAGGGCCTGCAAGAATGTGTTCTTTCACCTGGCTTTTTCTTAATGTGGAATCTATTGTATCGTCGTCACGTAAAATTGTAAGATGAGTAACATCGAGACTGTAGCACCAAACTAATTTGCTGGAACTGAATTTGATGGTTTTAATTAGATGGTTTTAATGTAATAGTATATATAAGTGAATTATAATATGTAATATGTTGTGTAAATACTGTGCTTTTATTATTGCAATGTTTGTATTTTATGTTATGCTAAGTGAGCTATTTTATGTTATCATCATCATCATTCGTGGGCCATAAAAAATTATCAACTTAAAAAAACAGTGCTCCGCCAAGGGAGAACGATTCAGGCCGGCAAAATTAATATGAATAATTGTTTTTCTATTTGAAGTCATGTGGGGAGAGCCTAATCTGGCACACACACACACACGGTCCGCCGCCCTAGGCAAATGCATAGGTCCAGGGGTTTTTTGTAGAAAAAGCCCAGCAGGAACTCAGCAGCATATTAGACCACATCCCCTAATATTAGCATATTAGGTCACACACTCATTAGCATATTAAGCCACACTATCTGGGATGATCACGTGCAAACTGAACTTTGGCAGTAACTTTTCCAGGCCCTGCAGCAATTCTGGCTGGCCAGCCAAGCCTCAGGGAAGTTGCCGCACAGTACATCTGGGCCCTGTGATCCCTGCCTGGCCCAGGGGAGGCTGCTGCACAGTGTGGCTGGGCCCCACAATCCTTGCTGGCCAGCCAGGCCCCAGAGAGGTTGCCACATGGCTCAATTCGGCCCAGCAATCCCCGAGGGCCACACCAAGTGACCTCGAGGGCTGCATACGGCCTTCGGGACAGAAGTTCCCCACCCCTGCCCTAGAGAATGCTTAGAAGCTGTTTAAAACCACACTAATTGTAGCCCAGACAGAATGTATTCCCAGATTAGAAAAGACATTTCTAAGCCTAAAAGAATGCCTGCATGGTTAACAAGTCAATGAAGTTATAAAAATAACCCTCTCCCCGCACTCGAAAAAGCTTCTGGTCTGCCACAATGAATTGAATAGAAGGGATCACAGGCTCTGGCAAAAGAAATGTAAGTTAATAATTAGGGATGCAAAAAGATAATTTGATAAAAGCATCAAGACAAATAAGCTTTTCTTTAAATATATCTGGAGCAAGAAACCAGCCAGAGAAGCAACTGAGCCTTTGGATGACCAAGGAATAAAGAGATTACTAGAGGAAGATGGGGAGACGGCAAAGAAAGAAAATGATTTTTTTTCCCTTCTGTGTTAACGGTGGAAAGTGTGGGATATGTACCCAGGCCACAGCCCCTATCTTCAGGAAAAGAGTCAGAAGAACTGAGTCAAATTAAGGTGATAAGAGATGATGTTCTAGACCTACTAAGGAAATTAAAAACAGTAAGTCTCCAGGTCCTGATGGCATATACCTGTTATTAGGGAATTCACATGTGGGACTGTTGACCTACAGACTTGTATATAGCAGGGGAGGCCAACGGTAGCTCTACAGATGTTTTTTGCCTACAACTCCCATCAGCCCCAGCCATTGGCCATGCTGGCTGGGGCTGATGGGAGTTGTAGGCAAAAACATCTGGAGAGCTACTGTTGGCCACCTCTGGTATATAGAACAAAGTTTGAGCCCAGTGGCATATTTAAGACAAACAAAGTTTATTTCTGGGTATAAGCTTTTGTGTGCATGCACACTTTATTGGGTACATGATATATGTATCATACATACATGTATCATACACATACAAAAATATAAATGTATACAAAAGTTATTGGGTATATGTATACAAAAGTTTAAGAGCCCCGTGGTGCAGAGTGGTAAAGCTGCAGTACTGCAGTACTAAGCTCTGCTCATGACCTGAGTTCAATCCCAGCAGAAGCTGGGTTCAGGTAGCCAGCTCAAGGTTGACTCAGTCTTCCATTCTTCTGAAGTCGGTAAAATGAATATCCAGCTTGCTGGGGGTAAAGTGTAGATGACTGGGGAAGGCAATGGCAAACCACCCCGTAACAAGTCTGCCTTGAAAACGTTGTGAAAGCAATGTCACCCCAGAGTTGGAAACGACTGGTGCTTGCACAGGGGACTACCTATACCTTTATGCAAAAGTTTATATCCTGAATTAAACTTCGTTGGGGTTTTTTTTTTGCCATAAACAAGATTTTTATTGAATGTAAAGAACAGGATACAAACATAACATAAGCCACATTAAAATGGATAAAACTCATTAACATATCCATCAAAATTACCTCCAAACTTAAAAGTAAATAATTAAATACCACTAGACCTCATAATATATAAAGTACCATCACAACATTAGCACAAATCACCATTTGCATTAGGTAAATAATCAAAAAACAAAGATCAAAGGTAATCAAAATAATAGTAATCAGAAATATAGCATTTTTTATAAATATAGTTATTTGGTATAACCTCATTTTCAGTAAGGTAAATAATAATGGGATACCAAATAGCAATCAGTTTAGCTTCTTGAGGGACAGATACAGCAGGTTCCATATACAACGAGATTTTATATATAACAAAATAATCCGATAACTCGCTTTGCCAAGATTTAATAGAAGGACTAATCTCAGAGATCCAAAGTGAAGCTATCACTGACTGTGCAATGGACAATAACAAGTGAACAATCTCATTTTTAGTTTGATCACCAGTAGGATCAGACCATTTGCCCAATAGTAATATTACAGATACCTTTGGAAGTGTAACTGAAGTAATTGGTTTGATATGAACAACAGTTTGTGACCAAAAGAGATTCACGTTTGCATAACCACCAATGGGGGGGAATAACCTTTTAGACCACAATTTTTCTGACATTTCAGATCTATATTATTTTGTATATGATATAATGTTGCTGGAGCTAATGTCACTGGACTCAAATTTTGTTCTATTGCTCCAGACCAACATGGCTACTCAGCTGACCTGTATAAGTAATTTATCACTAAATTCAGCAACTGTATCATAAGTCTCAACAGTGGCAAATGTTACACTGATTTTTTAATGATCCAGAGGGGAACCAGGAAATTACAGACCAGTTAGTTTAATGACAGTACTGGGCAAATTAGTAGAAATTGTAATCAAAGTTTACAAGACTGGAGGAGGGCAGATGTTATCCCATTTTTTAAAAAAAGGAGGGATGACCCGAAAAACTACAGGTCAGTCAGCCTGACCTCTATCCCAGGGAAGACATTGGAGCAGATTTTAAGGGGCTCAATCTGTGAGCATCTAAAGGACAACCTGGTGATCTGGGGAAGACAGCATAGATTTGTCCCCAACAAGTCCTGCCAAACCAACCTAATTTCCTTCTCTGATCAAGTGACAAGCTTAGTGGATTGCTGTTGATAGGATGCTGTTGATGTTGTTTAAGTGGATTTCAGTAAAGCTCTTGATAGGGTTCCCAATGATGTTCTGATGGGTAAACCAGAAGACTGTAGACTGGACTTTAGGATAGTTAGGTGGATAGGGAACTGGTTGCAGCGAACACACTAAGAGATAGAGACAGAATTCCATGAGATCTGAACATGTTGGGAAAGTGGGCAGAAGTGAACAAGATGCAGTTTAATAAGGATAAGCGCCAAGTTCTATAACTGGACGTTCTATATCTGGGTAACAAAAATGAGGAACACACATACTGGATGAGGGATACACTTCTGTGTAGCAGTGTGTGTGAACAAGATCTTGGGGCATGGGTGAACCATAAGTTAAAAATGAGCAGCCTGTGTGATGCAGCAACAAAAAAGGCTAATGCCATCTTGGGGTGCATCAACATAGGCATAATATCCAAATTTCAAGATGCCATAGTCCCACTGTACACTGCATTGGGCAGGCTGCACCTGGAATACTGTGTGCAGCTCTGGAGGCCTCACTTCAAGAAGGGTGTGAATGGAATAGAGTGGATACAGAGGAGAGCGACGAGGATGATCAGGGGCCTGGAAACCAAGCCCTATGAGGAAAGGCTGAGGGACTTGAGAATGTTCAGTCTGGAGAAGAGGAGACTGAGGGGGGAACATGATTGCTCTCTTTAAGTATTTGAAGGGCTGTCACTTAGAGGAGGGCAGGGAACTGTTCATGTTGGAAGCAGAGGAGAGGGCTCGCAATAATGGGTTTATTGTTCAGCTGCACCTTGCCAGAGGCTGTGCACATTTCGGAGAGTTCTGAGAGAGAGCAGAGAATAACTGATATATGGGTGAGCAGCTGGAGAAGTTGCTGAGAATTTCTGAGTGTGTGTGACTGCTGAAAATTCTGAGTTTGTGGTTGCTGGGGAACTGCTGTTTGTTTGGTTGAGTGGGCTGAAGGTGAAGGTGATTGATTAGGAGTGGCTGTGTTCCCCACTCTCTTTGTATTGTTAAGCTGCGCCTTGCCAGAGGCGTGAGCCTTTGGCGCAAGCCGAAGGGTGAGAGCCAAAGGGCTCTTGGCCTGTGGCTCTTAGCCTGGGGGCTCTGTAAGAACCAGGAACCCAGATCCCTAATTTCCTTATGCTCCCAATAAGGTAAGTTGACCTCCAGAAGGGGAGCAACATAAACAAACAGGATTTAAAGGGGACTGTATATTTTTAAAAAAGCTATCATGAAGGTAGAATGCCAGCAGAGGGGTGGGGGCTTTCCAGTGTTTTGCACTGAGTGTCACATGTATGACTATCTGCCACAGGACAGAAGTCTTGGGTGTGTGCTCGATACAAGGAGCTCCTGGTACTCAGGGAACGAGTTCGTACCCTTGAGGCCGAGGTGACTGACCTAGAGAAGCAAAGACAGTCAGTTAGGCACTTGGGGAAGACTTTCAGGGACGTATTAGATGAGCCCCACTCTGAACGTGGCAGCCCTGTTGCTCCTAGGGAGCATGAGGGTTGAGAGGGAACAGGGCACCGGGCTGAGGATAAGGGGAATGCACCCTCAGAAGGGACCTCTTCTTCAGTTGGTGAGCGGGTATCCTATCGTGCCAAGGAACCATCCCTGGGCAGGGAGAGAGGGGGGGTCTTGGTAGTTGGTGATTCAATCCTTAGGCAAGTAGACAGCTGGGTGGCAAAACCGTGTACTGACTGTATGGTGACTTGCCTGCCTGGTGCAAAGGTAGCGGACATTACGCATGTAGTAGATAGGCTGATAGACAGTGCTGGGAAGAAGCCGGTGGTCGTGGTGCATGTTGGCACCAACGATGTAGGAAAATGCAGTCATGAGGTCCTGGAGGAAAAATTTAGGCTGCTAGGTGGAAGACTTAAGGCCAGGACCTCCAAGGTAGCCTTCTCAGAAGTGCTACCTGTTCCACGTGCAGGGCAGGAGAGAGGCACAAATTTGAAGTCTCAATGTGTGGATGAGACGATGGTGTAGGGAGGAAGAGTTTAAGTTTGTTAGGCACTGGGATGCTTTCTGGAACAAGCGGGAGCTGTACAAAAGAGACGGTCTCCACTTGTCCCCAGATGGAACCAGGCTGCTGGCGCTTAAAATCAAAAAGGTGGCAGAGCAGTTTTTAAACTAAATCTTGAGGGAAAGCTGACAGGAGATGAAAAGTCTCTGGTTCAGAAGGACTCCTCTCATAGAGATGAAGGGTTAGCTGTTATTTTTCTACCGGGTAATGGATCAGAGTTGTCCACTGTGATGGTGACAAACAGTATGGGCTGCCTGCCAAAGTCTCAAGGTGAAAGGAGGAAGGTGGCGGGCCTAGCTTGCCTGGGAAATTATAGATGTTTGTATGCAAATGCTAGAAGTGTTCGAAGTAAAATTGGTGAGTTGGAATGTTTAGTGTTGGGAGAAAACAGACATTGTGGGAATTTCAGAAACTTGGTGGAATGAGGAGAATCAGTGGGACACGGTGATTCCTGGATATAAGTTATATCGGAAGGACAAAGACAGAAGGGTTGGAGGTGGGGTGGCTCTGTATGTCAGAGAGGGTATACAGTCCAGTAAGACTGAGAAGGTCAGAGAATTAGATTCCCTTCTAGAAATACTTTGGGTTGAAATAGTGCGCCCCAAAGGAAATTTAACTATGGGAATTTGTTATCGCCCGCCAAATCAAAAGAGAGAGGACGATTATAACATGATGGAAGGATTAAAGATAGTGGCTAAATGTAAAAACTGTGTCGTAATAAATGATTTTAACTTCCCGCAGATTCATTGGGTCAATATGTCTTCTGGTCGAGAGAAAGAGATTGAGTTTCTTGATGCTCTCAATGACTGTGCTATGGAGCAGATGGTCTCAGAAACTACCAGGGGTGGGGCGATCCTGGATTTGGTCCTAAGTAATGCCCAAGGCTTGGTGAGAGATGTAAAAGTGATTGCACCGCTTGGGAGCAGGGACCATAACGTTATTGATTTCACCATTTGTATAAATAGAGAGTTGCCCCAAAAGACCAGCACAACCACATTTAACTTGAAAAGGGGCAAATTCTCTGAGATGAGGAGGCATATGAAGAGGAAACTGAAAGGAAAGGTAAATACAGTCAAAACCCTTGGGGAAGCTTGGAGGCTATTTAAAACGACAATCCTAGAAGCTCAGATAGAATATATACCACAAGTTAGGAAAGGCACAAACAGGTATAAGAAAAGGCCTGCATGGTTAACAAACAAAGTAATGGAAGCTGTAAAAGGTAAGAAGCACTCCTTTAAGCGTTGGAAAGCTAGTCCAAGTGAGATTAATAAAAGGGAACACAGGCTGTGGCAAATCAAATGCAAGACTGTGATCAGGCAGGCAAAAAGGGACTATGAGGAGCATATTGCAAAAAACATAAAGACCAACAATAAAAATTTCTTCAAATATATTAGAAGCAGGAAACCATCCAGGGAAGCAGTGGGGCCCTTGGATGACCAAGGGGTAAAAGGATTACTGAAGGAGGATAGGGAAATGGCTGAGAAGCTGTATGCATTTTTTGCCTCCGTCTTCACTGTGGAAGATGAGAAGTGTTTGCCCGCTCTAGAACCACTAATTTTGGAAGGGGTGTTGAAAGACCTGAGTCAGATTGAGGTGACAAGAGAGGAGGTCCTTCAGCTGATTGACAAATTAAAAACTAATAAGTCAGCAGGTCCGGATGGCATACATCCAAGAGTTCTGAAAGAACTCTAAGTTGAACTTGTGGATCTTCTGACAAAAATATGTGATCTTTCATTGAAATCTGCCTCCGTTCCTGAGGACTGGGAGGTAGCAAATGTCACCCCCATCTTCAACAAGGGATCCAGAGGAGATCCGGGAAATTACAGGTCAGTCAGTCTGACTTCAATACCGGGAAAGTTGGTTTCTTCACGGCCCATATGAATTCTGAAAGTTTCCTCTGCCATTTATTAAATTGTTTATCTTCTTTCACTATTGGAATTGTCTGGAACAAGAACATGATCCTTGGTAATACATTCATCTTAATTGCCGATATTCTACCCAGTATAGACAGGTTCAACCTATTCTATTTTAATAAATCTCCATCAATTTTCCACCAGAGGTTTTCATAATTATTTTTGTATAAATCAATATTTTTGTTGTGATTTCTACTCCTAGATATTTTAATTTAGAACCCACTTCACAGTTCGTTACATTTTGTAATTCTGCCTGTTTACTCATTGACATATTTTTACACAAAATTTTTGACTTTTCTTTGTTCACATAAAAGCCTGCCAGTTCACCATATTCTTTAATTTTTTGAAGCAGCAATGGTGTAACTTGAGTCGGGTTTTCATTTATAAACATAACATCATTTGCAAAAGCTCTGTATTTGTAAAAAAAACCTTTCAATTTCAGACCCTCTATCTCCTTATCTTTTTGGACTTGCATAAGCAATATCTTTAAAGTCATTATAAGTATCAATGGGGACAGAGGGCATCCTTGTCTTGTTCCTTTACTAAATACCATTTTCTCTGTCAAGTCTGCATTAATACAAAGTCTTGCTTGTTGGTCAGTATATATCGCTTTTACCATTCTCTCAAAGTCTTCACCCAATCTCAATTTCTCCATTACTGCAAACATCAATTCCCAATGTACATTGTCAAAAGCTTTCTCTGCATCTGCAAAGAACAAAGCCACTTCTTTTTCTGGATGTTTATCATAATATTCAATTATATCAATTACAATTCTGATATTGTCTCTGATCTGCCTTCTGGGAAGAAACCTGCTTGCTCTTCTTTAATAAAGTTATTCAAATGCTGCTTCAGGTGTTCCGCTAGTATACTAGCATATATTTTATAATCATTATTAAGTAATGAAACTGGTCTATATTTTTTTACATTTGTGGCATCTCTGTCTTCATTTGGAATTAATGAGATTACTGCTTCTTTTCCAGGTATTAGGTAGCTTCCCCTCAGCTCTTATAATGTACATCAATTTCAGAAGCTTTGGAATTAAAATGAAGATCTTGACTGATGCAAAAGAAAGGGGAGGCTTTCAAATGCCGTATTTAAAATTATATCATGATGTAGTTTGGTGTGGGTAAGTGAATGGATAATGTTATTAAATAAAAAATTATTAACATTAGAAGGCCATGGAAATACTTTTGGTTGGCATGCATATTTATGCTATGGGAAAAGTAAGATGGATGGTTTTTTCTCACATCTTTACATAAGAAGTAATTTGTTAAAGACATGGCTGAAGTACAAGAAATATGGTGATGAGAGGAAACCGCTTTGGATTGTGCCGAAAGAAGTAATAAAGTTATAGTCTGATATTGAGGAAGGAAAACAGATAACATACAAACAATTGCTAAAAATACAAGGTGGCAAGGTGGAATTAAAATCAGTGGAAGAACTGGATTATAAGTATAATTGGTTTCAATTGCAACAAATTAAATGTCTGCTTGAACAGGATATTAGGAATGAAGGAATAAGACAAGATCAAACTGAACTGGAAAGAATGCTGTTTGGCAATAATGAAAAAATAATTTCAAAGGTATATAAATTATTATTGAAATGGTCTACAGAGGTTGAAGTAATTAAATCTCAAATGATAAAGTGGGCAATTAACATAAAGATATTCAGATGGAACAATGGGAATATTTATGGAAGAAAAGGTGGGCAATTAACATAAAGATAAAATGTTATACAGATGGTATATGACTCCTAAGAAACTTTCAAAAATAAATAACCAGATGTCTGATCGATGCTGGAAATGTAAAAAACATGAAGGATCTTTCTATCACATGTGGCGGACTTGTGAAAAAGCTATACAATTTTGGCAAATGATTCAGCAAGAAATTTCAAAGATTTGGGACTACAATATAAAGAAAGCACCTGAAATCTTTTTGTCGGGATTACAAATGGAAAGTTTTCCTAAACAAGACAGAATATTGCTTTGGTACATGCTTTAGGCTGCACAGACATTATATGCGCAGTTGTGGAAGCAAAATAAATTACCAGAAAAATGGGACTGGATTATGAAAGCTATGCCTTGGAGCAAAATGGAGAAACTTACTAGAACTTTAAAAGAACTTGATATAGATAACAGGGAATTGGGAGAAATTTCAAAAGTATGTTGAAAAACAGTGGAAGGTGAAATAGGCTTCCCAACCCCCCCTGCCCTGCCGGGGAACCCCTGGATTAGCAGCCTAATCCCCCGCTATCTAAAAATCTGATAGCGGGGGTGGGGGGGTGGAACGGCATCGTGTCTCTTTCCATGCCTCTCAGGCTTCTCCCTTCCTCCGGCTCACAAAGACCCGCCCACCGCCGGCCTGCTATTCGCTCCAGTCCGGCCTCCCTTCACAAGGTGCATGCTGGGACTTGTAGTCCTTGCATCCTCTCATGTCTGCTGAGCATTATTCTCTATGTGGAGATTGATTCTCATAGGGTATAATGGGGAATTGATCTGGAGGTTTCGGGGGCTCTGGGGGAGCTATTTTTTTGAGGTAGAGGCACCAAATTTTCAGTATAGTATCTAGTGACTCTCCCCAAAGTATCTCCCAAGTTTCAAAACGATTGGACCAGGGGGTCCCATTCTATGAGCCCCAAAAGAAGGTGCCCCTATCCTTCATTATTTCCTATGGAAGGAAGACAGTTAAAAAGGTGTGCGGTTCCTTTAAATGTGATGACCAGAACTCCCTTGGAGTTCAATTATGCTTGTCATTCCCTTGTTCCTGGCTCCGTCCTGATGTCTCCTGGCTCCACCCCCAAAGTCCCCAGATATTTCTTGAATTGGACTTGGCAACCCTAAGGTGAAAGGACATTTGGTGATTTTTAATAATGGTTAACTTTTTTCTTTCTTTTTTTAGTGTAAAATGTTAACTATAGATAAACTAAAATTATGGAAATATACAGTGTTTTTTGTATAAAAGGATTGGGATTAATAGATAACAATTAAAATAGATAACACCAAAAATTAAGTATAATAATATAATAAGACTATTAATTAAGATAGAAAATAATAGTAATAAGTAATTTTGTTCTTATTTGTATTTTATTATAGTTATAAGTTTTTAGAAGGTTCTTAAAAGGTTAATATAATATTACCTTTTATTCTTTTTGTATTTTAAGTTGAATGCACCAGGGAAGTCATAAAAAGGGGGAGAGAGATGGGAAATGTGATGCAATATGTTTGATGTTTATTTTTGGATGATTATTGATTAATGTTGCTGAATAATAAAAAATTGTTTTACCAAAAAAAAAAATACCGGGAAAGTTGGTAGAAACCATTATCAAGGACAGAATGAGTAGGCACATTGATGAACACGGGTTATTGAGGAAGACTCAGCATGGGTTCTGTAAGGGAAGATCATGCCTCACTAACCTGTTACAGTTCTTTGAGGGGGTGAACAAACATGTGGACAAAGGAGACCCAATAGATGTTGTTTACCTTGACTTCCAGAAAGCTTTTAATAAAGTTCCTCATCAAAGGCTCCTTAGAAAGCTCGAGAGTCATGGAATAAAAAGACAGGTCCTCTTGTGGATCAAAAACTGGCTTATTAATAGGAAGCAAAGAGTGAGTATAAACGGGCAGTCTTCGCAGTGGAGGATGGTAAGCAGTGGTATGCCGCAGGGCTCAATACTGGGTCCCATGCTCTTTAACTTGTTCATAAATTATTTGGAGTTGGGAGTGAGCAGTGAAGTGACCAAGTTTGCAGATGACACTAAATTGTTCAGGGTGGTGAGAACCAGAGAGGATTCTGAGGCACTCCAAAGGGATCTGTTGAGGCTGGGTAAGTGGGCGTCAACGTGGCAGATGCGGTTCAATGTGGCCAAGTGCAAAGTAATGCACATTGGGGCCAAGAATCCCAGCTACAAATACAAGTTGATGGGGTGTGAACTGGCAGAGACTGACCAAGAGAGAGATCTTGGGGTCGTGGTAGATAACTCACTGAAAATATCAAGACAGTGTGCGATTGCAATAAAAAAGGCCAACGCCATGCTGGGAATTATTAGGAAGGGAATTGAAAACAAATCAGCCAGTATCATAATGCCCCTGTATAAATCGATGGTGTGGTCTCATTTGGAATACTGTGTGCAATTCTGGTCACCGCACCACAAAACGGATATTATAGCATTGGAAAAAGTGCAGAAAAGGGCAACTAGAATGATTAAAGGGTTAGAACACTTTCCCTATGAAGAAAGGTTAAAACGCTTGGGGCTCTTTAGCTTGAAGAAATGTCGACTGCGGGGTGACATGATAGAGGTTTACAAGATAATGCATGGGATGGAGAAAGTAGAGAAAGAAGTACTTTTCTCCCTTTCTCACAATACAAGAACTCGTGGGCATTCACAAGTTGCTGAGCAGTCAGGTTAAAAGGGATAAAAGGAAGTACTTCTTCACCCAAAGGGTGATTAACATGTGGAATTCACTGCCACAGGAGGTGGTGGCGGCTACAAGCATAGATAGCTTCAAGAGGGGGTTAGATAAAAATATGGAGCAGAGGTCCATCAGTATGTGTGTATATATATGTGTGTGTGTGTGTGTGTGTGTGTGTGTGTGTATCTCTATCTATCTATCTATCTATCTATCTATCTATCTATCTATCTATCTATCTATCTATCTATCTATCTATCTATCTATCTATCTATTGTTCATATATATATGAAAAAAAAATTGGCCACTGTGTGACACAGAGTGTTGGACTGGATGGGCCATTGGCCTGATCCAACATGGCTTCTCTTATGTTCTTAAATTAAGGGTGGGAAGATATTGGCTGTTCAACAGTGGAACCAGCTACCTAGGGAGGTAGTGAGCTCCCCTCAGTGGCAGTCTTTAAGCAACAGCTGAACAAATACTTGTTGGGGATACTCTAGGCTGATCCTGTATTGAGCCGGGGTGGGGGTTGAACTATATGGCCTGTATGGTCCCTTCCAACTCTATGATTCTATTATTCTATTCTATGTTTAGTCATTGTGGTGAAAAGTGCCAACAAGTTACAGATGATTTATGGCAAGCTTGTAGGATTTTCAAGGCAAGAGACTTTCAGAGGTGGTTTGCCACTGCCTACCTCTGTGTAGCAACTTCCTCGGGGTCTCCCATCCAAATACTAACCAGGGTCGATCTGTTTTGCTTTCAAGATTTGATGAGATCAGGCTAGCCTGGGCTATTCAGGTCAGGGTAAATAGAAGAACAAAGCTTGCTGAGAAAAAATCAGCATGGCTTCTGCCAATGGAAGTCCTGCCTTTTGGAGTTCTCTGTGAAAGTGAACAAGCATGTGGCTAATGATGACCCAGTAGACATTATATACTTGGAGTTTCAAAAGGCTTTTGACAAGGTACCTCACCAAAGACTCCTGAGTAAGCTAGCAGTCATGGGATAGACAGAGTAATCTCTTATGGATTAACAATTGGTTAAATGACAACGAAGCAAAGAGTAAGAATAAATGCATAGTTCTCACAATGGAAAGGAGTATGCAGTGGGATTCCACAAGAATCAGTACTGGGGCTGGTACTATTTAATATGTTCATAAATAATCTGGAACTAGAGTTGAGCAGTGTAGTGGTCAGGTTTGCAGATGACACGAAATTATTCAGAATGATGAAAACAAAGGATGACTGTGAAGGACTCCAGGAGGATGTGTTAGTGGGCAACATGAAGTTCAGTGAGGGCTCCCTCTCCTAGTCTACAGGAACTTGAGAGCAGTCAATGAAGCTGAGGAGCCGTAGTGTCAGTATGGACAAAAGGAAATATTTATTTAGCCATAGGCATAGATGGATTTGAAAAGAGATTAGCTAGAGAGGCATTTTCCAGACTACCTTAATGTTCCATTTTCATTCCACACCTTTTTTTCTTGTTCCAGACAACTTCTTAACAACCCAGTTCTGTCCCAGTTTTTCCTCACTACCCGCATTCTTTTTAAAACTAGTTTTTCTTTTACTTTTTTTTTCACTGCAAAATGAATTTGCAAGATAGCCTCTGCACCCTCTTCTTCAGAATCTAAACATTTTTCTCCACCTCAAGGGCTGCCACCCAAACCCGCCTAAAAAGTGTGGGTTTGGGCAGTTCCTTTAAAAAAAATGCATACCAGCATCAAAACATTTCAGTGCTGGAGGGCACCTACACTGAAACAGACATCCCCATTGGGAGGCCCAACACCAGCAGTCGATCATTGCCGTCCTTATCATTCTTTCATTGAAACTCAACAGCAAATGCTAACATGTTCCTGGGTACCATTTTTCAAATACATTTTAGTATCAAACACTCTCTTGAGCCTTTCTTGGCAAGATCTGGTACATCTGATGGAAGATACAAAGTGCAGATGGTTTGGAGGTATAAAGTCAGACTAAAAGGTATATCTGGCTACATGGCTCAGTTAATTCTCGTGGAAACTCCTGATATTAATTTTACAGATAATCACAATTCACTAGCCAAAAAACCCTTGGAGCCATTTTCGTCATTTATGCAGAATTTGGAGCTAGGGGAACAGAAGGGCTTTCAATACAACTAATTTTCAAAGATACCAATGGGCCAGGGAAGGTGGGAGAAATATTTTTGGATGTACAGGGAGAAAGGGAACACACTCCAAGGGGTAGGAGGAATCCAGAGCTTCTTGAAGTGCAATAGAAAGAAATAAGAGTCCGTGGGTTTCCTTAAGGCTGCTGCAGCACTGCAATACTTCAGTGTGTGCTAGGGTTGCCAAGTCCAATTCAAGAAATATCTGGGGACTTTGGGGGTGGAGCCAGGAGACATTGGGGGTGGAGCCAGGAACAAGGGTGTGATAAGCATAATTGAACTCCAAGGGAGTTCTGGCCATCACGTTTAAAGGGACAGCACACCTTTTTAAATGTCTTCCTTCCATAGGAAATAATGAAGGATAGTGGTACCTTCTTTTGGGGCTCATAGAATGGGACCCCCTGGTCCAATGGTTTTGAAACTTGGGGTACTTTGGGGAGAGGCACTAGATACTATACTGAAAATTTGGTGCCTCTACCTCAAAAGACGGCTCCCCCAGAGCCCCTGAAACCTCCAGATCAATTCCCCATTATAACCTATGAGAATCAATCTCTACATAGGGAATAATGAAGTGCTCAGCAGACGTTCCTCCCCTCCCCCCCCCCCCCCCCCCGTTTTCTGGTGACTCTGAAGTGAGGGCTTGGCCTCTCTACTCATGAGTTGCAGCCAACTTCTTCTAAGTAACACAGTCACCCCATCCCAAGAGGAAGCCTTTCCAATCGGAGCCTGGAGCCTCCGGAGGGGAAAAAATCACATGGTGGCTTTGGGGGCAGGGCTTTCCTCCGCCGCCCAGCTGACTGGGGGCAGGAAGGAGACTGGGAAAGTGGAAGAACCCCCGCTGGGACTTGGAGATTGGCAAGCCTAGTGTGTGCACACAAAAAAAGCAGAAAAACAGTCCTCAAACATGAATTTGAACAGACAGAGGATTGAGGGGGAAAAGACCAATTTCACACTAGACCTTTAATCCTGGTTTAGCCCTGTCCCTAAACCGACATTCTGCACTAGAATCATAGAATCAGATAAGCTAACTTTATGGCTCTATGATTCTATGATTTTAGTGTAGAATGTTATCTTGGGGACACAGATAAACCAGGATTAAAGGTCTAGTGCGAAATTGATCTGAAGCACAGTCATCAGAACCGCCATAACACTGGCAAAAACCTGAAAGGCAGCTGAAGTCTGGAAAGTGCCAGATTAATGGGAGATAGGTTTATCAGTGGCTACTAGTCATGGTGACTAAAGGAAACCTCCACGTTCAGAGGCAGTAAACTGAATACCAGGGGAAGGCCTAGGTCTCTATGCCCTATACTTGGACTTCCAGAGGAACTGGTTGACCACTGTGAGAGACAGTAGGCTCTGCAGATGTTTTATTTATATGTTTTTGACTTTATAATACTACTGTTTTTACTACAGTTCCCGTTTGTGCATCCTAATTGTAATGGCCTTTGGCCATACACGATAAATGCTACCTATCTACCTACATCAGCAAGCATTCCTTTCTAACAAAAGATTCTAGTTCAGCAGTACTCATTCTGCAGCTCACAGAGAGCCAACTTCCCAATTCCCATCATCAGGGCTTTTTTTGTAGCAGGAACTCTTTTATATATCAGGCCACACCCCCTGATGTAGACAATCCTCCTGGAGCTTACAGTAGGCCCTGTACTAAGAGCCCTGTAAGCTCTTGGAGGATTGGCTACATCAGGAGTGTGTGGCCTAATATGCAAAGGAATTCCTGCTACAAAAAAAGCCCTGCCCATCATCAAAAAGAGCCACATGATCGCTATATGCTCTGGGCACCACCCCAAACACACACATTTATATATCTTATAACGTGTTTAATTACCAGAACACCTCTGAGCATCTAGAATTATCTTTTCCCACTACTGAAAGCTTTTTTTTTTAATGGGCTAACATTTAACAGTGGTATGCCCCACTCTACCACCTTATTCAGCTGTATATGTGGACCAAGCCTCGGACACAAAACCTCTAGGTATCTGCAGCCTTAACAGTCCCAAACAAGCAGTATTGTGTTTTAAAAATAAAAGTTGGTATTTTGGGCACCTAGTAATGATAAAATTATTCCAATTTCTAAGGACACTGTTCTCTTTCCTGGACCATGGAGCAGATACCACGTGGAACAGTGCTCAGAAGAGTCATATGTGGCTCTGTCCCAAGCCACTAAGTATTACTGCTCTATTTACATTAGAACTTTTAGGACCTAAAGTATTCTCCACACATGTCTAAAAACAGGAAGCTGGATTTACTTTTGGTGGCCCAGTTTGGTTAAGTAACCAAGACAGCCTCTGACAGACCCAATCCCAAGATTGTTCTTTCTTTCCTTATTTGGAAAAGCTTCCTGGACATAGGAACATACCAATCAAAAAGTTATCTGAGCTTACTTCTCCTTTCTCAAGCCCAGAAAAAGAAATATTGTATATCTCTTGAACTCCAAGGTCTATACTTGAAACCAGAATATTTCCCAAATCATACTTGTGAATCATCATCTGCTTTACTTGGTCTTCCACATACTCTGGGTTTCATCTCTCTTACTATACCCAGCCCTGCCTTGCAAAGTAGATTCTATGTGCCTTCTTGCTCTCCATCCCTGTTGGATCTTTACCTGGATTACTCCTAGGTATCCAACCCTGACCTTGATCAGTATCCCCCTGGTAGGCCCTCCTCACTATGTTTGTGTAGTTCCAAGTTCCGTTTTGGATTACTGGCTGCCTAAATGCTTAGAAATATCCCCTTGAAAATCTCCATGCAAAACACTGCTTGGATACTACAAGTCTCCACCCTTCCGCTCTGCTTCAAATAATCTACACCCCTTTCTTGAGTTGCACATTTTGCACCAGTGCAGGCAGTTGGATAGTTTCATGTCATTTGGAGCATTCTTGTGTGCTCACAATGTGCTTGATATTGCTTTAATTGCCTGACTGTATTATTAGTCTCCTCAAGAAACTACCTCTGTCAAGTACATTTCATTTTTCTACACTCTGTTCCAAAGGGTTTAGGATCTCCATCACTCTTGTCACTGATTCCAAAATAATAACATAATAATCTTAATGCAGGTTTAGACACATCTTTCTCTAATTGGGTTATTAAGATGGGTCTGGTTACCAGTGGGGGACATGATGGGGACACGGGAGTTGTTAATGACAGCATGACAACATTTCCAAGGAAGTGACTTCATGCCTCTTTAGAAATCACCAAAAATTATGTTTTTTCAATTCCTAGAGAGACTTGGTGTCACTTCCGAATTTTCCTAGATGGGACAGCATATCATACAGTCAATGGTCATTTTTCTTTTACTTTATTTATTTATTTATTTATTTATTTTATTTTCTACTACGGGACTGGCACCCCTATTCTCCAGCTAGGTATTGAAACCTAAGCCAGCTCTCCCAGGTGGTGGAGGGAAGTTCTATTCACCATGCTTGGCTATTTTAGTGTGAAATAAAGTTCCAGATTGTAAAGCAGGCTCACTGACACATGTCTGATACTAACAAATATATGGTAGCAACAATACAAATGGTAAGACCACTGGAGAACTACCACATGAATCAGTGCTGATTAATCCTAAAATTGTGACATAATTTGATTTTAGCCTCAA
Organism: Heteronotia binoei; assembly: GCF_032191835.1. Classification (NCBI taxonomy): domain Eukaryota; kingdom Metazoa; phylum Chordata; class Lepidosauria; order Squamata; family Gekkonidae; genus Heteronotia; species Heteronotia binoei. The sequence continues at coordinate 113,546,440 of NC_083243.1, read as the reverse complement.
CATAAACACAAAATTGTGGCTTATCATACTACTTTTGTTGTTGCCATGGTCTCCATTATATTGCATACCACTCATACCTACAAGATCTGCCCCCCCCCCCCCGGAACTCCCATAATTGTAAACCCCTAAAGATCCTTTGGCAGGACCACCAGAGACCCGGATAAAATATCCAGCTTGATATTAAATTGGATATCCAGCTTGATATTAAATTTGGGAGTCCCAGAAACTGGCAGGAGTTCCCCTGGAGTAAAATAAAAATCTGGCAGTAAGAACCAAAACCCCACACTTAGAAGTCTACCCCACTGTGGTCCCAACATACTGTATGATATCAGACCAATTACTTAATTCCCTGATAAAATCTATTTACTCCACAGCATATAAAAAGGGTACTCCAGGCCATCCAATTTTGTTACTGGCTTCTGTATCTTACCACTTACCTCCCACCTCATGGTTGGTCTACTGTTGCTGAAATCACTGAACCCTCCCTGCCTTGGACGTCACCCCTTGCACTCCATAACTGGTTTTCTAGATCCAAACCTGCTTCCTCAGCCTCATAGCTGGTTCACTTTCTAGACCTTTATTCATTGGATAAAACCTCTTAAGCTTTGCCCTCCTTTAAACCGTTGAAACTTCATCCCTGGACCTGCTGTTAATCACCCACTTCTGGACTGGGCTCAGTCAATAAATACATCTTATGTTGGGTCTTCCTCTTTTCTTGCTGTTTTTAATGTTTCGTACCATTATTGTCTTTTCCAGTGACTCTTGTCTTCTCATAATGTGACTAAACTATGACAGCCTCAGTTTGATTAATTTTGTTTCCAGGAAGAGTTCAGACTTCATTTGATCTCGAACCCACTTACTTGTCTTTTTGGTAGTCCATGATATTTGTAAAACTCTCCTCCAATACCACATTTCAAATGAATCAGCTTTCTTCCTCAGCTTTCTTCATTGTCCAACTTTCACACCAATACACAGTAATGGGAAATACTGTAGTGTAAGTTATCTTGATCTTGGCTGCCAGTGACAGATCCTTAGAATCCTTTCTAGTTCCTTCACTGCTGACTTCCCAGGCTCAAACCCCTTCTGATTTATTGGTTGCAGTCTCCCTTTTGGTCCATAATAGAGCCAAGGAATAGCAAATCTTTAACTATTTCAGTTTCCTTGTAAACCTTGTGTAATTTCTCAATAGTCATAACTTTTGTCTTATTGATGTTTAGTTGTAATTTTATTTAGGCAGTTTCTGCTTTAACCATCAACAGCAGTTGTTTCAAATCTTCCCTATTTTCTACTAGTAATGTGGTGTCATCTTCATATCGCAAATTGTTAATGTCCCTTCCATCAATTTTCATTCCATGTTCATCAAAATTTAATCCATCTTTTCTGATGGTATGTTCTGCATACAGATTAAACAGGGAGGTAAAATAACCTGTCCAACAGCTTTGCCAATTGGAAACTATTCTGTTTCTCCATATTCTGTCCTAACAATAGTCTCAAGTCTAGAATATAGGTTATGCAACTGTTTTTCCATACTAATTTCTTTTAAAATCAAACATAGGGGTTTTTTTTATAATCCACAGTCAAAAGTTTTGCTGTAATCTATGAAATACAAGCTATTTTCTTTGTCAATTCTATCATATGATCCAGTAACCAACATGAATTTGCAATATGATCTCTAGTGCCTCTTCCTTTTCTGATTCCAGGTTCAACATCTTGCATTTCTCATTCTGTATATGGTAACAGTCTTTGTTGTAATACTTTGAGCATCACTTTATTTGTGTAATTAATGCAATGGTTTGATAGTTGCTACAGTCTTTGACATCTCCTTTTTTGGAACTGGAATGTAGATCACACTTTTCCAGTCTGTGGGCAATTGTTCTGTTTTCCATATTTGTTGATACATTCTTGTTAAAACTTTGATGGACAGTTTATGTGGCTTGGAATAGCTCTATTGATATCCAATCAGTTTCTTGAGATTTGTTTCTCCAAATGGCTTTGAGTGCAGCTTTCATGTCACTTTCTAAGATTGCAAGCAGGGCTCTTTTTTAGTAGGAACATACAGGAACACAGTTCCAGCTGGCTTGGCATCAGGGGATATGGTTTAATATGCAAAAAAGTCCCTGCTGGGCTTTTTCTACCAAAAAGTTGTGTGAAACAAAGGGGATGTGGCCTGATATGCAAATGAGTTCCTGCTGGGCTTTTTTTTACCAAAAGAAAAGCCCTGATTGCAGGTATTCTTCAACGGATTCTTGGAAAGAATCTATTACCTGTCTTTGTGTAGTATATATATGTATCAGAATTCTAGATCTCAGCACTTCCAACAAATAGAAAGCATTTTCAGAATCACAAGAAAAAACTGTAAACTTGCTGTTTTTTGTGACACACCCAGAGTGTAGTGTGATGAATGACTTGTTAACTACTGAGAGACCCAGGTTTGAATCCCAAGTCCACCATGGAAGTTTGCTGGGTAACCTTGGGCCAGTCACACATTCTCAACCTACCCCTACCTTTAAACAATTTAATTTGTATAATTAAATGCTCACACACTGGACCTGACAAATAAACTCTTCCCCGCATTTATTCTTATCCTATTTTTTTTTAACTGCCACCAAATATGATGGGCCCTTCCCCGTGGCTGGGCACTACTGCTGGGGCTATGGGCAGCAGCTGGTGCGGCGGTTTGCTATGTGACCTGCCTAACACAAATGCGAGCACCCGGTCCCCCTCTTAGGAAACACCACCGGGCCCAACAACCGCCCTCCTTCCCAGCAGAAGCCGTGGCTCGGCGCTTGATCAACCAAGCCATGGTGCCGTTACAGGCTGCTTGCCACAACTGAATGGCATGATTTTCACAAAGCGTGTGTTACCAACAGAAAATCAGCCATTCCATCCAAGGGCTGACCACAAACCGAAAGGTGTCGCCCGGACCCCACCAGCCCGGGTCTTCTAAATACCAATAATCAGAGTAGCCCACCCCTGAGCACATATGAGGGCAAGTCAATAAAGCGTCCTCTTACCCACCACTTGACAGACAACTAAAACACACGAACAGGGAGGGGTGACATATAGGGGACCCTATTCACTCGCTTCTCTGCGGTCCCCGCTTACCGCACTCGCGTGGGCAAGGAACAAGGTACTGGCAGATCCACTATTGCTCCGATACCAGGTATCGTCTCAGACACGCATCATGCACTCCACAAGCACACCAGACAGACTTGTTACTGTAAAAGGTTACTTCTGTATTGCTTATTCCCCTTTTTTTTTTTTTTTTTTTGATATAGCACCCCCGTCACTGCAGCGGTGCTAATTGTTTTCCAAACACAGCTTTGTATCGCCGTGGGAGCGCAATGGAGCTCCAATGAGGGCACACCAAACGTGTCCCTCCCAAGCAGACACAATTAGAAGGCTGCAGCTGGAAGCGGCACTCTCTCAGGGCCCCTTTCCTCCGTGCTGGAGGCGGCACTCCCTTCCTTCCCTGTTTATCAGGGTTCTATGAGGGCCCCTCTCTTCCCAATCTGCAGGGTTCTGCGGGTGCTGCTGCGCGGTGATCAGTCGCGCCTTCCCTCCGAGACGGGGCCCACGCCACGCCGTCTCATATGGAGGGGCTTCCACCAAAATGCCCACCCTAGGGCTCCTAAAGCTTTGTGCACAAGGTTCTATACTTACAATCCGGAGTCTTCCAAATTAAAGCTGGTTCCTGTTGCCTGTTCAGGTCCGGTTAGTCCACGGCAGGGTCGACTGAAGACGGGACGGGCAGAAAAACGGTCAGCCAGAAAGAAGGCCGGGAGCTCCAACCGTGGTCTGGGCCTCCCGCCAGCAGCCGGGCCCCACCGGGCTAAGCAGCCGGGGCCCCAAAGCCCCAGCACATCCGAGTCACGGCACCAAGTTTTATGTAGCAGGAAGAGCCCGCTCTATCTATCAAGGCAGGTGTCCGTAACAAAGGAGGCTTGAGGCAAGATCAGGAAAAACAGCTAGGATTTATTTGATACACACGTGTGGTCTCAGACCAAAGATGGGCGTCTGAGCAAAGAACATTCGGGCGCACAGACTTTATATAGCATTACACATTTGCCTTAAAAGCAGCTTACACACAATATTACTGCATATCATACCGAAGAGTTTCGAAGCTGCTTGCCTTTTACTTAGTTCCCTTTTGGCGTGCAACTCCAAGCGAAAACCCCCTTTTGCTCAACCGCAAGCTGTTCCGCTTCTGTTAACCTTCGGTCTCTTAAGCCATTTGCATTAGTACTGTTTTTGCACACTTAGGCCTTTTGCTGCGTCCAGCTTCCTTTACCGCCCGCTGACCCCCAAACTGAAGCCTCTGTTACAATATAGCATAGTAAGGTTATATAGTAAGCCATGGTAGGCCTGCAATGCACTCTATCAGCCAAGCATGTCTAGGCATGCCTCATTAAGCACACCTCCATTGAGCTGCTTATCCTTACATATTCTTCTCCCATTTAGTTCCATCCCATTCCCAGCCTAGTCCCTCTTCACCAATACCTTACCAAGTAAGCTAGCCGGGCCACACACAAAAAATACCAAGAGGAAATGGGGGTGGACCCCGGTGCACAAGAATCATGTTGGTGCACTTATGTAACTTCCAGTAAAACCAGAAGTGACGTGGCAGATATGTTAGCATTTTTGAGAAACTCTTGTTTTGCGTTTTTGCAAAATGTTACAGTGTCTACTGCATCACTGTCCATGGGTCTTCTGATTGGCCATTGGAGATCTAATGTCCTTGTGAATTTTCAAAAATTACAGCACAAGAATCTTCACTTCATGAGTGAAAGTAAGCTGTGCGTATGCAAGAAAATATTTTAAACAATATGCTTATTTTAAAATGCATCCTGTTAAACAGAACTTCTACCCGAAATGCTGAAGATTTAGTAATACATGATCTCACTCCTTGACATTATGTCTTCTGTCAACCATTTCTGGTTGCTCCTACTACCCTGGGTCAGAACTCCAAAGGTACCTGAAGGCTCAAAAGGCTAGGGACTCCTGCCCTGTGCATTTAATCAATGTAATCAGATTATAGAATCCTATAAACACGGGTAGCGCAAGATAAACCATGCTAGAGGATGCCCCATGCCAGAACACCAAAATAAATAAAATTAAACAATTAAAACATATGGCTGAAGTTAATTGTCATCTAGCAGAGTTACATCCTTCTAAGTCTACCAACCTCAAAGAAGGGTTTGACTTTTAGAATGGCACTGCAACACACAATGCAGAAGTCTAAACAAAAGCCATCAAAGACACAAGAAAACACCTTCCCACTCCCAGGTATGGCATTCAGACTCTCAGAACAAAGCAGATCACTTCAATAGAGCCACTCAAATGGGAAATGTTCTTGCTCCTATGGTTCAAGATTTCACTCAGTGTCCTCAGAATCTATGATATGCTTCAGAGAATGTGTGTGTGTGGATGGTAAATGGTAGTAACAGTCATAGTAGAAACATTGACAAATGGTAAGGAACTTGTCAAATATGATTGCTTAAGGCTAGAGACTGCCAATATTTCCACTGTCCTTTCCTCTGTAAGTCGCTTTATCATTTTCCTAGGAGGCAATGTCTAGAATGGGCTCTTGGAAATGCTGTCTGTGTCACAGCACTTAGAAAACAAGAAACATTAGATCAGGCATGGCCAAACTATGGCTCTTTCACACATATTGATTGTTTCCACACACACTAAATAATGCACTTTCAATGCACTTTCCAACCAGATTTTGCCAGTTCACACAGTAAAATCCAGTTGGAAAGTACATTGAAAGTGAATTGAAATTGTGTTATTTAGCATGTGTGATCGCAGACATTATGCAGCTCCTGGAGGTCAAGGAGAAACTTAATGCAGGCTTACTCTCAAGTAAGCATGCATAGCTTCAGGCAGGCCTTTTTTTCAGCAGGCGCTCACAGGAGCATAGCTCCTGAACCTTTCTGATGCCCCCCCTCCTCCTCCCCACCTACCTATCTTGTCCAATGAATAGTAGGTGCAGCTGCATAACAATCCTTGGATGAGTTCAACCACCTATTTTTCTACAAAATGACCCCTGGCTTCAGGACCTCAGTCAGTCTCTGAGCACTGACCCATAGGTAGGTGACTATTTCCGATGTGTGTGAAGTGAGGAAAGAGGGGAAAATAGGCAGGCTTGCAAGCCTGGTGAGTGATGGGACTGGGGAAGGGTGACAGCTGCCTTCACCTCTCCTCTGCAATGTTAATTAAGATGGCCAATGGCAGGCCCTGCAGCCTAGCCAAGTAAGCTGCATCACTGATAGAAGAATCTTGTCTCCCTCTCTTGGCTGGCCACCTGGTGCAGGCCTGGTAGCCAGGGGCTGTGGCTGGCCAAATGCCCTGACAGGTTTGTGGGCCTGCTGAGCATGGGGGAACTGCTGCATCCCCCTCCTGTACTGGGCTTTAGAAGTAAGTGGGTTAACTAGTCTCCCTCCAGGTTCCAGGCAGCTGCAAAAGTGCTAGTGAAGTCATGGTGCATCCCTTGGTTTTTTTGTGATAACACTTCACGCTTTCTCAGGTGCCTTCCCACCATTAGGCTGTCCCACTGGGAGGGAATTAAAAAGGGCTGCATAAGGTTTCCCCTTAGTTGCATAGCTCTTTTAAGAGCTGTACCTACTAACCTTGGTGGCAAGGCAAAGAGAGATGCATAATGATGCAAACTGTGGTCACTGATTAATATTGTACATGTGTGTTTCCTTCTCACACTGGTGCAAAAAAATAATTCCCTAACCTTTCCCTATGCTAGGCTTATGGTGACTGTTATTCCCATTTTTTTAAAACCTCCTTCTAGCATGATTGTATTGTAAACTTCGCACATACGTATTTTATCTTTCTTTGCAAAGAAAGTATTAAGAATGTTAATAAAAATGAATGTGTAATATTTGTTCATCTCTTGTGCCTCTCAAAAATCTAATGTTTATTCTATGTGGCTCTCACACTAAGCAAGTTTGGCCACCCCTGCCCAAAATGTGCATGCACACGAAAGCTTACATTCTGAATAAAACTTTGGTCTAAAAGGTGCCACTGGACTCCAACTTTGTTCTTTTACAGCCAAAGGCAGAGGCTGCAGAGGGCCCATTCATAGTTTTCTGTGATTTACAGAGGACTTGGCTGTCACAATTATTCTCATTCATCCAACCTCAATTTCACAGTGGGCATGAACTTGGCCTCCTCTGTTCTCAATGGCTTGGATGAGCTTCAATTATTGACACTTGAAGGGCTACTCAGCTTTAATCATAAGAGTCTGAACAGTTTGCTTTTGGTACCGATAAACACCTCCATTGAGAGAAAGAAGGTCTCTTGCCTTGTAAAAGGAAACGGTGATTTGAACTTTTTTTTTCTTTAATCACAACTGAAATTACCTGTTCTTGCAGTCCTAATTCATTATTCTGGGACAAAGTTGATTAAGTATGCAGGGATAGACAACTCTGGGCAATCATGGATAATGGACCTTTCTTATCCGTCAGGATTTCCAGCTAGTTATGGGGCTGAATCTGCCTTGCTTATCATGATAGACAACTTGGACTAGATGACAGGGGAGTGTGCTGTAACCTACTTAATACTCCTGGAATCTCTCTGCTGTCCTTGATACCATAATATATTTCAAGATCCTCTGTTGAAGAGTAGGGTCATTGCACCACAGTAGTTCCACTCCTACCTAGTTCATAGGCAGAAAAAAAAAGATGGTGCTTAGCAACTGGTATTCTTCTCAGACAATTTCTCCTGTAGTTTCTCACAGGATTTAGTCTGCTTCCCATGCTAACTAGTTTTTTATGCCTGTTCTGGATGGGGTCATACTACCCCTAAAGACTAGGTAAACTGAGTGAGAGTATTTCTTAATCTAGCAAGATATTTGGGCAGAAGCTATCCTCTAATGTCTTTCCCTCTTCACTTTGGCTCATATGCCAGCCAGGCCCACTTTTTTTGAAAAGCAGCATCTTGACATAGTCATGTGCGCCTCTGAAACTTTGCCAATCTTGCAATATTGTTAGAATTTCATTTTATCCCTGATGATTCATATATTGAAGACAACCATTATATATTACAAATGCTAGCTAATGCCAACATTATATATTGTATAACAAAGTTTCTCAAGAACCCAGTCCCATGAGCTGGAATGTTACTAATATTACAATTGATGCTTACACTTTTTAATCTCCAGTACACAGATCCTTAATGTAGTATAGAAAATGAAGACAGATGTTTTTTAATGTTTACCAGCACTAATGTTCCACTCAGTGGATGTTTTCATTCATGAATTTTGAATATGCAGATACCTTTACTTGGGAGAATTAGTACATAGTATGAGCTGCTTGCAACCACTGCTGTCCTAGTACAACATCAGGGAGCTTCTTACAGGGTTATGTGCTTATAGGATTGCTTATTGGCTCAATAGTGTGGATCAGAAGTTCTAGGAATGTGATAGACACCACTGCCACAAGTGATGTTAGAGAAAACTGTTGAATAACCTGGAATGGGGTGGAGGAGGAATAAAGTGAAGTCAAAAGGGTTGGATTTTGGATACCAGAGAGTCAGTGCTGTTGAGGCAACCATGTACAACTAGTGTTTGATAACAGCCTTTTCATAGTGGACTACTATTGATAGCATCATAGATTAAATCATATTTGCTAAGCATAGCATGCCTTGACAGCTGTTTCGGCACAAGAGATTCACGTTGCACTATTATCACTAGCCGCCATTAATATTACCTCTATAGATAAAAGAATAGTCAATGATAGGGAAAATCTATAAGGAATGGCCCTGCTTCTGAGTGCACAGAGGCCACCATGGGCTTTTTATTTAGAGCACTTTGTATTCATTTTTTCACTACATTTTATTCTGTCCTCACTCTGAGGAACTCAAGATGGCATATATTGGGCTTGCCTCTTCCATTTTACCTTCATAACAACCCTGTGAAGTAGACTAGGTTAACGGAAGGTGCCTGGGTCAAAATTAGACAGTAAATTTCCATGGGATTTAAATACAAATCTCCCACTCAGGCCCTAATCTGACATTCTAACCACTACACAAAACTGGTGTGGTACATAGATGTAATGACTTAATTGACTGAACTGATAACCCTGCACTTAAGTATACCCTCTAAGACCAAATCACCAATACCTAACACCTTAACTGATATTCTCACCTCTGTCATGGGCTTTCTCTTGACTACTAGGGTTAGGATTGGGTTGAGATTAGGGATGGGCACAGAACGGGGAAATGGTGGTTCATTTCAAAGTTGGTTTAACTGACTTCGTGGTTTGTTTCATGTTTTTTTTTCCCTGAATGAATTGTGGTTTATTTGGCTCGGGAAGGCTAGAAAGCACTGGCACGCTGTGACGTGCCCAGACACTCCTCATAGAAAACATGTTCCAACCCCTTAATAATCTTGGTTGCCTTCCTTTGCAGTTCTTCAAGCTCTGCAATATCATTTTTGAGATATGGCACCAAGAACTGTGTACAGTAGTCCAAATGAGACCACACTATAGGTCTATACAAGGGCATTACAATATTGGCCATCTTATTTTTAATGCCTTTCATAATAATCCCCAGTATGGAGTTGAGGCTTTTTCACTGCCACTGCATGAGTTTTGACAGATCAAATATCCCTAGCAGAACTATTTAGTCACCTCATATCACCTTCTGTACAGTGATATTCAATGGAATTTGCATTCATTCATCTGTAGGTGATCAAATAATGCATGTAAAATCCAGTAGCTGCATAACTGTTTTACACTTTTGTGCAGTTTAATTAAGTATGCATGGTCAACCTACAGAAGAAGTGAGGGCACGTGTTTGTGTGAGGGAATTAAGGGAATTAAAAAACATAAAACAGGATGTCATATTTGTGTACATTAACTTTAAGATGGAATCATATTTAAAATAGCATTTCTTCAACAAAACCTGAAAACTGAATAACGCATATGTTTCTCCATTTCCAGTAGCTTTGCATTTTTAAAACTACACTGCATGTGTTTTGGTTTCTAAGTGCTGATATAGTATAATGTTCATGGGTCACAAGCTTGAAGTCCCACTTCAGTTCTTAGCACCAGGTTTCAGTCTCTGCTCTCCATCTGTCATGTGTGCCCCGCTTTGCAGAGGTGTTGCAGGAATTACCAAGATGAATACAAAGATCACTTTCAGAATGTAGGAAAACTATTACACTATACAATTAAGTATCCATCTCTGGAGGAAATGCAAAGCTCAGGGGAAGCATTTCAGAGTGGACATAATCCTGCCAACCTTAAACACTTTTAAGTCTTATCAGTTTCAAGGAAAGAGAGTTAAGCAGGTGCTTAAGTATCTAATTGAAACCAGAGGGACTTATAAGCGCTTATCCTTGACTGGACCGTATCCAATATTTTTAAAGCAACAAGTACTGATAGGATGCACACATAAAATGGAAAGATTTAGTCTGGGAGAACCTCCTCAATGGTAAACTGGCATCCACATTGACTGAAGACTTCCTCATTCTTGTTTCTAACAGATAAACAATGCAGATCATCATTAAGGTGAAATGCTACAGAGTTTTATAGTCCCCAACATCAGAATCTGTAAATATGATCTTGTAGTCACAACTATGGGAGGCAGGGAAGGAAAAATACTCTGTAGTGACTTCGTAGAGCTTTGACGATTCTCCAGCATCCCCTAGAAATCCTTGGAGCAACACGGTCTGCAATCTTTAAGCAACTTCCTTTCGGGTCACCCGTATGCCAAAGAGAACATGCCTACTTTTCTTTGCCTCACTTGGGTGCATGCACTTTCCACCAACATCCCCCACCGTTTTAAATCGCCTTTTAGCCTTGGAAACGCCCGCACACATCTCCAGCAGATATAAACAGTCTTCTTTTACACTCTGTCCTCACAAAGTCCTGTCCCGAGCAGATCATACTGATCCAACCTGACAGCCACCCCTACGGATCAAGAGGAGGTCGCCAGACGCTTGGATAATACTATACAAGACCACGGACAGCCCCAGACATTACTTCCCAAACACAAGCCAATCAACCAACCAAAACCACAAGCCCAATGGAGGATTTGACCCTCTGGAATGTTTCGCAAGGAGCGAGTTTCCAAAGATTTTGCAGAGGGGGAATTACCAACAAAAACATGTGCTTGCTGTCCGCAGAATAATTCTTGTGAAACCCACACCAAATTCTGTCCCGATTACTTCTCCGTTGCCTCCCCATTTTCGCATCATATAGCCGGAGTCAAGGCTATTGCCAAACTCTTGGATGCGAGTTCCTTTCACTTTCTCTCCCGAGCTCTGGTTTTAGATCTGCAATCCGATCCTAATGCACGTGTACTCGGAAGTTAGCCCCCACTGGACTCCAATGGGTCTCACGTTTCGAGGCACAGTGCACAAAAGCTAAGCCCTCGGCTTTCTTTTTCCTTAAATACCATATCATTTGATAGCGTTTAGCCTTGCAAGAGTTAAAGTAACGGCTGGTAGCAACGAGGAAGCCCTCGAGAGACTGATATTTGAAATTCCAGGATCTAATTTGCAGCTGCAGTTGGAAGCCTCTTGCATTCCCTGTGCGTTGTTTGGGCTTGGAGCGCGGGGCTGAAGAGGGGGAGGATAGGACATGGAAGATCTCGCCGCCAGATAAGCAGATACAAAGCAAATGTTTCCCCAAAGCACAACCCAACCCCCTCGGCAAGCCGGTCTTCCCCTCCACCCCCCAGAAAGCCCAGTCCCCCTCACCCGTCCGTGGATGCCATGGTCCTGTCCAAGACCCCTTGTCTGTCTTCCGAAGAAATCCAAAGATTTTAAAAGGGGGGGCGGGGGACCTCGACCTTTTATTGTTGTCTGCCGGAGACCCTTTTTAGCTCCGCCGGGTATAATCCTCCCGGTTCGGAAAGGCGAGCATCCAGAAGCTGGCTCTCGAGAGCTGCCCCCCGCCACCTCCTCCTGCTGGGAGTGAGATTTCTCAACGTCTTCTGGTAGCTTGAATATCTTAGAGAGAGAGAGAAAGAGGAGCGGGGGGTAGAGGTGGCGGGGGAGATGCAAAGGGGGTGGGCGAAAAGCCCTGGGACAGACAAGCGGTGGGCGATGGCTAAGGCTTAGATAACGTGGCCACCTGTGCTCGGCTCCTTGGCTTCCTGCATTCCCTCCGAAGGGCCGGCTGGTGAGGGCGAGGAGTGTGTGTGTGAATGTGTATGAGGGAGGGAGGGAGAGAAGGGGGGGGGGTGTTGTGTGTATGTGTAAGAGGTGCCGGGTGACTTCACATTGCCATGGTGTTGGCTGAGGTTGGATTGGAAGGTTTAACTGTGGATTTGCACTCTATCCCTCTCTATTTTCGGCCAAGGCTGACATCACTTGCTGTTGCAACTCCTCCAAATCCCCCCCCCGCGCCTCTTATTTATACGGGGGGGGGGAGCAATAAAAACCCCGCTCGGAGGAACGCAGGATTCCTTGCCATGAAAGCGCTACTGAGGAGCAAGAGCGCGGGGCCCTCCCTGCCGGAGCAGAGCGGCCTTTGGCTGATTTCTTTGCACTCCCCGAGCTGCTATTCCTCGAGTGCCGTTGAGTAGCAGTTAGGCTGGAAACGTGGCGGAAACGCGTTTCCCTTTGTGTCGTTTTCTGATCCCGACCAGCAGCCAACGCCTCCCAGTCCTCTCGGGGAGGAATATTTACAGGCCCACCTTTACCATTCAGCCGGCTCTGCAATAGGATCTTATACTACGCTGCTGCCAACTAGCCCTTCCCGTCGTTTCTGTTTTACTGTTGCAGCACAGCTGGCAGCCCTCGGTTGTCTAACTGGAAATCTGGAGAATAACTGCCTTAAAAAAGAATAAAAAGGCTTGGATGCAAATGTTACTTGTACTCATACAGAAAGACTGTGTGCTGACCGGCAGACAACGAGTTAACCGCCCTCCCACAACGCTGTCATGTTCTTGTCCTTTAAAACCTGCCTGCATATCGGATTGGGACTCTGTTAAAGGGGAGGAGCCACACTAATGAATTAATACTCACGAGAGGATGGAGGGCTCCTTACAATCGATTCACAGAGAACAGAGAGTAAAGAAGATCGTTGGTTATTTGAGGATTCTCTCTTGTCTAATATTAGAAATAAATTGCTTTCTGTGGATAGGACATTATATTATTGAAATGGTGAGATTCTTAAACCAGGTCTCTAGAACCCCTCAAGAAATCTCAAACAGAGCTGAAACGAGGGCTTCCTTTGTGGAAACAAAATTCTCAAAAAAATGTTTAAAAGTTCATGAGGGGCACCTGTGTGTTTCTCCATTTCCCCCTTGAGAGTTCTGGCACCACTCTTCCCCCAAAAAGAAACCCTAGATGAAACAAAGCATGAGCTTTTACAAATACAGTACAAAACAATGGTGTAGAACTACCTAGTTTAAAGTGTGCTTTCAGTGATAGGTAGCAATACAGCAATATAGGTCACAATACTTATCCCTTTAATTGCAACTTTCTGAGCATTTCATTACAGCACAGTACTATTTAACTTGTGCAAAAAGCCCTGTGAAACCTGGGAAAGGAAAAGCTGGTGCTCTGTTTGTACTAATTAAGGCATATAAAACCTAAAACATGGTTTGATGCAGGGGGGGAGTCAGTCTGAACATATAAACAAGTTTTCAAATGACACAATATTTTAAGCCCAATGACTTCCAAAAGTCAGCTCCATGGAGAACACCTATTGGTATCTGATGAATGGAGCTTTGACTCTCAAAAGCTTCTGCCATGGAAATCTTGTTGGTTTTTGAAGTGGTAATGGACTCAAATCAATCATTTTGACTGTGGTGTTCTAAGAGGTGCACCATTAGCAGTTTAGTTCAGTTTCTTAATGCTTAGTTATTTCCCTAAACCAGTAACTAGAATCTATTGTATGCTTTTGTGGTTTATATCAGCTGAGAATATGAATAGCTTATTTGCAGTAATAGGCTGTAGAGTTCTTTGACTGTAATAGTCCGTCCTCTAAGCCTCTGCTGACCTCTGTTGGAGAAGTGGCAAATTTAGGTAATGCAAATTTAGATAATAAAGAAGTTTGGGAAGGAGTGGGCACAGGACTTTTCTTGGAAATTAGAAGCATTTTGGGGGCAGTTTATTATTATTTTTTGAACAATTTCTTCTTAATTGGCATTCTGGGAAACTGTCAATAGATGAACTTCCGTAAAAGAAAGGATAATAGGTATTCTTCCCAAGTGGAGCGCTGGCCACAAGAGTCCTGAGAATAAATTTGCTAGTGACTGTAAACCCAGAGTAGCACACTAATTTATTTACTGGATTGAAAAGAAGATACTCACATTAATCAAGTATTTTCCCTCCAAAGGTAGGGGAAGTGGAGTAAGCTGAGAGAGAGAGAGAAGGGTTAGAGAGTATATTTGGGTTAGGAAGCAAAGCAAATATGCAGTTCTACAATATTAGTCTAGTTGTACTCCAGTGAAATATCTGCTTCCACTGAGTCCATATTTTTAAAATGTGTTAGGTTGTGTGACAAACAATACAGCTGGGGCTGTGTGTTGCCATGCATTGTGTAATCCTTGGCCATCCCTTGCCTGTATCACTGGAACTACTGTCTTGTTGACTTTACTGCCAATCATTCTGTTCTCTCCAGTTCTCATTGATTTCAGCAGACTTAGACTGGCATAGGATTGCACTGTTAGTCCCCTCACTCTGAGAACAGGCCTACAAAAATAATGTGCCTTTGTCTCCATTTTCCTCAATTGAAAATCTTTGCCAGTTCAGGAAGCAATTTACCTCTCACTTTTTGCTGTCTTTCTTTTCAGTCTTCTGCCCAGTCTTTCTTCTGCTCGATTTCAAGCAGCTCCTCTACCTCCCCTAGCATTTTTCTGCCATTGTCCACCATCTTTGTTTGTATATCCCACAGGCATTTCCTTTTTTATCTTTGTCACCCATTTAGATAGTTCCAGGACAGTAGCCATATTGGTCTGCAGTAGAAAAAAATCTTGTTGGTCTCTAAGATACTACTTTACTTTAATCTAGCTGATCTTTGTCTTGTTTGTCTATAGTTTTAGGGTCCAAAAGAGAGGTTTGGTACTTTTAACTCTTCCTCATGAGGGAAAACTTTTTCCAGGCCCTGTTTTCTTATTACTTCACTTGATACACAGTTCTTTACACTGAATAGAATATACACATTTGGTTGCAAACCACCAACTGTGGAACAATCAAATAACATGGGGGCAATTCATGCATTCAGTTTTGTCTCTGTTCATTGCCTCCTGAAGATACATCCACACAGAGAGCGTTTTACATAAGAAAAATATGTTCAGGCCACCTCTAGAATATCTGGTATCCTAGGCAAGGCTAACTTCTGCATGGACAACATCAACAAGTCACATGGGGGGGCATCCAATTCAGTGCCCCCAGAAGGCTGGCGCCCTAGGCAATCACCTGGTTTGCCTAGTGGCAGAGCTGGCCCTGAATATGTCAGTGTGACTACAGAAATAATTGCAGAGAAATGCTACCTATGTATCTAGACAGCCTAATTCACATGAACATATGAAGCGGCCTTATACTGAATCAGACCCATTGTAAGCCAAAATGCCCTCAAAAGAGGTTGGGGAATTGACAGGTGGGCACCTTTGGCTTAAAAAGGATCTAGAATCTATACAGAATTCCACTTCCAGAAATTATTGCTAAATTTACCAAAGACACTAATTAAGTTAAACAATTATGATTTTATTACAGAAAAATATAGAACACACACATACAAGATAATAGATTCATATAACATACATACAGACCTAATAAAAACAGAGAAAATGCATAGAGGTAACATAAGGATGGACAAACAGGGTGATAATTACTGATTGTAGTCTTCCAGGAAGGCTCCAATGGCGACATACGAGGACGATGGGGAAGGGGACCCTCAACTGGCCAAGAATCGGCGATGTGTCTAAGCAGCAGGAATGGGGTGCTGCTAGATGCACACCTGTGGGGAGCTGGGTCACAGGTTATAAGGACTACCTTGAGCCCTTAGGGGATGGGAGGTACAGGGGCGGATGAGAGGTGGTCAGCTGGTACATGACCTCAGAAAAAGGGGAGGCTCTGCAATGACCATAAGGGCTGGCCTTATGTGGTAGCCAATAGCCAGTTTATTGGGGGCACCTGATTGGATGCCCATACCTGGCCAATGAGCAGACTTGGCCCTGGTTACCTGATTGGACTTCCAGGTAACAATGGGCCAAAGGGGGAGGCTCCAGGATGACCATTAAGGGAAAGAATGGGAAAAATTATTGGAGTGGAGGTGATTAAGTCTATCAAAACTTATCTAAAAAGGTGACAATAGATGGCCAAATTGCTACCTAAGGTAACACCTGATCCATACAAAGAAACTTGGCTCTGGGTGAAGATGTTCTTCCTCTTCTTCATTCCTCTACTGACACCATCCTTTTGTCTTGGGTTCCATTGGACAAAGGTTTAGGCAGTCTGACAGGATCCACGCCTAAGATAAGTTTGATTGCCTTATGCATAGGTGACATCTGTTGAGTATGTGAGCCTCCCGCTTCGCTGTAATGTAGTCTGGCACTGCAGGAAGATAGCTGCTGGTGATGTTAGCCTTCCAATATGGATTCTGTGGTCAAGGCTGGAAACCACTTGCCCGGACAGTTCCTTGCAGCGCAACTTCTTCCGCTGCAACGGCTGAGATGGTGAGCGCAGAGCTACTGGAAACCCATCTGTTCTTCAGGTTAGCACTCTTCCAGAGACACAGAATGCTGCTGCAACATTGTGGCTGTTAGTACTCACATAAGTCCCTTACAGTCTGGTAGACAAAACCCACGTTCTCCTGGCAGATGTATGTGAGTTAAGTCTCCAGGCACCCTAGCAACCAAACAGGTGACTACGATGTTCTGAAATTAGGGGTCTTTTTCTCACACTGTTCCATCAAAGTCTACTCAGATCGGCAGCGGGTCTCCAGGAATTCAGGCAGAGGTCTTTCATATCACCTACCGCCAGAACTTTTAACTGGAGATACCGGGGATTGAATTTGGGACCTTCTCCCTACTATGCAAATTCTCTGAGTCACAGCCCCCCCACAGATATGTTATCTGCACACATCAATCCCTAGGGACATTTGAGGGGCATCATACAGAATTTAAAATGACAATGTGAACCAATCAGTGTGTGCACAAATGAACAGATCTTTAGTTTGCAGGCTCTCTAGTAGGGTATGCAGCCTTTTTGTACACCATTTGATACTTGGGTGCAATATAGAAGTTATACTAAAGTGCTAGCCATTAGATGGAATTCTGGGTTTGGCCAAAATGCAAAATTTTACAAGAGTTATACAAAAGTAAAGATTGCTTATATGTTGTTAGATACTGATTTACTGTAATAACTTAGCACCTGAATTTTCCTGTCTAGACAGGACATACCAGGATAATACAGTATCTAACAGCATGTGGATCCATCCTAATTTAATATACTAGTTTAGGAATCATAGTCATGAAAAATTACTTGGAATCAATTGCACTGATGCTAAAATATTGGCATTTGTTAGTCATCTAATGTTTCTGTTTCTACCAGTCTCCCAGAAAGGATCAGGGAAGTGGAATGGGATCATAGATAAGCCAAACATTTCAGGTGTGCAGGAACTGGGTATGATGCAGAGGACAGGAGGGAACAGTCTGTTATAATTTGTGCCGTATCCAGATGAGAAGAACTAAAACAGACCCTTCATTAGTTCTGAGTGACTCTAATGATAAATCAGACTACATAAAGCTATCTTATACTAAAGATCAAACTGTATGTGATAGTGGGGATCAGTGGCCTATATCTAACAATGCATTCCTAAGACTTAAATTTTGGGAAGAGATAATGACAACTTCTACTAATTCCCTGTCATGCTGCAGGTCCCTACTTTGGCCCATATGCTGTTCCTGAGGGGATCCTGTGGGCTGCAATAGCAGCAGAGAATTGGCAGAAATCATCACCCCTTTTGAAAACTTCATTGCCTTATGTCTTTGAATTGTGTGGCTGACTACTTAGATCTCCCACAAATACCACAAATACTAACATATGTGTTGCAGGGATAAAATTGGTTCATGTTTTTGAAGACTTCAAATATTTCATCTGTAGGATACCAGTTTTTGCTTCAAAAACTGCTCTTACAGAGGTAGTCTAACATGAGAAGATTTCTCAAAGACTTTGTTCTGTGCATCTACAAAAAGATCCAAGTAGTTCCATTTGGTTAGTAAAAGATGAGAAGGAATAGGGGAAAGGTTTATTTTATACCTTCTTCAAATGTAGTGTGTCCTTTTCATCTTGTCTAGTTGTGTTATTCATCTCACAGCTTTTTTTGAATAGATCCACCATCTACTGGACTATAGTAAGCTGCCTTTTTATTGGTTTTGATTTAACTTGCACAATGATCCTGCACTAGGTTGACTAGATGCACTTGGCCAGAATCCTGTACAAGAATCACTATAGTGAAGTAGTGCAAGAGAGACAAACACATACCTTTCTTTTTAATTTATTAAGGCAGGAAATGTCTGAATATACAAAAGTAAAGAATTGACTTCCAGCTTAAAGTTTGTTTCACTTCTCTGCTAATAGCTTCTGAGTCCCCCCCCCCCCTTGGAAGGGAGAAAAGAATTTACAAGTACATCAGCATTTTATGATCTACTTTAGGCAGAATGACTAAAAAACCCTTTTACGAAGTTAAACATGACAACACCTCTAAGAAGAAAAATAGCACATCTTTCATTTACTAACAGTTGCTTCTTTTCTGTCAGGAAATAATAAAATTATTCATGATGACTTAAACGCATTGGTGTAAAGGCGCAATCAAGAAGCAGTTTATATATGTAATACACTGAAACATGAAATACACTGAAATTAAACATGTACATATGATTCATGAAAAAAAAAGTTATATGTATAAAGTATGATTCTGGCAATTTGCCAATTCTCCCCTCCCATCCAACCCCCCCCCCAAAGTAGGTACTGGTCCTGGGAGTTGGGGAACCCCTAGGGATAAAGGAGGGGGGCGTGATCAGAGGTTTTTTGTAAGACAGCAAAAATATCCATTGTTGTATCTGCAGAAATTCAATGGAAACGAAGGCTGTTTAGTGATTAAAGTGTCAGACTACGATCTAGGAAACCCAGATTCAAATCCCTACTCATGCCATGGAAGTTTGCTGGGTGATCTTGGGCCTATCTCTCCCTCTCAGCTTAACCTACCTCACAGGGTTGTTGCAAAGATAAAACAGAGGAAAGGTCCTAAGTGCCCATAGCCAGAAAATTTTCAGTGTCGGGGCACCAGTGGGGTTTTTCTGCTACGATGTCACTTCTGGCATCACAATAACTAAAAAAAAAAATCAAATAAAAGGGTGACGAGAACCAGTCACCACCCTGCAGCCACTTGTCCTCCCCCCACCCCTCCCACAGCATAAAGAGACCTTGTTTCCTTGCCAGCAGCAAGCAGTCCACAGCTTGGTGGCAGTAGCCTCACTGTGCCTGCACCAGCCTAACCTCAATGAGACACAGGATGCTGGGTCACATGATGCTAGCAGTTGGGTCCTATGGCTGAGTTGGCGTAGGCGCAGTGAGGCCACCTCTGCAAAGCCCAGTCAGTTCTCCTGGGGCAGCTGATGGAGGCAGCGCCATGGTGGGTTATTCTACTTGCCAGTCACCCTAAGCTCCCAGGGGCAGTGGGCAGTAAGCCAGCTCTTGTGGCTGCAGGCTTGCTGCTGGCTGTGGAGTCAGTGTTTCCTTCCTTCACCTTCAAAAGCATGAACAGTTTGCTGGTGTACTTTAGGCTGGGGACATTGCAGATTGGGGAGGGGGCATTGCTGCCACACCCTCCCATCGCTGGCTACAGTCCTGGGAAAAGAGAACAATGAAAGTTGCTTTGGTTCCCACTTTGGGATAAAGACAGGATATAAAGGAATAAATAAATTCTAACTTAAGTTCCTCATTTGTTACCAGAGAGGCAGATTAACACTTATTATCATGTATTTTAAGGGTGGAGGGGAAGAGGAAGCATCCTTTTATTACATTAATAGATTATGGAAAAATATTAACTCCTCCCTTCGGTCCATTATGTTAACAGGGGTTTATTTCTATACTACTATTATGTTGCCAACCAGGATGGGTGAGGTGGCATTAATACTGAAAAATAAAGTGGGGGGGGGAGAAAAATTAAAGTTAGATTTTTACTATTATTATTTTATTTTTGCTATTGCACACTAGCAAGGCTGCCCTGGCAAAATCTGGCTGTGTAGGAGCTGGGTGGAACTAAAGGCAAAAAGAAACCATAGACCTTGTCAGGAGGCTGCATTCTGTCCTGGTTGGTCTTTCTTTGCTCCAGTGGAGGCTCTGCTGCTGATTGGTTTAGTGAGTTTTGATCAGCAAATGGGTTTCCCATTAAACTTTACAGGAGGAGCTCTTTGCTGTGCTCCACTTTCCCTGTGCCCCTAGTGGCTGCACTGAGAATTGCATGAGGAATTTTTTTTTTTAAATGTCTTCCCTAGTCACAGACTTTGGGACCCCTCCAGCTGACTTGGCAATGAATTTTGTCCTCCCCCCAGTCCCCCCTCTCTTGGCAGCCCTCAATTCTACCTATTGTGCATTCTGAGTAAATTGGGCCATACTGAGGACAGGAGCTCAGCATATAGGCTACCCATAAAACTGAAAATGGATTTTGAAAAACAGTATAGGATCTGCAAATGGAATGAGGCTAGGTCCTTCATCTGAGTAGACCTACTTAAAGATGAACTGGGATACCAATGAAATATCCCCACCCCCAGCCAGACACAATCACATCTTCCTTGATTGCCAGAGACTGGTCACAAATCTTTTAGCCACTAGGCAATGCCACCCAGTTAGCCTTATCTCTCCATGTTATTCTTCCTTTTCTACTTACACATGTATACTTGAGATTCCCACCAAAACTTGGGAATGGGTCTAATATGATCTCTGTAAGTAGAAAGATGATGCAGTACTTCTTCCTGGGAGCAGGCTCACTGAATATAAGGGGATTTGCAACTCATTAAACCTGCAAAGGCATGGTCTGGAAGGCCAATACAGCCCTGAAAAAGCAACTCTATAGCCGCCTTGAGCCCACTTGTAGGAAGGGCAGGATATAAACAAATAAATAAATAAATAGGAAGCATCATTCTTGTTTGAGGGCTGTTAAATATTAGGTTTGATGCATGAGGAGGCTTAGTTGCAGTGAATCAAAGCTCTTTATTGTGATTACAGCATGGCAATGATTAAAACTAAGACTATTCTACTGGGCCAATGGAGCCAACTATATACACTCCAAAGTTCCTGCACTAGAACATCATTGGGTCATTTGAACCAGAAGGGGGCTGGTGATTGGTCCGGGGAAGCAGAGATTTGGATCCTGCTTCCCATTGTCCCCATGTCCCCAAGCTCAGTCCTATAAACTCCAATGGGCCAGGCAAGAACTAAAAATTTACATCAAACATAAAGTCACACATACACAACAAGGGGCTGTCATTTCAGACCTCAGGGATGACAGCAAATTCCTAAGCTGCTTTACCGCCACTGTTAGTCTAGGAATGTTTTAATCACTGATTGATTTTAATGTGTTCTTAATGTTTTATTATTGTATTGTTCATTTTAAATGTTGTAAGCCGCCCTGAGCCTGCTCTGGTGGGGGAGGGCGGGATATAAATAAAATTTTACATTACATTACATTACATTACTCAGAAACAGTCCCATTTCATTCAACAAGGCTTATTCCCCGTAAAGAGGTCTGCAGCTTCTCTTTTCCTATTCCATTTCCTTTCGTTTTTGTCCCTGGAATTCCCATGATCATTCTGAAGCTGGTGGCTCAAATATTGGCTTTCCTAGTTTTATTTCCTGATGACTTATGCCTGCCTTCAATGGACAGACAGATGGACATGTGGATGTATGACGACCTAGCCCACTTCCCTCCCACAGAGGCAAGATTTTCACTTCATTTTTCTCTCCCTTTCTGACTGAGCAGCCATATTTATTGTTGTTGTTATTTTTTGAAAAACTATGGCTGTCCCACCAGTATGAAATTTTGCTGCTGGTATAACCCTGATTCCATCAGAGGGAATCAAAGAGTTATAGCCTATTCTGGCTCTTCCCAGGGATCTAAGAGAAGGGACAAGGTCTCCTTTAACTTAAACCATTGAAATGTCACTTGAAACCTATTAAAGTTCAAAAATAACAACATAGTTTATTCAAAATACAGGGGAAAGGTCAGGTGAAATCAGAGGTAAATTTCTGAGGTAAATCAATATAGGCAGACTACAGTTCATATGTTTCAAACAATTGAGTTTCTCACAGTGATTTATAATCACTGAGAGTTTCTCACTGTGATTTATAATCTTTAAGATGAGATGATTTTGTTTCAGTGTTTCCTAAGCACTCCAGTATACTTTCTTGAGTGTATTTGACTCTTTTGGTTTGCAGAAGGCTGGGATACGCTATCCACTGCCTAAATCCCTTCAGTAAATACACTAGTGTTCTTGAAGTTTTTTCCCCTGACTCTTCAGGATTTAGAAGGCAGTTTCTAAACACACTAGACCAGGGTTATCAGAACTATCTTCCTGTTTGAACTGAGTAGGGAAATTCTTCTCTCACTAGAAGATCTATCCCCTGTTCTGGCCTGAATGGGAGTCACATTCCTTCTGCCAACCTTCTCAGTACTCCTGTGTTAAACTGCTCTCACTCAGGGCTAAACCCAAACCCTGTCAGCACTAAACTTTTCTCTGTCAGTACTAGACTCTTTTCAGTCAGGGTTTAATTCGCACTCTGTCAGCACCCAACTCTTCTCCATCAGGGCTGGACTCAGATTGAATTATTTTCAGCATTCAGTTCTCAAGTCTTTATCTGCTCAGTTGATGCTAACCAATCAGCTCTCTTGGAGCAGTCTGTCACTCAAGGCTAACTGGCTCTGTGAGGAATTGACCCTTCACAGAAAGATTTGCAAACACAATAGTGAAATTTCTTTGACTTCATTGGGGGGCATTATGTTCCTTCAGCCCTTAAACTATATAAGGCCAAAACTTTGGCACAGCTGCTATATGGAACATTCTTAGGACTGGCTATTTTATGTTTTGCCCTGCAAGAAATAGTACAATCAAAGTTTTTAAGAGCTGTTTTACAAGTCCCTAGATGTATATCTAATGCCTGGATAAGACTCGAGACAGGTATTATAAGGGACAAAGCCAGTGTGTCTGTCTTTCTTATCCATCTTTATGTGGTTAAAAGGTCATCTCAATCCTGAAGTGCTGTTTCCTTTGATACTTCAAGATAATGTTCAATCTGGTTGGCTTAAAGTTGTTAAATCATATCAACAGAATTGTTTTCTCTCCTCAGGTAATTTTATTTTGTGGAACTGAACAAGCAAAGAGGTTAATTAAACAGAGAATTGAAGATATAGAATGCCATTCAGACATTTCCAGTATATAGCCTTATTGCACTGTCAAATGTCAAAAACACTGTTGAACAGGCAGCTTATTTGGCTTCTATGGAAATGAACAGTTTTAGAAGGGTGTTCACCTTGGCAAGGAGTTCCGCACTCCCCTCTGCAGTATTTGAAGGCAAGTATAAGAAAACCTATTTAAAAAGGTTATGTACATGCCCATTAAGGGAGGTCAGGTCCTAGAGCACATGTCCTTAAGTTGCCTCACCTGTACTATAAGGAGGCTTGTTTGGAGATTATTACCCCATTGCTGGATAAGATTCCTAGCTACACAAATAAAGCCAGACTCAATTGTCTTTTATCTGATAAGAGATCTTGAGATTTTTATCAAGTACCAAGAGTTTGTGTGCTGATACCTAGGTTATGGAAACTGTATTTTAACCAGGTTGCTATTTTAACCTTTCATTTCTTGTATCTGATATTTTGTATATATTATAACTATATGGCTGGTCTAGTGACTATAACAATAAATATCTATCTAACCCTTCACAGTCCATTACCTGTTTACATAGCACTTATAAGGTTTTAAAGTGCAGTCTGTCACCTGATCCTTTTATTATTATAAATGCATGCTAACAGCCAGCCAAGTAATTTGTTATGTTATTTATTTATTAAGTTAAATTTATGGATTGCTCTGGGTAATGCACATCATTTCATAAAAACGTCAAGATCATAAAATAACACTCAAAATAGTACTAGTACAGATTTTCTTCTGAAGAAGTCAGATGGCAATTTTTTTCAGGTTTCTTTTCCAGACTGCAGTCACCTTGTGGGTGAAGGGGGAAAAGGGAACAGAGCAGCCTGGAGAGGAGGAGAGGGTGCCAGTCAGAGTGGAAACCATTGCTGTCCTCAACCAAATACTTGGCAGAACATCTCTGCCTTACAGACCCTGAAGAATTGCTTAAGATCCTGCAGGGCCCTGGTGGTATTTGGCAGATAATTCCACCAGGTTGAGAACAGCCAGACATCTTTGGAGCCAGGGATCACCAGCAAATTACTATCTAGGGAGTGCAGCGCTCTCTCAGGGATATACCAAAGGAGATGGTCCGGCGGATACATTGGTCCCTGACCAGTGTTCCCTTTAAGCTGAGTTATGTGAGCTAACTTAGGAGTCATCAACCCCCAGGCAGCAGACCGCTACCATTTTGCAGCCTATTAGCAACCGGGCCACGCAGCCTCGCTGCCCCGGCCCCCTGTGGCACCCCACAGTCTCACTGCCTCCCCGTGGTGCCTCCTCCTCCCCCTTCTGTTTTCACAGGTTTAAGACTTGGGAAGGGGTCGTGAAACACCTCCCTGGCTCTTTAAAGGCTGATCCCCCCACCAATCAGCTGATTGGTAGAGAAAACCGTGGCAACAGCGGCGAGCAACCAGCTGAAAAAGCAGGGGGAGGAGGTGCCACGAGGGGGGGCAGAGAGGCTGCAGGGTGCCATGGGGGGCAGGGGGGAGGTCAAATTCAGTGCCCCCACCCTGCTGGCCCTGGGGCCTGGTACCAAAAAGGTTGGGGGCCACTGAGTTAGCTCACAATTTTTTAGCCTCCAGCTCACACATTTTTGTCTCAGCTCAGGAAAAATGGCTCAGAGCACACTAATATATGCAGTAGCTCACAACTTTAATGCCAGTAGCTCACAACTTTAATGCTGATAGCTCACAAAGTAAAATTTTTGCTCACAAGACTCAACAGCTTAGAGGGAACATTGTCCCTGACTGCTTAAGTCCTTAAAGGTCAACACCAGAACCTTGAACTTGACTTGAAGTCAGTACAGGTTGTATTGTGCAGTCCATGATATTCCCTTTAGGACTCATGCCGCCGCGTTCTGGATCATCTGGGTCAGTCTCAAGGGCAGGACAGCATAAATAAAGTTACAGTAGTCTAACCTGGAGGGTGACCATTGCGTGCATTACTATGGCTAGGTCGGGGCACAACAGGAAAGGGGCCAGTTGATGAGCCTGGAACAGATGGAAAAATGCCAGCCTTGCAAAACTAGTTACTTCGGAATCCATGTTCAAGGAGGCATCCAAAATCACACCCAAACTCTTAATAGATTGTGCTGGTGCTAATAGCACCCTATCAAGAGTAGAAAGTCTAAGCCCGAGCCCTGATGCCTCCCCCACCACAGAATAGAGGTTCAATAAAAGTTGGTTGGTCTTAAAGGTGCAACTTGATTCCTGCTTTGTTCAACTGTTTCAGACCAACATGGCTGCCCACTTGGATCTATCAGGGTGGAAGGGAAATTTAAACTCCTAGCCTTCATATCACCATATCTCAGGATGGGATGAAGGTTGGAAAGGGACAGAGTGTGACCCTCCATATCTTAGACCTTCTCCCACCACCATATCTCCCTCTGCCCCTGATCATTGAGATCCCCCGCCCAGGGCTGGAATCCATCTCCCTATTCCATCCACCACTATCACCCACCACAGCAGTCCACAGTACAACAGAACTGATAATTCCAATAACATAAATAGTTTAAGTAACATCCAAATCCACATCTAATTAGGCAAGACTAAAATTAACTCCTAATAGGGTTTCCAAGTACCCCGTGGCCTCCAGCAGGGGATTTTTTTTGCATGCACAACGTGCAGGGTGTGTGATGATGTCACCAGAAGTAACGTCATCACACCGGCAACGTCACTCACTGGCCGCTCTAGGTGTTTCTGGGAAAACTGTATGATTTCCCCAGACGCTCTAGCGATTTGGGAGGGAAAAACTCTATGGTACCTATTGTACCATAGAGTTTTCCCTCCCAAATCGCTAGAGCGCCCAGGAAAGCCATAGAGTTTTCCCAGAAATGCCTAGAGCAGCCAGCGAGCGATGTTGCCGGTGCAATGATGTCACTTCCAGGTGACATCATTGCACTGGCGACATCGAGGGAGGTTCCCCCCACCACCCCAATGTGGGTCGGAGGCTGGGAACCTCCGAGGTGGGAGAACCCCTGCCTGGCCCAGGGGCTTGGCAGCCCTAACTCCTAAAGATCAATCTCCTACCTTCCCAACCTCCCTTCTTGCTTTCTCTCCCTACCACTAAGTAGGAAAAAAATAACCTAACTACAATACGTAAACATTAAATAATAGATATTTGTTAAAATCAGGCCTTATTTTGGGCAGGAGCTCACAGGAGTGGAGCTCTGGAACCTCTAAATTTTATTGTGCACTTTCTTTCGTAAACCCAATACTTTCTTTCGTAAACCCCCCTCCAATACTTTCTTTTGGGCTCCATTGTTTAACTCTCCTGTGAGAATTTTGCTGCACTCTCTTATTTGGCAAACTTTCTGATATTTTCCCCAACAAAAAATAGGAAAATAACCAATACATATAAAGCAGACAGATGGAAATCTTCCTCGTGCCATGTGGCCAGAGAGGAGAAAGTAATTTTAAAAGTATGATGGGAGTAAGGTTTTATTAGGGAGTAAGGGAGTAAGCCGCCCTGAGCCACTTGTGGGAAGGGCGGGATACAAATCCCAAATAAATAAAATAAATAAAATTATGACAATGATAATTCAAGAAGCATTTTAAGTTAGATACTGGACTGCTATAATTTAGTACACCTTCTGGTGATGTCAGCAGTGTGTGGCACATGCAAATAGGTCATGCGACTGAGTTGTGCTAATGCGCGCCCTCACCTCTTTTTCTACAAAATGACCTCTCGTTAATATATTTGGTTTGGTTCAGAGTCATATGGGAGGTCTAGATGGAATCTTTGTTAGGAGGCCCATGGTGGTTCTCAGCAGCCCTGGTAGAATCTAATTCAAAACTAATTCATTTTAGAAGAGAGATTTAAACATGATGTACAGTAGTGGCATTGAGCTATAAGAGATAACATGCATGTCTGAAAGCCAAGTATGTGTTAAGTATTTTTGTGCAGTCCCCACCCATCGATCTCTGGCAAATAGCTGAATGATGTGTTGATCAGATCATTTATAAATCAGTGACATAAGTCGCACCCGGTGATCACATAAGGTTGACAGCTCTAGGTTGGGAAATTCCTGGAGACTTGGGGGTAAAGCATGGGGAACGGAGGGACCTTAGTGGGATATAATACCATAGACTTCACCTTCCAAAGAAGCCATTTTCTCCAGGGGAACTCATCTCTGATGACTTGATATCAGTTATAATTTTGGGAGATCTCCAGGCCTCACCTAGAGGTTGGCAGCCCTGTGATCACAAGCAGTCCAAATCCCTCAGAAGCTCAAGCATCCCTGCATAGAACACACCTCAGAATCTTTGCAATGAAATTCAGTGCCAGACACAGAGGTTCCTTGGCAAACAAGTCAATATGTAAACTTTTCTCCAGAGACCAAAAGCTTAGAACAATGAAATTAGATAATTTGTGGGTGAAACAACACCTCTGGTTCTCTGTATTCAAGGGCGGACAGCAGATCTGTGTTGGTTTTCTTATAAGAAAAAATACACGGCAGGTAAGCAATTATCAAATATTGTTTCTCAGGTTTAAAACAAACCTTTGTTTATTTGAATGTGTAACATACACAGGAGGAAAAAAGAATACAATAATGTGGCAGTACAGACAGCTTAGACGATAACAAGCTCATCAACCTCTTCATTATCTCTTTCCAGCCTCCTAATTATCTCAGACTTTGATTAAAAAGTGTGTTCCAATTGTTTTATCCAAGTGATGGTTACATGTAAATTGAATACAGCTACTTCTGATCATTGTGCTTTTTGAATTAGAGACCACCATCCAAGCACCCTATTCCCACCAGGAGAATGGATAGCTGACACATGTCAATCCATCTGCCACACTCAGAGTCTCTGGTACAGATGAGCTGTTTTCATTGGACAAGGCTCTAGGATCTGCTTTAGCCTCATCCTGTAAATGTTCAGTCAATAGGATAAGAAAACATCAGAGACTGTGAGAGGAATGGATATATTTAATATTTTAAAAGCCATTTTTGTACCCAGCTTTTCATTTCATGTTCTTTTCAATCCAGTCTTTGAAAGGGATTACTCGGGTGTAGCCAGTGTAGAGTTCTAGACTACATGTTTTATCATAGCCCCAGCTCACCATGCCCATGAGATGCCAAGTCAACTCAGGAGATGACTTTCCTGGCAAAGGTATCGCAGCAATCCCTCCTGTCTCAGAAGGACAAATATTAGAAAAGGCAGCTGGATATTGTTTGGCACAAAACATACTCTCAGTGATGCTGACCTGGATGCCATTTTCCTCATATTGCTGCTCACAAACCAGTGAGTCCACAGTCTGAATAGTTCCCATGCGGATTGTGTCATTCTTGTAGTTAGGATCTGTAATATCTGTCAGGATCTTCCAACCAGTGACCACTATTTGGAAGTCATCTGCAGGTGGGTCAATATCACGCATTGATGCCAGGCATATTGGTTGGACTCGGTTGCTGATTTTGGCTTTGTCCAGAAGTTTTATGATAGAAATGTCAGAATCAAGCAATATGGGGTCATAGTTAGGGTGCACTATAATGGCTGAAATCTAAGAAAGAGTCGAGAAAAATGTGAAATAGAAAATCATGCAGATGTAACAAATCACTGTCAAGCAATTTACCTACTTACTCTCCATTTCCTGATATTTATATGGTATGTAAAACTGGTGAATAGCCAAGGTATCTGGAACTACCACCATATTGATTTATGACAACCATTTCGAAAGATCTAAAATGGATATTACTGATTAGGAAATCAAATGGACATGATCTTAACAATAGTTCAATAGAAATTAATGAGGGATGGTGAGACATAGGATCTCAGCCTTTCATTTAAACTCCAGTTTCTGTACCTAAAAATCCAATATTCTGCAAACAGAATATCACTCCATCTTACATTATTTAAATTGTACAAATATACACAGTTAAAAGACAAAACTCTCTATGTAATTTGGATTTGCCCCCCCCAGTCGGAATGAAGAGACTGACACAGTGTGTTGGATAAAAAACCCGGGCCGCTTTATTGAAACATAACTTGAATGATAAGGATGGCAAGAGGTATAGGCCTACGAGAACAAGCCCTGGGGTCAAAACACAGGACCCCGCCTTGTCCTAGAAGGGCGAGCCACCCTGCCCCCAGCACACGGCCACTACCATCTGACTGGTGCTGAGCGGCCAGGCCCAAACTCCACCTCCACCTCTGTCGGCATCAATCACTCAGGAAAGATCCGCCCAGGTGAGGCTTTGTCGTGATCTGCACTCCCAGCATTGAGCCGTGAAGCCCATCTACCGTTCATACAGACCACCTGCACCCACTGGTGCAGAGCCATAGGTGCTCCCCTGAAAAGGCTGTAGCCAATACCTCATCCTGCCAAGCAACCAAATCTACCTAATCTCACCCTACTCCCTACACTATCATGCAGTACAAGGTAGGCAAAAAACACTGCATTGTGCAGAACCCCTTGGTTTGGGGGGCTTGTAGCAGGTACGATGTGATCGTTCTGGAGAATGCTTCACTGACAAAATGAAAGTGAGCATTTTGTATGTGATCATAATGAATACAGCAATGGGAGGAATGAAAATATTTGAACCTTCTGCTTATAAAAGGAGTTTCAGGCAACAGGCTATTAAATTCCCTAAATTATTATCCTATTATACATTTATATATTTCTACAGAGGATAAGGTCTGTTATAATAATTCACTTTTAACTTATAAGTTGCTGTAATTGCAATGGCCAATGGCTTTACGCAATAAATTTTTACTGAATTACTACTACTACTATAATAATTCAGAAGCCCAGTCAACATTTTGACGAGAAATACTTCCAACAAAAATGACAGTGACAGTTATATTTGATCAAGAGTTTAGTTCTAAGCTTTCTGATTTCCACTGTTGTTTCAAAAATAATATGCACAGCTAGAAAGCTACTGTCTGGCTGCCTCACAAAGTATTATCACTAATTACCATTGGCATTGATTAGTAGACTTCAGCAATATTATATGAGACACCAAATGTTTAAGGATAAACGGTAATCAGAATGAATGGGGCTTGCTGGGGCTAGAGGTAGGCTTCCCAAGCCTCCCGCCCTGGCGGGAGAATACTGGATTTTCAGCCTCTTTTCCCGCTTTCCATAACTCTGGAAGCGGGGGGAGGAGGGGGGAATGGCGCCAAGGAGCATTTGCGTCGTCCGGGGAGGAGGTGCTGAGCCTGGCAAGGGAATCTTGAGAAGGGAGGCTGGCTCGCCAGCGAGCGGGTGGAGGTGGCTGCCGAACGCAGGCGGGTCTTGACGGACTCCAATGCCCGATGCTTCTCCTCCTCCCTTCCCTTCCCACCCAGCCCCGTTGCAGCAGCCGTTCTTCCTTTTCGCAAGCTGCTTCCCGCGCCCAGTCAGCTGGCTGGGGGGGGGGGAGGAGAGAAGCCCCGCCTGCAAAGGACCATGTGCCTTTGCACCTCCGGAGGCTTGATTGCAAGGCTCCACTTTGGGATGGTGTGACTGCTGCTGTAAAGAAGCTGGCAGCAACTCGTGAGTAGAAAGGCCAGTCCCTCGCTTCAGTTGCCAGAAAGGGGGGGGGGAGGGAGGAGGAGAGGGAAACGTCTTCATTATTCCCTATGTGGAGATCAATTCTCATAGGGTATAATGGGGAATTAATCTGGAGGTTTTGGGGGCTCTGGGGGAGCTGTTTTTTGAGGTAGAGGCACCAAATTTTCAATATAGTATCTAGTGCCTCTCCCCAAAGTACCCTCCAAGTTTCAAAACGATTGGACCAGGGGGTCCAATTCTATGAGCCCCAAAAGAAGGTGCCCCTATTCTTTGTTATTTCCTATAGAAGGAAGACATTTTTAAAAGTGTGCTGTCCCTTTAAATGTGATGGCCAGAACTCTCTTGGAGTTCAATTATGCTTGTCACACCCTTGTTCTTGGCTCCGCCCCAATGTCTCCTGGCTCCACCCCCAAAGTCTCCTGGCTCCACCCCCAAAGTCCCCAGATATTTCTTGAATTGGACTTGGCAACCCTAGCTAGAGGTGTATACTGTCATTATATGTTCATCAGTGAACATAAACAGATCTCAAATGCCTTGCACTGGCTAATTTCATTTAAAAAGCTATTTCAAAAGCAAATCATTTCTGAAACTTAAATCCTAAACTCTCTTGTCCAAATTAATTCCAAATCAATGCTTTGGCCTTAGCTTCACAGAACTTGTAGCTTCAGAATCTCTGTCTTTTCTAAAAGTCTTGCAATCCTGCTGGCTTTAGCACTCATCCTCAAACATACTGCTATTGTGTCTGAACACCTTACTCACCCGTAAGTTCTGTATAGTCTTTTCGTCTCTATCATCATCTCTGTAAAACTTGCCAAGGACTACTTTGAGATCTGCTGTTTTGAGAACTGTGACCTTCCCCAAATTGGTAACGCAGTGAGATGCCACCACTACTGTGCGTTCATTCAGCAGGGCGCCACTGCAGATCAGTATCCACGCACCCTTTTGGTGACTGGGGGTCTTCACCCCATTGGCTTTCCGATAGATGGCTGCTTGCCATGGCCATCTGAGGGTGGATGGCTTCTGCAGAGTGGTGTTTTCTAACTTTCCACAAACTAGCAGAAGAGGGGAAATAATTTTGTTAATACTTCTGTACAGCTTTTTAAAGTGACCCAAATCCATGTCTGAAATGCCACCAAACAGTCAAACTGCACCATGTGGCAGGAAAAAGTTAAACAAAACAGTATGTAACAGATTTTTCAAAATTCTATCCTCTCCTAATATCCAACAATTGCATTTTATTTTGGAGACAAAATATGTTTTAGTATCATCTCAGATGATGAATGCTTAGCTGAAATCAATTATAACAGTTCTAACTTTAAACTTTATGAAATATTTGTTTTTACAAACTTCTTATACCACCCCCTAGTGGATGGCAGACTGTGAGGGAGAAGCAGGCCAGGCCTTCCGATTCTTCTAGTGGACATTTTCTGAATAATGTGTATGTATGATGTGAATAAATGTTTAAAGTGAAGAGTATCTTCTTCATTTGTATGGTTTACTAGTGGAGGAAACAGTCATGATAGAGAGATATTCATATGCCCACACCTGCTTGTGTAATGGGATGAAACATTTTTCTCCCAACCTAGCTATGACATCAAAAGTGAGCCAGGCTAGAAGGAAAACTGCTTAAAGCAATAGTGTGCATTGGGTAAAGAGTAACAAGGCAGAGTATTATTCCCTTTTGTGCACACTCAGTTTTCTCAGATACAAATTCAGTTTAGTGTAATAACTTTTTATGGTCTGTCCATAGAAGTTTATAGGAAGTTGAGCAATATCTTGAATGCATATTCCAACATACTTTAATAGACTTTTTTTATTAGGTTTCCTGAAATTGTGAAGATCTGTTTCTGGTATTATATCAAGAAGCTTATAGTATTAATATTTGAAGGTAAATCTTTGTCAGCTTTGAACTGAATCCAGATTCATAAGATGGGAACAGTCCATTTTTTGAACAAATTCTGAACAAATTTTCACATAGATCTAGACATGACAAACTCAGAAAAGTAATAACAACTTAGTTGTTCTATAGTGTTCTTTCAGTGTTCCATGCACCTCACATATATTGTCACAGTAATCTCTACAGCAGTCACTATGATTATTTCCATATTGCAGATGGGAGACTGAAGCTGAAAGAGAAAGAGCAGCTAGCTTAAGCCCTCCTAATCAGTCTGTGGATGAGATGGCATTTGAGCTGGCAACCTCTTGAATCACACCTCAGTCTCTTAGCCTCTCTGCTCCATGAGGAAAAGTGATATACTAGAGATGCTGCAGATCACAGTGATGGTATAGCATAGTGACTAAGGGTATATGGTGAAAAGATGTGTCCTTGGCCACAAAGTGTACCTCAGCCACAAATTCACTGTGTGGTGTTAAGCAAGCCTCTGTGACCTATTTTATGGGTCTGCTCTAAAGATTGATAATGTATGTGAAACACTTCAAATGTGCCATATATATGCTGAGTATTATTATTATTGTTAACAAATAAGCATGCGTTATGCATTTTAGTAGCAACAACACAATTACTTCTTTTGTCTCAATCCCCTCTTACTTGGAATGCATGAAGGAGCCCGCCCACTCCATTTTCCTGTTTTAAGACAGGTTCTTCTGCTGCTTCCCAGGCGACGGTAGAAGGGAGAAATGCAGTCATACTGAAGCTGTGTGTGAAGATGCTGGAAGCCTGGCGGTAGCTCACCAAATGGCAGTGATGGCTTTTTGGTTGGATATATGTCCAGTTTATGCTTGCTAAATGCAGATGAATAGAGCTGATGCAAAGGAGTCTCTCTGTTTCAGTGCATAAAGAATATTAGAATATAAAACAACTTAGCCCTAGAATGTCATTATTGCATTTTTATCAGCATTAGTACCACTTATGAACAAAATTTCACCATAAATAGGACCCCTAGTCTATCCAGAGAATGTTGAACTGTGCTTTAATCCTCATGAAGAGTTTAACTGTGTTCTTATACTCAATGATATCATTGTTCACAATTCAGCACAGCATTGGCTGGGCTTAAACCAGTGAGGTTAAGTGTGCCCAACTGTCCAATGGTGAGACTAATGGGTTTTCAGCACACATAATTTTCTTTGATTACATTCTAAATTAACAAATAATTCAACAGAATTCAATCACTGTAATTCCCAAGGTGTTTCCTTTTATACAAACATCAAGAGACTGTTTTTCTAGACAGTTGAGAGCTGATTTCATTGGCAAAGATTCTGTCATTTACTAGATTGCTTCATCTACCTGTGCCCTATTTTTCATCTCCCCCCCCCCACTTCCTGTGGGGTTTGGATGGAAAATGCTCATTCTGAGGTGGCTGGAAAAAAAGGGGTAAGTATAAAATATCCAGCATAAAAAGAAAATAATGTCCAAATGCTTGATAGAATTCCTTCTGTGACATATTCTTTAATCCTTGACAGTTTCTTGAAGTTTTTTGTTGTTCTTGTTGTTGTTGTGGTTTATATTCTGAGTGGCACTGCTTGTGTAATCCTCCAATTCTTGAAAGAAATAAAATCTGCACTATGCACCAGCAGGTTTTTAAAAGAAGAAAGACCCTTGAAGTATAGTGATGTGGCTGTAGGTTCCTGTCACAGAAGTGCTGCTTTGAAGTGAAGGAGCCCCAAATCTTCAAACTATATAAGCAGCACTGGAGCACTAACACGTATTGTCCTCAGTGTCACTTGCTTCCAAGTATGTATCAAGGCTAGGGTACTTTGAGGGAAAACACACTGCAGTGAATTTTTTGGTTTGTTGGAAGATCAGCAGCAGAGAATCCTGTTAACAGGATGCTGCTTAGAAACACTATGCAAGCAACCCATGGGATCTCCTCTCTCGTATGAATACCCAAAATCATCATAATACTTAATGGATTTATATTTGCTTTGATAACTCTAGTCACACTTATGGTTGTTTTGTTTCTTTTTTCATTAATGGAAGGTGATGCAACAGAACTAACTCGGGGCACCCAATGAAATCAGTGGGCAGTAGATTCTGGACAGAACAAGCACTTCTTCACTTGATGCATAATTAACTTGTAGAACTTATTGCAGGGGTGGTCTTGGCCACCTGCTCACAGTGACAACCATTTGTAATTGCCCTGTCCAGAGCTTAGGCAGCCAGTTCAGCAGTAGCTGTTTGAACCCACTCTATCCAAGGCTTGTGCAGCCAACTTTTGGCAGGGTGGGGCAGCCTCTTTATTGGACCTGGTAAAGGGCCAGTAGGTGGCCTAGGAGGTGACTGTGATTCTGGATCCTAATCCTTGGCTTTTGACCAGTGCCCTAGAATTGCTGAGACTGGCCCAACTCACTACCATGTGCCATAGGATGTAGTGATAACCACTAGCTTAGGTGACTTTAAAAGGGGAAAAGACAGGTTCATGGAGGAGAGATCCATTAACAGTTATTAGTCATAATGACTGAATGAACACTCCATCTACCTTTCCTTTGCAGCTTTTCATATATTAGGTTGCACACATCCAGATTCTAATGGTTCTATCAATAGCCTGGGATTTTTCTTGGACTTCTTGCTTGGTTCATTATTTGCTGCAATGCCCACTGACATAAGATGTGTTTATGAAGAGCTGTCAAGATCATCTATCAAGAGGAAGTGAGATTAAAAGCCAAGCTAGATGACATGGTGTACACTGGGACACTGCTTGCTGCCATTTTGCTGTTAAAATTCCTTCACTTTACTAACACTGCCAAGGCCTGTTTCTACTCAGGACCATGGAATTGTGGTATAAGGGGCTCCTGTTTCTCCTATGTGCCATTTTCTAGAGCTCAAACACCAGGGAGAGGGAGTGTCCCTAGGAACACAGTGTTGTCTAGTTTGGCTGCAGGAATACAAAATTTCAGGGGAGTGAGGAATCTGGTGGGCAAGATTCCACCAGGGGTAATAGCAGCAGAAGAAGAAGATATTAAATTTATATCCCGCCCTCCACTCCGAAGAGTCTCAGAGTGGCTCACAATCTCCTTTACCTTCCTCCCCCACAACAGACACCCTGTGAGGTGGGTGGGGCTGGAGAGGGCTCTCACAGCAGCTGCCCTGTCAAGGACAACCTCTGCCAGAGCTATGGCTAACCCAAGGCCATGCTAGCAGGTGCAAGTGGAGGAGTGGGGAATCAAACCTGGCTCTCCCAGATAAGAGTCCACACACTTAACCACTACACCAAACTGGCAGATTACGTGTAGTATTTAAACATGTTTGGTATGTTCTAAATGCGAGGGGGGGAGGTCAAGAAGGAATCTTTGGGTGCCTGTAGTGGCTCTCAGCATCTCTATGCTCATGTGATGACCTCTAACAATATGTGTTCTCTTAGCTGTAACTTGGATGCTTGCATTTAATGAGTCATACTACTCCAACCACCAGCTGACATTTTGGTAATAAGACTGTAGTGCACACAAAACACTTCATGGGATGACTGTCCAAGTGAACACACACACAAAGAAACATCAACATTTCATTTTAACACTGTAGTTCAGGTATTGCAATCTCACCTTGATTGAACCTGCATTGGGAGTACTTTCTGCCTCACCAGGTCAGAGATCTTTGGCTCTCTGCAAGCTAGAAAAAAACACAACAATGCACAAACTTTTTCCATGTTCAGAGTTTTGAATGTCATGGTTCAGATCCCTGGCCACCCTTTCCTGTCACTAACAATAATGGTTTAAGATGAAAAGCAAAATGAAGGCACACAGCAACTATATACTGAAGGGGAGAATTAGATTACAATCCATTATAGCTTTGCTTCTAGTCCAACATTTACTCTTTGGAATCCGATGCTTCCTCCAGCTATGTTTTTGCACACAGCTACATACGCATTTTCAATGAAATTCTTCTGTAACTGGATGTAGGAATGAAGCCTCACAGTCTATTTATACAGTCCATAGAAGTGTTAAATGCCACAACATTTTCCTATTAGACTGTGAGCCCAGATTTTTATGACAGGCGAAGGGTCATGAACCCATGTAGTTTAAACCAAACCCTGACATCTGTTAAACTGGATCATATAATTGCTTAGGAGAGCATCTGATTGCTCAGGCATGGTATAAATGCCTGGTTTTAACCATGCCTAGGGTGTTGTTTCTCAACTTACAACCTCAAGTTATTGCTTCACTACATAAAAATTATCAACTGTCTGCTTTGGCACTATCTACCTTGGCTGCTACCAAAGGTAACCTTTATTAAACCTAAACTCTTTTTTGGGGGGGAAATAGATGGAATCATAGATATTTAGGTAAAGTATGTAGAACAAGATGCTGGATCGTAGGTGCTATTGTAAAGGGAATCTGATTAAATGAGCACAAGATCATTTGAAATTGCTTTGCTGGGATGTGAAAGATCTACAAATAAAGTACATATTCAAGGCATTTTAGGGGATTTTCAAATATAAAATTTCAATGAAAATAGAAGAAGAGATTGGATTTATACCCCACCCTTTACTACCCAAAGGAGTCTCAGAGCAGCTTACAATCTCCTTTCCCTTCCCCTCCCCATAACAGACACCCTGTGAGGCAGGTGGAGCTGAGAGAGCTCTCCCAGAACTGCTCTTGGGAGGAACAGCTCTGTGAGAACTTGTGACTGACTCAAGGTCACATGTGGAGGAGTGGGGAATCAAACTAGAATCCACACACTTAACCACTACATCAAACTGGCTTGACAGTTGATATATACATATTCAAAGGGAGATAGAAGGATCTGGTGTGTGAGAGATTCAGGAAGAGAAGCATATATTAACATGCTAAAGGGTTAAATTTAGAGCCCTCATGTTATGAGCTGGAATTAGATACAATCTTCCCCTCTTATTCCTTTCAGTTTCTCTATCAGTGCTATGTCTTGTAAAAAAAGCTGCTGGATTGCTGGCCTGAAATAAATGAATACAATTCATTTGTTCTTGAAACCATGAGTCCTATACAAAAAAGGGGCTCCCTATCAGTTCCAGAGGCCCACTGCCACCTTGCCTTGTCTTCAGTCTGTCTCATGAAGTCTAATTAAGTTCAGAAACAGGAAGGAGCATTTTGCAATAATTGGTGAAAAGCAAAAGAGTAAATTAATTTTGAATGAAAACCACCATATGGCTGTAAAATTTAAGATCTATATAAATGTTTCAATGATTATATAGATCTCTCTTATTAACTGGGCAGTAATTATGTTAGGAAGGTATATGAATATGTAAAGATAATATTTAAAATTTTTCTTTAAAATAGCTCACTTTCAAACCATATTTTACTTGTATAAAATAACATCTGGCAATTCTGTAGAAAAATCATTTTCCAGTTCTTCAACATCTTCAAGCTAAGTAGCACAACAAGTAGGAAGTCAGGAAAAGCAAAGTGTAGTGATGCTGTTAGCAAAATGGAATCATGAGTCCCCAAGGCTGGGGCTTAAGGGAAAATTCTGCAAAGGCCAAACCTAACTGAGAAACCTTTATAGTCCTACCAGGTGACGAACTGCAGAGGAGCTGAT
The DNA here is from genome assembly GCF_032191835.1 of Heteronotia binoei. Taxonomy (NCBI): domain Eukaryota; kingdom Metazoa; phylum Chordata; class Lepidosauria; order Squamata; family Gekkonidae; genus Heteronotia; species Heteronotia binoei. The sequence goes on along the minus strand of NC_083243.1, from coordinate 113,508,099 downwards.
AGTTCTCAATTTTAGTGCCTGACACAATGGTCTTGGAGAAAATGTACAATTACCAACAACAACAACTAGAATCCTTCTGAAGTCCCTATTAATTTTCTTGACTGAATCCAATAGATGAGGAGGTATGGCAAACTGTCTGCTTTTATATCAGGTGCCAGTTGAGGCTTTATTGAGATGTTTTAGTAAATAGCTTGAACATCCATAAAGTCAGCTGTAAAATTAAACCAGTATTTTTAAAAAGGAAAGTTGAAGGAAGAGACTGTTTACCTTTTATGCAGATCGGTTGTTTCCCTGACCATTCTCCATTCTCTTGACAGGTCCTTTGCCCATTACCACTGAGAATATAGGAATTATTACAAAAGAATGCAACGATCGTTCCAATTTTTGCAAAACGGCTGTTCATCAGAGAACTATCTTCCACCACTTTTGTGTACCCATTGAGTGGAGCACCAGGATAGGAGCAGTTTCTGTCTTCTATAACTAACAAGGGGGGAATGCTGTTATTTAGAGAAGTAATGCTGGACCATTATGTCCCATACTTATGGCATGGAAGTGGTAAGATCAATGCATTCTAATAGTTTGTTATTACAATCACATCTGCTTATAAAAGATGCTATTAGAGTACTCATACACTGCAGAATTTGTGATAACTGAATGATCAAATGCTATTGCAGCCAACAGTGTGCAAGCCATGTACAAATGCTAAAATTGTCAAAATCTATAATAAATATATATAATATTTGAAATGCTAATCAACCCAAAATTCAGGTTTTTATTTTCTTTAGGAGCAGAGAAAAGGAAGTGCTGGCTGGAAAAGAAAATGGAAAATCACTTCAATACATACAAATAGCCTGTTTGTGTAATACATTTCATAAACTTTATTCTTTGTTTCTCCAGGCTATTTGCACTAAACACAGCATCCACTCCAATCCAGTTACAAAGGAACTAGTCAGACATTAGGTGCCCTTTATACTGGCCTTCCCTGCACGAATACATACTGAGGATAGAGAACATTTGGGGAAGGGAAAGATCAAGGTCAAGTATTTGATCCATTTCCCAAAAAAGAACCTAGGATGTATTACATAATTTTTGATGGTACTGGGGATGAGTGATCTAAATGCAATTGGGATAATGACCAGAATTTTGAAAAAAAAACAGCAGCTACTGAGGGAGAAGGATAATGAGATATGCTATTAAGCATGGGGAAGCAGAGCATTTACCAATCCTAATGCTGCAAATGGTCAAGCTGTGAACAGGTGTATTTTACATCATGAAATCTTAAAAGAGATCTTAAGGCCTGGATTTAAATACTAAAACTGGTGCTGCAGATGTGTGGCTCAAACTACTAACACATTATAAAATGTATGAGCCTTCAGTCATTACACAATTACTTTCCTACAAATGTACAAAGAATGCATATAAGAAAGTTAAGATGGCAAGTAGGTAATCAAGTATAGATTCATATATCAGCCTCTTTAAAAAGGACCACAGATTCGGAAGACTCTCTGCATCTATTCTGGCCTCTGGTTTCAACAGCCAGCCCAGATGCCTTGCTGGTGGTCATACCTCGAGATCCCCATGGCATATCACAAGTTACCCTAGGCTTATGGCAAATGGAGAGTCTCCTCTTCCCATGCTGGCAACATTGCCAGGGAGAACCAGCAAGTTGTTGCAAGTTGTTCTTTCTTCTCTGTGTACTATATAGAGATCAGTAAAATTACTGTCAAGCTGCTAAATTTGTCAACCTCAAAACAAAATACTGGCCTTGCTCTTTATTGGTCTCACTAAATTCTGTACAGGAATACACAGTTGTTGATGCACAATTAGAAACATAATGCAGCCTTACCACATCCAGGATGTTGTGTTGACCAGCTCCCATCTAGCTGACAGTAGGCAACATGGCTGCCTCTTAAGGTGTAGCCCATGTTGCACTTGAAGTAAACCTGGGCCCCATATTTAAAGTCATCTCCTTCCACAAAACCATAAGCAGGAGCACCTGGAGTCCTACACATCACCACTGACAGTTCAGATATTTCAAAAAAATCCACTTTATTACAAAAACAGGACTGTGTTATGTTGATTTGTTATTTAGAACATAACAAAAATATTAAGGAGGAAGGTCTACAAGAGACAAAAAATAACATCAAAATAATAAGACTAGTATATGCATTTTATTTTAAAAAAGAAATAAACCTAGACAGAATGACTAAGATCTGACAAATGCTTGTGTGCCATTCCATTCTGTTCACTTAGTTAGTCACTAGGTTGAAGGAATAACTGCACAAGCTGCAACTTTAAATTTACTGAATTCATTAGTATGCACTGCTATTTGAATTTTAATGGTTAGTCAAAGATACCATTCATCTGAATCAGACATCTATAGAATTGGTACTACTTGCTATTCATTTTAAGCTAATACTTGTTAAAGAATGGCCCTAGGTCAGAAACTCTGAAGTTATAAATAAACTCATAGAGCCTAATTCAGCCATAGTAAGCAGTTTTAAGTCCCATGATTTCAGCTGGAGAGAATTAAGCACTGAAGCATGCCCATAATTCTAGCATTTAAAGGGTTTCAAATTATTCAACACTGCCCCCCACTCACCTTGGTAGACTAACAGAGCCACCCTAAGCTGATTTACATTCTTCTAGATCATTCAATTCAGTGGGAATAGAAGTTTGCTTCTGTGCTTAGCATGCCATTGTAAAAGTATCACAGCAGCATATTATTTATTTATTTATTTATCCATTCATTCATTCATTCATTCATTCGATTTATATCCCACCTCCCCACTGAGGTGGGCTCCGGGCGGCTTACAACATAAAATTCAAAACAATAAGGTTAATAAATATTAAAATACATTGAATAATTTACAACAGTTAAAACAAGAAAACGATCTAACAGTGCGGTGCTATTCTACAACCTTCCTTCACAGTTTTTAGGTACCAGTCAGTTATATGCCAACCGGAAGAGGACTGTCTTACAGGTCTTGCGGAACTGCCGAAGGTTCTGCAAGGCCCTCACCTCTTCCGGTAGCTGGTTCCATCAGTAGGGAGCTGTAACTGAAAAGGCCATATCCCTGGTTGACTTCAGACGGGCCTCCTTCGGTCCGGGGATTACTAGCAGATTTTGGGAACCAGATCTAAGCACTCTCTGGGGAACATGTGGGGAGAGATGGGCCCTAAGGTAGGTAGATCCTAGGCCATATAGGGCTTTAAAGGTGATAACCAGCACCTTGTACCGAACCCAGTATATTATTGGCAGCCAGTGCAGTCCCTGGAGCCCTGGCTGAATGTGCTCCCACCTGGGGAGCCCTAATAACAGCCAGGCAACAGCATTCTGCACTAGCTGCAACTTCCGGGTTCAGCACAGGGGCAGCCCCATGTAGAGAGTATTACAGTAGTCCAACCTCGAGGTGACCATTGCATGGATCACTGTTGCCAGATCGCCATGCTCCTGGAAAGGAGCCAACTGCCTCGCCCGCTTAAGATGAAAGAATGCGGACTTAGCAGTGGCTGCTATCTGGGCCTCCATTGTCAGGGCAGGCTCCAGTAGTGCCCTCAAGCTCGTGACCCTGTGTGCCATTGTCAAAGTACCACCCCCTGAGGCACCCCGCAATCAAGCGTGTGTCTCCGGGACAGTTCACCCCCAATCGCATAGCATGAACATTCCTTAGAACAGAAAGCCTATCATGGCTTAAATAAGGTGAGGCAACAAGCTAAGTCATTTACACACATCCAGTTTTAGACCCACCTTTCCAAGGGCAGTCAAGGTGGCTTACCAATGTATATGCCATCAAAGGGATATGTCAGTTTAAGGTACACTAAATATAATAATATATAATTGCATAATATATATATAAGTACCATACAATATAAAAGAATACAAAAGAATAAATGCCATGTAACAGTTATGCTGCACTGCCTCATAATGACAACTCAAAGGAGCAGATGTCCATCAGTGGCTATTAGCTACAAGATATAGATGGAATGCTATGTCAAAGGCAGTTATGCTCTGTATTCTTGGTGGTAGGGGGCAACAGTGGGTGGGCTTCTGGAGTTCTGGCCCTGCTGGTGGGCCTCCTGATACCTGGGTTTTGGCCACTATATGACACAGAGTGTTGGACTGGATGGGGCACTGGCCTGATGCAGTGTGGTTTCTCTTATGTTCTTATGCTCTAATGTCTTTTAGTAAGTGGTACCCATTCCAAAGCTAAAAAGATGCTCATTTTTTTCTACTCTCTTTTAAACTTTTTAAAATAATCCCTAATCATATAGCTATTGCAATTCACTGTCTAAGCAAAAATAAACAAAACATCTCTAAGAGACCTGTAAAATAAATAATTGCTTTGTGCCTGAATTTAAGAAGAAAAATTAAATGCATATTGAACAAGGATCTTCTGTTTACTTTAAGGGGGTGAGCAAACATGTGGACAAAGGGGACCCAATAGATGTTGTTTACCTTGACTTCCAGAAAACTTTTGATAAAGTTCCTCATCAAAAGCTCCTAAGTAAGCTCAAGAGTCATAGAGTAAAAGGACAAGTCCACTTGTGGATCAAAAACTGTCTAATTCATAGGAAACAGAGGGTATAAATGGGCAATTTTTGGGGTGGAGGGTGGTAAGCAGTGCAGTGCTGCAGGACTCAGTACTGGGTCTGATGCTTTTTAACTTGTTCATTAATGATTTGGAGTTGGGGGTAAGCAGTGAAGTGGCCAAGTTTGTGGATGACGCTAAATTGTTCAGGGTGGTGAGAACCAGAGAGGATTGTGAGACACTCCAAAGGCATCTGTCGAGGTTGGGCGAGTGGGCATCAACATGGAGGGTGGTAAACAGTGGGGTGCTGAAGGGCTAGGTACTGGGTCTGATGCTTTTTAACTTGTTCATTAATGATTTGGAGCCGTGGGTAAGCAGCTAAGTGGTTAAGTTTTCGAATGACACTAAATTGTTCAGGGTGGTGAGAATCAGAGGATTGTGAGGCACTCCAAAGGGATCCATTGAGGCTGGGCGAGTGGGCATCAATGTGCCAAATGGGGTTCAACGTGGTCAAGTCCAAAGCAATGCACATTGGAGCCAAAAATCCTAACTATAAATACAAACTGATGGGGTGTGAACTGGCAGAGACTGACCAAGAGAGAGATCTTGGGGTCATGGTAGATAACTCATGGAAAATGTCGAGACAGTGTGCAACTGCAATAAAAAAAGGCCAGTGCTATGCTGGGAATTATTAGGAAGGGAACTGAAAACAAATCAGCCAGTATCATAATGCGGCCTCATTTGGAATATTGTGTACAATTCTGGTCACCACACCTCAAGAAATATATTATAGCATTGGAAAAAGGGCAGAAAAGGACAACTAGAATGATTAAAGGGTTGGAACACTTTCCCTGTGAAGAAAGGTTAAAATGCTTGGGGCTCTTTAGCTTGGAGAAACGTCAACTGAGGGGTGACATGATAGGGGTTTACAAGATTATGCATGGGATAGAGAAGGTAGAGAAAGAAGCACTTTTTTCCCTTTCTCACAATACAAGAACTTGTGGACACCCAATGAACTTGCTGAATAGTCGAGTTAGAATGAATAAAAGAAAGTACTTCTTCACCCAAAGGATGATTAACACATGGAATTCACTGCCACAGGAGGTGGCGGCAGCTACAAGCATAGCCAGCTTCAAGAGGAGATTGGATAAACATATGGAGCAGAGGTCCATCGGTGGCTATTAGCCATAGGGTACTGATGGAACTCTCTGTCTGGGGCAGTGATGCTCTGTATTCTTGGTGCTTGTGGGGGGCAACAGTGGGAGGGCATCTGGTGTCCTGGCCCCACTGATGGACCTCCTGATGGCACCTGGGTTTTTTTTGCCACTGTGTGACAAGAGTGTTGGACTGAATGGGCCATTGGCCTGATCCAACATGGCTTGTGTTCTTACGAGAAAAAAATGTATCCTTCTGTAATGCTACAAAACTTTCCTTCAGTATTTCCTGTGATAGTTCTATGTACCTGCTGCATATCCTATTGTGTTCTTTAAACTTTGTTTCTTACCTTTCAGCATTATTTAATTTTGTCACAGTCCAGTTTTCTTCCAAAATGTCAACTAATTTGTCAACTATGTATTTTTTTTAAAAAAAAAATCTCCTAGACAATGAATTCCCTGTAGCTCTGACCTAGTTTAGTTCCTATTCTCTAATCAATGATTTAAGTAGTTTCCTATTCTAGCCTGATTTTAATCTTGGTACTTATTTGGATCTGCTCTGAGTAACAGTTATTATTAGCATATACTTATTATGTATAACTAGCGTACAGCTAGTGTAATTTAGAGGCTAAAAGCTGTGAATTGAGAATCACATCTTTGCTATGAACTCACTAGCCAATCTTGAAGAAACTCAGCTTCAGTACCCACCCACCCACACATGCTCCTTTGTAAAGTGGGAATAATTTATGCCTCCTTACAGATTTGTTGAACACATTATAAAACGACAGTGCATGTGAAATGCTTAGAAACTTGAAAGTGCTATACAGGCACCGAGTATTATTAATTCTGAAGCCACTGGATTCTCTCATTGAAAGTGATTACACTACTAGCTATGATAGGATTTCAGTTCATCAGGAAGGTGGGGTCCCAATGACATGTCACTAGATTGTACTGAATATTAATTCCATAAAGTCATCAGGGGTTTTGCCATTGGCCTCAGTTGTCTGTAAAAAAGGTAGTCCCCTGTGCAAGCACCGGTAGTTTCCAATTCTGGGATGACGTTACATCACGACGTTTTCACGGCAGAGTTTTTATGAGGTGGCTTGTCATTGCCTTCCCCAGTCATCTACACTTTCCCCCAGCAAGCTGGGTACTCATTTTACTGACCTCAGAAGGATGGAAGGCTGAGTCAACCTTGAGTCAGCTACCTGGACCCAGCTTCCTCTGGGATCAAACTCAGGTCGTGAGCAGAGCTTGGACTGCAGTACTGCAGCTTACCACTCTGCACCACAGGGCTCCTTATTGTTGTCTGTAGCCTTATTCAATTTATTAAACTTTTCTTTAAAGAAAATGCACAGAAAAACTTATCAAAATCTTTAAATAAATTACTGATGTCTTTGACTTCTTGCTTTATTAATTTCTTCCATCTTGGCATCTAGGTTATTTGTTTACATTACACTTGGGGGATGATGTAGCCACACATGTAGAATGATGGAACCAAAGTTTGATTTGTTTTTTAAAGCCACAGCACAGGAAATAGATTCCACCAGGGCTTTTTTTTTTTTTGCAGCAGGAACTCCTTTGCATATTAGGCCACACTTCCCTGAGGTAGCCAATCCTCAAAGAGCTTACAGTAGGTCCTGTAATAAGAGCCCTGTAAGCTCTTGGAGGATTGGCTACATTAGGTGGGTGTGGCCTAATATGCAAAGGAGTTCCTGCTACAAAAACAAAGCTAATGTTGGAGACAAGAGCAACAGAAGGCCATCATAACAGGATTTTTTTTTTTTTTTTAGGTATCACTTCAGGAAAGGGAAGGGGAGTCTAGCCCTGATCTAGAGCCAGTTAGGTGGATTTAAATTAAATTAAATTGATATTACTAACTTGTTCTATTGATTTCAACAGAACTTAAGTATGACTGGATTGGGGCCCACATTGATACTGGTACTAATGCTCATCTGAGCCTGCCTTGGCGGGGACGGCGGGGTATAAATAAAAACTTATTATTATTATTATCTGTCTGGGTTTTTTTTTAAACTATGTGTTCAATGTGGTCAAAATAGTGTCCAGCCTGATGGAACAGGAACTACAAGGCTGGCGGAGAGGGACAAACCAGCAGAGAGGGCCAATCTGCTTTCTTCTTAGATGCCACATGCACAGGATTGTCTCTGACACTAGATACAATGATGTGGGATCTATTCATTTGTCCTGTGTTCCAATCTACAAATAACAGCATGGTGAGACTGGACACTGATTTGGAGCACAACTATGGTATAAAGGGAAGGAGAATTTCCCTGCACCTTCTCTCTGTACCATTTTTGTGATTTCAGACTGCCTCTGGAACTACTATTTGTACATTGGTGGTGGGGTACTGAGGTTGCAAAAGTGGTACAAGAAACAAATTAAACACTCTAGACACTGGTCACAATCCAAACTTGGAACCTCATGTAGATGCTGTCTGCTGTCTAAAAACAAACAAACAAAAAACCAGCAAGACATCTGTTCAGAGATCTCCCATCACTACATCTAGTTAAAAGACAGAAAAACTATTGACTTTTTTTTTTACATTGGGGGAACTTTGGGATTTTTTGCATCAAGCTGGGTCATCCTGATTTTACCTCTATCTATATTTGAAATTACCAGAAAGGTTTCCATTTGAACTTGCTACCTTGCTGTTCTATCTGATGAATGAGCAAATGCTTGCAATACCTTTTCTCCGAGCAAAGAGAGGCCAATAAAAGCTGTCTCATAACTTATTTTATATTTTGTCCTTAGAGCTTTTCATGCAGTTTCTCACCCGTTTTATCCTTTCTACCTCAATGCAGCAGCTTTATGCAAGAAAAGCTCTGAACATGGTTTGAAATGAATGTCAGTACCTTGTGTGCTTTATAAGGCCTTTTTCTTTCATTATATGAATGGATGTCTATCGGATGCATGAACCTGCTCGTTTCTTTTCTCCCTCAGATTCCATAGTGCATTCAAAAGAAATGTAGCCTATGACAAGCTCCTTTGTAGGATATATTTTTAAAATGCCTTTCAACACTCTCACCTCTCTTCAAGGCACACATAACCTTTGCAGTAGCCTCTTATGGTTATACCGTGAAAGAACTTTTGGAGAAAAAAGGGAAGAACATTGTAAAGGTCTCTGAGGCACATATACATTGCACTAAATAGCCCAAATCCAGATAAAAATATGTCTGGTTCACACATGCTGGAGAATGAAGTGGGAATAAGGTAGGCGAATGGACTACAGAAGAAGAACCTCGGAGGGGATCGCATTAGAAAAACTTCTTATGTTAAAAACTCCCTGCAAATTAAAAAAAAAAAAAAGTACAGCAAGCAAAAAAGAGAGAGTAGAATTTTTCTCTGCTGAGCTCGTTTTCTATCTGCCTGCAACTTTCTATGTGAAGGAACATTCATAGCTGGAATCCAACTCTCTCATCTGAAGTGGTCATTCCACCACCTCAGAGCTCCATGTTATTATTATCATCCAACAGAAATCATAAGAACATAAGAGAAGCCATGTTAGATCAGGCCAATGGCCCATCCAGTCCAACACTCTGTGTCACACAGTGGCCAAAAAAAATTATATATATATATATATATATATATATATATATATATATATATATATATATACACACACACACACACACACACACACACACACTGTGGCTAATAGCCACTGATGGACCTCTCCTCCATATTTTTGTCTAACCCCCTCTTGAAGGTGGCTATGCTTGTGGCCGCCACCACCTCCTGTGGCAGTGAATTACACATGTTAATCACCCTTTGGGTGAAGAAGTACTTCCTATTATCTGTTTTAACCTGTCTGCTCAGCAATTTCATCGAATGCCCATGAGTTCTTGTATTGTGAGAAAGGGAGAAAAGTACTTCTTAATCTACTTTATCCATCCCATGCATTATCTTGTAAACCTCTATCATGTCACCCCGCAGTCGACGTTTCTCCAAGCTAAAGAGCCCCAAGCGTTTCAACCTTTCTTCATAGGGAAAGTGTTCCAAACCTTTAATCATCCCAGTTGCCCTTTTCTGGACTTTCTCCAATGCTATAATATCCTTTTTGAGGTGCAGCGACCAGAACTGCACACAGTACTCCAAATGAGACCGCACCATCGATTTATACAGGGGCATTATGATACTGGCTGATTTGTTTTCAATTCCCTTCCTAATAATTCCCAGCATGGTGTTGGCCTTTTTTATTGCAAACGCACACTGTCTTGACATTTTCAGTGAGTTATCTACCACGACCCCAAGATCTCTCTCTTGGTCAGTCTCTGCCAGTTTACACCCCATCAACTTGTATTTGTAGCTGGGATTCTTGGCCCCAATGTGCATTACTTTGCACTTGGCCACATTGAACCGCATCTGCCACGTTGACGCCCACTCACCCAGCCTCAACAGATCCCTTTGGAGTTCCTCACAATCCTCTCTGGTTCTCACCACCCTGAACAATTTAGTGTCATCCGCAAACTTGGCCACTTCACTGCTCACTCCCAACTCTAAATCATTTATGAACAAGTTAAAGAGCATGGGACCCAGTACCGAGCCCTGCGGCACCCCGCTGCTTACCGTCCTCCACTGTGAAGACTGCCCATTTATACTCACTCTCTGCTTCCTATTACTCAGCCAGTTTTTGATCCACAAGTGGACCTGTCCTTTTACTCCATGACTCTCAAGCTTTCTAAGGAGCCTTTGATAAGGAACTTTATCAAAAGCTTTCTGGAAGTCAAGGTAAACAACATCTATCGGGTCTCCTTTGTCCACATGTTTATTCACCCCCTCAAAGAAAAGTAATAGGTTAGTGAGGCAAGATCTTCCCTTACAGAACCCATGCTGAGTCTTCCTCAATAACCCGTGTTCATCAATGTGCCTACTCATTCTGTCCTTGATAATGCTTTCTACCAACTTTCCCGGTATTGAAGTCAGACTGACTGGCCTACTCATTCTCTCAATGTGCCTACTCATTCATAATTGTTTCTACCAACTTTCCCAGTATTGAAGTCAGACTGACTGGCCTGTAATTTTCCGGATCTCCTCTGGAACCCTTTTTAAAGATGGGGGTGACATTTGCTACCTTCCAGTCCTCAGGAATTTCAATGAAAGATTACAGATTTTTGTCAAAAGCTCCACAAGTTCAACTTTGAGTTTTTTCAGAACTCTCGATGTATGCCATCCGGATCCGGTGACTTATTAGTTTTTAATTTGTCTATCAGTTGTAGGACCTCCTCTTTTGTCACCTCAATCTGACTCAGGTCTTTCAACACCCCTTCCAAAATTAGTGGTTCTGGGGCGGGCAAAAAGTTCTCATCTTCCACAGTGAAGACGGAGGCAAAACATGCATTCAGCTTCTCAGCCATTTCCCTATCCTCCTTCAGTAATCCTTTTATCCCATGGTCATCCAAGGGCCCCACTGCCTCCCTGGCTGGTTTCCTACTTCTAATATATTTGAAGAAATTTTTATTGTTGGTCTTTATGTTTTTTGCAATATGCTCCTCATAGTCCCTTTTTGCCTGCCTGATCACAGTCTTGCATTTGATTTGCTACAGCCTGAGTTCCCTTTTACTAATCTCACTTGGACTGGTTTTCCACCACTTAAAGGAGTCCTTCTTACCTTTTACAGCTTCCATTACTTTGTTTGTTAACCATGCAGGCCTTTTCTTATGCCTGTTTGTGCCTTTCTTAACTTGTGGTATGTATTTTATCTGAGCTTCTAGGATTATAGTTTTAAATAGTCTCCATGCTTCCCCAAGGGTTTTGACCATATTTACCTTTCCTTTCAGTTTCCTCCTCACATGCCTCCTCATCTCAGAGAATTTACCCATTTTAAAGTTAAACGTGGTTGTGGCAGTCTTTTTGGGCAACTCCCTATTTATATTTACCTTTCCTTTCAGTTTCCTCCTCACATGCCTCCTCATCTCAGAGAATTTACCCATTTTAAAGTTAAACGTGGTTGTGGCAGTCTTTTTGGGCAACTCCCTATTTATACAAACAGTGAAATCAATAACATTATGGTCACTGCTCCCAAGCGGCGCAATCACTTTTACATCTCTCACCAAGTCTTGGGCATTACTTAGGACCAAATCCAGGATCGCCCCACCCCTGGTAGGTTCTGAGACCATCTGCTCCATAGCACAGTCATTGAGAGCATCAAGAAACTCAATCTCTTTCTCTCGACCAGAACACATATTGACCCAATCAATCTGCGGGTAGTTAAAATCACCTGTTACGACACAGTTTTTACGTTTAGCTGCTATCTTTAAGCCTTCCATCATATTATAATCGTCCTCTCTCTTTTGATTTGGTGGGCGATAACAAACTCCCATAGTTAAATTTCCTTTTGGGCCCTCTATTTCAACCCAAAGCATTTCTAAAAGGGAATCTAATTCTCTGACCTCAGTCTTACTGGATTGTATATCCTCTCTGACATACAGAGCCACCCCACCTCCAACCCTTCCCTCCCTATCCTTCCGATATAACTTATATCCAGGAATCACCATGTCCCACTGATTCTCCTCATTCCACCAAGTTTCTGAAATTCCCACAATGTCTATGTTTTCTCCCAACACTAAGCATTCCAATTCACCAATTTTACTTCGAACATTTCTAGCATTTGCATAAAAACATCTATAATTTCCCAGGCAAGCTAGGCCCACCACCTTCCTCCTGCCGCCCCAAGACTCTAAAGAAGAAGAAGAAGAAGAAGAAGAAGAAGAAGAAGAAGAAGAAGAAGATATTGGATTTATATCCCGCCCTCCACTCCGAAGAGTCTCAGAGCGGCTCACAATCTCCTTTACCTTCCTCCCCCACAACAAACACCCTGTGAGGTGGGTGGGGCTGGAGAGGGCTCTCACAGCAGCTGCCCTTTCAAGGACAACTTCTGCCAGAGCTATGGCTGACCCAAGGCCATTCCAGCAGGTGCAAGTGGAGGAGTGGGGAATCAAACCCGGTTCTCCCAGATAAGAGTCCGCACACTTAACCACTACACCAAACTGGCTCTCCTCTGGCAGACAGTCCATACTGCTTGTCACCATCACAGTGGACAACTCTGATCCGTTACCCGGTAGAAAAATAGCAGCCAACCCTTCATCTCTTTGAGACGAGTCCTCCCGAGCCAGAGACTTTTCATCTCCTGTCAGCTTTCCCCCAAGATTTAGTTTAAAAACTGCTCTGCCACCTTTTTGATTTCTCCCCTCATTTCTCTATTTCCCTTTCTATTTCTTCCTCCGATTTCCTTGTTTCTCTTAATTCCCATTTCTTCTTCCCTTTCTTTCTTTATTTCCTTTTCTTTCCCTTTCTTCCCCTTTTTTATTTCCCTTTCTTTCCATTTCTCCCTCCTTTCTTTATTCCCTTTCATTCCATTTCTTCTCCTCTCCATTTCTTTATTTCCCTTTCTTCTCATTTTTATTTCCATTTATTTCAATTTCTTCCCCCATTTCTTTATTTTCCTTTATTATCCTTTCTTTCCTACATTTCATTTCCCTTTGTTCTCCCATTTCTTTCTTTCCATTTCTCCCCCTCCCCCTTCTCTCTGTAGAGCCTAAGTGGTGGGCATTGTGAAGGACTGCTGCTGGGGTATGTGGGTACCTTTAAAGGTCTGCTGGGAGCAGCTGCAGTTTCCACATGAAGGGAAGGGTGGCAGGGGTGGGAGGAGGGAGCCAGGTACCACCAGTTCAATTTGCACTTGATTATCCCAGATGGTGTGGCCTAATATGCTAACGAGTGTGTGACCTAATATGCTAACATTAGGGGATGTGGTCTAATATGCTAATGAGTTCCTGCTGGACTTTTTCTACAAAAAAAGTTCTGGACCTAGGCATTTGCCTAGGGTGGCAGGCTGGGTGTGTGTATGTGTGCCAAATTAGGCTCTTCCCACATGACTTCAAATAGAAAAACAATTATTTGCATTAATTTTGCTGGCCTGGCCCCAAAACCCTCCTGCTCGGTGGAGAACTGTTTCTTTAAGTTGATCATTTTGTATGGTCCACGAATAATGTTATAAATATCCAAATGGCCCTTGGCAGAAAAAAGGTTCCCCACCCCTGCACTAGGCTGATCCTGCACTGAGCAGGGGGTTGGACTATATGGTCTGTATGACCCTTTGACTTCTGTGATTCTATGCCTTGCGTGACATCTCCAGCACTATGGCATCACTTCTGGGTGACATCATCTCATTGGGGATGTTGTGCAACATCTTTGCCCACCCCTGGAAGGCCCCAAAATCTTTCTGCTAGATGGGCAAGAGAACCTGGCAGCCCTAGGTGAATGGGGGGAAATGGCTACTATGGAGACATGGGCAGGAAAATGGCTGCCATGTGGATGGGACTGGAAAATCCAGACTCTTCCACCAACATGACAGATTCATCCAGACTTTCCTACTATCTTTCCCAAAACTCTGCAACAAAGCAGATTTGGGAAAGATCAGAGAAAAGCTGGGGAGGCCTGAGAGGCAGGTCTATAGCTGTGCGGGAGCAGGGGAGTCCAGGCCCCTCCAATCAGCCCCTAGCTCTAACTTTATGGCCCCTCCAATCTGCTGCCAAGGTACTCATCATTGCCTTCATCTCCTGGGATAGGTAGCTGGAGATTGCTGATTTAGGGTTTAACAACTAGTGAAGGGAATGTAATGCACTTTTCAGCTCTCAAATTTGCTTTCTAGGGTGATTCCTCAGAGTTAAAAAAAAGGGGGGGGGAGTTCACAGGGTCTGCCATGTGTAAATTGTAACCCAGCCTTTCTCATTATTTCCTGAGGTTGCAAAAGACACACAGGAGAGATACAAAGCTAAGCCTCCCCTCCACTGGCTGAGGATTCCCCCACATCATTGGGGTAGGGAGGGAGGAGAGAGAGTGCATGTGAGAGAGTAGGAGTCTTTTTCCTAGGGTTTTGAAAACAGTAAGTGAACTTCCAATTTCAGGGGTGGGGAGAAGGAAGTGATACTATTTCTTTAGTTGTTGCATTCCTCTTTGCATTTTGACTCGTGTCTCAGCAGTAGTTTATTTCCTTGTTGACTGCCCTTGCTTGATGTGATTTATTGCACTCAGCTGCTTGATCTCTTTTTCTTCTCCTTTTCTGTGTGATACAAATCCATCGCCCCTTCCCCACCCTTTTTTGGGTGCAACTGAGTGGAAATGGGCTGACCAAGAGCAGGCTTCAGTTTCAGCAGGAGCTCACAGGAGCACATCTCCTGAACCTTTCTGAGGGTTCCCCTTCTTTCCCCCCACCTACACTGTCTATTGAATAGTAGATGCAGCTGCATAACAATCCCTGGATTAGGAGAATGGATAGCCAGACAGCCACCAGGGGCTTTGCCACACTCCCAGCAGCCTTCATTAACCCTGGAGAAGCCCATGCCACCCTTTCTCCACTTCTTATGTGATTTTGAGTGGTGGATGTCTTGCTGGCTTTTAGACTGGGGGTGGGGGGGCGGCAGCCCAGGAGAGCCCCAGGCAAGCAAGGCCTGCTTGGGCTGGCTGGATCTCTAGCCAGCCCAAGCAGGCTTTGCTCGCCCAGGGCTCTCCTTTCTTGCATCAGGTTGCTTTTGGCTGGGGGTGGCGGTATATGAAATGAGTCATGCTAATGAATTCCACCACCTATTTTTCTACAAAAAGACCCCTGCCCAAGAGAGGAGCTTTTCTCCCTCATTCAACCCTGTTCTATTCTGTTTTGTTGTTTTATTTCTGTTGTGTTTACTTTTAATTTGTTCTCAATTTGTTCTTAAGATTGAAACGGACAGGGGAATGGGACATTTATTCATTTACTAATGGAAGTGTTGATTTTAACTTTAGTTTTAGGTCCAAAACATTCTGTAGGTCTTACTTCTGTATGAGCATTCTACCCTGCCCACAGAACATAAGAACTTAAGAGCAGCCATGTTGAATCAGGCCAATTGGCCATCCAGTCCAACACTCTGTGTCACACAGTGGCACCAAGTGCCATCAAGAGGTCCACCAGTGGGCTAGAAGCCCTTCCACTGTGCCCCCCTAAGATCAAGAATACAGACTATTACTGCCCCCAGAGACAGAGTTCCAACAATAAGCTGTGGCTAAAAGCCACTGATGGACCTCTGCTCCATATGCTTATCCATTCCCCTCTTGAAGCTGTCTATGCTTGTAGTCGCCACCACCTCCTGTGGCAGTGAATTCCACATGTTAATCACCCTTTGGGTGAAGAAGTACTTCCCTTTATCAGTTCTAACACGACTGCTCAGCAATTTCATTGAATGGCCACGAGTTCTCGTGTTGTGAGAAAGGGAGAAAAGTACTTCTTTCTCTACCTTCTCTATCCCATGCATTATCTTGTAAATCTCTATCACATCACCCCACAGTCGACGTTTCTCCAAGCTAAAGAGCCCCAAGTATTTTAACCTTTCTTCATAGGGGAAGCGTTTCAACCCTTTAATCATTCTAGTTGCCTTTTTCTGCACTTTTTCCAATGCTATATCTTTTTTGAGGTGCGGTGACCAGAATTGTACAGAGTACTCCAAATGAGGCCGCACCATCTATTTATACAGGGGCATTATGAAACTGGCTGATTTGTTTGGTAGAATAGCTGCAATCAAAATGAATATCTTACCAAGAATAATGTATTTGTTTCAAACTATTCCTATTGTGAAGGATGGCAAACAATTTGATAAATGGCGAAGGAAAATCTCAGAATTTGTGTGGGCTGGGAAGAAACCAAGGATTAAAATGAAAATTTTGACAGATTCAAAAGAAAGAGGTGGGTTTCAACTGCCGAATTTAAAATTACGGTATATCAGGAGGCAGTTTGTTTAGTGTGGATGAAAGAATGGACAACGTTGTTAAAAAACTTTTAGTGTTGGAAGGTAACAGAAATAAATTTGGCTGGCACGCGTATTTGTATTATGGAAAAAAGAAGATGGACGGTTTTTTCTCTCACCATTATATAAGAAATAATTTGCTAAATACATGGATTAAATACAAGAAATATGGAGATGAGAGAAGACCGTTATGGATAGTGCCAGCTGAAGTAATAAAAATAACGGCTGAGATAGGCGAAGAAAAGTGGTTGTCATATAATCAATTATTAAAAATACAAAGTGGCAAAATAGAACTGAAAATCGCTGAAGAGTTGAATCATAAATATGATTGGTTTCAAATGCAACAAATAAAGAGCTTGGTGGAGAATGATATTAAAACTGAAAGAATAAGGAAAGAGCAAACAGAATTGGAAAAAGTTCTGCTTGGAGACAATGATAAATTAATTTCAAAAGTATATAAATTACTTCTACAATGGTCTACAGAAGATGAAGTAGTGAAATCTCAAATGATTAAATGGGCAATTAATGTAAATAAAGAAATACAGATGGAAACTTGGGAATATTTGTGGAAGAACTCTATGAAACTTTCAACATGTCAAAGTATTAAAGAAAACTGTTGTAAGATGATGTATAGATGGTATATAACTCCTAAAAATTGGCAAAGATGAATAATAAGATGCCAGACAGATGTTGGAAATGTAAAAAGCATGAAGGTTCTTTCTACCATATGTGGTGGACTTGTGAAAGAGCTATAATGTTTTGGCAGATGATTCAGCAAGAGATTTCTAAGATCTTGGGATATGAGTTTAACAAAGTTGCAGAGACTTTTCTGTTGGGACTACAAATGGAAAAATTTCCAAAAGAAGATAGAACTTTAATCTGGTACTTGCTCTCAGCCACTAGGACATTGTATGTGCAGTTGTGGAAGCAAGAAAAAATACCAGAGAAATGGGATTGGACTAAAAAAGTTATGACATGGAGTGAAATGGACAAATTAACAAGAATATTAAGAGACTATGATTTGGAAGTTTTAAAGACAGAATGGAAAAAGTTTAGAAGATATGTAGAAAAAGTGGAAAATAAAAGGACATTGGGCAATCTTTGATAATGATTAAGTTTTAAAAAGAAGAATATAAATTTTTGTTTTAATAGTTAAGGGTGCCTTTAAATATTTGCATTTTAAGTAAACAACACCGGCGGGGGTCAAGTAACGGGGGGAGGGGTGGGTAGAAAGTAATATATGGGGTAGATAAAAGAAGAGTTTTTTTTAAAGATGTAAGATATAGATTTATTACCATATGTTACCAATAAAATTGTTTTAAACCGGAACTGGCTGATTTGTTTTCAATTCCCTTCCTAATACCGTATTTTTCGCACCATAAGACGCATTTTCCCCCCAAAAAAATTGAGGTAAAAAGTATGTGCTTCTTATGGAGCGATGGTACCATACGTACCTTCCTCCGGGGGGGGGGGGGGAGATCTGCTGCCTCCTTCCCGGCACTTCCCCGTGCCTGCCTGCCTGGCTCCAGCTCTGACGCTTACAGCAAGCGCCAGGATCACTCCCTCCGCCCTCCGATCCCAGCGCTTGCTTTAAGCATCAGCGCTGAAGCCAGGCAGGCAAGCAGGGAGAAAGCACGCCGCCCCCTCCACAGTCGGCGCTCGCGAAGCGCTGGGTTTGCGGAGGGGGCGGGTGCTTCCTCTGCCTGGCTTCAGCTGCTCTTACAGCAAGTGCTGGGATCGCAGGGTGGAGGAAGCGATCCCGGCGCTTGCTGTAAGAGCAGCTGAAGCCAGACAGGCAGGCAGGGGGAAAGCACGCCGCCCCCTCCACAGCCCAGTGCTTTGCGAAGCGCTGGGTTTGCGGAGGGGGCGGGTGCTTCCTCTGCCTGGTTTCAGCTGCTCTTACAGCAAGTGCCGGGATCGCTCCAGGCAGGCAGGGGGAAAGCACGCCGCCCCCTCCACAGCTAGGGTGACCATAATGTCTGAAGGCCAGCCAGGGACACCTTGGGGGGGGGAAGGTAGGGGTGTGCGCGCGTGCGAAGCGCGTGCGCCGCCGGAAACAGGAAGTGACGTCACTTCCGGTGACGTCACTTCCGGTGATGTCATGCCACTGCCGGAAACAGGAAGTGACACCACTTCCTGTGACATCATTTCCCCCGCGTCACCTGCCGGAAACGGGAAGTGACATCACTTCCTGTGACATCACTTCCCCCAAATGACATCATTTCCCCCAAATGCCACTGCCGGAAACAGGAAGTGATGTCACAGCACTTCCTGTGACGTCCCCAAAAATCCCCTAAATATCACCGCCGGAAACAATTTTGTTCTCAAATCCTGTATATACTTCATCAGTATATGGGATAAGGCACTTTCTCAACTGTGCTGCATAATGCAGCCTATTTATTTTGTCCTGTTTGCTCTGTTGGCTCTATCTGCGCCACCTTCATCACTTTCGGGGTGTGGATCCCCCAGTGGGGTGGTCTCCCAACTCCCTCCGCTGGCTGTTTCTCATAGCCCTGCGCGCCCTCTTTCATTTGATATGTGTCCCGTGCGGGTGCCACCCTCCCGCCAGGAGATGCCGCAAAATGAGCCCCCTTGAGGCTTATGGCGGCAGGGCTCGGGGGAAGCGAGCTAGACTGCTGTTCTTTTGAGGGGTTATAGAGTGTTTCGAGCCCGTCCCTGTGGCATCAGTCCCATCGTTGTGGGACCCAGGGGGCCGGCGCAGCAGCACACCGAAGCAGCCTGTCACAGGTCGAGATGCAGGACAGGAACCTGGAAGTGACCGACAGGCTGCTTCAGCGTGCCGCTGCGCCGGCCCCCTGGGCCCCACAACGATGGGACCGATGCCACAGGGACGGGCTCAAAACACTCTATGACCCCTCAAAAGAACAGCAGTCTAGCTCGCTTCCCCCGAGCCCTGCCGCCATAAGCCTCAAGGGGGCTCATTTTGCGGCATCTCCCGGCGGGAGGGTGGCATCCGCACGGGACACATATCAAATGAAAGAGGGGGCGCAGGGCTATCAGAAACAGCCGGCGGAGGGAGTCGGGAGACCACCCCACTGGGGGATCCACACCCCGAAAGTGATGAAGGTGGCGCAGATAGAGCCAACAGAGCAAACAGGACAAAATAAATAGGCTGCATTATGCAGCACAGTTGAGAAAGTGCCTTATCCCATATACTGATGAAGTAAATACAGGATCTGAGAACAAAATTGCACCAGAAGACACAAACACAAAGCTCCCTTACACTGAATCAGTGCTTGGGTCCACCAAAGTCAATATTGTCACATAAGAACATAAGAGAAGCCCTGTTGGATCAGGCCAGTGGCCCATCCAGTCCAACACTCTGTGTCCCATAAGAACATAAGAGAAGCCCTGTTGGATCAGGCCAATGGCCCATCCAGTCCAACACTCTGTCTCACATAAGAACATAAGAGAAGCCCTGTTGGATCAGGCCAGTGGCCCTTCCAGTCCAACACTCTGTGTCACATAAGAACATAAGAGAAGCCCTGTTGGATCAGGCCAGTGGCCCATCCAGTCCAACACTCTGTGTCCCATAAGAACATAAGAGAAGCCCTGTTGGATCAGGCCAATGGCCCATCCAGTCCAACACTCTGTCTCACATAAGAACATAAGAGAAGCCCTGTTGGATCAGGCCAGTGGCCCTTCCAGTCCAACACTCTGTGTCACATAAGAACATAAGAGAAGCCCTGTTGGATCAGGCCAGTGGCCCATCCAGTCCAACACTCTGTGTCACATAAGAACATAAGAGAAGCCCTGTTGGATCAGGCCAGTGGCCCATCCAGTCAAACACTCTGTGTCCCATAAGAACATAAGAGAAGCCCTGTTGGATCAGGCCAATGGCCCATCCAGTCCAACACTCTGTGTCCCATAAGAACATAAGAGAAGCCCTGTTGGATCAGGCCAGTGGCCCATCCAGTCCAACACTCTGTGTCACATAAGAACATAAGAGAAGCCCTGTTGGATCAGGCCAGTGGCCCATCCAGTCCAACACTCTGTGTCACATAAGAACATAAGAGAAGCCCTGTTGGATCAGGCCAGTGGCCCATCCAGTCCAACACTCTGTGTCCCATAAGAACATAAGAGAAGCCCTGTTGAATCAGGCCAATGGCCCATCCAGTCCAACACTCTGTGTCCCATAAGAACATAAGAGAAGCCCTGTTGGATCAGGCCAGTGGCCCATCCAGTCCAACACTCTGTCACATAAGAACATAAGAGAAGCCCTGTTGGATCAGGCCAGTGGCCCCTCCAGTCCAACACTCTGTGTCCCATAATAAGAACATAATAAGAAGCAAGACTTACCTATTTGATGTGTGGCTGGCTCAATGGAAGGTCCCAGCAGGTGAGCAGGGCAGCGCGGGGAACGCAGCCAGGCCAGGCCGGGGATCGCTGGGTGGCCTGCGCCGCCGGGCCCAGCGCCGCCACGCCCAGCGCCGCCACGCCCAGCGCCGCCGCGCCCAGCCACCCAGCAGGAAGCGGGGCCGGGCGGGCAGCGCAGCCAGGCCAGCCCGGGGCTTGCTCGGTGCCAGGGCCAGAGGGCTCAGCCACCGAGCAGGTGAGTGGGACAGGGGCGGGCAGCGACCCAGAAGGTGAGCCGGGAAGGGGGGGGAGGGCCTGGGATCGCTGGGCCGGCGCCGCGCCAGCCCAGCGACCCAGAAGGTGAGCCGGGGGAAGGGGAGGGAGGGCCTGGGATCGCTGGGCCGGCGACGCGCCAGCCCAGCGACCCAGAAGGTGAGCCGGGAAGGGGGGGGAGGGCCTGGGATCGCTGGGCCGGCGACGCGCCAGCCCAGCGACCCAGAAGGTGAGCCGGGGGAAGGGGGGGGAGGGCCTGGGATCGCTGGGCCGGCGACGCGCCAGCCCAGCGACGCAGAAGGTGAGCCGGGAAGGGGGGGGAGGGCCTGGGATCGCTGGGCCGGCGCCGCGCCAGCCCAGCGACCCAGAAGGGGAGCCGGGAAGGGGGGGGAGGGCCTGGGATCGCTGGGCCGGCGCCGCGCCAGCCCAGCGACCCAGAAGGGGAGCCGGGAAGGGGGGGGAGGGCCTGGGATCGCTGGGCCGGCGCCGCGCCAGCCCAGCGACGCAGAAGGTGAGCCGGGAAGGGGGGGGAGGGCCTGGGATCGCTGGGCCGGCGCCGCGCCAGCCCAGCGACCCAGAAGGGGAGCCGGGAAGGGGGGGGAGGGCCTGGGATCGCTGGGCCGGCGCCGCGCCAGCCCAGCGACCCAGAAGGTGAGCCGGGGGAAGGGGAGGGAGGGCCTGGGATCGCTGGGCCGGCGACGCGCCAGCCCAGCGACCCAGAAGGTGAGCCGGGAAGGGGGGGGAGGGCCTGGGATCGCTGGGCCGGCGCCGGCCCAGCGACCCACTAGGGGAGCCGGGAAGGGGGGGGAGGGCCTGGGATCGCTGGGCCGGCGCCGCGCCAGCCCAGCGACCCAGAAGGTGAGCCGGGGGAAGGGGAGGGAGGGCCTGGGATCGCTGGGCCGGCGACGCGCCAGCCCAGCGACCCAGAAGGGGAGCCGGGAAGGGGGGGGAGGGCCTGGGATCGCTGGGCCGGCGCCGCGCCAGCCCAGCGACCCAGAAGGTGAGCCGGGGGAAGGGGAGGGAGGGCCTGGGATCGCTGGGCCGGCGACGCGCCAGCCCAGCGACCCAGAAGGTGAGCCGGGAAGGGGGGGGAGGGCCTGGGATCGCTGGGCCGGCGCCGGCCCAGCGACCCACTAGGGGAGCCGGGAAGGGGGGGGAGGGCCTGGGATCGCTGGGCCGGCGCCGCGCCAGCCCAGCGACCCAGAAGGTGAGCCGGGAAGGGGGGGGAGGGCCTGGGATCGCTGGGCCGGCGCCAGCCCAGCGACCCAGAAGGTGAGCCGGGGGAAGGGGGGGGAGGGCCTGGGATCGCTGGGCCGGCGCCGCGCCAGCCCAGCGACCCAGAAGGTGAGCCGGGAAGGGGGGGGAGGGCCTGGGATCGCTGGGCCGGCGCCAGCCCAGCGACCCAGAAGGTGAGCCGGGGGAAGGGGGGGGAGGGCCTGGGATCGCTGGGCCGGCGCCGCGCCAGCCCAGCGACCCAGAAGGTGAGCCGGGAAGGGGGGGGAGGGCCTGGGATCGCTGGGCCGGCGCCAGCCCAGCGACCCAGAAGGTGAGCCGGGAAGGGGGGGGAGGGCCTGGGATCGCTGGGCCGGCGCCAGCCCAGCGACCCAGAAGGTGAGCCGGGGGAAGGGGAGGGAGGGCCTGGGATCGCTGGGCCGGCGCCGCGCCAGCCCAGCGACCCAGAAGGTGAGCCGGGAAGGGGGGGGAGGGCCTGGGATCGCTGGGCCGGCGCCAGCCCAGCGACCCAGAAGGTGAGCCGGGGGAAGGGGGGGGAGGGCCTGGGATCGCTGGGCCGGCGCCGCGCCAGCCCAGCGACCCAGAAGGTGAGCCGGGGGAAGGGGAGGGAGGGCCTGGGATCGCTGGGCCGGCGCCGCGCCAGCCCAGCGACCCAGAAGGTGAGCCGGGAAGGGGGGGGAGGGCCTGGGATCGCTGGGCCGGCGCCGCGCCAGCCCAGCGACCCAGAAGTTGAGCCGGGAAGGGGGGGGAGGGCCTGGGATCGCTGGGCCGGCGCCGCGCCAGCCCAGCGACCCAGAAGGTGAGCCGGGAAGGGGGGGAGGGCCTGGGATCGCTGGGCCGGCGCCGGCCCAGCGACCCACTAGGGGAGCCGGGAAGGGGGGGGAGGGCCTGGGATCGCTGGGCCGGCGCCGCGCCAGCCCAGCGACCCAGAAGGTGAGCCGGGGGAAGGGGAGGGAGGGCCTGGGATCGCTGGGCCGGCGCCGCGCCAGCCCAGCGACCCAGAAGGTGAGCCGGGGGAAGGGGAGGGAGGGCCTGGGATCGCTGGGCCGGCGCCGCGCCAGCCCAGCGACCCAGAAGGTGAGCCGGGGGAAGGGGAGGGAGGGCCTGGGATCGCTGGGCCGGCGCCGCGCCAGCCCAGCGACCCAGAAGGTGAGCCGGGAAGGGGGGGGAGGGCCTGGGATCGCTGGGCCGGCGCCGCGCCAGCCCAGCGACCCAGAAGTTGAGCCGGGAAGGGGGGGGAGGGCCTGGGATCGCTGGGCCGGCGCCGCGCCAGCCCAGCGACCCAGAAGGTGAGCCGGGAAGGGGGGGAGGGCCTGGGATCGCTGGGCCGGCGCCGCGCCAGCCCAGCGACCCAGAAGGTGAGCCGGGAAGGGGGGGGAGGGCCTGGGATCGCTGGGCCGGCGCCGCGCCAGCCCAGCGACCCAGAAGTTG
The DNA here is from genome assembly GCF_032191835.1 of Heteronotia binoei. Classification (NCBI taxonomy): domain Eukaryota; kingdom Metazoa; phylum Chordata; class Lepidosauria; order Squamata; family Gekkonidae; genus Heteronotia; species Heteronotia binoei. The sequence goes on along the minus strand of NC_083243.1, from coordinate 113,484,366 downwards.
AGCCGGGGGAAGGGGAGGGAGGGCCTGGGATCGCTGGGCCGGCGCCGCGCCAGCCCAGCGACCCAGAAGGTGAGCCGGGGGAAGGGGAGGGAGGGCCTGGGATCGCTGGGCCGGCGCCGCGCCAGCCCAGCGACCCAAAAGGTGAGCCGGGGGAAGGGGAGGGAGGGCCTGGGATCGCTGGGCCGGCGCCGCGCCAGCCCAGCGACCCAGAAGGTGAGCCGGGGGAAGGGGAGGGAGGGCCTGGGATCGCTGGGCCGGCGCCGCGCCAGCCCAGCGACCCAGAAGGTGAGCCGGGAAGGGGGGGGAGGGCCTGGGATCGCTGGGCCGGCGCCGCGCCAGCCCAGCGACCCAGAAGGTGAGCCGGGAAGGGGGGGGAGGGCCTGGGATCGCTGGGCCGGCGCCGGCTCAGCGACCCACTAGGGGAGCCGGGAAGGGGGGGGAGGGCCTGGGATCGCTGGGCCGGCGCCGCGCCAGCCCAGCGACCCAGAAGGTGAGCCGGGGGAAGGGGAGGGAGGGCCTGCGCAGAGCCCGCCACACCGCTGTGCGCATGTGCAGGGACGCTGACTCCCTCACTCCCCGCCTTCCCCGCCCGCCGGCTAAACCGGGACTTTTTAATGGTCCCGGTATAGCCAGGGCGGGATGCGGGAATTGGTGGCCAGAACCGGGAAAGTCCCGGGAGACCGGGACGGTCTGGCCACCCTATCACAGCCCAGCGCTTTGCAAAGCGCTGGGTTTGCGGAGGGGGCGGGTGCTTCCTCTGCCTGGCTTCAGCTGCTCTTACAGCAAGTGCCGGGATTGCTCCAGGCAGGCAGGGGGAAAGCACGCCACCCCCTCCAGAGCCCAGCGCTTTGCGAAGCGCTGGGTTTGCGGAGGGGGCGGGTGCTTCCTCTGCCTGGCTTCAGCTGCTCTTACAGCAAGCGCCGGGATCGCAGGGTGGAGGGAGCGATCCCAGCGCTTGCTGTAAGAGCAGCTGAAGCCAGGCAGGCAGGCAGGGGGAAAGCACGCCGCCCCCTCCACAGCCCAGCACTTTGCGAAGCGCTGGGCTTGCAGAGGGGGCGGGTGCTTCCTCTGTGCCTGCGTGCCTGGCTGGGAGACAAGCGGTGAGATCGCTCCCTCCGCCCCCATCACAAACCCAGCACTTCGCAGGAAACGATCTCGCCGCTTGTCTCCCAGCCAGGCATGCAAGCGCGGGGGAAGCACGCCGGTGCCTGCGTGCCTGGCTGGGAGACAAGCGGCGGGATCACTCCCTGCGAAGTGCTGGGTTTGCTGTGGGGGCGGAGGGAGCGATCTTACCGCTTGTCTCCCAGCCAGGCACCTGCGTCTAATGGTCCGGAGCAGCCAATGGACCAAAAAATACGGTAATTCCCATATGGCGTTGGCCTTTTTTATTGCAATCACACACTGTCTTGACATTTTCAGTGAGTTATCTACCATGACCCCAAGATCTCTCTCTTGGTCAGTCTCTGCCAGTTCGCACCCCATCAACTTGTATTTATAGCTGGGATTTTTGGCCCCAATGTACATTACTTTGCACTTGACACAATGAACCTTATTTGCTATGTTGACGCCCACCACCCAGCCTCGACACATCCCTTTGGAGTGCCTCACAATCCTCTCTGGTTTTCACCCCCCTGAACAATTTAGTGTCATCTGTAAATGTAGCCACTTCACTGCTTACTCCCAACTCCAAATCATTAATGAACAATGATTTGTGGCACCCCACTGTAATCTTCCACTGCAAAAATTGCCCATTTATACTCACTCTATGCCTCCTATGAATTAGCCAGTTTTTATCTATTAGAGGACTTGTCCTTTTACTCCATGACTCTCGAGCTTACTAAGGAGCCTTTGATGAGGAACTTTATCAAAAACTTTCTGGAAGTCATGGTAAGCCACATCTATTGGGTCCCCTTTGTCCATATGTTTGTTCACCCCCTCAAACAACTCTAACAGGTTAGTGAGACAAGAATGTTCCCTTAAAGAATATATGCTGAGTCTTCCTCAATAACTTGTGTTCATCAATGTGCCTACTCATTCTCTCAATGTGCCTACTCATTCATAATTGTTTCTACCAACTTTCCCAGTATTGAAGTCAGACTGACTGGCCTGTAATTTTCCGGATCTCCTCTGGAACCCTTTTGAAAGATGGGGGTGACATTTGCTACCTTCCAGTCCTCAGGAACGGAGGCAGATTTCAATGAAAGATTACAGATTTTTGTCAGGAAATCCACAAGTTCACCTTTGAGTTCTTTCAGAACTTTTGGATGTATGCCATCCATGGCTGGTGACTTATTAGTTTTTAATTTGTCTATCAGTTGTAGGACCTCCTCTCTTGTCACCTCAATCTGACTCAGGTCCTTCAACACCCCTTCCAAAATTAGCGGTTCTGGAGTGGGCAAACACTTCTCGTCTTCCACAGTGAAGTAAAAGGTAAAGGTAGTCCTCTATGCAAGCACCAGTCATTTTTGACTCTGGGGTGACGTTGCTTTCACAACGTTTTTACGGCAGACTTTTTATGGGGTGGTTTGCCATTGCCTTTCCCAGTCATCCACACTTTCCCCCCAGCAAGCTGGGTACTCATTTTACAAACCTTGGAAAGCTGAGTCAACCTGAAGCCGGCTACCTGAACCAGCTTTCACTGGGATCAAACTCAGGTCGTGAGCAGAGGGCTCCGACTGCAGTACTGCAGCTTTACCACTCTGCGCAACGGTGAAGATGGAGGCAAAAAATGCATTCAGCTTCTCAGTCATTTCCCTGTTCTCCTTCAGTAATCCTTTTACCCCTTGGTCATTCAAGAGCCCCACTGCCTCCCTGGCTGCTTTCCTGCTTCTAATATTTGAAAAAAAATTATTGTTGGTCTTCATGTTTTTTGCAATATGCTCCTCAGAGTCCCTTTTTGTCTCCCAGATCACAGTCTTGCATTTGATTTGCCACAGCCTGTGTTCGCTTCTATTAACCTCACTTGGACTAGCTTTCCATCACTTAAAGGAATCCTTCTTACCTTTTACAGCTTCCATTACTCTGTTAACCATGCAGGCTTTTTCTTATACCTATTTGTGCCTTTCCTAACTTATGGTATATTTTTTATCTGAGCTTCTAAGATTGTAGTTTTAAATAGCCTCCAAGCTTCCCCAAGGGTTTTGACTCTATTTACCTTTCCTTTCAGTTTTCTCTTCACATACCTCCTCATCTCAGAGAATTTACCCCTTTTAAAGTTAAAAGTGGTTGTGTTGGTCTTTTGGGGCAACTTCCTATTTATACAAACGGTGAAATCAATAACATTATGGTCACTGCTCCCAAGCGGTGCAATCACTCTTACATCTCTCACCAGGTCTTGGGCAGTACTTAGGACCAAATCCAGGATCACCACACCCCTGGTAGGTTCTGTGACCATCTGCTCCATAGCACAGTCGTTGGGAGTGTCTAGAAACTCAATCTCTTTCTCCCAACCAGAACACATATTGATCCAATCAATCTGCAGGTAGTTAAAATCACCTAATATAAAACAGTTTTTACATTTAGCCACTATCTTTAATTCTTTCATCATATTATAATTGTCCTCTATCTTTTGATCCTATAGTTAAATTTCCTTTTGGGCCCACTATTTCGACCCAAAGCATTTCTAATTCTCTGACCTTCTCAATCTTACTGGACTGCATACCCTCTCTGACATACAGAGCCACCCCACCTCCAAGCCTTCGCTCCCTATCCTTCTGATATAATTTATATCCAGGAATCACCGTGTCCCACTGATTCTCCTCATTCCACCAAGTTTCTGAAATACCAACAATGTCTATGTTTCCCCCCAACACTAAGCATTCCAACTCCCCAATTTTACCTTGGACACTTTTAGCATTTGTATACAAACATCTATAATTTCCCAGGCAATTTAGGCCTGCAACCTTCCTCCTGCTGCCTCGAGACTTTGGCAGACAGTCCATACGGTTTGTCACCATCTCAGCAGACAACTCTAATCCATCGCCTGGTAGAAAAGTAACAGGTAACCCCTCATCTCTTTGAGATGAGTCCTCCCATACCAGAGACATTTCATCTCCTGTTGGCTTTCCCCCAAGATTTAGTTAAAAAACTGCTCTGCCACCTTTTTGATTTTAAGCGCCAGCAGCCTGATTCCTTCTGGGGACAAGTGGAGACCATCTCTTTTGTACAGCTCTCGCTTGTTCCAAAAAGCATCCCAGTGCCTAACAAACTTAAACCCTTCCTACCTACATGATCATCTCATTCACGCATTGGGACTTCTAATTTGTGCCTATCTCTCCAGTCCTGCACGTGGTACAGGTAGCACTTCTGAGAAGGCTACCTTGGAGGTTCTGGCCTTGAGTCTGCTGCCTAGCAGCTTAAATTTTTCCTCCAGGATCTCATGACTGCATTTCCCCACATTGTTGGTGCCAACATGCGCCACAACCACTGACTTATCCCCAGCACTGTCTATCAGCCTATCTACAACACGTATAATGTCCACTACCTTTGTACCAGGCAGGCAAGTCACCACATGGTCAGTATGTGGTTTGCCAACCAGCAGTCTACTTGCCTAAGGATTGAATCACAAACTACCAAGACCCCCCCTCTCTCCCTGACCAGGGATGGTTCCTTGGCGCAAAAGGATACCTGCTCACCAACTGAAGACGAGGTCCCTTCTGAGGGTGCATTCCCCTTATCCTCAGCACCATGCCCTGATCCCTCTCGACCCTCATGCTCCCTGGCAGCAATGGGGCTGCCATGTTCAGAATGGGGCTCATCTAACAAGTCCCCAAGAGTCTTCTATGAGTGCCTCACTGTCTCTGCTTCTCCAGGTCAGACACCTCAGCCTCAAGGGTTAGAACTTGTTCCCTGAGGACCAGGAGCTCCTTGCATCGAGCACACACCCAAGACTTCTGTCCAGTGGGCAGATAGTCATACATATGACACTCAGTGCAAAACATTGGAAAGCCCCCACCCCCCTGCTGGCATTCTACTTCATTATAGTTTTTAAAATATACAGTCCCTCCTTCAAAACCTTTTGTGTTTATGTGGCTTTCCTTCTGGAAAATCTACTTACCTTATTGGGAACACAAGGAAAATAGGGATCCTGGTTCCTGGTCCTTCCAGGGCTTCTTACAGAGCCCACAGGCCAAGAGCCCGTCTCGTGCCAAAGGCTTGCGCTTCTGGCAAGGTGCAGCCTAATAATGCAAAGAGGGTGGGGCCTCAGTCTGCCCCAGGTAACACAGACACTCCCAATGAGGAACAATCACCTACAATCAGCAACAATCATCTACAGCCCACTCAAAACAAACAAGCAGCATTTTCCCAGCAACCACACAAACTCAGACTCTCAGCAACTTCCCCCAGCTGTTTAGAAAGCCAAGGCTCGGCCCTTCCCAGCCAAGCCGACATCGCCGGCGTTCAGGCTGGGGGCCGCATTTGCCCTCACGGAAGAATGAGAGCAGCTTCCGACAGCCCCAGCCCATCTGGGGCTTGAGCGTGGCGTGGCGCCAGGGCTATATAAACCCTGGCCCCGCCCGGACTGAGTGTGGCTGTCTTTGGGCTCTCTGAGGGAGAGCCACGTGCGGTGGAGCTCGGCGGTGCGAGGCCTTGGGATGCCGGTCTGGGTCCAGTCGGAGGGATTCAAGGAGCAAACAGCGGCGCTGGCGGCGGCTGAGGCGCTTGGCGGCCAGTGGCAGCGCTTGCGAGGGCTTTAGTTCTTCGTCCCTTCGGGACTGGGCGTTAGTGCGGCGTTGGTGGGGTCGCTGGGTGGGTGACATCTCCCCCCCACCACCACCACCAGGCTCGTTCCGCCCAGGCCACTTCTCGCCGGGTGTGGGAAGAGTGAACGGCAGCGCTGGCGGGAAGAGCGAACGGCAGCGCTGGCGGCGACGGAGGCGTGAGCGGCCTGAGGCAGCGCGTGCAAGCGCAGCAGTCTTCGTCCCTTCGGGTTGCGGCGATAGACAGGGTTTTAATTGGTTCCTGGGTGGGTGGCATCTCCCCCCCCCTCCTTAACTGGCCAGTTCTGCCCAGGCTATTTTCCCGGCGAACTGGGGGTTGGGAGCGGGGTACACTCTGGCCGCCTCTTACGCTGCGAAGTACCCCCCCCCCGTTAAGGCAGCAAAAGGAGGTCGGAAAGGCGCGGCAGCCACTGCGCACGGCCTGTAATGCGCTCGGCAGCCATTTTGAAAGGACCTTACTCAGGTGGTCGTGGAGGCTGGATTTATCGCACGCGGTGGTCATTTCAGCCGAGGTAGGAGAGGACCCCGTGGCAGATGGTTGAGCTTGGCCTGTGGTGCAGGCGGGGCCATTTTGTGCTAGATAGGGCTTATGGTATTGTAGGCGATCGTGAACGACTGCAGTATATGCGGCGGCCATCTTAGGTGGACCCCTACGGTCCCGGGTGGCGGAGCGACCTGATGGCATCCCCATGCTCACTGCAGGGATGTGGCTGCCATCTTGAAGTATAAAATGAGTTATTTAAAATGCCAAGAGAACCTGCAGCATGGAGGGATCAGGAGCTCATCTCACCCCCTGTGCGCCTTTCAGATTATTCTGTATTCTGCTATAATCTGCAACGATGCAATTTTGCAGTAGAGGTAGTTCATCCATTCATTTGTAAACCAAACTATGATAATTAAATGATAGTCAAATGTTGGAGATTCAGCTGTTTTTGGAGTTAGAGATGAGGTTCAACAGTCTCCACAATTTGTGATATCATGGAATTATAGTAAAAGAACATGGCATTAAGTATTTGGCAATTTCTCCCTGATCTGGTGAGGTTGGCTGTTAGAACAATACGCTGTGGCTAATAGCCACATATATTCCTATGTTTGTCCAATCCCCTCTTGAAGCTGGCTATGCTTGTGGCCACTGCCGCCTCCTGTGGCAGTGAATTTCACATGTTAATCACCCTTTGGGTGGGGGTTTAGGTTTCAACCTGAGCCCTTGGGGGGGTCTCCCCCCCTCATTTATTGTGCCTGATTAGGACCCGGCTTTGGCTTATCCACCCCCCCCCCATCCTTCTGGGCTGATGGCGGTGTGGCTCACTTAACTTGTAGCATCTCTGTGGTGCGGCCGGGATTAGGGGCATTAGCTGGCGCCTGCGCTGTACCAGCTAACGGTTGGGGAGTTGTAAGAGTTATTCGACGCAGAGTGTTAGTGCTGCTGTACTGCAGTCCTATGCTCTGCTCATGCTCTGAGTTCGATCCCTGACTGAGGCAGGGTGTTCAGGTAGCCGGCTTGAGGTTGACCTAGCTTTCCACCTGGAGGCGGATTGGGGTCTTGCCTGATCTTTCCCTTAGTTGGGTTGGGTGGCTACAGGGTAGCTTAACCTTCTGGGCACCCAGCCACTTATTGTGCCATTTAGACTCGACGGGGGAACTGGGACCGGCTTGGAGGGTGCCCTACGGTTATTGCTGTGGTCCTGGCTGCGTATTTGAGGTGTCTTGATGGCTCCCATGATAGAGCTGGGCAGGTTTAAGGGCAATCAGCCCGCCCGGCCCGGGGGCGATGCCTGCTGCCTGGCCTTGTTGAGGTGCCGGGTCAGGGGATGTGGGTTTGAAGGGCCATTAAGGGCCAGTAGAGGCCCTCGAGCAGTAAATAGTTGCCATGGGTGCTCCCATCTAGGGGGGACGTCGCCGCACCCCTCGGTGCTCGGTGCCGCTAGCTTTTGAGTCGGCGGTTCTGGCCCGCTTTGTTACTTCACGGGGCGGCGCACCTGGGCCCGAACCTCAATTGGAATCGGAACAAAAGGATGGTCTGGAGAGGCGTCCGTCGGGGGAGCAGGCAGGCGGTGCCGCGTCTGGAGGCAAAGTGCAGCGGACCCCAGGTGGAGGTGGAACGCCCTTGGTATTGGCGTAAGCTTGGGGCGTGGCACGAGGTGCAAGGTGGTGGCTCCAGGTAATGCCGGGTGTGCTAGGCAGAAAACCCACCCTGCAACATCAAGCATGAGGGTCGGCTTTGCGGTGTGGCTCACGCCTCCTCCGCCTGTATTAGGCTGAAGTCGCGGTCTGGGGGGCAGGTGCCCCGGTGGTGGTGGCAATCGGCAGCCCCCCCTGGAAAGGGGGTCCAGCCCCATTAGACTGAGGGTACTCAATTGATTTTTGAGGAAGTTCCCACGTGAAGCGGACGGCCAGTGAGTGACTATTGAGGAAGTTCCCACGTGAAGCGGATGGCCAGTATCTGTCCAAGGTGTTTCTCTTTGGGGTTTGGGATCCTTTATCGGGGGCCTGGGCCAATCTTCAGTCTGTCCAGAGGTTTCTCTTTGGGGTTTCGGATCCCTTATCAGGGGGCCTGGGCCAATCTTCAGTCTGTAAAGACGGGTCTGGAGTATGTTGTTGGGGTTAAGAGCGCCAGAGAGCGCCTGGAAGGCTGGGTCTTAGGACCCCTTTTTGGGACGCCGCCTATACCCACATTGTGTGTATTTTCCCCGAGGGTGGTGCCTAGTAAAGCGCCAAGGGAATATCGCCTCATTCTTCACCGGTCCTACCCCAGAGGGGCGTTGGTGATTTATGGAATTATGTTTGGTATGAAATACACTTCCTTTGACCAGTCGACTAAAGTACGGTGGTTTGTGGTGTTTGGGCAGCGTTGCCAATATGCCATTCAGGCGGCATTCTTGTTAGTTCATCACTAGGATTATGAGTTTCTGGGGTTTTTGTATCGAGAGCAAATCTTACATGGATCGGGCCCTCCCGACAGGGTGCTCGGTCTATCGCACGGCATTCAAGCGCTTTGGCTCCTTGGTGGAGTGGGCGTTATTGGATGGACCGGGTTTTAATGACATGGCGCACTATTGGGGTGCCTACCTTTTGTCGGCCCAGCAGGTACAAGGTGATGCGCCTGGATTTTACAGGCTTTTCATGAGTTGGCCATCGAGCTGGGGGGTACCTTTGGTGTATGAGAACACCGAGGGGCCCAGTACGGTGCTTACATTCCTTCGGCATTGAGCTCGATACCCACCAGCGGGCACTTCTGCCGCTGGTAAAAGTGGTTGCTGACTTTAGGGGCCGGTTGGCCGTTCTTAGTGGGCACCGCAAGGTGTCGACGCTCTAATTACAGTAGGTGGTAGGTCACCTTAACTTTGCACGAAGTTGGGGGCAACTGGTGCGGTCTCTTTGAGGTATTTGGGATGCCAGGGACACCTGCGTTGGACAGCGGGTTCAGTATGGTCCCGCCATTTTTGGAATTTTTTCCAATTCTAGTGGCAGTTTGGCTTAGGGTGAGCTACTCACTGACCAGTTTGGACTTGTTTGGGGCGATAACATGGCGGTAGTACATGTTATCAACGCCTTGACCTCTAAGTCGTGTGGGTGATGAGCTTGGTAGGCTATTCACACTTCATTACCTCCGGTGGAATTTTGGGTTCCTGGTAGGGCACGTGCCCGGAGGTTGCAATGGGGCGGCGAACGCGCTACCTTGCTAATAGCTGTGGCGTTCTTGGCAGCTCGCAGCCGACGCAATTCCCCCCGGACCTCTGGCATTTGGAAGCTGAAGCTGGTAGGGACATCCGGCTGGCTTTGGCAGCTAGTACCAGGGGGGTGTATAGTGGGGCGGCTTTCCTAGGGCCGCGGTGCTTCAGGATTTCTGGCCGATTTTGACGGCTCATGGTGCTTCAGGATTACTGGCCGATTTCGACGGCTCCTATTATGCAATCCTGCGCGCTGCAGAGAGAGAGGTTTGGAGTTGAGGACTATTAGGTGCCACCTGGCGGTGCTGGCCTTTATTGGTAAAGTCCACGGGTTTGCTGAGAAAGCCTACTAACAGAAGGGCATATGACAAGCGGCTTCCCAGTTTCGGGCACTTGAGTGCACCGCAGGGCCGCATGTTGGTTGGCTGGTTCCGTGGCCCGGGTTATGCGGTCTGCTTCATGCGGCCACGTCGATGGCCTGTTTTTCGGATGTTATGTGTCAGCTAGTTAACTATGCAGCCTAAGGACTGACACTGCGGGAAGGGCGCCCCAGGCCGGGATCCAACATGGTTTGGTTGCCTGGGGGGCATTTTTGGAGGGCGAGGGTTTATCGCCTCTTGGTCATGACTTGTTCTGACAATTTTTTCTGTTTTTCAGGTGCTGTGGCTCGTAGTGAGAGGCAGCGTGTTCTCATCTGCGCGCACAGCAGGGCGTTCCAGGCGGCCCCTCGGGCCAGGCGGTCTTCAACGGGCACCCAGCTGGGCCTCAGCGACGGGGCAGTTGGAGAATGGCTGAGGCGCCAGGTGCTGGTGTAGGCCGTAGTGCGGAGAGAGGCAGGGCACCCTCTCCGCACATCTGGGTCTTTCGCTTGGACGGTCTCAGGGGAACACCTATGGCCCAGCACCAGTGTGCAGGTGGTCTGTATGAACCGCAGATGGGCATGTGGGGACTACAGATCACTGAACAGCCTCACCTGAGCGTATCTTTCCATGGGGGATTGACGCTAGCACAGGTGGTGAATGGCTCGGGGCCTGGCCGCTCAGCAACAACCCGAACCTGGCGGGCTTGTGCTGGGGGCAGGGTGTTCGCCCTTTGGACAAGGCGGGGTCAGGGTGTGACCCCAGGGGCTTGTCCTTCTTGGCTGGTCCTAGTATGGTCAGCTAGATCGCCATGCAAGACTTGGAGGTTCTCCCTTTCACCTGGGGAGACAGAGCGCGCTAGGCGCAAGGCCAATAGGGCCCTGTAGAAAGCCATGGATAATGGCTTGGGGATATTCTCCCTCATCCGGCCATATGCCGGATGGGGTGCATCTTTCGGAGTTGGGTAACCGGGCCTCTTTAGATTAGATGCGGCAGGGTTTGCGGTCGGCTCGGGGCCGTCCGGTGGGGTGCTAATGCCTAAGCAGAGGCTTGGCATTAGCGGTGGCCGGGGATGTGTTGGCCATAGTGTTTGCAGGGGAGCACCTATGGCCTAGCACCTTTGGTGCGTGTGGTCTGTATGAACCGCAGATGGGCTACACGGCTCAGTGCGGGGAATGCAGATCACGGGGAGCCTCATCTGGGGCGGATCTTTCCATGGGGGATCGATGCTAGCCCAGGTGGAGAAAGGCTGGAGGCCTGGCCGCTCAGTTACAACCCGAATATGGCGGGTTTGTGCTGGGGGCAGGGTTGCTCGCCCTTTGACAGGGCGGGGTCCGTGGGTGACCCCAGGGGCCTGTCTGGTTAGGTCTTACCCCTGCCGAGTTCACAGATTAATTGAGTTTAATAAAGCGGCCCGGTTTTAAACCCAATACTTTGTGTCTGTCTCTTATTTCGACTGGGGGGGCAAACACTCATCCTTGCAGCAGCATTCCTTTCCTGCTCTCTCCCAGAGCTCAAGCGTGCCAACATTTGCAAATTTCTAACATGTTAGTGTTGATGTTACTGTTCAGTAAAAGGCAGTCAAATTAAACCTGCCTTGCTGTGTCAGACCTGAGAAGCTGGTTAAAATAAATGTTCTGAAACAACAGAACCTGAAACAACAGAACTAAGTTACACACTTAAGCATAATAATGAGGACGCCAACAAAAAAAATGTGACCAACTAAATCAAAATCCTGGCTTTGGGCCCCACCAAATGAAAAATCCTGGGTACAGGCCTGCTGGGAAGTGCACAAATGCACTATGATGCTGTGGGGAAGCAATGGGGAGTGGGGGATGCTACTTCCCAAGAGCATCAAACCTAAGGCAAATATGTGGAAATGATCCTGCTGAGCAGCACTAGCAGCCAATGAAAGTGCCAGTGCAGCATGCCAAAAGAGGGAGCCTCAGCCCACTTGCATTCCATCCCCTCCCCCTTGTCACAGCAGCAACAGAGAAACTATGGCTGTAAATATAAAAGTACATAAAATGGTGAATTTTCACATTTACGCCAATGGCACCTTTAGTGTAGTGATCAAACCTCACAAAATTTAAAAGCCTGAATTCTGTTTAGCTGTTCACATCTAAGGAGGCATTTCAATCAACTTAAGCTTTCAGCAGTTTAGGCTAGCTACCAAAGTTCTGCTTCATTTCTACTCTCAATCTCAAATAATTTCTTTCTCCAGATTCTAAGGGAAATTTCTGGTCTCTCGCACTTGCATCAGCTGAGCATCACAGGGCCGTAGACAATAAGAGAATCCCTGGATCAGCCCCATCAGCGGAACCTTTTCTGCCTATTAGTCATTCAGCAATGGCTAAAATAAGCACTGACTTATGAGCCCAAAGGACCAATCCAAGTGGCAATATTTCAGTGCCCTTGGCACAGCCAGATACATTTTGTGGAGCTGACAAACACTGAGCTATAGAGGCCTTCATTAGTTTTTGACATGCAACTCCAGCAGGGGGATTCCTGCACAATATGGCTAAAGGCAAGTTTTTATGATGACAGGAGAGAAGAAAGACAACAGAAGAAAAAGCTGACAAGGGAAGACAAGCAGCAACTCAATTGTCCCAGCATTATTTGTAGCACATTTAATTTGTAAAAAGATATTGTAATGCACTAAACTGAAACTGGTTTCAGGAAACAGCAGTTAAAATTATAGCAATGTATATGTATAATATTCAAAAGACTGAAGTTTCACAAGGAATTTAGTGTGACCCTATGAGCATTTTATATGTTTAATTTCTCTGCCATGTCTACGTGAATGTCTGCTGCTTGAAGGGCACCTGATGTAATTAGTCAACTGATCAAAGCCACCAAGTATTACACCGTCTTTCGGTTTGCAAAGATATATTGTAAGGATTGTGCACAACACATAATAGACAATACAATAATTATAGAGGCCGGTAGTGCTAGGTCCCTTTAAAGTAACAGAAAAGTAATAGCAGGGCCCCATTTTGGATTGGATTGGATTGCAGCATGATGGGTGGGAGCAAGATAAACTCTTTAGCCCCACACTTTTCCCCCAAGCCCCATAGAACAACCATTTGAGCCACAGAGGCAAACATGGCAGCGCTCTATCCTTTGCCAATGCTCTCCCCCCCCACAGCATGAAACACAGTAGATTCACTATTTCAGAATGAGTAAATGGCAACCTCCCTTTTCCTGAACCATAGTCTCTGTCCAAATTGACACCCCTTTTAGCTGCTGTTTACAAAGTATACTGTTAAGGAAACACAACCACAGAACTCTCACTATCATGTGTGGTACTGGGCTTTACCTATACTTAGCAATAGTGTACACCACCATTTCTAGTAGTCATAGTTAGCCTGATCAGTATTCATTTCTTTAGGCAAATATTTATGACCTGCTTTACTCTCGAATGGGGACTTGAAGCAGTTTACAATATTGTTCTTTCCTCCTCCATTTTATCATCACAGTAGCAACGCTATGTGGCAGGTTCAGGTGAAAGAGTACCCGGCTCAATGTTTTCAAACTCACTTTAGAATGCAAACTCAGTTTGCCATTATCTGTGGTTTGTGTAAACAGTGGAGCACATGCAACAGCTCCCAAATGAAAAGGAATGGCCATAAGCTAAGTCAGGTTAGAGCAGGAAGCCAAATAAGCCAAGGGGAAAGGATGTACAAGACAAGGGACAATCGTGCCAGCCCATTGATCACCTCCCAAGTGCCTAACAGGCAATGAATAACTAAAGCAGGCACCTAAGTGATACTAATGTTAGTGGTGGAAAGTGTCATTGTAAGTGCTGACTTATGGCGAGCCTGTGGAGTTTTCAAGGCAAGTGACAAACAAAGATGGTTTGCCATTGCCTACCTCTGCAAAGCAACCCTGAACTTCCCTGGTGGTCTCCCATCCAAGTACTAACCAAGGCTGATCCTGCTTAGCTTCTGAGATTTGATAAGATCAATCCAGCATGGGTCATCTAGGTCAGTGCATATTAATGTTAGAGACATGGAAACTTCTTATTTTCATTCAGCCTGATCTTACACACAAACCAGATTAGTTGAAAAGGGTTATCCAAATAACCGGAAAGGTTGTATCCAAAGACACAGAATTCTCAGGGATTGGAACAATGCTGATAAAGATCAAGTGGCTAGTTGTAAGCAGCAGCCTCCAAATTGCCTCCGGATGAATACATCACAGTGGCTGATCCAAGCATACTTTCACATGGATACTGTCTCATTCACAGAAGCATGGAGCTGGAAAACATCAGAGCAGGTTCCACTTGGCTGAAAAGGCATGAAAAGATTTTAATTGCAGCTGGGATTAGATCATTGCTTTATTCTAATTATTCCTGGCTGGGGGGATAATAGCAGAAAAGACACTTTGCATGAAGCAGTACAAAAACAGGGCTTTAAATCTGTGGATAAAATCATAACAGGACTGGTGGTCACCTTGATGTTGATGATACAAATTAAAACTGATATACACACAGGCAAAGAAGACAGATGTTGTGAAGTGTGGTGCAAGTAGTTTGAACAAATATTTGCTGCATTCCAAGGGAAAACTGTGTGTTGAAAACATTTCCACAGCCACTACTAGGGTTGCCAGGTGGGGGCAGGGAATCCCCCGGTTTGGAGGCCCTCCCCCCACTTCAGGGTCATCAGAAAGCGGGGGAAAGGGAAATGTCTGCTGGGAACTCTATATTCCCTATGGAGCTCCATATTCCCTATGGAGATTTGTTCCCGTAGAAAATAATGGATAATTGATCTGCAGGTATCTGGGGCTTGGGGTGGGGCTGTTTTTGAGGTAGAAGCACTAAATTTTCCGAAGCATCTAGTGCCTCTACCCAAAATAACCCCCAAGTTTCAAAAGGATTGGACCAGGGGGTCCAATTCTATGAGCCCCCAAAGAAGGTGCCCCTATCCTTCATTATTTCCTATGGAAGGAAGGCATTGAAAAGGTGTGCTGTCCCTTTAAATGTGATGGCCGGAACTCCCTTGGAGTTCAATTATGCTTGTCACAGCCTTGATCTTGGCTCCACCCCAATGTCTCCTGGCTCCACCCCCAAAGTCTCCAGATATTTCTTTTGGTTTAAACAATTTTATTAATAACATATGGTAACAATATCTAATTATACATTACTATCTCTAACCCATATGATATTTTCCAATCCCCCCTCCCTCCGTTACTAGACTCCCGCCAAGGTTATGTACTTAAGTTCAGTTATAAAGGTACCCTTAACCAATCAAAGTTCAATATCTTTCTTTTCTTATATTCATGTTAAAAAATTGTCCAATGTCTTTTTACATTCCACTCTTTCTCTATATATCCTCTACATTTCTTTCACTCCTTTATAAACACATCCAAATTATAATCTCTTAAAGTTCTTGTTAATTTGTCTATCTTGCTCCACGATAAAACTTTCACAATCCAATCGCATTTTTCTGGTATTTTGTCTTGCTTCCACAACTGTGCATACAATGTCCTAGCAGCTGAGAGTAAGTACCAAATTAGAGTTCTATCTTCTTTTGGAAATTTTTCCATTTGTAATCCCAGCAGAAAAGTCTCTGCAACTTTCTTAAAGTCGTATCCCAAAATTTTAGAAATCTCTTGTTGTATCATCTGCCAAAACTTTTTCGCCTTTTCACAAGTCCACCACATATGAAAAAAAGAACCTTCATGATTTTTACATTTCCAACATCTATCCGACATCTTTTTACTCATCTTTGCCAGTTTTTTCGGAATCATATACCAACTGTGCATCATCTTAAAACAGTTCTCTTTAATATTCTGACATGTTGATATTTTCATCAAGTTCTTCCAAAGATACTCCCATGTATCCATTTGTATTTTTCTGTTCACATTAATTGCCCATTTAATCATTTGAGATTTTACTACTTCTTCTTCTGTAGACCATTTCAATAATAATTTATATACTTTCGATATTAATTTTTCGTTATCTCCAAGCAGAACCCTTTCCAATTCCATTTGCTCACATCTAATTCCAACAGATTTAATATCATTTTCCATCAAGCTTTTTATTTGTTGCATTTGAAACCAGTCATACTTATTATTTAACTCTTCTGCAGATTTTAATTCAACTTTATCACCTTGAATCTTTAGCAGCTGATTATATGACATTGCTCTTTCTTCATCCGATTCAGCTGTTATTTTTATTACTTCTGCTGGCACTATCCAAAGCGGCTTGCTCTCATCACCATATTTCTTATATTTTATCCAAGTGTTTAGTAAGCTATTTCTAATATAGTGGTGAGAAAAAAGACCATCCATCTTATTTTTCCCATAATACATATAAGCATGCCAGCCAAATTTATTCCCATGAGCTTCAAGCCATAAAAGTTTTTTATTTAACAGCATTATCCAATCCTTTATCCATGTCAAGCAAACTGCATCATGATACAATCTTAAATCTGGAAGCTGAAAACCTTCTCTCTGCTTAGCATCTGTTAGAATTTTCATCTTAATCCTTGGTTTCTTCACGGCCCATAGAAACTTGGAAATCTTCCTTTGCCATTTGTTGAATTGTTTGCTATCTTTCACAATCGGAATAGTTTGGAACAAATACATTATTCTTGGCAAAATATTCAATTGCAGCGATCCTGCCCAACAAGGACAAGTTAAGTCTGTTCCATTTCATATCTTTATTCATCTTGCACCATAACTTTTCATAGTTATTTTTAACAGATCAATATACTTCATAGTTATTTCTAGACCCAAGTATTTAACTCTAGAAGTAACTTCACATCCCGTCAAAGTCTGCAATTCTTTCTGTCTACTTGATTGCATATTTTTACATAAAAATTTCGACTTCTCTTTATTCATGTATAGTCCTGCCAATTCTCCATATTCTTTTATCTTAGCTATCAACAAAGGTATCACTTGAATCGGATTTTCAGTTATAAACACAATATCATCTGCAAATGCTTTATATTTATAAGAAAATCCTCTAATTTTTAATCCTTCTATTTCTTTGTCATCTTGTACTTGTCTTAACAAAATTTCAAGAGTCATTATAAACAACAATGGTGAAAGCGGACATCCTTGTCTTGTACCTTTGCTCACCTACATTTCTTTTGTAAGGTCTGCATTTATACACAGTTTTGCATATTGATCCTTATATATTGCTTTTGTCATTCTTATAAAATGTTCCCCCAAGTTTATTTTTTCCATTACTGCAAACATGAAGTCCCAGCTCAAATTATCAAAGGCTTTTTCTGCATCCACAAAAAATAAAGCCGCCTCTTTTTCTGGGTGTTTCTCATAATATTCTACAATATTTACAACTGCTCTTACATTGTCTCTTATTTGCCTTTTATGGAGAAATCTAGCTTGATCTTCCTTTATAAAGTTAATCAAATATTGCTTAAGTCGTTCTGCCAGAATTCTTGTGTAAATCTTATAGTCATTGTTTAATAGTGAAATTGGTCTATAGTTCTTTACATTTGTGACATCTCTATCTTCTTTGGGGATCAACGAGATTACAGCTTCTTTCCAGGTATTTGGAATTTTCCCTTTTTCTCTTATCGTATTCAACAATTTTTGCAATTTTGGTACTATCTCATCTTTAAGAGTTTTATAAAATTTAGTTGTATATCCATCTGGCCCGGGAGCCTTGCCTACTTTCATTGCCTTAATTGCTGCTTCAATTTCAATTCTTTCTATTGGGTCATTTAAAGTCTTTTTCATATACTCAGTCAAGGGTGCTGTTTTGATATTTCGTAAATACTCTTCCATTTTTTATTTTCTAATTTTCACACCTTTAAATAAATTTGCATAATACTTAAACATTCTCTTTTAATTCCTTCTTGATCAACTATTTCTTTTTCATTTGCCATAATTTTGTTGATGATTTTATTTTCTTTCTTTTTCTTCAATTGCCAGGCTAAGTACTTCCCGGGTTTATTCGCGCCTTCAAACGATTTCTGTTGCAAACTTTTTAAATTCCATTCTAGTTCTTTATTCAACAAATGTCTTACTTGGGATTGTAGTATTGTAATTTCCTTTATTAATTTCTTTTTTCCTGGCCTTTTTTTAAAATTCCCCTTCTTTTTTCTTTATTTCATTTTGTAAGCCTTGCAACCGCTCTTCTTTGGCCCTCTTATCTTTATTATTCAATGTAATTAGTAGTCCTCTCATAACTGCTTTATAGGTGTCCCAAACTGTCTGGAATTCTATATCATCAGTCTCACTTATTTGAAAGAACGCTGCAGTTTCCTTTTCTAAAAATGTCACAATGTCTTTATCTTGTAGCAGGTCCTCCATCTTTAGTCCCCAAATATTTCTTGAATTGGACTTGGCAACCCTAGCCACTACACTTGGAACGTACTGAGAAGATTTGTTGGTCTTTGTCTTGAGGCTGAAAGAGGCAAATGGAAGAAGCATTTCCAGATTTTGAAAATGATACCAATATGTGCCTCATTTCTGCACTGCAGAATGTGGGAGGTACTGCTAGTCACTGTTGAAAGAAGGGATTGTTGAGCCAATGGACAGATATTATAAGAGGTGGAGGACATTTGCAGCAACCTCGAGAGGATCCCCTTCCCTTTTCTTACCTGTGGGGAAACATTGTTCATACATCTCCAGTTGGAGAAGTGTTTGTGCTTTGTGAGGTAAAGGCAAAATATCTAGGAATGCTGCCACATTTCACAACATTGATAGCTTAATTTGACTAGCCTACATTTTGATTTTGCTTTCCATCAGTCTTCATATTTGTATCATTTCTGTCTCCTTCTTACAATCCCCCCCTAAAATAAACACATTTTAATGTTATTTTTGTCAATAAATCATCATTATACATTATAAATATATGTATAAATGGTATATAATATGTGCATCTGACAAATCTAAAGGTTCTCTGAAGAAGTGAGCAGTGACTCACGAAAGCTCATATCCTGCCACAAATTTTATTAGTCTTCAAGGTGCTACTGGGCTCTTAACGCTTTTCTTCTGTGTGTTTGTGTGTGTGTGTGTGTGTGTGTGTGAATAGATGGAAACCTATGTGGCTATAAAAATAAAAAATGTGTGTGTGAGAGACAGTGAAGGTCTGTAAAAACACATAAAGGAAACAAATGAAAAATCACTGACAGCAAATAAAATGTGGGGACCGAAACAGTTCACGGTGACAACTTCTGGACACAAAAATGAATGAACTAAGGTGTATTCATCCTTTCTAGATCTCTTGATTATCAATAACATAATCTCTTATCTCACATCTGAAATTGCTACTAATAACAATAATTAGCAACTTTAGAAATACCATGTACAATCACAGTGAAACCTATTTGCATAAGTACTATATCTAAAAATTCATGTTTGCAAATAAAAATCCAAGAAAGCAACCTTTTGGATGTTCTCAGGTGTAGGTAGTGATTGTCTGAAAGCTTATTAAAAGATATAAAGTTATCACTGGGGTATAGGATATGTTATTGCTGAAATTTTGTGAATGAGATTCAGCTGTATATTATGTGTTGGTGAATAATGGTACAGAAAGAGCAGGAAAAAAGTGTAATTTATTTATGAAGGCAAGCAAAAAGAACAGGGCTCAGGAAGGATGGATAGGAGAATGTTCAAAGGAGGAAATATGTGGTTTAAAGAAGGTAATCCAATCTTCCCACAGCAGATTGAATGAGTATGGAAAATATTTTAAATGGTAGATAATTCAGAGATGAGGAATATTGTCTAGAAGTAATTGGAAGAAAAGGGGAATGAAAAATCTACTGTATGTTATTAATGGTAGAACATTCAACTTAAAAATTCAGGCACTCTGTCTTCATTCAGTCTAAACTTTCTTCGTGTTCTAAAAATACTGTAGACTTTTAATATACTTCATACAAGATGACTATCAAGGCATACTGGTTGGAAAAGCTGAGAATGTATTTTATTATTCCCTCTTGAATTTGTTGTGTAACTTGCTAGGGATGGCTGCCTCCAGGTGGTTTGTGTCCTTTCTATCCTGAATTTTCTGGAATCTGCTCTAAGGATATTTTTACATGCCAATGCTTCTAATAGAATCTCATTGCTGGATCTCTGAGGGAAAGCAGCCATGATGATAATTGTGATGGAGTGGGGTGGTGTTTAATTCTTCTGCTGCTTTCCATTTTTTCTTTCCTGTTCTTCTTTCCGTACTGTTTTCCCCATCACAGGACACATACATCCTTCCTGACATGCATCAGAAATGCCACTGAGGGAAAGTGGCTGATGGGGTGGGAGAGTTGCAGTCAAGAAGTGCCATCCAAGAGCTTCACTATCCCACATCATCTGCTTCCAAAGCTGCTTAGAAGAAGCAACTGTCAGGTTTTATTACATGTACTGATCACATGTAAAATTTCATTGCTTTGCAAAACAATTAGCAAAGCCACTTGGAACACAGTGCTAACTTGTGCTACTGCTGCTCTTGCTTCCATTTTGTCTTCCATGTGAACAACCATCAGCTATTCATCTAGACATCAAGTATTACACCGTCTTTCAGTATGCAAAAATATAAGTATTGTGCACAACACATAACAGACAAT
The DNA here is from genome assembly GCF_032191835.1 of Heteronotia binoei. Taxonomy (NCBI): domain Eukaryota; kingdom Metazoa; phylum Chordata; class Lepidosauria; order Squamata; family Gekkonidae; genus Heteronotia; species Heteronotia binoei. The sequence goes on along the minus strand of NC_083243.1, from coordinate 113,464,081 downwards.
ACAATAATGCTAGAGGCCGGCGGTGCAAGGGTCTTTTAAAGTAACAGAAAACTCCAAAGGGCCAAAAACCCCCATCTCCAAATGAAAAGATATAAGCCCAAACTTGGAAATAGTCCAACTGAAATTCACAAGGTGGGTGCTCCCGTTTCCCTCCCTTTTCCTGAACCATAGTCTCTGTCCAAATTGACACCCCTTATAGGCTAGCCCGATCTCATCCGATCTCAGAAGCTAAGTAACGTTGGCCTTTACTAGTATTTGGATGGGTAACCTCCAAGGAATACCAGGGCTGTGACACAGGCAGGTAATGGCAAACCATCTCTGAAGTATCTCTTGCTTTAAAAAAAAAACATGTCTAGCTCACCATCTAGTGATGCATAATGCTAAACTTCTGGCTGCCAGGCAATCTTGAGATCTCCTGCGGCAGTGGCTTCTTCTTCTTCTTCTTCTTCTTCTTCTTCTTCTTCTTCTTCTTCTTCTTCTTCTTCTTCTTCTTATTATTATTATTATTATTATTATTATTATTATTATTATTATTATTATTATTATTATTATTATTATTATTGTTATTGTTGTTATTGTTATTATTATTATTATTATTATTATTATTATTATTATTATTATTATTATTATTATTATTACTACTACTACTACTACTACTACTACGATACAACTATAGAAGTCCCAGCATCACATGTAGTTTGGTTCTTAACTCTTGTTAAGAGAGAGCCAGTTTGGTGTAGTGGTTAAGTGTGGGAACTCTTACCTGGGAGAACTGGGTTTGATTTCCCACTCCTGCTGGAATGGCCTTGGGTCAGTAATAGCTCTGGCAGAGGTTGTCCTTGAAAGGGCAGCTGCTATGAGAGCCCTCTCAGCCCCACCCACCTCACAGGGTGTTTGTTGTGGGGGAGGAAGATAAAGGAGATTGTGAGTTGCTCTGAGACTCTGAGATTCAGAGTGGAGGGTGGGGTATAAATCCAATATCTTCATCTTCTTCTTCTTAAAGTGAAAGGGAATTCCCATTCATGAGTGACAAATGAGGAAGGGAAAGAGCTCATGAGTCCACCTGGTAACTAGATAGTGTTACATCTGGACCAACATGGCTAAACTGGGGCTTGAATTCAGGTCTCCCTGGACTATCCCCTACACTATAATGATGTTTAAAGGAATGACTAGGCCCGGTGCGTCCAAGTAGGCCAGGTAGGCGACTGCCTATGGGCACCACCTGGTCTACAGGAGCACAGGTGCCCCTTCCCACCCCAACCATCTTCCTGCAGGCTGCTGAGCTAATGGCACAGCCAGGGAGGCTGCAAATAAAAGAAGCTGGCCAGCAAGGCAAGAGACAGGGTGGAGGGAAGGAGCTCTCAACTCCTTTCACTGTCACTCCACTTCTTCTTGTCTTGTTTGGCCGCTGTTGGTGGCCAGAGGAGCTTCCTCCCACCACTGCCACCACCACCGAGGGAGGGAGGGAGGCCGGAGAGGAGCCTCCCAGCCCTTCCCAATGGGAGTGGCTGGATGGCACGGCACAGCAGTGGGTGGGAAGGAGGGCACGCGGCAGGCAGAAAGTTGTGGGCGGGGACACCTTGCCTGCTGCCATTGGGAATGACTCATAACAGTAATTAAGTGGATGATACGTCCAACTTCAAAATTTTGTCAGAGATCAGGTAAAGTAGGGAGCATTTTGATATGAAATGGGGCAAATCTCAAGCAGAGGTGATCAATCACTTTGCCATTCAGACTCCTTTTTTTGCATATAGCAACACAACCAAACCGTTGCAAAAGTGGGGTTTTTTGAGCATTCAAAAATAGAATTAAAATGCTTTTTTAAGAGAGTTCACACAGTGCATCTCCATCCCTCATCTGTCTACCTTTTATTTATAAGATCAATAAAACAAAACAGACACTTGAATCATGGTATGGCAGGGAGTTAAGGGGTTTATCTATTCTAGTCTTGTCCATATTGCCACAGTGACTCAATGTTCATTGGGTTTTGGCTGCAAACCATTTGCCATGGGTGTCCCTTTAACACATGTATTGGCTATAAGGAAAAAATATCAATAAACAAAATATGTCCTTTCCTTGTTGTCTTGATTCTGCTGGGGTGGAGGCTGGAGGAAGGCACACAGCCTGTCTTTCTAGTGTTCCAGCCTTGCCTATCTGGTCTTGCCTCCCAAAGCCAAGCCATTTGTATTAATTGGATTTATTCATTTTCATACTGCCACCTAAGAACTGTAATTTAATTTGGTTAGTTCTGAGCATAAGACAGTGCAATAAGTGCCACCAGCTCTACAGATGCAAGAGCAGCACACACACATGCAAATGATTTTCAGTGGTGAGTGACTGTGGTGGAACGGAATTCCAGAACCTTAGTGGAATCAAAATTCTCAAAAAATGTTTAAAAGCTCATGAGGGGTACCCATGTGTTTCTCCTTCATTTCCCTTTTGAGAGTTCTGGCACCTCTTTTCCCAGAAACAAAGCCCTGGATAGATCATACAACAAGCCAGTAACTTTGTTGGCCTTAAAGGTGCCACTGGATTCAAACTTTGTTCTGCTACTTCAGACCAACACACCTACCCCACCTGAAAGCCAGTAACTGTGACTGCATGTCAAAAGCCTGCTGCTGTTAAATTTGAATTGCAAGCAAAGCATCGAGACAATCTAGAACCGTAATTAATTTGAAAAAAAAATGTTTAGGCAAATAAGGTATATTTAAATGTTAATCACCCTGCCTGTCAAAATCACATCACTGTTGTGAAATCTGAAGCTCTGTCACAAACATGGCCTAGCAAAAGACATTCAGGACCAGCTGGTGAGATGGTTTAAGGCACTTGTGAACTGTGAACCAATTTAACTAAATCAGTGCTCTAAAGCAGGGGTGTCAAAGATATGGCCCGTGGGCTGGATCAGGCCCACAGAAGGCTCCAATCAGGCCCTCCAGCAACTGGCTGCCATCTGCTTCATTTTCCTTTGCCTGCTTTTTTCGGTCGCCATTTTGTGTTTCTCCCTGGACAGGCCAGAGCAGCAAAGCAGCCTTTCCCTCTCCCCCCTTCCTTCTCCCAAAGGAGAGAGGAAAAGGGAGGAGGAGGGAAGAGCAGCAGCATCCAATGAGAGAGCTTGGCTCTATAGCTCTACTGGGTGATTAAGTTTGCCAGGCTCAATTAATCATTCTGCAGAGCTACTGAGACAAGTCTCTCTTCCTTCTAATGAATGGCTGAGGCTCCTAGCCCTCCTCATGCCCCAGGGAAGGAAAGAAAGCGCCAGAGCTTCCTTTGTCAGTCCCCACCATCAGGAGAGCTACAAAGAGTACTTTTAAGACTAGCAATGTTTTAGTGAAGGTATGAGCTTTTTGCCTTGCTACAGAGAGAGAGAGAGAGTTTTGTTAGGCTTGTTATGGGTGTAACTGGGTTCCCCTCCTCTTTTTCACTGTACTCATGCCCTCCAGTCTTTCTCAATAGAAAAGCATGTGAACTATTTAGAAGAGAAATATCAAAACTAGGCTGAGAGTGTATTCCATCCCAGGTTTACCCAGCAAATTTTCCTTAATTTTTCTTTCACATTTTCCTTTGATTGGGGGTCTTGCATTTAGACTTCCCAGATAGTAGGCTGACACTGACCATTGTACATGACTGTCTCTCTGTTCTTGTAGTTGTTTTTTGAGGGGAAGTTTGTTTGTTTTTTTAGTTGTAGTCATTTTTCTGGGGGAAATTATAGTTTTTTAGACCAGCACATAGCCCTCAGTCTGTGCCATGGTGCCTTCACATGTTCTTGACTAGTGCATGAAGCAACTTCTGCACAAAAGCTCACAGTGTCCAGCTGCTTCATGTTCCTCTGGGTCTTAGGCTCAAAGCATTGACCATGAGATATCTGTAATGAATGTCAATGAATCAAAAGTAGGTTTGCAACTTACGGATGTTCACACATGAACAGCACATATTCAACACGGATACAGCACAGACATTGTCTGCAGTTTTTGATGCAATAATTCATAGCAAGAGGTGACATTTATCAGAGACTGTAAAACAAAATATTGCAAGCCTGCTAATATTTTAAGCATGTTTTATTTTGTTAAAAAAAATCTTTAATTGTGTGTCTGCCCTATATAAAGTTTATATGTCCACTACCTGGCATTCTCTCTCTCTCGGCTTGACTTCGCGAACGAAGATTTAAGAAGGGTGCAATAGTCCACGTCTGCTGCAGGCTCGCTGGTGGCTGACAAGACCAATGCGGGACAGGCAGATCCGGCCACAGTGGCTGCAGGGAAAAGTCTGATTTGGGGTTGGTGCTGTAGCAGTGCGATTCTTCCTCAATCTCCTTTTGTCCTCAAGACCAGCTATGCGTGCGTTCTCAAAGGAAGAGACAGCCTGGTGGATGGTGTGCCTCCATGCTTTGCGATCTGAGGCTAGGTCAGACCACTGGTGATGGTTGAAGCAACAGGTGCCAAGGGATTTCTTCAAGGAGTCCTTGTACCTCTTCTTTGATGCCCCTCTATTTTGATGGCCGGTGGAAAGTTCGCCATACAGAGCAATCTTGGGAAGGCGGTGGTTTTCCATCCTAGAAATATGCCCTGCCCAGCGCAGCTGCGTCTTCAACAGCAGTGCCTCGATGTTTGTAACCTCTGCCCTCTTGAAGACTTCAGTGTTGGTCACAAAGTCACTCCAGTGGATGTTGAGGATGGTGCGAAGGCAGCGCTGATGAAAGCGCTCAAGGAGTCGCAGGTGATGATGGTATAAAACCCACGATTCAGAGCCGTAGATGAGGGTTGTCATCACAACCGCTTTGTAAACATTGATCTTTGTGCCTTTTTTCAGATGCTTGTTGCTCCACATTCTTTTGTGCAGTCAGCCAAATGCACGGTTTGCCTTTGCCAGCCTGTTGTCAATCTCCTTGTCGATCTTGGCATCTGAGGAGATGATGCACCCCAGGTAGCTGAACTGCTGGACTGTCTTCAGAACTGATTCACCCACAGTGATGCAGGGAGGGTGATAATCTTCCTGGGGTGCAGGCTGGTGGAGAACTTCTGTCTTCTTCAGACTAACTTCTAGGCCGAATAGCTTGGCAGCCTCTGCAAAGCAGGACGTCATATGCTGCAGAGCTGATACCGAGTGGGAGACGAGTGCAGCATCATCAGCAAACAGTAGCTCGCGGATAAGTTTTTCCATTGTTTTGGAGTGAGCCTTTAGTCGCCTCAGGTTGAACAGGCTGCCATCGGTGCGATAGCGGATGTAGACACCATCGTCATCATCTAGATCTACTGCGGCTCTTTGAAGCATCATGCTAAAGAAGATCGTAAAGAGAGTTGGCGCGAGAATGCAGCCTTGCTTTACACCTGTGCCTATTGGGAAGGGCTCCGAGAGGTCGTTGCAGTGTCTGACTTGGCCTCGCTGGTCTTCATGTAGCTGGATGATCATGCTGAGGAATCTTGGGGGACATCCTAAACGTTCCAAGATTTGCCACAGGCCTTTCCTGCTAATGGTATCGAAAGCTTTGGTAAGGTCGACAAAAGTCATATATAGACCCTTGTTCTGTTCCCTGCATTTCTCTTTGAGCTGCCTGAGAACAAATACCATGTCGGTGGTGCTCCTGTTAGCTCTGAAGCCGCACTGGCTCTCTGGGAGGAGTTCTTCTGCAATGGTGGGCACCAGTCTGTTCAGGAGTATTCTGGTAAGGATTTTGCCTGCGATGGAGAGCAGGGTTATCCCCCAGTAGTTGGAGCAGTCTGACTTTTCCCCTTTGTTCTTGTGTAGAGTGATGATGATTGCATCGCAAAAGTCCTGTGGTAGTTTGCCTTGTTCCCAGCAGGTGACAAGTACTTTGTGAAGTGTGCTATGTAGTACTGTGCCCCCATGCTTCCAGATCTCTGGTGGGATTCCATCAACTCCCGCTGCCTTGCCACTTTTCAGTTGCTTGATGGCTTTAACAGTCTCTTCTAGGGTGGGGATCTCATCCAACTCTGTTTTCACTGGTTGAAGTGGGGTGAGGTGGATTGCTGAATCTTGAACTACGCGGTTGGCACTGAAGAGAACCTGAAAATACTCTGACCACCGGTTCAGTATGGATGCCTTGTCTGTGAGGAGCACTTGGCCATCTGCACTACGCAAGGGACTCTGAGCCTGATATGATGGGCCATATACTGCCTTCAGGGCTTCATAGAACCCTCTTAAATCACCAGTGTCTGCACACAGCTGGGTTCTCTCTGCAAGCTTGGTCCACCACTCGTTCTGAATGTCTCGAAGCTTGCGCTGGAGGTTGCTACATGCAGCGCGAAAGATTGCTTTTTTCCCGGGACAGGAGGGCTGAGCAAGATGTGCTTTGTAGGCAGATCTCTTTTTCGCTAGTAATTCTTGGATCTCTTGATTGTTCTCGTCAAACCAGTCCTTGTTCTTTCTTGTGGAGAACCCGAGGACTTCTTCAGAGATCAACAGGATGGTAGTTTTTAGGTGTTCCCAGAGTGCTTCTGGAGAAGGGTCTGTGGGGCAACTGGGGTCCTCAATTCTTGACTGGAGTTTTGCCTGGAAGGCAGCTTTAACTTCGGCTGACTGAAGGCTGCCAACCTGAAGCTTCCTCCGAGGGATACCTCCTCTCCTGGGTGTGGGTTTAAAGTGAAGACAGAGATTGCAGCGTACAAGACGATGATCCGTATGACATTCCGCACTGGGCATTACTCGGGTGTGTAAGACATCTCGAAGGTCTCCCTGGCGCACCAGAATGTAGTCGATAAGGTGCCAGTGCTTGGACCGTGGGTGCATCCAGGTTGTCTTCAGGCTGTTCTTCTGCTGAAAGATAGTGTTGGTGATGGTGAGCTGGTGCTCCGTGCAGAATTCTAGCAGGAGGCGCCCATTATCATTGCAGTTGCCAATGCTGTGTTTGCCAAGTACTCCTTTCCAGGCTTCCGAGTCTTTACCTACTCTGGCATTGAAGTCGCCAAGGATGATCACCTTGTCCTCTGTAAGGGTCTTCCGTACGAGGTTGCGTAGATCAGCATAGAACTTGTTCTTTTCTGCAGGATCTGCTTGAAGGGTTGGGGCATACACACTGAAGAGTGTTGCATCTTGCTTGTTTTGAAGTGGGAGGCGCATGGACATGATGCGATCTGAGTGACCTGTTGGCAGGTTTTCAAGTTTGGAGGCAATGGAGTTCCTGACCATAAAGCCAACGCATTACATTTTATGATACACATGGCCCAACCCAACAAGGTCTCATTTATGTCAAATTCAGCCCTCATAACAAATGAGTTCGACACCCCTGCTCTAAAGGCTCTGATTAGGATCTAATCTTGTAAACATATTTTTTTTCTAGATTGATCAGTTAGTTGCATAGGTAACAAAAACTAGCTATTAGAATAAGCAAGAAAGAGAAATGATGATCAATCCCATATTATTTTAAAAAATGGATTTGCTTCAGAGCACTCATACACATACTAAACTTGCATCTTGTAATCTGTGCACTTCAAAAACTATTGTTTTAATTGCATATTGGAAAGTCAGGAAGGGTATAGTTATTGTTTTCATTGTTTCATTGTTTTCATTAATTTTAATTTCATTGGGAGTATCATTATCAGAAAGTTATGTCCTGCTATTGGAACAATAGGTCAAAAATTGAGTTAAAACTACAATCATGCCATAAAATGATCAAGCAGGATAAAACAATTTTTGAGCTGGCACACCCCCACTCCCACCCCACAGAGGCAGCAGGGGAGTAATGGGGGGCAAAGAGAGAGAGAACACTCCCCAGTGGCTCGTGGCATTGCTTCTGCCCTTTCAGTCCACTACCAGGTCTACTGCCCATTGAAAATAATGGGTAGTAGACCTTGTTAATCTGGAGGACAGGCCTAACACAGTGGATTTTAAAGGTTAAAGGAGGTAGCCCAGCTGGGGACATTCTTCCCCTGCCCGCTTCCCCAGCTGCTCCTGCTGTCTCCTGGCCGTATTCCTGATTCCAATACTTATTAGGCCTGAAATACTGGAATTGTTGATACCTTTTGCATTATCAGATATTGTTCATCCAGTCCTGAAAATATTGGGCATAATATGCTGGTGTCAATCCATAACATGGGTGATATAGCTATGGTAAGGATGACTCATGATAGTGAACCCAGTTTCCACATATGGTTGGAGAGCACATGATACAGCTACCTTGCTAAAGGTAAGTGGGCTTGGATCGGCTAGTGCTTGCTTGCATATTTCTCACTGCAGCTGATGATGCAAGAAGATGATAAATCAATAGTGGCATCATTTCCCCTAGAGTGGGAACAAACAGGGTGGGAAAAATGGCCTAGAAAAGGGCCCCACTCCTACAAAGGAGGGAGGGAAGAAGGGAGGGAGGAAGAAGGACCCAGCTAGCCCTGCAGCTCTAGTGGGTCCTGTGTCTGGTTCACATAGGCTGTTGAGCTACCTTCCTGGGCCAGGAGCCAGCTTGGTAGGGTTGCCAATCCCCAGTTGGGGGCAAATGATCATCTGGTTTGTAGGGTCTCCTCCCGCTTCAGGGTCATCACAATGGGGGGGGGGGAGAGGGGAGGAAATGTCTGCTGGGCACTTCCATAGGGTATAGTGGAAAATCAATCAATCAGTATTGAGGGCTCTGAGGGACTGTTTTTTTTTGAGGTAGAGGCACCAAATTTTCTGCATAGTATGTGGTGCCTCTCCTCAACCCCCCCCCCCCCATTTTCAAAAAGATTGGACAAGGGGTTCCAATTCTGTGAACCCCAAAATAAAGGAGCATGGTCCCTTTAAATTAGACGGCCAGAAGTTCAATCATGCTTTGGAGTTCAATTGTGCTTGTCACACCCTTGCTCCTGGCTCTACCCCCAAAGTTCCCACATATTTCTTCAGTTGGACCTGGCAACCCTACACCTTGGCCAGGCTGAGAACAGCTCACCAAGCCCAGAGGCCACCTTCTCCAGGAAAAGGGAGGCTTGTGTGAACTGGGACTGCCTTCTCTGCACCAGGTGTGGCTTTCTTGGGTCAGGAGCCACCTTCAACAGGCTGGCACAGCTCTGCTCCCTACGACTGGACCAGCCAAAGTGGGAAGAGCAGGCTACTGCTCACTAGAAAATTTCCTGGAGGCTATAATGATCAGCCTGCCTCCGCTCCTACCCTAGTAACAGTAATGTGTGTTCTAGTTCTTAATCTGAAACAGATTGGAATTAGATTTGAGGTCCAAGTTAAAAATATGGAAATGCATAGGGTAGGCTTTCTTCTAAATTGCCTAACTGTGCTCAGAACAAGATTGAATAGACTTCTAATTTAAGCATCAAAGAGCACAGATCTAAAATAAATGATGCTTCCTTCAGATTTGCTGCAAACACATCACTTTTCCTGGCAACAATACTTAAGCCTTTGGATAAAACCCATAATTATCTCAGTAACTATATAAATCATGCACATTTCTATTATTCTCTCCTTCTTCCAGATGGAAGAAGAAAAACTACCACATGATTTAATTCATGGTCACATTATGAGTCTGTGGCAGAGACCGGAATGGAATTTGTATTCTTCCCTCTGCATCATTCTGCCTGTACTGACTCCAAACCAATGTTTCAATTTAACCTTCTTTACTGCCAATAAAAACAAGGTTTGCCTAACGACATTTCAAGTTGCATGTTGCTTCCCATAAGTATCAATAGTTCTGTTTTTTAAAAAACAAATTTACCTTCTACTTAGTAATACGTCATGTTAAGCAAGTTACCTCATCTAGTATCAAGTAATGCCAAGAAACCATAGACTATTATCTAGCTTAGATCGTGTTGGTATAACAAAAAAAAATGATGTTGCTTTCAAGGTTTAAACACACTCTTGTTATCAGCTCATGGCCAAGAAGCTCAAAGGAAAAGAGGACAAGGAGGGCCACTTGGCATCACTGTAGTAGAGTGAACAGTTCCTAAGACACAGCCCTGACAATTTATGGATCCAAAGCTGATAGGCACAATAGGTTCCCATTGGTAATGTTTATCATAAACCAGGCTTCACTAGGTGAAGCTGCTAGACTATTTTCAAAAGCAGCCTCAAAGTGCATTATGACAGGCTAACCTGGGTATTACCAAGGCAAGCATAACAGAGTCCAGATCCCTCTGATTTGGTATAAAGCATAACCAGTGTATCAGCTGAAGCTGGAAAAAGAGATCCCAGGCCACAGCCACTACCTGGGTTCAAGAAGCAAGCTAAACCAAGGAAGACTAAGCTTTGAGTCATGCCACCAAATAAGAGTGTGAACCCATCATAAAAGAGACAGTCTTGTTCAACATCTTTATAAATGATCTGGATGAAGGAATAGAAGGAATGATTTAATTTGCAGATGATACTAAATTGGGAGGGATAGCAAATACAGTAGAAGACAGAGTCAGGATACAGGTTGACCTTGGAAGGCTGGAAAACTGGGCTTAAATAAATAAAATAAATTTTAACAGGGATAAATGTAAAGTTCTGTATTTAAGTTGGAAAAATCCAATGCAAAATTATTGGATGGGGGAGATTTGTTTTGGCAGTAGTATGAGTGAAAAGGATCTAGGAGTCTTAGTAGGCCATACACTGAACATGAGTTAGCAGTGTGATGTGGTATCTAAAAAGGCAAATGTGATTCTGGGCTGTATCAACAGAAGTATAGTGTCCAGATCATGTGAAGTGATGGTATCACTTTGCTCTGGTTAGATCTCACCTAGAGTATTATGTTCAGTTTTGGGCACCACAGCTTAAGGTGAATATAGGCAAACTGGAATGTGTCAAGGGGAAAGCAATGAAGATGGTGAGGGGTCTGGAGTCCAAGTCCTGCAAGGAAAGGCTGAACAACCTGGGTATGTTTAGCCTAGAGAGGAGGCAATGGAGAGGTGATACAATAACCATTGTCAAATACTTGAAGGGCTGTCATATAGAGGATGGTGCGGAGTTGTTTTCTATGGCCCCAGAAGAACCAACAAGTTGAAATTAAATCAGAAAAGTTTTTTTTTTTAAAAACCCCTAAATATTAGGAAGAACTTTTTTATAGAGCAGTTCCTCAGTTGAATAGGCTTCCTTGGGAGGTGGTGGGTCTCCATTGAAGGTTTTTAAACAGAAGCTAGATCAGGGGTGGGGAACCTTCTTTCTGCCAAGGGCCATATGGATATTTATAACATCATTTGCGTGCCATAAACAATTATCAACTTAAAAAACAGTGCTCTGCTGAGGGAGAATGATTCAGGCCAGCAAAATTAATGCAAATAATTGTTTTTCTATTTGAAGTCATGTGAGGAGAGCCTAATCTGGCACACACACGGCTCGCTGCCCTAGGCAAATGCATAGGTCCAACAGGAACTCAGTAGCATATTAGACCACATCCCCTAATATTAGCATATTAGGCCACACCATCTGGGATAATCAAATGCAAACTGAACTGTGACAGTAATTCTTCCAGGCCCTGCAGCAATTCTGGCTGGCCAGCCAGGCCCCAGGAAGGCTGCCACACAGTATATCTGGGCCCTGTGATCCCTGCCTGGCCCTGGGGAGGCTGCTGCACAGTGTGGCTGGGCCCCACGATCCTCACTGGCCAGCCAGGACCCAGGGAAGCTGCCACATGGCTCAGTTTTGTCCAGCAATCCCCGAGGGCCACACCAAGTGATCTCGAGGGCCGTATATGGCCCTCGGGATGAAGGTTCCCCACCCCTGAGCTGGATGGACACCTGACAGCAGTGCTGATTCTGTGAACTTAGGCAGATCATGAGAAGGGGGATAGGATGGGTTGCATCAGTGCTGCTTAGTTCTTGTGGCCTTTCTTACACGCCCAGGGAATGCTGTTCAGCACTTGGGGTCAGGCAGCAAGTTTTCTCCAAGCCAGTTTTGTCAGAGATGCTGGAGGGATTTTTTTGTTTGTTTGTTTTGCTATCTTATGGGAGTGGAGCAGGTATCACTGGGTGTGTAGGGGGAATGTATTTGTGAAGTTTTTGGATTGTGCATGGGGTTGGACTAGAAGATCTGGGAGGTCCCTTCCAACTCTATGATGCTATGATTTCCTCCAGTCACCAAGTTACTGAGCCTCCTCCCCATCATCCCTTCCTTGTCTATCACAAGCTTAAAGCTGAATCACCTTCAACCATTCGATGAAAGATTTCAAGTAGGAAGGCCACTGTTCTACCTGGATAATAAATTTTGAAGTTACCATTTCAAAGTATTTTTAGCAAATCACACCTACCCAAGTCTGCCAGCCAACCAGTTCTGATCTTCCTCTCCAGCCCTGCTCTACATACTCCTACCGTCAGAGATTATTATTATTATTCCACCCATTCCCCCTTAGGGGCTCAGAGTGGAGTACAACATAAATAATAAAATCACAGAAATAATACAATTCAAACAGAATAATAATAAAAAATCCAATTACAATATTCAGTAGAACAGAATGATCTGGCAGGACAGGATAATAAATGATGTAACAGGACAGTACAGAAAATCAGTGCAGTAGGATAGTACAGTAGTGTGGTAGGGTATAACCACAGATGGGGCTTTTGCAGTAGGGGCATCTTGTCTACTGAATGTCCTTCCCCTTGAAGCTTGCCTTACTCTCTTCTAGACATCAGGCCATGATATTTCTGTTATTCCATGCATTTAATTAAAGGGTTGATTGTGTGACACCTTTTAATAGTGTGCTTTGAGCCTGACAACTGTTAGTCATTTTATGCTGCTTAATCATTTGTTTTACAATCTGGCTACTTTTTAAATGCTGATTTTTAATTAAAAACATTTAATTTTTATTATGTTTTTATTTTATAATCTGCCTTGGACAGGATCCTCTAGAGAAGCAGACTAAATATTTTCTAAAAACCAACAGGAATTATGAAAATGGCATACCACATTGTGACTCTTAGAAAGCAATCTTAAACAGGTCTGCTAAGAATCCTATTCAGGCCTATTTAGGGTTGCCAAGTCCAATTCAAGAAATATCTGGGACTTTGGGGGTGGAGCCAGGAGCAAGGGTGTGACGAGCATAATTGAACTCAGAAGGGAGTTCTGGCCATCACATATAAAAGGGACTGCACACCTTTTAAATGCCTTCCTTCCATTGGAAATAATGAAGGATAGGGGCACCTTCTTTTGGGGCTCATAGAATTGGACCCCCTGGTCCAATATTTTTGAAACTTGGGGGGTATTTTGGGGAGAGGCACTGGATGCTATGCTGCAATTTTGGTGCCTCTACCTCAAAATACAGCCCCTTCAGAGCCCCATATACCTGCAGATCAATTCTCCATTATTCCCTATGGGAATAAGTCTCCATAGGGAATAACAAAGTTCCCAGCAGACATTTCCCTCTCTTCTGATGACCATGAAGCAGGGGGAGGGCCTCCAATCCCCCACCTGGGGATTGGAAACCCTAGGTCTATTCAGTGGGGCTTACTCTCAGGAAAACACTCACAGGACTGCAATGTTATTCATTTACTATAAGATAGCCTATTTTGTCCGCCAAAAGTAGGGCAGGATATGTATGGTTGCCATGCTCCAGATGGGGCCTGTAGTTCTTCCAGAATTGCAGCTGATCTCTGGCAGCTTTGGAGATGATCTCTATGGTGTCAGATTCCCACTTAGCATCATCCCCTCTGCCCTCCCCAGGCTCTGCCTCCACAAACTTCCTAAATGAGAGTTGGCAACCCTAGGGATATGTTAACATCTTTGTACCCAACATTCTGAAGATGATTATTTCTGTAATGTAGGGGTCCCAATCCTCCCGCTCTAGCGGGGGACCCCAGGATTTCCACCCTCTTCCCCCGCTCCCCCCAAAAATGGAAGCGGGGGGAGGGGAGGAAACGGCGCCGGGGAGCATGGCCAGCCGCCCCATCCCAGAGCGGGCGAAGCCGCTGCGCTGCGCCGCCGCCGCCCCCTCCCTGCCCACCGCAGCTGCTCCTCCCCGCCCAGGCTGAGCCCATTCAAACCAATACGGCTACCCATCCATCCTTGGAGACCATTCCCCACTTCCAATCACGCTCCTTTCCCCTTAGATTTGACAGAAAATGATCTCCCACCAGTTGGATGAGACCTCAGTCTTTTTTTGTAAAGAAAAAAAACCCGGAACCATGGTTATCGGCGCGGGTTCTTCGGGGACAGAAAACGCAAAGGCACTGCACAGCGCTAGCTGAAAGCAAGCGCGTTTCTATGGTGACCAGCCGAGCGTCTTCTCCAGTTGTGATGATGTCTGCTTGTGGAAACGACGAATTTCGGCCCCAATACACTTTCCACCACCTCCCTCAAAAAAGCTTTCCCTCCTTGGAAAGCCAGGAGACCCAGAACCGCCTGGTCAAATGGTGAGGAGGAGAGCCGGCTAGAGTAGCTTCCTCTGGGGTTGGGGGGAGACGAAACCGTGGTCTGAAATGGAGGATCCTTTTTGAGGGCTGTGAGACTGGGGTGGGAAGAGGTCCCCGCTTCAGTCGGAGGTCTCTGAAATGCAGGGGGACGCTGAGTGGATGGGTTGCGTTTCTTGAAGTAGTGAGATTTTAGGTCAGAAACGCGCCCGTAATGATTCAGCAGGTAATTCCTAATGTTAAAAAAGCACTTTTGTAAACATTTTTTAAAAATTTCTTTGACCATCTTTGCTGCATATTTGTTGTGATATGAAATGGTTGCCTCTTCTGTGTGTCTGTCCTCTTTTTGGGCTCTTTAAAAAAAACCTGATGAAAATGTCCTTTTTGGGTTGGAAGGTTATGGATATTCCTAGCTAGTAACAATTATTGCAAGTTATATGTTGTCGAAGGCAGGTTAAGTAGTATAGTATTGCAGGTTAAATAGCAGCTAGTGCCTCTCCCCAAAATACCCCCCAAGTTTAAAAAATATTGGACCAGAGGGTCCAATTCTATGAGCCCCAAAAGATGGTGCCCCTATCCTTAATTATTTCCTATGGAAGAAAGGCATTTTAAAAGGCGTGCTGTCCCTTTAAATGTGATGGCCAGAACTCCCTTGGAGTTCAATTATGCTTGTCACATCCTTGTTCCTGGCTCCACCCCCAATGTCTCCTGGCTCCACCCCCAAAGTCTCCTGGCTCCGCCCCCAAAGTCCCCAGATTTTTCTTTAATTGGACTTGGCAACCCTTCTGTAATGTACTGGGGTCGGCGCAGTAAGAGACCAGAGTCAGAGAGTGATTTCAGCAAGCTTTACTTCAGGAACACACACACAACACACACTGAGCTCTGTTCAAACTTCCTGCTCCTTTATACAATTCTTGCCCCCTTCTGATTGGTCCTTAACTATCTACATGGATTGGCTATTTACAGGGCCCTAAGGGCCTATCAGGGTACAGTATGAGCCTGGATGTTGATTGGCTACTTATGTTTCAATCCTTCCCCTGAATGGGCACGCTTAGGCCTTCTCTGGAACCCTGGTGTGGAGTTCAAGCTCTGGCTTGTTCGGCTTCCCTCCAAAAGTAACAGTTCTCCCATTTGAGCCTAGGACAGAACAATTTCCAAATAATAACTAAGATGTTTTTAAACAAAAGCCCTTCTGCAAACGATCTTCTTTTAACATTTCAAAAAACTTTCCCAACCTTGACTTTTTCTGTTTGTTCCTTCATTTTTAAAAAGATTTCTTTTTCATTCTCTTACAGAGAACATATATTTGCATTTATCTTAATGCAAGAGATTGCAAAGAAGGCCCTTTTAAAGATTAGTCAGTCATCAAAGACAAAAAAAATCCTAACGCTCTGCCTTACTGGGTGATGACAGTGGGCAGGAGTCAAGTAGTGCTGCCCAGGAGGGGGGGGGGGAATGAGAACACTTTCACAGGCCCATCCCAGAAAACTAGGACTGGCATAGGAATAATCTTAAACTGATAGTGATGGCAAAGCATACCATAGTTCAACTCAGTATACCAACCTTCATTTGGAAACAGAATAAATATCATGCAGCTGGCACCAGAGACTGAGAAACTAAAAAGAAATAGAAGTTGGATCTAAGCAATGAATTCCCTATTCAGTACAAGATCTCCAGATTTACTCAAGAGCTTGAGTTTGCTGGGCTTTGTTTTAAACAAAGGTAGCAGGAAGTTTCAGAGCAAAAAGAGGTCAGAGTCCCTCGCTTTGAAAGCCAGCAGGTCCATGGGAGGCCTACTGAGCCAGAATGCTCAGTCCAAAGAGAAGACAACAGTACAAATTTAAAGGGATAGGAGAGGGGGAAATTATTTCTAGGTAGACAAAAAGAGTACAGAGAAGGGAATCAATGTACTTTGTATATGTGAAAGAAGGGTTAAGAAACTAGAAAGAAAAACATTTTAAATTACAGTTTTTAATTCTTGGGCTCCTATTGTATGTAAGGTACAACTGGATTCTTAGTAAAGGGGGTTTGCGTTAAAGTGCTAAGAAAATATTCTGTTTGGAAACATGGTGGATGGTCTTTGGAGTTTACATTCAGGGTCATATTCAGGGCTGGAGTTTTTTTCTTCTACATTTCAAATTAGTAATAATAAGAATAAGGAATTATATATATATATATATAAATAATTTAGTGTGACCTGACTCAAGACCTTAGGTCAAATGAGTGACCATTAAAAGAAAGGAAATTAGCCAACACAGCTGTTCTACATGCTACTTGCACCCTTTTTCCAACTCTAAAAACAGCTTCAGATATAAAACCCAGGAGGAAAAGGAGCTCAGGGGGTCATTTCAACTGTAATACTGAACTGTTCATTCAGTCATACAGGTAATCCTAATTTGGCATGCTTACAGAGCAATGCCAAGCAGGTCTACTCATAAGCCTTACTGAGCAAAAGAAGACTTACATCTGAGTTCCCATAGTTTCTGAACTCTGTTGCCTGTGGAATGCTATACACTGGATGGTGTGACTCAATTCACACAGCAGTTAATGTGTGGCATGTGTGTGGGACAGCTCTTTCCTTTAAAAGAATTATCAATTTTGGAGGGCAGCTTTGTTTCTATCATCTGCATGAAGATTAAATAGACAGTTTTTTCTTGACAATGAGATACTATTGTAGAGAAATGGTGTGGTACCTGCTGAATTTTCACATGCCAGAATGCTGTTAATTTGGGATATTTTCCATTTGCTCAGCCACCTTATATTCAGTCTACTACTTGACTGATCAAACGAATCTCTCTTCTTCTCCTCTTCATTCCCCCTTCCCCCTCCATCTTTTTAAAAAAATTATCCTGTTAATATTTTATGTTCTTTTGTTTCTTGCTGACTGTCACATATTTGGAGCATATGTTAAAAAATCAGTAAAATTTAGTAAAAAATCAGTAAAAAATAGTTTAAAATCAGTTTAAAACCCCTAGTATTTAGCTAAAAGAGAGACAGAAAAAGAAAGTGGTTAAAAGCAACACAAGCAATCAGCCTTAGATTCTGCACTCTTAGCCTTAAGACACTAATAAAACTTTTCCTACTCTGTTAAGATTGCTGTTTCTCTGGGTAGTCAAACCCTGACTTGAAGTGGTTTCAACCAATTAGGGTTCCCGGGTCCAGGTTTAGAAATACCTGGAAATCTGGGGATGCGGGAGCATGAAGGCAGGGTTTAGGAAGGGGAGGGACTTCAATGAGGTATAATGCCATACAGTTCATCTTCCAAAGCAGCCATTTTCTTGAGGTGAACTGATCTCTGTTGCTTGGAGATCTACATATTATTAGCGATGTGTGGACCCCATCTGCAGATACCTTAATCTTTGGATCGAGGCCACATGGATGCTAAACAGATTTTCCAGCAAACTTGGGTTCATGGAAAAATCTGAGACATTTAAATTTCCCCCCAGAATTACTTAACCCCCCCCCCACCTCCACCCCTGTAATTACTTGACTTTTGCAGCAGTGAGTCGTTGCTGCAGCAGAGCCTGGTGGTGGACACTGGGAGCTATTCCAGGCCCAAATGCTGCTGCAGCACATGCCAGGAGTTGGTCCAGGCTTGCCTACAGTATCAGCAAATGTCAGGAGTCACTCAGGGCCAGGCTGTAGCATTGGCGGATACCAGGAGCTGCTTGGGGCCCAAAGCGGCTTCCTGACACCACCACTGCCACAGTCGGGGTCCAAGGTGAGCAACTGAGCCTGAACATGTTTATCAGTGGGAGGTGAGTTTTGCAGGGTCCCCCCTGTCAGTTATAATCCCAGATCTCCAGCTATCACCTGGACAAAACAGGAAACCACAGTGTAGAGATTAGGGAAAAATACAAAACCACTGTGTAACTTAAATGCTATGAATAAACATACTTAACACTCTTTTCTTATGCGTTACTTAATATAATCTTTAACAGTCACACTTTACAGAATTTATATTTCTCAGTGAGTTCAAAGTCCATTCAAATCAATAGTCTTTCAAATAGATCCAATCCTGGATGCTGAAAGTAATAGGTACCGACTCCTGCAGTCTTCAAATCCTCTTGCTGGCAGATGCAGGCTGTACCAAAGATTACTTGAATAGATGCTGAGGTTGCAGTCCTCTATTCAACTCATGCGGCTACACGATTCCTAGGTTTAGTTCATATTTCATTTACCACTTCCACTGACCGCCAAAACTTCATACAGGAACCCGTGCTAAGGCAACCACTCACATATGCTCTGCTTAGTATCTCTGATTTGCATGAATGGTTCTCCATGAGTGATATAAATTCTCTGAAGTGTGACTGTTAAAGATTATAATGAGTAATGTATAAGGAAAGAGTGTTAAACATGTTTATTCATATCACCTGGAGTTTGGTAAGCCTACAACCAATTCATGAAGCTAAGGGGTAGTGATATAGTGTTATAATGGTTAGTGTATATCACAAGGACTGGGGACCTTGGTTCAAAACCCTCCTTTCCATGAAACTTACTTTGGGACCATGGACCAGTTGTTTCCATGTGGCAAGTCTCATAAAACCATCCATGGAATAGGGAAGTTGTGACATCACATCTGGGGGAAATGGCTTTTGACCAACTTGATTAATAAGATGTGGTTCCTGAGCTATAAAAGATTATCATCCCTGCTTTTGCTTTCTGCTCCACATTTAAGTGCCCTACCATTTTTCCAGTCATAGTAGTTAAAGGAGGGATTTTTTTCCAAGATCACTTAATTTTATTAAGTGTGAGGTAGGTTAGGCTGGGAAAGAGTGACAGGCCCAAGCTAGCTTCAGAGCAGAGTAGGAATTTGAACCTCTAGTCCAGCTAGGGTTGCCAATCCCCAGGTGGGTAAAGCAAAAATAGGAAAACACTGTGTAATTTACAAAGCAAGAATAAATGCAACCACTCTTATTATGGTTTCAGTTCACTGGAACATCACAAGCACAACTTTGAACCAAAATACAGTGGCTCTTCACTGAGCTCAACATACATAGTCGTTCCAGATCAATATGCAATGCTATACAGGTACAAAATCTTGCTGTCTAAAAATGTCCTGTTTCTTGGTAGTGGTTGGAGAACCAAGCGTGCAGATGAAACATGCAAACTAGGTGAGACATGTAAGCTATGTGAGAGCTGTTGCCTAAGCACGGGTTCCAGAAAAAATACAGGCAGCCAGTGAAAGTGGTATATGAAACACAGAAGGAACCTTGGCCCCGAGTCACCATACCTGTGGGATTGAGGACTGCTACCCTCACTACACTTGAATAAATGGTACACTTGCGTCTACCAAGAAACAGGACATTTTTAGACAGCAAGATATTGTACCTGTATAGCATTGCATATTGATCTGGAACGATCATGTAGGTTGAGCTCAGTGAAGAGCCACTGTATTTTGGTTGAAAGTTATGTTTGTGATGTTCCAATGAACTGAAAGCATAATAAGAGTGGTTGCATTTATTCTTGCTTTGTAAATTACACAGTGTTTTCCTATTTTTGCCTTACCAATCATTACACTGTGGTTTCCTTTTTGCCTAAATCTCCAGGTGGGGGCAGGGGATCTCCCGGTTTGAAGGCCCTCCCCCCGCTTCAGGATCATCAGAAAGCGGGGGGTGGGGATGTCTGCTGGGCACTCCATTATTCCCTATAGAGACCTATTTCCATAGGGTATAATGGAGAATTGATCTGCAGGTATCTGAGGCTCTGGGGAAGCTGCTTTTTGAGGTGAAGGAACCAAATTTCCAGCATAGTATCTGATGCCCCTTCTCAAAACACCCTCCAAATTTCAAAAGGAATGGACTACAGGGTCCAATTCTATGAGCCCCAAAAGAAGGTGCTCCTATCCTTCATTATTTTCAATGGAGGGAAGGCATTTAAAAGGTGTGCAGTCCCTTTAAATGTGATGGTCAGAACTCCCTTTGGAGTTCAATTATGTTTGTCAGAACCTTGCTCCTGGCTTCACCCCCAATGTCTCCTGGCTCCACCCCCAAAGTCCCCAGATATTTCTTGAATTGGACGGCAACCCTAAGTCCAGCCCTCCAACCACTACAACATGGAAACATGATAAGAGTGACAATACTCTTCAAACATCCCCCATGAATGTGTTGGATGGGCAGAGATGAGTGGGTCAGGTTAATGGAATTTGGAGCAGTACCATGGGGCTGGGAACCAGACACCAGTGGGTGTTAACCAGACAGACACAAGCTTTCATTCATTTATCTATGCCACAAGTTGAAAAGCTATTTTAAGAAAAAAACTGTGAGATGGGGCATTGCTTTGTGGCACCTTTCATTTTAGAAATGCAGCACAGATTAGAAAACCATGCTGACTGACAAACATTTTTAGTTTTTCCTTCTTGAAATGGTTGAGTTTGCACTTAGATGAAAGATCTCTCTCTCTATGTCATACCTGTTTTTTTATTTGGCATTTTTATTTTGCTATTCACCTTATAGGAGTTGCATTTCATAATCAAAATAGATTCAGATGTATTCTGAATAAGCAGCTACCTAATTCACACCTAGCTGTATTAATTAACTGCATCAGCAAATCATCATCCAGCTGAAACCCTTTAAACACCTGCGTAGCATTCCTGAGTTATAAACAACAAAGTAATTGCCTGACTGCTGTTGTAGTGGAGATAGGAGAGGACTATCTGTAGCTTCTAATCGTTTCCTTAACCCTAGAATTGGGACTGGTGAGATAATTAGGTTGAAAATTATCCCAGCAAATCTGCTTTAACAATAAAGGCCAGCTCATTAAGGTAATAGAATTCTCTTTAATAAGGGAGAACATGGATTCCCTGAGATTTGTCCCATTAAAGTCCAAATGCCAACTGTTCATACCATCAGAAAGATCTCCAGCAGGCACAGAGAAGATGACTATGTATCACATAGGCATTGAAGACCTATAGAGAGGTTGTGGCAGCTACGTGGTAAGGAAGAGGAGGCTCGGAGGCAACTGCCTTCTTGACTAAAGAATATCCAGTCCCCCACTCTGTCTCTCCCATGGATTCTTTATACCCTAGCCAACGACAATCAAATAAAAAGGAGAACACAAGCTGTAAAATAAAGACTGGTAGCATTAGCTATGTGCTCCCTAAGGTCTTTTATTTGAAAACCTGCTAGACTAAAATGGTACTTATAAAGAAAGGTAAGTAAAGTCCACTGGTGCATAGATTTTTGATTTGACAGACAAAACACAGATGGAGATGAACTGGGGAGGGGCTGTGGCTCAGTGGCAGAGTATCTGCTTGGCATGCAGAAGATCCCAGGTTCAATCTCCAGCATCTATTAAAAGGATCAGGCAGGAGGTGATGGGAAAGACCTCACCTCGAGCCCCAGGAGAGCCACTGCTGGTCTGAGTAGACAGTACTGCCTCTGATGAAACTGCCTCTGATAAAACTGTAAACTGCTCTGAGACTAGGAAAACATGAAATGGCTGGGCATTACAAGCTTCTCTCCTGCCCCTGGGTCTACTCAGATTGGCAATGGCTCTCTAGTGTAATATCATCCTTTGGCTGTGGGTTTCTAGGTTCAAGTAATCACTAGGCACCAGTTCTCAGGTCTATTCATCAGAGACAAGCTGACTCAAAGCTTGGTCAGTGTGGTCAGGAAGTTGACCATACTGAATGGAAGCGATTACAAGCATCAGCATTTGAATTGTAAAATGTCTTTTGGAAGCTCGTAGAAGCAAATGCTAAATGTGGAATAAAGTACAACCACATTTCATATCACTCTTGGTGCCTTGCTGTATGGGAGAAGTCATCTGGAGCACTGGTCTCCGTGGAAAACTTTACCATTGGAATTGCTACCTGCACCCATCTGAAAAGAAATTACAGATATTGATTTGTTTTTGAGTGACTTTGGGTGAGGGTGATAGGCGTTCCTTATGTGACATTTATTGTAGCAATTGACTGTTTAGTATTAGAAATATATTATAATTTTGAAGTACTTTTGTGTACTATTGGAGGCTGGTCTTCGCAGAGGTTTATGTAACCTTTTCCCCTGCTCCATTATCCACGTTGCTTTTTGTTGGTTGCACAATTCCCAGGTGGGGGCTGGGGATCCCCCAGTTTGGAGGCACTCCCCATGCTTCAGGGTCATCAGGGGGGAAATGTCTGCTGGGCAGTCCATTATTCCCTATGGAGACCAATTCCCATAGGTTATAATGGAGAATTGATCCACGGGTATCTGGGGCTCTGGGCTGTGTTTTGAGGTAGAGGCACCAAATTTACAACATAGTATCTGATGTCTCTCCTCAAAACACCCTCCAAGTTTCAAAAGGATTGAACTGCAGGGTCCAATTCTATGAGCCCCCAAAGAAGGTGCCCCTATCCTTCATTATTCCCAATGGAGGAAAGGCATTTAAAAGGTGTGCAGTTCCTTTAAATGTGATGGCCAGAACTCCTTTTGGAGTTCAATTATGCTTGTTACAACCTTGCTCCTGGCTCCACCCCCAATGTCTCCTGGCTCCACCTTCAATGTCCCTAGATATTTCTTGAATCGGACTTGGCAACCCTAGAACAATCTGTTCTAAGGAATTTTAATCACATTACCAACAGGGAGGCAGGGGAACCCCTGCAAAGAAGCAACATGTGCAGAGAAGACATATGCAGGCAGGCAGGAAGAAGCAGACAGGAAAATCTGCAGGCAGGAGGAGACCAGTACAGATTGCCTCCTATAGGGTGGCCCACCTACTAGACAGCCCAAGGTTATTGCCTAGGATGCCAGAGTGCCGGAGGGACCAGGGGTGCCTCTAGCCCCAACACCACTGCTCTGCCCAGCTGGCCCTTAGTATTTCAGGTTGTGCCACAGCTGGCTGGCCAGCTTGGGGCTCCCTTGCCCATCAATGTGGTGGGAGAAAGTGGGGGAAATAATATCAAAACCCAGAAGTAGTGCCACTTCTGGGTAATACTCTACAAATGACCTGATCTCTGTGGTCTTTACTGTTAATATTTAAGAGACTCCTAGAGTGGCACCCAGAAGTGGCCTTACTTCCTTGTTCTGATGCCATTTCCCCTCACTTTCTTTTGCTGCATGAGCAAGAAATTAAGTCCCAACCTGCTCAGCCGGTTGGTGGCTCAATGTGCTCATGAGTGCCAGCCCTGCTCCCCTATGGACTCACCTTCTGATACTGTACATTCATTTTGTAAATGTTCTTAGAGGGGAAAACATATTTGCAAAAATATCCTTCATTCCACCTTAATTTCTTAGATTGTTATAGGTAGAGATAAAATTGTTTAAGATTGTGATGTTCACTTTCCAGCACTTTTGATTCAGGCATAAAGGCATTAGAGAATTTCTAGCACCCTGGCATTTTTTAACCTTACCCTTATCCTTGTAGCCTGGACTTCATGTTGTTTGTTTGCTTTTTGGAGCCTCATTAATTGGAACTATTTGCAAGATTCTGCTACATTAGATGTTGAGTGGTCTTATCAGGTTCACATATTGGAAGCCAGATAGATTGGACACACAAAGTACAATCCATAAGAGGACTCTCTTGCATAAGTACACTAAAATTTATAGTAGCCAAGGAGGACTAGAACAGTGCTCTAGTGCACTTCAAATTAATTCTATGTTCCTTGTACAACTATGATTGCTGAATGCCCAGAAAAACATTGGTCTGGTTTTTTATCATGCCATCAACAGCAGCGTGATGTGCAGATATCAGCAGGAGAGGTTTTTCATAACTGTGGACGAAACATTATCACTTGCTAATTGCTCCAGCTGAAATGGCTATTAAAGGCCCAGTTACACGGGCCAGTTCAAAAGTTAGCAACTTTATGTGCAGGAGAAACTCCTGCTCGATTGTGTTAATTAGTGCTTATGGGATACCATTTCAGCTAATTAATGTCTTGAGACAGACATGCTGCAAATCAGGTAAAAGTAACCAGGGTTCTGCAATCTGTTCTTCTGAGAACAGTAATGTGAAACTATTTTTATCAATACTCCTCCCCCCTTTTAATGTATTTTTAAAACTTTAAAGTAGGACTTTTTTTTTTTTTACATTTCAAACTGGATGAAGAAATTCTGAGGTCCATGAAGAACACAGAGTATTAGGTCAAGAAAAACCTGCCCACCCGGGAATACCTTACTTTGCCCCAAAAAAACAGAGAAGGGAAGAAGTTGTAAGCAAATTAAATATAAATATAAAAGTATTAGAGCTAAAACTAAAGTAAAACAACACAAGACTACTCCATCTCGACACAGCACAGCCCACAATCATCTGATCCCTCTCAGCCAGAAGGCAGAAGAGCTAGGGACAAAGAAGGAAGGAAGTTAAATGATCACATCTATTGTTGCATTAGTATGTTGATATTACAGTATTCTAACACAATTTTGTAAAAAATAAAATAAAATAAAAAGCTTTCGGTGGCAGAGGGGGGAAAATGGCTGCCACAGGGATAGGAGAAATGGCAGGAAATCCAAACTTTCCTACCCAGATGGTAGCCATCCAGGCATTATAATGATCCTTCCCAAAACTTCAAAGTAAAACAAGTTTGGGAAAGTTGGGGGGATTCATGAACGTATCATGATGCTATGAGGAATCGTGGGTGGGGTTCCCTGCTTCCCCAACAGCATTGAACCCAGGGTAGATGACCTATATGTCAAGTCCCCAACAGTTCAATGATCAATGACAGTCCATTGCAAGAATAGCTGTTTATTGATACATGACAGGTCAGAGCAAGATGGCTCTTGCATAAACTGGCTTTGGCAGGCAAATGCCCTCTACTTATACTTTATGTTAAAAACGTTACACATTCAAACCCAAGGCACGAAGCAAGCCGTCCCTCCCTCCAGAGTTCAGTTCCCTGGCCCCTTGCAGGTGCACACATAATCAAGCAGAGACAGCCCATGACCTTGACTGTCTCTGAAATCAGGCTGAAAATATGCTTACTTGTTACACACAGATAGGAGAGTTGGCTAAGTGAGAAGTGAGAGTAGCGTTCTGGCTAAATGGCAAGAGGCACTCTTGACACTATAAAGAAATGGCCTAGTTTGGAGGGCAAAGAACAAAACAAAAGTTATGATTCATATCTAATGCAAAAGTAGAAACATTTAATTGTTTAGCCAAACTTGAGGGGAAGAAGGAAGTAGTAGGAATGTGCAAGGATGAGGCATCCCTTAATTCATTTTATTTGCAAATCTGATTTATTTACTTCTTTTATACCCCATCTTTCTCTCCAATGAGGAACTCAGAATAGCTTACAGCATTCTCCTCTCCTCCATTTTATCCTCATAGCAATACTGGGAAATAGGTTAGGTTGCTGCTACGTGACTGACCCCAGGTACTAAGCAAACTTTTATGGCAGAGTCAGGATTTGAATCAGGGTCTCACAGATCCTAGTCCAGCACTATAATCACTAGACTACACTGGCTGTTACTCTTCCTAAAGAGTTTAATGATTCTTGAGTATTTCTAGATAGGGAGAGATTGGGAGATCGTAGTGGCAATCATCTTTAAAAGCCCTGTCTCTCCTCCTGGGCTCTGAACCAGTCTTTGTGATTTAGGTCCCATGCAAATCCAAGTGACTGCCAGCCAATCAGAGCCCATGGAACACCACTGGATGAGAAGAGGTGATGCTCTGGGAAAGAATGTCAGCTTAGCCAGGCTTCTTAGCTAGGGTTTGGACTTGAAGCTTGGCTTAGGAAGAAAACTTATTTTAGTGGTACAAATAAGCACTCTATAGGGCCTATCATTCCTAACTGGATGTATAGATTCTGTGGTAAGGTTCTCTGTGAGAGGAATGAGCAGCTTTTGTAAGGTTTTTTTAACAGTTTCTGTTTGCTGCGCAAAAACGCTGATCCTTGCTGCAGCCCCAGGGCAGATAGTGGGAAATTGGAAGAAAGCCATGTTGAGAAGATGAATGTGAGAACAGCGTAAGGTGAATGCAAAATCAGTCCTAGTCTAATTTAAATTGCTTTAGAGCATCTGCTGATATATGTGAAAAGTACCAACCCACAGGGCAGAGGAAATGACATACAAGTGAATATGGCAAGTTACACGACCCAGTCTGTATTTCAGTAAAATCCACATATTCTCCATCATCTCTCAAAGCACGAATTTTTAATGGTGGTACAATTATTCTCCTTTATGAGCCTAAGTATTCTATCCAATAGAAACAGTAACTAAGTTAACAGAAGTTCTTAACACACTTACATACATTCATTGGAAATAGAGATGTACTCACAGCTTTCGCAGCGATTCCCAGTATAGCCAGCCAGACAAGCACACCTGTAGCCACCAACTTTATCTAGAACACAGGTTCCATCATGAAAACATGGAGATGAAGAACAAGCTGGAAAAATAAATACATGGAAACTTCTCAGTTTGTTCCACATGAAATCTACATCCTTTTATATCTATATATCCATCATCCCAAATGAAATGTTCAAATAAATTATCCATTTCCAATTTACTCTATGGTAAAATATAACACAGGCAGGTGAGGGGATATAAGACAGTAAGAAATCACTTGTAAAATTTTTCTGCTTTCCCAGCTCTGGCCCATCAAGTCTTTCTGGTTATGGAAGGGAACATTTGCTCAGAAACAAGACAATGATCAGTGATTAGATGCTGTAATTGAACTTTCTTAAATATCTCATTCCCCAAAAGACACCATTCCCTCTATAGCATCTGAGCAATATATACCATCTGGTCCCCAAGGATCTAGCTGCCCAAGTAAATTGAGATTGTGTGATGCCTGCTGTGAATTGTCCATTATGGTTTTAGGAGAACAGACAAAAAGCAGCAGGGAAGGAGCCTGGGAGAATGTGAATTGTACAGTCACAGAACTGTAATTCAGTAGAACCTAGAGTAGAGAGAAGCAAGTAATGCTCAGGGCCTACATATGGTTCAAGGGAACTTTTAATCTGGCCCTCAGGATACTTGACGATTTGCTACCCTTCTGTTTACAGCTCACATAGTAAGTACTACTGAAAAGCCACTAAGACCAGCAGATCAGCAGAGAGCTTTTTCACCCACTTTTGAGGGCCAAGTTGGATGCTGCCTACAGCCATCATCCAACCTGAATCCCTCAAAAGTGAGCAGAGACTCAGATGAGGCCCTTAGATGGAACCATTTGCCTATTTCTGACCTAGGCAGGGCTAAGAATTATAAAATGGCAGTGAAGATCTAGGCTCGCACTGAGCTATCTGAAAAGCCTCTTAATGAAATCCAGCATCAGAATTTTATTTATTTTAACTTCTAGGCCACCTTTCCCTGACAGCAGGGCTCAGGGCAGCTTACATCAAGATAAAACAACAAACAATATAAATTGATTTACAGTAAATTAATGTTTAAAATACAATAGTTCTAATTCAAAAACAGTTCAGATGGTGAATAATTTAAAAAACATTGCCCCTCTCCAGCTTCTAAAGGCAGGTAGGGGGGTGAGGAAACCTGGAAACACCAGCTTATTTATTATTCCATTGCTGCCCTTAACCGAACGAAAAAGAAACAAACAACACTGTTCACTAGTACAGTTCTTAATAACACCACTTCTCCTTTGATTTTGCCTATTCAACTTCAAAGACTCCTATATCCTGCTCTTAAAAAAGGATGTAAGTCCTGGGGACTTCAGTGGGGCTTACTAGTACAAATGCTTAAAATTGTCACACTAAAGTATCAGCCTTTGGGCACAGCCCATCAGGGCTTAAACTAGGGTTGCCAAGTCCAATTTAAGAAATATCTGGGGACTTTGGAGGTGGAGCCAGGAGACTTTGGGGTGGAGCCAGGAGACATTGGGGTGGAGCCAGGAGACTTTGGGGTGGAGCCAGGAGACTTTGGGGTGGAGCCAGGAGCAAGGCTGTGACAAGCATCATTGAACTCCAAAGTGAGTTCTGGCCATCACATTTAAAGGGACCGCATACCATTTAAATGCCTTCCTTTGATAGGAAATAATGACAGATAGGGGCACCTTCTTTTGGGGCTCATAGAACTGGACCCCCTGGTCCAGTCTTTTTGAAACTTGGGAGATATTTTGGGGAGAGGCACTGGATGCTATGTTGAAAATTTGGGGCCTCTACCTCCAGAAACACCCCCCCCCCAGAGCCCCAGATACCCACAGATCAATTCTCCATTATTTTCTATGGGAATAAGTCTCCATAGGGATTAATAGAGTGCCCAGCAGACATTCCCCCCCCCCCCATTTCTGATGACCCTGAAGCAGGGGGAGGGCTTCCAAACCGGGGAATCTCCTGTCTCCGCCTGGGGATTGGCAGCCCTACTTAAACCTGTTCTTAACAAACAAATACAGGGGATCAGCCAAGTTAGCTCTGTTCCACTTGTTCCACTGCTCTCAGCTACTCTTCCAGGCTTATGAATGGAGAAGGATTTCACCCTTCCATCTCTTGTTCAATTGGTGCTGCCAGAGCTCTCTATCCCACAGATGGTCAAGCTCCCCCCCACTCTTCATTTCCCATGCGAATCACATTCTTCCTGATAAACACTGTCAATGGCCAGGTTAATGTTTTGCAAAAGGGAAAGTTTTAAAAGCTTTTCATTTCAGCTGCACAGGACAGACTCACAATAAGGCACACAATAAAGTTTCCTTATAAAACTGCAAGCCCTCAGCATCCTACTCTGCATACATTACCAGAGTAGCAACCACCCAATCTTTAAATAATTACAGCTAAAAATGGAGCGGAAAGAAAAGTAGATGGCAGAGTTGGAATACTAAATGGCTCCTGCTGAGTGGAGGAAATGAGATCTATTCATTCAGCCCAGTATGGACTATGTTAGTCCCATGAATGTGGGAGGCCTTGCTGCAACATACCCCACATCAAGTTCAATTTCAGAGAGCTGACTTTTGTTTTTTGTTTTTAAAAATGATGTAGCAGGTCAACTAGTTAAGTCAGACCTGATTCAACATACTCAGGAGAATGAGGTGGAAATGAGGCAGTAGAATGCTGAGGTGATGGAACAGTCTGGATCACTTAAGAATGTATGGGAAGGATTGTGGAAGACCACACTTTGGAATGTTGTCATGTATTAAAAACTCCTTGCAAACAGAAAAGCAGAGGAGTGGAATCTTTCTCCCTGCTGTGCTAGGTTTCTGTTTGCAAGGAGATTGTTTCAAAAGGGTTAGAATCCACCACCTACAGTCTGGTGCCACACTGCATCAAGATTTTGCCTTTTCATTTCAAAAGGTCCATCCTTGAATGAACTAGACACAAAACTATCTCTCAGCCTGAGATTCCATCATCGTAAGAGAAAGCACTCTGAAACTGTGTCAGAGTTGCCAACCTCCAGGTGGGGCCTGGAGATCTCCTGCTTTTTACAACTGACCTCCAGCTGGCAGAAATCAGCTCCCCGAGAAAATGGCTGCTTTGGAGGGTGGACTCTATGGCATTGTACTATGCTGAGACCTGCCCTTTCCAAACTCCACCCTTTCTCAGTTCCGCACCCAAAGTCTTCAGGTATTTTCCAACACAGACCTGGCAGTGGCAACCCTATTTAATGTAGAAAAAAGTTAAGATGTAAACCATAGCGTGGAAAGAGGCAGGCATGCTCTGGATTATAGGCCATTTGTGGCAGGGGTGATAACCCACAAAGACTCAGAATTTTCCTCCAAAACATTTTCTGAAACTGTAATGTGTGGATATGCCTCTATGAGAGCCAGTTTGGTGTAGTGGTTAAGTGCACGGACTCTTATCTGGGAGAACCAGGTTTGATTCTCCATTCCTCCACTTGCAGCTGCTGGAATGGCCTTGGGTCAGCCATAGCTCTCACAGGAGTTGTCCTTGAAAGAGCATCTTCTGGGAGAGCTCTCAGCCCCACCTACCTCACAGGGTGTCTGTTGTGGGGGAAGAAGATAAAGGAGATTGTAGGCATGGGTCAGATGGGGGCATGGGTCTCGGAAGCGTAGTTCCTGCTGGGCCCAGTCCACGATGGGGTTGTGCAGCTTCAGCCAGGAAAGGCCTAGAATCAGCGGGAAGCGAGGCATGCGGGCGACATCAAACTGCAGCTGTTCTTGGTGCTGCTGGACGTGGAAGGTGAGGGGACAGGTCTCCTGGGTGACGGGGCCAGAACGGAGGAGGCGCCCGTCAATAGCCTCCACCAGCGTCGGAATCTCTTTTGGCTGCACTGGGATCTAGTGCTGCTTTACAAAGGCGGCATCTACGAAACAGTGGGCCGCTCCCGAGTCCAGCATGGCATACACGAACAGCCAGCGTCCATCGGGCAGACGGAGTTTGACTGGTAGCAGGAACGGGCCAGGGGTATCAGCCTGTTGTTCGGAGGACCCAGCTAGTCGCCCCAGGCTGGAGGGTCCACTTACGCCTGGGGCTGGCCTTTTGGCGGCGGTGGCAAGGTAGGTCCGGGTATCCGATGTTTAGCAGGGCAGCCAGAGGCATAGTGGCCTGCCGTGCCGCAGTAGAGGCACAGGTTCTGCGTGCAGCGTCTGGCCTTTTCTTCTGGAGTCAGGCGGGGTCGAGCAGCTCCAAGCTGCATAGGCTCACCCTCGTCTCTGGTAATAGCTGGGGATGGGAGAGGAGCCAAGTGGCATGGCGCAGGGAGCTGGCGCCCTCGGGTCTTGGCTTGGCGGCGACTTTCCAGGCGGCCATCGATGCGGAGGCAGAGGGTGATAAGTTCCTGGAGCGTGGGGGGCCGCTCCACCCTGGCCAGTTCGTCCAGGACTTCCTCTGCCAACCCCTCGGTAAACTGGTCCATCTGAGCAGCCTCATTCCACGCCAAGTCTTGGGCCAGGAGCTTGAATTCGGTGGCATACTGAGCCACCGAGGACTGGCCTTGTTTCAGGGCCCTGATTTTCCAGTTGGCTGTGGCTGCTTGGACTGGGTTGGAGAAGGCAGCAGACAGGTCGGCCTCAAACCCCTGGTAATCAGTCAGTAGGGGAGAGGACCCAACCAGTAGGGGTGTGGCCCACTTGGCCGCCTGCCCCTTTAACAGACTAATGATAAAACACACCTTTGTCTTGTCATTGGGGAAGTCCCGTGCTCTTAGTTCAAAGTACAGCTGACACTGTGCCAGGAAAGCAGGAAATTCTTCCACGGCACCCCCAAATCTGTCAGGTGGGGGAATTGGGCACTTGGCTGGAGCACTGGCTGCAGGCTGTTGCTGCAAGTGCACTATTGCCTGTGTCAGCTGCTGTACCTGGGCTTGGAGGGCAGCCAGTAGTCCTGCGGTTCCACTTGCTTCAGCATCCATCCTGTGGAATGGGTGTTTGTGTGGGTGGAAGCAATCTGTCACGAGCTGGGGCCAGGCCAGGCGAAGTCCAGGGGCAGTCCAAGGTCTGTAACCGGTGAGCAAGAGTGTCCAAGGTGCCAAAGCCAAATCGTCGTCCAGGTATCGTAGGTCAGAGGCTCAGAAGCCGTAGTCAGGGGGTCCAGAAGTCAAGCCAAGGTCAGGAGGTCCAAAGTCAAAAGCCGAAGTGGATGCTAGGACGTCAGGTAGATGACTAGTTGCTTCCACAAAGCCTTCTCTCAAAGCCTACAGCTATATAGCCCTCTGCTGTCTGTTGCCCATTTGGGCTAATTGCTGACTCAGAGGGCAGCCAGGATCCTGCTGGGACTCAAGCACCCTCACTCCTAGTAGGGCCAGAATCCTTTCAAAACTCAGGGCTCAGGGAGCGTCTTGCTTGTGAGCATGCCACCCTCCTCCGATCCCTGAGGTCCTGACGAAGGCAGTCACGCACACGAGCCACCCGAGAGGGCGAGGCAGGGGGGCTTGGATCTTCTCCAGCAGGAGGCAGGGGCACTGGTGCAGGTGGCAGGAGCACAGTTTCTTCTGCAGGCTCGGCTTCTTCTGCAGGGCCCCCAGCACCCATGACATCGTGGTAGATAACTCACTGAAAATGTCAAGACAGTGTGCGTTTGCAATAAAAAAGGCCAACACCATGCTGGGAATTATTAGGAAGGGAATTGAAAACAAATCAGCCAGTATCATAATGCCCCTGTATAAATCGATGGTGTGGTCTCATTTGGAGTACTGTGTGCAGTTCTGGTCACCGCACCTCAAAAAGGATATTATAGCATTGGAGAAAGTCCAGAAAAGGGCAACTAGAATGATTAAAGGGCTGGAACACTTTCCCTATGAAGAAAGGTTGAAACGCTTGGGACTCTTTAGCTTGGAGAAATGTCGACTGCGGGGTGACATGATAGAGGTTTACAAGATAATGCATGGGATGGAGAAAGTAGAGAAAGAAGTACTTTTCTCCCTTTCTCACAATACAAGAACTCGTGGGCATTCAATGAAATTGCTGATCAGACAGGATAAAACAGATAAAAGGAAGTACTTCTTCACCCAAAGGGTGATTAACATGTGGAATTCACTGCCACAGGAGGTGGTGGCAGCCACAAGCATAGCCACCTTCAAGAGGGGTTTAGATAAAAATATGGAGCAGAGGTCCATCAGTGGCTATTAGCCACAGTGTGTGTGTATATATAAAAAATTTTTGCCACTGTGTGACACAGAGTGTTGGACTGGATGGGCCATTGGCCTGATCCAACATGGCTTTTCTTATGTTCTTATAGATAAATTATTTATAGGAAGACAAAATCCCAGCTATCTAAAACAAATTCCGTCCTTTGTTTCTTGGAACTAAAACTTAAGCTGTCAAAAAAGTCCAGTCCTTGAACTTATCTATAAAGAAGCAGTGACATTTGGAAAGAACACTATGAATACATACATTTTGAGACCATATAACTCACTAAATTATCTGCGTAAATATTCCAGTGAGAATCTTATTTGTGGAATCTAAAACAAATGTGTCATAACACTCTAACAGGGATATTTCATTCCTTGAATTATATAGACGAAATCAGCATTCTGTTTCTTTTTTATATATTCATAGTTATACATCTTTTCTTGTTATTTTGAAAGCCTGTGGGCAGACAGTACATCACCACCAGCCCTGACGGCCTTCTCCAAGACAGTATGAAAGGTATATCTTATATATGTGTAAGATGCCAGTAATGCTGTGGTGCATGTATGTAGCTTTAGAGTTTGAAGGAGTTTGATATATTTCAGATCAATAGCTATGGTTGCAACCATTTTGGACAAGCTCTTTCCAATGTGTCTTGAATCTCACATTATAATCCTAATGCTTTGGCTACAATCCAGCACAAAGCTAGGCATGTTTAAAAACCTTTGATTTCAATAAACTTAAACTTCAATGCATTAAACATGTTGGACTAGATTGTGCCATCTAGCTGGAAATAGTTCCCTATCCAAAAAAAGTCCCCACTGGGGACACTCTCCCTTGCAGAAAAAAAAGGGAGCATCCAGTGCAATTGCCCAGTGGAGGAAGTTCTGAGAGCTTCAGTGCCTCTGGCACAGAAGAGTCAGGCACAGATGGCCTGAATCTTCTCACCTTGTTGAAGACTACCTGTGCCATAAAGTATAGTGCTCAATAGGGTAACCCAACACTCAGCAGTGGCTTTTGAAAGAGCACAGGGGGCTGCTGTGGGAAAAGAAAGTCACAAAATATTTGCTTCCATGAACATTTATATTTAACCTCTTTCAGTGAAGTTACAGCGGCAGATAGCAAACCTCTATGCAAATATGGGACCAATTCTAAGCAAGTCTATTAATGAGTAAGTCCAATTTGATCCATTGTTTTAGGACAGTAGCCTCTGCCTAGGACTATGGGCTCAATGACATGGACTGCCAGAGTAACATGTTAAGAGAAAAGCATGTTTTCTAAATTTGCATTTGTATTCCCAGGACCTAAGTGTATGAGAGCAAACACAGAAAAGACATGGGAAATTGAGTACAGATAAACCTACAGGAAAATGAGAACAACATGGAGTAACCGTAAGGACAAAGAAGAAATCAATGGCAAAGGTACTAGTTGCTAACCATTGGAAGCCTACCTTGATACCTTCTCACATTCAAGACTTCAGACAACGTCCTGATGTTATTTTTCTTTAACCTTAAGGACCAGATGCCTGCTGTTTTGGCACACACACACAATTTAATTTCCAGGATTCCAGTGGATCAGACTCCAGTGTAGATATATGAAAGACTTGAGTTTTAGAAGGGAACTTCATATTACAACAAAGAAGAAACATATAACTGAGATTAGGGTATCTTCCAGATAGGGACAGGATTTTGTAATTTCTCTGCTGCTCATGCTACTGCAGATAAAGTATAGCAGCAACAGGCCCTCCACATCCCTTGATAGTGGTAGGGCTTTTTTGCATTTTTTAAAAAAAATCAGCATTAGAATATTGTTATATCAATATACTGTTGCACTCATGGGTGTGTAGGATTGCCAGGTGGGATTGTTGTGCCAGTGGGGAGAATGGGGGTGGCATTCCAGGAGTAGGTGGTGGCACTGTGCAATGTGATGTCACCCCAAAGTCATGCCATTGTGTTAGTGATGTCGGTGGTGACACTCTGGTTTTTGAGAAAAATTCTATGGTAAAATTGCCATCAAACAACAAGTTTTGTCCAAAAATCAGAGCACTGCCATATGACATGCCCAACATGATGATGTCACTTCCACGTGATGCCAGAGCATCAGGGATGTTGCATGGTAATGTCACTGGGGGTGAGGTCTCCCACACCAGCCAGCTGGGCAGAAGCCCCCAAAACTGGGGGGGGGGGTCCTTACCTGGAACTGGGGAATAAAACAAGATTATAAAGGAAAATTGCATTCATATAAAGCTTTAAAAGTTCTTCATTAGACCCCTAGGAGAGAAGATATGAGACTCCATAAATACTGATGCAACATCTTTCATAATGTTGTATTCTAAACCTCGAGAACATAATGAAGAAGAAATCTGGCTGGTATGAGGATAAAATGAAAGATGGGTTCAAGAATGACAAAAAAAGGTAAGGTCTTCTAATGACTAAGCAGTGTGGTCAACCAATTTGCAGTGCAAGCCTATGCAGGGTTA
The DNA here is from genome assembly GCF_032191835.1 of Heteronotia binoei. Classification (NCBI taxonomy): domain Eukaryota; kingdom Metazoa; phylum Chordata; class Lepidosauria; order Squamata; family Gekkonidae; genus Heteronotia; species Heteronotia binoei. The sequence goes on along the minus strand of NC_083243.1, from coordinate 113,428,969 downwards.
ATTCAGTCTAAGTCCACTGACATCAAGTCTGCATAGGACTGCACTGCAAGTTTCCTGTATTTTTATTAAAATGGTGAGGTAGTAATGATGGGCTTGTAGCTTCCCTATGCCTACCTTTATTTTTATTTTTGTAAGTTGACAATACAGAACAAAAACTGGCACAAAAAATAGCAAAGGTATCAGAAGGATAGAGCTGGGGAAAGCATGTTTATTTAATTCCATTTACCTGTAATTTCTTCAAAGATGGCATGAAACCCATCAAAATTCTTTGACCCATCTGAATGGAAAAGAACATGGAGTGAGGACCCTGTGCTTCGGATTGGAGGAGGCCTGTCATTCCCACAGAAACGCTTAATTATCCTGTTATCGACACTGTCCCCATCTCGGATCTCCACATAATCATACTGGCACATATAGTCAAACTCCAGACTCAGCATGGAAAACCTTTGGCGAAGAAGAAGATTACATTTAGGTGAAAGAGTGGCATTTCTTTTATTAATATTGATTTTCTAAATCTAATCTCCTTTAATCTGATTAGTCCCTCTTCTCCTCTCCCTTCATTTTCTTAAGAGAAGAGCCTCCATTGATAAAAGAGTAATTTATACAGCTAGTAGAAGGGTTCCCAACCTCCAGGTGGGGTCTGGAGATCTCACAGAATTTCAACTGATCTCCAGATAACAGGGATCAGTTCCCCTGGAGAAAAGGCTGCTTTGGAGGGTGGACTGTATGGCATCACATCTTTACTGAGTTCCTTCCCTAAATACTGTCCTCCCCAGACTTTGGTCCCAAATCTCCAGCAATTTTCCAAATTGGCAGCTGTGAGGGACTGGTCAGAGTCTGCTTGGGAGGACGACCACTGTGAATTTTTCCCCAGTCACCGTCCCTCAATACCTCAGACACACACAGAAATCCTGTCAAAACTCTCAAAAATAGGCACCAGATGATTTAGAATTCAAAAACCACACACACACACACACACACAAAGATTTATTGGATAACAAAACAATAACAACAAATCAGTTGGCAGGCAGATGGTTGGCAAAAAATCACTCACTTATTAAACACAGAGAATTTGTCAGGCTGAGGTAAAATATAAAAAAATATGTATCACTGGCAGAAGATTTTTAAAACTATCAAACAGGCAAGCTACAGAATTCCACAGAATTCTCTGACAGGCAGGCAGTGCCTTCTGGGCACTAAGAATGCTCTTCAGTTCAACTATTATAGCCCTAGGCTTGGCTACTCAAATAATCAAATAACAAACTGACAGTCACTCTTTCCACACACACATACAGAACTCCTGACTGGTGCCAAATAATTCTCCCTCACAGACAGAAACTCACTAACTTCCAGGACTCACATCTCTGAGGTCTAATACCAGCCCCTCACTCCTGGTGTGTCTCAGTCTCCAGCTAGTTTTCTGATCCAACTCTTGGGTATCCCTGCTGACCACCAGAATCCAGGGACTGTGTTTGTGTGATCTCAGTTTGTACAAGGAGACTGCCTGGATGTGCTGGCAAAATCTTCCTCAGAGAGTTTCCTTCAAAGAAGGTGCCTGGTTTTGCCCCCATCTGACTTCAAACTCTCTGTCTCAGACAGAAGCTAAACACAGCTCTGTCTCTACAAGGAACTCAGCCCCACTGGTTGTTCTCAGCTCCTTATCCAGTTGATCTCACAACTGACCAGCCTAAGCCCACAGTCTTCACTTCAGACTCTCTCTCTGAAGACTTCTCTCACTGAAGACTACCAAAGCAGAACAAACAACTCCTGAGGTGTTCTCTGCCAAGTCACCTCATTTCGTTACTTTTCAGTTGCTAAGGTAACGATTCAGCCATTCGCTGCAAGCGTGGTCTTCAGTTTCTCAGGCTAAATTCTTGAGTCTGTCACAGCAGCCCTCATTGCTAACCTCCAGGTGGGGCCTTCAATTCTTCCAGAATTGCAACTGTGGAGGACATGGCAGCTCCAAAAATTAATCTGGATGCTAATCTGGTACTTTTTTGGCTCTGAATTAAACAAAATGGGTTTCAGACCCTGATTCTGTGAAGTTTGCCATCAGAAACTGTTACTTTTGTTGAGTCTTCAATGATACAGCACTAGGCAATTGCTGTGCATTCCATGAGGATCATCTAACTGTGAGTAGCTGTAAATCCTGGGAAAGCACCTCTTAGTACTGAGAGAAGCATTTGTTAAGGGGGGCAACTTGCCCAAAGCTTGTCTAAAACTTGTCTAAATGGATTTTTGATTTTTGCAATACAAGAGCTCTCTCTCATGAGAGAGCATCAGTTGTGCTTGACCCTATATGATATTATGGAGCATGGAGAAGCATGGAGTGCTGAATTTTTGATCCTACTTTATGGGATTGCTCCAATAGCTTTGGAACCAAAATGTGGTATCAGCTGAAGGAGCCCAGAAACTGGTATTCAACTTTGATATTAACTTGGCTGACTAAGCTCAAAGAAGCAGCTTGCACAGGACTGGGGTTCACGCTTAAGGAGGAAACACCATCTTCCCCAAGCTATTACAATGCATAGCATCTTGGGATCCAATTGCCTGTGGATCCAGCTCTATTACCTTCAGATGCCTATTTCTGGGACTTGGAGTCCCTGGAGTCTATTCTCTTGTTAGCTTGAGCAGTTTTACTTAAAAATTATTTTTTTTTTGTCTTTATTCCTATAAGCTTTGTTCTTCCCATATAGAAAAAGTATACTTTTAAAAGGGTTTTCTTTCTAAGGTTTGGACAGGTCTTTCTTTCTAAGGTTTGGACAGGTCTGTTTTGTAGTTCCAGACCCCAAACTGATGTGCTCTGTCCTACCTTCCTCCTTCAACTTAGGAGTCTGAATGCTGAGAAGCTCACCAGTCAGTGAGAGTCCTGCTTCTTCAATTTTCCTGGATCCTTGGACAGGTAGCTATGAAACAGTGCTTGCTAGGAAACTGGTCTAAAACTAGAAAGACAGAAAGGTGGTAGAGTGATAGGGTTGCCATTTTCCAGTTTGGGGCAGGGGATACCCAGGTTTTAGAGCTTCTACCTGCCCCCAAACAGTGACATCACTGTGTGATGTCCCTGATGCACTAATGTCATGGCATCATCACATCAAGGATGTCACACAATGATACTCTGGTTTGGGGGCAAAACTCTATGGTTTGATGCCAGTTTTACCATAGAGTTTTGCTCAAAAATGAGTGTTGTTGCACAATGTCCCTGATGTTATGGTGCCACTTTTGTGTGACATCGGCATGTTGCATTACTCCACCCTGCTCCTGGGAAGTGCCCACCCACCACACACCAGGACAGACATTGGATCTGGCAACCCTAAGTGGCAATCAGTGGTTTAACATTTAGATTGGCTAATACAAATTAAGTTTGCTCTCATGTTTGCAACCTTTTGTTTCAAGAATATTTGCAAAGTTTAATGGTTTATGATTCATCTCTCCACTATTTAGTGTGCCCTCTATTGGTTTAGAACTGATTTGGAGTTTTGCTTTATTTACTCATACTTTAGAATTGCCTATTTATCTGATTATATTATTTTCTGTAATCCTCTGCACTTTACTGATGGTTTTGTATCCATGCCTTTTCATATGTATTCTTGTATCATGCATCTGATTGTTTTCTGTTTGCAGCTGCTTCTATAATATGTCGTGCAAAAATGCTTGCCAATAAACTGTTTCATTCATATCATCAGTAATACTCTGGAATCTGCAGTGGTGTACGCACTGGGATGAGAACTTGTTAAAAACAAAAAGGTCTCTTGCTTATGTGGACAGAATTAACAGTGGACTGTGTGGCATCATATCCCTGCTCAGCTTCCACCCCTCCCTAAACTCCTCCCTCCCCAGGATCCCCCCTCCTCCAAATCTCCAGGAATTCCCTGACTCAGATTTGGCAAAGATGCAGCTGCATAACTTTGACCTGGGCCTGTTTATTTTATCCTAGAATGTGTACCCTGCCTGGTGTGAACTATTTTACAAGGTTTGTTGAAACTTTCAATTTTCATGGGAGCTTCTCAAGCGTTGCTCATAAGAAGGAATTTGCACATTTCCTTCATTTTTCACATAAAATAAAATCTGTAATCAATGTGTAGAACCATCCTTCACACTCTCACTCCATCCCCAGAAAGTTTTGCTAGCCTAATCAAAACCAAAATCCCTCATTTTGGCTGAGAAAGAATTCTCAAATTCATTTCAAATTTTGCTTTGTCAGTGGTAACTCTAGTTCTATCTGGTTATGAAAATGCTTACATATTACTGAAGAGATCCAGTTTGGTGTAGTGGTTAAGTGTGTGGATTCTTATCTGGGAGAACCGGGTTTGATTCCCCACTCCTCCACTTGCACCTGCTGGAATGGCCTTGGGTCAGCCATAGCTCTGGCAGAGGTTGTCCTTGAAAGGGCAGCTCTGTGAGAGCCCTCTCAGCCCCACCCACCTCATAGGGTGTCTGTTGTGGGGGAAGAAGACATAGGAGATTGTAAGCCACTCTGAGTCTCTGATTCAGGGAGAAGGGCAGGGCATAAATCTGCAATTCTTCAATTCTTCTTCTTGTAGCGGGTTCCTTCCTGACAAGTGGAAAAAATAGCTCCTCTCCTAAAACCATTCAGTTGTGTAAATAAAATGGAATTTCAGCACTGAAAATCCTCCTGTGTGACATTAATGACAGTGACACTGTAATGTACTGAGTTGTGAGACGGTTTGAAGGCAACATGCTTTATTCAGTGGTACATTACAAGAGAGGGAGCACACGGGCCGGAACTGCCCCCCAGTCTGACCAGTCCAATCCTGGTCAGTCAAACTTCCCGCCACAGATCTTGATGGGCGGAGTGTCTGGCAAGCTACATCCGGGGACCTGCGGGGTCGCCTCTGTAGCGATCACCATGCGGTACATCAACTTATGTTCAAGACATAACACTCCTCCCCCTTAGTTCAGGACACATAGTCTTGCAAGTAAGCGGGGGCCTTGCGTTCCCTGGTCGACCTCCTTGGGATTACTTGTGGAGTGGGAGCGGTCACTGGGCTGCCGGGGCCACGGCTGCTGTGGTGGATGGGGCGGCGGTTTCCCTGCGTGGGACCCTTGTAGCACCCTAGGGCCCCATCAAACATCTCCAAAAATTCCCTGCACACATGCTCAAACACTTGCGTCCCCAGCTTCTGCACCCCCACAATCTGAATTCCCAACGGACGAAACCAGGCCAGGCCCAGCAGTGTGGTGAGCTGGTGTTTGACCACCAGTATATCCAGTTTCCCCCTGAAGCTCTTAAACTCCACCCTCACCGTGGCCCATCCCAGGATCTGTACGGGGTTCTTTTGGAAGTCCCATAGTATGAAACCAGCCGGTTGCAACGTAGGCCAGCCACATGGGCACAGTTTTCTTAGGGACTCCTCTGAGATTATGGAGATGGAGGAGCCCAAGTCCAGTTCCATCAGGCAGGGGTTTCCCTCGATCCTGATCAACACCTTGACCTTGTCGGGGGTATTGCTGGGCATTACCTGCAAACTGGTCGAGGCGATCGAGTAGTCCTCGGTCAAGTCTTGGTTGGTGGACGGGCATCTGCGGCTGGCCTTGGCCCTGCAAGCCCACGCAATGTGACCCATTTTCCCGCAGTTCCTGCAGTCCACGTTGCGATAGGGGCAGTCCTGACGCTCGTGTGGGTCCCTGCAGCTTCCGCACTTGGTGCTGGTCAGTTTCTCCATCGCTCGTGGCCACTGGGTCGCTCTCGGTCCTGTCCCTGGTGGGCGGCGTAGCTGGTGCGTCTCCTCCTCCTCTGGGTGGCTCTGAGCCGTCTCCTCCTGGTGGACGGCTTCTGCCCTCGGGTTGTGGAAAACCCTAGTGGCTCTCTCAAATGCTGTGGCCTCGTTGAAGGCACCCTGGAGGGTGAGCTCTTTCTTTGCGAAGAGCTTCTGCTGTAGTCTTTCGTCTCTCAGGCCCCAGGCGAAACGGTCCCTCAAGGCCTCCTCTAGCTTGTCGAAGCTACAGTTCACCGCTATTTGGCAGAGAGCGGCCAGGTATTCAGCTGCCATCTCTCCCGTCTCCTGGTCCCTCTTGTGGAAGAGGAATCGGTGGGCAATGATTGAGGGCTGGGGCAAGAAGTGCCCCGTGAGGAGTCGGACTATCTCCTCATACGTCTTCTTTGTGAGTCTCGCGGGGGCCGAGAGACCCTTGGCGATCTTGAATGTGGCCTCTCCGCAGACACTCAGGAGCACGTCTCTTTTCCAGCTGTCATCTGTTATCATGTTTGCTCGAAGGTAGCAATCGACCCGCTCCGTGTAGGTCTCCCACCTCTCCAATTTAGCGGGGTTGAACTCTTCAAGGCGACCCGTCGCTCCGCTCGGGTTAGCCATGGTGGCTGCGGCGGCTGGGGCTTCCGTTTCCCTGGACAGCGTGCCTTCTTCGTCTCCGGTCAGCTCCACGAAGGTCCTCTTCGGGAGTTAGCTGGCTAGCATCCCATCCTTGTCACCACTGTAATGTACTGAGTTGCGAGACGGTTTGAAGGCAACATGCTCTATTCAGTGGTACATTACAAGAGAGGGAGCACACGGGCCGGGTCCCGCTTATATACATTACCCGGAACTGCCCCCCAGTCTGACCAGTCCAATCCTGGTCAGTCAAACTTCCCGCCACAGACCTTGATGGGCGGGGCGTCTGGCGAGCTACATCTGGGGACCCGCGGGGTCGCCTCTGTAGCGATCGCCATGCGGTACATCAGCTTATGTTCAAGACATAACAGACACATAGACAAAGCAAGGTAATAACTTTTGTGGATCCAAGTTGTGTTGATGTAAAAGGTTTCAGCTTTGACACATAACTTTTTACAAGGCAACTGTACATGTCCCATCCCTCTTTCTTTACATCCTCTGACTATGATTTACAATTGTGGCAAAATTTATCACACATCTTCCACAACTGCCTGTAAAGCTGCGTTAAACCCTAGACCAGTGACTTCCAATACTTTTGCATAGCTACACACCTATTGTTCTTTGTTGATATAGTGACATCCATTTTTTTTTAAATGCATCATTTCCCCTCACTCTAAGTAAATTAACTTTGAAATTATGGTTTGAATCCAGACTAGTTTTCAACAGGCAAAAGGGCATCTGCTTTCCCATTGTGCAATCTTCCTGCTTATCCACCCCCATGGTAGAATGAAATGCCCCCCCATTGTGTTCCAGCTGCTACAGCAGGGGGGAAATGGGAAAATAATGTACCATGGGCAGAAAGTCCTTGCACCAACAGAAACACTAGTCCGGATTCTGCTCTATGTAGTATAAAACCCAACCAAACTTTAATTAGGAACAATAACTCTCATATTATATTGCATTTGAAATTGCATATGCTAGTATAATAAAATGTTCCTCTTTGTATGGAACTTCCTAGTCTTCCCCTTCCCTCTGCAGCCTGTCATGCTTTTTGAAAATAAGCTCTTTTGATCCCAGCCAATCCATTTACAAATGTTAAAACTGCTGAGAAAAAAAGTACTTAACTGTGCTATCTCTGTCTGTCTGTGAGATAACTGAAGAAGTGTGGGTTTTATACCCTGCCATTCTACATCTTAAGGTCTCTCAGAGCGGCTTACAATTGTCTTGCCTTCCTCTCCCCACAAAAGTCACCTTGTGTGGTAGGTGGGGCTCTCAGAGTTCTGAGAGAACTGTGACCTGCCTAGTGTCACCCAGCAGGCTGCATGTGGAGGAATGGAGAATCAAACCCACTTCTCCCTTAGAATCCACCACTCTTAACCACTATAGCATGCTGGTTTTCAACTGGCCACACGCTAGGGTTTTCTTCAAAGCCAGGCTTAGGAATCATTTCTTTCTGTGTTTAGTTCTCTGAGAACTCCTGAAAGGACTGATTTTTCAGGATGGGGAATTTTTTTTTTTTTAGAAAGGTCAGGGGGTAAGAAAAAACATTCCTTCAACTAATTTGGTTGAAACAGATACAAGAGAATATCCTATTTCTGCAGACATATCAAAACTCAGTTCAATTATATATTAATTCAAATTATCGAGCAAACAACTGAGTACTACAGTATTGTTAACAAATGAAGAAAATATGAAACTACCCATTTAGGAGGAGCTGCTACACCAAAGAAAACAATATAAAAATGCAAATCTGGCTTAGCATTTAAACAGATTTTTTTAAAAAAATCCTAGTTGGAATCAGCCTTACTTCTATTGTTTCCTTCTGATGAGTTATATAATTGCTGCAACCACAATCTGTGGCTGCCAGCAATAGCATGTGAAATCAAACATTTTTCCTTTAATTACTCAGAATTGCATATGGCATAAAAAGATAACATTGTGGAAACAGCCTTCTCCTGCACTGGTATTCTGCTCTAAACAGCGTAGGATTCCTTGTAAGTTGGGGGACTTGTTTGTTTATTTTGAAACATTATTTTCTTTCAGATAGTTGTGGATCAAGCCCTGTTGGCCTATATTGTATACAAAAGCCTCAGTATTGCATAATCGACATTTGTTTCCTTTTACTACTAGAATATTTTTTTTATTTATTTATTTGAATTGATTTATAGCCCACCCTCCCCACCGAAGCAGGCTCAGGGCAGCTCACAGTATAAAACCACAACAGACATTAAAATCCATACATATTCTAAAATTACACATTCCATAGTTAAAACAATGAGTAGTTTGGTGCTAATTTCTTTGATATTATATCATTTCAGTGGCGACAGTATTTCTTCAATTTCCCTACGATACAGGCTCGGCGTCAGTTGAAAGCCAACCAGAAGAGAGTTGTCTTACAGGCCTTGCGGAACTGAGCAAGGTTCCGCAAAGCCCTTGCTTCCTCTGGAAGTTGATTCCACCAGTATGGGGCTGCAGTCAAGTAGGCCCTCTCTAGTGATCTTTAGTTTGGCCTCCTTTGGCCCAGGGATTACTAATAGATTTTGAGATCCAGATCTAAGTACTCTCTGGGGAATGTGTGGGGAGAGACAGTTCCTAAGGTAGGCAGGTCCTAGGCCAGACAGGGCTTTAAAGGTGATAACCAGCACCTTGTAACAAATCCGGTATACTATTGGCAGCCAGTGCAGTCTAAGCCATCCTGCCACGGCTTGTAGCGCCAGGTCCAGATTTTCTGGGACACAGCCACGCCAGCCGTCCATCAGCAGATAGAGCTGGGTGTCATCAGTGTACTGGTGGCAACCCAACCCATACCTCTGGGCAATCTGAGCAAGGGGGCGCATGTAGATGTTGAACAACATCCCATGACCTGGGTGGAAGCCAGACTGGTGGGGGTCTAGAATGAAAGCGTCATCCAGAAACTCTGTAGCACTACTGCCCTCTCAATAATTTTACCCAAAAAGTGTAAGTTTGAGTGGCCAGTAGTGTGCCAATTGCAAGGCCAACCCCTGAATCCCTGTGTGAGTGACTAGAAGCATTTCACCATTTTCTAGAAGCATATGTACCTCCCCTCCCCTCGCTCCTTTATTATAGTTCCACAAATGTCAAAGGTACACTGGCAAGATTTCTGTTTTTTCACACCTTTTGCGAGAGCCTCCCCCTTACATTGGTGCAGCCCTCGGTACAACCCCCAAGAGGCTGCTTTACACATGATGCCAACATACTTGGGCTCACAAATCGTACAGTGGGTGTTGTCACCTTGTCCAATGATAACCAAATGGAATCTGTTCTTTCCTCCATGAGCTTTAAAGAGTTACAGAAACCAAAGGTGGTCACCATAGTCACAATTCACAGCCACAAATGAAATGGATAGTTCAAATAAAGAGTCAGAAACTCCATGGGAACATCCAAGTTTCTTTTCTCCTGTGGACTCTCCCTTCTTCTATGATGAAATATTAAAGGTGTCATTAGATGTATGGAAAAAAATATGACTCTGCTCACAGCATAAGCTTCTACTTTGGTCTCCAAAGCTGATGAAATATTGATGAAAAGCTATCAACTTTGTTTGAATGTGTCACCTGCTAGGCTTCCTGGTATAGTTTGAGAATCCTGCAAGTGTATTTATTAAAGAAATATATACCCCACTAAAGTACTTACAAATTGAAACAAAGTAAAACAGATAAACCCAAATTAAACATAGCAGCAGTGACTGATGAGTTGCAAAGTTTGTTAAACTGGTGTCTGTGATTTTTTAAAAAGACAATAAAATGGGGGCCAGGGGGGCCAAACTGCAGCTTGGGAGCTCTTTCCCACATATTGTGCAACTCCCAGAGGTTGAGAAGGATCTTACTTCGGCTTACTCTCAAGTGAGCGTACTTAGCATCAGCACCTCAGTCAGCCTCTGAACACTGACCCATAGGTAGGCAATTATTTCCACCATGTGTAAAGCAGGGAAGGAAGGGGAGATAGGCAGGCTTGCAAGTTCTTCTCCACTGCAGAGGTTGCCCAAAGACCTAGTGGGGAAAGGGAGTGCAAGAGCTAAGGGAGCCACTGGAAGGAGGGATGGAATTAAAAAGGGCAGTGCAGAGTTCCCCCTTAGTTTCATAACTCTTGTAGGAGCTATATTTACTAACTTTGGTGTCAAGGCAAAGAGCAATGCAGAATGATGCAAATGGTGGTCAGTGATTCATATAGTACATGCATGTTTTCCTTCTCTCACTGGTGTCGATACTTCCTCCACCCTTCTTAAATCTTCGTTCGCGAAGCCAAGCCGAGAGAGAGAGAGAGAGGTGTCGATAAATAATTCCCTATGTTGGTCTTATGGGGACTATTATTCCCAGCTTTTGTTTTTTAAAAATCTCCTTCTAGCATAGTTATGTTGTAAACTGCATACATATGTATTTTATCCTGTGCAAAGAAAGTATTATAAATTTTAACAAACACATGTAATATTTGTTCATGTCTTGTAGCTCTCAAACATCTGATGTTTATTCTGTGTGGCTCTTATATTAAACAAGTTTAGCCACCCCTCCAATAAAACAATCCTTGCCTTGCATAATAGAGTAGACATAAGGTGAATATCTCAGGTGAGTATTCCACAGCTAGGGTGTCATGCCCCAAATGGTCCTGTCTTTAGTAGCCACCCACCTAACTTCAGATAATTGTAGAACCCAGAGAAGAACCTCACTTGATGATCTTGGTACATTGGCAAGTCCATGAAGAAGAAAGTGGCCTTTCACACAAATGGTACAACCCATTATGTACTGAAGCTAGTGGCATAATTAGCAATTGGGTAATAGAACAATATCATGCAAACAATTTATAAATATATGGAGGGGAAAAACATGAGGATAGGAAGGGACTGGTAAGAACCGTGCAAATGGGCATCTCATCTGAAAAAACTATTACGGAGAAGGAAATAAAGGGCATAATCAAATTAAGAGAAATGTACGTACTAACTGGTGTGCACAAATAGCCTCATTGAAAAAGCCAGATTCCTGTTGAGTATGCATTTTCTAGACTGCAGCCACCTTTAAGATTTTTGTGGGTGTCATGGTGGTTCCAATTATTTCACTATTGGTGTGATCAGTTCACACATGCATCCCCCCCACCCCATTTACCCCTGTAACAGTTCCATCTGTTCACATTCACTGTGAGGACTGAGTTTCCAGAGAGGTTTTGTGCATGCACTGAAGCATTGCAGCATTTCAACAGCCTGGGGGGGGGGCGGTTATGCAATCCTCGTTAAAGTACATTCCCCACCCATCACACACCAATGTGCTTCCAGGGTGAGCCTGCCTTGGTCTCCAGTGCCTGTGCTCTTCCTTGGGGGAAAGGCTCAATTAAAGCCCCCTCTATGCTCTGGTTCCCTTCTCTGGGCCTTACTTTGGATTTAAGTGGTGTTGATGAAGCTGTCAGCATCGCCCAAGACTGCCCCAGAACACGTTGGCAGAGGATGATCCCCTTACAATGGTAGCCCCACTGGTCTCAGTACATCAAGATCACCTTGATGACTGATGCTGTATAAGCAGAACTGCAGTAGCTTGTGTCAGGCCCTCCAATGGGACTGACTGTTTCAGTGGAGGTGGAATATTAGGTGGAATATTAAAAGTGGAGGTGGAATATTAAAAGTTTGACACCCAAATCTGCTCTTTCTGGATGGGTTTTAGGTGGCAATCCACGAGGTGGAAAAAATGTTTCAGATTCTGGGCACTGGGCTATCTTACAAATTCATTCTGCAAGGCGGGGGGGGGGGGGGAGTATGGGAAAAACTAGTTTAGGGAGGGGGGGGCGAGAAAAGACCAGGACAGCACAGGGATATTAATGAAGTTGTCTGGATACAAGAAAGAAAAATGGTAACAATGGGGAATGAAAATGGAACATTAAGGCAATCTGGAAAATGCTGCAGAATACTGAAGAAATGAGAGTGGATGTGGCTAGAATCCAGTTCCCTGCTTTACTTCTTAAACAGCTGATCAGCAGGAATTCAGCCTTTGATACAGCTACCCACAGTTCCTTCTGACTATTTCCAAGACATCATTTTTACATGTTTTAATATACTACAAAAAAATAACTTTTAGATCTAGTATATATGCAGATTCATATTAAGGAAAACAAGAAATTTCTTTGCACCCAGGATGGAAGTTATTAACTATTAGGAATAAGGACTGTTGTGAAGAAAAATATAACACTCTAGAAAGAAGCTCTGGGTGAATGCCCCCCCCCACTTGATGTCTCCCACCCACTCAAATGAAGGCATTAACTTCCCCACCACCACCTCAAGAGGAGCTGATCTCTGCCATCTGGAGATCAGTTGTAATTCTGAGTGATCTCCAGCCTTACCTGGTGATTGGCAGCAGGGGCTCCCCAGGATGAAATGGCTGGTTAGGAGGGTGGAGCCTATGGCATTGTTCCTGTTTGAGGTCCCACCCCTCCTCAAACCCTACCCTCTCCAGGCTGCACCCCTCAAAATTCCAGGAATTTGCCAACCTGGAGCTGGCAACTGCTAAGTCACACTGGCTATCATAGGGGGACTGCTGCTGAATGGAAACAACCAGCCAGGCTTAGTTAAGTCATGCCAGTCAGATGGCATCAAGTCACCTGGGGGAGGGGAGGTGGTGCCAGCTCTAAGGTAGCCAACCTCCAGGTGGAGCCTGAAGATCTCCTGGGATCACAATTTAACTCCAGACATCTTTTCCCATCCTGGAAAAAATAACTGCTTTGGAGGATGGACTCTGTGACACTATATTCACCTGAGGCCTCAACCTTTACTGACAGAGGCAACCATGGTTGCCTAGCAATAGCCTCTGCTTATCAGCTTCCCCAGTGGCCCAATCCTTGTCTGTCCTAGGGCAAGGCTGTGGGGAGAAGGGAGGAAGGGACTGACAGGAAAGAGGCGGCTGCCTTGGCCTCTGAGGAAATGCTCTCAGCAGGGCCAGGCCTTACTGCCTAGTCGCATTACAGTGGTGGCAGCGACTCCCTGACTATTTCCCCCCAATGTAATGACTGGAAACTAAATAATAGAAGAAGATGATTATTATTATATTGAATTTATATCCTGCCCTATACTCTGAATCAGAGTCTCAGAGCGGTCACAATCTCCTGTACCTGATTTATTGTTAAATATAATATAATATAATATAATATAATATAATATAATATAATATAATATAATATAATATAATATAATATAATATAATATAATATAATATAATATAATATAATATAATATAATATAATATAATATAATATAATATAATATAATATTTCAGGGGCTTTTGGAGGCTGCATGGGGGCCATAGATGACCATTGAATCCACGGTAGAGTGGCAGCCCTTTCTGTGGCCAGTTGACAGAGAGGAAACAGAGAAGCATTGGAGATGTGTCTGTCTCTGAGGTAAGTGCTTTGGTGGTTTGTTCAACATTCCCAGACCTGCAATAGGCAAGGTCAGGGGAGTCAACCAATGGGAAGCCAGAGACGCTGACTGAGACATGATAGGCCAATGGTTTGTGGAGTGCATGGAATGCACCCTGAAGCCAGTGGGAGAGCTCCATTTGGCCACCACCATAAGGAAATGATATATATATAAGATGCCACATGACATGCAAGAAAACAAAAATTTAATCTACTAAAATGTCTTTTCCACTAACCTTAACTCCACAATATAGTCAGCCTTGGCATGTATAGTCCATTCACAGTGAGCATTCAGGGGATAGCTCTCCAACAAAATTTGCCCCTTTGATGCCTGAAGAACCTGCCCGCATCCTGAAAGAGGGGGGTGGGGAGAAGAAGTCCATTAGGGTCCATAAGAAAATATACTCACCTATATAAGGCAAGTTTAAAATCCCAAGTTTGGGGGGGAGGGGACTTGAGAGATATCAGGCACCCTGACTGGCTCCATGGCTAGTGGACATTGCAATGAGTCAGATGTTGTGTTTCTCATATTGCCCATTACTCAGGTCACCATTTTAGTGCTTGTAGGCAAAATTATTACACATACCTACACAGCTTCCATTTATTTCAGTGAGGGCTGAGCATAAGAACCTTTTGAGACATTGACATTAGAACTTGCTATCTCAACCAGAGCTGGGTGCACATAATTTACTGAGCGTGTGCTGAATCAGTCCTCCAACATTGGTACATATTAGAATAAAGAGACTTGGCTGTGTGGTGAAGCAGTCAAAGTATTGTAATAGAAAGACTCAGGTTCAAAGCCTTCCCTCCCCTGCCCCCTTCTGCACTGAAACTTCCTTGGTGATCTTAGGGCAGTCACTTCCTTTCTCATCCTAACCCACCTCACAGGACTGATGTAAGTATCAAATGCAGAAAGGGAGAATCTAATTATACTGCCTGGTGCTCCTTGGAGGAAGGCAAAGATAAAAATACTATAAAAACAGCAGCAACACCGGCTTAGACCAAGCCCCAAACCCCCTCAAGGCACACGCTATCCAGTTTTCAAGGCTGTGGGACAAGCTGTTTGTAGGCAGGCTCTCTAGCGGTAGCTAGTTTGTCCCTACGTGTAGGGGTGGCCTTTAGTTTCTGCCTATGCACTACAATGTCCCACATACAAGAACTTGCAAAACTGTGTCCTGTTTATCATAAGACACTACAGTGTTAAGATTTTTCCTTTCTAATACCATCCCCTTTGGCAGTTTACCCTCAATTACCCTCAATTAAGTGCACTCTCATGAAACAGAAAACAAGCTCCCAAGAGCCCATCATGAGTGTTTCATTCCACATGGGGGCTTGTTGGTTCCTCCTGACGTGAAAGGCTAGAGAATTAATTACTTTGCCCTCATGGCTGCCAGGATCCGCTGCAGTGTACATGATAATGTGGCTTCCCACACTAGAGAGAGAAACCTAGCACTGTTTCTGGCTTCTACCTCAAAACAACCTGAGACAAAGCTGCAGGAAACCTTCAGAAGGCTTGACAAGGTCCTTGAATCACCTCAGAGAACATTCCCCTTTCGTTACAAGGGGGCTTTTGAGTCTCCTTTGTTGCTTTTGCTTTGGATGAGAAAGAACTAGTGCAAAGAGATGGTGGCGTGCAGAGAATACTGAATGCACCTTTCTCTGGAGAACAGTACAGTCTGAACTTTTGTAACATTCTTGCCAAGGAAATAGGACTGGCCAACAAGGCAGTTGGTCCAAAGGCTAAAGAGAGTGCCATTCAAAGGGGGCCTCCAAGAGACCAGGCTCATATTTGCCTCCAATTTTTCATGAAGCATGTTGATGGTCAGATGTGGTCTTCATTTCTCCTATCTTTAGTTCAACCATGGGAGGTTTATGTAATTCTCTAACACCCTTCTAAGGAAGTTATCAGGCAACCAGCTCTGCCATTTTCCAATTAAAAGAATCTTTTATCTTTTACACACAAAGAGAAAGACAGCTGGAAAGTTCTCAAGAATAATTTACACTACAAACGCTAATCCTGGAGGAGGGGGGAGAAGAAAGAAAAGAATCAATTTGGAAGATGGTCAGCATCACTGTTCCTTTTGTGTCCAAAAAGAAGGCAAAACTTTTCTGGGCTGCATAAAAATTCTTATTTAAGGCCAACAATTTAGAGAAAGAACAGTAACTGGGCTATTTCAATGGATGTAATCTGCACTAAGTGTTTACACTGGTGCCACTCTTTTCTTAGAATTACTTCAAGTCCTGAGATGTCCTCTAAACACAGTTCCACATATCTCTGTGTGGAGTTCCTCTAGCAAATCAGTATAACAGAAAATGATGCTGAGCAAGCAATACCACTAGGCACTTCATAACAGGGCAATTCATACAGCAATAGATAATATATGTTAACACTATTGCAGAGGTGGCTAAACTTGCTTAATGTAGCAGCCACACAGAATAAACCAAATGTTTGAGAGCTGAAAGTCATGAACATAAGATGTTGGTTGGTTGGTTGGTTGGTTGGTTGGTTGGTTGGTTGGTAGGAAGGAAGGAAGGAAGGAAGGAAGGAAGGAAGGAAGGAAGGAAGGAAGGAAGGAAGGAAGGAAGGAAGGAAGGAAGGAAGGAAGGGAAATAGATTGGGAGAGAAGTAGAGGTAGAAAGAAAGCAACTTTAACTTTAAATGCATTCTCCAAGCCGCCAGCTGACTTGGCGAAGTAATTTAAAGAGAGAAACTCCTTTTCCAAGCCAGCCAATGGGGCAGTGGGAGCATCAACAGCCACACAATATGTGTGAAAGAGGCACATATGGCTCCGAGTCACAGTTTGCCCACTCCTGCACTATTGCATAGTCCACAATGTCTCCTTAAAACATCACATTACTATAAAGCCCTATTGCCTTTGTGAAAACGCCCTCACGAATAATTCAGCTCTGCATCCTTTGCAAAATTCCAAACAAATTGTAGCCTTCCTGGCCTCATCAGGCAGGCCATTCCACCAGGTGGAGACCTCTGCAGAGAATTCACATATATGGGCAGGCAGTTGTTGATCTTGCCTATTGTCAGGGGGGCATCTGCAGAAGGCCCTGCTCAGATGACTGAAGCTGTTGTAGTGAAGCATAAGGGGAACAGTGGTCCAGCAGATAAGAGTGTCCAAACATGGAACTAAATAACATCTCATTAAGCTTCTGTTAAAGGAATAAGGCTTCTTTTTTTTCTCTAGAGAGTTGCTGGAAGTTGCAGGAGGTAGCTGGAGATCTTCCATGATTACAACTGATCTCCAGGTGAAAGAGATCAGTTCACCTGGAGAAAATGGCCACTTTGGAAGGTGGACTCTATAGTACTATAAGCCACTGAAGTTCCTCCCCTCCCCAAACCCTGCCCTCCTCTGGCTCCACCCCTCAATGCTCCAGGTATTTCCCAACCTGGAGCTTGCAATCCTATGTATATACATATTTCAGATGAGCAAGTGAATAATATTTTTTCTCCTCAAAGGTTTTGTGAACCTTCCCGCTTCTGTAGGCCCAGGCACAATCTAGCCGATAACAGTCTCTGTTCAGGTTTCATTTCAGGCAATTGTGGAATCACCTGGCTAAGGTCTTTCCATTAAAGACCCACTATACCAGGGGTGGCCAACAGTAGCTCTCCATATGTTTTTTGCCTACAACTCCCATCAGCCCCAGCCATTGGCCATGCTGGCTGGGACTGATGGCAGTTGTAGGCAAAAAACATCTGGAGAGCTACTGTTGGCCACCCGTGCACTATTCTGATCTATTCTTCATTTTATTAACACCCCAAATAAAGTGTTTTTTCTACTACTTTTCATGCCAGGAAAAGTTCCACTGGCCTAATTGTTGTGTCTGGCTGCTATTAGTAACTGTCAAGGCCCCACTGGCAAGATGGTATCTAAGCAGGACACATTAAACCTTTACTTAGCCACTTTAGCAACTCTGTCTTTTTCACAGAGGTTGTTAAATCCTGGAAACCCGAAGAGGTCATGCCAAAAGAGGAAAATAACCTGCAGAATTCTAACAGACAAAGGAAAAAACAAATGTTCTAATTGTAAAAAAGATTAATTTCAATTATGTTGTGAGTCATCTTGTGTGCCATTAGCAGGGCAGAAAAGTGGGATATAAGAAACCAAACAAGTCACAAGTAAACTAAATGAAAGACTAAAAGTATGATTCTTCACACACCTTCCCAGCATCTAAAATCAAAAGGCTCAAAATGCAGTGAGCAAAAGCAGATATAAAAAAGAGTGATATACAGATTGGATTCCAGCCAGATTGAGATAGAAGGCTGGGATTTTAGCTGGTTTTCATTGAAGTCAGTGGGACAAAACCGGCTTTTGACTAAATCATCTGGCTTAATTGGAATGGGGAATAAACTGATTTTCCTCCTGGTGCCCATTCTTACTAGCATTTCAATGTCTTTTGCCATATAAGCAGTATTTAACATTTATATCTTGTGGTTCAAGGTGGTATGAATACAATATAATATACATAGCAATCTAAACATTATGATGCTTCATATGACTCTATTTCAGTTCAAAATAAAATGCTATGTTCAAAGCACTCCTTCCTCCCTTCTTTACAACCTGCACCACCCAGAACAGACAATGGTGTGGCCATGGACAACACACCAACCATTCTACAGTCGTGGCATCCTTCATGAAAGTCCCAAAATGAAGGTGTGATTTTTTTGGTGCACATTTGGTGCTTTATATATTTAATTATAATGCTATGATTTCCTATAAACAAAACAATGTCAGGAATTAAACTTTTTTTAAAAAAAATGGGTTGTTTTTTTCATCTTCACAGGGAAATACTTCTGAGCACCACCTACTGGAGAGATTGGTGTACTGCAATAAATTCTAAATTCAAGTTGTGAAGAATGTGGGTTCTTTTGTGCGCTCTATAACTCTCTATCTTGGGGTCTGGTATTTTAGTGTATCATCCGGCTCACATCTGTTCAAGATTGGACTCTGTTGTCCAGTCATAAGGGACACCAAGAAATTTTAACATGCAAAAAATTGTACAAGAAATTTAGGGAATGGAAATAGAAAGGGGATAGCAATAGCCATTTTCTTTTTTGCATTTTTGTAATGTTTCTGCGTGTGCATGTGTGAGTGCACCTACGCACCTGAAAATCATGGTGACCTCTGGAGACTGACCCCTACTGAAGGCATGGAGGATATTCAGAGAAGTGGCTAAATAAAGCCTGCTCCTGCCTTCTGGCTCTGGTATTCCAAGGTCTCCCATCCAAGTATTTGCCAAAAGTTGTCCTGCTTAGCTTCCAAGATTAGGTTTGCCTGGGCTATCCGGGTCAGAGCACAATAGCCAAAATTAGATGCTGCCATAATCTGTCAAGTCCTTAGACTAACTGTAATATTGGTGCTCTCACTTTAAGACTTTTCCCCAGAGCCTCTCTAGGAAGAAGAATGTCATGTCTCATGACTAGTGCTTGGGAAGAATCAGAGCAGTTGAGCCTGGTTGTGGCCTGTTCAGTTGTTTATACATTTTGCTTTAATAAATACAGCTATTTTACTGTTATTACATCACTGATCGATTCCAGGCTACTAGTAGGGTGGAGAGGTGGGGGTGGGGACATGAAGAGGCATGTGATGCCGCTAATGTCCCTTCATCAGTACAACAGGTAGTTCTGGGAATTTCCAGAAATTTTATGGTAAAACCATATAAATAACATAGAGGGAGGCCTGGCAACTCTACCTAATAGAAGATATTGCCATAGCAGCTATTGTAGAATGAATAGGAGAAATCTAGGACTTTAGATGGTCTTTGTTCCACGGTAGCACAACACTACTTTCTCTTAGGGCCAGTTTGGTGAAGTGGTGAAGTGTGCAGACTCTAATTGGGGAGAACCAGTTTGATTCCCCACTCCTCCTCCACATGCGGTTGCTGGGTAACCTTCAGTCAGTCACAAGTTCCTGCAGAGGTGTTCTCTCAAGAGCAGTTCTCTCAGAGCTCTCTCAGCCCCACCTACCTCACAGGGTGTCTGTTGTGGAGAAAGCACAGGGAAGGAGACTGTAAATCCAGTCTCCTCCTCCTCTTCCTCCTCCTCCCTCCTCCTCTGCAAACATTAAGCAAGATCCCTAATCCTCAATTCACAGATAGCTTAGCTATAGGATAGTGGTGTGAGGACCAGCTGGGTTTCCCCCCATATTATAGGTAACATGCATTTAAATGCACAGAGCCTCTGAAGAAAGTGGTGGGGAGGCACAAATGGTAAAAGCTTTCTGAAACACTAAGAAATTAGCAGTGGTATGGTTTTACAGATAGCAAGCATATTATGTATTCAAGATGAACACCGTGGAATCATCCTGTTTTCCTGCTGGCCCACATATTGGTGCAGAAATCTGTGAGTGGATTCAGATGGTCCACTGAGAAAAGAAACTTTTTCTGAGTTTCATGCAAAGGAGAAGAAATGTATACATTCCCCTGTAATAAAAGGTGAGCTCTAAATTGTGCAGGTCTCCCCACAGAAATGTCTCTCCTCAGAAATGACAGAGGAAGCGTTATTCGCTCATGCTTTCTCCCTTGCCAATTCAAAACAATGTCTGAAGCCACCTAGATTCTCAGCAAAAGGGCTGCAATTTGACAACTATGAAACTGCAGTTCCCACAATAGAAATGCTTGTTTGAGTGATGATGTCTGGATTATACAGTGAAAGTTCAACACACTGTCTATAGTATCTGGTAAGGCTCCAAGACTCTGGAATGAGCATCCAGAAGTAATAACATTGATGTCAGAGATTGTAATAGAAACAAGTCCTTCCTGTGTGACCTTTCTGGTCAGTGGAGAAGCACTCTTATGTCATAAAGATTACAGTTCAGCGGGTTTGAAATTCAGTCACAATGCTTGAAAATGAGAGATACTGTTGAGTTAAACAAGGGTGTTTTGTAACAAGCAATATCTCTTTGCCTCATCAACTCAACTGCTCTGCCCTCAAACCAGAATTTAGCAGGCCATCTCCAAGGCATACAAGGAGTTCCCAGGCAGGATGGTCTCCTTGCAGAGTTGCCAATTCAGGCTTGAGAAACAATGATTGGGAAGGGCAGAACTACTGAGTCAAGCCTCTCTTCCTTCTATTGGCTGAGGCTCCTCCCTCTCCTTGTTCCCGGGGGAAGGAAGGAAAGAGCTGGAGCTTCCTTGCCCAGTTCCCTGGATCCCATGGGAGAGATGCAAAAAAAGCACATTTAAGACCAGCAAATGCTTTTAAGCATGTTTATTTTGAGGGGTTTAAAAAAAAAAAACTTTAATTGTGTTTGCCTGCATCCTTTATAAAATTTATATCTCTGCTACCTAATCTTAAATAGGTACAAACACAGCCTGGTCCAATTTGGCCTGTCCCGACAAGGTCTCATTTATGTCAGATCTGGCCCTCATAACAAATGAGTTCGACACTCTGTAAAGTATAGGGTTTCTAGCTCTGGGTTTGGAAAAACCTGGAGATTTGAGACTGAAGCCTGGGAGAGTGGAATTCAGGGAGGGGAGGGACCTTGGTAGGGTATAATGCCATGCAGTCTACCTTCCAAAGCAGCTGTTACCTCCAAGAGAAAATGTTTTAAATAAATAAGTGATTTATAAAGTCTGGAGATTAATTGTAATTATGGGAGATCTCCAGCCTCACCTGGAGGTTGGCGACCCTACTAAAATGCCAGAGGTGGAAGGGCACCAAAAACCAGCCCAGTTCCCACCTGTCTGCAGCATCAAAGTCAGCCATGGGAAGCAGCAGCTCCAGCAGTGCTCTGTTGTTAGTGGGCAGCCTGCAGCAAGTCCCTCCTACCATCTGGGAGGAGGTTGTGGCAGCTCACCTGTGATGGGGGGGGGGGGGGGAAGGGAAGAAGTGGTTTCCCCCCTACACCAAGGAAGCAGCAAGGTCATTCAGCTAAGGGGCCAAAACTCTTTGCTCTGGAAGTGAAGCCATTTAGTCCACCTTCCAAAGCTGCCATTTCCATCAGGGTACTAATATCTAGTCTAGGGATCAGCTAAAATTTTATTTTATTTTACTCATTTATACCCCACCTTTTTCCACAATGGAGACCCAAAGCAATTTACATTATTCTCTTCTGCATTTTATCCACACAAGGCTGTGAGGTAGCTTATGCTGAGAGAATGGTCAAGGATCACCTGGTGAACTTCCATGAGGGATTTGAACCTGAGTATCCCAGATACTAATCCTGCACTCTTAACCATTATGCCGTACTGGGTCTCTAGGATGGTGATCCTATTTTGTTAGGAAATTCATCTAAATAGAATATGTACACTGGATCAGAAACTCAAGAATTATAAAAGCAACCCTACTCATTTATGCATGTGTGCAATTCAAGTCTACAAATATGCATCCTCTTTTTGCCATTGTGAAGAATTTAGAAAAGTGTTTTGTTGTTTTATATATGAAATGTCATGCAATAGGAACAGGCTATTAGTTGCATATTTTCCCCATTCATCCAAGAGCTGGCTCCCAAAGCAGCTAACAAAAAAATAAAATGCAAATATAAATAAAATATAATGTATATTAAGAACTCTCTGCCTCAGCCAGTTTTCTAATTAATGCTTGCTGCCCATTGTCCAGGGTCTGGGTCTTGTAGCTCTTTGGAGGGCAGCTCTTTGGAACCCACTGAGTATTTCCTCTGCCCCCTTTCATGCAATTTTCCTTCCTCCCACAACAGTGAAGCTGCCACTGGTGATACTCACTCATGCAGTCCCCGCCATACCAGCCAGCCCTGCATTCTGAACAGTAGGCACCCTTGATGTAGAAGTTGTCTAGTGTTCCCCCCCAGGAGCCATTGTGGCAAGACTTGCAGTTTTCAAAAATCATGCAACCTGAAAGAAGAAAAGTCATTTGGTTAATGGAAGGCCAATTCCTAAATTTGACAGGGTGGGAAATGCATCTGATAAAGTGCACTGCAATCCATAAACATTACTTCAGAATAAAAAATTCTTAATCATTAAAGTGTTATAAGACTCCCATTTATTTTTGAGTGGGAAATTCTACTCATTATCAGTGACCTTCTAAAACAAATATTTGTAAAACTATGTCATTCAACACCAGTACACTGCCAATCTTTTGCCATCAGAGCAACCCATGCTCCTCCTTTCTCTTTGTTCTCCAGGTAGGGTTGCCAATCCCCAGGTGGGGGCAGGGGATCCCCCAGTTTGGAGGCTCTCCCCCTGTTTCAGGGTCATCAGAAAGCGGGGGGAGGGGATGGAAATGTCTGCTGGGAACTCTATTATTCCCTATGGAGATTTATTCCCATAGAAAATCATGGAGAATTGATCCATGGGTATCTGGGGCTCTGGGGGGGCTGTTTTTTGGGGTAGAGGCACCATATTTTCAGTATAGCATCTAGTGCCTCTCCCCAAAATACCCCCCAAGTTTCAAAAAGATTGGACCAGGGGGTCCAATTCTATGAGCCCCAAAAAAGGTGACCCCTCCTTCATTATTTCCTATGGAAGGAAGGAATTGAAAAGGTGTGCCGTCCCTTTAAATGTGATGGCCAGAACTCCCTTTGGAGTTCAATTATGCTTGTCACAACCTTGCTCCTGGCTCCACCCCTAATGTCTCCTGGCTCCACCCCCAAAGTCCCCAGATATTTCTTGAATTGGACTTGGCAACCCTATCTCCAGGTATCATTAAATAGAATCCTGAACATGTGGGAAGCCTTATTAGACATATCCTGCTTGTTGCACTGTGTCATGATCCTGGGCCTAGCAAGGCCTGCAGGCCCCAGGGAGGCCTGCTTTGGAGTTGCTGGGAGGGGCCTGCATCTCCCAGGGTCCCCTCTGTCCCTCTGATTGGGTGGCGGGGGGTTTGGAGGGAGGTGGGCTCAGAGAGGGGTGGGGCCTGGGAGGAGAATGTGGGGGCTAGGCCCAGGAAGGAGGTGTTCTTTCCCTGGGAGGCTGAGCTGGAGGTAGGCTGTGCCTGAAGAGCTTGAGCAGGGGAAAGGTCCTTCATCCAAGGCAAGGGGTGAGTGCTGGTTAGTAGTTTAGAGACTGTAAGTTAGGATGTGTTAGGACTTTTGTTTATTTTCCCTTCACCCTTTACTGTTTTCTGCACCTTGGTTGTTTATATTGCGCTGACTTTAAAATAAACCTTTTTGTTGTTGTTCACTCTGCCTGGTCCTCACGCCTATTATTTGGTCTAAGGTACTGAAGGGGAACCCCTGAATAATTAATGAATACCCCTATAATAATGAATAAAATCATGCTTATGCCTTCAAAAGGAGAATGTCTGATGCAATGTTAGAAGCACACGGCCTCAAGTGGGTGTGGATTTAAGGTTGTAAAGTAGATAACAAAGAGGCCTCAGAGAAGCTTCTTGCAAGAGCTGATAATGCATGGAGACAGAAGGTAGAAAGAGAGCAAGGGGGTGGGGGATGTTGAGTTAGATAAGCTTGGGGGCCTGCCTGCTTGTTTTGGGGTGTGAATAAAAACAGTCTGAATGAGAATAACTTTAACTTAGTCATATTGGGCCTATGGCTGGCTAAGTTCTGCCTTGATATCAAAGTAAAATTCGTTTCAACACAGTGATGACTGCAGACCTCGTTATTTCTCTGCTTCATTTTGGTGCTATTAGCCTGGAAATAACAGGGTAAGGCTTTTTCCTTCCCCTTGGGGTGGCTGCATAACCGTCTGCCTTCCACCCTCGTGACGGGAAGTGTGGACTAGGCGCCACGATCACATTTTTGATCGAGTCCAGCTCTCTCCACCCCGGTGGAGGAAGGTGCCTGGCCAGCCAACCAAGATCCTGTGCCTGGTTGAACCGACGTGTGCAGGGAATTGAAAGATCTTCAGGATTGTGAGTATTAACTGTCTGGGAATTCTGATTGCCTCTCCTTGGGAGAGAAGAAGGGTCTGATCACCCCTTGAGCTCTGTCTATTAGAGCTGAAGCACAGAAGCTAGGATCTGGGAGGATTTCTGTGGTATGTGTGAATGAGAGATGAAGCCTCTAAGTGAGAGGGATTTTTTCTTGTGTAGTTCCCAGTAGGGCAACTTCACTGGGTCATGAGAGAGAGGGAGTGTAAACCCTCAGGGCTCCCTGGCTGCCAGACCCCTTACTGGCAGGTTCTGTTTTCTGTTTGAGAGCAAGTTTGGTGTAGTGGTTAAGTGTGCAGCCTCTTATCTGGGAGAACCGGGTTTGATTTCCCACTCCTCCACTTGCACCTGCTGGAATGGCCATGGGTCAGTCATAGTTATCACAGAGCTTGTTAGGGTTGCCAAGTCCAATTCAAGAAATATCTGGGGACTTTGGGGGAGGAGCCAGGAGACTTCGGTGGTGGAGCCAGGAGACATTGGGGGTGTAACAGGAACAAGGGTGTAACAAGCATAATTGAACTCCAAGGGAGTTCTGGCCATCACATTTAAAGGGACAGCACACCTTTTTAAATGCCTTTCTTCCATAGGAAATAATGAAGGATAGGGACACCATCTTTTGGGGCTCACAGAATTGGACTCCCTGGTCCAATCATTTTGAAACTTGGGGGGTATTTTGGGGAGAGGCACTAGATGCTATACTAAAAATTTGGTGCCTCTACCTCAAAACATAGTCCTCCCAGAGCCCCCAATACCAGCAGATCAATTCCCCATTATTCCCTATGGGAATCGTTCTTTATAGGGAATAATAGAGTGCCCAGTAGACATTTCCCTCACCCCACCACGCTTCTAAAGCAAGGGGAGAGACTCCAAACCAGGGAATTCCCTCCCCCTCCCCCTCTCTCACACACAAATACTTACTGCATCTTATTCCTGCAGAACTTTACTTGATCTGAAAACGAAAGCAAAACAAAGGGAGGGGCCATTCTCCGAAGCACTTCCTGTTTCCTGCTTCCTGCTCAGCCTTAAAGGCACATATTTTAAAAACAGACCTGCGGGAGCTCTAAAACTACATGGTGACTGTGGGGGGCGGGGCTTCCCCCGCAGGCCAGCTGGCTGGGGTCGGGGGGGAAGCCTGTAAAAATGGGGGGATCCCCCGCTGGGATCTGGGGACTGGGTAGCCTAGAGCTTGTCCTTAAAAGGGCAGCATCTGGGAGAGCCCTCTCAGTCCCACCCACCTCACAGGGTGTTTATTGCCGGGGAGGGAGATAAAAAAGATTGTGAGCCGCTCTGAAACTCTTGAGTGGAGGGTGGAATATAAATCCAACGCCGTCGTCTTTTTCTATTTTCCCTAGAAGTGTCTTGTCTAAATGTTTGGTGCCATGGGGAACTTAAAAGCCAGAATTCTGGGAAATGTCAGAGAATGGAAGTTCCACGTGGGCAGGCAAGGCTCCTTTGTCCCTAAACCTCCCCTTCAAGAAAAATCTAACTTTTGGATTTGAATGTCTTTTAGAATAGAGAAACCTGGCTTTGTAAGGTAACAAAGACCTCTCTCCCCTTAATAAAATAAAGAAACAGAAGAGCAATGATTTGGACTAAAATTAGATGAGGCCAGTTCTCAGGGGGAGGCCTGGAGATCTCCTGGAATCACAGCACAAAGTTCCAAGCTGCAGACTCAGTTTTCTCTGCAGGGTAATGGAAGTTTGGTGTGAGTGAGAGCTCAGAGCCTGTTTTCCTTGGGATCTCATCTTTCTTTAGACTTCCATTTTAGATCTCTAGCAATCTGTCCTGTCTGGATACGGCAACCCCATTCAGGAAATAAAACTAACTGCAGAGAATGTGGCCTTGCCCAAAAGATCAGGTCTCTGTTAGTGTGACAAAGTCTGCCACCTGTCTGGCCAAGGTGGGTTAGCAGACTTGCCAACTGACAGTCCAACACAGGTCCAAAGTCTGGTATTTCCCCCAGAAACACCAAGAAGATAGGTTGCCACCAGACTGGATAAATCCTGTAGCACAATTTTTTTTAATCTGAGACAATGGGTTAAAAGTTTATATTTGCAATTTGGGGTTTATATGGAACATCTATTCTGCTAAAGCAATACAGTATCAAATCTTTTGGAAATTTTATTTCTCTTGTGATTTTTGTTAAGTACATCTCATATCAGAAACATGTGGTCTTCAGGTGTTGCATATGGCAGTTTCTCTGTCTAACTTTGGGCTGCTTCCCAGTTTTTCATTCATTTGGATCTGGGGGTTCCTTTTGTTGTTGGTACTGAGTTTTTATTTTCTGAAAAGAGCAGTGTTTTGAAGTTCTATCTGACAAATTTTGGTTTCTACAAGACCTCTTTTCATTTGAAGTTATAACATGTGTTATAGAGGAACATCTATACCCTTCCTTGGGTGGAACTGCCCTCTCACTGTGCATTTTCTCTCTTAAGTCTTGAGAAACTAATACTTTGTTTTAGCAGTGATCCAGTTATTCTCAGTGTCATGTTTCCCATGGAAATACCTTTTCTAGATTTGTTGGTAATTTAGTAGGCAGGATTCCTGAAAACTCTTGGTCTTCATTGGAAATCTGGACTTTAATAATATTCTGCATTCCTCGAAATGTATATCTTCATCTGCTCTCTTAATGTCATTTATAGTTACGTTCCATCTATGAACTGTGCACATCAATCTTCCTATTCAGCTATACGGTGAACCTCTTACTTGTGGAAAGAGGCATCTATATACTTATCTATCATATTTTACACCTCCATCTATAGTATCTTGTTAGAGCTTGACTTTTTCTGAGTGTTTTGTTCAGAAAATCCTTTCTATGTTTCATGTTCTTACCATGGTAGGACTCCAATTCTGCTTTATTTTGTGTTTCAATCCAGTCTCCAGTCCTGGCCAGGCTTGATACTGGATAACACATTTCCATTTGCTTGTTTTAAATTTCTGCCTCTCTGTTATTTCAACCTTCTTTGTCAAGGTGTATCAACCAGAATTAGCTTTCCAGGATTGTTTTGTTATATAAAGGAAACCTGGATCTGCAATTCAAGTTTAGTGCATGCTTATTATTATATAGTAGTTTTAAGAATTACTGGTATGTCTGCTAAGAATTGTTTGTTTAAGGATTAACTATTATTTGTTTTTAGGATTTTTGTTGTTAAAAGTTTGTTGAAACCCACTCTCACACCTATGTGAGACCCACAGAACAAATTTTGGATAAGCTGACACAGAGGAAAATCGGGTTCAGTGGGACTTGAACACCCCACTGATTTCCAATGGTTTAAATTCTCTAATCCAGTTCTCTAATCATTTGGGTCTGATCCCTCCCACGCATCAGGCCAGGCACACGTTAGACCTGATCTTTGCGGCCGGGGTTATGGTGGACGATATAATCGCAAAAGCGGTGCCATGGTCAGACCACCTCGCACTTAGGGCTTGTGTGGACACTACACGCAAAACCTGTCTAGGCGACGAGCACATTATGGCTCACCCGCAGAACCAGATGGACCCGGAACAGTTCCAAATGGCTCTGCGGGATCCCTGGCCCTCTGGCAATTCCCTCAATTACCTGGTTGAGACCTGGCATAGCCGGCTCTCCAGAGCCATTGACGAGATCGCACCTGGACGCCCTCTGCGACCCCAGACTAGGCTGGCGCCATGGTATACCCCGGAACTACGCCAGCTGAAACAAGGCCTCAGACGGCTAGAGAGGCAATGGCAGCGTACTCATGACGAAATGGCTAGAGCATCTTATAGAGAGTTTATGAGGTCCTATGAGATGGCAGTCAAGGCCACAAAGAAAACATACTTTGTGGCTAAGATTGCATCTGCAAATTCACGCCCGGCACGATTATTTAGGATAATTCGGAACCTTACTACATTGCCACAAGGCAAACCAAATGTTAAGGAATTAGAGATAGGCTGTTAGGCATTTGTGAAATTCTTTGCAGACAAAGTCCAGTCGCTCCGCCGCGACTGCCTCGCCATATTAGATACAGTATGTGAACTCAAGGCTCCGTGCCTGTCTTCTGGTTTGATTCTGGACCGTTTCAACCCGCTTGACCTAGAGGAGGTTGACAGGATCCTCTCTACTGCATGCACAACAACTTGCGATCTGGACCCGTGCCCCTCCTGGCTAATTAAAGCTTGCCAGGAGGAGCTGAGATGTCCTATACGGGACATCATAAATAGATCTCTTTTGGAGGGTTCTTTTCCAACCCCTCTGAAAGAGGCAGTGGTCCGCCCCCTCCTGAAAAAAGCTACATCAGACCCGGCCGAATTGGCTCATTACCGGCCAGTCTCAAATTTGCCCTTTTGGGGCAAAGTTATAGAGAGGGCTGTGGTGTTGCAATTACAGAGCTTCCTGGATGACGCTTCCACTTTGGATCCATTCCAGTCCGGCTTCCGCCCGGGCCATGGGACAGAGACGGTTCTGGTCGCCCTCATGGATGATCTCCAGCGACACCTGGACCGAGGTGGTGAGGTGGTATTGCTGTTGTTAGACCTTTTGGCTGCATTCGATATGGTCGACCACCGGCTGCTGACCCACCGCTTCGCCGACGCAGGGATTCAGGGGCTAGCCTTGCAGTGGCTTTCCTCTTTCCTGGAGGGTCGGGGACAAAGGGTGGCAATTGGGGGGAAGCTGTCCCAGAGGCACCTACTTAATTGTGGGGTGCCTCAGGGAGCAGTTCTCTCCCCGATGTTATTTAACATCTACATGCGCCCCCTTGCCCAGATTGCCCGGAGATATGGGCTGGGTTGTCACCAGTATGCGGATGACACCCAGCTCTATCTATTGATGGGCTGCCGGGCTGACGATGTTCCTATAAATCTGGACCGGGCGCTGAAAGCCGTGGCAGATTGGATTAGGTCGAGTGGGCTGAAATTGAACCCAGCGAAGACAGACGTCCTTTGCCTAGGATGCAGTGGTCCGGAGGGAGGCAGTCCAGATGCTGATGGCGGCAGACAGGGTCAAGAGCTTGGGGGTGCTGTTGGAGCCTTCCTTAAAGATGGAGGCTCAGATAGCAGCCGCTGCCAAGTCCGCATTTTTTCATCTTAGGCGGGCAAGGCAGCTGGCCCCCTTTCTGGAACGCGACGACCTAGCAACAGTGATCCATGCTACGGTCACCTCAAGGTTGGACTACTGCAATGCCCTCTACATGGGGCTGCCCTTGTCCCGGACCCGGAAACTGCAGCTGGTGCAGAATGCCGCGGCCCGGCTGCTATTGGGTCTCCCAAAGTGGGGACACATCCGGCCGGGTCTCCGGACTCTGCACTGGCTTCCAGTGATATACCGAGTCCGGTACAAGGTGCTGGTTATTACCTTTAAAGCCCTATATGGCCTGGGACCTGCCTACCTGAAGGACCGTCTTTCCCCACATGTTCCCCAGAGAGCACTGAGGTCAGGAACACAAAATCTCCTCACTATCCCCGGGCCAGAAGAAGCCCGTCTGAAAGCCACCAGAGAAAGGGCTTTCTCCGTTATGGCCCCCGTATGGTGGAATCAGCTGCCGGAAGAGGTGAGGGCCCTGCGGGACTTGGCGCAGTTCCGCAGGGCCTGTAAGACGACCCTCTTCCGGCTAGCCTACACCTAGCTATGATGACAACTGATGTAACTGGCCAGCCATCTGTTTACAGGAAATTGAAATATTCTGTTTTAAAGTTTTAACTGTTTAAATATTTAATTGTTTTATACTTAATATTGTTTAAATTTTATGTTTGATTAAATTGTTGGAAGCCGCCCTGAGCCATTCGTGGGAAGGGCGGGATATAAATCTCAAATAAATAAAAATAAATAAAAATCTCCCTTCCAGCTTTTGATGGTGCATCACTGGTACCAGTGCTCAGGGTCAGGAGCTTGGGAGTGCTACTGGAGTCTTCCTTGACAATGGAGGCCCAGATAGCAGCCACTGCTTAATCCGCCTTTTTTCATCTTAGGCGGGCGAGGCAGTTGGCTCCCTTCCTGGATCGCAATGACCTGTCAACAGTGATCCATGCAACAGTCACCTCGAGGCTAGATTACTGTAATGCCCTCTACATGGGGTTGCCCCTGTGCCGAACTCGGAAACTGCAGCTAGTGCAGAATGCAGCAGCCAGACTGCTATTGGGCCTACCTCCATGGGAACTTGTGCGGGCTAGGCTGCGGGAGCTGCATTGGCTGCCAATTGTTTACCGAGTTCGTTACAAGGTGCTGGTTATTACCTTTAAAGCCCTATATGGCCGAGGACCTGTTTACCTTAGGGACCGCCTCTCTCCATATGTTCCCCAGAGAGCACTGCGATCCAGCTCACAAAACCTTCTGGAAGTACCTGGGCCAAAGGAGGCCAAACTAAAAATAACTAGAGAACAGGCCTTCTCTATAAAAGCACCCCAATGGTGGAACCAGCTGCCGGAAGAGGTGCGGGCCCTACGGGACATTAGCCAATTCCGTAGGGCGTGCAAAACCGCCCTCTTCCGGCTAGCCTTCCAAGATGGAGCTTGAAATAAACATCACGCCATCATTAACATTAATATAACTGAGATAGCAGTGAGATGAGACTATTTTAGTCTGATTTTAGACTGTTTTAGATTATGTAAAAATTTAATGGTAAATTGTAAACTGTATTGAATTGTATAACTGTTTTATTGTTCAACATGGCTTTTGCCATACCTTGTAAGCCACCCTGAGCCTGCCTCGGCGGGGAGGGCGGGGTATAAATAAAATTTTATTATTATTATTATACATGTATGTTAAAAGCTGGCATTGTTCTATTGAGGCCTTAGTTTTGTATTGTGTTTGTTTTTGAAATTTTTCTTCCCTTTTTGTGACCATTTACATAATCCAGGGGTAACCCCAACTCTGGTAATCTCTTTTTGGAGCTCCTAATCTTATGCACAATTTCATGTGTGTTTTTTTAAGATTCATATCTGTTGCAACAAAGTAAAGGCCTCTCATGAACCTCTAGGTGCTTACTTTCTATATGGATGTGCACTAGCCTGAATCATGAGAAGTGATGCATAGGTATATATTGTAGATTTTTGTTCTGCATAATGTATGGTGTATGAAATCTGCCCTTTAACATTGGAAGGGTAGAGACCTTGTCAAACTGAAACTCCATGTGAGGAGGAGGAAGTCTCCAGTCCAAAGCAAGTGTGGTAATTTAGCTAATGTGTGTAACCCTATCTCAACAGGGTTGAGCTCAAGTTATGGCAATTTGTGGACAGCCAAGGAAAGCTTTAAAGGGAAAAAGCACCTATTATTGTTGTTTTGTTTGTTTGTTTCTCCAAGTATGTTTTCCAGGCTCTTCCATATCTACCCAGAGGTCCTGAAATTTGCCTGGTCATGCCTCATTGATGTTGGAAGGAAGGCCTCCCCCAGAACCCCATCCAAACTGAATTGTGGAGAAAACTTATTTCCAGGGAAATTCCTCTGCCTGGCAAAAGGCTGGTTGCCCCAGCTGATCACAACAGCAGCCCCACTGCCACTTCCAAGTTGTGCTTCCAGGAAAAGGAATTCCTTTTGGCTACAATAGAAACAGATTTCCCTGTGAAAAGATTGTTATGCATAGAGCACACAAACTCTCCATGAACTCAAGAAAGAAGACCTTTTGTTAGACTAAGGGAGGAGGGGAACAAGGACTTAGTCAGGAAATGGTTTTCGTATTGTAATAATGTGGCCAAATGTGGACTGCCCACAACTGGCAATATTT
This sequence comes from Heteronotia binoei, assembly GCF_032191835.1. NCBI lineage: Eukaryota > Metazoa > Chordata > Lepidosauria > Squamata > Gekkonidae > Heteronotia > Heteronotia binoei. Next base: position 113,396,723 of record NC_083243.1, on the reverse strand, counting down.
CCAAGTATGTCTGAATGTGTGTATCTTAATCACCTAGGCTACAACAAGGTGTTTGCCATAAAGGCACATGAGTTAATTCAGTTTATAACATTTATTTATTTATTTATATTTAGACTTATATCCCGCCCTTCCCACCGAAGTGGCTCAGGGCGGCTTACAACATTATAATTCACATAGATTCAGCTTAAAAACATTTACATAATAAAACCATAATTAATAAGACATAAAAATAAGAATAAAAACCAGCGGTCTGTAGATGCATTTCTAGTTCCATCCAGAAGATATTCTCAATGTCATTTTTAGTTCCATCCAGAAGATATTCTCAATGTCAGTTAGTTGTTATAGGCCTGCCGGAAGAGGGCTGTCTTACAGGCCCTGCGGAACTGCCCTAGGTCCCGCAGGGCCCGCACCTCTTCCGGCAGCTGGTTCCACCAGTAAGGCACCGTTACCGAGAAGGCCCGATCCCTGGTGGATTTCAGGCGGGCCTCCTTTGGCCCGGGGATTACTAACAGGTTTTGTGAACCCGATCCTAGTACTCTCTGGGGAACGTGTGGGGAGAGACGGTCCCTAAGGTAGGCAGGTCCTAGGCCATATAGGGCTTTAAAGGTAATGACCAACACCTTGTACTGGACTCTGAATGTTATTGGCAGCCAGTGCAGATCCCGAAGCCCCGACCAAATGTGCTCCCATCTTGGGAGCCCTAATAGCAGCCGGGCAGCGGCATTCTGCACGAACTGCAATTTCCGGGTCCGGCACAAGGGTAGCCCCATGTAGAGGGCATTACAGTAGTCCAACCTCGAGGTGACCGTAGCATGAATCACTGTTGCTAGGTTGTCGCGTTCCAGGAAGGGGGCCAACTGCTTCACCCGCCTAAGATGAAAGAATGCAGACTTGGCAGTGGCTGCTATCTGAGCCTCCATTGTCAGTGAAGGCTCCAATAGTACCCCCAAACTTTTGACCCTGCTCGCCGCTATCAACGGCGCGCCGTCAAAAACTGGCAGGGGGATTTCCCTTCCCAGGCCACAACGACCCAAGCAAAGGACCTCTGTCTTTGCCGGGTTCAGCTTCAGCCCGCTCAGCCTAAGCCTAAGCAACATGTCACTTGCATATGTCCCTTATGTGTTTTAGAAATTGAGATGAGTTCTTGTATTCTTGCATCATAACTAATAATGTTTTATTGATAAAGAAATAAGTTCTCTAGGATCCTTTCAAGATCTATGTTCACAAATTTAGACTGGACATATGTAATTATTCAATGCATATACCATGAATGGATTATTTTATATTTTTAACTTATGTATAGCCTATTTTTGGTAGCTGACATTCCTAAACCCTTTCCCTTTGTTCCAACTGTGTCTCAACCCTGGTTGTTTGAAGTCTGATTGGCAGTGCACCATGAAACGTGGCACACACCATCCAAGGGTTGGGTGGTGCCAAAGGGGGAAAATTGATACCAGAGTGCTGCCAAATAAAGAGGGTAGCCTTAAAAGACATGGGGGCCCCTCTCAAGCTAGTCTGTGTGCCCAGAAAGGCCCCATGGTGGAGACCAGGAAAACTCCATATTGGAAGGCTGGGCTGCATAGCCAAGGCATGCCTCTGAGTGACCTTCTTCCCCACACACATATCTTCTCTAGATGGAAAATACTGGGATGTGCCAGTGAGAATGGATAATCCCATCGCTGTCTCTCTTCCTCCCGTGACCCATCTGTACCCCATCTCTGTCAATATACTATTTCATTACCCCATTGTAGTGTCATTTCAGTCTTTCTTGGAAATGTCAAAAACCAAATTGTCACCTAGCTGCCCTTCCTCAGTGGGCATACAGAATTAATTTGTTTAATGAGGATGATGGTTAGTCTGCTTCAGATTTAAGTAAGTAAGCTTTCAGAAGACTAAAAGGGGGGAATGAAGGGGCACACTCTGAATAATTAATGAATACCCGTATAATAATGAATAAAAGCATGCTTATGCCTTCAAAAAGAGAATGTCTGATGCAATGTTAGAAGCACATGGCCTCAAGTGGGTGTGGATTCAAGGTTGTAAAGTAGATAACAAAGAGGCCTCAGAGAAACTTCTTGCAAGAGCTGATAATGCATGGAAACAGAAGGTAGAAGGAGAGCAAGGGGGTGGGGTATGTTGAATTAGATAAGCTTGGGGGCCTACCTGCTTGTTTTGGGGTGTGAATAAAAATGGTCTGAATGAGAATAACTTTAACTTAGTCATATTGGGCCTATGGCTGGCTAAGTTCTGCCTTGATATCAAAGTAAAATTAGTTTCAACACAGTGATGAATGAGGACCTCGTTATTTCTCTGCTTCACTACAAAGGCCTGAAGGGCTTGGGAGGGAGCTCTGGGCCTTCTCAAGGGGAACCCTTTACCCAGAGTGGTGGCAGCAATTGGTAATACCCCCTGAGTAGTGACACACTGTGTTTAAAGATATCTAGAGGAGCAAAGAGAGAAGGAGAATTATCCTGTCTAGCATGGATGCACTGGAGGAGAAGGTGAGGGAGTGGTGGTGGAGGCATCTCAATCCATGACCTGCTGCATCTTATCTCATCTCATCACAGAATTGGTTCTGATTCCTGCATATATAAAACCATATTATCAACATATAATGCTGGCCCCTCTAGCTGCTCTGACTGGCAGTAGATCTCCAGCTTCTCAGAACAGATTCTCTCCTAAGTCCTGAGATCCACTGTCACTAGGATCTTTTGCATGCAGAGTATGTACTCTACCACTGAGTTATGGTCCATCTATATCAGACTGGATGTTGTGTTAGCATTTAAGTAATCAATGTGTATTTTACCCTGCCCATTAAATGTATTTATTTTAACAAATACAACAACCTGCCCATTAAATGTATTTATTTTAAACATATGTATGCTGTTTTTTTCACCACACCAGAGTCCACAAGGCAGTGTATTTAAAAACCATTAAAACATTTAAGCAATTAAAATACAGTTAAAATACAATATATTTTTGTAATGTAAAATTACAAAAACATAAACAGCACTAGAAGGAGATATAATAGATGAAACAAAAGAAGTTTTCACCTACAGGTGAAAGACACCAATAGAGGGAGACAGATAAAACTCCCTGTGAGGACATTCCAAAGTTTTGGTGCCATGATCAAGAAGGCCCTTTCTTCAGTTGCCACCTGCCAAGTTTCTGATGGTGGGAACAACTGAAGCAGGGACTCCAAAGTATATGGGGACATCCTGAGTATATGGGATATTCATATGAGACAAGGCCCCAGGCTGTACAGGACTTTAAAGGCCAATACTAGCACCTTGAATTGAGCAAATTGTAAGCCAGTGTAGATGGAACAAGATTGTCATTATATGATTCCTATGACCCACTTCAGTCAACACTCTGACTATAGTATTCTGTATCAACAGTAGCCTCTGGACAGTTTTCATAAAGCGTATTACAGTAATCTAATCTAGAGGTTACCAGGGCATGTACCACAGTAGCAAGAGCTTTTTCACTTAGGAAGGCCGCTGGCTCTACAGCTGAAGTTGGTAAAAGACACTTCTGGCCAACTATTTATCCTGCAGGAACTTCCCCAAGCTATGAACCTTCTTCTTTAAGGGAAGGGCAATCTGTCAAGACAGAAGCCATTTTAGAAATATTTCAGCTACCTCCAGCTCAGCTTTCATTTTACTATTCTGATTTTCTGCAGGTGTCAACCAACCTCCCTGCCCCATACTGGCAGTTATGCATTACAGTAATATACTTAAGCCTGTTAATTAGCTATGGCAAAATTTTATTCAAGACTGGGCCATTTCTGTCTGGGCCTTTCCTCTTTCTGTATAGTAGCCTGAATTGGCCTGCACATCTCTGCCTGGTTCAGTGATGTCCCATAATGCTTTGCAAGCCAGATGCAGCTATATTCCTTCCACTAAGCACATAATTTATTTTCTGGATGTTATCCTTTAGTTGCCCTTTTTCATACAAGCATTGCTTACATTTTTTAGAGATACTGGTGCCAGGCAAATATCATAGCATATAGATATGAGAGCAAGGCACCCTAGCTCCCCACCCTTGATGAAGAGACAGTACTGACTCTCTGACCTGACAGATCTTAAACTTATATCTGGGCAAAGGTTCATACCAGCAAAAGTTTATGTTATCAACCAGGGCTGATATTTGTCACATCTGGTATTGTAGTGTATCAGACTCAGCGCAAGCGCCGCGCGACCCGAGCCACCCTCGGGTCGCCGTGCGCAGCGCGGGAAAAGCCACTGCCAATCCGGACCAAGGGCGGGAAGTTTAACTGGCCAGGATTGGGCTGGCCAGCGAAGGGGATGTTCCGGGAGGCATGTATATATTAGCGGACCCGGCCGCGTGTTCTTAGTTGCGTGTGATGTACTAGCCAATAAAGACCTATGCCTTCACCACGTCTCGTCTCCCAGTACATTACACTGGCGACGAAGGTGGGATCTAGATAGGTCCGGCCGCCCCGAGGGGAACCTGACCGGGCCGGAGACGAGGAAGGCGTGAGACCGCAGGATCGCACAGCCCGCCGCCACCATGGCGAACTCTACAGTAACGACGGGCCATCTTGCGGAATTCAACCCGGAGCACCCCGAGAGATGGGAGACCTACACCGAAAGGGTCGAGTGCTACCTGCGGGCGAACCTGATCGAAGATGACGACAGGAAGAGAGACGTCCTGCTGAGCGTCTGTGGAGAAGAAACTTTCGAGATCGCAAGAGGCCTCTCCGCTCCAGCTAAGCTGACCGAGAGGACCTACCGGGAAGTCGTGAGACTCCTCACGGGCCACTTTTCGCCCCAACCGTCCATCGTCGCCCGCCGATTCCTCTTCCACAAGAGGGACCAAAAGTCGGGGGAGACAGCGGCGGTCTACCTGGCGGCCCTTCGACAGATCGCCGGGAACTGCAATTTTGACAAAAGGGACGAAGCCCTGAGGGACCGTTTCGTCTGGGGCCTCCGAGACGAACGACTGCAGCAGAAGCTCTTCGCTAAGGAGGAGCTCACGCTACAACAAGCCTTCAACGAGGCGACGGCGTTCGAGAGGGCCACCAAGGCGTTCGGCCAGCCACGCGGCGAAGCCGTCCACCAAGGGGAAACAGAGCTGGAAGACCGAGCAGAGGAAGAAGCGTTTCAGCTCCGGAGGCCTCAGAGAACGGACACACGGGCCCCCGCGAGACAACGAGCGACGGAGAGGGCCACCGCCACCACCGGTTCCAGGTGCGCCAGCTGCGGCGACCCCCACGAGCGACGGGACTGCCCGTACCGCAACCTGGACTGCCGCAGCTGCGGAAAGACAGGCCACATCGCCCGGGCTTGCCGGGCCAAGAACAGCCGCCGCCAACCGTCAGCACATCACGACTCCCTGGACACACACACGACGGCATCCACCAGTCTGCAGGTATTGAACTTGCCCCTCTCGGCCCCAGACAAGGTCAAAATGTCGGTCCTAATCGAGGGCGCCCCCTGCATCATGGAAGTAGACTCGGGTTCCTCCATCTCTATCATTTCGGAGGAAACCCTCAAGAAACTATGTCCCCGCCGCCGCATCCAAACGAGGCCAGCGGACTTCGTACTGAGGGACTTTCAGAAGAACCCAGTACACATCGTGGGGTGGGCCCGGGTGCATGTAGAAAGAGGGGGTTTTAGGGGGCCCCTAGACATCCTAGTGGTCAAGCGCCAACTGACCACACTTCTCGGGTTGGCGTGGTTCAATCCACTGGGGATCCAGCTGGTGGGGGTGGACCAATTGCAGGCCAGCAATTTCGACGGGGTCTGCCGGGAGTTCCCCGAGGTCTTCGACGGGTCCTTGGGGAGCTACAAGGGTCCGCCCATCACCTTACCGATAGACCCAATGGTCAGGCCCATAAGGCTTAAAGCGAGGCGCGTCCCGTTCGCCCTTAAGCCTAAAATAGAGGCAGAACTGGACCGCCTAACAGCCCAGGGCGTCCTAGAACCTGTAACGTATGCGGAATGGGAGACCCCCATAGTAACGCCAGTAAAACCCAACGGGGAGGTTAGGATCTGCGCTGACTACAAGTGCACGATCAATAAGGCGCTGCAAGACAACCCCTACCCAGTCCCGGTGGTTAGCCACGTCCTCGCAGCACTAGCCGGGGCGAGGGTTTTTGGAAAGCTGGACTTAGCACAAGCATACCAGCAACTGCCGGTCGACGCTAAGACAGCGGAGGCGCAGACGATCGTGACCCACAGGGGCGCGTTCAGGGTTAAACGGCTGCAGTTTGGGGTCAGTGTAGCTCCGGGGATATTCCAGAGCATAATGGACTCTCTCTTGAAAGGGATCCCCGGAGTTCAACCCTTCTTTGACGACGTTTTAATCGCCGCCCCCACCGAAGGAGAGTTCAGCTGCCGCCTGCGAGAGGTCCTCAGACGGTTCCAAGCGGCGGGGCTGCGAGTCAAAAAGGAGAAATGTTTGTTGGGTGTTCCGCGAGTGGAGTTCCTGGGGTTCGCCGTGGACGCGGCTGGAATTCACCCGACGGCGGACAAGACCAGGGCCATAGTCCAGGCCCCTGCCCCCAAATGCAAGGCAGAACTACAGAGTTTTTTAGGATTATTGAACTTTTATCATGCATTCCTGCCACACAAAGCCGCCGTGGCGGAACCGTTGCACCGCTTGTTAGATAAACAGGCCCCGTGGGTCTGGGGTAAACGCCAAGCCGCGGCGTTCCAGGCAGTGAAAGATCTCTTGGTCTCTAACGCGGTACTTCATCACTACGATGAAAACCTACCCCTGATCCTGGCTTGCGACGCCTCCCCCTACGGAGTAGGAGCGGTCTTAGGGCACCAACTCCCGGACGGGAGAGAGGCGCCGATCGCTTACTACTCCCGGACTCTGTCCCCTGCCGAGCGGAACTACGCCCAGATCGATAAGGAGGCCCTGGCGATCGTGGCGGGGGTGCAAAAGTTCAACGACTACCTCTACGGTAGGCGTTTCACCATCGCCACTGATCACAAGCCGCTCCTCGGCCTCCTAGCCCCCGATCGTCAGACCCCCCAGATTCTGTCTCAGAGGGTTTTAAGGTGGAACCAGTTCCTGAATTCATACACTTACGCTCTGATACACCGCCCCGGTAAAGCAATGGGTCACGCAGATGCCCTCAGCCGCCTGCCGCTACCCACAACGGACCCAGATCCCGCCCCGGCACACGGGGTGATGCTCATTGAGACGCTCCCCGAGCGCCCACTGCACGCGGACGAGGTGGCTCGGGCGACTGGGAGAGACCGCATCCTCGCACGGGTCAGGGACTGGGTGGGAAGGGGGTGGCCCTCGGGCAAGGTGGAAGAAGCATTTCGGCCGTTCGCGTCCAGGAAGGACGAGCTATCGACACACAAGGGGTGCATACTCTGGGGGAGCCGGGTGGTGGTGCCCCCCCCCCTGCGCAGACAGGTATTGGAGGATCTCCACGAGACCCACCCGGGCATCGTGAGAATGAAAGCCCTGGCCCGGAGCTACGTGTGGTGGCCGGGCATGGATGAGGAAATAGAGGGGTGGGTAAGAAGGTGCCAACCATGCCAGGAGTCCAGACCCAATCCGCCGTCCGCCCCGGTCCACAGGTGGGAGTCGAACGGGCGGCCGTGGTCCCGCCTCCATGTGGATTTCGCGGGGCCGTATCAGGGCCAGATCTTCTTTATACTTGTGGACGCATATACAAAGTGGCTAGAGGTTATCCCGGTGGCCTCGACCTCCACCGCAGCAGCAGTCAGGGCGCTCAGAAGGGTCCTCTGCACACACGGGATCCCTGACACCCTGGTGACGGACAACGGCACGGCATTCACCTCCCGGGAATTCCGGGAGTTCACCGACCGGTACCTCATAAGGCACATAAGGTCCGCCCCATTCCATCCAGCCACCAACGGCCAGGCGGAGCGCATGGTGCGGACCACCAAAGAGGCCCTTGGCCGTATAGTACATGGGGATTGGGACCACCGCCTCTCAGCATTCCTGTTCCACAACAGGATCACCCCAAACCCTGTAACCGGTTTCAGCCCCGCAGAACTGCTCATGGGGAGGAAACTGACCACTCGACTAGATAGGCTACACCCGGACCGGGCGCCGGATGTCCGCGGGTCCCCCGAGGTCCGGGAAGCAGTGAGAGGATTCTTTCCGGGCGACCCAGTGTATGCGAAAAACTTCGCAAGCGGCCCCGAGTGGTTGGCGGGAAGGGTTCTGAGGGTAACAGGCTCCCGGTCATACGAGGTAACCACCGCCGGAGGCCAGGTGCTGAGGCGGCACATCGACCAGCTGCGCCGCCGCACCCTACCCGAGGAGACAGAAGAGGCAGTGAGTAGGGAACCGCCAGCAACGGAACCGCCAGAAGGGGCCCCGCCAATACAGGAGCTACCCACGTACGAGGCCCCCGCAGCCGCGGGACCAGAACCGGAGCCAGCACCCGACCCGGGCCGGCAACAGCCAGAAACGGCGCCACCCACGTCGGGATCGGGCCCCACACCAACGGCAACCCCGAGGAGATCAACACGGGAACGCAGGACGCCAGCGTACCTACAGGACTATGTAGTTTAAACTAGGAGGGGAGGAGTGTAGTGTATCAGACTCAGCGCAAGCGCCGCGCGACCCGAGCCACCCTCGGGTCGCCGTGCGCAGCGCGGGAAAAGCCACTGCCAATCCGGACCAAGGGCGGGAAGTTTAACTGGCCAGGATTGGGCTGGCCAGCGAAGGGGATGTTCCGGGAGGCATGTATATATTAGCGGACCCGGCCGCGTGTTCTTAGTTGCGTGTGATGTACTAGCCAATAAAGACCTATGCCTTCACCACGTCTCGTCTCCCAGTACATTACAGGTATGTTTGTAATTGACATCCCCACTGGTTCCTATAGATAAAAAGGAGTATAAATATGGAGTTTTAGGCTTTGTTCAAGGCTGTTTGGCCAACACCCTACCTATGGTTGAGTGGCGTCTTGGTCCACAGTCCAGGAATATTCCTTATTCTTACTGAAGTGTACACTATTGGGATTTTCTATATGCCATTAAGTTTTGCTTGTGCATGGCTTTAAGAATTAATAAATACTTTTAGTTCTCTCTGTTTCTCTATCTAGAAGTTTGAGCTCCCTAGCCAGTCTCTTCCCATCCATAGGAAAGAATTCTACTGGGGTCGGGGACCCTAAGCAAAGGCCTGGAACGCTAACATTCCCCAACCTTAGCTCACATAATATAGCTTATGTAGAAAGGAAAGGAAGATTACCCTTTTTCTCTGTACCCCTCCTTTGCCACCAAGATATTTACTGCCAAGAAGATATGACTTTCCACAGCATCTCTGATCTGATAGAAGCATGAGACATAGTTGAGCATCATCTGCACATTGGTGGCAACTCAGGCCAGTTCTCCAGATGACCTCTCCCAGTAGTTTCACATGGCATGGAAGATGAGATGGAATCTTGGGGGGATCCCTTAGGCCAAGCGACAAGGAACAAAGTAGCAATCTCCCAGCATCACACTCTGAAACCTACTCTCGAGGTAAGATCTGAACCACCACAGAACAGTGCCCCCCCAGCCAAATCTCAAAAGGCTATGCAGAAGGATACTCTGATGGGTGGTAATGAAAGCTGTCAAGACGTCCAGGAGAATTAACAGGGTCACACTGCTCCTGGCCATCTCCTGATGCATGTCATCCATGCAAGCCAACAACAAGGCCATTTCAGATCCATACCAGGCCTGAAACCATATTGGAATTGATCTAAACATTCATTCATGAATCTTTGAAATTGACTAGCCACCACTTGTTCAGTCACCTTGCTCAGCAATGGTACATTTGAAACTGGATGGTAGTTCTCAACTCTCCTGGGTCCATAGTTGGTTTCTTTAGGAGTGAACACACCATTGCCTGCTTTAGGACTGGAGTGTCAGAGTTAGGTTTCTTTAAGATACAAAACTGCTGAGTAAGTGTTATGTAACACATGCTATACAGGCTAATGCAAGTCACAAGAGTAACAGGTGCAGCTTGTTTAGCAATCAATGATGGGGATTGGCTGGCTGCACTATATCAGTAAAGGTCTACCTCTCAGCTTTGGTCGGGTGATACAAGGAGAGGAGAAAAACTGTGCGTGAGAGAGGAGCAACATCTAGACTATCTGACTGTTACTCTGAAGGACTGGCTAAGACTGGCTATTGAAGTAATGTATGGACTGGCTTACTGACTATTCTAACTGGAAACTGATTTAGTACTGTTAACTCGGCTGAACTGATAACTGTGAATGAACCTTGGACTGCCTAACACTGCTTCTATCTTCTTGCCCAAATATATCTGTTTGACTGGCTGCTTGGAGTTTTGTCTTTCCTGCACAGCTACTGGAGTTGCACATATCAGGTTACTCAGACCGGTACTTCCCATGCACACTGTCATGGAGTGACTACCCTTTCTCTCAAGGAGGCATTTACTGTCTCCTGGGCCCAGTCCATCAGAGCCCCACCACAGATTTAAGCAGCCAAGGGGGACAAGGATCACAAAAGCGTATGGTAGGTTTCAACTAAGAATAAGAGGAAGAAAGGAAGAACTGAAACCAGAGAGGGCAGGCTACATAATATTAGAAGCAAGATGTCTTGCCACAGGTTGTCTGAACTCTCATGGCCTGAACAAGGAATTTAGCTAACAAAAGAGTATTTGTTGGCCTAGAAGCCTTTGAAAATTAAGTTTAAAATCTAAATTAAAAAAAAAAACAAATTATAATCCCTACAACCAGGTGGAGCTTTTTACAGCATACAGGTACATAGCATCATTCGGCAAACAGCATCTCATTAAGTGTGTATTAAAAAGGATCAGGACATTTTACCTCCAGGCAGTTGGCAACTGTATTTTAGCCACTGACAGATGCGCATTCAGAAAGGTTAAGTGTGCTTATCTCAGATGAGAAATTCATATTCATACACAGAAAACCTACAGTTCTACTTCTTCTCTGTACATTTGGATATAGAATATTTCAGATATGCAAGGTCTGAAGAGGGGAGGATTTTACATATTTCAAGAAATAGCAAAAAGAGAGTTTAACAATATCTCAGAACTTAAAAAGGTATAAAGCCTCTGTGGGCTAAAACTGCACATAGAAACAGGTCTGAATCAATGTTTTAAAACCTAGCCTGTTGTAGTGACTGTTCTTCATCCAAAACTCTGTCTCAGAGATAGGGTTGCCAAGTCCAATTTAAAAAATATCTGGGGACTTTGGGGGTGGAGCCAGGAGGCATTGGGGGCAAAGCCAAGAGCAAGGGTGTGACAAGCATAATTGAACTTCAAGGGAGTTCTGACCATCACATTTAAAGGGACTGCACAAATTTTTAAATGCCTTCCTTCCATAGGAAATAATGAAGGATAGGGGCACCTTCATTTGGGGCTCATAGAATTGGACCCCCTGGTCCAATCTTTTTGAAATTTGGGAGGTATTTGGGGGAGAGGCACTAGATGCTATACTGAAAATTTGGTGCCTCTATCTCAAAAAACAGGCCCCCCCAGAGCCCCCAATACCCGTGGATCAATTCCCCATCATTCCCTATGGGAATCATTCATGGAGGTGCATGATGGCTCTGGGGGCGGGGCTTCCCCCTCTGGCCAGCTAGTTGGGGGAGGGAGGAAGCCTGTAAAACTGGGGGATCCCCCTCTGGGACCTGGGGATTGGGAAGCCTACTCAGAGAAGGGCCTGCAGTTCACACATTATTATACCTCACCATTATGTGAAAAGTGCTATACTACAATTACAGAACCTAAGCTTTTGGAGTTAACAATGCAGAGCAACTGATAGCAGGTTACCTTCATAATGGATAAGTAAAGCTGGAGATACCCAGGTCAATCCAATTATCCTCCAAAGAGCCTTCCTCTAGCCTAAGAAGACTTTCTCAAACAAGTGTCTCTTCTGTTATAGGAAAAGTCAAAAGTCACTCAAGTTTGAGGAGGAAGGCTCCTTAGATTGGAAAAAAAAAAGCTTTGAATGTTGCACAGTGGAATGGTAGAATAGGGATAGGATCCACCCCTGTTAAATAGTGGATTTGATGCATGAGGAGACTTAGTAGCAGTTGATCACAGCTCTTTATTAGTGATTACAGCATTGTAATAAGCAGACTAAGACTACTGTACTGGGCCAACAGGGCCACCTATATACACTCCAAAGTTCCTGTGCCAGAATGTCATTGGGTCACTTGAACCAGCAGGGGGCTGGTGATTGGTCTGGGGAAGCAGAGATTTGGATCCTGCTTCCCATTGTCCTCATGTCCCCAAGCTCAGTGCTATAGGCTCCAATGAGCCAGGAAGGAACTAACAACCCACATCAAACATAGAGCCACATATACACAACAACCCCACTATGCTAGGGCTGGCAGGGACAGTGTTTGGACTAAAAAGCATGAACAAACAATAAAAGGATGACTCTGTGGGTCAATTGGGACTGAGTAAGGACAGTACATCACAAATCTAGGCAGATCAATGTCCCCTTGTGTTAAAATAGTCTTGCCTGCACTTTGAAGGACAACATGACTACAATATGCCAGTGAACTCCTTTTGCTACATATCTGGTGCGAGGATTTAAATATGATTTTGGGAAATATAGAATAGGAAAAGAGAAATCCAAGATGACTAGTTTCAGAGGGTAGCTATGTTGGGCTGCAGTAGAACAGCAAGATTCAAATCCAGCAGCAGCTTAGAGACCAATAAGAGTTTGGGGAAATGAGCTTTTGAAAGTCAAGGCTACTTTGCCAGACACAAGTTGGAATGGAGATCTCAGAGTCCTTATATGATATCCCAGTCTGAAGGTAGAAAGGGTGTCGCAAAGAAGGAATTTAGGATGCAATGGTACCATGTGCAGTGTAATTAGCTTGATTAGAACAGTGGGAAAATGCATGGGGGCAGAAAATTAGCATCTGTAGTGAGATCATTTCTGAGAGTATTGGTCTGCAGTAGAACAGCTAGATTCAAGTCCAGTAGCACCTTAGAAACTAAAAAGATTTTGAGGATATAAGCTTTTGAGAGTTAAAGCTGTCTGGGAGCTGTTCGGCAAGGCCTTCGGTTGAGGCGATGGGTGTCTACTCAAGTTGGTCTCCCTTACTGCAGTCTCTCTCTCTATCTGGCCCATCTTTTAAGAAGTTCTTATTGCCCAGTGGCTCCAGATGGATTCATCATATCCTAACCAATGGCTGTTACCTATATTTTTAACTGGTTTTAATCTACTGAATTATTATGTGTGTTATTATCTGATGTAATCCACCCTGAACCTGCTTGCAAGGAGAGCAGACTATAAATTGAAAGAAAAGAAAAGAAAAGAAAACAGTGACTCAAATCTAGCAATGATATCCTATGTCCCTATTTAGCCCTGACCCAGGGGTGGGGTGGGGTTATTGCTCTGAACTTCTGAATGAACTCAAGTTCAGCAATCTTGCATTGTAATCTCCCCTCAAAGCTTCTCCATTTGAAGACTTTCTCTTAGATCAGCAGTAGAATAACCTGGAAGGTTAAAATGTCCCCCCACTGTTTTCTAAGTGTTGTGTTTTTTAAAATGTTGGATTTATGTTCATTTATTCTTTTGCATAGGGCTTGACCTGTTTGTCCGACGTAGAGTGGAAGGGCACTAGAACTGACATTTGACAGCATATATTTGACAGCATCCCTCTCATGGATTGCTGCCTTGACATGGTGAGAGGGCTTGCGCGGTTCAGTGAGGCTGTGGGCTTTGCCATGCAGGGCCACCCAAGATGGACAGGCCACAGCTGAGAACCCAGACAAAATGTGATCCACTGGAGAAGGAAATGGCAAACCACTCCAGTATCCTTGCCAAGAAAACCCCATGGACAGTAACAAAAGGCTAAAAGATATGGCGCTAGAAGATGAGCCCCTCAGGTCAAAAGGTGCCCAATATACTACTGCGGAAGAGTGGAGGGCAAGTCCAAGTAATCACAGAAAGAGTGAAGCAGCTGGGCCAAAGCCAAAAGGATGCTCAGCTGTGGATGTGTCTGATGGTGAAAGAACAGTCTGATGCTGCAAAGAACAATACTGCATTGGAACGTGGAATGTAAGATCTATGAATCAAGGTAAGCTGGATGTAGTCAAACCAGAGATGGTAAAACTGAACATCAACATCTTGGGAATCAGTGAACTCAAATGGACAGGAATGGGTGAATTTAACTCAGAGAAACTCAAGGTAGCCTTCTCAGAAGTGCTACCTGTTCCACGTGCAGGGCAGGAGAGAGGCACAAATTAGAAGTCTCAATGTGTGGATGAGACGATGGTGTAGGGAGGAAGGGTTTAAGAATGTTAGGCACTAGGATGCTTTCTGGAAAAAGCGGGAGCTGTACAAAAGAGACGGTCTCCACTTATCCCCAGATGGAACCAGGCTGATGCTGCTTAAAATCAAAAAGGTGGAAGAGCAGTTTTTAAACTAAATCTTGGGGGGAAGCTGACAGGAGATGAAATGTCTCTGGTTCAGGAGGACTCATCTCAAAGAGATGAAGGGTTAGCTATTACTTTTCTACTGGGTAATGGATCAGAGTTGTCCACTGAGATGATGACAAACAGTATGAACTGTCTGCCAAAGTCTCGAGGCGACAGGAGGAAGGTTGCAGGCCTAGCTTGCCTGGGAAATTATAGATGTTTGTACGCAAATGCTAGAAGTCTTCAAAGTAAAATTGGTGAGTTGGAATGTTTAGTGTTGGGAGAAAACATAGACATTGTGGGAATTTCAGAAACTTGGTGGAATGAGGAGAATCAGTGGGACACGGTGATTCCTGGATATGTTATATTGGAAGGATAGGGAGGGAAGGGTTGGAGGTGGGGTGGCTCTGTATGTCAGAGAGGGTATACTGTCCAGTAAGACTGAGATCAAAGAATTAGATTCCCTTCTAGAAATGCTTTGGATTGAAATAGAGGGCCCAAAAGGAAATTTAACTATGAGAGTTTGTTATCGCCCACCAAATCAAAAGATAGAGGACAATTTTAATATGATGGAAGGATTAAATATAGTGGCTAAACATAAAAACTGTGTCGTAATAGGTGATTTTAACTACCCGCAGATTAATTGGGTCAATATGTGTTCAGGTCGAGAGAAAGAGATTGAGTTTCTAGATGCTCTCAATGACTGTGCTATGGAGGAGATGGTCTCAGAACCTACCAGGGGTGGGGCGATCCTGGATTTGGTCCTAAGTAATGCCCAAGACTTGGTGAGAGATGTAAAAGTGATCGCACCGCTTGGGAGCAGTGACCATAACGTTATTGATTTCACCATTTGTATAAATAGAGAGTTGCCCTAAAAGACCAGTACAACCACATTTAACTTTAAAAGGGGCAAATTCTCTAAGATGAGAAGGCATGTGAAGAGGAAACTGAAAGGAAAGGTAAATACAGAAAACCCTTGGGGAAGCTTGGAGGCTATTTAAAACTACAATCCTAGAAGCTCAGATAAAATATATACCACAAGTTAGGAAAGGCACAAACAGGTATAAGAAAAGGCCTGCATGGTTAACAAACAAAGTAATGGAAGCTGTAAAAGGTAAGAAGGACTCCTTTAAGCGGTGGAAAGCTAGTCCAAGTGAGATGAATAAAAGGGAACACAGGCTGTGGCAAATCAAATGCAAGACTGTGATCAGGCAGGCAAAAAAAGACTATGAGGAGCATAGTGCAAAAAACATAAAGACCAACAATAGAAATTTCTTCAAATATATTAGAAGCAGGAAACCAGCCAGGGAGGCAGTGGGGCCCTTGGATGACCAAGGGGTAAAAAGATTACTGAAGGAGGATAGGGAAATGGCTGAGAAGCTGAATGCATTGTTTGCCTCCGTCTTCATTGTGGAAGATGAGAAGTGTTTGCCTGCTCCAGAACCACTGGAGCAGGCCTTAAATCTTCCGCCTAGCAGCCTAAATTTTTCCTCCAGGACCTCACAACTGCATTTCCCCACATCGTTGGTGCCAACATGCACCACGACCACTGGCTCCTTTTCAGCACTGTCTATCAGCCTATCTACTACACGTGTAATGTCCGCTACCTTCGCACCAGGCAGGCAAGTCACCATACGGTCAGTATGTGGTTTTGCCACCCAGCTGTCTACTTGCCTAAGGATCGAATCACCAACTACTAAGATCCCCCCTCTCTCCCTGCCCAGGGTTGGTTCCTTGGTGCGAAAGGATACCCGCTCACCAACTGAAGAAGAGGTCCCTTCTGAGGTGCATTCCCCTTACCCTCAGCACCGTGCCCTGTTCCCTCTCGACCCTCATACTCCCTGGCAGCAACGGGGCTGCCACGTTCAGAGCGGGGCTCACCTAATATGTCCCCGAGAGTCTTCCTCGAGTGCCTAACTGACTGTCTCTGTTTCTCCAGGTCAGTCACCTTGGCCTCAAGGGTACAAACTTGTTCCCTGAGGACCAGGAGCTCCTTGCATTGAGCACACACCCAAGACTTCTGTCCTATGGGCAGATAGTCATACATGTGACACTCAATGCAAAACACTGGAAAGCCCCCACCCCCCTGCTGGCATTCTGCCTTCATGATAGCTTCTTTTTTTAAAATATTCAGTCCCCTTTCAAATCCTGTTTGATTATGTGGCTCCCCTTCTGGAGGTCAACTTACCTTATTGGGAGCACAAGGAAATTAGGGATTTGGGTTCCTGGTCCTTACACAGCCCCGAGGCTAAGAGCCACAGGCCAAGAGCCCTTTAGCTCTCTGGCAAGGAGCAGCTTAACAATGCAAAGAGGGTGGGGAACACAGCCACTCCTAATCAATCAGCAACAATCACCTTGATGAACATGAGTTATTGAGGAAGACTCAGCATGGGTTCTGTAAGGGAAGATCTTGCCTCACTAACCTGTTACATTTCTTTGAGGGGGTGAACAAACATGTGGACAAAGGAGACCCAATAGATGTTGTTTACCTTGACTTCCAGAAAGCTTTTGATAAAGTTACTCATCAAAGGCTCCTTAGTAAGCTCGAGAGTCATTGAGTAAAAGGACAGGTCCTCTCGTCGATCAAAAACTGGCTAATTAATAGGAAGCAGAGAGTGAGTATAAATGGGCAGTCTTCGCAGTGGAGGACAGTAAGCAATGGGGTGCCACAGGGCTCAGTACTGGGTTCCATGCTCTTTAACTTGTTCATAAATGATTTGGAGTTGGGAGTAAGTAGTGAAGTGGCCAAGTTTGCAGATGACACTAAATTGTTCAGGGTGGTGAGAACCAGAGAGGATTATGAGGAACTTTAAAGGGATCTGTTGAGGCTGGGTGAGTGGGCGTCAATATGGCAGATGAGGTTCAATGTGGCCAAGTGCAAAGTAATGCGCATTGGGGTCAAGAATCCCAGCTACAAATACAAGTTGATGGGGTGTGAACTGGCAGAGACTGACCAAGAGAGAGATCTTGGGGTCGTGGTAGATAACTCACTGAAAATATCAAGACAGTGTGCGATTGCAATAAAAAAGGCCAACACCATGCTGGGAATTATTAGGAAGGGAATTGAAAACAAATCAGCCAGTATTATAATGCCCCTGTATAAATCGATGGTGCGGTCTCATTTGGAATAATATGTACAATTCTGGTCACCGCACCTCAAAAAGGATATTATAGCATTGGAAAAAGTGCAGAAAAGGGCAACTAGAATGATTAAAGGTTTGGGACACTTTCCCTATGAAGAAAGGTTAAAACGCTTGGGGCTCTTTAGCTTGGAGAAACGTCGAATGCGGGGTGACATGATAGAGGTTTACAAGATTATGCATGGGATGGAGAAAGTAGAGAAAGAAGTACCTTTCTCCCTTTCTCACAATACAAGAACTCGTGTGCATTCAATGAAATTGCTGAGCAGTCAGGTTAGAACGGATAAAAGGAAATACTTCTTCACCCAAAGGGTGATTAACATGTGGAATGCACTGCCACAGGAGGTGGTGGCGGCTACAAGCGTAGCCAGCTTCAACAGGGGATTGGATAAAAATATGGAGCAGAGATCCATCAGTGGCTATTAGCCACTGTGTGTGTGTGTGTATTTTGGCCACTGTGTGACACAGAGTGTTGGATTGGATGGGCCATTGGCCTGATCCAACATGGCTTCTCTTATGTTCGTATGTTCTTATAAGTTGTTTAAGGTTAGGAGACTGTGTTGCTACTGGATTTGTGTCAAGATAAATAGTTGGGTCCATCTCCAATAGAAACTTACTGTGTAATCCTATACAGAGATTCACTTTTCTAAATCCACTGGTCAATTCTAAATAGAGTTACACTTTTCTAAGTCTGTTGACTTCAGTGGATTTAGAAAGGTGTAACCCTACTTAGGATTGCATTGATATTCTTCCAGTTGGTTTATCTTTTTTTATCCCCATGTTGTCACTTTTCATATCCTTTTCCTGAGAGTGAACTCAGCAGTTCCTTTCCGATTCTCTTTAATAAAGCAGTGTGCAAACCAGCCCTTGGAGACCAAGGAATTAAAATCTCCATCCAGCACTGAAGCCAAGAATGACTTTACCTTCTGGAGAGCTTCCAGCCATGCATGGTGAAATTCTGGAAACTTTCAGCTCCTGGTGTGAGATTATATTTCTAGAAACAGGAACATGCTAAAGGCAATATGCTAAATGCATTAACTCTCATCAGTACAATGAACCATTTGCATTGACATTCATCCTTTTCCAAGGAGAAAAAAGGCTATTCATTATCAAAGTCTGGCAGGCAAAACAGGCCACATGCTCCATGAAGCTAGCTACAGAAACAGCTGTCACAGGCATGCACAACAATTAATATCTTGCATTACTTGGGATGGGACAGGGCAACACAGCAACACACCTGGGTGAATGAGGCAGGAGTCACATTCGTTGTCCTCATTCCTGCAGCAGGGAATGGTGTAACCCACAACTTCTTTCCGCCCAGGACAGACACACTTGATCTGATCATACTCACAACATTCCCGGCACATGATATTCCATTCTGCTCCTGGACAGTTTTCATTGATCACTGTATATTCTGCAGAAAAGCAAGACAATGGGTTGGAGGAAGGGGAAATAATTCAGTTCATTCATTCTGTTCGTGGTCTAAGTTCATCAAAAGCCAGGAACACTCAATCACTTTTAGCCAACCAACAGTGCAAGTTATCCAGCAGAAGAAAAGTAGAGACTATGAAATTTAAAGATACAGACCACTAAGACATAAATAATTGATGAAAGTAAAACAGTATAGCCTAAACTAAATGTAAGAATGTATGAAAATTTAAAAATTGATTATATAGAATATCTATGGTTGGGTCTTCTGACTTTTTAAAATTAAATGCAGCTTCAGGCCCTTGTCAATTGGATGGCAGCAGAAAGTGAGATACTAGGTTTCCTACCCTCCCTGTTATGATTTCTCTGATTCTTGTGTGGATCAAAAAAACCACCCAACAGAGCCAGTCAACAGAACTAGGATATTGGATTCCACAAACCTGGGGGGTGAGGGGGACCCAGGTTTGATGAAAAATAAAGTTTATTTTAAACACACACACAATCACTGATGACCACACACACAAAAATAAAACAGTGATTTCTGTATGGACACAGCCTTTGAAAAAATAAATAAATATTTAAATAAATTTATTTTAATAAAATGAGTTTGGATTGAATACTGGGTTACTGTAGAAGGCCAAGATCTCTCATTTCAAAATGGTGGTCTGAGGGCCCCTAACACTATACAAACAGGTTCATGAATATGGGTTCAACCTTCCAGCCTGTGCAGCCTTCCCTCCCCACACCTTTAAACAGTTCTTTCATTATTAAAAGGCTCCTGAAGCTGAAGGAAGGCTTCAGACTTTCCTCAGTGTAATGGTAGGATAGTAGTAAGATCTACACCATGGATTAAAACAGGTCAAATTGGAGCAAATTTAGAATTTAAATCTGAGTTAGGGGCAGGGGATCCCCTGGTTTGGAGGCCCTCTCCCCTGCTTCAGGGTTAACAGAAAGCAGGGAGGGGGAATGTCCATTGGGAATTCCATTATACCCTATGTAGACCAGTCCCCATAGGGTATAATGGAGAATTGATCTGTGGATATCTGGGGCTCGGGGAGGTGCTGTTTATGAGACAGGGGCACCAATTTTTCTGCATCACTACTGGTGCCTCTCCTCAGCCCTCCCCAAGTTTTTAAAAAAATGGACCAGGAGGTCAAATTCTATGAGCCTCAAAAGAAGGTGCCCCTATCCTCCATTATTTCCAATGGAGGGAAGACATTTAAAAGGAGCATGATCACTTTAAATATGATGGCCATAACTCCCTTTGGCATTCAATCATGCTTATCACAACATTGCTCCTGGCTCCACCCCAAGATCTCCTGGCTCCACCCCCAAAGTCCCCAGACAACCCTGTGTGAGAATGGGACAGTGGCCAGTGACTCAATATTTCTTGTCTGAGTGAGTGTTTTATATTTATTTTCATCACATTGGGCTCTTATCAGATTTCTTCTAGGGAATCTGGTTTTCGTTTTTCCTTTTTTTTAAAAAAAAATCTAAACTTTATAGTTATGTTTCCACAGTCACAACAACACATAAGGTCGTTTTCTGTGCTTTATATATGCCCTCCTGCACTTCTCAAGTAAGTGGCCCTTTCCATGCTAATCCAACATTCAGATGCATAACTTTAACTGTAAGGTTTTCTTGCTGTGAAAAGGGATAGATGAGTCAACCTACTGGAATATGCAGTATTCATAAATATTTGGATGTTTCAAAAATTCATGGCCAATGTTCCAGTGAAGTAATTCATTCTCTCACTAGAAGCATTTGGTAGCCTTTAAACTTAGAAACATGTCTCTCTGCACATGGTTTGGGAAGGGGAACATCAGATGCAGGGGCCACAAATACATGTGATATGACTCAGGTCCTCATTAGTGCCTTAGAAGAGAAGAAGCCTGCCTTCCCTATGGAACAAAGTAGGTAACTTGTTACACCTCAACTAAATTTTTATTGGGGAATATTAATATTTCTTAGCTCAAAATTGTGAGTCTATGAGAAGTGAGGTGAGCAGGGGTCTCTGTCAATGTCTACGAAGATAGACCACTGAAAATCCTTTGGTTAATAATGGATTTTATTATAGGTATAGGTTTTCAAATAGTTATATCCCAATCAAACAATTTCAAGCATGCAAGAGAAATACAGAGATTAGCTGAATAGGTATGTATGGGGGGGAGGTTATACAATACCTAGATCTTGCAGGGTAGGCTCAGTCAGAGGAAATGCAAGGCCTCTGGAGGGAGATGGGGGGGGTTAGGGTAGGAAGGGATGGAGGGAGGAACTCCCTTTTCTTTTCCGACTCCTTTTTCTCTCTCGACCCCCCTCTATTTTTCCTGACAAGTGGGATTGCCTGTTTTCTAGGGTAAATTATGTCACATCAAGCGATTCAATTACCCAATGAGGAGGCAGAGTGTCACACTAATGGAAAATCAGAGTGTCATATGTGGAATATCCAATCAGAGATCATTGTGTCATAGATCCATACCCCAACATCGGAATTTTAATTACACTGGCCAAATTTTTTATGGCCCTGTTTTCCCAAACTGATTCCTTTGAAGCTCCCCAAAAGTGATAGATTTCTCTCTTAGTGTCAAACATGGCTAGCCATCCATCAAGTGTTCAGGAGACTGGTTGACTTTGATAGCCTTAGCAGTGATTAAAGAAAAATAGAAACTTTGTTAAAAGTCAGAAATGTGAGATCAGTTTGCAGTTATACCACACATTCACAACAAGATGAGCACTTAATCTTTAACCTTTGTGTTTCTGCTGTCTTGCCCTGAAGTGTGTTGCAGAGTCCCTGGTTACCCTTATTTCTTTATGCTTTGATAACAGGACTTAAAAGGTTGCCAGAAGAGTGAAGGAATTTTTTTACAGCTCTGCCCACCATTTGTCCCTCTCTGGGCCTGGAATTCTTCATTTCCAGGAGCAGAAAGATGGATGCTTCTCAACCGTTCAGCGTTTGGCCACCATGTCCAGCCTGTGAATCAGACTTGAAATCATTCCAGCCTGCCTGGGGCCGAGAAGGAAATTGGATTTTTCTCTCTTATGTGCAAGAAAGACCATTCCAATTCAAATGGGCATTGCTGTGTCATATCAATATTCTAGGGTTATATTGCAATATCACATTCCAGTGGTGCATGGCTTGGGAATCAGTACAGGGGTGTCTTTCTGGATATCATACTGGCTTAGAATTATTTTATACCACACCATTCTACTTTGGGGAGCCATTTTACAACGTATTTTCTATATGTTTGTACCATCAGATTATGAGCAAGACAGATTTCTATGCAAATGTATTCCAGATCCTAAGAAGGAGGAGCATTTTACTGAATTGGATACCATATCTACCTTCCAAGTGACCAGATTTCGCCAGAAAGCATTTTAAAAACAGAGACTTGTTTCTTTAAATTATGCAGAGACCAGATTTCAACCAACATTCTTGATGAATGAAATGCATAATGCAAAATTAGAATTGTGCTTTGTTTGTTCCACCAGAAGTCAGAGTCTTACCCTACATTCAGTTCCTAGCTTAAATGCTTTGCGATTTATATGATAAAGCTGCTATGATGCATTTATATACATAAAACACTATATTACTCCCAGATGACATTCACAATTATAAGAACAATGGATTATGATTTTACTGTTACAACATTTATACCTCCTTTTAAAATATTTTATTCGTTTAATATCATAGCTGAGACAAAATTATTACAATCTTTGATGGAGGAATTAATGAGTGATCCTGACTACTGTTTCTGTATACACAAGGACTTCCGTTTGCAGGATGTGATTTTCCCACTTTTTGATTCTTGTGGAAGCCCCAAACACACACACCCCTGAGTCCTGCTGCAGGTACTTCTTGGGGTCCTGTAGAAGAGGAGATGGGGAAATGGCTCTCTCTGGATGCCATTCCTTGTGCCTGCAAAAATGCTAGTCTAGATGCAAATCTGTATTATTAGTCCACTTTTCATTATAAAATATCTGGCCTGTTATTATTTGAAAACCTATTCAATTTTGCAAAACCTGCCAATTTATTATTTTTAAGAAATCTCAGATTGAAACAGCAAAAACTCTGACTGTCAGCTAAGAGAGTCATTCTGCAGATTCCATCTTCCTTCGGCATGCTGTCTGCATTGAGCAAATTGAAATTTAATGGGCTGGCAGCGCTGTCAGTGTGTTCCTCAATCAACAGACAAACCTGAGAGCCTGAAGACAAGAAACAAAAGAAAAGGTTGCAGAGATGAAATAAGAAGAAATGTGATGAGGTTTTCCTTTATTTCTGGCAACTCCAGAAGTTCCAGTTATGTGTTCTCTCAAACAAAACCCTTTTAATTTTCACAATTTTGCTGTGTTTCTGGCTCTGTACTATTTATTAGCAAAAAGCATATCCTTAAAAAGTCAGACATGTTGAAACCACACTGAAATTAGTGAGATGTGTGTTCTTATCATTCTAGTTTATCTATTCGTTAAAACATGCATACAGGCTTGCCAGGTCCCCCTGGAAACCAGCAGCAAATGGGAGGGGATGGATGCCAGATTCAAGTTGGGAATCTCCTGGAGATCGGGGTGGAGCCTCAGTGGGGAACAATGTCATAGTGTCCATCCTCCAAAGCAATTTGCTCCAGGGGATCTGATCTCTGTAGTCTGGAGATGAGCTGTAATTCTGGGGGATCCCCAGGTCCCCCTTAGAGGCTGGCATCCCTACCCTACCTTTCCTTGTTGTTCCAAGCTGCTTATAAGAACAGTTAAAACATTTCCAATAACATACCCCAAATCTTTCCCTCTCTTCCACCCTCACAAGATGCCAGTCATTCAAACCCTTGCAAATGCCCTAGCAAATAAGCAAGCCTTGCAGCACCTCCTAAAAAGCTCCAAGGAGGAGACCCCCCTAAACCTCTTGAGCACCCCAAGCTTTTGAGTTTTCAAAAGTTTTATTGGTTTCAGAAAAAGTAGGGATGAGGAATAGGAAAGATAAAAGCACAATACATTCTGGTGTTATTTTGCTTAAAAATACTTTCAAAGAATACAAGCTTAATTCTACAATATTTTCTTCACATAAATTGTCCCGTACTATTTTGTCTAAACTGTACATAATCCATTTCAAAATTTTATAGTATAAATCTTTTGTTAAAATTATCTAGTAATTTTGTTCGTTGGGAGGAGGTGTAGTGGGTGTAGTATGTTGTTATTCACAAGCATAGCATGTACCACTTCTGTACATCTGTACATTTCCTGAGCCAGAGCTTATTTTTGGACACATACTACTTTCTGAAACCAGTCAGTCACCACAGCCATCCTGCCCCATTCAGAGATCATACCTATCAAATGGAATCAAATAGAAAACAAACATTTAGAAAGGTTTAGGTCTAGTTTAAATGATACACTTGCCAACACTGGTGATACAAAGTTGGGCAAGAGTATTTGCCACCTGTGTTGAGCACAGCAAAGGATAATATGCATTGTGTGATCAAAGGTACTTTCAAAACCCTTTTCCATCATGACACATACTCTGCCCTTGAAAGTCCAGTGGTTCCACATCCCATAAGAAAAGTTGTAGATGTTATATATAGCGATCAGAAGGCTAGATAGTCTCAATTCTTTCAGATGCTTTGGAAACAAAACACAATGGCAAGGCAGATACCTGATGTTCCAATGCCACAGACTTAAAAAGGTCACATGAAATGGAATTCTTGAGGTCAATTCTTGATGTGGCCAGCTAACAACATCACAAATGCATGTGGTAATTTTTACAAACAAATACATTACATGTAAACAGAAAACTTTATTTGGTAAGTGTATCATTTGGATCAGAGACACTAAAATCTGGAGATCTACAACTGTTAATATTATGAGCAAGAGTTTTATTTTAAAAGGTTGTTTTTTAGTTTTGCTGGCACACCATGGAACACTGGGAACTTTTTAAAATATATACATGATTTAGAAATACTTTTAAAAGAGAGTCAAAATACAGTGCAAAGTGAGTGAAGTTTTCAGTTCATTACTTGAATGTTAAGCACTCAATTTGTATCTATCGTGTATCCAACAGTAGTTGTTTATTTATTTATTTGATTTATATTTAATTCCATTTTGAATTCCAATTAGGAACATAATTACCAATTAATTCTATGTTCCATCAGACAAGAGTGAGGTGAAACTGCATTGTGATTTTCCTACAGATTTCTTTTGGTTATACAATAAGAGTGCAGTCTACGTAGAATTAGGAACCATGGTGGTTCACTACATACTTTAAACACAGAGGCAATATACACTACTCTTCTTCATATAACACTACTACCCTTCTTTGACATACTGTTCTTCAAAAAGTATGGCATTACCCTGTCATGAACTACTCTGTCAAAAAAAGGTGTCATGGATCTTGAACTTTGTAATTTGCCGAAACAGTATTTCTCTGTTTATTTTTTTTAATCCTGTAATTTTTAAAAAATCTTGTAGTCTGCAAATAAGCAGTTTCATGTGGGCTTTTATGCATAATTTGTGCATTTTTAAAATATGATGAGGTTCCCTAATTGTGGAGAGCCTTTACAATCAGGAATTGATTTGGATGCAAACAGTTCTGATTTGCAATGAACACTAGAGGGCCACTCTGTAAAAGGCAAAATACTGTAGCAAGGAACAGAACAAAAGCTTTTAAGCGATGGATTAGAGTTCCTGGTTATATCATTGCACTGAGAAATATCCCATGTCAGTTCAAAGTCATAAAGTCCACTTGATAAGAACAGAGAAACACACTTCTGTGCCTTGTTTGCCTCTCCAGGGCAACTGGTTGGCCACTGTATGAAACTGAATGCTGAATTAGTTGGGCCACTGGTCTGATCCATCTATGGTGCCAAGTGTTTCAGGACACCATAAACATGATAGCTCAACCGGCTTACCGTTAGCTATTTTAAATCGTTTCATCCTGATTCTCTCCGTTCATTGTTGTACTGTCAAATATACGTGTACCAGAGAACAGCACAAAAGGTGATAACTGGGTGAATTTAATGTATTCAAGGACTGGGGTACTTCTGTCAACATGTGGAAGTAGGGTTGCCAAGTCCAATTCAAGAAATATCTGGAGAATTTGGGGGTAGAGCCAGGAGACATTGGGGGCGGAGCCAGGAGACATTGGGAGTGGAGCCAGGAACAAGGGTGTGTCAAGCATAATTGAACTCCAAGGAAGTTCTGGCCATCACATTTAAAGGGACGGCACACCTTTTAAAATGTCTTCCTTCCATAGGAAATAATGAAGGATAGGGGCACCTTCTTTTGGGGATCATAGAATCGGACCCCCTGGTCCAATCGTTTTGAAACTTGGGGGGTACTTTGGGGAGAGGCACTAGATACTATACTGAAAATTCAGTGCATCTATCTCAAAAAACAGCTCCCCCAGAGCCCCCGAAACCTCCAGATCAATTCCCCATTATCCCCTATGAGAATTGATCTCCACATACGGACTAATGAAGTGCTCAGCAGACATTCCCCCCCCCCCCCGCCGCCGTCGTTTCTGATGACTCTGAAGCGAGGGAGTGGCCTCTCTACTCACGAGTTGCTGCCAACTTCTTCCAAGTAACACAGACACACCATCCCAAGAGGAAGCCTTTCAATAGGAGACTGAAGCCTACGGAGGTGGAAAGGCACATGGTTCTCTGAGGGAGGGGCTTCCCCCCACTAGCCAGCTGACTGGGGGTGGGAAGGAGCCTGGGAAAGCAGAAGAACTCCCGCTGGGGATTGGCAAGCCTATGTGGAAGCAAGCATACATGTAGGGAGTTACTTGGTGGGAAAGGTCTAGATTATGTGGCAACCTCTTCAATACTAATCCCTTTCCTACAACTAAAGACAGAAGCAAATGTTTAATTTATTATAACTGAGATAGCAGTGAGATGAGACTATTTTAGACTGATTTTAGACTGTTTTAGATTATGTAAAAATTTAATGGTAAATTGTAAACTGTATTGAATTGTATAACTGTTTTATTGTTCAACATGGCTTTTGCCATACCTTGTAAGTCACCCTGAGCCTGCCTCGGTGGGGAGGGCGGGGTATAAATAACATTTTATTATTATTATTAATAGTAGAAATGCCATTAGGTGCTGACATGACCATTTGCAAACTCAGTGAGAGAGGAAACAGGCATGTTCTTCATGTCTGATAAACAGGTCATCCACTGCCAGGTTCCTGTATTGTAAAACACAGACTGTCTTAATTTTTTGCATCTCCAGTTTGTATCAACCTCAAATAAGGCTTTTTGTTTGTTTAGAGGTATTTTTTTTTAAATCAATTTTGAACTATATGAGTGGAGGTAGAGTTTTCTTCTTTTCTTTCTCTGCTAAAAGGTTAGGATACAAGGTCACCCAATAAATTGATATTCAGGACAGATAAAAGAAAGCACTTCACACAATGCATTATTAACTTATGGAATTAACAAGGCAAGATGATGTCCCCTAGTTTAGATAACATTAACAACATTGGACAAATTCATAGAAGGGAGATTTATTATTGGCTTCCCCGTGATATCTACTTGGAACTTCTATACTTAGATGAATATCAATTGCTGGCGGAGGGCACATAATATGGGAGGACTATAGGATGCATACCTTGCTTGTGCGCACCCACATTCATCTGAATAACAATTGCTGGAAGCAGGATGCTAGATCCATTTACATGTTTCATTTCCATTTACTTGATAGCGAAATCAATGTATTACAACAAAGGAAGACAGTATTCAACAGGCACAGATCAAGAAGGAATACATTCATCCAATAAAGATGTAAATATGCCATGGTCCTGGGAAATTATTTCTTTCCTAACTAGATTTGTTGCTATGATTACTGCAAATCCACTTAGTTGTTTCTTTGTTCATCTTTTCAAAAAGTGTGTTTGTCTTCTAGTGGAGCAAAACATTTGGGTTGACAGCAATAGGAAGCCACAAACTGGTCTGAAACATTGGTAATGCTTTAATTGCTCTTTTTTCACCTAGAAGTGTCTGTTTTTCTCATCACAGAGACAGTCTGGGCACATACATGACTCACCCTCAATGTCTATGCCAAACTTCCAATCTAACTCTAGCCTAAACTGCAGGACTGCAGCTCAGGAGGTGACAGCAGCCCCACAAGAAATTCCTTTATTGCTACTCAGGAAAGTCAAGAACCAGAGGGCTGCCGGGCAGAAAAAAATGTTTGATAAATACACAGACATACAGAAGTCTAGATTGGATTCCATAACTAGGAGGTCTCTGAGGAAAGAGTGCAGCTCCTTCTTGCCACTGTCATACTCTACATATGTGTCCTATAAGTCTCAATGTCATTTTCTAGTTAGGTTTCAGAAGTCAGTGATCAGAGGCACAAATACTTCTCATCATTTTCTACCCTCGTAGATCACCACAAAGGAGTAGTTCTTCATTGTTGTGACCATTTAGAGAATATTTTCTGTGACCAGATGTGACATATTATGTACTTACAGCACAGCTCTCACACCTCTCTCTATTTCACACACACTTGGGATTGTTCATCATGCATTTGGCAGATGGACAATTGGAAAATTGGAATGAGCCATGGAATCCTTTAGCTATCAGAATGCTCTTCCATGTGATAAAGAATACCAGTTTTGACACCAATAAGTATCCAGGCACTATGTAAGAAGAATTTATGCAATTCGTTTGTTATATCTGAAGTGCATATTGTTGCGTTCTGCTTTGACAGTGTGACTCATTGTGTGTGCTTGGAGGAGGAGAGAATTGGAAGGATATATTGTGCAAATATTGTCTATTCACAGACATTTATTTGTTTGGAATGCATCATTATGAATCATTTTTCCAAACCTCACGCAAATTCCCAAGTGGTCTGAATGAATTAGGGTGTGAGGGTCATACTAAGACATTGTTTACTTTTGCTAGCCCTTTCTGCATATGAAATGATCAGGACTGTGTGAGATTGAAGAAACACACATCCATGCTCCTGAGACAGTAATGAGATCTGGAAGACAAAACTGCTTGTACTCTCAGTGCTATTACCTAGTCATTACTATAGTAATGGTAGGCTATAATTCTCATCTACCCACAGCAGGCCTGAGCACCTCATGCATTCCAAAGGACTATCTGGAAAGGATGACATATATGGAAAAGTAGTTAGTAGTATAAAAAGAATTAGCCATAATTATTAAAAACACAGGAATTGCCTTTGGGCTGAATCCTTTGCAGAACATCTAGGAAATTCTAAACCAAGCCTTGAATGGTTGTATACATCTAAAGATAGCTATTGCTAAAATTCTAACCTCATTATTCAGATATGCTGTACTTAATGCTTTGCAAGAAGAAACCTCAGCAGCTGTACTCCAAAGTAGTAGCTGCTGCTATGCATTCCTGGGCACAAGCACTGCAGGAAGAGTTACAAGTTTGTATGGGTCCAGACAAGTTATGCGTGGGCCCTGGTCTAAATTGAGAAATGACTGAACCAGAGTCCTCCATTTCAGGTTCTCTCCTCCGTCACTGGGAGTATCTAATTGTTGACTGTTCTTTCTGTGACAGTCTACAGCTCCACATAGGCTTGCCAATCCCCAGGTCCCAGTGGGAGTTCTTCTGCTTTCCCGGGCTCCTTCCCGCCCCCAGTCAGATGGCTGGTGGGGGAAGCCCCTCCCCCAGAGGACCATGTGCCTTTCCACCTCCGTAGGCTTCACTCTCCTATTGAAAGGCTTCCTCTTGAGATGGTGTGTCTGTGTTACTTGGAAGAAGTTGGCAGCAACTCATGAGTAGAGAGGCCACTCCCTCGCTTCAGAGTCGTCAGAAACGGCGAGGGGGGGGGGAATGTCTGCTGAGCACTTCATTAGTCCGTATGTGGAGATCAATTCGCATAGGGTATAATAGGGAATTGATCTGGAGGTTTCGGGGGCTCTGGGGGAGCTGTTTTTTTTAGATAGATGCACTGAATTTTCAGTATAGTATCTAGTGCCTCTCCCCAAAGTACCCCCCGAGTTTCAAAACGATTGGACCAGGGGGTCCAATTCTATGATCCCCAAAAGGAGGTGCCCCTATCCATTATTTCCTATGGAAGGAAGACATTTTAAAAGGTGTGCCGTCCCTTTAAATGTGATGGCCAGAACTCCCTTGGAGTTCAATTATGCTTGTCACACCCTTGTTCCTGGCTCCGCCCCCAATGTCTCCTGGCTCCACCCCCAAAGTCCCCAGATATTTCTTGAATTGGACTTGGCAACCCTAGCTCCAGAGCCTATGACAAACTGCTGTTTGACAAGCTGTTGAGCTTCAGCACACTGATATTTCTCTTTTTAGCTACCATCTGCAAAAACCTACCTAACAATCCATACTGGAATGAAAGCTTGATATAATTTTGCACAATTCAACTTTAGACATACGATACAACAATACTGAAGGCCCATTTGATCACTTACACAGGGTTTATGTGGAGTTGGTATTCTTCTTCACATTACACTATTGCCTTTGCAGTTTAAGAAAAGTACAGCACAGATCCTGACAGTTTCCTTATTCTGCACTGCAACATATCAGAATGAAGAGAGAAGGCCCATATGATTTCCTGCATGAAATGCCCAAGGCAGCAAAGGCCCTAATAATTGCTACCTAGTCATGACTCTGTAATGAGATATCACCATCTAGGGTTGCCAAATCCAATTCAGGAAATATCTGGGGACTTTGAGGGTAAAGCCAGGAGCAAAGTTGTAACAAGCATAATAGAACTCCAAAGGGAGTTCTGGCCATCATATTTCAAGGGACCACACACCCTTTTGAATGCCTTCCCTCCTCTGGAAATAATGAAGGATAGGAGCACCTTCTTTTGGGGCTCATAGAATTGGACCCCCTGATCCAACCCTTTTGAAACTTGAAGAGGGTTTTGAGGAGAGGTATTGGATGATATGCTGAAAATTTGGTGCCTCTACTTCAAAACACAGCCCCCCCTCAGAGAGCTCCAGATACCCATGGATCAATTCTCCATTATACCCTATGGGAATTGATCTCCACAAGGAATAATGAAGTGCCCAGCAGACATTCCCCTCCCCGCATTTTCTGATGACCCTGAAGAGGGGGAGGACCTCCAAACTGGGGGATCCCCTGCCCCCACCTGGGAATTGACAACCCTACCACCATCACTTGTTTTACTGTACAGGTAAATGATCAGGTATTATATTCTTCCCACCAGTAGCTCAAGAGGAGTACAGTCTATCTACCCATTTGTCCTTACTCAAAAACAGCTGCTAAGTCCAGACTAGAACCTGGGAGGCTTCCTGCGTCTCTTAGAGTTCCAAAAAATAGAAAATCCCTTAGGCATAACTCTGCAGCACCTGTGTTTCATCATACTAAAAGGAGATGCATCAGTTGGTCCTAATGTACTTGAACACATTCTAGATTACACAAAAGAGTCTGGATCTAGATGGGACTACACTCCCCTTGAATGAACAGGTTTGTAGCCTGAAGGTGCTCTTGGGCCCAGCCTATTATTGGGTAAACAGGAGGAAGCTGTTGTCAGGGGCAGTGTTCTCTCTAAGCTGTGTTAGTGTGAAGCTAGCTCACAATTTTTTAGCCTCCATCTCAGACATTTTTGTCTTAGCTCAGGAAAAAATGGCCCCGGAGCAAACTAATATATGCAGTAGCTCACAACTTTAATGCCAGAGTTCAGGACTATATAGAATGGACCCAGTGCAAGCTAGAGATGTCATACTTGCAGAGAACCTTCCCCTTATGCTCCTCTACATACCCTCCAAATTATGGGCAGATTGGATTTAAGGGGTCCAAGTTATGTTTCCCCAAAGAAGATGCTCTCAGGAAAGTGCTTTTGGGGGAAATGTTAGGCACAGGTTGAAAAGGTTGTAGAATGGACCCCCTGCAAGCTACACACAACAAAGGCACTGGGAACTTCACCCTGCCACCCACTCCTCTACAATCTTTCCAAACTGGGGAAGAATTGCTTTGACATTTGATAAACATTTTGAATAGAGACAGTCTGGAAATGTATCCATTCAGGAACCACCACAAACCACTTGAAAGTTCATGCTGGTTGACCTACCATAAACTTCAGTTTGTGAACCATGAACTGCCAAAATTCATCACAAATTAAAAGAGCCAATTTGTGCCCATCTGTAAATATGCTCATGTACTAGGAAAAAGGATTCATTCTTTTTTTTTTCTCTTACCAACTTGGGCTAAAAATGGTGCTGAAAAAATGGGGTGAAAAAAGCAGCGGACTCATGTTTCTTTCCCCTTCACACCTCAGTTTATCTGTGTTTCTAGCATAGATAGGTTTTACAGTTTATCATAGTTTCCACGAAAGAATCTTAGGAACTGTTGATTGCTTGGGTTCTCTCAAACAAATCCACAAGTCCCATGACAGAAAACACATATAGGGATGCTCAAATACCTATTTGATGACCTCACTTGCTGCCTGCCTATTGTGAGTAGACAGCCAGTAGCACACTATTTGGCTGCTTAAGGGAGGTGAAGTCTGCTACATCTGAGAAGTGGTCTAACAGTATCAGGCCCCTCAATAGCTCCCCCCCTACATAACTCTTCCCTTCTTCACAGACTTAATAATAATAATAAATTTTATTTATATCCCGCCCTCCCCGCCGAAGCAGGCTCAGGGCGGCTAACCATGATTATTATACAAACATTGTAAAATACAGTTAATAAATACATTTAAAAGCAGTTACATAAAATTTTAAAACTACAATAAGATAAGGTGCTACATTCAGTAAGGTATATTCCTATGGCTAGGTGTCGCTTTCAGGGTTCCTTATAAGCTTGCAGAAAGAGGGTGGTTTTGCAAGCCCTGCGGAACTGATTAAAGTCCCGCAGGGCTCGCACTTCCTCCGGTAGCTGATTCCACCAGTGGGGGGCCATTATAGAGAAGGCCTGCTCCCTCGTTGCTTTCAGTTTGGCCTCCTTTGGTCCAGGGATCCTTAGAAGACTTTGGGAGCTAGATCTTAGTGCTCTCTGGGGAACATGTGGAGAAAGGCGGTCCCTAAGGTAGGCAGGTCCTCGGCCATATAGGGCTTTAAAGGATTTAAGGGGTCCAAGTTATGTTCTCAGGAAAGTGCTTTTGGGGAAAATGTTAGGCACAGGTTGAAAAGGTTGTAACAGACTTGTTGCATTGCAAGCCAACAGCAGTCTCAACCATCTATCTTCTCCCCCCCTTCAGACTTTCTGTTCTGCTGCTACTCATCTCTCTCTCTCTCTCTCTCTCTCTCTCTCTCTCTCTCTCTCCAAAGAGATGCCAGGCTAGTGCTACCAGCTGACAACAGCCCAAGCTAACTATGGCCTTGGCCCTGGACACACCCTTTTCAAACTGCCCTTGTATTCTGTTTTAGTAACTGGTTGCTAATGGATTTTTTCTGTCATTTCAGACAGACCCATTTTAGTAATTGGCTGCTAGCAGAATTTATTTAACAGTTCATACAAACCCACGTGTTGGGTTAGCAAAGTATAGCTGAGCTGCTTTTGAGGAAAATTGCTTCTTTCCATTTCAACCTCTTTGTTGTGCTTCTGAATCACTGTGGTGTGCTCTTTAAAATGTCCATAGCACTTCCCACAATGCTGCTTTTCCCCCACCCTTTTTTGCTGCATAATCTTTAAAAAAAAACCTTTCTAAGATGAGCATTATAGCACTAAACTGCTATAGCACTGAAGTACTATAGCAGCACCACTGAGATACATTGATTTTGTTGAGTCAATCTATCTCAATGGTGCCACTATAGCACTATAGCGCTATAGTAGTTTAGTGCTATAGTGCTCACCTTAGATTTTTTTTTTTTTTTAATCTGAAGAAGATTGTGTGGTAAAAAGGGTGAGAGAAAGCAACACTATTTGAAATTACCATAGTGCTTTGGAGACAGCTCATTAATGGATGGGAATTTACTGTCCTGTATCACTTTACTCAAAATCTGGTTTAGAACAGTAATGTGAAAAAGGCCACAGTCACAGCAGTCCAGCACAATATGCTCATCTACTAAATGTGCCTGCTGCAATGTTGATGTAAGTACATAAAGTACTTATAGATGTGTGGCCCCTAAGTACATAAAGCTTGTAAAACTGCAGAGAATTTACCCTGAGCAAAAGCAAAAGATACTTTTGGCATCTTCCTCTTGCACCCACCTCCCAATTATTGTTAAAAGATAATACAACACCTTTAACTACATTAAACATCAACATATAATACATGTATTCTCTCTATATCTATCTATCTATCTATCTATCTATCTATCTATCTATCTATCTATCTATCTATCTATCTATCTATCTATCTATAGAGAGAGAGAGAAACTATATAATACATGTATTATATAGTTTACCATATGGCGTTTAATTATAAACTCATTAAAAACTATGAAAGCTCACTCACCAGATAGGTAAATAGGCTTCTTATTTGACTATATAAACCACTGCTCTGATGGTCAAAAGGGAAAGGTAAGATGGAGAAAGGTCTGACACTTTGTTTCTCTACTCATTTTAAGAACTACAAACTAATATGTTGAGTGCCCTCAGCACTGTGTGGCCCCTGAGCGCTTTTCTCCCTTGTACCCCTGACTTTTGTATACATGGCAGTTTGTACACACATAGCCTATGTACAAAAGTTCTGATAAATGCATGGAAATCAGAGATGGGACTGGCCATGGTTATGATTCAAATTGGGCACCACACTGAGGAGTAGGGTTACCAGTTTAGGATTGGGAAGTACCTGGAGATTTATTTTTTTTTGGGGGGGGTGAGCATGAGAAAGGCAGGGTTTGGGTAGGGGAGAGACTTCAATGGGATGTAATGCCATAGAGTCCACCTTCCAAAACAACCTTTTTCTTCAGAGGAATTGATTTTTGTTGTCTGGAGAATAGATGTAATTCCAGGAGATCCCCAGCCACCACCTGGAGGTTGGTAATCGTATGAGAACCCACAGCTCATGTCTGACTGTTACAGAGGGTGGGAACACCAGACCTAACCTGTATATTGCGTAACATGTTAATCTCTCTGCTCCATGTCTTCTTTCTTATCCCTGGTACAGCTTGTGAGGATGATTAAGAAGGAAATAGAGACGGGTACGCCATCATGAGGTCTACTATGCCCACTCACCACAAATTATTCAGGCACTCAATAGATTATTTAGGACAAAAAGTGGTGAAGAGAAAGGGAGCTATAGCCTAATTTACCAAGAGGCTACTTGCTATGTCTCCTCTCTCAAGAGACCTAGCTAAATGGCTGACCATAGGCTGGGGAGGATTTGAATTGTAGGTCTCTAGGTCTGTAGCTGCCCTCTGACAATTGTTGCTCTTGGACATTGTCCACTTTATTAACAAGCAGACAGCTAGTATATTACTTATGAAATATGGTGGTATTATATTGTCTTATCTGAGGGTCTTCTTGGAGTTTATTCATACTGTATGTTCATTGTGAAAAATTTAGACCACAGAGGGCTTAAACTACTCATGGTTAAAAGCACTTATGGAAACTGTGCTAGCTTATGCTGCTATGGAGGGAGGGGCTAAACCAATTAGAATTGTTGGAGATGGAAATCTTGAATTAGACTGTTACATAGCTGTCAACACTACTGTGCTTGAGCAAACGTCTCTTTAGTCCTCTCTGCTCTTTCTGCTCTCATTGCCTTTGTCCATCTGAGGGACACTAAAAGTGACTCTGCCTTCCCAGATGAGCTCATTGTCCTTCAGGTTTGTAGGGCAAAAGGTTATGGGATTTGGGTGTTTCTTGAACAATTTTAAAGATCCACATTTTAAGTTGATGCTACTCCAATGCTTGAGCATGGAGGCACAAGATGAAGCTGCAAAATGCATTGCAGATAACCATTTAAGAAGGACTTGTTTAGCTTCTGGAGAACTAGGGCTACTGGCAAGGTGGGGTGTGTGTATGGATTTCTGGGGCCCAAGTCAGCTGAAAGCTGCCTCATGCTGAATTCACAAAATGCATTTTAAAAGAACACTCTAATGCAATTCTGACTGCAGCTACTAGGCAAGTGGGGGAAGGAAGAGCAGAGCACAGTAAAGAGCTGGGTCTTTTTGCAAAGTTTTCTATGATGTTGAGGAAAACCCTTGCTTCTTGTGGTCTATGGTTGCCAGCCTACAGATGGGGCCTGGGATCTCCCACCTTTACAACTGATCTCCAGCTGGCAGAGATCAGCTCCTCTGAAGAAAATAGCTGCTTTAAAGGGTGGACTGTATAGCATTGTATCATGCAGTACTGTACCCTCCCCAAACCCTACCCTCTCCCAGCTCCACCCCCAAAATCTCCGGGTATTTCCAACACAGACTTGGCAACCCTATGTGGTGCTGCAAAGTGCTGTCAAGTTACAGCTGACTTATAGCAACCCCCTAGGGTTTTGGAGGCAAGAGATATTCAGAGGTGGTTTGCCATTACCTGCTTCTGCCTCTGCATAATGACCCTGGTGTTCCTGGGTGGTCTCCCATCCAAATAACAACTAGGGCCAACCCTGTAAAGTTGGGCTAGCCTGGGCTGTTTGGGTCAGGGCCTCTTGCTTCTTAGATCCTGCTTGAGGGAAGCCTGAGGGCACCCAGGTTCTGCTTGCAGAAGGGCATGATACAAATCCAATTAAATAAATAAATAAATAAATCCTGCTTAAACCCATCAGTCAAACCAGTACTGGAGCAAGGAAAGCCAGGTCAAGCTACCATCGATGCCAGAATGCAGGCTTCTAACAAGGTTTGTGACTTCTTTTTTCATTTAGTTCCACCCAACTCCTGCACAGTCAGATCTTGCAAAGGGGCAACCTTGTTAGTGTGTGGCAGCACAAAAGAAAAATAAATAAATCACCTTTTGTTATCTCTAACTCTTTTCCACAATTTCCCCCCATCAACATTTTATTGAATTAATGGAGAACAAACAATAACAATAATGTTCTCCATTCTGCTCTCTTCCTTTCATGATCTGCCATTCATCTACTCCCATTTCTAATATTTCTCCCTCCTCCTCCCCTGTTTTGCAGTCTCGACCTCCTCATCCATTCCGGCTGGCAAATTAGAATGTATTTAATAAGAGTACAGGAGCAAGCCTTTGTTAACATTATGAACAAAAAGAGGGAGTTAATATTTACCCATAATCCATCAAAGTAGTAAAAGGATGCTTCCCTCCCCCCCATAACGTACATGTTAATAAGTGTTAATCTGCCTCAGTGGTAGGAAATGAGGAACAGAACTTATTTACTTTATTTATATTCCATCTTTCTCCTCAAAGGTAACCCAAAGCAGCTTACATCATTCTCTTTCCTCTTTTTTATTTTCACAACAACCCTGTGAGGTAGGTTAGGCTGAGACTGTGCGACTGGGCCAGCAAGCTTCCACTGCATAATGGGGATTCTAACCTGGTTTTGCCAGACCCAGGGGAATGCTGATTTCCACTTTGGGG
Organism: Heteronotia binoei; assembly: GCF_032191835.1. Taxonomy (NCBI): domain Eukaryota; kingdom Metazoa; phylum Chordata; class Lepidosauria; order Squamata; family Gekkonidae; genus Heteronotia; species Heteronotia binoei. The sequence goes on along the minus strand of NC_083243.1, from coordinate 113,359,403 downwards.
TCAGGAAGCAATTTTTCTCCAGGCCAGTTTGGCAAGGGATTCTGGAGGTTTTTGCCATCTTCGAGGAATGGAGCAGGGGTCACTGGGGATGCATGTGTGTGTGTGTGGGGGGGGAGGTATTTGTGAAGATCCTGCACTGTGCAGGGGCGGGGGTGAATTAGATGGTTCAGGAGGTCCCTTCCAACTCTATGATTCTATGACCCCAGTCCAACACTTTAATCACTACACAAGCTTAATTTCCATTGAAAATGGTGGGGGGGGGGATGTGACCTGCCCCAGGATATTCCAGTTCCTTTCATTTTAGCCCCTACAACTCACATGATCATCCTGAAGCCAGATCAATTTCCTACTTTTGTATTCTAAGTTATGCCTGCCACAAATGGACAGACATGTGGATCCTTTTATGATTATAGATGCCTGGTAACAGCCAGCCAAGTGATTTGTTTTGTTACAATATTTGTTTTGAATTAGGGTAATATTGGGGGGGGGGGGATGGAATCTTTGTCCCGGCACCCATGATGGCTCTCAGCAGCCCTGAAACACATCATGCATAGAGTACCTGCATGCCTCCAAAAGCCTCATGTATTTGATTTAGCCAAGCCCAGGGAATTGTTCAGGAAATCCATTTCATTTTCCTTTAATCTTTTCAAATGTAGCAGTATATCTGACATGTGGAATTATTTATACATATTATGAGCTTCAGTGTTTGGAATGCCACAATGTTTACTTGGTACATGCGATTTCACCATTATTATTGTCTTCAATGAGGCAGCTGTAGACAGCACAACTTACTCAGAGTCTGATGCCTCTGGCTATCTCTAATTGCAAGGGATACCTCATATTTTAAAAGGTCATTGCTTATTCTACAATATACTTACTTCCATTGCTTGCTCTGCTTACTTCTGCTATGAATTTCTTTACTGCAGACATCCAAAGTGTAATGTTGTCCCTTATTTTTGAACTATTGTTCTAGAATGACCATGTCACTCAGAACTGAAACCTGTGGGAGCTGCAAAGAACTCTGGGAGTAGGCAAGAGGATTCTAAAGTCTGATCTCCATCACATGGATTGCTCAATGGAGTTAACACAAATGAAACAATGCACATATAGGAGGACTCCTAACCAATATGTATTAAAAGAGGAGCAGTTTTGACAGGATATCAGACAAAAAAGCCAGGCATAATGGGTGAGTATGGCATCATGCAAGCACTTACAATAAATAACGTAGTGTCTTTCTCTCAGCTTTAGCAATATTAAAGTAATGTTATATTGGAAGAAATAAAGCAGATATCCAAAACTGTGTGACTTTTTTTTATTTTTGCCTGTCTCCCCCTCTGGTTCTTTCTTACTGGAAAGAAAAATGTGTCCTGTGCCAAGTCAAACAACTTACATTTAAGAAAGCTATGTCTTAATGGCCCTTTTCTTGTCATCATTTTTAGGCACTGAGAGTTAGGAAATTAAAGCAACAAGTATGTCAGTGAGCAACAACCCTGAATATTATTTACACACCCAGCCTATTGTTTCCCTCCAAGTCTGTTATTAAATTGCCTTCCCCCCACAAAAAAAGCTCTTCTAGAAGAACTTTCCAATGCCAGCAAGAAATAAATAACCAAAAGCTTCTTTCTATTATTCAAGCATCCTGAGATGCCTCTTTTCTCCTCAACACAGCTTGTGAAGTTAAGAGAATGCTGACCTCTCCAAAGGGAAAGGGATTCACTCTTCAGCATGCATAGAAAGCGACTCGCCTACTTACACTACCTCTGGGCAAGCAGGAAATGAACAGGAACTGCAGGAGGACGGCGAGTCCTAGGTGAGTCCAGGGAGCCGCTTTCATGCTGTTCAGACAGCCCAGTGAAAGAGAGTGACTGCTCAAGGCAGGCAGGCAGGCAGCCTTTTACCGAAGCTTCACCCAGCGGTGATTCTGTGAAGGAGCTCAGGTTTCAGACTTCAGCTCGCTTCCCTCATGATCAGAAGAGGGAACTACCTTCAAGACTTCTCCGAGGGCCAGAAGCTCGACAACGACGTCACCCCCAAACTTCTCAGCTGCTCTCTTAACCCTTTGTAAGCTCAGGACAAAGGACACAAGTTGGAAGGAGGTGTAGGAGGGGCCATTTTCATTTTAAAACAAGACTCAGAAAGAATTTTTAATCTGGCAGGAACAGAAGTCATTGGAGGGGGGAGGTTCAGTGTCTGAGCAATTTCTGCAAACATAGGCAAAGCTGTCCATGCCAAGGCTTCATACTTCAGCCAGTAGATCCAAAACATGTATTCTATTTTTATTTTAGTTATACCTTGCCTTTCCCTTGTGACTCCAGATGATTTACAATCCCAAATTTAAAGCATATAAAATACAGTGGAACTCCAATGCTTTCCCAATGGCAGCAATTTACACCCCATTAAAAGTCCTCAAAAATAAAATGGCATTGCTTGGTAAGAAATTTAAAGTCCGCGCACGCACACCCCTTCTCCTCAGGGAGCCTATTTCATAGGGTGAGAATGCTACTGGGGCGGGGTGTGTGGTTAGTACAGATTGTAGTAAATTTCAGTTTTAACTGTGGGCATGTGTGGTAATAAAATCCTGCCCTAGTGAATGTACTCTTCCTTAGGCTTGTCATCTCTTAGGGACATACATCTGAGACCTTAAGAGGTACGTGGGAGGCTGGAATTCAGCAAGTCATGCCTTTTCCAACAGGGAAAGCAGTCCTTGGTCGCCTACTGATGTTCTATTCCACTTGTTATTTGGTACAGAGCCACTTGTCTGTTAAAAAACAAGAACCCACCCTCAACAAAACCAATGCTAGTGCACCTGGAGTTAGGGTTGCCAGGTCTGAGTTAGAAATTTTTTTGGAGACTTTGAGGGTGGAGCTGGGAGAGGGTGGGGTTTGGGGAGGTACAATGCCATAGAGTCCACCCTTCAAAGCAGTCATTTTCTCCAGGAGAGCTGATCTTTGTCAGCTGAAGAGCAGTCATAAAAGCAGAAGATCTCCAGGCCCCACCTGGAGGTTGGCAACCCTAGAAAGGTTTTCAAGGCACAGATCTCAGCTTCATTGTAAGATTTTGCCCTGAAGCCTCATATTTCAGAAATATTGCAATGCATTCAATAGGTATTTCAAATTGTCAACAAAAGTACAAATGTGGCTTGCGAACACATGACCTTCAAGAAAAGATATATCATAATTTCTGACAATAAACTTATTAAAATTTCATATAGAATACAGATTATCTAGATATCATATGATATCTAGAACAAGAGAAGTAATGATATCCATACTAAGGTTATACATATTGCAAACAAGGTCTTAAGAAAATATGAGCAAACAATAGAAAGAAAGTACTTCCATGAGGGGAATCCCACTATAGAGAAGATATCTAAGTAAAACAAATTGTTACTTAATTAGCTACATGAGTAAATGTAATAACATTTCCAAAAATACTAAATTATTGATAATAAATCTTGCACTCAGAGGTGAGAAGTAAGGGCCTTAGGATAGTTCTTTAAACTGGGTTGTGGGGGGGGGGGGGGGAGGAAGGGCCAAAGCCTATTTTATCAAGGTTATGTAACAGTTTTAGAGAGTAGCTATGTTGGACTGCAGAAAAACAGCTGGACTTGAGTCTGGTAGCACCTTTGAGAGCAACAAGATTTGGGGAATCCTTTAACAGTTTCTGTTTCCATAACTCCTTTCCTGAGCCACAGTTCAGTTGTAGAGCACATACCTTGACTGTGGAAGATACAGGGTTGGATTCAACAGGTAATTTCCACTGATTCCTTCATCCTGATGCAAACCCCAATGCCATTCCCCAGGGTCCCTGTCCCTAAGAAGCGACGTTTTATGGAGATCGGTGAACTGCAGTGGGTGGGAAAAGGCAGGAAAGTTACATTGGAACTGCCATTGGAGAATCTAGTCTGAATTCAACCACCAGTTTCTGTCATTTCAGGTTTAAAGGATTTCATGGGGGACAAATTCATGGTTGAGACTGAAGAGAGTCACTTCCAACTGGAGTAGTGATTAGATCAGGGGTGTCAAACATGTGGTCTGTGGGATGGATCAGGCCCACAGAGGGCTCCTATCAGGCCCATGAGCAAGTATGCTTCCTTCTCCCTCTATCTTCTCAATTGCATAGAAACTACAGAGCAAAGCCTCTATTTTCTCCATTGGCTGAGACTCCTCTCCTGGGGAGGGAGGGGAGGGGAGGGAGAGCTTGCTTTGATACTGACCACAATATTGGACGAGTGCTAACACTTCAAGCATGTTTTATTTTAGGTTTTTTTACAAAAATATTTAATTGTGTTTGTTTGTGTCCTTTATAAAGTTTATATCTCTACCTAGATCTAATCTTAAATAGGTACACACACAGCCTGGCCCAACAATGTCTCTTTTATGTCAGTTCTGGCCCTCATAACAAATGAGATTGACATCCCTGGATTAGATGGTTTAATGGTCTGTTTGCTTCTAACCACATTTACCAGCAGAGTGCTTTGTGGCAGCCTTAAAGAAGTTCTGCAACCTCAATAGATAGCAAAAGAAAGACTGTTTTCATTTATAGTTATTTCATTTTTTTAAAAAAAATATGCAGGAGTAGTAGTGGGTACTGGGGGGCAGCCACTGGCAATGGTGTGACATCAATTCCAGGAAAACCTGAAAGTGATGTCACACTTCTGTAGAAATTACCATCTATTCTATGGTAAAACCATAGCATTTCCAGTGATTCCTAGAAAGAACTGACACTACTTCCAGGTTTTTCCTCATAGGGAATATAATGCTGTTGGCCTAACAGCCCCCAAGGGAGCTGGCAGACTTGGGGAGCTAGACCACCAAAAACTCTGCGAATATATACAATGCTTTTTATAATTTTACTTTTCTTCTAGATCTTACAACTGTTTCCCTAACACAGTATTTTGACTCCATAGGTAGCTGCATATTCTTAGACAGTAGTTACTTGTCAGCTGAGGAAGGCGTGCCAGTCATGGGGGCTGGTTTGCCCATCACATTTTCACAGACCATATGCTGCCCTGGAGACTTGGCCTAGAGCTTAACTGTAGGCTGTTTACATAGCATTGCAGAATGCACTTTTCATGTTCCCACTAAGAGACTGTGGACAAATGAAGCTGTTCGTGCCAGCCAAATATTTCACTGTCTGTGTTATTCTCTCAGCAAGGAGAGAAGAAATATCCAAGGGCTCTGATCACTGTATTATGCTGCTCAAGAATCCCACGGTGTTTGACTGTTGGATATTTATTGTATTTGTCTTTAAGTGTTGAGCATACTTGCATACAATTTTAAAATTCCACTCTTTTTTGTAGCTTAGTTTATAAGCTTTTCCCATCTCTTTGAACTGCTCAGTGATTCTCTTTAGATAGGGTTGCCAGATACCTTCAGCCACTGGCAGGAGATGAGAGGGTAGTATGGCCAGATCCTGGTTAGGAAACTCATAGAAATTTGAGGATGGAGTCTGGGGAGTTTAGGGACCTCAGCAGAGTACAATGCCATAGAGTCCATCCTCCAAAACATCAATTTTCACAGGGGAACCAATCTCTATAGTCTGGAGATGAGCTGTAATTCCAGGGGATCCCCAGGTCTCACCTGGAGGATGGCATCCCTACCTAGACCAGGTATTGTTATACTGAGAGTAAAAGCACGCCTGACCTCTCTGTCCACCCACTACATCTGCCCTGTTTCCAATGCCACCAGCTAATCACATTGTTGTGTCCTAGGCTCAAATGGGAGAACTGTTACTTTTGGAGGGAACTGTTACTTTTGGAGGGAAGCCGAACAAGCCAGAGCTTGAACTCCACACCAGGGTTCCAGAGAAGGCCTAAGCGTGCCCAATCAGGGGAAGGATTGAAACATAAGTAGCCAATCAACATCCAGGCTCATACTGTACCCTGATAGGCCCTTAGGGCCCTGTAAATAGCCAATCCATGTAGATAGTTAAGGACCAATCAGAAGGGGGGAAGAATTGTATAAAGGAGCGGGAAGTTTGAACAGAGCTCAGTCTGTGTGTGTGTGTTCCTGAAGTAAAGCTTGCTGAAATCACTCTCCGACTCTGGTCTCTTACTGCGCCAATCCCAGTACATTTTACTGGCGACGAGGATGGGATGCCAGTAAGAACCAGCAACAGAACCAGGAACACGGAAAGGCGGCTAAATCCAAGCCATCTGGGTCTGCACCTCCACTCTGCGCACACCCCAGCTCGCAAGCCGCCCAGACGCGCTGCCAAGAATGGAGGCTCCAGCCAACCTCCTACAGCCCTTTAGCATCGATCGCCCCGAGCTGTGGGACTCATGGGTTGAAGGCTTCCAGTCATACCTGACCTTCCAGAAGATTACAGAGACTACCATGCAGAGAGCTCTGCTTATCAGGACATGTGGCATGGAGACCGTGGACTTAGCCAGGGCTCTTCTCCAACCCAGGAAGCTCTCAGAGACGCTGGTGGACGACATCATCAGCGCTCTGGAGAAGTATTTCCAGCCCCAGCCAACCAAGCTAACCCGGCACTGGGACTTCCGACAAAGGACACAGAAGGCAGGCGAAACTGCCATGGCGTTCTTAACAAGCCTGCGCCGGGTGGCAAGCCAATGCAGTTTCGCAGACCTCAACGAAGCCCTTCTTGACCAGTTTGTATGGGGCTTGAGGGACGAAAAACTAGTGCGGAAACTCCTGTCCCTCTCCGATTGCGACCTAACAAAGGCAATCGACGTGGCCACCAGCTGGAAGAAGGGCAGATCAGCAGAGCCACGGCCAACAAGACAGGCTGCGGCACACCAGATCAACCCTGAACCATCTACTGAGGACTCGGACGAGGACAGAGCTCTACAAACTGGCTATCGTTCAGCAGGAAGGAAGACCACCCACGTCCCACAGGGCATGAGACACAAGACACCACCTGCATGTGCAAGTTGCGGGGGCCAGCACGAGCGGAAGACCTGCCGATTCTGGAATGCCACCTGTCGACTCTGCAACAAGGAATGCCACCTGTCGACTCTGCAACATCGCCTGAGCCTGCAGATCCAAATCCAGAGCACGCATCCCACAAAGATCTGCGCACTCCGAAGGCCAGCCAGACTTCGAGATCGACGCTCTCCACGCCCACCAATACCCGGTACAGTACCTACCCTCGCCAGTCAGGCCCTCCAAAATCCGGGTCAATGTAGAGATCGGGGGGGGGGGGGTGCCCTGCCAAATGGAGGTGGACTAAGAACATAAGAGAAGCCATGTTAGATCAGGCCAATGGCCCATCCAGTCCAACATTCTGTGTCACACAGCGGCCAAATATATATATATATATATATATATATATATATATATATATATATATATATATATATATATATATATATATATATATATATATATATATATATACACACACACACACACACTGTGGCTAATAGCCACTGAACTCTGGGTCAGCATCATCTATTATAGCGGCAGAGACATTTTTTAAAATTCCCACCAGGCTGAGGCCTCGTCTCAGGGACCTGGGGTTTACCTTAGTGGACTTCCAGAAGAACAAGGTGCCTATCTTGGGAGTGGGCCCGGTCCCAGTCCAATACAAGGGGTTCAAGGGCCAGCTACAAGTGCTAGTGGTCAAGAACCACCTTACAAACCTTTTGGGTCTCGACTGGTTCAAGCCCCTGGGACTAGAGATCAGGGGGGGTCAATAAGACTGTCGGAGTGGACTTTAACAAGGTTTGCAAAGAGTTCCCGGCCATTTTCGATGGCACCTTGGGCTGCTACACGGGTCCCCCGGTTTCACTACACCTTGACCCCACAGTGCGGCCTATTAGGCTTAAAGCGCGGCGAGTTCCATTCACGCTCAAGCCTAAAATTGAGGAGGAACTGGATAAACTGATTGCACAGGGAATACTAGAGCCTGTCACCCACGCAACCTGGGAAACTCCCATCGTGACTCCAGTCAAGCCCAGTGGGGAGGTGCGGATTTGTGCAGACTATAAGTGCACCCTCTACAAGGCTCTTCAGGCCCACGCATACCCTGTGCCCATCGTCAGCCATGTTCTAGCCACCCTAGCCGGCGCAAAAAATTTTGGCAAGTTGGACTTGGCCCAAGCTTACCAACAGCTGCCGGTGGATGAGGCCACGGCCAACGCCCAAACAATTGTGACCCACCGGGGGGCCTTTAGAGTAAAGAGGTTGCAATTTGCAATTTGGCTCCGGGGTTGTTCCAGGAACTAATGGACTCTCTTTTAAAAGGACTTCCCGGAGTCACTCCATTCTTCGATGATGTGCTGATCGCGGCAGCCTCGCCTGAAGAATTCGCCGCCCGCCTTAGAGGAGTCCTACAATGTTTTGAAACAGCCGGCCTCAAGGTCAAACAGGAGAAGTGCCTCCTGGGCGTGGATCGGGTAGAATTCCTGGGGTTCTCCATCGATGCCCAGTGGGTCCACCCCTCCGACGCCAAGCTGCGTGCCATCAGAGATGCTCCAGCGCCCACCAACAAGCAAGAACTCCAGGCCTTCCTCGGCCTCCTAAACTTTTATCATGCTTTTCTCCCCCACAAGGCAGCGGTGGCCGAACCCCTGCACCGGCATCTAGACAAGAACCGACCCTGGGCGTGGGGCCGCCAGCACGCTAAAGCCTTCCAGGATATCAAGGGCCTCCTGATGTCCAACTCCGTCCTTGCCCATTTCGACGAGACCCTGCCCTTGGTCCTTGCATGCGACGCATCCCTTATGGCATGGGGGCAGTTCTGGGCCACCGACTCCCTGATGGGACCGAAATCCCTATCGCGTATTACTCGCGGACCCTCTCGTCGGCGGAGCGGAACTATGCCCAAATCGACAAAGAAGGGTTGGCAGTCGTGGCCTGCGTCAAAAAATTTCATGATTACATCTATGGCCGGCCCTTTACCCTCTATACGGACCACAAACCCCTCTTGGGCCTCTTTGCATCGGACCAGCAGACCCCTCAGGTGTTGTCCCCACGGGTCCTCCGTTGGTCCATTTTTCTAGCCGGCTACACTTACACCCTAGTGCATCGCCCGGGCAAGGCAACGGGCCATGCTGACGCCCTGAGCCGCTTGCCCTTGCCTGACGTGGATCCCGATCCAGCCCCGGCTCATCAGATCCTACTGATGGACATGCTTCCGGACAGGCCATTGCTCGCCTACGACATTGCTGCCCGCTCCGCTCGTGATCCAATCCTCTCCCGTGTCTTGGACTGGGTGGGGAGGGGGTGGCCCAAGGGCTCGACTGGGCCAGAATTTACTCCATTTTCAGCCCGGAAAGACGAACTATCCACCCACAAAGGCTGCCTACTATGGGGCAACAGAGTCGTCATCCCCAAACCCTTGCAAGACCAAGTGCTGAGAGCCCTGCATGAGGCACACCCGGGCATAGTCCGCATGAAGGCTCTCGCACGGAGCTATGTCTCGTGGCCCGGCCTCGATGCAGAAATTGAGGCTTGGGTTAAAAGGTGCCCGATGTGCTAGGTGTCAAGGCCTGACCCCCCATGTGGCCCAGTGCAATCATGGGAATCCACCAAAACCCCCTGGTCAAGACTGCATATGGACTTTGCTGGCCCCTTCCATGGGCGGACTCTACTCATACTAGTGGATTCATACTCAAGTGGTTGGAGGTGGTCCAGGTGCCCTCGCCATCGTCGCAGGCGACCATCAGGGCTCTGAGGACCATCTTTGCAACCCACGGTTTGCCGGAGACCATTGTCACCGACAACGGCACAGAATTCATGTTCGCAGTGTTCCAGGACTTCTTGGCCAGGAACCTCATCAGGCACATTCGCTCTGCTCCGTTTCATCCAGCCACCAACGGCCAGGCAGAGCGGATGGTGCGCACGGCAAAGGAGGCCTTGAACCATCTGGGCCCCTCAGACTGGCCAAAAGACTTGGCGTGTTTCCTAATGGCCTACCGGACCACACCCACCGCCTCCACAGGTCGCAGTCCAGCAGAACTCCTCATGGGCCGCCGCATCAGCACCCTGCTGGACAAGCTGCACCCTGACCGAGCCCCAGACAGGCGACCGGCACTGGAACACCTTAAAGCCCCCAGAGGGTTCTACCCAGGTGAGACAGTGTGGGCACGGAACTATGCCACCACTGGCCCCGCCTGGCTCCCTGGAAAGGTGGACCACGTCACCGGACCGGTCTCCTATGCAGTGACCTTGGAGGGTGGACATCTCCTGAGGCGACACATTGACCAACTCCGAGGTCGCCTGCCTGCCGGGGAGCCAAGGTCAGAGGCTCCAGATCCGGACAACGTAAGTCCCCAAGAGCCTGACACAGAACAGGGTTCCGTGGAGCCCGCTTCGGCCCAGCAGGAGGAGACCCCCGACTGCACAGCTGAACCCAGGTCTCCTGGGTCCGCCATCCCAGATGTCTCCATCTCTGCAGCCGCGGAACCACCAACCGAGTTGGAATGCCCAGTCCCCTCGGAGCTCCGATGCTCGACACGAGACCGCCGCCCTCCGGCATATCTCCAGGACTATGTCACCCGATAGCTGGAACTATGGGGGGAGGGGTGTTGTGTCCTAGGCTCAAATGGGAGAACTGTTACTTTTGGAGGGAAGCCAAACAAGCCAGAGCTTGAACTCCACACCAGGGTTCCAGAGAAGGCCTAAGTGTGCCCAATCAGGGGAAGGATTGAAACATAAGTAGCCAATCAACATCCAGACTCATACTGTACCCTGATAGGCCCTTAGGGCCCTGTAAATAGCCAATCCATGGAGATAGTTAAGGACCAATCAGAAGGGGGGAAGAATTGTATAAAGGAGCGGGAAGTTTGAACAGAGCTCAGTCTGTGTGTGTGTGTTCCTGAAGTAAAGCTTGCTGAAATCACTCTCCGACTCTGGCCTCTTACTGTGCCGATCCCAGTACATTTTACACATGATATCTCATGCCCAGATACTCTTTTGTCTCTGCAGATGTCAGAATCTACTCCCTGTGTGTAGGGATTTTTAATATGCTTGGGAAAAGAGTTAAGCATGCAAGCACTACCACCAGTACTGGCATTCTGAGGATGGAACACAGTTTTTGTGTGTGTCTGCTTATGTGTATGTGCTTATTTAATTAAAACTTAAATGGTAACTGCCAAAATGCTAGAAACAGTGTAATGAGGAAGGTTCATACTTTGTTGGATATATTGCCCCCTGATATATCCATTCTGGACAGCAGTAATAAATCAAATTCAGCACATCACAGGATATCTGATTGAGATCTCTCCGGAGTCACTGCTATTAAACCTACGCATTAATGAGTTAATTCCATTCATGGTAAAAAAGACAATAACTTTACTCGTATATGCAGCAAAAGTGACTATAGCTAGACTTTGGAAAGATAAACAAAACCCATATTGGAACTATGGCACAAAAATATGGCAAATTTATATTTTGAGCAAAATGATGCTCAACTTACAACTTGCAGCGAACATATCTAGTTTTACCAATTTTGAATCAGTATGGTTCCCTGTACTTGAATATTTAACATCACAGGAAGAAATGCCTACTATTGTTAATAAATGGTACCTTTATTGAACACTTAAGAGCAACTAAGAAAAAAATGCAATCTGTCATAATCTATTCTATGTAATATGGAAGGGAAAGTTACTTTTCATTTTTTTATTTTATTTTGTAATATGTATTGAACAGCTATATTGAATACACGCTAACTATTGCAATATATAATTTATCTGTATATGTTAAAAAGCTAATAAAATTTTGTTCCAAAATATAAAACCGTAAATTATACTCACAGCCACATTCACAGATTATAACAATGAAAAAAAATGTACAATGCAATGTCCATATTGCACTTGGAGTTAATAAAGTCAGCAAGAGGATTGCAAAGTATTATCAGAAGACTCTGAATTCTTACCTTTTCTCATGCAGATTTATTCTGCTAGCTTGCCATTTCTGCTGGTTTCTACCTTTTACATAATCAGTGATGGACATTTAGAGTAAAACCATTTTAAAACACCTCTACTGAATATAAAAAAACCCTGCTCTGGGCTTACATTTCAAACACTTACCATTATCATTCTTATATATCCTATTTAATCTTCATGGAATAAGATACCAACAGTAGAGAATTTATAATGGATTTCTTTTATCTTAATAAAAGATGTTCTTTTAACATACTGTGTCTTCAATTTCCATGCCTAACATTTTTCCCCATCAAGCACTAATGTATTTTCCATTATGGCCTTTAAGGTGCAGCATTTCATGATCTATTTGAGAAAACCTACCTTTCCAGCCTTCCTTGTTGCCTATTAAGTTCTCAAATAGAGTCATTACTTGCTGTAAAATACCACTTTGTAAGCTTGATATAATATATAATTGCTCAGCTGCTAATACTGGAGACACTGGGATTATTCATTTTCTACATCAGTCACTGTTTCTGAGAGACTTGTGCAGTTATGTTCCTTTGTATCTTATAGTACTGTATTGGACCAATTGGGAAGGAAAGGAAGAGTTGCCTCTGCTGTTTGTGTAGGCCAGGGGTCCTTTCTTTGCCTTCCACATCACTGTTTTGTAGCCAAAGCAATCAGTATTCATTTACTGTCTTTTCCTACACCTTTCCTTAGATACATTTTCCTTCCTGTATCTATACCTGCTTGTAGATGAGACCCCATGGTCAGATCCTCCCATCATTTAAAAAATGTTAACAGATGCTGCATTATATATATGGTGCCCAATTCAGAGTGGGCCATGCAGGTGAGAAATAGAGGGGTTTAATTTCCCCATTCAGTTCTGCAGATCAACCTGCCACTATGCTATTAATACTCAAAGGGGAAATAAGATAGACATCTTTTGTCCATCTTCTTCCTTTTGAGGGCTAATAGCAATGTGTGTGATAAAGCCTCCCATCACATGGCCTTAATCTGAATTACCCTCCCCATGCTTTCAGTTAGTGTTTTAAAAACCCTGGAGAGTATCCTATCACTTGAAACATGGAACAGAGAATTTTTCCATATTCCTCTTTGTTCCTGTAGCCTCTTCTCATCCCAGGAAAGATCATTCTCAGTGTTAGTGAAGACTCACAAGCAAGAATAGCTACTTGAGCTAGGGGGCTGGAGTAAGGAAGGACAAAGGGAGAAATTTCCTCTTCCACATGTGCAGTTCTACTAAAGAAAGGAATCAATTTCACACTCTAGGTCTATTTCTCTGCATAGATTCCCACAGATCTGTCCTCTGCATGGATTCTGCAACCCCATGTATGATCTTTCCAGTGATCAGAAGGGGCAGCAAGAGAAGAACACATGGAAAACCTGTGAACAGATGGTTGGATATGCTCCAATAGGAGGATTCCATTATGGATCTCCCAGCATCTCCTCTTTGGTAAGCCTCAGTTTTTTCCTCTCCCTGTTCTCCTTTACTTTATTGGAGAAACCTGACCTAACCTTGCAGGCAATTTGATCCTCTTATTTTCCTTACACTACTCAGTAGCACCTAACTCTGATTTCACTGCCATTACTTTAGTTCTGTCATTTTTTAAAAAAATCCAAATCTGGAGAGGGAAAAGCAGGTTTATTTATCCAAACACTTCTATCCCAATTTATTGTATAAAACTTCTGAAGTAGTTCTGCACTCCCCAACCACTACATGTTCACAGTGATACATGCATATAGAAATTCTTAGATAAGGATAAATGTGCTGTTAGAATAACAGAGGATTAACTATGGAATGGAGGCAAATAGATACTAAAGTCATATCCCAGGAAGGGGAGAGACAAGGGGTGATGTATAAGCTAACCAAAGAAAACTGAATCCTGGACACATCACACCATTTGGCCAATTCATTAGAAAAGTTGTGATTAGCACTTCCGTTATTCCCTCATGGCACTTTAATCTCTGTTAGTTACACTTTTAGCCTGCCTCCCTGAAAATCTGAATGGGTTAGTTAGAAAACTCATGGGCTGCAGAAAACTGTTAGCCTGACCTGGAGTACCATGTCAAGTCTCTGATATCCAAGCAAGCTCCATTATGATGTGCCAGGATGCCTTGTCTTTAACCCATTCCAGGAGAGCGATGCCAATGTAAATATAAGATTAGCTATGAAAATACCTTTTCATAGCTTCTTTCTAGATTTATGCCTCAGTATGCTGATGACACCCAGCTCTATCTGCTCATGGACGGCCGGTCTGCCTGCGCCCCAGAAAATCTGGACCGGGCATTACAGGCGGTGGCTAGATGGCTTAGGCTGAGCAGGCTGAAGCTGAACCCGGCGAAGACAGAGGTCCTTTGCTTGGGTCGTTGTGGCCCGGGAAGGGAAATCCCCCTGCCAGTTTTTGACGGCGCGCCGTTGATAGCGGCGAGCAGGGTCAAAAGTTTGGGGGTACTATTGGAGCCTTCACTGACAATGGAGGCTCAGATAGCAGCCACTGCCAAGTCTGCATTCTTTCATCTTAGGTGGGCGAAGCAGTTGGCCCCCTTCCTGGAACGCGACGACCTAGCAACAGTGATTCATGCTACGGTCACCTCGAGGTTGGACTACTGTAATGCCCTCTACATGGGGCTACCCTTGTGCCGGACCCGGAAATTGCAGTTCGTGCAGAATGCCGCTGCCCGGCTGCTATTAGGGCTCCCAAGATGGGAGCACATTCGGTCGGGGCTTCGGGATCTGCACTGGCTGCCAATAACATTCCGAGTCCAGTACAAGGTGTTGGTCATTACCTTTAAAGCCTTATATGGCCTAGGACCTGCCTACCTTAGGGACCGTCTCTCCCCACACGTTCCCCAGAGAGTACTACGATCGAGTTCACAAAACCTGTTAGTAATCCCCGGGCCAAAGGAGGCCCGCCTGAAATCCACCAGGGATCGGGCCTTCTCGGTAACGGCGCCTTACTGGTGGAACCAGCTGCCGGAAGAGGTGCGGGCCCTGCGGGACCTAGGGCAGTTCCTCAGGGCCTGTAAGACAGCCCTCTTCCGGCAGGCCTATAACAACTAACTGACATTGAGAATATCTTCTGGATGGAACTAAAAATGACATTGAGAACATCTTCTGGATGGAACTAGAAATGCATCTACAGACCGCTGGTTTTTATTCTTATTTTTATGTCTTAATTAATTATGGTTTTAACTTTATTATGTAAATTTTTTTAAGCTGAATCTATGTGAATTATAATGTTGTAAGCCGCCCTGAGCCACTTCGGTGGGAAGGGCGGGATATAAGTCTAAATATAAATAAATAAATAAATAAATAAATAAATAAATAAATAAATAAACAAATAACTGGTCTGTCTGCTGTCTACTGTTTGTTCCTAACTTTCTGTGCTTTCTAGGCTTTAATTATTGAAGATTGATTTTACTCAAAATCTTTGGGTATGAGCTGCTTGAGTACTAATCCTGACCATGTTTGCCACAAACTGCTTTGCCAGCATGATGTGGTGGTTAAGAGTTGAAGACTCTGATCTGGAGAACTGGGTTTGATTCCCCATTCTTCCACATGAATCCTGCTGGATGAACTTGAGCCAATCACAGTTTCTCTCAGAACTCTCTCAGTTCCACCTACTTCACAACATGACTGTTGTGGGGAGAGGAAGGGAATGGTGATTGTAAGTTGCTTTGAGACTCCTTAGGTCAGAGAAAAGCTGGGTATAAAAACTTTCTTCTACTATTACTCAGAAGGAATGAATGCTAAAGTATAGCATAAGACAGGTTGACAGATACAGACAGAAAGGAGGAGGAGGAGACACAGTTCACAGGTTTCTGATTCTCCCCCCCCCCAAAAAAAAAACCCCTCTGGTGCACAAGAGAGTTGAGGAAAAGATACAAAGAGAGGGAGGGGGATTCTCTTCTTTGAGCAGCAACAGTAATTCAGTACAGAAAACACCTCATAGAAGAGATGTATCCTATTGTGTAGGTTTACTAGTGGGGCTTCCCCGGCAGGAGCACATTCAAACTGGAGCCTTCACTATCAATGGAGGCACAGATAACAGCCACTGCCATTCTTCCATCTGAGATAACAGCATTCTTCCATCTGAGGCGGGCGAGGCAGTTGGCCCCTTTCCTAGAGCGCCAGGACCTAGCAATGGTGATCCATGTGACGGTCACCTCAAGATTGGACTACTGTAATGCCCTCTACATGGGGCTGCCTCTGTGCCGGACCCGGAAGTTACAACTAGTGCAGAACGCGGCGGCCAGACTGCTGCTTGGTCTCCCAAGATGTGAACATATACGGCCGGGGCTACGCGAACTGCACTGGCTACCGATTGTATACCGGGTCCAGTACAAAGTGCTGGTCATTACCTTTAAAGCCCTATATGGCCGAGGACCGGCCTACCTGAAGGACCGTCTCTCCCCGTACGAGCCCCAGAGAGCACTGAGGTCAGTAGGAAAAAACAGATTGGCTACCCCTGGGCCAAAAGAAATCAAACTCCAGAACACCCGCACACGGGCCTTTTCTTCTGCGGCCCCATATCTTTGGAATCAGCTCCCAGAGGAGGTGCGGGCCCTGCGGAACCTCGATCAGTTCCACAGGGCCTGCAAGACCACCCTCTTTAAACTGGCGTTTCCGAATAGCTGAATCACAAGTGCACAACAAGGAAATTCGCCATTGATACCAACTGACAGATAGCGTCAACGACAATAATATGGTTAGATTTAATTAATGTAACAGTTTAATGTAATTCAGATTAATAATGGTTTTAATTAATGTATTAACTGTTTTTTTAAGATTAATTTAATGTGTATTAATGTAATGGTTTACTAATGTATTGTTGTTTTTTGTTGTTGTTAGCCGCCCTGAGCCTGCTTGGCGGGGGAGGGCGGGATACAAATAAAATTTTACTTTTACTTACTTACTTACTTACAACCTATGCTGAGAGCACTGTACTAGCTGCCTGTTGCATACCGAATCCGTTTCAAGGTCCTGGTATTAACCTTCAAAGCCCTATATAGCTTAGGACCTACCTATCTGCGGGACAGCCTTGCCCCACATGTTCCCCAGAGAGCACTTTGATCAAGCTTTCAAAATCTTTTGGCTGTCCCTGGGCTAAAAGAGGCTAGGCTTAATTCCACCAGAGCAAGAGCCTTCTCGGTTGCAGCCCCAATACTCTGGAACACCCTCCCAGAAGCCATCAGGGCCCTGAGGGACTTATCACAGTTATGCAGGGCCTGCAAGACTGAACTGCTTTGGATGGCATATGGAAGAGGGCTGCCACCACATCTGGATCTATCGCACTTTAGTACTAACTGCCTAGAATCTGTATGCGTCAAGAAGGGAAATATTATATGCCTGAAGTAACGCAATTACAATTTATCTGATGGTTTTATTGTTTTAATATTGCTTATTGCTTATTGTGTATTTTATGTTGTTAGCAGCCTTAAGTCTGCATAGAATAGGCAGGATGTAAATACAATGTAAATGAAAATAAATAAATAAAATTTAATGCTAGAATCCCTTTCTATTTTATAAGGCAGCAACTGTACAACTATGCTGATCCTTCTAGTCTAGCAGGGATCAGCTTCCTGAACATTGGACTGCAGAATACAGATTTTTTCTGCTGCAAATTGCCTAGTGAAGCTCCTAAAGTTTAACTGTAGTAAAAGTGCCAAGGTAGAAACGCTCTGTGCAAGCTGTTGGAGCCTCTTTATGGGTTCCTAATAGAAACAAAATCCTTTGGTGTATTTTCATAGTAAAGTGTTTGAAGCTTCTTTCCTTAGACAGTGTGTGTTGCTCAACTGATCTTTATGTAAAGCTGTAGTAAATGGAGATTGCATTCTGAGTCCCAGAGGCAGCACAGTTCCTGCTACCAAGCCTAAGGAAACTTTTCAGAGGAAAAAAATCAAAGATCAAAAATCAAATTCACTTTGTTGGGAGCCTAAAGCATAGCTGAATCTCAGAACAGAAATTAAATCCACTGTAAATTCCCACTGGAGTAGAAACAGAAGGTAAATGAAAGATTCACACAAATTGTTATTTTCCTTCAGTACGTTATTGCCGAATTGAGGGTCCATGGGTCAATTTGACAGGAACATCACCAGATCTATAACCACCAAAAATGGCATTTAAAGGAAATGCTAGGCTGAACTGTAACATCAGATGGGCAGTTTTATACCTTATGGAGTTGAATGACAATTCTGCTTCTGCAGGCTCAGCTACATGTGCTTGCAACACAATACCCAGCATGTATGAAGTTCTATAGAGTTTTATTTACATTCTTCCAAGGAGTACTTGAAACCAAGAGCAATGTGCAAGTCTTCTTTGCTGTGCATCCGATACAAAGTCAGCTAAACAGGGGGAGAGGGGACACATAGCATGACCAATATGTTAGTATTTCTTTAAATTGCTCTTTGTAGTGCTGATTCTGTGTGACAAGCTGTTCATGTATAAAGTCTTGACATGCGGATTTTCTTCATGTCTCCTAAAAAAAATCTTTGAACCACAGAACAAGATATTGCACATGAGTGGCTTGCCATACAGAGGCAGCCTGCAAATCAAACAATTTTAAGCACCTTCCATGTGGCAGCCCTGTTCACCAGTTCATACTAGATTGATACTGCTTCACAGCGACAACAAATTCCTTTTCCTGATTCAGGTCAGACCAAGTAATGCTAAAAATATATAATACTATATATTTGTAGCATCAATTAGAGATTCTAATATGATGGGAAAGAGCTAAATTAATGATGACACATGATTTATTTGAATTTATCCTGGAAATATGGAGATAATGCCAAGTTTAGTATTCCAGTTAAAGATCTGGACAGGCGACCATTGAAATACCTTCAGATTGATGTAAATGTTTCATGGAACTGAATAACCAAGTGTTCCTTTCAACATTACTTTAGGTCTTGAATTGATTTTATTCTAAAGGACTGTTTATGTGCTCTTCCTTTTTATCAAGAGATGTTCCAAGCAACACTCCCTCTAAGCTGTGGAGTCTTATGAGCAAAAATACAGCTGGCCCAAGGTCCCCCAATTAATTTCCATGGCAGAGTGGGGATTTGAACCTGGGTCTCCCATATACAACATCACACTGACTCTCAAAAACACCACTTCATAAGGGATTGGCAAAAGCAAAATGGTACATCAAGCACCAAAAAAGAGGATGGGGAGCCTTTCCAGTAGCCAATTTTAACCAAGGAAAAAATCCTTTCTGACCCCAAATACAACAGCCAGCAAAACTCTGAACATGAGCAGAATCTACCCTCCTAATCTTCCAGGTTTTGGGAGCAAGCACTCTCTGTGCAGTTTTACCAAACAACACGGTACATATTTTGAATGCACGTTATTGGAGTCACTAGAAAAGGGCAGTACAATCCTCCTAACTTTCAGGCATATTTGAACAGTATGCTGTGTGTGAGTTGAAAGCTTTTCTGCTTGACTGTGCTCCTAACTCTACACCAGTCCCTTTGGAACCACAGGCCTCTGGTCTGCCCTCAGATCCTCATCATGGACATATGAGGTGAAAAGACTTGTCAGATCAGAATGGTGTTTGCTTGACCACCCCCATCTTTCTATTCCCATAATTTTTTTTTAAAAGTGCTTATTTCATGCAGCTTAGACCATTCTCCCCTCCTCCATCTTCTCTCAACAATCCTGTGAGGTAGGCCAGGCTGAGAGCTTGTGATGAGCCCAAGGTCATCACAAGGTCATTACATTTTTTTGAGGGGGTGAACAAACATGTGGACAAAGGAGACCCGATAGATGTTGTTTACCTTGACATCCAGAAAGCTTTTGATAAAGTTCCTCATCAAAGGCTCCTTAGTAAACTTGAGAGTCATGGAGTAAAAGGACAGGTCTTCTTGTGGATCAAAAACTGGCTAATTAATAGGAAGCAGAGTGAGTATAAATGGGCAGTCTTTACAGTGGAGGACGGTAAGCAGTGGAGTGCCGCAGGGCTCAGTACTGGGTCCCATGCTCTTTAACTTGTTCATAAATGATTTGGAATTGAGAGTAAGCAGTGAAGTGGCCAAGTTTGCAGATGACACTAAATTGTTCAGGATGGTGAGAACCAGAGAGGATTGTGAGGCACTCCAAAGGGATCTGTTGAGGCTGGGTGAGTGGGCGTCAACGTGGCGGATGAGGTTCAATGTGGCCAAGTGCAAAGTAATGCACATTGGGGCCAAGAATCCCAGCTACAAATACAAGTTGATGGGGTGTGAACTGGCAGAGACTGACCAAGAGAGAGATCTTGGGGTCGTGGTAGATAACTCACTGAAAATGTCAAGACAGTGTGCGATTGCAATAAAAAGGGCCAACCCCATGCTGGGAATTATTAGGAAGGGAACTGAAAACAAATCAGCCAGTATCGTAATGCCCCTGTATAAATCGATGGTGCGGTCTCATTTGGAATACTGTGTGCAATTCCGGTCACCGCACCTCAAAAAGGATATTATAGCATTGGAAAAAGTGCAGAAAAGGGCAACTAGAATGATTAAAGGTTTGGAACACTTTCCCTATGAAGAAAGGTTAAAACACTTGGGACTCTTTAGCTTGGAGAAATGTCAACTGCGGGGTGACATGATAGAGGTTTACAAGATTATGCATGGGATGGAGAAAGTAAAGAAAGAAGTACTTTTCTCCCTTTCTCACAATACAAGAACTCGTGGGCATTCAATGAAATTGCTGAGCAGTCGGGTTAGAACGGATAAAAGGAGGTACTTTTTCACCCAAAGGGTGATTAACGTGGAATTCACTGCCGCAGGAGGTGGTGGCGGCTAAAAGCATAGCCAGCTTCAAGAGGGGGTTAGATAAAAATATGGAGCAGAGGTCCATCAGTGGCTATTAGCCACAGTGTGTGTGTATATATATATGTATGTATAATGTTTTTGGCCACTGTGTGACACAGAGTGTTGGATTGGATGGGCCATTGGCCTGATCCAACATGGCTTCTCTTATGGTAGAAGCAATTATTCAAATCCAGGTCACTAGGGCCCTTGTCTGCTATTCTGTCCAGTACACCACACTGGCTCTCATGCACACTAGCTTTTAAGCATATTTGCACTCCATACTGGCCTTTTTGTGATAGGCGGGATGGAAACAGGCATGTGTGCCTGCAGTACCAATCATAAAATCTAAATGGCCATTGCTCTCATGAGTGTCTCTGAGGCCTCTCTAATGCAACAGGAGGAAAATTTTGGTTGGTGTGAGACTCCATGATAGTGATTGATGGGGGCATCCCAGAGTGAAAGAAGAGGGAATGAGCCAGAAGAAGGAGAACTGCTTCTCATTTATATTTATCACTGTCAGAGCACTTCCTCATTAAAGCTTTTGTTCACAACAACACCCACACAGTCCCCCCACCCCCAATATCATAAAAGAAAACTGTAATTTCTGTTTTGGCTGCAAAAACTAAAGCCTCCTCCCCAAGGGTAACATAAACTAGAAACATGGTTTCCAGTACCATGCCAGTAGGCACCTGAAGGTGAAAATCAGCAATCCACCAGGGAATGAACAGCATAACTTGCATGTTTGTTTTACTTGTAAGTTCACAGATCTAGCATTCTGGTAAGGTGAGGAGCTTGAGATTTGGTTTATGTTAATTTGTATTTATTTTTCTTTCTTTTTTAAAAAAGAATTCTGCAAACGTATGTGTAATTCCTGCATGAGTACTGAGCGAGCGGAAACTGGCCTGGCTGTATGGGCAGAGATGGGATGAGTCAGAAGAGCAAGCAACTGTGTATACTACTACTAGGATTCAATGGCTTGTGCTTCACCTGCTGCAGCCTGTTTTCTCTTCCTCAGCAGGGTCCCCATGGTGATAAGTACCAACAGTTCAGCCCTTGAGAAGCTTGGAGGGTCTGCAGCTGTCTCCTGGATGACAGGGACAGGCCATCTGTAAGAGCAGAGGTGGTACCAATTCTCCCCCACAGTCTTCTTTTGACTGTTCTGTCCCCAGCATGCTCCAAGATCAGAAACAAGCGTCACTGGAGAAGGCATGCGTGGGAACCAGCTGAGAAACAGGTAGCAGGGAGTAATCTGCAGTCAGCGAAATCTCTACTACATGTGTCCCATCCATCCCTTTACCTTATCTTTACAATAAGGTTGAGAACTATATTTGGTGGTATTGCAGGTAGGTCTGCCCTAAACTGATAGAACATCTGCGGAGAAATGTCTCTTCACTGCTAGGCCAGCCTCCTGAATCAAAGAGGAACTTTTTGCATTACATGGATGTAAAACAAACAAAGCTGCTAGTTAAAGATTCTTTCAGTAAAGTCATGTAGTTCAGCATGATTCAAGAAATGAAAATTGGCAGACAATAATCTCAGAGTGTGATCTAATCGTGCTTGGTATTTCAAGGACAGGGTGCAAGAATGGAAGGAATAAACTAACAAAGCAATACTGATTTCAGATTTGGCAACAGGGCCAATGCTGAAACAATCTCAGTGGAACTTCCATCAGGGTTTTTGGAAAGCAGCTTTCCAATTTTTTTTTTCTTTTTGTTTCTCAAATACTTGGTAGATAACAGTATTTAACTAGAAATGCTGGCTCAGTCTAGGCAGTATGTATTATTAATGTCCTGCAATTACCTTCATGGTTCCAATGCTGCATCCCAAAACCACAGCACTCCAAGCACTGTTGCAGCACAACTGAGTTGTTAACTTATATGACAGTTTGTGTGGATTTTTTGATGGTCATACAAAGCCAGCCCAAGATATTTTGGTGTCAGAGAAAGAAAACAATCTGCATATCTATCTATCTATCTATCTATCTATCTATCTATCTATCTATCTATCTATCTATCTATCTATCTATCTATCTATCTATCCATCCTCCTATCCATCCAATCTAATTGATGATAGAGGACAGAGAGACAGACAGACATATGCAAATTACTAATTAACATCCAAGTCCTCCTGGGAGTTGCAGTCATTTTAATGAGGCACATGCAGGTAAACCTCTCATTTCCAACAGATTATCCTCCATACCCCTTTCCTGTCTATTCCCCTCCCTGCTGCCTTTAATGGAACTTCAACTCTGCTACTGAAAACTGCCAAAATATCTTGTGTCACAGCTGCCACAGAGTCCAGAATGTTCATACAGCTACTTCTGTCTCATTCCGTCTAGTTTCCCCCAAATATTGTAAAACAGAGGAATAAACATAGCATATACATGTGCGTGCAAGCATTGGACATAATGATTTACATGTGGTTTCCATTATATTTTCTCCATGGAAGTGCTGTGTATGTAGAAAATTGGAAGTGGGCTGACTTCAAGGGCTTCCTTAGTAGTTCCAAAACAGATGCAGGACACAAGTCTCTTGTGGGGAGAAGAATCCACACAATTAAACAGGCTTTTAAAAATATGCCTTTATTGTATGGACTTGTCCTATGGATGGTACAACTGAGAACACATTCTCTACAGCTTGAGGGATGCTGTAATGCAGTAGGAAAGAGTGTGTGTGGTTAGACAGACCCTGCTTCAAATGCCACCTTGGGCATAAACTCAAGCCCTCAAAAAGCCTTTCTTCCAACTCCCACCTACTATAGTGGGTAAGGAGAACTCAAGTCTTTTACTAAGGTTGGCAGCTCTTGTTTGGGAAATTACTGGAGATTTGGGGATTGTGCATGGTTGTGGAGTTTCAGAAGGGGCAGGAGCTCAGTGAGGAGATGCCATAGAGTCCACCCTTCAAATCTGGCATTTTCTATAGGTGATCTGATCTCTGTAATCTGGTGGCCAGCTGTAATTCCAGGAAGACTCTGGATCCTTCCTAGAGGTTGACAATCCTATTCTTTATACTTGTAATAATACATCATGAAATAGTGGTTCTTCTCACATATAACAAATAGTCTTTAAGGTGCCACATGCTTCTTTGTGGACTAGTGAATTGCTCTTCCAGAAAAACTCAGTTCATCATTGATGAGAATGGAGCCAGTTAAGTACTCCCTTTGTCCTTTTTCCCTCAAGCACACTTAAAAAACAGAAACTTGCAATTTCTATCTAACAACAGTTTGTCAGGGCACCCCAGTCTTGTGGAGAGTCAGCGTGATGTAATGGTTAAGAACACTGGACTCTAATTTGGAGAACCAGGTTTGATTCCCCACTCCTCCTTCACAGGAAGTCTACTGGGTGTCCTTGGGTCAGTCACAGTTATGTCAGAGCTCTCACAGCCCCACCTACTTTACAGGGTGTCTGTTGTGGGGAGAGGAAGGGAAGGTGATTGTAAGCCACTCCAAGATTCCTTCAGGTAGTGAAGGGCAAGATATAAAACTTCTCCTTCTCCTCCTTTTTCTTTTACTTCTCCTCTCCAAAACTCTGGGCCATTCCTTGAAAAGATTTGCCTGTTCCCTTCTATTGCCATTTTCTGCCAGCAGTGAAGATTTTGCCATTCACTCAATAATCCCTCCTTCCTGACCAATGATTTAATTGCTGTTTTTATGTCTTTGTAACATATTTTAACTCTGTTTTAAATTGCTTTAATGATCTGTATTTTGGGAGTGGCAAAGTTAATGGTTTTATAATATATTTTTACATTGTTAGCTGCCTTGGTGGCCTTGAGGGCAGTAAGGCAGGATATTAATGTTGTAAAATAAAATAAACAATACTAACACCTTAATTCTTAAAGACATGCTCTGCCTTTCTGGTATACCGTTGCAAACATTGCTTTACACTCCCATTTACCCATGGAGTTGGTTGTAATCTTTTTAGCGTGCCCCAGATAGCCAAGCTAAGCCACACTTTGTTAATCAGATCACTTGTTGCTGATCTTCCATCTAATAATAATCTCTCTGCTTAACTGAAATTTCAGCCCAGTCTTTAGACTGTTCCAGTCTACTTTGGTTTGTAGTCTTGCTTACAAACCAGATTATAAACCACAATTTAATCCTGATTTAGAAAACTGATTTGTAGCAGGGGTGTCATACGAGTGCCAAATCTCACATAAATGTCACTTGGTTGGGCTGGGCCATGCATGTCATAAAATGTAACACGAGATACAAACTTTATAAAGGTGATTTCAGATACCAAATGGCAATAGCTGGTGAATGATAATAGCAGGCTTGATTGGATTAGGAGTGATATGCAGAGGGGTAGTAGGAGTGGAGGTACCAGCATTGGTAATGAGACAGGAAACCTAGGTCTCAGTTTGGTCCAGGAGGATTCAATCCAGGAGGATGCAAAGAATAAATGGGCATACGTCTGACATTTGAAAACAAAACATTCAAAAACCAGCAGAGGAACATTTAGCCTTCCAGGACATTCAGTAGCTGACCTAAAAGTAGCCATTCTCCTACAAAGGAATTTTAAAGGAAGATTAGAAATAGAGAGACTGCTGAATTGCAATTGATAATGAAGTTCAATGCATTCTCCAGGACTGAATTGAGACCTAAGTCTTATTACCAATGCCTGCTATTGTCATTTGGCATCTGAAATCACTCCACTTCCCAAGATATAAGGACCAATGGACTCGTATTCTAGCTTTATCTGAAGAAGTGAGCAGTGACTCACAAAGCTCATACATAACTGCATAGAATATGTGCTAAGCACTTTGAATTGGGTTTGCCAGCTCCAGGTTGGGAAATACCTGGAGATGTTTTTTTTGGGGGGGGGCAGAGTCTGAGGAGGGCAGGGTTTGAGGAGGGGAGAGACTTCAATAGAGTATAATGCCATAGAGTCCATCTTCCAAAGCAGCCATTTTCTCCAGGTGAATTTATCTCTGCCACTTGGAGATCAGTTGTAACCTCCGAAAATCTTCAGTCATCACCTGGAGGTTAGCAGCCCTACTTTGCACACTCTGAAACCACTATATAACTATGGCCAGAATCAAGAGAACACTTGTCTCTGTGCCCAAGATTTGTGTAAAAGACAATTTGTAAAAATAAATGTTGAAGATCTTGACTGAATGTGTGGAAACTTGTATTGTATGATTCGCCTGAGAGAGTAAGGGTGGGTTTCTTTAATGTGAATAGCCAAAAACATCAGAAGAAGCCCCTAGAACTAGACAAAGGCTAGAGGAAGCTAGAGCAGATGGTAAAGATCTTTGTATCCTGCTATGTATATGTACCACCAAGTACATAGCTATATTCTCCGTGCAAGCATCAAAGGCAAAACCACAAAGAACCTTGCAGTATTATCCAGAAGGCCTGAATGACAGACACAAGATCAGCACAGGAAAAGAGGGGTCAGAATTTTCTCATCAGATGAAGTTAGTACAGCTGGTCATTGACTTGACCTGGCGCTTCAGAACTTAGTTCCCATAAAGCTATGCAAGAAACTAAGAAACAAGTGGGAAAGAACTGTTTTTCTGGCAATGATTCATCTTGTCCCTGAACACTGACATTTTGATTAGAGTAATCTTGTTAGAAAGGGAATCCCCCCTCCTTGATAATGAAATTTAAACTCTTTAGAAACCATTGGCCATGGATGTCTACTCTTTCTTTGAAAAGAAGCCAGTTCACTTTTTAATGAAACTTTATAGAAAAGAAAAGCATGTCCATGTCAGCAATTAATTTAAGTGTACATCATTTGTCTTTTTTTAACTAGCTGATCAAAGGGTAAAGGGTTCTGTAACGGTCCGACCCCTATGACCGAGACCAGGCGGGCCGTTAGAATGGTGGCTCAAACAAAATCCAAATATCCAGGCCCAAAACCGGATCCTGGGGTAAACTGCCACCAGGCTGGATTACTTTTTACACTCCGAGATCCCAGCCCAACCTCAGAGTTTTATCCTCTAAGACCAGGGAAAGCCCAACCACAGCAGATGTGGCCGGGAGTTGCCCAGACAAGGTATTTTTTCTTATTTGGTAGATTAGGCGACCTTCGGGGCGGTTGAGTAAGCTTTTGGCATGTTGCTACAACCCCCCCCACACACACACACAAAGCGACAAGAAAGCTCTTCTTTAAAACCAAAAAAGAGTTTATTTAAAGGTAGGCTTAAAAATTATCATTAAGAGCAGTGAGCCAAAACAATAACGTTGCAAAATATACTTAACTAAAGGCACCATATGGTTCCAAAGAAATCAGGCAACAAAGTCCATTGAATCCACAAACAGAGAGCCCCAGCATAGAGTCTAGGGTTCCAGAGTCTAGTCCAATCGTCCCGTAGAGGGCTCAGAGCAAAGAAAAAGGTAATCTTTTATTCTTAAGGATCCCTTGTGGGTAGATTCGAAAAACCCAATCAGAACTCAACTCCACAAAATAACATTAATGAGACCCAGATAAGGGTGTCAGCCACAGGTGTCTCCCTTCAGTTCCCTGGGCAACAAATCTGCAGGTGCACCAACTCAAGGCCCTCTCTAATGGGCCTGACCTTTAGGTTCTAGGTAGGGTTGCCAAGTCCAATTAAAGAAAAATCTGGGGACTTTGGGGGTGGAGCCAGGAGACTTTGGGGGTGGAGCCAGGAGACATTGGGGGTGGAGCCAAGAACAAGGATGTGACAAGCATAATTGAACTCCAAGGGAGTTCTGGCCATCACATTTAAAGGGACAGCACACCTTTTAAAATTCCTTTCTTCCATAGGAAATAATGAAGTATAGGGGCACCATCTTTTGGGGCTCATAGAATTGGACCCTCTGGTCCAATCGTTTTGAAACTTGGGGGGTATTTTGGGGAGAGGCACTAGATGTTATACTAAAAATTTGGTGCCTCTACCTCAAAAAATAGCCCCCCCAGAGCCCCCAATACCAACGGATGAATTCCCTATTATTCCCTATGGGAATCGTTCTCCATAGGGAATAATAGAATGCCCAGTAGACATTTCCCTCCCCCCCCCCACGCTTTCTAAAAGGGGGGAGGGCCTCCAAACCAGGGAATCCCCTGCCCCCTCCCTCACACACACACACACACACACACACACTTACCAGATCTTCTTCCGGAGAACTCTTGCTGTGAAAGTGAAAGCAAAAGAAAGGGCGGGGCTGTTCTCCCAAGCCCTTCCTGCTCCCTGCCCAGCCTTAAAGCGGCAGACATTTTACAAACGGCTCAGGAGCTCTATAATGAAGCCTACAGGTATGTTCTCCCCCCCCTCCCCCCCCACCCCCCGCTTCCCACTTCTTGAAGACCGGGAGATGAGGCTGCAAACCCAGGGGACTCCCGCCAGAGCGGGAGGGTTGGGAAGCCTAGTTCTAGGGCTTTGCCAAAAGAAAAAATAAAACATTTAAAAATTTATAAGCAGGCCTCAAGCCTGCCCAAACTTAAAATTTAAGAGGAACCACATATAATCTTGGTAGGCTTCCCAATCCTCAGGTCCCAGCGGGGGATCCCCTGGTTTTACAGGCTTCCCCCCTCCCCCAGCCAGCTGGCCGGCAGGGGAAGCTCCACCCCCACAGCCATTATGCACCTCCAGGAACGATTCCCATAGGGAATGATGGGGAATTGATCTGCGGGAGTCAGGGGCTCTGGGGGGGCTGTTTTTTGAGGTAGAGGTGCCAAATTTTCTGTATAGCATCTAGTGCCTCTCCCCAAAATACCTCCCAAGTTTCAAAAGGATTGGACCAGGGGGTCCAATTTTATGAGCCCCAAAAGAAGGTGCCCCTATCCTTCATTATTTTCTATGGAAGGAAGGCATTCTAAAAGGTGTGCTGTCCCTTTAAATGTGATGGCCAGAACTCCCTTAGAGTTCAATTATCCTTGTCACACCCTTGCTCCCAGCTCCTCCCCCAATGTCTCCTGGCTCCACCCCCAAAGTCTCCTGGCTCCACCCCCAAAGTCCCCAGATATTTCTTGAATTGGACTTGGCAACCCTAAATCTTGGTCCACAGCATTACAGGTTCACAGGTGACTTTCAAATGCAAAAGTGAACAAGCAGATAACTAAAACTGAGTAGAGCTGCCAAGCTGCCAACAGTATTCCTCCGTATCCTCACACTACCCCATCTTCTGCTGTCTGGCAACCCTATCAGTGTGGTATCTCTTCACTAAACATGAAATTGCTCTTTGAGGCTTCTTTCATATATTCCTAAATCTTCTTGGAAACACAAATTATCTCCTAATTTAAATGAACTTTGTTCATACCTTTGTAAGCTTGTGGACTGCTGTAATATGCTCTATATCGGGCTTCCCTTGAGAATGACTTAAAAACTACAGCGGATGCCAAGTGCTGCTGTTGGCCTCCTGGTGAATATAATTTTTGAATATGTTGATGAAATGTCAGAACATTAACAATTGCTGCAGTAAAATCTACTATCGTGGTACATTAGAAATCATTATTTATTCATTTATAAAATTTATATCCTGCCTTTTTGATCAATCAGGGCCCCCAAAGCAGCTAACATTAGGGGGGGGATTATATAAAATACATCAGAAACAAATTAAATACATATATAAAAACACAAAACTAGCAACTAAAACATAGGGCAGGGAGGAAGGATCATAGAGAGAACAGCAGATGAATCAAACAAACAAAATCCTTCACCTGCTGGTGGAAGATGCAGATGAAAGGGGATAGATGAATATCCCTAGGAAGTTGTTCCATAATTCCAGTGCCACAACTGAGACAGCCCTCTCTTGGGTTGTCACCCATCTAATGTCAGAGAGTGGGACACCTGAAGCAGGGCCTCAGAAGATGGTCATAGCTGCAACAGAAAGGTAAGTTCACATGGAACTAGGCCAGGGGCGGCCAAACTGTGGCTCAGGAGCCACAGGTGGTTCTATCACATAGATTGTGTGACTCTTGAAGCCCTCACCACCCCATCAACTGGCCTGCAGAAGTCATTTCTCTCTTTAAATCATTTCTCAAAGCCAAGCCAGCTGGCAGCTTGGAGAATGCATGTAAAGTTAAATTTACTTTCTTTCCACTTCTCCCTCCCCATCTATTTGCTTGCCTGCCTTCCTTCCTTCCTTCCTTCCTTCCTTCCTTCCTTCCTTCCTTCCTTCCTTCCTTCCTTCCTTCCTTCCTTCCTTCCTTCCTTCCTTCCTTCCTTCCTTCTTTGTCCTGCAGCTCTCAAACATCTGATGTTCATGTCCTGCGGCTCTCAAACATCTGACATTTATTCTATGTGGCTCTTACGTTAAGCAGGTTTGGCCACCCCTGAACTAGGCAGTCCTCAGGGCTTTTTTGTAGCAGGAACTCCTTTGCATGTTAGGTCTCACCCCCTGATGTAGCCAATCCTCCTGGAGCTTACAGTAGGCCCTGTACTAAGAGCCCAGTAAGCTCTTGGAGGATTGGCTACATCAGGGGTGTGTGGCCTAATATGCAAAGAAGTACCTGCTACAAAAAAAAGCCCTGCCTTAAGGTATGCTGCTGGTCCTAAACTGTATAGGGCTTTAAAGGTCATCACCTGGAATTGGGTCTGGAAACAAATGAGAGCCAGTGGACATGGACCAAGACTAGAATGATATAATCTCCTTGGCCCACTCCAGTCAACAACCTGGCTGCAGAGTTCTGTACTGTTTGAAGTTTCTTAGTGCTTTTCAGGGGCAGCACCACATAGAGTCTGGGAACACTGCAGTAGCTCAGTGTTACCAGGGCATATCCCATGGTGGCCAGATGTTTTCTGTCCCAACAAAGTCATTTTTTAAGATTCCATAGGGCGGGAGCTATTGTGTTAGATGCAACAGAGTAATTCTTCAAACTAACAGAATAAAGTGCAATCCCAAGTTTTACTTTCCTGGGAGTAAAACTATTAAATAGACCAGAGTCCATGGTCTTCTCTGTGTCCATAAAGTAGGGTTGCCAGGTCCCTCTGTGCAGCTGGTGGGCTTCTCGGAAGCAGGGAGTTTTATCACATATTTCAATGAAATGCTCATGTGACTTCCAACATGATCCAGAAGTGATGTAAATACGTCGGGGATGTCAGGACAATGCCCTGGTTTTGGGGCAAAAACCGGAGTGTTGCCCTGGCATCCCCAATGGGCTTATGTAACTTCCAGGTCACATAGAAGTCATGTAGGCATATCACTGAAATGTTGGATGTTCCTCCCTTTTTCGGGGGAGGGGGTAATTCCTTCCTGCTGGCCAGCTTATCAGGCATCAGAGAGATGGGGCCTGGCAGCAGTAGATCTGCCAGAAGATCTGGCATTCCTACTACTAGAGGGCAGTGGCGTTGCAACTGCAGAGGTTTCTGGATGACACTTCCGTCCTAGACCCTTGCCAGTCTGGCTTTCGCCCGGGCCATGGGACGGAGACAGTGCCGGTTGCCTTGGCGGATGACCTCCAACAGCAGCTGGATCGAGGTGGCATGGCGGTGCTGATGCTGTTAGATCTGTCGGCTGCGTTTGACACGGTCGACCATCAGCTACTGACCCGCCGCCTCGCTGACAAAGGGGTTAGGGGGCTGGCCTTACAATGGCTTTCCTCCTTCCTCAAAGGACGGGCACAAAGGGTGGCAATCGGGGGTGAGCTCTCCCGGAGGCGCACACTAGATTGTGGGGTGCCTCAGGGAGCGGTTCTCTCTCCTATGTTATTTAACATCTACATGCATCCCTTGCCCAGATTGCCCGGAGGTTTGGGCTGGGCTGTCATCAATATGCAGATGACACCCAGCTCTATCTGCTAATGGATGGCCGGCCTGACTGCGTCCCAGGGAATTTGGACTGGGCACTGCAGGCCGTGGCAACCTGGCTTAGGCTGAGTGGGCTGAAGCTGAACCCGAACCCGACAAAGACAGAGGTCCTTTGCGTGGGCCGCGGTGCTCTGGGAAGGGAAATACCTCTCCCGGTTTTTGATGGTGCACCGCTGAAAGCGGCGCGCCAGGTCAGGAGCCTGGGAGTTCTACTGGAGCCTTCACTATTGATGGAGGCCCAGGTAGCTGCCACTGCCAAGTCGGCATTTTTTCATCTGAAGCGGGCAAGGCAGTTGGTCCCTTTCCTGGAGTGCCGGGACCTAGCAACAGTGATCCATGCGACGGTCACCTCAAGATTACTGTAATGCCCTCTACATGCGGCTGCCTTTGTGTCAAACCCGGAAGCTGCAGCTAGTGCAGAACGCAGCGGCCAGGCTGTTATTAGGACTCCCAAAATGGGAGCATATACAGCCAAGGCTGCGCGAACTGCACTGGCTGCCAGTTATATACCGGATTCGTTACAAAGTGCTGGTTATTACCTTTAAAGCCCTATATGGCCAAGGACCTGCCTACCTGAAGGACCATCTCTCCCCATACGAGCCCCAAAGAGCACTGAGGTCAGCAGGGAAGAGCAAGCTGACTGTCCCTGGGCCAAGGGAGGTAAAATTACAGAGCACTCAGGCACGGGCTTTCTCCGTGGCAGCCCCGTGCCTGTGGAATCAACTCCCAGAGGAGGTGCGGGTCCTGCGGAGCCTAGACCAATTCCGCAGGGCCTGCAAGACCATCCTCTTTAGGCAGGCCTTCCTAGACTGCTGACAGAGGATGGCCGAACGGATGATCCAACAAAGTAACTCTTTAGTGATCCTCGCCATTATCTAAATACGTAAATGGATAAATAGCACCCGGAACATCTCTGCTGCTGTTAAGTTATAGATTATATATGCTGGATTAGTCTTAAAATATGTATTTAACTATGTATAATTTTAATGTCGTTTTTAATTATTGTATTTTGTATAATGTTTTATTGAATGTTGTTAGCCGCCCTGAGCCTGCCTAGGCGGGGAGGGCAGAATACAAATAAAATCTAATAATAATAATAATAATATGAAGTGCAATCCTAAACAAAGTTATATCTGTCTATGCCCAATGAAGTCATTTGCATTTGGAGTTGCACAAAGCCTCTAAGGTCCTCATTATTTCCTGTTAATGCTGCACATTTCATTAATTCAATTTATATCCCATCCTCCTTGCAAAGCAAGCTCATCCATGGTTCATCTATGGATCAATGTTTGCCAGGGTTGGATTAACAATTAGGCCAAGTAGGCACTGGCCTATGGGCCCCCACGCCTTTAGGGGCCCCGGGCCGGCTGCCTCCCCATCTCCCTCCTGCTTGCAACCCTCTCAGCCTGTGCATGCAGCCAGCAACTGAGCCACTATTTGCCCAACTTGCCTGGTGTGGCTGCTACTTGCATTGTCCCCAATTTTGCCTCTGTGAGGAACCAGTCAGTGTCAGCTTGGGAGGGTGACCACTAGGAATTTTCCCATCACCTTTCCTCAGTACCTCAGACACCCGCACAGAAATCCTGTCAGAAGTATAAAAAATAGGTACCAAATGTTTTTAAATTTCTAAAACCTCAAAAGAATATTTAGTGGTTCACAAAAGGCAAGGAAGAGGGATAAAATAATATTAATTAGCTGTATTAAAAACAAATCAGTTGGCGGGCAGGTGGTTGGCAGAATAATCAATCACTAAACACTAGAGATATGTCAGGCTGAGATACTGATATAATTATAAACAGGCAGGCTTTAAAACTATACAAAAACTTTGGACAGGCAGGCAGTGCCTTCTTGGCACTAGGAACACTTTGCAGTCAAGTTGGTCTAGTCCTATGTTCTGGCTTCAGAAATCATAACAATAATAAACTGACATTCACTCTTTTCCACGCACATTGAGGACTCCTGATAACTTTTCCCTCACAGACATATACACTAGCATACAGGATCCACATCTTTGAGAGCTAATTTCCAGCCCCTCGCTCCTTTGTGACCCACCCAGACTAGATTCCTAGTCTGAATCTTGGGATTCCCTTCTAGCCACCAGAATCCAATCCTCCTCTCAGAGTGTTTGTGTTTTTCTCAGTTTAAACTAGGAGTCTGCCCTGTTGTGCTGACAGAACCCCACAGAGAGTTTTGCCTCACAGAAGGTGCCTGGCTGTGACCCCCTTCTGACCAGAAACTCTCTCACAGACAGAAGGTTTTATTTACTTTTATCTCCCAAAGAACTCAGCCCCACTGGCTGTTCTCAGTTCCTTGTCCAGTTGCTTTACACAGCAACTCTTCAGCTTCAGTACCCAGTCTCTACTCAGTACACAAGCTCCAACTCCAAAACTCAAAACTCTTAGGCGTTTTTCTTCCCTCCAAGCCTCTCTCAATTCAATACATTATCATTACCATGGCTATGCCCCCGCCAATCATTGCAAGCTGTTCCCAGCCTCCAGGCTAAGTGCCTGAGTCCTTTACAGCCTCTCTGTGCCTCTCCCCCACAGCTTTGTCAAAGGGCTTTTGAGAAGGTGCTTGCAGGCTGCAGCAGGGGCTGTGGGTGGTGGTGGTGGGCGCTCTGACTCTGAGATAATTTGCGAGGGGGCCCTGAGATTTCGACTGCCTAAGGGCCTTCACAGGGTTTAATCCAGCACTGGTGTTTGCACCAAGAATGCAACTTATCTTTTGTGTCATGTTTGTTAGTAAGCTTGTAACAATGCTAGGTTATCTCTTTTCTAACTGAGTTAAACTTGTAAGTTGTATGGGACTGCTAGGCTCTATGGGAACCTGTGGCTGAGGCAATATACATTTTTTTTGCCTATGTATTCAGCTACATGCCTACTTGAAGTTCATGCTGTCTTGGGGTGTATCAACAGAGGCATAATATCCAAATCACAAGATGTCATAGTCCCACTGTACTCTGCATTGCTCAGGCTGCACCTGTAATATTGTGTATTGTTCTGGAGTTCTAGGATGATCAAGGGTCTGGAGACCAAGCTCTTTATGAGGAAAGACTGAGGGACTTGGAATGTTCAGTCTGGAGAAGAGGAGGTTGGGGGGGGGGGGACATGATTGCTTTTTTAAGTATTTGAAGGGCAGTCACTTAGAGGAGGGCAGGAAGATGTTCCTGTTGGCAGCAAAGGGGGCTTCCGGTATTGAGTCATGGAGGACTGAGGTGCTTCTCACTAGAGGAGCAGACCAGAGCCTCTGTTCTGGGCAGAGAAGGCGATCCCAACGCCTGCTGCCTTCTTATCCCAGGCAGGAAGAAGCCTAAGACATGCTTGTTAAATTCTGAGGAGATTTACTTTGGCTGACAAGGAATTCCAGTGGGGTTCCTTTTTTGGTTTTGAAGGGTCCCCGAAGAAGGATTGCATTCCAACGTCTACAGAGGACTTCTGGAGTCATTAAATTGACTTAAATTCACCAGGAGTCAAAGCTTCTTTGGAACTGAATAACATCTACTTTTGAAGAGAACGGTGTTTAAAAAAGATCACCATTTTAAAGATAAAAGATCTTTATCTATCACTCCGGGACTAAAATAAGACTTATTTGAAATAAAGATAAAGGTCTGGATCCAACTATGTTATGTTAAAGTAAGGAAGATAAAGGAGGGGATAAATTTGGGACTAATGAACTTGGAGAAATAAGGTTAAAAGAAGGAAAACAGCTGTTGTTTTGCATACCTGTGGTTGGGCTCGACAACCCCCTCCGAAAACAGATTTGCTTACTGGTGGGATGTCACAGGTAATGACGTTACAGAACTAACGAGAGACTTCTTAACCATCGAGAACAGGAGTTCGTGGCAAGAAAGGAAGGAAGTGGCCATTAAAAGAAGGGAAAACTGCAAGCCTCTGGACTATAAATCATAGAGAAGTACTGGTGGCCATTAAAAGAGGGTCAAAAGTTTAAATTTTTTAAAAAAGTAAATGGGACTTTAAAAAATAGTGGAGCCGGCAGATATCATCATTAAAAGGTGAGATCTATTGGACTATATGTTTTGATTCAATTTTGGAGCACTTAAGGAGAAAAAGGAATTTTTTTAAAAAAAAGGGAACAGAAAAGCTGTGGACGCCATTTTGAAGAAAATAAGACTTTAAAAAATTAATATCTCAGGAGTCTTTGAGAATGGCAATTTTAGGCTCA
This sequence comes from Heteronotia binoei, assembly GCF_032191835.1. Taxonomy (NCBI): domain Eukaryota; kingdom Metazoa; phylum Chordata; class Lepidosauria; order Squamata; family Gekkonidae; genus Heteronotia; species Heteronotia binoei. The sequence continues at coordinate 113,323,865 of NC_083243.1, read as the reverse complement.
TCTAAAAGGACAAGCCTTAATCTATAAAACTGTGATATTAAAACTAATTTGAAGAGGTCAACTTTTGAGCCTATTTCAGCAATGAGCAGACAGTTCCTTGTCCAGTTGCTTTACACAATTTCAGCAATGAGCAGACAGTGATGTCTGTGAATAAAGAAGGAGCAAAGCAGTTTCGTACAAGGGCTAGGACACTTGAAGAAGCAAAAATGTCTAAATGGCAGGAGGCAATAGAGGCCATGGAGGCAAGAGTGGTAAAAGTAATAAAGGATTCAATATCAGAGAGTAAGAAAGTATTAAAAAAAGACATTGAAGATCTCAGAAAAGTCTCCAAAGCAGCATTAAAGAAAGTGCAGGAGGTTGAAGAGAAGGTGAAAGACCAAGACTTAAGAATGGACACAGTGGATTCCACTATAAAAAAAATGCAGGAGAAAGCAGTGCTACAAGATTGTAAACTAATGGAAAATCAGATTCGTCTGAGAGGGGTGCCTGAATCTATTGAGACTGATTTAAGGACATACATAATAAAAATCATTGCTGAGTTTTTGGGGGATGACCCTGATGAAACTAGTTATTTTTACAACTATATTTACAGGGTTAATTCAGAGTATGCCAGAAAAAACAAGCTACCAAGAGATGTGGTTGTAAGATTTGTGACAAAAGACATGGTGGGAAAGATTCTAAGCAAACAATTTGAAAATACATTGGAGGTGGATGGCAGTAGTGTAAGAATCATGAAAGAATTGCCAAGGAAAGTTATAAATGACAGGAGATTATACAAAAAACTGACTGAAAAGCTGAGAGAAAACGAAATGAGATACAGATGGATACTTCCAGAGGGTTTAAGTTTTGAACATAAAGGGAAGAGATTTACAATTACAAGCACCCAGGAAATGACGAAGTTCTTGGATGAACATAAGGAGTTTGGGGGTACAGACTAAAAATAGAAAATCATGATGGATTACAAATTAATATCTTGTAATGTAAATGGACAATTCACCACAAAAAAGAAAGGCAACGTTTCATTGGATTGGAAAACAAAAATGTAATATAATTTGCCTACAAGAAGTATACATTTAAAAAATGAATGATAAATTTTTATGGAATAAACAACTGGGTGTGGAATTCTGTTCATTGGCTAAGGAGAAAAAAAGGGGAGTTGTTTTTTATGTTAAACAAGAATTGGACCCAAAATTGATTTTTAAGGATGATGGCAGATATATTGCGGTGGAAGTAAGGTTGAACTACAAAAGAACTTTGTTATTGGGATTGTATGCCCCAAATGGAGCAAAAGACTCTTTCTTTAAGGACATTACACAACAATTAGACCAAGTGACGTATGAGCAAATTATGCTAATGGAAGATTTTAATGGAACAGTCAAAAATATGTTGGGACAGATCTGGGGAAAAAATAATGAAGGAAAACTACCAAAGTCATTTTTTTTTTTAGTTAGTAAAACAAGAAAGTCTGGAAGATATATGGATGGAATTTAACTCTAAAGAACATGATTATACTTTTTTTCAGCAAGGCATAATTCTTTCTCAAGAACTGATATGCTATGGAGTACTAAAGATTTTGGACTTATAATGAAAAAAATAAAGATTCTTTCTAAAGTAGGGGCAGATCACAATCCATTAATGTGGTCTACAAAACCCATGAAAAAACTCTAAGATGGCAGATAAATGATGATTTGGTACAGAAAAAGGAAGTAGTTGTGTCTCTGGAAAAGGAGACCAAGTCTTTCTTTCAAATAAATGAAAAAGAGGACATTCAATTTTAAACTGTGTGGGACACATATAAAGCGGTAATGAGAGGTATTTTAATTACACTGAACAATAAAGACAAAAGAGCCAAAGACAAGCTAATGTTGGATATTCAAAAGGAGATTGGAAAAAAGGAGAAGGAGCTTAAAAAGAGACCTGGGAAAAAGAAAATTATAAGGGAGATTACAATACTACAAAATCAATTGAGACATTTGTTAAACAAAGAAGTGGAATGGAATTTAAAAAGACTTCAACAGAAATCTTTTGAAGGAGCAAATAAACCTGGAAAATATTTGGCCTGGCAAATGAAAAAAAAGGGGAGAATAAAATTATTAACAAAATTGTATCGGGAGGTAAGGACATTGATGACCAGGAAGGAATCAAAAGAGAATTTTATAAATACTATGCTAAGTTGTTTAAAGGTCAAAAGGTGGACAAGGGAAAAATTGACATATATTTACAGAAAATTAAAGTAAACTTCCTAACAGAAAATATGGAGACGGTACTAAATGAACCAATTGAAAGAGGAAAAGAAGAGGCAGCAATTAACTCAATGAAATTAGGAAAAGCACCTGGTCCAGATGGTTTTATGGCAAAATTTTATAAAGTGCTTGTGGAAGTGTTATCACCAAAACTTCAGAAATTGATGAATATTATAAGAACAGATGGGAAAATACCTAATACATGGAAAGAAGCAGTTATCTCGTTGATACCAAAAGAAGACAGAGACGCCATGAATGAAATAAATTATAGACCAATTTCACTACTTAACAATAATTATAAAATATATGCTAGGATCTTAGCAGAATGCCTTAAACAGCATTTGAACAATGTTATTAAAGAAGAGCAAGCAGGATTTCTTCCCAGGAGGCAAATTAGAGATAATATTAGAACAGTTGTTGATATTATTGAATAATATGAGAAACATCCGGAAAAAGAAGTAGCATTATTTTTTGCTGATGCAGAGAAGGCATTTGAAAATGTGCAATGGGACTTTATGTTTGCAGTGATGGAGAAATTGAGATTGGGAGAAGATTTTATAAGAATGGTGAAGCCAATATATACTGAACAACAAGCAAGACTCTGTATAAATGCAGATTTGACGGAAAAGATGACAATTAATATAGGAATAAGACAAGGTTGCCCTCTATCTCCATTGATATTTATAATAACTTTAGAGGTTTTGCTTATGCAAATTCAAGGAGATAGAGGGTTTGAGACAGAGGTTTTTCTTACAAATACAGAGCATTTGCAGATGACGTAATGTTTATAAATGAAAATCCCACTCATGTAACACCATTGTTGCTTCGTAAGATACAAGGGTATGGAGAACTGGGAGGTTTTTACATAAACAAAGAAAAATCGAAAATATTGTGCAAAAATATGTCAAAGAGTAAACAGAAAGAACTACAAAATTTAACAGAATGTGAAGTTACTTCTAAAGTAAAATATTTAGGTGTGGAAATCACAACAAAAAATATTGATTTGTACAAAAATAATTTTGAGAAGCTTTGGCGTAAGATTGATGGAGATTTGATAAAATGGAACAAGTTGAATTTGTCTTTACTGGGCAAAATTTCTGCAATTAAAATGAGTGTCTTACCAAGAATTATGCTCCTGTTTCAAACAATTCCAATAGTGAAAGATAATAAACAATTTAGTAAATGGCAAAGGAAAATTTCAGAATTTGTATGGGCTGGGAAAAAACCAAGAATTAAAATGAAAATTTTGATTGATGCAAAAGAAAGGGGAGGTTTCCAATTGCCTGATTTAAAGCTGTACCATGCTGCAGTATGCCTGGTGTGGATTAAGGAATGGATGATGTTATTAAATAGAAAACTATTAGTATTAGAAGATCATGGAAATGTTTTTGGTTGGCATGTATATACATGTTATGCGAAAAGTAAGATGGATGGTTTTTTCATACATCACTATATAAGAAGCAATTTGCTAAATACGTGGTTAAAATATAAAAGATATGGAGATGAAAGGAAACTGCTTTGGATTGTGCCAACAGAAGTAATGAAGTTATATTTGGATATTAATGAAGAGAAATGGCTATCATACAAACAATTGTTAAAAATACATGGAGGGAAGATGGAATTAAAATCGGCTGAAGAATTACAATATAAGTATAACTGGTTTCAATTGCAACAGATTAAAAGTTTGCTTGAACAGGGCATCAAAAATGATGGAATAAGACAAGAACAAACAGAACTGGAGAGAATGCTGTTTGGTGACAACAATAAATTGATTTCAAGAATTTATAAACTATTGCTGAAATGGTTTATGGAAGAGGAAATAGTCAAATCTCAAATGATAAAATGGGCGATAAATATAAATAAGGAAATACAGATGGAGTCATGGGAGTACTTATGGAAGAGCTCTATGAAGATATCGACATGTTATAACATTAAAGAAAACTGTTTTAAAATGTTATATAGGTGGTATATGACACCTAAGAAACTGGCAAAAATGAACAATCAGGTGTCAGACAGATGTTGGAAATATAAAAAACATGAAGGATCTTTCTACCATATGTGGTGGATTTGTGAAAAGGCAAAACAATTCTGGCAAATGATTCAGCAAGAGATCTCAAAAGTTTTGGGTTATAATATTAAGAAGGCACCAGACATCTTTTTGTTGGGATTACAAATGGAAAAATTTCCGAAACAAGATAGAACGATAATTTGGTACATGCTTTCAGCTGCAAGGACATTATATGCACAGATGTGGAAGCAGGATAAACTACCAGAAAAGTGGGACTGGACTTTAAAAGTTATGCACTGGAGTGAAATGGACAAGCTTCCAAGAATCTTGAAAGAAAATGATCTAGAGAAGTTTAAAAATGAATGGGGAAAATTTCAAATATATGTTGAAAAACAATGGAAGGTTAAAGGATACTTGGTGATTTTTGACAATAGTTGAACTTTGGAGAAAGTATACATGGACTATAGTCAAGAAGCGGGAATATACTTTCTTTTTAAATTTCTTTTGATAAGGACTAAAGGATTATAATGAAGATGAATTATAATTATTATATATGGTTTTTTCTTTCCTTTTTATCTTCTTGTAAGATTTTTTTATGAAGATTCTTTATTTGAAAAAATTACCTTTTAGTTTTAGCAAATTACTTAAAATACACTGTTGGAGGTCAAGAAAAGGGGGGAGGGAGGAGAAAAATGTAATTTTTGTATGACTTTTTATTAATAGATGATGAGTATTATTGCAAAATATTACAGGATAAAAAAATTGTTATAAACCTGTTGGCAGCAGAGGATAGGACTTGCAATAATGGATTTAAATTAAAGGTGGGAAGTGCTGGCTGGATATTAGGGATTTTTTTTATAGTTGTTCAGCAGTGGAATAAACTACCAAGGGAGGTGAGCTCCCTCCTCTTTAAACAGTAGCTGGACAAGCACTTGTTGGGGGTGCTCTAGGCTGATCCTGCATTGAGCAGGGGGTTGGACTACATCAGGGGTGTCAAACATGCGGCCTAGGAACCGAAGGTCCCTGGAGGGCTCCTATCGGGTCCCTGAGCAACTGGCTGTTGTCTGCTTCTTTCTCCCTCTCTCTTGCTTCCTTCTGCATCATAGCTTGCTTTGCCAGGCTTGCTCAATTGCACAGGAGCTACAGAGCAAAGACTTTATATTCTCCATTGGCTGAGGCACCTCCCTTGGGGAGGAAGGGGGGAGGGATAGCTTGCTTTGCCAGGCTCTCTCAATTGCACCGCAGAGCTACTGAAAAAAGCCTCTCTTCTTTCTATTGTCTGAGGCTCCCCCCCTCCTGCTCCCCTGGGTAAGGAAGGAAAGAGAGCTTCCTCTGCCCAGTTCCCTGGATCCCATGGGAGAGATACAAAGAAAGCACCTTTAGGATCAACGAGTGTTAATGTTTTAAGCGTGATGTATTTTAAGGGGGTTTTTTTTATTTGTGTTTGTGTCCTTTATATCTCTGCTACTTAATCTTAAATAGGTACAAACAAGGTTTCATTTATGTCTGATCCGGCCCTCATAACAAATGAATTTGACACCATTAGGGTTTGTAGAATCTTTCGGGATCAAGTGCCGTGTTCTACTGGAGAAAGTTGATCCTGAAAGATTCTACAAACCCTAATGATGTTACCAGCCGTGAAAACCTGAAATCTTTGAATTTGACACCCTTGGACTAGATTATCTGTATGGCCTCTGTCAACTCTGTGATTCTGTGACTGCACAAGAGCAGGGCTTTTTTTTGTAGTAGGAACTCCTTTGCATATTAGGACACACATCCCTGAAGTAGCCTATCTTCCAAGAGCTTAAAGGGTTCTTAGTACAAGGCCTACTGTAAGCTCTTGGAGGATTGGCTACATCAGGGGTGTGTGGCCTAATATGCAAAGGAGTTCCTGCTACAAAAAGAGCCTTGCAAGAGCAATAGATTAATGTAAGGCTTAAAGGACAGCTTCTGTATATACAAAGTTAAACTGCAAGTGCCATTCTCTTAAGTGTATCTTGAGAGAGAGATTTTAATTAGCTTTCTATTAATTGTAACAACGTTTCCAGTACAAGAGTCTCTCTCTCTCACACACACATACACACACACACGTTAAGAAGCAAAATGTATCTTTGCATTCATATTTAACAGTACAGGCCCATTTACTGTACAGAGACACTGCAAGTCCATTAAGCTGGCCAGAAATATGGATACTCCTCAGAAGTAATTGTAAGTGATAGAGAATGGGTCTGTATATCCATCAGAATAACGTGAGAATGCAGTGATAGAATACAGAAGTAGAAAAATGGATTATATCACTTCAGATTGCAGGTATGGAATAGTATGTTTGAATGATCCCATATGCCGGGAAGAAGAAAAAACACTTCCTGAAGAGAGGTAACACATCATGAAAAGCACTCTATCCCAGACTTTTGCCTGATGGTTTTCTATTTAAAGGTGTTTATAACACAGGAGAGCATTAAAAAATGAGATCAAATACCTGCAGCCTAAGGTGGTGAAGTCTGTACTTTCACCTCAGAATTCTACAGAATACACCATGGAAATATCATTCCACCTTCTTCATTTCTAAATCAGACAAGTGGGCATAGAATCATAGAGTTGGAAGGGACTTCTAGGATCTAGTCCAACTCCCTGCACAATGCAGGAAACTCACAAATACCTCCTCCTAAATTCACAGGATCTTCATTGCTGTCAGATGGCCATCTAGCCTCTGTTTAAAAACCTCCAAGGAAGGAGAGCCCACCACCTCCCGAGAAAGCCTGTTCCACTGAGGAATCACTCTAACAGGAAGTTCTTCCTAATGTTGAGTCGGAAACTCTTTTGATTTAATTTCAACCCATTGGTTCTGGTCCTACCTTCCAGGGCCACAGAAAACAATTTCACACCATCCTCCATATGACAGCCCTTCAAGCCCTTGAAGATGGTGATATCACCTCTCAGCCGCCTCCTCTCCAGGCTAAACATCCCCAGTTCCTTCAACCTTTCCTCATATGACTTGGTCTCCAGATCCTCACCATCTTCGTCGCCCTCCTCTGGACCCATTCCAGCTTGTCTATATCCTTCTTAAAATGTGGTGCCCAAAACTGAACACAATACTCCAGATGAGTCTTACCAGAGCAGAGTAAAGCGATACCATCACTTCAATACTTCTGTTGATACAGCCCAAAATTGCATTTGCCTTTTTAGCCACCGCATCACACTGTTGACTCATGTTCAGTGTACGATCCACTCCCTAGATCCTTTTCACACATACTACTGCTAAGACAAGTCTCCCCCATTTTATAACCATGCATTGGATTTTTCCTACCTAAATGCAGAACTTTACATTTATCCCTGTTAAAATTCATTTTATTGATTTTAGCCCAGTTTTCCAGCTTGTCAAGGTCATCCTGTATCCTGTTTCTGTCTTCTTCTGTGTTTGTAACCCCTCCCAATTTAGTATCATCTGCAAATTTAATAAGCATTCCCTCTATTCCTTCATCCAAATCATTGATAAAGATGTTGAACAAAACAGGTTTCAGGACAGATCCCTGAAGCACTCCAAGAGGATGAGGAACCATTCACAAGCACTCTTTGGGTGCGATCTGTCAACCAGTTACAGATCCACCTAACAGTAACAGGATCCAAACCACAATTTACCAACTTGTCAACAAGGATAGTATGGGGAACCTTATCAAAAGCCTTACTGAAATCAAGATAAACAATGTCTACAGCATTCCCCCTATCCAGCAAGGTAGTCACTTCCTCAAAAAAAAGAGATCAGGTTAGTCTGACATGAATTGTTCTTGAGAAAACCATGCTGGCTCTTAGTAATCACATCCATTCTTTCTAAATGTTCCAGGACCGACTGTTTGATGATTTGTTCTAAAACTTTTCCAGGTATAGATGTCAAGCTGACGGGTCGGTAGATGTCAAGCTGACAGATCCTCTTTTTTCCCCTTCTTGAAGATGGGGACAACATTCTCCCCCCTCCAGTCTTCCAGTACCTCTTTTGTTCTCCAAGAATTTTCAAAAATAATAGCCAGAGGCTCAGAAATTACATCCGCAAGCTCTGAGGAAAAGTAGGAATTGAGCAGTTCCGCCCTCTTTTCATTACCCATTACAATTTCACTTTCTTGCCCTCACAATGGGCCTACCATGTCCTTGCTCTTTTTCTTACTCAGAACATAAGAAAAGAACCCTTTTTTGTTGTTTTTAGCATCTTTGGCCAGCCTAAGCTCATACTGAGCTTTAGCTTTCCTAACTTTTTCTCTACAAACACTGGTGATTTGTTTATATTCATCCTTGGTTATAAGGCCCTCCTTCCAATTCCTAAAGGAGTCTTTTTTATTTTTCAAGTCTTTAGAGAGCTGTTTATGGAGCCACTTCGGCTTCTTTAGGCTTTTTCCATTTTTTTTCTCATAGGAATCGCCTGTGATTGTGCTTTCAGTATTTCGGTCTGTCATTAGATGTTTTAAGTGTGAAAGCTCTGAACTTCACAGAGCCCTCATCCCCAGCTCTACACCCACAATTTCTGTCCCAGTACTTTGACTTTGTTTCAGAGAAGGAAATGAACTTTGACAGACATCAACAGTGTAGGAAAAACATCAGCATGTGCTTAAATTGTACCTGTAAATCAGTACAGTTTAAAAGTGGCTGGATCATGACCATAGTTTAGAATAGATTTCATTTCATTTTCACTGTTTACAAGTTGCCTATCATTTATGTGATAATGTGCCTTTTAAATAATAGGAAGAAAAACCAATGTAGAAGATTTACAGTGTGCACACTGAAACCTGAGATGATGCGTGGGCATTCCAGTAGCCTATCAGTCCCACAGCAACAGACATTCCAGAGCACATATCTCACATATGCTCCACTTTCTAACTCCTAGCAGTCTCAATGAAAACACCACAATTAAAATATGACCCATAAAGGCAGCTGCTGGAAATACCCCGGGAGGTATGGGGAGAGAAGTACAAAATCATAAATGAAAAAAGAGAAAGAAAAAAAACCCCTTAATATAAATGAACTATGTTAATTCCTTGTGGGTTTCAAACAGATAAATGGTACCTCTAAGATTTAAGACATATAACATGGTTACTACTTACAAAGGTGCGTTTATTTTTCTGAAGGTACTACGTGGACTTGAGTGCCATTGCAAACATTCAGAAAGTAACACCTAGATGGGTCAAATTCAAGACAATGTAAAATTAATCAACATAATTTTAATCCAGATTAATGAATCTGTAGACCTTCTTTGTTTTATACATCCATGATTATAAACTCTGTTTATAGTCATCATGTTACACAAACATACTTTGAAAGAATGGATCCTACATTGCTGGTCTGGATTACTGGGTCTTTCCATGAGAATGACAGATGAACTAGCCTGAGCTGCCTAAAATAGCAGAAGGATAAAATTAAAATAGATTAGAGACATATCACCTCTGGTACAATTGTACCAGAGGTGATATCACTAGTCTATTTCAGTTTTATCCTTCTTACTTGAGTCAGGAATCCCTTTGAAACTACTTTTCCAGCTCTCCACATTGGGTTTGCTTAAAAACCTGAACAATAGTTGGTCCCAAATAATGAAATTATGTAACTAGACAAAAGGCACAGATTAAAGGAGGGTTCATTCTTTACAATCTGGACAGCACAAATAATTAAATTCACCCCCCCCCCAATTGTGCAGATACCATAAATGGCTACCTCACTGTGTTTGCCAGCTTTTGGGTGATCCTACCCACCCCTTACTATTCCTTTCTAGCTGATGGTAAACCATATTTTTTGCAAAGATTCCACAGCAACATAGCTGCAGCTCTAGTCTGACATTCTTTATAATCAAGTTTGAGCCATTTTACCTCAGGCACTGACCATGTGGTTGATTGTTTCATCCTTTGTCTTGCAAAGTCAACATTTGCTATCACTGATCTTCTCAATCTTGACTTTAATGCTTTTCATTTCAAATGCCTGCTCCTGTGCAGCTCGAATTAGTCCTTCCATTTATTTCTTCAAGTGCCCATTTTCAACCCATTTCCAGGTGTTTTCATTGCCAAATTTATTCTCTTTCATATATTGCCCATGCAAGTGCTTTTGTTTCCAGATGTGAAAATTAGTTTTGATTTCAGTCTTTTTGTAATCTTCTTCAGTTTATGTAACCTTAAATAATTTATGAACCTTTTACACTTCAACTAGAAGCCTATCTTTGCTTTTCTTGGTGTAGTCATTCAGTGCTCATTTTTCTTCTTCAACTGCTTGCTTAATTAATCATTAAATTATTGTTAGTAGTAGTAGTCATGGTAGTATTTACAGAATTTTTATTCCTTCTTTCTGTCTTTACAGGAGCCACTAAAGAGGCTAACAATTTAAAACATACATGATAAAATAACATTTTAAAATCATTAAAATCACCCCTCACGCATATCATTAAAACAATTTAAAACAGTTTAAATACAAACAAAACATTAAAATATTGGTTAAGAAACAGGGAACATTGAGGAGATGCCAAACAAACAAAAAGTCTTCACCCATTAACAGAAGACAGCAACAGAAGGGGACAGATGAATCTCCTTCGGCAGAGAATTCCAGAGCTTTGGTACCATGACGCAGAAGGCCTTCTCCCAAATTGCCACCCACCTATCTCAGCAGATGAGGGCATCCAGCTCAGAGCCTCCAAAGTTGGCTGTAGTGGTCAGGCAGGTTCATAAGGAATTAGGCGGTCCTTTAGATATTGTCACAAGCAAGGGGACCGGGGGTCTCTAAAGACAGTCACCACTCTTGTACTGGTATGTCTGGGAGGGCCCAGAGTACCCACCTGTGAAGAACCGGTCAGGGTCAGCTTGGGAGGGTGACCACTATAAATTTTTTCCCCAGTCACCTTCCCTCAGTACCTCAGGCACAATCACAAAAATCCTGTCACAAATATATAAAGATTAGGCACCAGGAGTTTTAAAGTTCAAAACCACAAAAGAATATTTATTGGTTTACAAAGAGTAAGGGAGAGGAATAAAATAATATTGATTAGGCTATTTAAAGGCAAATCAGTTGGCAGGCAATTCAAAATAAACAATCTCTGTTCACCAGAGAAATGTCAGGCTGAGATAGCTTAAAATACAACACCAGGCAGAAGATATAAAAACACTTTGAACCGATATAAAAACAGGCAGGCTTAAGAATATATAAGAAAAATACTTTGAACAGGCAGGCAGTGCCCACTGGCACTGGAGACACTGGGCAGAGTTGGAATAGCCCTAAGCTCAGACTTACATGCCTGGCATGATTGTGTCACTTCCAGGTGATGTCATCACATTGGGCATGTTTGTGGCACGCTGGTGCTTTCCAGCCATCCTGAACCAAACGAACCAATGAACCACAATTTGTTCAGAAAATAAAAAAAAACACACAAAATGAACTGAACCACCAATTCAGGCAAACCAACAAACCACAAAATGAAATGAATCACCATTTTCACATTCCGTGCCCATCCCTAATCTAAACAATATGCCTTATCCAGGAAAATCTGGAGTTGTCCAGCCACCAACTGTTCAGTCACCTCGCCTAGAAATTGAATATTTGAGACTGATAATTACTGAGCACTCCTGGGTTCACAGTATGCTTCTTTAGAAGTAGATGCACCACTGTCTGTTTCAAGGCTGGGGTAACACCCACACACATCTTGTTGCCACAAGGAGAGAAGGATAAGCAGCTTTTCCTTCTCCTTTTCATCAATTTCTTCTTTACTCTTCTTCTCTAACTCCCTATACAAGAGGCTGAATACGTTGACATATTCACCTCTCAGAATCTTTTCCCTAGTAGCGGGAGTGAGATGGTCCCCCAAAGGCATTGCTGAATCTCCAAAAGGGATAGACAAAAAGGGAACAGACCCATATGGGTTATGGAGATAACCCCAAGGATTACAAGGCACACTGGGCCATCCAAATGGTTGGGCTACCGGCATTTGGCCTCCCCATGGAAGGACCCCTGCTTGTACTGTTGTTGCTGGCGACCCTTGGGCGGCCTCAGCCCCCCCAACAACTGGGGGTGCTTGACACCAACCCACCTGCACGCCTTGTACCCACCCAAACGTGGAACTGCTGGATGCCCATGATGGTCCAGGTTGGGCCGGGAACACCCACTGACTGCCGTGCTCTATCGGCATGGTAACCTGCCCCGACCCCCTGCAATACACTTGGACCCCATACTCCCCAAGGCCAGGTTACATGCTGATGCAATGGTGCCGTCCTACCTTCTCCAGCTGCCGGTGTCACTGCGACCGCCAAAGGCTGCACCGTCTGCTGCCTATCCTGGCCGTCTTCCTGCTCCCCAACTTCATCACTTGGCACCACCTCCTTGACCGTGCTGACCTCCTGGCTATGGTCAGGCGTCGACCTAGAGCCCATGCCTTCCTGTAAAGCAGAAAGTCTGGACAACAACTCTTTTTCAAAAGTGAGGGTCCCCGACCGCCCCGTAGCGCTGTGGCGCCCTGGCCAAACCGCCTGCAACCCAGATGCCCCCTGATCCCTTTCCATTGCGCAAACCCTATCCAAAATGGCCTGCCTCATCACTATACTGTCCAACTGATCATCCCCAGGGAGATCCGGATGCTTACGCTTATTAGCACCCTTGGCAAGCTGATTGCCCTTAGAAGGGCCCTGCCCCTTCTTGGGACCCATTCCTTAGGCCCAACAGTCCCCTGTAACTCCCCTTAATGAGCAAGAGGGGGAGGGAGGGAGGGAGCTGTGTAATCCCTTCCAACAGTGTGGGGGGGGTGAAAAGGGGGCTCAACCTTACAGAAGAAACCTACAATCCTTGGTGGTCACCCCTCCAAGCACTACCACGGCAAATCCCACCCCACAGCAGGGATCCAGTGAGTCTGAGCAAGCCCTGGCCACACCGGCCGACTCCCCAACTGCCCGGCCTCGACGCTGCTCCAAACGCTGCTCTGGTCGCAGGCAGCAACGCGTGCCTCCGACCACTCCAAAAACTCCCTGCAAACTGCGCAGGGAGAGGCGGGGCCAAGGCTACTTATAGCCTTTCCCTGCCCAACAAAAACACCTGAATGCCTTAAGGAGGGTTGTCTGTGGTTTTTATCGTAACCAGAAAATAACAAATATAAGCATTTGAAAAAAAAAGAAAAACAATTGATCATTAGTCTATCATTAATCTAGCATTTTTTTTTCCCCTCCAATATCTTTATACAAAGGCCAATTATATGATTACTTTATTGTGTTGTTTGTTACTATTATCTGTTGGCTGGTATATATTATTGTTTTACTTTTTTTAAATTAATAAAAGAATATCTGGAAAAAAAAAAAAACAACACCCGGATGCCCGGGAACTCAGCCTCGCATCCTCCGGGGATGCAAAAGCTGGCCCTGCAGAGCGCAGCCGCTGTCACAGCGCAGCCAGGGCGGGGCCGAATTGCAGAAAAAAATGTGCTGAGTATGGCAGGATACCTCTGAATAGTCTTCTGTTCCCAGGCACCACATGGGCTGCTTGTATAAGGCACCCCTTTCTCCTTCCCCCCCACCCCCCACATCCACCCTCAATGTCTGGTGCCTGCCATTCTCACATGCAAAACCACCCTCACTGTTATTTAAGCAGGAAAGTGATTCCTATCACTGCAACACTATTGCCATCTGCTCCAGTGGTGGCCAAACTGTGGCTCGGGAGTCACATGCTACTCTTTTACACATATTGTGCAGCTCCCAGAAGAACTTAATGCAGGCTTACTCTCAAGTAAGCTTGCTTAGCATCAGTACCTCAGTCAGCCCCTGAGCACTGAACTATACATAGGCAAATATTTCCACTGTGTGTGACTTGGGGAAGGAGGGGAAAATAGGCAACCCCTGCTTTAAGCTGATCCTGCACTCTGAGAAGGGGGTTGGACTAGTCCCACTGCATCATGCAATAAACTGGATGTCAAGCTGAGCAGCCCTCACTATGCTATAAACCAGCATGGTGGGGCCACACAGTTCAATGGTGCAAACAATGGGCATTATTAGATCACCCATTGCATCATCCAGTCAACTGGATGTCAAAATCAGCAGTCCCATTGTGTTATATGCCAACACCATGATTGCATCTGCAAATTTTTATGTTTTTACTGTTGTTTTATCTTGTTTTGTTACGCTAATCTGATTGTGTGGCCCTTAATCTGCGAGCCATCCTGAGCCTGCCTTTGGTGGGGAGGGCGGGATATGAATTAAATTTAAAAAATGATAGGACCACACCGTTCAGTGATGCAAACAGTGGGCATTATTAGATCACCCCCTGCATCATACAGCAAACTGGAAGTCAAGCTGAGCAGCCCTTGCTGTGCTACAAGCCAGCATGATAGGGCCAAATAGTTCAGTGACAAAAACAATGGGCATTATTTCAATTTCATACCCTTATTGACATAAGCAATGGGCATTATTAGGTCAACCACTGCATCACCCAGCCAACTGGATGTCAAGCTGAGATCTCACTGTGCTACATGCCAGCATAACAAGGCCACACAGTTCAGTGATGCAAACCATGGACATTAATAGTTCACCCAATGCATCATCCAGCAAACTTGATGTCAAACTGAGCAGCCTTCACTATGCTACAAGCCAGCATGACAGGGTCATGCAGCTCAGTGTTGCAAACAAGGGGCATTATTAGATTGCCCACTGTAGGGCAGGCCAAACTGTGGTTTGGGAGCCACATGCGGCTCTTTCACACATATTGTGTGGCTCCCAAAGGTCAAGGAGGAACTTAATGCAGGCTTACTCTCAAATAAGTATGCTTAGCATCAGGACCTCAGTCAGCCTCCCAGGTCTGACCCCATATGTAGGCGAATACTTTCACTGTGTATGAAGTGGGGAAGAAGGGGGAAATAGGCAGGCTTGCAAGCTGTTCTCCTCTACTGCAGAGATCACCCAGAGACTTAGAGTGGGGAAAGAACAGCGCAAGAGCCGAGGGAGCCACTGGAAAGAGGGAAAGAGGGATGGAATTAAAGAGAGCATAGCTCTTGTAGCAGCTGTATTCAGGGCTTATTTGTAGAAAAAGCCCAGGAGGAACTCATTAGTATGCGAGGCCACACCTCTGAAATTGACATAATTTGCATACTAGGCCACACCTCTAACATCATCATTTGCATACTAGGCCACACCTCTGACATCACCATCATTTGCATACTAGGCCACACTTCTGACATCACCATCATTTGCATACTAGGCCACACCTCTGACATCACCAAAAGTGCTATAATATCTTTTTTGAGGTGCGGTAACCAGAATTGTACTGTGTACCACACCTCAAAAAAGAATTTCTAGCACTGGAAAAAGTCCACAAATATATAGCCATACATAGCCATCCCAGAAAAAAAAAATCAAATTCCAACACACTACTCGATCACAAGAGCCAGCATGGTGTAGTGCTTAAAGAAAGAAAAAAAGAGAAATAAAGCAAATAGAAAGGGGGAAAGACTGAAAGAGAGAGGGAGGAAGGAAGGAGGAGGGGGAAATAAGGCAAACAGGGAAAAATAAATATTGACAGAAAGACTGACAGAAAGAAAAAATGAATGAATGAAAGGGGGAGAGAGTTGGAAAGGAAGGAAGGAAGGAAGGAGGGGGAAGAAAGAGGGGGAAGAGGAGATGGGAGCAACTTACCTGAACTCAGTGCAGCTTGGCCTCCTGAACCCCAGCATTGTCGGGAGACTGCTGCGCTGGTGTGGCTGGGCCTCCAGACCCCTGCCAGACAGTGCGAGGGTGGGAGGCTGCCACGCACACATGGCTGAACCCCCTGAAGCTCCCTGGGCTTTGCTGGAACGCTGGCCAAGGCAGCCAGAATGCTGCCGATGCCAGCCGGAATGGCATTCCGGCTCAAAAAAAAAACCCTGGCTGTATTTACTAACCTTGGTGTCAAGGCAAAGAGAGATGCATAATGATGCAAACATTGGTCAGTTATTTGTGTGGCACATATGTGTTTCTTTCTCCCACTGGTGCAAAAAAATAATTCCCTAACCTTTCCCTATGCTGGTCTTATGGGGACTGTTATTCCCAGTGTTTGTTGTTTAAAAAAGTTTCCTTCTGGCACGGTCATATTGTCAAATGCATACATATCCTTCTGAGCAAAGGAAGTATTTAGAGTTTTAAGAAAGACATGTGTAATATTTGTTCATGTCTTACAGCTCTCAAACATCTGCACAGAGTGTTAAAGCTGCAGTACTGCAGTCCTAAGCTCTGCTCATGACCTGAGTTCGATCCCTGGTGGTAGCTGGGTTTTCAGGTAGCCGGCTTGAGGTTAACTCAGCCTTCCATCCTTCTGAGGTCAGTAAAATGAGTGCCCAGGTTGCTGGGGGGAAAGTGTAGATGACTGGGGAAGGCAATGGCAAACTACCCCGTAAAAAGTCTGCCGTGAAAATGTTGTGAAAGCAACGTCACCCCAGAGTCAGAAATGACTGGTGCTTGCACAGAGGACCTTTCCTTTTCTATGTCAATTAAGTTTGGCCACCCCTGATCTACTCTGTCTTTTGCGTATGCAACTAAAACCCAGAGTTTCTGTGTCGTTGCATTTTAAAAACGTATTTTATAGGGTTTTTTGTCATTTGCGCCATTGTTATATCAATTGGTATATCCACATTGCTGGCTTTCTACCTCACTTCCCTGTTTCACTATTTCCACAAATGCGTATTCCAGGATTTCTGCCAAGTCCAGTTGAAAGTATGAAATATTGTAAAAGTCTGTGGCTGAGATTTAGGTTATTGTATCTAAGAACAGTGGCACTAGCTAAAAGGCAGAAAAAAAGGATAGCACAGAATAAAACAAGCTGGAGAAAATCCAGAAGCACCTCTGAGACTGTTATCTCACTGATCTAAACTGAACATTCTTGTTGATTGAATAAAAAAGGGAACTGTCATGGCTCATCCACAACGAGAAAAGCCAAAGCATTTTCATGCTTTCCCCCTGCAGCTCAAACCCCAAAAAGTGATTAATTCTTCATCAAAATATGAACCCAGTAAATAAATATGAATTCAGATAGGTTTAAACTATCAGGACACAGGGCAATGTCTATTTTGTCATTAGCCAGGGTTTGTTTTGTTGGAATTTCCTCCAAAACAACAGCAGCAGCAGAAGAAGAGGAGCAGGAGCTGGATTTATACCCTCCCTTCACTCAGAGCAGTTTAGGATTTCCTTCCCTTCCTCTCCCTACAACAGACACCCTATGCGGTAGATGGGGCTGAGAGAACTCTGAGAGAACTCCTCTTGAGAGAACAACTATGAGAGAACTATGACTGACTCAAGATCATCCAGTTGGCTACATGTGGAGGAGTGGGGAATCAAACCCAGTTCTCTAGATCAGAGTCCACCACTCTAACCACTACACCGAACTGGCTTTGAAATGGCAGAAGGGTGCTGTTGTTTTTTGCTAGCATGATTTTACTGATCCCTCCAACACATAACTACCACTGATTCATTGGAGTTGTTATATCTATGGCAAAAAAGCACATTCCTCAAGGATATCCGAAATAATATATTCCAGGCTGGAGTGACCAGAATGAAAGAATGTGTCAAAATTCCCTTGGCAGCAATGAACCAGAACTACTCCATGAACTCAATATTGCATGTAGACAAAAATGGATGGAAGCAACTGCAAATCTGGATTTCAGGCATTCTAGCAGGAAAGCCGGGAGGTTGTTGAAAAAACTAGGTGAAAGCCCACCTGTGCTCCGAGGAAATCCAGAGGTAACATCAAACCAGGTAGCTGTCCAACTGGTATCCCTATCCAAAGCTCCAAAGGACTGAGATTTTACAATCAAGATAAAAGAGAAAGTGTCATGCTTTGCGGGGGAGAGATGACAGAACTCTTTGAACACTCTCCCCTGCTGTGACTAAGTGG
Source organism: Heteronotia binoei (assembly GCF_032191835.1). NCBI lineage: Eukaryota > Metazoa > Chordata > Lepidosauria > Squamata > Gekkonidae > Heteronotia > Heteronotia binoei. The sequence goes on along the minus strand of NC_083243.1, from coordinate 113,305,763 downwards.
ACTGAAAATCTAGATAATTAGTATTCAGGGGGATTGTCCAATTGGTCTGCATACCCATTGTATCAACTTGGTTGTGTATTTTATATCATATACTTCCTGTGTGTAACTCTGCCATATGATAAATAATAAATGTAATAAATGGTCAGATTAGTACAATAATAAATAGATTTTTCCTGAGCTTAATCATTTGGTTTATTTCTCATTGTGAACTTTTGGAGGTGGGATGCCACTGTTTCTTACTAATTTTGCTGTTGTGCATTCTGAGCAGTAATGATCATAGTGATAGAACAAAATAGGAGTCAATTGCACCTTTAAGACCAACTTTGTTTTATTCAGAATGTAAGCTTTTGTGTGCATGCACACTTCAGACAAGGAATGAGGTACAGTAAGCAGAGCCACATATAGCTGGTGGGGTTTGGAATGCCAAGTGGTACAAAGTTAAAAAAACAACAGCAGAATGGTAAAATTAACAAATTCAGAAAACCTTTGATCTGGGTTGAATTACGTGAGAAACTATAAAACAGTAACATGTCAGAATGTGAGAATGCCTGTTAATTATTCTATTGCTAATAAACCTGGGTCAAAAAGAAGGCATTCTTTCCCAGAAGTTTTTCCTGTCCAACTAATTTACCTTTTAACATGTAACATAAATATATACATCATTCTAGTTTGCCATTAGGGAAAAAATACATTAAAATATAGTAGAAGATGGGTTTAATATATGTAATGGGATAAACAGCCAATATCCCTAGTTTGAGTATGTCAATACAAAAGCATTATTCTGATACACTATTCTGAAAGAGAAATCCATTGGAATACTGTGGATATATCGTCCTACTTGGTGAAAATGGGTTTAGCATATGTAATGAGATAAAAAAACAAAACAACATCTCTGTCTGTTCTTGAAGTTCTGAGAGTGGGTTTAGCATCTGTAATGAGATAAAAAAACCAATATCCCTGTTCAGTCCTGGGGAAGTGTTTGTTCCAAGTTTCATAATAATTTGTAATTCAGCAATTTCTCTCCCCATTCTGATCTTGAAGTTCCTTTGCAGTAAAACAGCTACTTTGAGGTCCCCCATTGAATGCTCAGGAAGGTTAAAATGTTCCCCCACAGCTTTCTCAGTTCTGTAATTCCTGATGTCATATTTGTGTCCATTTATCTTTTGGTGCAGGGTTTGTCCTGTTTGCCCTATGTAGAGAACTGAAGGGCATTGTTGGCATTTACTGACATACATAATGTTGGAAGATGAGCAAGTGAATGAGCCTAAGATGGTGTAGTTAATGCTGTTAGGTTCAGTGATTGTGTTGTCTGGGTGTATGTGGCACCAAAGTTGGCACCTGGATTTATTGCAAGTTCTGGTACCAGTGTCCATGCTCAGATGAGATGCTGTATTGTTGTGGGTGAGGAGTTGTTTGAGATTAGGGGGCTGTGTGAAAGAAAAGGTTTACCCCTCAGTACTTTTGAAAGAGAGCTGTCACTATTCAATAGAGGTTGTAAATTGTTGATGATACGTTGAACTGTTTTCAGTTGAGAGTTGTTTGTGACCACTATTGGTGTTCTGTTATTGTCTTTTTTGGGTTTGTCTTATAGCAGGTTTTCTCTGGGTATCATTCTGGCTTTGTTAATCTGTTTCCTGATTTCATCAGGTGGGTACTTTAGTTCCAAAAAGGTTTGTTGTAGATCCCTCAGGTGAGAATCTCTGTCAGCAGGATTGGAGCAAATGTGGCTGTAGCATAGAGCCTGGCTGTATACAATGGATTTTTTGGTATGTTTGGGATGGTAGCTGGAGGCATGCAGGTATGTTTGTCAGTCAGTAGGTTTCCGGTATAAGGTAGTGTCTATGCATTCATTGCGTATTTTAGCAGTGGTGTCCAGAAAATGTATTTCTTGCATAGACTGGTTCATTGTCAGGTTGATGGTGGGGTGGAAGTCATTGAATGCCTGGTGAAATGTATCCAGGACTTCTTTACCATGTGTCCAGACCATAAAAATGTCATCAATGTAACGCAGGCATAAGGTAGGTAGGAGTGGATGGGAGTCTAGGAAGCATTGCTCCATGTCAGCCATGAAGATGTTAGCATATTGTGGGGCCATGCAGCTGCCCATGGCTGTACCATTGATCTGTAGGAAAATCTGAAGTAGTTATGGGTGAGAACCAAATGGCACAGTTTGGTGGCAAAGTCAGCTGTTTTTATCAGAGATAATATTACTTACAACTTGTAATCCATCTTGGTGTGGGATGTTGGTATATAAAGATTCCACATTCATGATGGCTAAGATAGTGTTCTCTGAAAGGTTGTTCAAAGATTGTATTTTCCTCAGAAAATCTGTAGTATCACGAACATAACTGGGAGTACTGGTGGCATAAGGTCTTATATCCATATATCCAGATACCCCCTCAGTGATAGTGATAGGAGATTTAGATAGGTGTTTCTGTTGATACATCTTGCCACAGCCCAGTTATTTGAAGTTGAGAGATCTGATCATCTTTAATCCATACCATTTTCAGAGGGATAGCACTGCACTGTGTCTCTATTGACTTGTGTATTAGTAAGTGGAGATGATGTCGTTGAAGTATAAATTAGATAAATGGAAGGCCTGGAACAGATAGGGGCAGATTTGAAAATCCCATCTCACCCTTTAAAATATCTCCTATAATGCTCTAAGCCAGGGGTGGCCAACGGAAGCTCTCCAGATGTTTTTTTGCCTACAACTCCCATCAGCCCCAGCCATTGGCCATGCTGGCTGGGGCAGATGGGAGTTGTAGGCAAAAAACATCTGGAGAGCTACCGTTGGCCACCCCTGCTAAGCTCTCTGAGGTTTTAACAAGCTGATTTCGCCTCTCATCCCCCCCCCCCCCCTTTAATAACACTCACCTGTTCTCAGTATTCTGTCCCTTCTGGAGAATTTTCATTCTTCATCATGCCAGTTTTTGAAGGTTTTTTTTTCCCTTGTGGTCACACAGCCATATTTTTTGACACATCTGGAAAGTTCCCCAGTATATAGAAACTCTTAGTCAGAGTTCCGGGTTTTGGCATCTCGAGCTCGGTGGGATCTGTGGAGCTCATCTTCAGAGGCCCCCCAAACCAGTGGTAGGAGGGGTGCCACAGCTGTGGCATCTCGAGGGGGACCCTGGAGGGGTCTCCTGACAGCAAGGGGCTTTACAGGAGCCAGGGGAAAAGCGGCAGCTGGTCCCTGTTCCTCCTGTCCACTCTGATGCTCCGCCGCCACGGTCGCCATGATGGCAGCAAGAGGTGAATACCCAACTGCGTTCTTCTTCTAACAAGCTTTTAATACTTCATCAAGATCAAGACTTGGAAAGCTTTTGGACTTCCGGGGGAGGAAAATGCCGAGCTGAGCTGTCTCTCATAACGGGAGCAGGCTGGAACTTCTGTTCGGGGTAGTGGAAGGCAAATTAATGCCTACTGCCTACTTTTCTCAGTTAGAGAATAGTCCAAGACATGCTCAGAAAACTTTAAGGAAATTTACCTTGGCTAAAAGGGAGCCCTGGAGGGGACTTCTTTGAGGGGTCTCAGGAGAAGCTGCAGAAGTGCCCAGAGTCATTTATTTGACATACGCTCGTCAGGATCCTAACCTTCTTGGACATTGCTAAACATCTAAAGCTTTGAAAGACCAGTGGAAACTTGGATAATTGGAAGAAAAGGTACAGAAGATTATTTTTTCATTCCGGAGCTATTTATAGCTTAAAGGGACAAAGTTAAAAGGTGGGAAAAGAAAATATAGAGAGCTTGGAAGAAGAGGGAAAGAAGAGGTGAAATTTGGATTTTATGGATATAAAGGACAGTGTTAAAAACTGCTAAAAAGTGAGAAGGAATTTATTGTTTTGTCTACTTGTGGTTTTGGAAGTAAAAGCAACATCGTCATACTGGAACAGACCTGCAGCACATCTGAGAAAGACAGGAAATACATCAAGTATCGTGAGATCTCCTTGTGACTTTGTGGTAACAAAAACAGGAAGTAGTGAAAAGAAAACCTACTCTAGGAATATATACCATTGAGAAACATTGGCGGCCATTGCTGGGAGGCTAAATTATAAACATCGTTATAAAAAGAATTCGGGACAGTATAAATTGTTGGAATCAACTGAAAACAGGGTAAGAAGATAAGAACTATTGGTCATATTATTTGTGTGGTCCTCGGAAATTTTTAAAAGGGAAAAGAAATTGCAGGAAGTAATAAAAAGTTGCGGCCGCCATTTTGGAAAATTTAAAAACTTTAAAAATAAATACCTGGACTTTGGGAGCTCAGAGGATGGCGAAATTGGGCTTGCCGGTAAAGGGCAAGTCCTACTCTTTTGAATCTGATAGTCAAAATGAAAATCGGTGAGATCTAAAATTTTGTTGTTTTTTAAAGGGTTTAAAAGTTTTAAAATTTTATATCTTGGTCTAGAAAGCTCTGAGGAAGGTGAAACTAAGTTTATTATAAAAAGCAAGCCCTAATCTTTTGAACCTGACAGTTAAAGCCGAAATCTGTGAGGTTAAAATTTTTGGTGTTTTTAAACGTCTGAAGCCAAGCAGCCCCGAACAAGGGCTCTTTCATTGGAGAAGATGCAGGAACAATTGGACGCGATGGAAGCCAGAATGATGAGAGGGGTAAGGAAGATGATAGATGAATCGAAAGAAGAAATTATTGCAGAGATTAAAAAGGATATGGAAGATCTCAGAAAGGAAACTGGGGAAACATCTAAGAAAGTGCAGGAAGTAGAAGGAAAAATGAAAGTATATGATTCCACCTTGTTGAAAATTCAAGAAAAAGTGACAATCCATGATTGCAAATTGATGGAAACTCAGATACGTCTGAGAGGAGTACCTGAAGTGGAGGATGGTGACTTGAAAGGATATATAATAAAAATAATTGCAGAATTTTTAGATGAAAATCCTGAAGAGACTAAAAATATGTATGACTATATGTACAGAGTGAATTCACTTTTTGCCAAGAAAAATAATCTACCAAGAGATGTTGTTATAAGATATATGACAAAGGAAATGGTGGGAAGGATCATGAATAAAAATTTTGAAAAGGCACTGATAGTGGGAGGCAGTAAAGTGAGAATCATGAAGGAGTTGCCAAGGCAAGTGATAAACAATAGGAGAACATATAAAAATCTGACAGAAAAATTGAGGGACAATGGCACGAGGTTCAGATGGATTATACCTGAAGGTTTGAGCTTTGAACTCCAGGGGAAAAGAGTCACACTCACAAATGCTCAGGAGTTGCTAGATTTTTTGAAGAAAATAAAGAATTTGCACCATGATGGATTACAAATTATTGTCTTGGAATATTAATGGACTAAATTCACCACAAAAAAGAAGGGCAACATTTCTTTGGATTAAGAAACAAAACTGTAATATAATATGTTTGCAAGAAGTACATATTAAACAAAAGGATTATAAATTTTTATGGAATAAACAATTGAGAGTAGAATTTTTTTCACTAGCTGAACAGAAGAAAAGAGGAGTGGTTTTATATATCAAACAAGAATTGGAGCCAAAATTAGTGTTTAAAGATAAGGATGGAAGATTTGTAGCAGCGGAGACAATATTAAATGGGGAAAAAACGTTGTTATTGGGATTGTATGCGCCTAATGGTGCAAAGGATGCTTTTTTCAAAGACATTACCCAACAATTTGATGAACTGACCCATGATCAAGTTTTGTTAATAGGAGACTTCAGTGGAACAGTTAAGAACTCATTGGATAGATCTGGAGGGGAAAAAAATGATGGGAAAGAAGGGAAATTGCCAAAGTCTTTCTTTGAATTGGCTAAACAAGAAAATTTAGAAGATATATGGAGGAAATTTAACCCTGAAGTGCGGGACTATACTTTTTTTTCAGCAAGACACAAAACTTTTTCTAGAATTGACATGCTGTGGGGAACTAAAGACTTAAGTCTTATAACAAAGAAGATAGAGATTTTACCTAAAATAGGGGCTGACCATAACCCAATAATGTGGATTACAAAATTGTCCAAGAAATTGAGAAGATGGAGACTGAATAAAGATTTGCTACAGAATAAAGAAACAGTGACATATCTAGAAAAAGAAACTAAAGCCTTTTTCCAAGTGAATGATAAAGAAGATATTGATTTTCAGACGGTCTGGGATGCTTATAAAGCAGGAATGAGAGGAGTGTTGATTACTTTGAATAATAAAGACAAGAGAAGAAAAGAAAAACAGTTGTTGGGCATTCAAAATGAAATAAAGAAAAAGGAAGGGGAGTTGAGAAAAAGACCAGGGAAAAAGAAAATTTTAAGGGAAATTACAATACTACAAACTCAATTGAGACATTTGTTGAATAAAGAAGTGGAATGGAGTTTGAAAAGACTTCAGCAGAAATCCTTTGAGGGAGCAAATAAACCGGGAAAGTATTTGGCTTGGCAATTGAAGAAAAAGAGAGAAAATAGAATTATTAACAGAATTGTGGTAGATGGAAGAGAAGTGGTTACTCAAGAGGTAATAAAAAGAGAATTTTTCAAGTACTATGCCAAACTGTTTAAAGGTGTTAAAATAAAGAAAGAGAAGATGGATGAATATTTACAAAAGTTAAAAATAGAGCCCCTAACTGAAAATATGAGAAAAGTTTTGAATGATCCAATTGAAAAGATAGAAATTGAAGCAGCAATCAACGCAATGAAAAATGGAAAAGCTCCTGGGCCAGATGGATATACAGCTGAATATTTTAAAACTTTTAAGGATGAATTAATACCAAAATTGCAGAAGTTGATGAATATAGTAAGAATAAAAGGGAAAGTACCAAATACATGGAAAGAAGCTGCTTTTCTCTTTTGTATGTACTGAAGATGAATAGCTTGAATTTATATCATAAGCAATAGAATTAGGGTTGCCAAGTCCAATTCAAAAAATATCTGGGGACTTTGGGGGTGGAGCCAGGAGACATTGGGGTGGAGCCAAGATCAAGGCTGTGACAAGCATAATTGAACTCCAAAGGGGGTTCTGGCCATGACATTTAAAGAGACGGCACACCTTTTCAATTCCTTCCTTCCATAGGAAATCATGAAGGATAGGGGCACCTTTTGCAAACTTCCCCCCCCTCCAAGACTTTGAAGAAACCTCATCCCCACCCACCGTGCACCAAGCAGTTGCCGGCAAAGGGGCGGAATAGGCGGCGGGCAGCAGCGAGGCTGGCAGCAGAGAAGGCATCGCTGTGGGGAAAAGAAGCCTGCCGGAGTCCACACCGTCTGGCAGAGCGGGAGGCAACTCAGCTCTCGGCTGCCCTCACGGCCTTCCTCCACCCCGTCGTGCAGGCCGGGCGTGGTCCCCTCAGAGCTCCTCCTCTGCCACTCGCTGCCTGCCTCTTTCCAGCTGCCAACCCACCAAGGCTGAGGGGGGCAGGCTGCGGAGCTGCTTGTCCCCCCCGCCGCCGCCCCCAATCTCTGATTTTACCTCTGAGGCGGATGCGTGTTTCGCATGCTGTGCTTCGCCAGAGCAGCTGCTGTGACCCTCCCTGCCAGATCCTTTAAGGGAAGCCCAGGACCTCTTGGTGCAGCTTGTCCCCACTTCCTTCCTTCCCTCCCACGTGCTGCTGTGCTGCTGCCGCGGCAGCCTGGAGATCTCATCCTCTCGCAGCCCTTCCAAATTACAGGCCCTGTGCCCAGGGACAGGAAATGTGCCTTTGCAGCCAATGGGTGACAATGATCCATCAGGGGTGACAGGCCCAGCTTCCAGAAAGCCTCCCGCCTCCCCAGTGGGACCACAGAACCGTTGCAATGATTGAATCCAGCAGGCAGGAAAGAAGCAGCCTCATCTGTCTCAGAGCCAAGCCTGCGTGTCTGAAATGGCTAATAGGGATGTTTTCTAATGAAGCCCATGGAAAGAGACCCCCTCCCTCCCTCCCTCCCTCGAAAGGGCCCTCCAGGTGGACGGACAAAGGCAGGACTTCTTATCAGGTCCCTGGCGGGGAGGGAGAGGGGAGCAGCTGCGCTGCTGCCGTGCAGCCTCTTCTCCGCTTCACTGTAGCTGCTCCTCCAGGATGGGCTCAGCCTGAGCCCATCTCGGAAGAGCAGCTACGGTGAAGCGGAGAAGAGGCGGCAGCCGCGCAGCGGCGTCGCCTGCTCCAAGATGGGGCGGGTCGCCATGCTCCTTGGCGCTGTTTCCCCCCTCCCCCCGCTTCCGTTTTTTGGGGGGGCGGGGGAAGAGGCTATGAAACCTGGAGTCCCCTGCCAGGGCGGGAGGTTTGGGAAGCCTAAATAGAATACTTTAAAGTATATAACAAAATAATAAGACTATAGAATTTAATGGTTATATTGGGTTAAAATTCAAAGACTTGCAGGTAGAAAGAATTTGGTATTATGCTTTGAGGTAGAAATGTAACTGATATATCTGCTGCTTTTTTCTGTCTATTGTTTTTCTATCTTGTCCCCCCCCTTTTCTTCTTTTTTTGCTTCTGTATCCCAGCATTATTCTTTCTTTTTATACCCAAATTTAATAAAAAAGTGAAATGTTAAAAATTCTTAGTCTGTGGATGGTCCTATTGTGTGACAACTGCATTAGGACTGCCAGCCTCCTGGTGGGACCTGGAGTTCTCCCAGAACTGATCTCCAGACTACAGAGATCAGTTTCCCTGGAGAAAATGGCTGCTTTAGAGGGTAGACTCTTTGCCAACACATTCTTGCCAAGAAATCTTCTCAGGTACCACAGCTACACCTCTAGGAATCCCCCCAAATTGGAGTTGGCAACTCTAATTTGCATGATGAGCAGCCAATTTATTAGCTATAGTAATGTGCATTAAATGACATAGATAGGGTTGCCAGGTCTGTGTTGGAAAATACTGGAGACTTTGGGGGTGGATCTGGGGAGGGCAGGGTTTGAGAAGGTGAGGGGCCTTAAAATGGTAAATGCAATAAAGTCCACCCTTTAAAGCAGTCATTTCTTCCAGGGGAGCTGATCTCTGCCAGTTGGAGATCAGTTGTAAATGCAGGAGATCTCCAGGCTCCACCTGGAAGCTGTAGTAAACAGATACAAAACTGTGGAAAATAACGCAAGAAAATAAATGATACTGAAAAAACTATGATGCAACTTTAAACTGAAACAGCACATAGAGCAAAGCTCTTAAAAATTCTAATGAATAAATGCAAAAGCAAACTCTACAGTATAGCAAACAATAAATCCAAGTCATAAATCTCTAAACTTCACAACTCCTACAACATTAATAGTCCATATCTGTGTGCATGTCCGTTTCCAGCTTCCAAGGCTTCAAAGACAATCCAGCCACTGCAACACAGTAAATTAAAGTGCTAATGCTCATAACAATTCCATAGCCATTCAAACACAAGGTACTTAGAAAAGTTCTTTCATTTCTCCAATGAGCCGAAATAAAGGCTTCTCATATTAGATGAAATTTCAAAAAAATTTCAGAAAAAAAGCCTCTGACGGGAACATGCATGTGTTGCCGTTTCTGACAAACCCTTAATCAAAGAGGCATCTCCCACTTGTCAGCTTATCCACGGACCACTCACACAGCACTAGGCATGGAAAATTTTGAAATTTACTACTCCTTACTGTGGTGCTCTAGGTTACTCCAACTGGAGGTTGGCTACCCTAGTAGACCTTAGGAAGGATCAGACAATCTTCAAGATTGCTTCATCATACACCTTAGTTTAGACATATATGGGATGAGGATATATAATGGGGGAAAGGATGAAAATTACCAAGAGGGTAAAATTGCTCATCTTAGTACAATTATTGTATCCCCCATAACATAGTTCACTAGTCTTAGCCTTTTGTGTATTTGCATGTGTAAAAATACAGTGACTGATACTGCTGGGAATGAGGTGCTATGAACATATTAGACAGTTGCAAAACACTTTACCCTTTCATTTCAGGGCAGTGCTATAAAGTGATTATGAATAGTGTCAACTTCCAGTTATGGGCATGGCTGGCCCTGCCACTAGGCAAACTAGGCAACTGCCTAGGGTGCTGGCCTTATGGGGGTGAAAAATTGATGTGTGACTCAGTGATGTTATCAGTGCAAGGATGGCACTAGAAGTCAGCCTTGCCTGGGGTGCCAGACAGTCTAGGGCCAGCCCTGGTTATGGGATGATCTCTCCCCTGCATACAGTATGAAATGTAAAAGAGTTATGTTGGCAGTCATCATACTCCAAAGTCAGATTTGCAAAGGAAGTCTGATCTTTCCATTAATTGTAAGGAACCTGGTTTAAAGTAGCTTTCAACTCACTGGTTTCTTTTCTATACAATACATTTTATGACTGATTAGAAAAATTATTTCCGTCCTGGAAATGTCCCTGCCAGCCCTAACATATCCAAGATTTGTACAAAACCATTGAGGATTCTGAGCTCCTTTTTTAAAAAATCCCTTTAAATACTGTTTGCAAATACTTTGTTATGATCTGTTGCTATTTGTGCTGTATGTTTAGTCATGTGTTGCTGAAAACTGCTGCCAAATTGGATGGCTGGAATTCTTATGAAGGCAGAAAACTCTTTAGTGCTCTTACTGGAATTAGCTTGCAGGAAAATAAACATCCACAGGAAATCCCCGGCACATGCCAGATCGAGTCCTGCCCTGTGGCAAAAGGCACGCACCATGGGAAGACATACTTTCTTGATTAGAATGTCCAGTGTTCAAAATAATGGCCAATGCCTATGTACATAGATTTGTTTATCACATTTGTGTACATTTATTCTCACAACAATCACGTAAGGTAATTTAGGAAGAGAGATAATGAATGACTTGTTCAAGTCAACCAAATGAAATCCATAAGTGAGCAGAGACTTGAACCTGGGCCTCTCAGTCTAAGTTTAACACTCTAGCCACAACACTACAATTGTGTTCTGAAAAGCGGCCAGTAGTTATCTGAATGTGCACAGCTAAGGAGGCACTGGAGCCACCATGGAGGGGCTCCTACTTCCCCCATCTGAAGCAGAGAGTGCTATTGGCCCCAGTGGATGGCAGCACATGCAGCACCCCATGAGGCAAACCCTTCTCCCCTCTGACATTGTTCCAGCCAGAATCAGGCCCCTACTGCACTTCTAACAGTGCAATGCCCAGCTGGAGAACTGAATGTGCTCAGGAAGCCAAATACTAGCCAATATGCTGGCATATCTTGGAAATATGCCACCATACACAGGGCTTGTGTCAGTGCAGCACCCTGGAGATTCTATACCAGTCCTATCCATCAGCCATTCCTGCTGTGACAGCCCATTGGTGGGCCAGCAGCATAGGCCTTTCCAGCAGTGTTGAAGTGGGTGGTGGTGGGAATTAGTCAGTGGGATGGTGGGGGGGGGGGGAGTTAGTAATCTCCCTAAACTTTTCCAGCCTGAGATTGCCCCTGCCATCAGTGGTTATGCTATCAAAAAAGTTATGCTATCAAAAAAGATGGCATTGTCCTCAGGCACTCATTCAAAGCAAAAATCCAACCGTCCCCCCACTGATGCAACCCTTGCCAAAAGACCTGGCAGTGCATAGGATGCCAACTACAGCCAAACCCAATCACTTCCCTCCCCTGCACTGAATCATCGCCCCCTCAGTCCTGCACAAACTCCTGCCAGGATACCCCGTATCTCATTAGGTGGGGCATATGGCATGGGACTCTGTTTCAGAGCTCCCTGCTGTGCAGATTTAGCACATGTGACATTCCACTTTAGTGGTGAGTGAGCACTTAGCACCACTGCAGAAGCACTTGGTGCTAACACCCAAGGGGCAGAGTAAAATCCACGCCATGTGTCTAACATGCCACACTGCAGAACCCTAACAGATATCCCCACTCCGGAGGCTGAACTAGAAGGGAAACCATGCACTGACAGGTGAGCAAGGGCCAGGAATCTGCCTCCCCAAATCCATCTTTCCCATTCCCCTCATATGAGGACAAACAGCCCCCCCCCCAAAAAAAAACGCCAGCTTACACAAATGAGACAGTTGGAGTGCTTATTCATTATTCATTATTTATTATAACATTTTTTATCCCACCATTGGCTTTTCATTCAAGATACCTTATAATAATAGCTTTTTTAAAAAAATCCCAGCTACAGCCAAAGATAAAATAACAGATCTCTAATCCAGGGGTGGCCAAACTTGCTTAACATAAGAGCCACATAGAATAAACATCAGATGTTTGAGAGCCATAAGATATGATCATCAGATGTTTGCGAGCCACAAGGAAGGAAGGAAGGAAGGAAGGAAGGAAGGAAGGAAGGAAGGAAGGAAGGAAGGAAGGAAGGAAGGAAGGAAGGAAGGAAGGAAGGAAGGAAGGAAGGAAAATAGATGGGGAGGGAGGGAGAGATGGAAAGAAAGCAACTTTACCTTTAAATGCATTATCCAAGATGCCGGCTGGCTTGGCTTGGATAAGTGATTTAAAGAGATAAATGCCTTCTGCAAGCCGGCTGACGGGGTGGTGGGGGATTCAAGAGCCACATAATATGTGCAAAAGAGTCACAAGTGGCTCCTGAGCCACAGTTTGGCCACCCCTGCTCTAATCCTTCCCATTTTAAAAGATGTCTGCTATTCAAACCCCCATGACCCCGGGTGCAACTCTCCACAGGCACCAATGCTATACTGGACAAAGGGAGTTGGCAACATTTCTCCTTGGACCCCTTCATGATTTGCAGTTTTATAAAATCTGGCTTGTTCCACAACAGTGTCCTCTTCTGTTTGTTCATGAGCATATGAGACTACCCCCATACCTGTAGTAGCGGGGGTGAGCCCACACTTAAGTCCTCCCCCCCCTCCCTCCACACACTGCTGGTTGTCAGGAGTTGTGGGTTTTAGCCTGGCCTATGACTTTTTGGTTTTGGCCTTTTGGTTTGTACTTTTCCAAAGCAAGGGTGTGTGTGACTTGGAGCAGGGCTGTTTGTGTGTGGACAGCACTTTTGCTGCTACTCTGTCCCTAGCCCTGGAAGGGGGAGCTCATCCTGTCTGCCACAGGGGTGGCCATTCCCTCTGGGCTGGGGAGAAGGCATCTCAGACCACAGGCCTCTGATGAAATGCTGTTGTTGCAAGGTCTTTCCTCCCTGTCTGGTGCTCTCAGTGTAGGAGTGGGAGTGGTTTTGAGGGGCAGTGGCCAGAATGGCAGCTGGTGATTGGCTGCCCCAGTGTGTGCCACTCATAGAGGTGTCATTGGCTGCCCAGTGAGTGTTCAGTGGATGTTGCTGGGCTTGCTATGGACTCTGGTGTGCTTGCTATGCTGTTGTCCATTCCTAGCAGAGGCCGTGCACTGTTTTCCACTGCAGAATGTGGAATGACCAAATGGTAGAATGACCAAATGACCAAAGGGTGTGGACTTGTGGCACCATGATTCTTTTTGCTAGAGACCTCCATCTGGGCAACACTCAGGACTGCATTTCCTATTGAGTTGCCACAGAGAACTGATAGTTGCCATCCTGTTGCAGGGACAACATGTTAAACAAACCTATACATCAGAATGAACAGTTGGGATTGCAATACATTATAATAAACATGTTTGGATTGTTTGTTATTAAGAACTGTAACCTCATGACTCATTCGCTTGACTGTTCATGTCGGTCCTAATGTAGTTCAAGTAAGGAAGCTTAGCTTCATGGGAAAAGCAACAAATGTCTTTGAGGTTTTATGTTTAAATAAAATCCATACAGATTCACTTTGCTCTTGTGCCCAGTGGCATTCATTGAGTAGGTGAACAAGCAGAATGTCCAGGAGCTAATGATGACTGAGCACCTTGTGGCAAGAAATCCCCCTTTCATAGCCTTCTACAGAATCACAAACTATTAAGAGAACCTGCAGTATGGGGGTGGGAGGAGAGAGCTGAATAACATCCTGCTGTAAAAGTGGAAAGTAAGAGTTCAAGAAAACACTCTCTGTTCTATACAACAGAAATGGAGGTGAAAGAATGGAACTGCAGCTCTGGAAAGAAAATGACTTTGCTTAACTTGGCTTCTGTAGTCACCAAATAGGATAGTCAAAACTAGCACTATCTTATGTCATTTAAGTCTGCAAAAATCTGAGTAGCATGGACAGCTTCAAAATGGGGCAAGTAACTCCCCCCGAGGCCACTTCAGTTCAGGAAAACAGGAAGAGGGGGAAACAAGAGCCTCTCCTCTGCTCATTCTATGGTCCCAAGCCAAACTGAGCCCTATGGGTCTTTAAAATGATGTCTCCCATGGCAACTGTGTGAGTACAATGAAAGCAAGTGGGGTCCATAGAATGGGTACAAAACTTAATTTCTCCCTCAAGTTTTGTGTAGGCATGGTGACTAAAGAGCAGCCTGGTTCAGAGCAAGGACTTTTCTGCATGCTTGATTTACCCTTGATTTTGTTAGCAGTTGATCCACAAGCACTGAAATTTGGGCATGGGCCTTCCACACAATTGCATTCCTTCTGCATTTTCACAATTTTGGCATCAGTTTATTTTCTTATGCACATATCTTCAATGATGAGGACTGCTGTCATCATCAGTGATATCAACAGTGGAAATACAGCAAACCCCCCCCCCCCCTTTATAATACTGGCACTAAAATATTGATATATCACTAGAGCAGGGGTGGCTAAACTTGCTTAATGTAAGAGCCATGAAGAATAAATGTCAGATGTCTGAGAACAACAAGACATGAACGTCAGATGCCTGAGAGCCATGAGAAGGAAGGAAGGAAGGAAGGAAGGAAGGAAGGAAGGAAGGAAGGAAGGAAGGAAGGAAGGAAGGAAGGAAGGAAGGAAGGAAGGAAGGAAGGAAGGAAGGAAGGAAGGAAGCAACTTTAATTTTGAATGCATTCTCCAAGCTTGCAGAGAGAACCCAGCTGTGTGCAGACACTGGTGATTTAAGAGGGTTCTACAAAGCCCTGAAGGCAGTGTATGGCCCATCATATCAGGCTCAGAGTCCCTTGCGTAGTGCAGACGGCCAAGTGCTCCTCACAGACAAGGCATCCATACTGAACCGGTGGTCGGAGTATTTTCAGGTTCTCTTCAATGCCAACCGCGTAGTTCAAGATTCAGCAATCCACTTCACCCCACTTCAACCAGTGAAAACAGAGTTGGATGAGATCCCCACCCTAGAAGAGACTGTTAAAGCCATCAAGCAACTGAAAAGTGGCAAGGCAGCGGGAGTTGATGGAATCCCACCAGAGATCTGGAAGCATGGGGGCACAGTACTACATAGCACACCACAAAGTACTTGTCACCTGCTGGGAACAAGGCAAACTACCACAGGACTTTCGCGATGCAATCATCATCACTCTACACAAGAACAAAGGGGAAAAGTCAGACTGCTCCAACTACCGGGGGATAATCCTGCTCTCCATCACAGGCAAAATCCTTGCCAGAATACTCCTGAACAGACTGGTGCCCACCATTGCAGAAGAACTCCTCCCAGAGAGCCAGTGTGGCTTCAGAGCTAACAGGAGCACCACCGACATGGTATTTGTTCTCAGGCAGCTCAAAGAGAAATGCAGGGAACAGAACAAGGGTCTATATGTGACTTTTGTCGACCTTACCAAAGCTTTCGATACTGTTAGCAGGAGAGGCCTGTGGCAAATCTTGGAACGTTTAGGATGTCCCCCAAGGTTCCTCAGCATGATCATCCAGCTACATGAAGACCAGCGAGGCCAAGTCAGACACTGCAACGACCTCTCGGAGCCCTTCCCAATAGGCACAGGTGTAAAGCAAGGCTGCGTTCTCGCGCCAACTCTCTTTACGATCTTCTTTAGCATGATGCTTCAAAGAGCCGCAGTAGATCTAGATGATGACAATGGTGTCTACATCCACTATCGCACCGATGGCAGCCTGTTCAACCTGAGGCGACTAAAGGCTCACTCCAAGACAATGGAAAAACTTATCCGCGAGCTACTGTTTGCTGATGATGCTGCACTCGTCTCCCACTCGGTATCAGCTCTGCAGCATATGACGTCCTGCTTTGCAGAGGCTGCCAAGCTATTCAGCCTAGAAATTAGTCTGAAGAAGACAGAAGTTCTCCACCAGCCTGCACCCCAGGAAGATTATCACCCTCCCTGCATCACTGTGGGTGAATCAGTTCTCAAGACAGTCCAGCAGTTCAGCTACCTGGGGTGCATCATCTCCGTAGATGCCAAGATCGACAAGGAGATTGACAACAGGCTGGCAAAGGCAAATTGTGCATTTGGCCGACTGCACAAAAGAGTGTGGAGCAACAAGCATCTGAAAAAAGGCACAAAGATCAATGTTTACAAAGCAGTTGTGATGACAACCCTCATCTACGGCTCCGAATCGTGGGTTTTATACCATCATCACCTGTGACTCCTTGAGCGCTTTCATCAGCGCTGCCTTCGCACCATCCTCAACATCCACTGGAGTGACTTTGTGACCAACACTGAAGTCCTCAAGAGGGCGGAGGTTACAAGCATCGAGGCACTGCTGTTGAAGACGCAGCTGCGCTGGGAAGGGCATATTTCTAGGATGGAAAACCACCGCCTTCCCAAGATTGCTCTGTATGGCGAACTTTCCACCGGCCATCGAAATAGAGGGGCACCAAAGAAGAGGTACAAGGACTCCTTGAAGAAATCCCTTGGCACCTGTCGCATCAGCCATCACCAGTGGTCTGACCTAGCCTCAGATCGCAAAGCATGGAGGCACACCATCCACCAGGCTGTCTCTTCCTTTGAGAACACACGCATAGCTGGTCTTGAGGACAAAAGGAGATTGAGGAAGAATCGCACAGCTACAGCACCAATCCCAAATCAGACTTTTCCCTGCAGCCACTGTGGCCGGATCTGCCTGTCCCGCATTGGTCTTGTCAGCCACCAGCGAGCCTGCAGCAGACGTGGACTACTGCACCCTTCTTAAATCTTCGTTTGCGAAGTCAAGCCGAAAGAGAGAGCATGGGGATTCTCTGCTATGTTATCGGCCACTGTGAGAAATGGGAAGGAGTCACATGATCTCAAAGTATGGGGTACCATGTTGAGCATACAGAATGCATGATAGAACCCACTGACACTGCCATTGCAAGCTATGATAGTTGGCAATGTGTGTGCATGCCTGTGCAAAGTCAGCTGCAACTCCAGCAGGCTTTGCACAGGACTGCAATTTCTATGGGAGAGGAGTCTTCTGGAAGGAGCTCTGGAGAACGTTTTTGTCTTTTGCCACTAAATTGAAGGGGAGGGAGTATTTTGACCAATGAATTTGTGCAGCTGCATAGTAATGCTAATTTCTTGTCCATCTGTGCAAATTTGCATAATTTGCTCTTTGTGATTCTCTAAATTGATCCTGCACAGTGGTTATAATCTTGGCAGTTTTTTAGAGCCTGTCCTGTGCAGATTACACTCCAAATAGATCAATCCCAAATGAGTCTTAAATTTGGCAGTTTGCAGAAGATCTACGTGGCTCAGCCACCATTTTAATGCTAGACTTCCAGATACTGTCAAAATTTTGTTTCCTAAAGCATTAAAGGCAAAATCTTTGCAAAGCTTTAGGCTTCCCATCCCAGTGACTCTCTCTCTTTATATCTCATGTCAATTTCATTCCATGCAGATGACCCCCCCCCCCCCTTATTTTGTTTGCATGTAGCATTGAGATCTCTCTCTTTTTGCACTGGGAATGCTGCCATCAGCCTCTTTTCCAATCCCCCTTTCAAGTCAGTGCCAGCAGAGAGCTAAACCTTGTGCAGTTCCTTTTAAACTTCCACTCTCCACATTGTTTTTTTATTCAGTGACCCAAGACTAGCAATAGTCTCATATCACTAGACTCATGCTGCTTGTAAAAAATAAACAAATAAAAGATTTTATAACGAGGGGTTAACGGAGCTTATACACTGATGAAGGGAGGAGGATGGCAGAAGGTGCAAAGTGGGCAGAACAACCTCAATATGAGTGGAGGAGTGACCTTCAAAAGAACTGGGGGAGGGGCAGAATGTGTGGGAATCTGTACACTTTTAAATTACTTTGGCTTGCAAGTAAAACAAGGGGAAAATTGGCACAAAACACTCTCAGAAAAAACAGAGAGAAACAGTTACCAAAAAATGAACTGAGAGCTGAAGGAAGGAAAATCAATGCAGAACAACAAAGAAAACTCAACAGACATGCAGGGTGAAAGTGAAAGAAGGTCCCCTGTTATGCTACTGTGCCTGGTCCACACACCACTGGGCCTGGCCCAGGCCAGCCACCAGAACCACCTCCTGGGAAAGGATGCCATGGGAGGGAAACCTGACCACAGGGAGGAAGATAAAGTTAGCTTGGCTGGTAGGTGGAAAGAGAAGGAAGCAAGAAGAAGGGAGGCTAGGGAGACTGACATGAAGTGGAAAGAGGAAACAGTGGGGGAACAGAAATGAGATGTCCCCTGCAAGTTGCCTACTTGTAATAATAAAAATTTTCTTGATAGCAATTGATATATTTTGCTTCCAAATCCAAATTCTATTTCAAATTACAGGATGGAGAGGAATTACTCACTTTCTTTGTTAATAACAAGCCAGGTGTCCCAGCCAAACCATGTCAGGACTCAACCAAGGCCCCCCTTTGCCCCCCCCAACAGCCCTCAAGGAGACCCCAGAGCACTTACTGGACATCATAGTGGCTCATCAGAGACGTGGGTAGCCAGGCAGACCCCCCACCATAACCCCCAGACAGACAACGCCACTGCATTGGTAGCAAACTCCCTGACAGCCCCCCCCAAGCTCACATGTGATGAGTGAAAGCCGGGTGCACCTGCCTTTTATCCCAAGCTTGAGCCTGCTGCTGGGCAACCAGTGGCCTGGTGTAAGGCCTCACATCTGGGCCAAATGAGCAGGCACTGGCATTTAAATGTATTTAAATTTAAATCTACTTCTGAACTGCAAGATGAGAAATGGGTAGCTTCTTCCAACTACTCATCCCCTGGCACTGTGGTCTGTCCAGCTCAGTGTAATAAGCAGGACTCTAGAGCTACCACATAGCAGCCAGAGGACTGGATGACAGGACTGCAGGGAGACAGGGGAGGAATAACTGCTTCATCTTCTTCATAGCAGATGTAAAGATAATGGAAGAATAGCAGGATTCCAAGTTTAATTCAAAACCTGGAGCAGCACTTCTCACTGCGGTTTAGCCAACCCTGGGGTGGTCTAAAAAGGTATTCCAGGGGATCTGCATGTCCTTTGTAAGGATGAACTCTTCTTATGCCATGTGACTAATGTGAAATGGAGCCATCTTCAGTTTCCTAGCAATGGGAGCAGGGACTCCCTGATACAGAGGTAAGACACAACATCAGCTCTTCCTCTTTAATGGGTCAGGTGCTTATAGAGCTATCACAATGAGCAGTCAACTCTCTGTTACCTCAAGCACTAGCCAAAAAACAAACTGACTCACTGTTGCAGTGGTTCAGGCCTAGGAATTCTAAGAGACTGTCATCAAGGAGGTACAGTCCTAATACAGTCATCATAGTCACCTCTGAATATATAATTGAACTAGTTGTCACTCTGTTTCTAGCACATAGGATTTCAGCCTGAGGAGAGAGATATAAATCTTTATCTATGGACAGTAATAGCCAATGGCTGTTTTCAATTGAATGCCAGATGTTCAGGTTTGTCTGATGCTGGTTTTATTTCCCCATATGTCTATGAACAACTCTAACGGTTTTCCCAGATCCTTCCCCACTCCTATTCAACTAACCTCTAGCTCAGGGTCCCCAACTTTTTTGAGCCAGCAGGTAACTTTGGAATTCTGACAAGAGTGTGGTGGGTGCAGCTCCAAAATGGTTGCCACAGCTTACTATCTGTCACACAGTGAAGATCTTTATGCTGTAGTGGCAGCTGGTGCCAAAGCATATATTTTTTAAAAAAAATTGCTCTGCCAATCACATCTCTAATGCCCAATTAGAAGCCTTGCTGGACAAAAGTCCCACCTGTTCCCCATTTCTAAAAACAATTGAAAGGTACCAGGAAAAGTATAGGTCGGTGCTGTGGTGTCCACCAGCACTAGTGGCCACCCATATCCCTCCCCTGCTGAGAGATCAGCAGGAGCACATGGCCATCTATCAGCTGGAAGGCCCTTAAAATCTTGCATGAGGGGAGGGGAGGTGGGTTGTCAGCTGCACACCTGAACTCCAAGCAGTGAATTTGCCACACGGAATTCAGGCTTGTATAGCACCTGTTTGCAAAAACCATACTTATAAACCTATGGATATACATAGAATATTATTTCAGAAATAAACCCAATGGATTTTCTATCTCAATACAGTAGAACCTGGAGGTCTCAATCCATCATGTGGGCTGTCTTGTTTTATTTGAAGATGATATGCTTATCTGTTTTATATATACATTTGGTCCATGATGAAATATCTGTAGATTGTACCTTTAAATGGCTAATATGTAACACCTGGTTGGCCCTGTTTTAACTTCACAAGCAAAGCACACTATAGCAGGGAACATAGTCTGTGCAGCACAAAGCCAGCTAGAAAGCCAGACTGTGACAAAAAGACTAATCCTCTAGAAGCATTATAACATTTATCAAGTAGGATAAACATTAATGCATAATGCAAACACATAAGAATATTACATAATGCAGCAACACATTACCATCCTACAGGTAGAAAGAAATAGTTTAAAAAAATAAGTCCCAAGCACTCCAAAACATTATTATAATCCAATGTCTCTCTACTAATAGGTGTTTGCTGACTTCTCTGGACCTGGAGACTCTTTTCCCAAAGTTGGGGTGGAGGAACCTTTAGCTTGACTATAGTTTCGTCAAGAGCCCTGATTCACCCTGCTATACAGTCTCCTTGAAAATGTTTACATTCATTTCAAAGTGGAACAAGATAAAGCCTTGAAGAACAAGGAGCCGAGTAGAAGAATGTGTATTGCAATAATATTTGAAAACAGGAATGAAAGACCCTTAACAGAATGCTTATTTGTCACTTTGAATAATTTTATATTTTCTTTGGAGGTCTAAACTGAGCAAAACCTTAACTTTGCACTTTAAAACGATTTCTCTTTGAACAGAGAACAGGCAGGAGGGGAGAAGTCAATTCAATTGCTTTCCAGCCTCACCTGAGCCACCTTTTTATAATGCTAATAAATCTACCTGGAGACAATGGGATGGTGCAGTTCCCTCACCTCAAGAAGGGAACAGAGATTTGGAGGAATTAAATACTGTAAAGACTTCAGGAACAAACTGCTGGAAACTTCAGGAAATGCCTCTTTAACTTGGCCTGACTTGTTCAGTGGAAAAAGATACAGAAATAATAAAACTCCTGGGAGCAAGGAAGAGGAGTCTCATTTTGTGATGGTTTCATTAAGGCAAATAGAACTCTTAACTGAGATCTGTAGAGGCAGCACATTGCCATGTGCTGGCCTGCACACCTGAAGGAGGCTTGAAGAGAATGGAACTCCTGTAAAACATCTGCACTTGCTAAGCTAAGGAGTCTGCCGTATATTTAACATCTACTAGGGTATGTATAGAGGGAGGGACAGAAGAAACATGTTTTTGTCAGTGTATGTGCAGGCGACAGACCACTGCTGACAGCAAAGGATCTAATTGACATTAGATGATCTGGCTGACAGGGGCATCTGGAACACGGCCAGATTGCATCAGCCAGAGTGATGTGACCATGACTCAGCACTAAACCTGATTGGTCACTTACCTAGAAGACATGTATAAATGTACAGTAGTACTCTGCTACTTGTTGGAGGTTGGATAATTGTGTGCAGAGCATTTTGCTAGTCTGTATTATAGTTGTAAATAAATTTATATAGCTAGTCTAATCGCAGCTGTGTACAAGACTTGATTCCTTTGCGTCTTCAGAAACCTCTCTCACTAAACGCGGAAGACCAACAGGGTTATGGGCCCAGCACGCTTCCACTGTGCCTGAGTGCCGTGAGTAGAGGAGGTGTGTGTTGGAGAAAGATGTAGAAGTGATTCAGAAGTGAGGAGAAAGCTGCCTCAGTGGAGGAGAACAGCAGTAGCAGAGAAGCAGGTGCTGAGCAAGATGGCTACAGTGGCGGCTAAGGTGCTGATAGATAAGCTGACTCCTACTAACTACAACATGTGGGCATTGCATATAGAACATTTTCTAAAGCGAGAGGGGCTGTGGAACTGTGTATCAGCTCCTCCTGCGGACCCCACACCTGAAGATGCCGTCCGGGACCAGAAGGCTCTCGCAACCATAATACTAAGTATATTGAATGATTAGTTGGTGCACATCGGAGGAAAACAGCAGGCGAAGGAAGCCTGGGATGTGCTCAAGGCTGTCTACGTGCAGACAACAGCTGGCTCCCTAATAGCACTGACGAGGAAGCTGTATCGGAAGAGAATGCTGGCCGGGGAGATAGTGAGAGGCCATCTCAACAGCTTATCTGCATGCTTCCAAGAGCTAGAACAGCGAGGTAAAACAATTCCGGAAGAAGATAAGGTGTATATAATCCTGAGCTCTCTGTATTAGAGATTTGATATGGCGATTAAGACACATATCTTGGAACATATTTCAAGGGTCCACCATCAAGTTCCTGGCATTCCTCTCCTCCAACATTTTATTGAGACGGATCATGACTTAGAGTCTTTAAATTTTTTTGTGATACAAAAGGTTGTAATTGGGGAAAGTAGAGGGCGTGATTTTCAAAGAATTATGTTACAAAAAGAGGCAAGGTGGATACACTGCCTAAACACTATTGAACCCTTCGGTCTTAACATAATGATCTTTCTTGTTTTATATAGTGTTTGTTGTTTCTGGGGTATGTCCTTATAATTTGACTATGTCTCTTTTAAACGGTTGATTAACAACAGCTGTGACCATCTTCTTAAAAAAAATCTGTGTGCTCAGCAAGATTAAGCCGTCAATTGAGATACTGAAATGGGCGTTTGAGAGAGACCTTGGCTGGAAATTTCAGGTTGTTGTATCAACTGTATTTGTATGTTTTTGTCAATATTGCTTTTTTGTAGAGGCTGCTTTTACCGGTCACATCTGTTATTTACAGTTGGCTTATGAGGAAGCTGCAGGAGCATCGGAACGCAATTAAAAACCGGTGGTTGCGTGAAGGCAAGAATTTTTCCTTCGGAAGCCAACAAGCAACGGAGGGACTCCTTTGGAACTTTGTTGTTGAGTCTTAGTACTCTCTTTGTGAAATTAAGAGACTTTGAGGGGTCCTCCCTGAACTATTATATTTCAGACTTTTCTTTGGCTAAAATGTTCTGAATTTATGATAACTTTTGTATGTTCTTCATAATATATTTAATTTGTACAAACTATTTAAGAGTGTGATTTGCACAATATTTTTGGCATATTTGTATTTTGTATATTGTGCTGCCATTGTCTTTTTGATTTCACTGAGCTACGGAGAGGCAGGCGGAAGTCCTCGCAGAACCAGCAAGCGACACTGGTGAGGACTGACTCGGGTCTCAGAATGCTAGTGTTCTTTTCCCATCTCTCAGCATTCCAACGCAATGAAATGCTGAGAGATGGAAAAAGAACAGTAGCGTTCTGAGAGAGAGAAAAATTAGAGAAAGCCTGGAAAACAGTGAATAATAAGGAAATAAGGCACCATCAGACTACTGCATCCAAAATTAATAAGACGGTCCCCCAGAGGAAGAATCATCAGGATCTGAAACAGGAACGGACTGTTTTGCATCATCGTTGGACTGTATTGAATGAATTTGATATCATCCTATAGACAGTAGTGAAGTTGTGTGCTTTGAATGGTATGTTGTCACTGGAATTCACATTGTATTGTAATATACTGTTGTAATAGAAAGTATTGTAATTGTATTTTGATATTGTTTTGTAACATGGAGAGTACTTTTTCTATATATTTCCTGATTGCAAACCTCTGTGGTCCCAGCATTGTTTGATGTCATCTACTAAGGCTTTTGGGTGAAGCAATGGGCACCAAATGCTATCTGGCCCTCCTGTTCCATTTGCTACCAATCTGTTTCATCTGTTATGAATGGTTATTACAAGGCTTCAGGGAGGCTTCAGTCCCTCAAGGACTGGATGACAACCTGCTTCAAGAAGTCTATAACTGACATTGGGACCCCATTGAAATACAAGGAAATAGTATGAACGCCATCATTTTAGAATAATGGACGTAATTTTTAAATGGATTTTATTGTTTGTAGCCAATGCTGTAACCCACCCTGAGCCCATTCACAGGAATAGCAGACTAGAAATCAAACCAAATAAATAAATAACTTTAACCTTTGATGTTTCCCCATTTATCTTCAAAGTGAATATCAGCAACTTCATGACCATTTGGGAGCATCTGCCTCACAGTCAGGATTAGGTAGGGCCAAAAACCTTCCAGAGCCTCCTCATGGGTGCTTCAGCATTAGGCTTGCCAATCCCCAGGTCCCAGCGGGGGTTCTCCTGCTTCCCCAGGCTGCTTCCTGCCCCCAGTCAGCTGGCCGATGGGGGGAAGCCCCGCCCCCACAGCCACCATGTGACTTTCCACCTCCGGAGGCTTCAGTCTCTGATTGAAAGGCTTCCTCTTGGGATGGTGTGTCTGTGTTACTTTGAAGAAGTTGGCAGCAACTCTTGAGTAGAGATGCCAATCCCTTGCTTCAGAGTCGCCAGAAAGGGGGGGGGGGAGAATGTCTGCTGGGCACTTCATTATTCCCTATGTGGAGATCGATTCTCATAGGGTATAATGGGGAATTGATCTGGAGGTATTGGGGGCTCTGGGGGGCTGTTTTTTGAGGTAGAGGCACCACATTTTCAGTATAGCATCTAGTGCCTCTTCCCAAAATACTCCCCAAGTCTCAAAATGATTGGACCAGGGGGTCCAGTTCTATGAGCCCCAAAAGAAGGTGCCCCTATCCTTCATTATTTCCTATGGAAGGAAGGCATTTTAAAAGGTGTGCTGTCCTTTTAAATGTGATGGCCAGAACTCCCTTGGAGTTCAATTATGTTTGTCACATCCTTGCTCCTGACTCCGCCCCAATGTCTCCTGGCTCCACCCCAAAAGTCTCCTGGCTCCACCCCCAAAGTCCCCAGATATTTCTTGAATTGGACTTGGCAACCCTATTCAACATGCTTCAGATTGGGGAAGGGAAGGACATAACAGCACGCTGGGACTTTGTCTTCTCTCTCTTTCTCTACTCTCCTCCCCTGAAGCCAATTAGCAAGTGGGAGGAATGGCATGTCCTCAAAGGCTTGAGTCCCTGGCCATTATGAGAACACTCCCTGAGGTATGACCCCCATTTCCTCTCAATGCCTCCCGCTCCCCAGAATGATGGCCAGGAGCAATTGCAAATAGGGTGTGGTTGGGCTTGTCTTCAGCCTCATTCTCCACCTTTCCTGAATGGCTGCCCTGCCTCCCCTCTTCCCTCCCCGCCAGCTGATACTGTCACATTAAGGCTCAGGACTGTCCCATGTGATGGCTGTTCCCCCCTCACTCAGCCCTGCTGGCTTAGGTATGCCACTGGCCTCTTGAGAAAGCCTGGCTTTAACAGCCCTATCATATGGAAGGTGAAGTGCCCTACTGTGTTGCTTGCAGGGGCAGAGCCAACTTCTGATGTGTACAGGTTTTTCCAGGCAGGATCCTCCAGCTGGAGGTGCTGGGTTACCCCTGGACACCATCAAATTGTGATCCTTCTAAACAATCCAATGGCAGCATACAGTAACCTAAGGGCCAGACTACTCATTAGCTTTTGTCATGGGGAAATGCCCGCTGAAAGTTCCCCACGGGAATTCTATTTAGAAGCACCAAAAGGGCCCAATTCTAGACAAGACCATAGCTTAGGAGGAAGAGGGATCCTGCCTCATCCTGCATCAGACTGGCCCAAAGCAGTGCTGGAAGGTGCTATTTTCCCCATCACGGGGCTGCATGTTCAGTGCCCTACAGAGTAAGTAACACCCCCAGGGCCATTTCCAATGAAGAAAACAGCATGGGTGGGAATCCCTCCTCCCCTACTCCATGCTGCAGTCTTGTCAGAACTGAACCCAGGCCCAGCGCTAGAGGTTCTGGCATGCCTAGGCTGAGGCCTGTCCCCCCCCCCCAATCTCTTGCCTGGCAACCCCAGGTCCTTCATGCTCATTTTATTGGGGCAGACCTTTCACTTTTTAAAAGAAGCCTCTTCATTTTTTATAGCTTCCTTGGCTTGTGTTGTTAACCACGCAGGCTCCCAAAACACATGTATCAGGTCTGCTTAGGGTTAGGAATATAAGATTCAAAGAAAGTGCAATCAGCAATGAGTACAGCAAACTGCTTAAGGCAAAGGTGTTGTGAGGTAAAAATTGTGTAAAAAACTGGTGACACCCACAAGAACAACATAAACCAAAGGCCCCATGGCAACACATGTGTTTGTTATGTACTGGAATGAACAATATGAAATCAGAAAGAAACTAGAAAGGCCATAGTGGCTGATTCTTAATGATAACGTGATTCTACCTATTCTTAGGCTTCCCAACCCTCCCGCCCTGGCGGGGGACCCCAGGATTTCCAGCCTCTTCCCCGCTCCCCCAAAAAACGGAAGCGGGGGAAGGGGGAAAACGGTGTCAAGGAGCATGGCGGGCGACGCCGCTGCCACCTCTTCTCCGCTCACCATAGCTGCTCCTCCGAGATGGGCTCAGGCTGAGCCCATCTCGGAGGAGCAGCTAAGATGAAGCCGAGAAGAGGCGGCAGCAGCCCAGCGCCATCGCCCGCTCTGCCTAACTGAAGCACTCAGCCGCACTACCGAAACTCCTAACAGCAGTTCGGGATAGTCCTCCCGGGGTTGAAAGTTTCCTCTAGCTCAGCGTCCAGCAATTATTCTCCACCAGTAGTGTGTGACACTGAACTGCTTCACCTCGGCTACTCCACCCCATGAAAGGGGCGTCACGGCACGGGTGCCGGACTCTGTAACCAGCCCTCCAAAGCAATGGCCCCACATCAGCTGTTAAGGGCAACTAATTCTCCCTCTCTTCCACACCAGGCATGAGGGCAGACGCACCAACTCCTCTCAGGATAGCAGGAAGAAGAGCGAGACGGCCTCAGTTGCCCCAACCGACCCACCCACATCCTAATTAGCACCGCTCGAGCCCCTCCACTCATCACGCTCAGGATGCGCACCACCACCTGAGGCTGCTGCAAAAAGCGCCACAGGTCAAAGGTACCGCCAGCTTTGCTGGCTCCGTAGGCGCCCCCACCGCTCTCCATGATCCTGACGCTGCTTTCCAACACTCTCCCAGCCCGGAACTCGCTGTAGCCACCTCGCCCAAACTTGTGCGAGGTTTGGGCAAGGTGGCTACAGCCACCTCCCCAAGCTCTGCCTTCAGGGAGGAGACCCAACCCGAGAGCAAGTGAAGGAAGCTGCCTCACTCTTGGGTGGTGTAGGTGCGCTCAGTTGTGCCTACGATACAGCAGCCCTGCTTCGCATCTACAGCAGGCAAAACCAAGGCAGGCGTCCGGTTCCTTAATGGTTAGGCTTTTTTTTCATTTGTTGAAGACCCCACTGGTGAATACCGATGTTGTCCTAAACAGACTTACAACCCTTCTATACCCATTGGGCTTAGATTAGATGTACCTGTTTAGCAGTGGCTGTTGCTTCCCTGGCCCTTTCACCCCACCCTAGGGTTGCCAATCCCCAGGTAGGGGCAGGGGATCCCCCGGTTTGGAGACCCTCCCCCCACTTCAGGGTCGTCAGAAAGCGGTGGGGGGGGGAATGTCTGCTGGGAACTTTGTTATTCCCTATGGAGATTTATTCCCAAAGAAAATCATGAAGAATTGATCTGCGGGTATCTGGGGCTCTGGGGGGGGGGCTGTTTTTTAGAGTAGAGGCACCAAATTTTCAGTATAGCATCTAGTGCCTCTCCCCAAAATACCTCCCAAGTTTCAAAAAGATTGGACCAGGGGGTCCAATTCTATGAGCCCCAAAAGAAGGTGCCCCTATCCATTATTTCCTATGGAAGGAAGGAATTGAAAAGGTGTGCCGTCCCTTAAAATGTGAAGGCCAGAACTCCCTTTGGAGTTCAATTATGCTTGTCACAGCCTTGATCTTGGCTCCACCCCTAATGTCTCCTGGCTCCACCCCCAAAGTCCCCAGATATTTCTTGAATTGGACTTGGCAACCCTACCTATTCTTAATTACAATATTATAAAGTGTTGTGATGCTTTATTAAGAAGAATCTTTTTAAATATCTGGAATGGGGATGGGCCTTCTTCATTTCTTCATTTCTTTGTAACTTTGGTCTTTCCTATGGCTCCTTTCACCTGTCTGCAGTGAGACCAACAGCAACCCCCTCCCCTCCAGCCTAGACTGCAAGACATATCTTTCTTATGACTTCATTGTGTTTGGTATGTTAAAATGTCATCACGGAGGAAGGCAGATGCACAGACAACACAAATACCACCCTCTCTGAGAAATGGACCAACCATTTTGTTTTGATTTTCTGGATATTTCTTTTCTTTTGTAAATGACACTGACTGAGCCTCTGAACTTTGTGTAAACACTTTACTTGAGAGCTTTAATATAATTCCTTACAGAGGAAGAAACAAAATCACCCCACATGAGAGTGCTGTGAGTAATCTGAATAATAGGAACAGCTTTCTTGATAGCTATCGCTGAAGCTGACTATCCTCTGAGTCATAAAAGAAGACAGACTGGGGAGATAAAACAGTGCTGCAGAAAACAAGCAATGGCATCACTGAGAAAATGGAGATACGTGTTCTTTATGGATTTAAGGAGGCATCATCACATATGTGACATGTCACCATGACACTAAGCATAGGCCCTTTGGATGTAAATGGCACAATATTAGAGAGCAACAACAATTTCCTCCATGCAAAATGTTCCTTTTTGAAGCATCTTCTATTTCCAGTTAGTGCCAAAACAGAAGCTTGGAAATAATTCTTGGAAAATAAGGACTTGGGGCCAAACTACATTTTACATGTGATGACAGCAGGGACTGGCAGTCATATGGCAACTGTGAATTCCTTGTGGCTCCTTAGAAAGTCTGAGTCATGGAGTAAAAGGACAGGTCCTCTTGTGGATCAAAAACTGGCTGAGTAATAGGAAGCAGAGAGTGAGTATAAATGGGCAGTCTTCACAATGGAGGACGGTAAGCAGTGGGGTGCCGCAGGGCTCGGTACTGGGTCCCATGCTCTTTAACTTGTTCATAAATGATTTAGAGTTGGGAGTGAGCAGTGAAGTGGCCAAGTTTGCGGATGACACTAAATTGTTCAGGGTGGTGAGAACCAGAGAGGATTGTGAGGAACTCCAAAGGGATCTGTTGAGGCTGGGTGAGTGGGCGTCAACGTGGCAGATGCGGTTCAATGTGGCCAAGTGCAAAGTAATGCACGTTGGAGCCAAGAATCCCAGCTACAAATACAAGTTGATGGGGTGTGAACTGGCAGAGACTGACCAAGAGAGAGATCTTGGCGTCATGGTAGATAACTCACTGAAAATGTCAAGACAGTGTGCGTTTGCAATAAAAAAGGCCAACGCCATGCTGGGAATTATTAGGAAGGGAATTGAAAACAAATCAGCCAGTATCATAATGCCCCTGTATAAATCGATGGTGCGGTCTCATTTGGAGTACTGTGTGCAGTTCTGGTCGCCGCACCTCAAAAAGGATATTATAGCATTGGAGAAAGTCCAGAAAAGGGCAACTAGAATGATTAAAGGGCTGGAGCACTTTCCCTATGAAGAAAGGTTGAAACGCTTGGGACTCTTTAGCTTGGAGAAACGTCGACTGCGGGGTGACATGATAGAGGTTTACAAGATAATGCATGGGATTGAGAAAGTAGAGAAAGAAGTACTTTTCTCCCTTTCTCACAATACAAGAACTCGTGGGCATTCGATGAAATTGCTCAGCAGACAGGTTAAAACGGATAAAAGGAAGCACTTCTTCACCCAAAGGGTGATTAACATGTGGAATTCACTGCCACAGGAGGTGGTGGCGGCCACAAGTATAGCCACCTTCAAGAGGGGTTTAGATAAAAATATGGAGCACAGGTCCATCAGTGGCTATTAGCCACAGTGTGTGTGTATATATAAAATGTTTTGCCCCTGTGTGACACAGAGTGTTGGACTGGATGGGCCGTTGGCCGGATCCAACATGGCTTCTCTTATGTTCTTATGTTAACTCTGAAGTTGGGGTCCAGTCAGGCCGGTGCGTGGGAGTAGGTTGATTGCACTGAATTTTGTATTCCTAACCCTAAGCAGATCTGATACATGTGTTTTGGGAGCCTGTGTGGTTAACAACACAAGCCAAGGAAGCTATAAAAAATAAAGAGGCTTCTTTTAAAAAGTGAAAGGTCTGCCCCAATTAAATGAGCATGAAGGACCTATTTAATTTATTCATAAATGTTCTGGAACTAGAGGTGAGTAGTGTAGTGGTCAAGTTCGCAGATGACACAGAATTGTTCAGGATGGTGAAATCCAAGGCTTACTGTGAAGAACTCCAAGAGGACCTCCACAAACTGAGTGAATGGATGACAGTATGGCAAATAACGTTCAATCTAAAGTGTAAGGTGATGCACATTGGGACAAAAAAAAATCCCACCTTCATGTATAGGCTAATGTGTCTGAACTTGCTAAGATTCAGAGAGAAAAAGATCTTGAGGTCAAAGTGTGCTGCTCAATGAAAGTGTCACCCAGTGTGCTGTAGTGGTGAAAAAGACAAACTCTGCATTAGGGATTATTAGAAAAGGGATGGAGAATAAGATGGCCAATATTGTAATGCGTCTGTATAGATCTATGTTGTGGCTTCATTTAAAACACTTTGTACAGTTCTGGTTGCCATATCTCAAAAAGGACATTGCAGAGCTGGAAAAAATCAGAGGAGGGCAACCAAGATGGTTAGGGGATTGGAGTACATTCCCTATGAGGAAAGCCTGAAGAATCTGGGAATCTTCACAGATGATAAAGTAGGGACATGATAGAGATTTATAAAATTATGCATGGGGTACAGATTGCCCCATGGTGCAGAGTGATAAAGCTGCAGTACTGCAGTCCAAAGCTATGCTCATGACCTGAGTTCGATCCCAGCGGAAGCTGGATTCAGGTAGCTAGTTCCAGGTTGACTCAGCCTTCCACCCTTCCAAAGTCGGTAAAATGAGTACCCAGGGGGGGCGTGGCTTCGGCGCGAATGGCGACTGAAGTGTGAGGCTCAAGCTCCTGACCTGATCCCCTCACCCTCCCTCATCGACGCAGGTTTCCACACTCTGCTTTTTATCGGATTATGGGAAAATCGTCCCATAAAAAGAATAAGCCAACTTTAGCTAGTGCTCGGCTCCTCAAATCATTCCTAGATGTTAGCTCACAAGCAGATCGCTCCCTGACAAGGCCTCACGAAACAACAAAAATGGCGGATGACGCTGTCAGCTCACCTCCCTCAACGGACTTGCTTACAACGAAAGAGTTTCACAATACTCTGAGTTCATTCCAGTCAAAAATGCTTGATAACATGGCAGCTATACTCAAACCGATCACAGATCAGATCAGCACTTTACAAATCACTCTGAAAGAAGCTACAGCCGCAGCTAATTCGGCGCTAGAAACGGGCCTAGCGAATCAGGATGACATCCGCCATCTTCAAAGGCAAGAACGCTGGGCCACAGACAAAATCTTGGCACTTGACAATAAAGCGCAGGAGCGGCACGTTAAACTGAGAGGTTTTGAGGAACATGAGGAAGGTACCTCAGATCTTGCTAGTTTCTTAGCATCCTGGCTATCTACAGCTCTTCACTTGGAAGACGGCATTGCCCCACATATCGTTCGTGCTTATAGGCTAGGCTCAGCTTTCTCCCCACGTTACCGTGGCTCCCGGGATGTCATCATAGAACTAGCTGATATCCGTGTCAAAAAGAAGATTTTAGACACTGCCAGAAACCTGAATGGTCTAGCTTTTAAAGACAAGAAAATTCTTGCCTTCCCAGACTTGTCTGCAGAGACTCTACAGAACAGACATTTCCTCAAGCCGATAGCCCAAAAACTGGCTGCAGCAAACATCCGCTATAGATGGTCGCCATCAGGCAGGCTCGTTGTTCACCATCAAGGGAAAAATTGGATGGTTGAAGACCCTGAGGCTGGCTTATATTTACTTCAGTCACTCAACCTAGATGTACCGATGGAGCTGGATCGCAAGTCACAAAAGCGAAAATGGACTTTCGCATCACCGCCTAAAGACCGCAAGATCTCAGTTCGTTCTCCTGAGCCAACTCATGCTTCAGATCCTATGCAATCTCTACAATCCGTAAACTCTCTATAAACCTGTGTCACCTTATTATCTTTCTTTGAAGAAATGAATATGTTTCATGTTATCTGAGGGTGGGTGGGTGGGAAAGGGTAGTGTGGGTTTTGACTCTCCAGCTCCCCCAAAAATGGTGGGGATGTGTAGTGGAAGGGTACGAGGTCCCCTGTCTCGGGTGGTTCCCTGGGACCCGCAGGTTTTCCCCATATGTTTATTTCTGGTGGCATTGTTCACCTTACCTGCTAAGGGATCTGTCCTCCTGCACATGCCTTTCCATCTCGCATACAAACATAACTTGTTTGCAGGAGGAACAGAGAAAGGGGAAGGGGGGAGGGGGGAGGGAACATGGTGCATTCATTGTTGTTACCTTCACTATAGTGTTAACTATGCTAGCTACTGTTCAACTTGTTACTTTGGTATGCCATCTGCTGTTCAAGTAATGTCATTACATGGCTGTCTGTATGCTTTCTTTAAACTCCTTTTTCTTTTTAGCTCTTGTTTGTTTGACATGGCACTAATGCACTTTGATCGCTTTAGAGGTGGTATGTTTATGCTTTCATGCCCCATGGCTTTGTCTTTTGGATCATGGGTCCTTCCACCCTTGGGTTCACCACATTTCTTTTTTAAAAGCCAGTCAAGTGGACATAAGTCACCGCAACACTTTGGCCCACCCCTCGTGATTTATAAACTTCTAGCACCCTGTCACGTAACCATCGCAGTCTTATTTCTGGGCATCGTTTTACTTATATTTGCATACTCATCATTTTACTGTGCTGCTATGGGGTCCTATGCAGCACTTTCTTGCCATAGACCTCATGCTCCACACCTACATTACCTTCTTCTTGTCTCTTATCCTCAATGGGAGATTTCTCCCACCATCTACTTACTTTGGTCTAAATGGCTCCAGATCTAAAGGTTCTTTCACTGAACTGTCGAGGGCTTAATAGCAAAATTAAATCTAGACGCATCCTCTCAAGCCTGAAGAAGCGGGCTCTAGATATTATTCTTTTGCAAGAGACGCACCTAAGAAATGACACTAATCTCTTATTTCACTCAGCTCACTTTCCCCTTACCTTTACCGCTCCTGGCTCCTCACATGCTAGAGGAGTCGCTATTCTATTCTCACGCTCAGTTCAATTCTCTTGTCTGGCCACTGAAAAGGATGATCGTGGTAGATTTCTATTTGTTAAAGGTAGGCTTAACGAAGAAGTCATAACCCTGGCTGCTGTTTACGCACCTAATTCGGGACAGCTGGACTTCATTCGCGAGGTTATGTCCAAACTAAGAGCTTTCCAGGAAGGCCCTCTAATTATCGGGGCTGACTTTAATTTCCTTATGGACACCTGGCTAGATAAAAAAACCAATCGTCTGCCTCCTCATCTCCTCCCCAGCCAGTGCCCGTCGCCCTCAGGTCTGCAAAAAATAATGTCGGATATGGGACTTACGGATTCCTGGAGGTTTCTCCATCAAAATGAACAAGACTTTACTTATTTCTCATCACAGCATCAAACCCACACACGCATCGATTATATCTTTATTTCCAACTCTCTTTGCAACACTCTTGTAGATGCTTCCATTGAATCGAAACTTTGGTCTGACCATGCGCCAGTTCTCTGCACTATAAGGGCAACTGAGCAATATGACCGTAGCTTTTCAAGGAGACTTGACAATTATTTATTACTAGATAAGGAACTTTCCAACCAAATTGAACGCGAAATTAACGAATTTTTCAATCATAACCTTTCTGGTGACACACACCCCCAAACAGTCTGGGATGCTTGCAAAGCTGTCCTAAGAGGTAAGATTATTGCATTGACCGCGGCCCAGAGAAAGAAAAAGCAACATCTTATTACTGCCCTGACCGCGAAAATCAGAGATCTTGAATTTCAACACAAACGTACATGCAACAAAAAAGTTTATCAACACTTGCAAGAAGAAAGAAAGAGATTAGAAGCCTTAGAAACGCAAAAAATCAAACGCGATTTGCTATTTACTAAACAGGCATATTGCTATCGAAGCCCTAAATTTCACAGGCTCCTGGCATGGAAAGCCAAACAACAAGCTGCCAACCTGAATGTAAAAGGTCTCAGAGACTGCAAAGGTACTTTATGCACTTCTTCTAAATCTATTTTAGCTGCCTTTAGCCAATTTTACTCCTCTTTATACCAATCCAAAAACCCATCACTGGATCTAATCTCTAATTTCTTTCAATCTATCACTTCTCTTCCCACTTTGTCAGAAACTCACAGAAAGTACCTTGACCACCCCATTGATGAGCTGGAACTTGCTGCAGCCATCAAGTCATTGCGCGCTAACAAATCTCCGGGTCTTGATGGCTTCACCTCTGAATTCTACAAAGCTTATAGTTCCTCACTATCCTCATATTTATTAACTCTTTTTAATCATATTCTTGACTCTGGCTCTATCCCCCAGTCCTGGAGTCTGGCCAAGATTATTGTTTTGCATAAGAAAGAAAGAGATGAACTAGACCCCAAATCCTATCGACCGATATCACTCTTAAACACAGACTACAAGCTCTTTGCCAGCATTCTAACTAAGCAATTAAATAGTTTTATAGAAAAGTATATTGCCCCAGATCAGGCGGGTTTCATCCCTGGTCGTGATCTAACTGATGTCACTCAAAAAACATTGAACCTGATCTATCACTGTACATCCAAGGCCGTTCAAGATGCCTGTATTCTATCCATAGACATAGAAAAAGCCTTTGACTCGGTCGAACCTTTTTATTTGCACTCTTTGCTCGAAAGAATGGATTTTGGTCCTAAATTTCGCAATCTTATAGATTCCTTTTATTTCTCCCCTTCAGCGCTACTTCGGATTAACAATTTAAACTCAGCTATCTTCAACTTGTCTAGAGGCACTCGACAAGGGTGCCCTCTCTCACCCCTTTTATTTGCTCTTGCAATTGAGCCTCTTGCCATCAAAATCAGGAATGATACTCGCATCCAGGGTGTCCCTGTGGAGACCGAAGTTTTTAAGGTAAGTCTCTTCGCGGACGACATAACTTTGTATCTTACTAATCCCTCCTCGTCACTTCCAGCAATTCATTCTCACCTCTCTGAATTTGCCAATGCTTCA
Organism: Heteronotia binoei; assembly: GCF_032191835.1. Taxonomy (NCBI): domain Eukaryota; kingdom Metazoa; phylum Chordata; class Lepidosauria; order Squamata; family Gekkonidae; genus Heteronotia; species Heteronotia binoei. The sequence continues at coordinate 113,270,605 of NC_083243.1, read as the reverse complement.
GGCCTTACCATAAACTTTGATAAATCTCTCTTGCATTCTATTACTCTATCCCCAGCCTCCATCTCCTTTATCAGAAAGCACTATCGCTATAAGTGGGTTAACAAATCTTGGAAACACCTTGGCATTCACATCCCACTTGACTTTAATACTCTCCCAGCTGTCAATCAGGCAGAAATCTCCAAATCTATCAAGTCACTCCTAACCTACTCCGGCAAACAACAATTTTTCACCCTTTTGGAACGCATTTACTTAATTAAATCTTTGATCCTTCCCAAAATAGTACTTACGCGCTGTCCCTCTGTGTGTCCCGGCCTCCTTGCTACATAAGTGGCAATCCCAAATGAATGAATTCATTTGGCAACATCGGAAACCAAGGCTCAACTTTGCATCGAGCAGACGGTCTATTTCAATGGATGGACTGGGGATCCCAGATATTTTTAGATACCATGATGCTATTATTCTTTCTAACTTGGTGGAATATTATAGGTCCTCTTATGTGGCGGACTGGAAGTTGATCGAAAATTCTTATCTTAAGGCCCCTTCTTTTCAAGAAGAGCTCTGGAATGTTCCCAAACGAGTTAAATCTTCTCTTTCTCCAAATCCTTTTTTAGCTTCCTTATTGCAGGTTTGGCGTAAACATCATATTAAGATAGCTCCTCCAACCTCTCCCTTAACCACGTTTATTGGTCAGCACTGGTTTGCTCCGGGACTGCGTAAAAACTCATTTGTGAAATGGAGACGATTGGGGCTGACTCGCTTTGTCGATGTCCTTCTTAATGGGGTAGTAAAAGACAAAGGGACTCTGGAGGCTGACTCCGACCTTCGGCTCCCCTGGTTTGAGTATCTTTAACTTCGGCATTTACTTGACTCGCATCTCTTTACACCTCCTTTACGCATTCACCTTACTGATTTCGAAAAGATTTTATTTTGTGACTCAATCCCGATCAAAGGATTGATATCAAAGATTTATAAAATACTACTCCGCCCCCTTAACGCAGTGCCAAACTCTTACCAAGGTGCCTGGGTCCGAGACCTGCACATGGAGCTGACTGAGGAGCAGTGGCAGGCTATTTGGTGTTCTTCCATATACAAAACAAAAGCAATGAACGTTCAACTTCAAGCCTTAAAAGTCCTTACGCGATGGTACAGGACTCCAGTGCAGTTAGCACACTCATCCTCTATCTCGCCTCTCTGTTTTAAGAATTGTGGCCAGAAGGGCACATTTTTTCACTCTTGGTGGCTATGCCCAGTCATAAATAGCTTTTGGAGGCAAATCTACCAAGAAGTACTAGCTCTCACTTCACACTCTCCACTATTTACGCCTGAATACGCTCTTTTGAATCTTATAGGCACCTCAAACACTTCCGAACCTGTAGAGGAATTGATCTCGCATATGTTTGTGGCTGCTAAATTTGCAATAGCCCTAGTCTGGAAGCAGCAATCTCTTCCCTCACGAAGGACTTGGTGGTTGAAATTGTGGGATTATTTTGTTTTAGATAAGCTTACTTATGATTTAGACCCCCATCGTTCTCAACAAATTGCTTCCCTGAGTTTTATAGAAAAATGGTGTCCCTTTATAGACAAAGTGTTAGCTGATAACAATATTCCTAGTAACTCATACCATGCTATACTGATGTCATGTCAATTGTTGTTGTAATTTTGCTCTAAGATGGCCTATGGTGTATGCACCTACTTCCCTGTTCTGTATTGGTACTTGGTACACACTTACTGATTTGTTGGTGTATTTGTACCATGTTTCTCAATTCAATAAAGCATTTTAAAAATTAAAAAAAAAAATGAGTACCCAGCTTGCGGGGGGGAAAGTGTAGATGACTGGGGAAGGCAATGGCAAACCACCCCATAAAAATTCTGCTGTGAAAACGTTGTGAAAACAATGTCACCCCATAGTCAGAAACAACTGGTGCTTGCACAGGGGACTACCTTTACCTTTTTATAGAGAGTTGACAAAGAGAAATTTTTCTTTCTCCCAAAATGCTAAAACTCAAGGGCATCCAATGAAGCTGACGGGCAGTAGGTTCAGGACAGACAAAAGGAAATACTCCTTTACACAGAGAGTAATTAAAATGTGAAATTCGCTGCCACAGGATGTAGTGAAGGCCACAGGAATAAACAGTTTTAAAAGGGATTAGATAGATTCATGGAGGACAGCCTATCAATGGCTACTAGTCATGGTGACTGAGGGGAACCTTCACATTCAGAGGCACTAAACCTCTGAATCCCAGAGCCAGGAGGCAATATCAGGGGAAAGCCTCAGTTTTTATATTGTTGGCTATCCAGAGAAACTGGTTGGCCACTGTATGAGACAGGATGCTGAACGAGATAGACTATTAGTCTCCAGCAGGGCTCTTCTTATGCTATACCACTGGAACCTAAGATAACATTGAGATAGCTAACACTGTAAGGATATTTAAAAGGATTTGTAATTTCTTCGGATTCTGAAGAATGTTAGTTGCAATATTGCCTGGAGCTGCTAAGATAATTATTGCAGCACATTGGAAGAAAACAGATTAACCCCCCCCCCCCCCAAAAAAAAAGACTGCTTTGATCACATTTGGGATATAGCTTAATTAACTAAAGTTAAAAATTACTAAAGGATGCAAAGAAATAATTTCCAGTGTACAGATCAGTGTTGTGAATTTTGGACAATCTTTGTAACATATTAGAATGAAATCAAAACAGGGACATTTAAGCTGAACCAGATAGCTTTTCAAATCTGGCCTCCACTATCCATAACTAGTTATGAAAACTACGGATAGGACCAAATTTCAAAAACAGTCTGGTCAGACAATCTAACACTGCCTGCAAAGAGGTTCTGGCAATCATATAAATAAGAAGTGCCTTGTGCTTATATGTGGCTTACGTGGGGACAATCACAACACTCCCACATGCGGATTTTTATTCCCTTTTTAAGCAAATGTCTTATGAAACTACTATAGATCACATTTATTACATTACATCCCACCCTTTCTCCAAGGAGTCCCACCCTTTCTCCAAGGAGTTCCAAACATACATGGTTTTCCCACCCCCTTTATCCTCACAATAACCTTGTGTCAGCAGAGGTCAGCCTTGACATCCAATGGTTTTATTTATTTAACATTGCTCCACTTGCTCAACCTAAAAAGACTCTTCCAAAAGTAACAGAATTCATGAATACAGCTACAGTTTAAATGATGTCATGTGTTAGCTGGGTGACAGTGTAAAGATAAATGCATTGTCTAATATCTATGATCCTTCCCAAAAGGAAGGATTGCATCTATTATAAAAATCAATAACTCACCTCCCATACGGTATCACTGATGTGGCTCTCAACCTCCCAAAATTCAGTTAAAAACAAACAAACCACAGAGCCAAATGTGCTTAGGGTGCATTCACACTACACAGGAGTATCAAACCTCTGTTAAGGACTCATGGCCTCAGACTCAAATCAGGCAGCTCATGGGGCTTTGGAGAAGTCACAATTTTTACACAGTAAAAATCCAGTTGCAAAAATCCTATTTAGTGTAGTGTGAACACACCCATAGTGATTCTCCAAAGCCCCATGAACTGCATGATCTGAGTGGAATCTGAGGCCATGGGCCCTTAACAGAGGTTTGATACTCCTGCACTGCCCCAACTCTTCACAATATATAAATATGCAGACAACGGAAGAACCTGTCCTTCCCCTCTCTGCAAGAACTGGGCCCTTCTCTTCTAACCCTGCTCCACTACATTGCCATTAAATTGCTCTAGAACATCATCAGTTATATAAATAAAAGCCCAACCGTAGTGGCAATTCTGAGGATTTTCATTTGTTAGATGTGGCTTGCACAGAATTGGCTCACACTGTCTCTGCCATGCCATTGGCTGATTCTGCTCTCTCCGCCCACCAGGCAATAATTCCAGCATAAGCCCACTGACCTTCGAGGGAGACAGTTCTCTGCTGACAGGGGGATTTCTGATTAATACTGCCTCTCCTCAGGGCCTGGTTGTAGGAAGTCCAGGACCAGTCTGTCTGAGAGCAGGCAAGGAGGTACAAGGGTGTAAAACAGCGGAAAGATTTGTGATGCCTGCCCGCCCCCCCAGTTCATGAGAAAACAGTAAGGTCCCTTCTCTTCAACTGAGGCAAAAAGAATGTTCATTCACAGCAGGGAGGGGCCCTTTCCACTTGCCAATACTCTTTACTCTTTCTATTCCAATGAGGCAACAGTGGGCTCATATGACAGAATGGACTCTGAGGGAGAGACCTTTCCTCCTGGGGAACCATTGTTGCCAATCTCCAGGTGAGGGCTGGAGATCACTCAGAGTTACAACTGCTCTCCAGGTGGCAGAAATCAGCTCCCTTTGAGGGGAGGGGGGATGAGTGAATGCCTTCACTTGGGTGGGTGGAAAGACACAAGGCTGGGGGGAGCATTCGCACAGAGGCCTTTAGTGGTACCTTTCCACACTGGTTAGAAATTCCTAAGTCCTCTGAGGGAGGCCTTTCCTCCTGGGGAACCACTGTTGCCAATCTTCAGATAAGGGCTGTAGAAGCTAACTGGGTAATTTCAAATCAGCCTAACCTGCCTCACAGGATTGTTGTTGTTCAGATCAAAGGGGGGAGAGGAGAGGAAAATGATGTAAGCTGATGTAATGGCTGACAACTCTTCCCTATTAAACAGACTGTCAGGGATAGACTGTTGGTCTGAAAGGTCTCACTACAGGCCTCTGAGGCAGAACTCATTGGACCCAGTGCTGACTATGGCTGCCAGTTCCAGGTTGGTGAGAAATTCCTGGAGATTCTGTGGTGGACTTTGAGGAGGCAATAGGAGTTAGGGCTTTAGATTGGGGTCTGCTGGACCCAGGACCTTGCTGTGGAAGCTGACCAGTCACAGACTTCCAGCCTAACCTGCCTCACAGGGATATTGTTCAGATCACAGGGCGGGGGGGAAAGAATGATCTAAACTGCTTTAGTTTCCTCTCCCCACTGTGAAGAATGACTAATTTTCCTATATAGAGATGCAGGGAGGGCAAAGGTGATGGAAAGCTGAAGTCAGAGGGGCAGATAAAGGGGATAGGTTTGCTAACTCCAGTTTAGGAAATTCCTGGAGATTTTTAAGAGGCCGACCTGGAGAGGACAGCGTTTGAAGAGGGGTGGGACCTCAGAGAAGTACAATGTCATAGACTCCAAACCAACAATTTCCTCCTGTGAACCACTGTTGCTAATCTCCAGGTGAGGGCTGGAGATCACTCAGAATTACAACTGCTCTCCAGATGCCAGAGATCAGCACCCCTTGCGGGGGGGGGGGGAGTGAATGTCTTCACTTGGGTGGCTGGGAAGACAGCAAGGGTGGCAGACACTTGCCCAGAGGCCTTCAGTGGTACCTTTCCATGTTAATGGGAAATTCCTGGAGATTCTAAGATGGACTTAGAGGAAGGCACAGGAGTTAGGGCTTCAGAGTGGGGTCTGCTGGACCCAGGTCTTTGCTGTGGAAGCTGACTGACTGATTTCAGCTGAGTCACAGACTTCCAGCCTAACCTGCCTCATAGGGTTGTTCAGATCAAAGCGGGCAGAAGAGAATTATGTAAGCCGCTTTGGTTCCCTCCCCACCTCCACTGTGGAGAAAGACAGCCTATGTAGAAGCTGCAGGGAAGGAGATGGAAAGCTGAAGTCAGAACGGCAGATAAGGGGAAGGAGATAGGTTGCCAATTCCAGGTTAGGAAATTCCTGGATATTTAATGGATGGAGTTTGAGGTACAATGCCATTTCCTCCTAGGGAACCACTGGAGATCACTCAGATTTACTACTGCTCTCTAGATAACAGAGATAAGCTCCCCTGAAGTGGGGGGAAGTTAATACCTTCACTTGGGTGGGTGGGAAGACAGCAAGGGTGGCAGGCGCTTACCTAGAGCCTCCTTCTAGAGCCCGTTGTATTTTTTTTCACAATGGGCCTTACTCCTAGTAGATATAATAAAAGCTGAACGTGTTGGCTCGATCCTCAATTTTTATTGGAAGTTGTGGCTACCCCAGGAGTGGCCTTGCACTCTGTCTGTCACCACTCCCTCCCTGTCATTGGGTAGCCTTGCTGTGACCCGCTTACTGCCGAACCTGTCAGGCCAGAATCCCATCAATCAGCCTCTGACCTCTGACAAAGACAGTTGTCTGCTGAGAGGTTCTCCTGAAGCCTTACTGATTACTACTGCCTTTCCTCAGTCCATCTCCCTGCCCCAAAACAATGCTGCCACCATTTTGCTGCCTCCAACTAACACTGCCTGCCAAAGCTGCACTCGCCCAGTATGTTCCCCCCACCCCTACAGTTTGGGAGGTGAGGTATTTATCTTTATAAATATGCCAGAAAATCCTCCTTATGGGGCAGTATTCCACCTCTTCGTTTACAGCACAGTCTGTGGTTGAATCCAGTGTGAACTAATATCATGTGGCATTCATACTTGCTTAAGTAACATTGAACATCATTTAATAACTATATACATGGAAACAAACTCTGACAGAAAACAGTTAAACCTCTTCAACAGAAAAAAAATGTTGCATCACAATGGGGGGAGGGGTAGTTCAGCAGAGCAGATAAACAGGCTCTCTATATTCTCTATACTCAAGCCCCCTTTCCACCTGGAGTCTTTACTCTTTCTATTCAAATTAGGCTACAGTGGGCTGCTTGCTTTAAGAGGCAGAAAACCATTTGAAGGCTCCCTTTCACACACACACCCAACTGCAAGTGGAAGGGGGTAAGAGGCAGGCTTCTAATGGCTGCCTGACTGCTTGTCTGTCTTCCTGTCACTACTCTGTCTCCCTGTGTTCCTTTCTTCCTTCCTTCCCCTTTATTTTATTCCTTTCTTCCAAACTTTAACATAACTCTCACTTCAGTCATTCCTCTTATTCTTTCTCATTCTTTCTATCTTCCTTTCCTTTTTACTTCTCTCACAGGCCTCATTTTGGGCAGGAGCTCACAGGAGTGCAGTTCCAGAACCTCTAAATTTTATTGTACACTTCCTTTCTTAACCCATCCCCCCCCAAAAAAATACTTGCTTCTGAGCTCCACTGTGAGAATTTTGCTGAGTTCTAAGCTTTGACATACTTTCTAATATTTCCCCCCACAAAAAATGGGGAAATAGCTAAAACTTATAAAGCAGACAGATGGAAAGCTTCATCATGCCACTGTGGCCACATAGGAGAAGGTAATTTTGATGCGAGTAAGAAGACAATTATAATTCAAGAAACATGTTAAAGTAGATGCTGAGCTGATATAATTTAGTACACCTTTCGGTGATGTCAGGAGTGTGTGAAATATGTAAAGAGTTATGCAAATGAGTTATTACCACACAATGCCTTCCCTCCATTGGAAATAATGAAAGATAGGGGCACCTTTTTTTTGGGGGGGGGCTCAGAGAATTGGACTGATCCCCTGATCAAATCTTTTTGAAACTTGGACACTTTTTTGAGGAGAGGCACCAGATGCTATGCTGCAAATCCGGTGTCTCTACTAGGGTGTGCATTTGGTTCACCTGAACCGAATCAACCGCCAAATCACCCCTGATTCGGCTGCATACGGAATCGCATGCAGCCGAATCCAACTGGGGCCTATTATGCGGGAGCTGAGTATGGCTCCCCGTATACTTCCATATAGATATTCAGAAGTATACGGAATTCAATGCAAAAGGCGGGAAAGGGGCTTCTGCAGCCTCAGGGGAGCTGCTTGCCTCCTTTCCCGCCTTTGGTAGCCTTTTCCCGCCTCTCCCATAGCTTCCCTGGGATCAGGGAGGGGGGAGGGGGAAGAGGAGCCCCAGCAGCCAATCCAAAGCATGCATTTGCAAAATGCATTGCAAATGCATGCTTTGCAGGGCTGTTGTGTAGCTGATCCCCCAGCCATCAGCAACATTGTTGTTCTTTTGATCTTTTGCTTACTTGGGTATCCAAGTAAGCACTGTTGTCTGACCAATCACAGAGCAGTGCTCTTTTTTGAAACTGCTCTCTGTAGGGCCAGAGAACCTTTCTAAGGAGTCTGCCTGGCTGGACTCCTCCATTGCTGCTGTGTTGGAGTGTGTTGGTGTGTGAGAGAGATTGTGCTGTGCTGGCCCTTGGCCACAGCTGCTGCTGCTCTCTCTCAGCTTTACCAGTCTTGCCTGGAGTAGAGAAGACGTCTAAGGTAAGACAGTCTTGGGGTTCTTGTTTTTATTTTAGTTGGTAAAAGGACTTTTTAAGACTCAGAGTCCCTTTACTTATCCAGATTTGGGTGGTGGGTAGCTTATTTGGGGTTAGGGTTAGGGGGTTCTGCTGGGGGAGGGGGCCTGGGGTGGGGGGGTTTTTTTGCCAATTTGCCCATATCTTACTTTAGTGAGAGAACTTTTTAAAGTGCAGTATCCTTTTACTTTTCCTGATTTGGGTGGCTTGGATTTCTTGGGGTTAGAGTGAAGGTTTTTTGGGGGGAGGAGGGGTTGGTAAAGTTCCTGTATTGTTAAAAGTTAAGTTTTTTACTGTTTTAAAAGGATTCTGTGTTTGATTTGTTGCTGCTGTGTTGTGCTGCTGTTGTTCCTTTTCTCTTCTGGTTCTGGTTCTTGGGGGGGGGGGCTGTTTGGCCTAATTTTCATTGTTTAAAAGGCCACTTTTTTAACAGTTGAGTTTCTTGGCCTTCTCTTGTTGTCCCTTTTCCTGGTTCTGGGTTTTTTTTTTTGGGGGGGGGAATCTGGCACCTGGGTGAGAGACCCAGAACCAGCAGGTTTGTTATGCTTGGCCAGCTCTCCCCATGTTGTTTGGGGCAGGGCTGGAGAGCTGGCATCTGTAGATTGTGTGTTTTGTGGCAGGGAAGCTGGCACCTGGGTGAGAGACCCAGAACCAGCAGGCTTGTTATGCTTGGCCAGTTCTCCCCATGTTGTTTGGGGCAGGGCTGGAGAGCTGGCATCTGTAGATTGTGTGTTCTGTGGCAGGGAAGCTGGCACCTGGGTGAGAGACCCAGAGCCAGCATGCTTGTTGTGCTTGGCCAGCTCCCCCCGTGTTCTTTGGGGCAGGGCTGGAGAGCTGGCATCTGGTTTTGCTGCAGCCAGGTCTGCAGAGCAGACCTTGAGCAGATTGTGTTTTGTGTGGCAGGGTTCATAGAGCAGATAGATGTATATAGTGCATTTGGGTCCTATAGAGATTCTCTGGTGTGAAGTTAGGTTTGGCTTTGGGTGCCCCAGGAATTGGACCCCCTGGCCCAAACTTTTTGGGACTTGGGGGGTTTGTAGGGGAGAGTCCCCTGCAGGTCCCCTGCAAATTTGGGAGCTCTCCCTCAAACCCCCTCCCCTCCAGGTGGCTTCAAATATACCTCTCCCCTCCAGGTGGCTTCAAATATTGCCATTGATTTCAATGGCCCATAGGGTATAATGGGGCTGTATATTCAGAAAAAGCTGCGCATCTACCATATATGCGGCTATTCCGACTACGGAATTCAGAAATATACGGGATTCCGTATTTTCCCCCCATATACTTCCGAATCCGTGTACTACCAAATTTTTTTTTTGCACATCCCTAGTCTCTACCTCAAAAAACAACTTTCCTAGAACCGCAGATACCCACAGATCAATTCTCCATTATGCCTATGGGAATTGGTCTCCATAGGGAATAATGCAGTACCCAGCAGACATTTCCCTCCTCCCCCCCCCCACTTTCTGATGACCCTGAAGTGGGGGAGGGCCTCCAAACTGGGGGATTCACTGCCCCCCCCCCCGGGGATTGTGCAACCAACAAAGAGCAATGCGATTAATGGAGCAGGACAAGCAGGTTAACAACTTTTGCATAAACCAGCCTCAGAAATTATATAAACTTGAGTTTACTTAATAACATAGAAAATAGATTTTCCATATTGAACAATGTCATTTCATAGAAAAAGTGCACAAGAAGCATCAGCCTCTCACTCAAAGTCACTTCAGAGGTAATTAATGTCCAAATTCTTCAGAAGGTGGGTGCAGGCAACAATTCCAAAGGTAGAGTTTTCCACGGAGGAAAACCCCAGGGCGTTGGTCTCCATGGAAAACTCTACCTTTGGAATTGTTGCCTGCACCCACCTTCTAAAGAATTTGGACATTAATTACCTCTGAAGTGACTTTGGGTGCTGATGTTCCTTGTGCACTTTTTCTATGGAATGACATTGTTCAATATGGAAAATTTATATGTTATTAAGTAAACTCAAGTTTATATAATTTCTGATGCTGCTTTATGCGGAGGTTGTTAACCTGTTTGTCCTGCCTCACCTGGGGATTGGCAACTCTACTTTCAATCCACTTCCAGTGAACTTTCTAACTGGATTTTTTTGTGTGAACTGACAAAATCCAGATGGAAAGTGCTTTGAAACTGGATTGAAACTTCATTATTTAATATGTATGACTGCAGCTTCTGTCTGTCTTCCTTCCTTCCATTTCTCTTTGGCTGTTTCTACACTTGGCAGAAAATCCTGTCTGTGCGTATTTAAAAGTAATTGTTTACATTGCATACGCTGTCACTTCCACCTTGCTTTGCAATTTCTTTCTACATTTATTTTTTTGAATGGGCAACGAAAATGCTGGAGTTGCCCTGCAGTTCTCAAGAGTAGTTTTGAACAGTTTTCCTGAATATGCGGATATAAGTTTGTAATTGTAGAACTTTCCCTCCGAGTTTTAAAACTCCTTCCCAAAACCCTAACCATCGTTCACTTGCGAGAGCACTGATTCAGGAAATCACTAGGTGCACTGCTCAGAAGTGCGTTGACATATACTCTCCTCCAGGCAGGCCTTCCCTCACAAGGAAAGCCCAGCTCAGAGGAGAATGCTTGTCTCCTTCAAGGCAAAGGCAGCCGGGCGGGGTGTCATTGCAGCTTCTCCGAGCCGGGCTTCCCTTGCAAGGGAGGCCCAACAAAGAGGAGAATGTGCCCTGCCCGGTTGCTCTTGCCTTCAAGGTGAACGCAGCCAGGTGGAGCATCAGCGTGGCTTCTCTGAGCATGACTCAGAGGAGAACACTTCCGGAGTGCGCTCTCGGAGGTGCTCTGTGCCTCTGAGAGTGCTCTGAGCAGGCCGAGCTCAACCAGAGCCTGCCCACCCCTCCTTCCACATCACTGCACCTGTTCTTCCCATGGGTGGGGGTGTGGTGGCAGGGCAGGTGGGGGGCACAGGACATGTGCCCACCTGGGGTGCCTGAGGCCCTAGCATCAGGCCTGCCAGGGTCCCAGGCAGGCAAAAGAGGTGGTGGCAAAGGAAGGCAGCCTCCAAGTGGCAGAGAGGTGCCCCGCCATCCCCTTCAGCTGCCTGGCTCCCAGGCAGGTGAAAGAGGTGGTGTATGGCAGCAGTATGTGAACTGCCATGTGGGGGGCAGAAATTCTTGCCTGGGGCTTCCTTCTTTTCAAATATAGAAGTAAAACTCCACAAAAGGTGAGGAGCATAGTTTTAAATGTAGAAGCATTTTGTTAAAACAATCCTGAAGGAAGCTAAGTGACAATGTTGAAATAGCTGGGCAGCTTAGAACTAAGCTATGGGCAAGCCTGCCCCCATAATCATCACTGCCATGGCCTGGGTCCAAGCCCAGCAACCTCTGTAGGGCTCTAGGCTGCCAGTGGCCTTCAGAATAGTACTGGAACTTTTACAGTATGGCCAGCCCACCCCAGCATAGAGGAAGCATAATAAAATAGCACGGTCTGTTTTGTGAACTGGGAATGGTTTTCCATGTTGCTTCCTCTTTCGTGCTTTGAGCACTAGAATGATCATTACTGCCTTTAAAAGGGCAGGGCTGCTTCTCAGTCAGGAACTGTCTCTACAAGCCAAACAAATGAGACTTGCTGAGGGCCAGTTTCAGCCAAAGAACTGAAATGCTAAGTGCTTCTCAGATAAAGTGACACAGTTCTTTTAAGATTTAAAACAGTTTTGAATCCAATAAGACAGTTCTGGCATTTGGTATTCAGTAATGGCACAGAACTGCTTTTAAAGAAAGCTTTTGATCTTATTGACTGAGGGCTGTTTCTAACCTTATGCATGCAGAAAAATCTGAAAACTATTTGCATAACAATGTTTCACATTTATATAGAGCTTCTGAGTGCTCAAAGTATTTCACATACATTATCCCACAGCGAAGCCAAAAATGGCACAGGGGACAAATGCTTAAAAGTGGAAAAGGAACACAGCGATGAAGACCCTTTCATCCCAAGCACTGATCTTCTGCCTTGAATGGCTACATTTTGGAGAGAGAGAGATAGTTGAGGAAAAGTGACATGGGCTTGATCAAACCAGCAATCATGATCAGATCCCCACATAGCTACTGAGTTACAAAAATGCACCTATTGTGAAACTGGGGCAGTAGTCTGCTGAGAGCTAACTATTCCCCCATGCTATTTCCCTAATCTGAAATGCCCATCCCAGCCCGTAGCCCAAGCTGATTGGCAATGCAGTGTTATAAGAGCAATATATTTACAAATCAACTCACAACTAGACAGGATCAAATACAGCCTGGACCATGACCAAAATAAAATACTGAACTGAAATAGCAACAGATAGAAACACTGATGGGTGCAAAAAGTTCACCAAAGGAGAACATCCACATGTGAATGCTTGGGGAAAATACTTCTGCTTCCTCATTTCTTTTGACCTAAAAAATCACAACAAGCAAACCTTCTACACAGCGTTACAAATAGGCAGGTACAAATAATCTGCATCAGATTGTGGTTCTGATGCCAAATCTTTCAGCTAGTGGTACATTAATTTTAATCCAAGTGGTAGTATTTCCATTTGACCTCTTTTGTTTTGTAATATTGTATTAATCACTATGAAAAAATACTGAGAAAGAGGTGAAGAACTAATGTTGCACACTGATAAAGCATGGATTGGGAATGAGCAAGGAGTCCAGGTTGTAAACCCCATGTTGGCTGTGAACATACAGTGTAGCCTTAAACAAGCCACCATCTCCAGATTTTGTTCCATCTACAGTGTAGAAATAAAAATGGTCTTATAATATAGTGGGTCTCGAAGTGAGTGATATCAAGCTCTTTAATAGGAATCACATAGTAAAAGGTTACAATACAAGACTGTGTTGGGGCCCACCAGCCGAACTTATATACATCTCTGGATTCCCGTGCAAGCACGTTATTGGGTCATTCAAACCAGTGGGGGCTTGTGATTGGTCCTGGGCTGTGAGGGTTTGAATCCTACACCCTTTGTTTCCAAGTCCCCAAGCTCTGCTTCCTCTGGCTCCAGTGAGCCAGGTGGAAACACCAAAGTCTTCTCTTGAGTCCACATACATAACATCCCTCCCCTCTTAGTTCACAAGCCCCATAAAAATAGTCTTTTAGGTATGTGGGCTTGCGATGCTTTTGCGTCAACCGCCTGAGTGCAGGGGTTAGTGGCGCCGTGGTTTCTTCTTCGGGTGTTGCTGGCGGAGGCCCTGGTGCCACGGGGGAATCTGCCGGTTGGACTGGGTCCTCTGAGGTTTCTGGCACTGATGGTGGTCCCATTTGTTCCACTGGTTCTGGCATGGGTGTAGCTGCTGTCTCTTCTGCTTCCTCTGGCTCAGGAGTTGTTTCTCCACAAGCAGGAGCCAGGGAGGTTGTGTTCTCGTCAGTTCCCCCGGGGTGCCTCTCGTGCACGTATTTGATCAATGTGTCGCCTTATTGTGAATCCCCCTGCTGAGGTGACTTCGTACATGACGACCCTAGTACTCGGGATACTCACGCTGGTATCTATGCTGGCCCTCCCCCAAAGGTTTTGGCAAACACTAAGTCCCCTGTGTCGAACCCCCATGGGGCCCGGACCACCTCTGGTACCTCTTGCAGGTCGGGTGCGTGGTCCGGATTCATGTGATCCAGGAGAGTTGTCAGCCGCCGGCCCATGAGAAGCTCTGCTGGGCTGCAGCTGGTGACTGTAATGGGGGTGGAACATTGCGCTAAGAGGCACTCAGCGAGACGTGCTTCCCACTCCCCGTATATGATTAGATGGAGCATTTCCTTTGTAGCCCGCACCATTCTTTCCGCTTGTGGCTGGTTGAAAGGGGGCTGACCTTATGTGTTTTATTAAATTTCAGCCACAGAAATCCTGAAACTCGGCCGAGGTGAAAGCCATTCCATTATCTGATACCAACGTGTCAGGGAGGCCATGTGTGGCGAATACCCTGCGTAGCATCCCTAATGCCACCGTAGAAGAGGTGGAGGCCACTGGCACTACCTCTAGCCATTTGGAGTAGACCATAAGGAAGAATATATACCCCTGGAAGGGCCCTGCGAAGTCGAGGTGCAGGTGGGACCAGAGGTTGCGAGTGGACTCCCACTATTGGGCAGGGCGGCGCTGGACAAGCCTCCTTGCATGGCTGACATCGGGCCACCCAGGATTCAACGGCGTTGTCAATTCCTGGCCACCATACATAGCTGCGGGCCAGCGCCTTCATGCATACAATTCCCAGATGGGTTTCATGCAGCGCTGTTAGGACTCGCTGCCGCAGTACCTGGGGCACCACCACCCTACTTCCCCACAACAGGCACCCTTTATGCACAGACAGTTCATCCCGGCGGGATGCAAACGCAGAGAATTCTGAGCCCACCCGTTCTTTGCGGCCGGGGTTACAGTGAGCGATATAACCGCAGAGGCGGTGCCATGGTCAGACCACTTCGCCCTCAAGGCCCGTATAGATATGCCTCCCCAAACCTGTTTAGGCGAAGAGCCTATTATGGCTTGCCCACGGAGCCAAATGGACCCGGAACGGTTCCTAATGGCCCTACGGGATCCCTGGCCCTCTGGCAACTCTCTCAATGGAGTGGTTGAGACCTGGAATAGCCGGCTCTCTAGGGCCATAGAAGAGATCGCACCTCGACGCCCTCTGCAACCTCCGACTAGGCTGGCCCCGTGGTATACCCCAGAATTACGCCAGCTGAAACAAGGTCTTAGACGGCTAGAGAGGCAATGGCGGCGTACCCGCGACGAAGCAACTAGAACATCTTATAGGAAGTTTATGAAGTCCTATGAGATGGCAATCAAGACCGCAAAGAAAACATACTTTGCAGCTAAGATTGCATCTGCAAATTCGCGCCCGGCTCAACTATTTAGAATAATTCGGAATCTTACTACATTGCCACAGGGCAATTCAAATGTTAAGGAATTGGAGATTGGCTGCGAGGCTTTTGCGAAGTTTTTTGCAGATAAGGTCCAATCGCTCCGCCGCGACTGTCCTGCAAAATTAGATGCAGTAAGTGAACTCGAGGCCCAATGCGTGTCTTCTGATTTAACCCTGGATTGCTTCGACCCGCTCAGCTTGGAGGAAGCTGACAAAATTCTTGGCACCGCACAATCCACAACTTGCGATCTGGACCCATGTCCTCCTGGCTAATTAAGGCCTGCCAGGAGGAGTTAAGATGTCCTATACGGGACATCATAAATCGATCTCTTTCAGAGGGTGCTTTTCCAACACCCCTGAAAGAGGCAGTGGTGCGCCCCCTCCTGAAAAAAGCTACATCAGACCCGGCCGAATTGGCACACTACTGACCGTTCTCAAACTTGCCCTTTTTGGGCAAAATTATTGAGAGGGCTGTGGCGTTGCAGTTACAGGATTTTTTGGATGACGCTTCCACCCTGGACCCATGCCAGTCCGGCTTCCGCCCGGGCCATGGGACAGAGACAGTCTTGGTCGCCCTCATGGATGACCTCCGGCGGCAACTGGATCAAGGCGGCTCGGTAGTATTGCTGCTGCTAGACCTATCGGCTGCGTTCGATATGGTCGATCATCGGCTGCTGACCCGCTGCCTCGCCGATGCAGGAATTCGGGGGCTAGCCTTACAGTGGCTCTCCTCCTTCCTTGAAGGTCGGGGACAAAGGGTGGCAATCGGGGGGGAGCTGTCTCAGAGACACCCACTTCATTGTGGGGTGCCTCAGGGGGCAGTCCTCTCCCCGATGTTGTTCAACATCTATATGCGCCCCCTTGCCCAGATTGCACGGAGGTATGGGCTTGGTTGTCATCAGTACGCTGATGATACCCAGCTCTATCTATTGATGGACGGCCGGACTGTGATGCCCCTATAAATCTGGACCGGGCGTTACAGGCCGTGGCTGACTGGCTCAGGCTGAGTGGGCTGAAGCTGAATCCGGCGAAGACTGAGGTCCTTTGCGTGGGCCGTAGCGGGCCGGGAGGGGAGATCACGCTACCGGCCTTTGACGGTGCGCCACTGATACCAGTGCGCAGAGTCAAAAGCCTGGGAGTGCTACTGGAATCCTCCTTATCAATGGAGGCCCAGATAGCTGCCACTGCTAGAGCCGCCTTTTTCCATCTTAGGAGGGCGAGGCAGCTGGCTCCCTTCTTGGAACGCAGCGACCTAGCAACTGTGATCCACGCAACGGTCACCTTGAGACTAGACTACTGTAATGCCCTCTACATGGGGCTGCCCTTATACCAAACACAGAAGCTTCAGGTAGTGCAGAATGCGGTGGCCAGGCTGTTGGTGGGACTACCTCGGTGGGAACACGTGCAGCCTGAGCTGCGGGACCTGCACTGGCTGCCGGTTGTGTACCGTGTTCGCTATAAGGTGCTGGTTATTACCTTTAAAGCACTATATGGCCGAGGACCTGCCTACCTTAGGGACCGCCTCTCCCCATATGTTCCCCAGAGAGCACTGAGATCTAGTTCTCAAAACCTTTTAAAAATCCCTGGGCCAAGAGAGGCTGGATTGAAGACAACGAGGGAGCAAGCCTTTTCAGCAATGGCCCCCCGATGGTGGAATCAACTTCCAGAGGTGGTGCGAGCCCTGCGGGACTTGAATCAGTTCCGCAGGGCTTGCAAAACCATCCTCTTTCAGCTTGCTTTTAAGATAGAACCCGGCTAAACTGAGCTGACCTGTAGCCATCCAGCCATCTTATATACGATTGTGAACTGTAGCACCTTAACTCAATTTTAACTTATAATAGCTATTTTATCTATTTTAACTAACCTATGTAACCTAATTGTATTTTAACTTGTTTTGTCTTGATTATATTTTATCCAAATCATGGTTGTCCCATGTCTGTGAGCTGCCCTGAGCCCGCCTTGGCGGGGGAGGGCGGGATACAAAAATAAATTTACTTTACTTTACTTACTTCTTCTGGCCACCCCCTCCACACCCAGTTCAGAACTTGGGAGAGAGTTTTGTCCTTGGAAGATCAGTGGGTAATGTCCTTCGTGTGCACCGGGCGGTCTGGGAGGGCTTCCAGTGACATGATCTGGAACGCCGAGGCTGGGTCTGGGTCCATGGATGTCAGTGGCAGGTGGCTCAGAGCATCAGCGTGACCCATTGCTTTCCCAGGACGGTACTTAAGGTCGTACAGGTAACCCACCAGGAAGATGGACCGCCTCAGCACCTGTGGTGAAAGCATTTGGGGCTTCTGTTGGTCGGGGGGCGAACAGACCCAGCAAGGGCTTGTGGTCCGTCAAGATAGTGAAGAGCCAGCCGTACAGGTAATCGTGGAATTTTTTTTTACCCCTGCCACGATGGCCAGACCCTCTCTGTCTATTTGAGCATAGTTTCACTCTGGTTTTTGTAAGATCCTTGAGTAATAGGCTACTGGGACCTCGCGCCCATCTGGCAGCCTGTGGGTCAACATGGTGCCGACCCCGTAAGGTGAGGCGTCACATGTCGAAGTGCGCCAGCAAGCTATTAGAAGTCAAAATGTCTTTTACCACCTGGAAAGCGGCAGCTTGCCCATGATCCCAAACCCACGGTGCCCTTTTGTCCAGCAGTCTGTGTAAGGGCTCTGCTAATGCCACCTTGTGGGGAAGAAAAGCATGGTAGAAATTGAGAATTCCAAAGAATGATTGTAGGCTTTGTTGGTGGGAGCCGGCACATCACAAATGGCCTTTATTTTGTCCTGGGCCGGATGAATGCCGCTCGCGTCCACCGTATACCCCGGAAAATCTCACTCCCTACACATTTTTCCCATTTTACCTTTAACCCTGCCCCCTCGAAACGCTGTAACACCATTCGGAGGCGGTCGCCGAATTTGTCTTTGGTGGCTACCGCAATCAGCACATAATCGAAGAACAGCTGTACCCCGGGGATGCCTTTAAGAAAGGAATCCATTAAGTTCTGGAACAGTTCTGGAGCCATGCTGACCCCGAACTGCAAGCATCTAACTTTGAAAGCCCCCCGGTGCGTTACGATAGTTTGTGCTTCTGCTGTGGCTGCATCCACTGGGAGCTGTTGGTATGCTTGTGCCAAATCCAGTTTTCCAAAGATTTTTGCTCCCACTAGAGATGCTAGCATGTGGCTCACCACTGGAATGGGGTATGCATGGCCTTGCAATGCCTTATTTATCGTGCATTTATAGTCAGCATAGATGCGTATGCTGCCATTGGGTTTGATTGGGGTTACTATGGGAGTCTCCCACTTTGTATTCGCGACTGGTTCCAGAACCCCTTGGGCCATGAGGCGGTCAAGCTCCTCTTTGATCTTAGGCCTGAGAGCTAGTGGCACCTGCCTGGCCTTCAGTCATATGGGCTGCACGTTGGGGTCTAGTTGTAAGGCTACGGGGGCCCTGGTGTATGTCCCCAGAATTCCATTGCAAACTGCGAGGAACTCTTCGCACACCCTTTGAATGTCCCTTTGAACGGGGGTGTAATGGATCCCCATCACTTGGATGCCCAGTGCCTAGAACCAGGACCGACCTAGGAGGCTGCACAGATTCCCCTCCACCACAATGAGGGGGAGCTCGCCCTTGAACTTTCCGTACCTAACGTGGACTAGGCCCACTCCCCGGACTGCAACCTCCCACTATAATATAGTGGGTTCAATGCATGGTAGAGGCGAGGTGGTAGTGAATCATCAGCTCATTATTTATGGTAAACTTATAATCCACGCAGAGGCGGACACGACCATGAGGCTTCACTGGGGTGATGATGGGCATTTCCCAGAGTGCATTAGCAACTGGCTCTAGGACTCCCTGTGCTACCAGGAGGTCTAGCTCCTCCTCTATCTTATGTTTGCAGGCAAAGGGAACTCGCCGTGCCTTCAGTCTTAAGGGCTGGACTTCAGGTTCAGTTGTAGGGACACTGGGGGGCCCATGTAAGTCCCCAGGGTCCTGTCGAAAACTGCTGGGAACTCCCCACAGATGCTCTGGAAGTCTCTGGGCCATGTGGGGATCTGATGTAATCCCATTACTTGGATCCCTAAAGGCCCAAACCATGTTCGGCCCAGCAAGCTGCAGAAGTCCCCTTTCACGACTATCAGGGGCAACCGTCCAGAGAAGTTGCCATACTTCACCCTCAGGAGCCCCACTCCCTTAACTGCAATCTCCCGTTTCTGATAGTCCCATCCTCCCATCCTTGTCACCACTATAATATAGTGGGTTCTAAGCATGGCAGAGTCTCGGAGTGAGTGATTATCAAGCTCTTTAATAGGAATCACATAGTAAAAGGTTACAACACAAGACTGTGTTGGGGCCCATGGGCCAAACTTATATACATCTCTGTGTTCCCGCGCAAGCACGTTATTGGGTCATTCAAAACAGAGGGGGCTTGTGATTGGTCCTGGGCTGTGAGGGTTTGAATCCTACAACCCTTTGTTTCCAAGTCCCCAAGCTCAGTCCGTATGGCTCCAAGGAGTCAGGCAGAAACACCAAAGTCTTCCCTTGAGTTCACATACATAACAGGTCTACTTTGGCCTACCACAAAAAACACTATATGTTTATATACATTATTATATCATATCATATCATAACAAGGGGAGCAGTTGTTGGGTTTTTAAAGGAAGTAGATGCCAGCATTCTCAGATTCTTTAAAACAAAGTCATTATTCTCTATTTAGCTTGTTGAAGCAAGCCTGGTCTAGAAACACATATCAGTGCTATTATCGAAAAGAAACGTCATACTTCAGCAGGTAAGGAGAAGGTAAAATACAGGGACATCAGGGATTGGTTCCAAGGACAGGAGTTATACTGTGGTGCCTGATTTCTGACAATGTGATTTCTGATAATGCAAAGAGCAAATCAAGCCTGGGGGAGTTTAGGCCAGAGAGACATCCTGCATATTCTTACCTATAAGAATAGTAACACCATCCATATCAAATAGCTACAGCCTGACTAGCCAATGGCATCCACATACTGCACCAACATAAAGTTCCTCAGATTTAATATACTGGCATTATTAGACAATAAATGTACATATCCCTGTGTTTCTACCAACCCAAAAATCCTTCCATTAACTGAAACATCAATTATCTGAACCAATTAAGAGACTTAGAAACAACTCACAATCCATACTGGCATACAAAAAGCTATGCAAAATCTTCACCATGGCTTGTTTCACACAGGAGAGTGAAATTGCAGCCTCGCAGAGGAAGCAAACGGGTCAGAAGTGGGCAGGAACAGCATTCACATGTTGATGTCCTCAACCTACTCCCTACTGGCATCAACCCCTCCCCAACTCCTTCCTCCTTGCCACATCTGTGTAAAAGAATCTTGCCAGGCTCTTCTGAACTTGGTGATCCTCCTTGCCCCCAACAGCTAACAGTCACCCCTCAGCAAGTAAAGATAAAAAGACCCATGAAAGAGGTAAGAGGAGGAGAAAAATGGAGCTCAGCACCACAATTTTGAAAGTATGCCCCCCTTCCCTCCAGACTGAATGCAGGCAGAACTTTCACATGGATTCCCTGCCTGCAGCCATGGTGCCATTCCCCCTCTAAGGCAGAGCAAATGAGATTTTCCTTTGCTCTGGTTTAAAAGGGGAGCCCAGCAGCACCACAAACTGTCCTCAGAAAGAACATGGTGCCTCATGGAACCTCCCCTTCCCGATTTCCTGTGTGGAAACAGTCATGGTGAAGTGGTCATACAGTCTATCATCTTGACTTCCTCTCAGTTAACTGCATCAAAACTCAGTTCACTTTAATAGTTTTTCACTTGTGCAACAACTGTAGGTCACTGCAAACTGTGTGTGTATGAAACAACTGAATAACCAGATCACCATGTGATAAAATCCTCAGGGATCCAACCAACACACATTCCTACCATTGCGCTTGAGCCTTTAAGCGAAGATCCTTAAGTGGAATTAAGGTCCATTGAAATAAGTAGATTTTATTTCTAAACCAGTTTCAGATTGGGATTCCAGACTCTATTTTATGTGCAACTGAATTACCACAGTGTAATTTTTGTGCCAAATAAACAAAGCATGGTACAGTCTTCGGTGCTTCTTTCCAGACTAAATATAAATATTCTTTACCTTTGTGAATAATCTTTGAAGAGGAATGAACATAACATATCCCTCTCAAATAACTGTATCATCAAACCAGCTGATGGATACTAAAGCTTGCCAAAAGTCAGACATCAAAACTCATGTGAATTGGTTTGATGTAAAAGATGGCTGCTGGCCATGGTTACCTATGAAGTGTTATGTAACATGAAACTGTCTTGTACATAAATCACTGGGCTTTGGTGCCCTGCATCTGGAGCTTAGATCTTTTGGTTAATGTCAAAAAGACATTTGTTTTTATATATGTATATATTTTCAAACATTCCATGAGGCAGACAGCATTCTGGGTTCCTAGCTGAGCCAAATTTATAAAAGAACATTGGAAAAATCTTATGGGGACCTCTAGAGGATCTCAGCATCACAATCATACCAGAAGCTTATACTAATTCATTTACATCATGGGTAGCCTAATTGGATCCATACTGACTTTCTTTAGGATGCAGAACTTAAATTCAGATAGACAGAGTATCCATGAATCACTCTTTAACTGTAAGCCACACACTGAGGTGATGACATTAAGAAACAAACATTACAATACCAAGTAGTTACACTCTCATAAATCCACTGAAATCAAGGGGCTCAGAAAGGCGTAACTCTGTTTAGGACTGCACTGAAAGGTCCCTTCTGTTTCTGAGCACAATTCAAAGTGCTGGTTCTTACCTTTAACACTCTAAATTGCTTTTGGCGAGGGTACCTGAAGAAACTCCTCATCCCAATATTGTCCAGCCCCCCAGTTAAGATTCTCCTTATGAGTCCTTCCACTCTTTATTCCCAACTCCAGAGGTGTGGTGAATGGCAACCAAAAACAGGGCTTCTTAGGTGGTGGTACCTTGCCTTTAGAATATCCTCTCCCTTAAAGTTTCCATGGCATTGAGCCAAAGTGTTCCTCTTTATGCAGGCTTTTAACTAAGGGATTCCATATTTTTAGCTGTTTTATACTCTGGTGCTAGCCTGACAACTATTTTATCAATATAATTTTAGTTGGATGTTTTATGTGTCCCAGTTTTTATGCCCTCTGTTGTTTTGCTGACTTGACTTCTTTTATTGACTTTTTTAAAATAGGTTTTATTTTTATTGACTTGGTTTTATTGTTTTAATTGTGAGTTGCCTTGAGCTGGTCTCAATAAAAAATAAATTTCTACAAATAGTTTATATTAGCTCCTTGGGATGTGTCTTCTATTTTAGCTTAAGGGGTTTTTTTGTAAAGCATTATGTACATAATGTACATCGATCTGTCACAATAACAGCAATAAATCCAGTAAAACATTTTTCTTGAGTAAGATGTGAATGAATCCTTCCAGAGTGGTCTGGTATTTTTCAACACAGATGCAGCAGCAAGCAGGCATTCTGTTATTATGTTAATATGTTACCTGGAGTGGTCCTTAGGTGTGTCAGTAGGACATCCTAGGAATATTTTCTTACGTGCACATACCTTGAAAAATCCAGAATAACTCTTTGGACTATGCAACATCTCCTGGAATTAATGTGTTTTCAATAACTTGGTGTTCTTCAACAGTTGCTGAGTCACAAGTATTCTCAGGGGCAGCTGCACGCATAAAGCACTGCAGAAGTTCAGACAGACAAAAGCATAAACTATCAGATGCAAAAGAATCAAACTTCTCACTAAGTGAAAACTGCCCTGGAAGTTCGAACACCTGACAGATCAGGGAAAGAAGGAAACTGAGAAACATTTCAAAAGTGTGACCCTGACAACCCAAGGGATGTTGACCTCCATCAGTGATACTCATCTAAGATGGAGGTGAGGGGGGGAAGAGCGAGAGGATCAAACCTACTATCTATTACACATTAAAGCTCATATTACCCCAAAAAGCCTTCAAGGATTGTGGCCACAGTCCAAGACATCTCCTTCAGAAGCCCTTGCAGGCACACCAACTAGAATTATTTTCTTTCTACTTTTCAATGACAGTCTTTTGTGTCACGTTGCAGGTGCACTCAGAAGTGAAAATACTGCGGTTTCCAACAACCTTCTAAGCTACTCTCTCTAGTTACAACTAGTGGGTGGTGGGAACCAAAACAAAATGGGGTTGGGGGAGGGGGGGCGGAGAGAGACTTTTTTAAAAAAAACTATTGCCTTGAGATTTAAACAGAGGAGAGAGGAGGAGTTTTATGATCCTTTCTCCTCATGCTGTTTTATGCTGAAAATCAGCGATGCCAATATGCTTTTATTCCAGTTAAACCAGCTTGGAAGTAAAGATTTCCATTTTTAAAAAATGGCACAAAGGAACAAAGTTTCAAAGGCTGATCTCTTTCATATTGTAAAAAAAAAAAATCATTATGTTTCTTTTAAAATCAAATCGATATTCCATTCAAATACAAAATTCTAAGTAGGTTTGAAGTCTGCACTGATTTTCACGATAGGATATCTGCTAAAATTGGCTTTTGATAAAAGATGATCTTTTAGCTGTAAAGATTTTTTCCCATCCATTTTTAACCATTTAATTCAAGAAAATCACAACACAGGCTTGCTTATCTTGTCCTAATGTCTGACTCTTTCTGGGGCCAATATGGGAAACAAACATCAAGCACATGTCTAGAAATACCATAAAGGTATCTGGTCCAGACCCTAAGGAGGTCATACTCTACTAAGAGGAGACTAAAAGGAAAATCAGCATTGGATATTCTTCAGTGACAGAACCAGACACATGGCAGAGAGCTGAAGCTTCTTTCCTTGTTCCTTTATGGATACATACCTTCTCTCTCCACTCCCCCACATGTTTTCAACAAGAAACACCAGAGTTGCAACAGGTAGCTTGCTGCTGCCACATAAAAGTATTGCTTAGGAACCACATTAAGGCTGGGACCTGGCAACCCCACTCAAACTGCTATCTCAAGAACTGGAATTTAACTGAGGCAGTCCTGCAGCACAAGCAAAACTTGGTCCCCTGCTAATAAACTACAGCTGTCTTTCCATTTTCAGTCAGCCTAACAGGGGGAGCCTATGCAACAATCCTCAGAATTCCAGAACGCTGAGAGTAGCAGAGGTCTTGATCTTCAAAAGAATCACAGTTGTTCTTGCTCAACATGGAAGTGGAGTAAAAGAGATCCTGATGTGTATTTTGAACCAGATGACTGGCAGAGTCTAACTTGTGACAACATCTCTTTCTATAGTTGCATCTCATCTATCATATTATCCTGTTGTTTCCTGCTCCAGAAACACAAATAAAACAGAAGGAAGCAAGTATGATTCACTAATGATCTCCCTTAAATGATATATTTTATTTTGATAAAAGCTGAATTATGTACCACCTGGCCTAAATGTAGAATCTTTATTTCCTCTTTTTTTCAGGCAAAAGTAATGTCAGTGTTCTGAAACAATGTCTGCAACAGCAGCTTATCCTTGACATTAATAGATTGACTTCGATGTTCCATCCACTGCACACTGACTGTACCTTTTTTTTTTTTTTACTTTTCAGAAGTCCTCAGAATTCACAGATATATCTGTAACTGTGAGACTCAGCAGTCCAGAGATTCTTGGTTCCATTCCGGAATGACAGTAAATGTAGGAGCTGTGGAAAAGAAATCAAAGGTATCTTAAAACACTTGACATATCCTGTGGTCTGAGAATGGCAAGGAATTGTTCTGCTACAGTATTTCTCAAATGAAGTTCCAACATGGAATTGTGGACCATGTATACATGGCTATTGTTTCCCTATGATTTGTAGCTGATTTGTCTGTTTGGAATTTATACATGAATTATGAGCAGAATTAATGCATTTTTTTTATTTTAAAGCTGCCACAGTTAACATTAGGTCTGCTGACATTTAAGTAGACTAAGAGGCATGTGGGAACAGAATGGGCCTGCAGATAGAAACATGCTAGGAAAATTGAAGCCGACTTCTGGGCTTTATTATCTTGGCTTCAGAGGTGTTCCAGATTGTCTCCTGCAGCACTTCTGAGTCTGGCTGTTGGAGGGGTGTCACTTAAGTGATGCCCCCATAGGAAAGCCCTGGAGGGGCTTTTTCTTCGGCATGGGACTTTTACAGGGAGTTAGGGGTACAGCGGCGGCTGCCCTTGTGCTTCCTGTATGTCCTGACGCGCCGTAGCCATGAAAAGCTGGCGCACCAGCAGAAAAAAAGAATGCCCGACTGCTTTCTTGCTTTCGCTTTCTTCAGTACGCCTTTGATGTAGTGTCTTTCTACTCCTAATGTGACGATTCTACTTGGCAAGCAAGCGACTTTTCAGTTCCGCTGGCTAATGGGTCACTTTGCATAACAACCAGAGACTAGCTCAAAAGAAGAGAAATGAGGCCTCGGAAAGTTACGAGCAGTCTTAAGTATCAGTAACTATTTAAATTGGATTGAATACAACTACTAAAATCGACCTGGATTATAATTGGACATATACTAAAGAGATTATTATTAGGCTGCAATATGATCTGAACATAAAGGAGATTTTTTTTAGAGAGATCTGTCTCTATCACCTGACTGTATTTGAAAGGATAACATTTGAAATCTCAGCTGGAGCTGTCGTGGATTTAGCAGGAGCTTGAAGCTACTTTATAATTTGGACTAAAAGACTGAGTTTGCTGCCAAAGAAAAATGACACTGCCTAGCAAAATGTCTTATAAAAAAGATATCAAATATCATTTCTCTGAAACAGGAGCTTGGCTCATTTATGCAGCTTATTAAAGAGCAAGTGAGTTGTTTTATGCTGAAAGCTAGTGAAATTACAAACCTACAGGAGATGAATGCTAAAGAGATTCTGCTGACGTCTGTGGAATCGGAATGGGAAAGTGATACGCTCCGAAACAAACAAAGGAAAACCAAAATGGTCCCCTATGTCGCAGTATTAAAACAAGACCGGAAATTAAGATCCAGTGAAGTCATGCTGAGAGGGAAAAATGGCGTTGAATTCTTCCTCCCACTGTTGAGGGGGTAGGCCACATTGAGAAGAGAAAAGGTACACTCCGATCAGCAAATCAAGATGTGGAAAGCTTTCCGGAAGAAGGATCTTGATTTTTTTTTCCATTTTTGTGGATGGTTGGATATGGAACCCTGATTAAGAAGTGGCTGTGATTTCAAAAGGCAAACTGTGGTGTTGGGGTCACATTAAATGGGCTGTCTCTGATGTAATATGGATGCAGAAATTAAAGGAACTCAAAAGCTTTTAATTTTTGGGAAGAAGGATTCCTGAATTTTGATTTTTCTTTTTTTGTGGGTAAACAGACATGCAACTATTAATAATGAACAGATATCTGATTTTAAAAGAATAAGGGAGATCCTAAAGAAGTAAAAGAATTGGTAAAATTGTAATTAAATATATAGTCAATTTGGATTAATGCTAAAGAGTGCAGATAACGTATTTCCTTATATAGTAGATTTATTTATAGTATTCTTATTTAGTGAAAATGCTCATACTGATGTAAGAGCTGGATTAACTGTTGAAAAGGCAGATAGCACAATTGTTTTGTAATCTGGTAGATTTGTTTCTAACATGCTCCTTTGGAGAAACTGTTTAGACTGAGATAAGTTGTGTCTTTTGTAATTTGTTAAAGATAAAGATATGATTTTATGTGCTTGTTTTAATAAGGATTTTGTTAAACCAACAATTTAATTTGTGCCTATAATAGGGTTGTTAAATCAGACAAAATTGGCGTTGAGATGGTTTTGATTTTTTTAACTTTATATACTTATTTGTGTTTAAGAAGAATTGTTTAGATTCATATTGCTAGTACTAGTTTATTAAAAAAAAATTGGCAATGAAAGAAAGGAAGGTAAAATATATGGAGATCTTTATACTTGCAGGTAGAATGATCTGAGTATTTTATTGGGAGGTAGAATTATAATTGATATATTTGTACTTTTTTCTGTTTCTGTTTTCCCCATTCTGTCAATGCCCCCTTCCCCCTTTTTATGTATTCTCTGCATTGCTTTTTTCTTTTGTAGTTTAAATCAATAAAAAATTATAAAATTGGGAAAACTGAAGCCATTGTTCTGTAGTAGCTATCTTGAAGGACACAGTAGACCATAGTAACATTTGCTAGCAAGAGGTAAATAAGGGTATAATGGGAGCTTGTGAAATGTCTAAAGCAAGAGTGAGAAACTGTATACTTGATGCTTTCATCACTATGGTGTCAAAATTGTAATACGCGTGCTTGAGAGGCATTGTTTATTGCATACTATAAAAGCTAACACCATGATGATTTAGATGACTCACTTGGCTGTTTTGCTAGTGTTCCCTTTATTCTGAATAAAGTTTGCTTCTGCTGTTTTAAATGAAACCTTGCCTGTGTGCTTTATTGGATCAGGGCACACAAGAACCCATATTTGGATTACAGACTGGATGAAGGTGCCAAATTGTACCCCGGCACTCAGGGCCGACACTGGGGTTTTTACCACCCCTGGCAAGGCTCCGCCCCTCCCTCCAGTGGGGAAGGACCCCCAGCACCGGCCCAAATCGGGCCCCATTTGCACAGAGGGGTACTTTTGAAACGCCCCCCTACTTGACCCTCCTGCAGTGAGGGAAGGCTGAGCAGAGACAGATGACCCTGTTTGCACAGAGGGCTCCTCTTGAGGACCCCTCCATGAAAATGCCCCCCCGCTCGACCCTCCCACAGCATGAGTGGGGACAGATCACTTGATCTTTCCCTTCCCCAGCACCCTGGGGAAGGAAAACGCCGCTCTTTCGGCTCTGAGGGATCAGGGGAACTCCTCTGATCCCTCAGAGCCCAGAAAAAAATGAGCAGGAGGTTTAGGGACAGTGTGAGCGGGGAGGGGGCACTTGCCCACACTGGGAATTGGTGCCCTAGGCAATCGCCTAGTTTGCCGACTCCCACGCACTGGCCCTGCTGGCACTTTTTCTGTACATTTAAAATACTTGAATCACTGTGAACAAAGCACCCAATGATTATTTATAACAGCAAACAGGAATTATTTTCAAGAGGAAGATTAATGGAAGAATGTGTGGGATGTCCTCCAATATTGGAATGCAAGCTTGAAAACAGAATAGAGATAAAAATGTGGACAGTGTTTTGCATGCAACCTTGATTTTGCTGTTAGAGAAAACTTATTGTTTCATGTACACATGTGCGGGCTGTTGCTAGACAGAATAGACACGATGATTCATTGGCCGGTACAGGTGGAATGTATGAGGTCATGATATGAATAAAAGGAGACGTGCTGTCGTGGCAAGGAGGAGCTTCTAGAGCCTTGATTCCCTTGCATAACGCTCTCCAGCACGCTTTGAAACTTTTCCAGAAGTCTGCCTGCGTTTTTATTGCCTCATAAATCTTTCTCCAGCACATCAAGGTGTCAGGGCTGGTTCCTACACTCCAACCCTTTGTCATTGCTTGAGAACCTTTAAAGATATTGGAACTATCTTGCAGCCCTCCTTAAGTAAGCTGGGTAAGACCATTTCCTTCCATATGTTCCTCCTGCTAGCTGTTGCCCTACTTAGGGTAGCCAAAACAGGATTGAAAAGTGTGGGCCTTTTTTTTAAATTATAGTCCCTCTTTGTGAATGGGCTTCCTGAAAAGGCAAGGGGAAATCTTCAGGAGGCACTGCAAGCCTTGTTTGTTTGCCAGGACTTTTGATGGGGTGTAAACAATAGGTATATTTGGTAGCAGGGAGAAATCTGAGTTTGTATTCTAATCTGTAAACCACCTTGAGCCAAGAGGAAAGGTGGGTATAAATGTTTTGATAAGTTGCCAGGCAGTCAGTGTTAAGCACTAGAAACATCACTGCAGGCCCCTGGGGTCTGTTTATTTTTTGTTTCTGTCTCTTGGAGTCTTTATGGGCTTCCCCACTGCTCTTGTCAGTTTCAAACTAATCTTGAGAGTTTCAAGAGAGTTCCCTTTGTCTTCCTTCCTTTGTGTTCCCTTCCCATTTTCTTACACAGAGCTTACATTGTGCTGGTTCTGTTGAGTTTGCAGAAATGCTCCCACCTTCAATTTCTACTGCAGAGATTGTTGTTGTTCTTTTTACGCTATTTACCCCTCCACTAGAAACTATGGAGAATGGGGTGCCTCTTTTGCACCCCATAAAATTGAACCCCCTAGTCCAATCTTTTTTAAACTTGGGGGTTCTTTTGAGGAGGGGCATCAGCAGCAATGCTGCAAATTTGGTGTTTCTGTCTCAAAAAACAGCCCCATTACACCCCCAGATAGATTCCCCACTGACTATAATAGTCCCCCTAGGGTATAATGGACCCCCCCCAAAAAAAAATCACAATTCCTCAAAAATCTTGAATCCAAATACCATACTGGTATTGGAATTTGGAACTTTTGGGAATACCAACCTGCCTGCTACAGACACAAACACAATAGAGCTAGTGAGCATGTGGGGAGGCACAAAGATCTGATTGCAGATCTGATGTAAAGTCCTGGCGTTGTCTCCCAACAAACCCCAGGACTTTGTAGCTGGAGTCTCCAACACTGGAGACCTCGAGGGGCAGGGAGTTGGTGTAGCCCCCTTTACTGTATCATAGAAATGAATTGCTGCCTTTCAGACACACAGACAAAAGTAAAACTGACCTAGCACTCTTGACAGAATGACACAGGCCCCAACAGGCCCCATGAGGTTCAACAAGGCTTTATCCGTGCCTTCCAACTCCTCACAGGGTCCCATACAATGTTCAAATTTGCACTCCAATGTTTAATCAATAAATCTCATAGATTAAATAATTAAAATCTTCTGAACAAGTAATAAAGTGCATCCAATTAAATGGGCAACGTATTTTAATTTAGAATTTTAATACAAGTATTTACAAAATCTGTAAGGGGCAGATCACACCTCAGAAGATGTGTTACTCTTCTCTCATGCAGGAGGGTATACTTTATTTAAAATAATGTACTGTGATATGTGTGAATCTTCTAAAAATAATGAAAGTAAGTTGTTCTATCTTTAATTGCATGCAAATGTAATAATTGATTAAGTTTGCAGTACTCTGTGGGGCTTACTTCAGCGTATACAAGCATGGCAGGATTGAGTTGTAAAATTTCTTCCATTAAGTGACAGTGCTAGTCAAGACCATGCTGGAACCCACCGCAAGCCACAATGATGCCATTTCCCTAGTAATAGTAGCTTTTGTTTAAGGTTTTTCTTAGCTTTTGCGTAAGGGGACCTGACCAATTTTTCAAGCCATTGCCCTATTTGCTAAGAATGCAAGAACTGCTGCATGATATATATCTTTGCCTTTAGTGTTGCTTTACTTAACAATGGCAAGAATTCTTTGCCAAGACGATTTCCCAGCCTAAAGGTTTGCTCGTTATAAGCATAATTTAACCTGAGAGAGAAACAGACTTTCTTTAAAACATATTACAAATAAAACCACAGTCTTGAAATTTACATCTGTGCCTTTGACTCTTTTCCGGCACAGATTCTACTTATTCTCAAATCATCATCCTGTGGTCTTGATTTTTTAAAAAAATAAAAGCCCCCAATTTCCTCTTGAATGTGAAACAACTATTCAGCACAGAAATGCTGCTCTTATCAAGAAATGTGTAGCAATCAGCAACCGTCAATAGCTCATTTGATTGTCATAGTTAATGTGTAGATTCAAGAGATGAAAGAACAGTTTTCAGCATGTCATTACATGGTAAAAAAAGGATTGGGGATATAGAAGAATAACTCCATAATTCATCCATATCAGCACCTAGAACATTGCTGGCACTAAATATATATATACCACCAAAGAAGATTAACAGATGAGAAGAAAGGTGAGCTGTCAGCAAGCAACAACTTATCCAGATTCCAGTGGCTCTTTAACAAAAATGCATATTAATCTTTACCACTTCAATGAATAAGGATAGCTGCCCACAGGAAGACACAGACTCATGGGTTTATTGAGGTACTCTAACTCACTGCAAAAACAACTAATAGTGAATCCTGAAAAGAGTTACACCTTTTTGAGACCTTGAAAATTCTAGAAAATGCAAAAAATAAATGGATATGTGATTTCCAACTACCCACTCATTCTTGCAGTCCCCTGTCTCCAGAAATGGGAAGAGTAGGCATTTTGGACTGGAAAGGAAGACAGGAAATGCAAAGTCCATGGATGAAAATCCCTTCAGACCATGGAAATTACTGATGGATCTAACCCAGAATGAATTTTTGACAAACGTTGGATGTTTTCCCAGGTTGTATGTTTTCCCATCACTGCTAGCAGCATCTAGTGATATAGGGTGGGAAAGTGGAATGTCTTCATGATCAGGAGTAACTTTGACTCCATGTTAGAGGGGCAGCACATAACACAGGGAACTTCTGGCAGCCACCCTGGATTTCTTGTAAATATCATTCTACCCACAGTTACAACAAAACAGGCCTTTTAACTTAATGTGCTAATTCCATATACACAGCCAAAATCAATATTACTATGGTAAGAATAGATTCACCAGTTGCATTTGGGTAAAACTGCCAAGTAAGTTCCAGAAATTATCACTGAAAGTGAAGGAGGATGTGATCCTGCATACAGTTAAGCCTTCTTAACTTAGGGTGCAATCTTGATTTGGGTGCAAGTCTTGGTGAATTTAACAGAATTGACTTCTGAGGCCTAGTTGGCACATGCATAAAACCAAAGTGGCAGAGAGGTGGGAGAATGCTGAGGTGGTTGAATGGACTACAGGTGAGGGTTTTGAGCTGTGAATGTTCCTTCCTATGAAATCTCCATGCAAATAAAAACCTAGTACCCAGAGAGAAAACACTGTACTCCATCTCCTGGCTACCTGTGCTCTTTTTTATTTACAGGAAGATTTTGAATATGAGAGTATTCCAAAATGAGATTTATTTGCTTCATTTATATGTCACCTTTCTCTTCAACGGGGAGCCAAAGTAGCTTATGTAATTATCTCCATTTTATACTTACAATAGCCTTGTAAGGTAGGTTAGGCTGACAGTATCTGACTAGCCCAGGGTCACTCAGTAAGTTTCCATAGTGGAGTAGGGATTCAAACATGGGTCTCACAAATCTTATCCAACACTTTAACCACTAAACCACACTAGCTGTCAAAATACTGGGATTTGCACTAATCCTAAATTTGAAATGGTCCAGTCTATTTGACCACCTCAGGTGTCCACCATTCTGTTGCTCTGAAAATATTATCTGGGTCTGAGTTAATATGTCCTGTATCAGTCCCAATCCAAACATCTAGATATGTATATATTTCCTATTCAGGGTGTAGAGTAGCTACAGTACACATATGAGATCACAACAGAAGCAAAGGCAACTAACAAGGCAGGATCTGATGACCTCAAAGGCAGGTGTGGGAAATAATCTTTCTTTCCAACATTGCCTTTAACAGATATGTGTCAAGCAGAACTTCTACATGTCCAGTTTTTCTCAGCACGGAGTTGGAGTGATTGGGAAAGCATGTGGGATTTGTGACCATGTTGTGCTAGAAAGCAGAAGGAGGCAATCCTACTGACATGGCATGAGCTATGATCTTTTTATTTGGCTAAGAAAAAAATAGCGGGAATAAGCTGTCATCAGTTCATCTGGCTACAGTTAACCTGTTTCTATCAGAAGGTTTCAAGTATGAACTCAACCATATCTGGACAAAAGCTAGCAGGAGAATAGCTAAGGATGCTGCCTATTAACTCTGCAAGGCAGAAGCTGAACTTTACTGAAAGATATTTTTTCACTGGCAAAAAAATAAAAAATAGAAGTGCTTTCTTTGATGATAATTTCAGAAAGGTAGCCACAGTTAGCCTATCGCAGCAAATTAAAACAGCAGTCCAATGGCACATTAAAAACCAACTAAATTTATTCCACCATAAGCTTTTTAAAGACAGACCTCGCTTTACCAAATGTGCATCTGATGAACTAAGGTCTGACCAACAAAAGCTTATGCTAGAATAAACTTGGGTAGTCGTAAAGGTGCCACTGGACTTCTTTTTGTTTGCTCATCATTTAAGACAACTGGAACACATAGGAATAAGAGAATACAAAGGCCTGGATAAGTTAAGACCTACCATCTTGAACCCCTTGCGGGTCAGCCAGGTTTCTCAATGTTCCCCACCCAAAGCCCCACTCTCAAGCAGACAGAAAGTTGTAACAGGACTAAAACTAGAAGTTTAACAAGTACCTAGTCTTATGAGTCTGGTGAGGCACTCCTCACCTCTGAGAAAAACACTGTGCTTCTGTAGTGGTGAACTCCATTTTCCATGAAAACCCATCTTCCAAAAAATACAATGAAGACAGAGAGAGAAGAATAATGCTAAGTTTGGAGTATTCTTCACAGTGCTTATGTTCCTCTCCTATGTAAGTGTTGGGATTGTAAAGAATGATCACAGATTTGGAGCAATTAATTTGAAATGTACATAGTAAATACTCCATTAATTCAAGATATACTTTTATTTCCATTGAAAAGAAAGAATAATAGCAGAATTTTTTTAAGCCTGTAGGGGGAGTAAGTACAACACTGTAGGAGTCACATTTTCTACAGTAATTGAAGTGCCAATATCTTTAAAGACAGATAAAAGAACAAAGACAACATTCCCCCCTTTACAGATCTAGTAACACAAAATTTGTTACACTCTGGAGCCAATGACAGTACATGCCTTACATCAACAAATGTATTAAAGTAGAAAACAATATTTATACTTCACCCATAAGCCTCCACATTCTTTTAATTTGACAATACATTTTGATAACGTACGTGTATCATTAAAGTCCTGGTAATTTTAATTATACTTTCTTCAGTAATTAAGTCAATATTATCCTTGCAGCTACAGATATTTACTTGAGGTCAGGTTCGCAGGCTCAGTATGACAAGACATTGTCTCTCAGCAACAGTTCTTTTTCTGTAAAATGGGCAGAGGTGTTATGATGTGATCACAGCATGGATTTTCCAAGTTAAAAGGGCTACAGAGTCATATTTTGCTAAGATCTTTATTATGAGTTTTGTATCACTTCAAATAAAGTTGAGAAATTATACTCTTCATTTCAAGCCTAGACTGAAATTCTGCGATTTTAAAATACATCTAGTCAAAAACAAATGCAATTTTATCATCCACTTCTTACAATGCCCTGCACACTATTAAATAATATTGCAAATGTCATGCTAGTTTAACTATCAGTAGCTGATAGTGAAGCAAGATACCCTTAGTTTAAATCTCACCTCTGCTTCTTTTGGCCAGCCACTAATTTTTCAGCCTCTCATCTGCAGTGGGGATGATCATAATAATAACCTTCCTTCAGGTTGTTAACTGCTATAATAGTATTGGTACCTTGTGTGCACAAAACCATTGATTCCCGTTCACACAGGAGGATAAAAGACACTTTCTACAGGCAACTGTCTTCAAACCCTATTGGAGAGTACCAGAAAAAAAAATTAAAATAACTAACAAAGGAGTTCCCCATATATGTACAGGAATACATTTTTATGGATGTATATCATAAACACCCAGCAGGAACCTTCTACCTTTTCCTCAAAATGTACAAATCAGGCATCCCTGGATGTCTTCTTGTTGAAAATAGAGATATTAACACAGTAAGTGTATGGACTCCATCCTCAAATTCCCCTGTTGTCACAAATATGTATGGAATACTACTGGATTGTTGTGAAAACTACTATGTATTGACAGTCTTTGGGGGAATACTATTAAGGCTCTGTAAAACAACAACGAAGCTGAATTTAAATAATCAGAAAAATCCTTGGCAAAACTACCTCACATCTGGCCCATTTTGTACTTATATTACTTCATTTTGGGAACAACTTCACTGACGGCATTACCATAGATACATGTATGGCTCCTGCAATCTGCCAACATATTCATGGTTGATTTCAGATAATACTTGATGTATTTTTACTATTTGGAGTCATAGGGAGGAGACAGCTGACCCATTTTCTCTAGACTTAACAGCATCTACCCTCTTGTCAACCTAATCCTTGACTAGTTCACAAAGCAGGTTCATTCTTTATACATTACATTATAGATATATAAACACCACCTTATATTTTTAAAAAACCTGCTAACTGCTACGCCATAGCTTCAAACTGTTCAGAACACACAACTAATCCATTTTTATAGCTAAGGACTATGCCTTTGACTTAACACTTAAAGGATTTACAGCAGGTATTCTTAAAACTCCAATATCCATCCAAATGAAGTAAAAACATATTATCAAGACCAGATTAATACTCAAGGATAGGCTACTAAAGCATATTCACCAAACAGTAATAGTCCACCCTTTAACACCTATAGGTCCCAACTGAAATCATTCCAGCTTATCATCAATGATTTACAACCCATTCCATGTAATTATATTTCTCTCATATAGCACTGGGATAGCAGTTTTTTCCTTGCTTATAGACACCCCCTTAGTTGTTCTCCAACAGCAGTATAGCACTGAAAAATTACATTAGTATGTGACCAGACCTTGCAGCAAGATAATTTGTTTTATTATTTAGTAGGCTTATATTCCTCCCTTTCCCGTAAACGGGCTCAGGGCGGATCACAATATACAATAATAACAATAAAAACCTACTATTCAAAGTTAAAATACATTAAAGTTAAACAAGTAGAAACAATAAAAACAATAAAGTGCACCACAGGCGGGAAGGGCGCATCATACAGAATAAGTAATTATAGGCCCAGATTAAATGATGGTAGTAACAGCACTGTAGTAAAACACAATGTCACTACAAGGGAGGCCAATCATATACAAAGTCTTTCCCCACATCTATGAAAACAACATTATTAGGAGACCTAGTAACATCATTAGGGATTTATTCATCCACCAATGAGATTTAGTCCATGAAGTCCTTTTGTAGGTCAGACAATATGACACAAAACCCAGGATTCTTCAACAATGTAACTTTCAAGAGAGACTGCTGTGTTTCGTCAACAC
This sequence comes from Heteronotia binoei, assembly GCF_032191835.1. Classification (NCBI taxonomy): domain Eukaryota; kingdom Metazoa; phylum Chordata; class Lepidosauria; order Squamata; family Gekkonidae; genus Heteronotia; species Heteronotia binoei. The sequence continues at coordinate 113,234,623 of NC_083243.1, read as the reverse complement.
GACTTATAGCATTGTCCAGGGGCTTAGCAAGTCTGACAATTTTTCACTCTACATGCAATCCATTACTTAACATAACTAAGTACTCTGTGTTATCCTTAGAGGCAATGAACACAATCACTGTGATATCTGTGTAATTTTCACTTTTACATAGAAACATCAGAAACCAAGCCCTTTGTTGTTGTTTTTTACTTCACTGCAGATAAAAGTCCTGCTGAGAAATCACATTACTGTATCTGAGGAAATGGACTCAAGTCTAGATTTGTCAGTCACTAGACTTTTCTTTTGTGTCTGCTGAAGCACTGAAGAGAGGCACCAATCCATATAAAATTCCATACTACTCCACAAGGTGGAGCCCTCAATTACAGCTCTTTTCCCAAGATAATATCAATCTCTAATTACTTTGAAAACTTGTCCTTTTATATTAAAACATCAAATGTTTGATTAGCCGGGTACATAATGAATTTGGGTTAGTGGATTAATACATTTTAATGTGTGATAGGCAAAATTACAATGCATTTTTAATTTGTTGTGAAAAAAATTAAACTGTTGGTATTTTCAAAATTCTTTCTGAATATTCATAAACAAATGCAACTTTCTACCAGAAATCTGAAGGCGTACTGATTCTGTAAGCAACAAAAACACCCAGGAGTTTCAGGGTCAGGCCTATTTTCAAATCAAATATCTGAATCTATGTTCATTGTCATTATTATGTTCACTGACATTTTTAACTGCTGTTTGGGAAGGGTTGTGTGCATGAACAGGGTTGCTTTCCTCTCTCATCCCCCTTCCCCCCCCAAAAAAAATCACAAAACTAATGTTTTGTATTTTCTGTGGTGACTGCTTAGTTTGCCCATTTTACCAGCCTAAGTCTTGATCCTGTCGAGGTAAAATAAGGAAGCTACATGGCTTGGCTCTTTAGCCTTTTCGGCTGGTTTGTCCATTTTTTGCCTTTTTGCCAAGGTGGCAGTGAAAATCTGAGTGCAGTCTTAGTGCATCTGCACATGTATGTTCTCGCAGCATTGCATAGGAACTCTAAAGATGATGTCTTTAGTTCATACACGGGAGAAGACACTGGATAACCTACACATCTCTGCCATGTTGACTGCGACTATTTTCCCCTTGTGAAGTTGCAGCCAACTTGGTTTTCAAGGCAAGAGGCGTTCAGAGGTGGTTTGCCACTGCCTGCCTCTGCAGAACAAGTCTGGACTTACTTGGTAGTCTCCCCTCCAAGTCTTAACAAAGGCTGATCTTGCTTACCTTCCAAGATCTGATGAGAATGGGCTAGCCTGGTCTATCCAGGCCGGGGCTGGACAAAAAATAGCAGTGTTGCAGATGTAGCTCATCTTCAAACAGTGTGTGATCTGACTATGTCCCATGGGCATAGGTGACTCTGCCAGTGATCTGTTAAGTTCTAGGCACGTGCCAACGTTGGCTACCAGACAGCGAAGCAAAAAGTCTTGTGGCACACATTAAGGCTAAAATATCTGAAGAAGTGAGTATGACTCATGCAAGCTCATACAGAAATAAATTTTGATAGATCCAGATGAGTTGCCATGTTGGGCTGAAGCAGTAGAACAAAGCTAGAGCCCAGTGTGACTTTTAAGCCCAACAAAGTTTTATTCATGTGAAAGCACACTTCTTCAGATACAATAATAAATGTTGTAAAAGTCTTTAAAATGCCTTTGGATTTCTACTTTATTACCAGGCAGCTGCCCAGTGTAAGCCAAATGCCATCAACAACACTGATGTGAAGTCAACAGATATCCTGAAAATGCTGCCCATTTTAAATGGCAAACATGACAGCAAAGTGATTACATGTGTGCAGGGCTTTTTTGAGCAGGAACGCAGTTCCAGCTGGCTTGGTGTTGGGGTGTATGGCCTAATATGCAAATGTATTCCTGCTGGTATGTAAATAAATGGTGACATCAGGGGGTGTGGCCTAATATACAAATGAGTTCCTGTTGGGCTTTTTCTACCAAAAAAGCCCTGCATGAGTGCATGCCTCTCGTGGAAAATGTGCACTATGAATAAGGTAAATTCAATTTCTGAATGTGCTACTTGCAATGATATTTTACTGCCATACACTCCATTCAGGCTGCCTGTGGTCAAAAAAGATGCTGATATAACAACGTCAGAAAACCAAGCACATTTACTTGGAGTTAACACCCCCCCCCCCCGAACTTGGTTAGAATTGCACTAGAATTGAGAGCTTTAGAGTGACAATCATACAGGGGTTGACTAAAGAGGGCATGGAGAAACCATTCACCATCTAGGGAGAATGCAGTATCTCTTTCAAGGGAAAACAAGAATGAAACATCATCAGAATGCAATATTTCTTTCAGAGATGCTTTCAACAGAGGGTACTCTGTCTTAAAGTAAGGGCCTAAAAGAATCATGGAGAACTTGAAGCAGATGTCTGTCCAAAACCTATCAAGATTTTTATATACATCAGTTGACCTAAGAGAGGCCCCTTATCCCTGCCTACTTCCACATTTTTTCACCCTTTCGAAGTTACTCTAATCTGGGCACTCACCATTCTTCAAATGTGTGGTGAAAATATGATCCATCCTATTTATCCCAAAGACGCAAGAACTAAGGATGTCAGAATAAGCCAAAGCACAGTTTGAGCCCAGAGCACAAATGGAATCTACATCTACCTCTCTGGATCCCTATGGACTCCAGCTTCTCCATCCATTGTATGTTTATATGGAAATAAGAGGGGACTGAAGGCCCTGACCTTGATAACCCAGGATAGCCTGATCTTGTCAGATCTGGGTTGGTCCTGATTAGCAATTGGGTGGGAGACCACCATAGAAATCACAGGTTGCTGTGCAAAGGCAGGCAATAGCAAACCACCTGTGAACATCTGTTGCCTTGAAAATCCTGTGGGGTTGGCTGCAACTTGGGGGGGGGGAGAAACTGGGGCTTACTTCCATGTAAACCAGAGTAAGACTGGGAAGTAGATCTCATTGAACTTACTGGATTTGCTGAGAGTCTTACACTGATTTAGAGAAAAGGGGTCACCTGTCATCTTGGCATTAATCTATACTTTTGTTCACAGTTCCAGGAGGGGGGGCATATTTGGTGATATTCTACCTTAACCCATCCTTAAGATTTTACTGACAAATTTCAAATACTTTCTACTTAATAATCATATAACCTAAAATCAGGCAAAATCTTGTCCTATTAAACTAGAAAACTATGCAATTTAAACCATAATGGATGAGATTAAGTCATGGATGGGGCCGGGCAGAAGAACCAGAGTGCAAAATTAACTGTCGTTTTTGAGTGAAGTTGCCTTCCCAGCAATGATTCAGTGCTCAGTGGCTGCCCTGCAAGACAAACAGGACTCAAAAACCACTAGTTTTAAATTGTGTTTTTTTCTAGGAATGGAGACTGATTGCACCGAACTCGCCTTCCCACCTACGACGTAAAAACCCTGAAGTAAAGCTGGGTATTGTTTCGTTATTAGAACCCCCACAAATCTGACCTCATTCAAACGGACATCCCTTTGAAATGTTCATAACGCTTCTCGCTCGCACCTTTTATTCTAAGCGTGCCGAGTCCTTTGTGCTACCCAAACCGAGTGGGCGGAGGGAGGAGCAGCCAGAGGCAGCCGGCAGCCCTGCCAGAGACGCCTCGGCCCGCCGCTGGAAACTAGGGCCTGCCCTAAGCACAGCCCGCTCCGGCGCTGCCGGCAAGCGGAAGGGCCCTCACGCCTTGCCTGGCCCCCCGAAGGGCACCAGCTCCCGGCTGTGGCCCCACCCGCCGCCTTGCCGTTGCCGCTTTAAGCCGAAGCCCACGCTGGGCGGTGGGCTGGGTCCCCGCGCCCCCACTTCCCCACGTGGTCTCGGTGCCCGTGAATTGCGAGCGGCGGAGGGTCTCCGAGCAGACGCCGGTCCCGCGGCTGAGATCAGGGCAGCTATCCAGAGCCCGGCGTCTTTCCGCTGGGGCAGCTGGCTCTCGGTGCCTGCCCCGGGCAGCCGCAGCCGCCATGAGCGACGGCAGCGCGGGTCGGGAGAGCCGCGGGGTCCCGGAGCAACGGAGCGAGCCCGCGGCAGACTCAGCCTAAGCAGCGGGAGAGGAGAATGCGACGCGCGGGTCTGGCCGGGCTGGGCTCCGTGGCCGTGCTCTGGCTGCTGGCTTTGGCTGCGCTGCTGGGGCTGTGGAGCCAGCGGCTCGCGGAGCCGGGAGCGAGCTTCCCACAAGAGCGAGCCGGCTCGAGGCGGGCGGCTGAAGCGCCGGTGGAGTCCAGGGGGCGCCTGGGTCTCGCCGCCCCGAAAACTTTCCGAGCGCTGCTCACGCTGCCGGGACAGCCCCCGGACGGCCCGAGCGAGAGCGAGAGCGGGCAGGAGCCGCCAGCGATGGGCGGTTTGGAGCAGCTTCCCGCTTCCTCGGCGCCGCCGGTGCGCGGGGGGATCTTCTGGAGCGGCGCGCTGGAGGCTCAGGTGCCGCCGGGCTTCTCGGCGGAGGCGGCGGCCTCGTGGCTGCGGGGGGCGCGGGAGGCGCGCGTGGTGTCCCTGGAGCGGGGCGGCTGCGGGCGCAGCTCCAACCGGCTGGCGCGGCTGTCGGACGGGAGGCGCGCCTGCGTGCGCTACGGTATCAACCCGGAGCAGATCCAGGGCGAGGCGCTCTCCTACCACCTGGCCGAGCTGCTGGGCATTCAGGAGCGCCTGCCGCCGCTGGCGCTCTCGCTGGTGGAGACGCGCGGCGGGCAGTGGGCGCAAGTGCGCGACGAGCTGCGCGGCTCCCATTGGGCGGAGGGCGCGGTGGTGAGCGTGGCGCAGTGGGTGGACAACCTGACCGAGGTGGTGGCCCCCGCCCCGTGGCGCGCCGAGGCCGGCCGGCGCCTGCAGCCCCTGGCGGCTGGGGAGTTGCGCGGCCTGGCGCCGGCCCAGCTGGCGGAGCTGGTGCAGTGGAGCGACCTGATCCTCTTCGACTACCTGACGGCCAACTTCGACCGGCTGGTCAGCAACCTCTTCAGCCTGCAGTGGGACCCGCGCGTGATGCACCGCGCCACCAGCAACCTTCTCCGCGCCCCCAACGGCGGCCTCGTCTTCCTCGACAACGAAGCCGGCCTCGGCCACGGCTACCGGCTGCTGGCCATGTGGGACAAGTACAACGAGCCCTTGCTGCGCTCCGTCTGCCTCTTCCGCGAGGCCACCGCCCAGCGGCTGCGGGAGCTGCACCGCCTGCGCAACGCCGCCGCCGAGCTGCGCCGCCTCTACCGGACTCGGGAGCCGCTGGCCGAGACGCTGGGCTTCCTCTCCGACCAGCAAGCCCAGCTGCTGCAGGACCGCGTGGACTTGGTCCACAAGCACATCTTGCACTGCAAAGCCAAGGCCGCCTCGCTGTGACCCCCCGGCACCCACCGGAAGAGTGTCCTAGCCAGGGGGTTGGGCCTCCTGCAAGAGCGCCAGTCCTGGAAGGGACTCGCGCTGCAACCTGCGTGGAGGTGGTCGCCAGGCACCTCTAAAGCCAGAGTATTGCTGAAGTTCCCAGCAGGAATATATGCCACAGCCAACAGGAGCACTGGGGAATCAGTAGTGTGTAGGGTCCTTGTCATTTGGCTACAGGGATCCATCAGCAGAATGTGCTTCTTCTTTGATACTTCACTTGTGGTCCAGTCTCTGAACTTCCAGTGAAACCTCACACTGCATTGTCTTCAAGTACCACTGCTTCCAGATTTGTACTTGATCCACAAAAGAGAACTGAGTAGGTTTATATAATTAGGAAGGATGCACTAAAATACACACTGTGCTTCTTTTTTTGAGGCATGAGATGTAATGTTAGCCCCTCAGTATCCCTGTTCTGCACTATTGTCTGTTATAAGACTAATAATATCTCCTCTACAGTCTCCCCCATAAAACATTTTCTTAATGTTTAACAGTGCTTTGAGGGACCCAATGAATGGTCAGGAAGTACTTGATGTTACAGCATTACTGACCAAAATAGTATGAACCTGATCAGCTCCTTTAATGGGAACCAGTAGGAGCTCTTATGGAAAAGTAAAGTCTAATATTTGTCAGTGTTTTGGTTTTACACAGGCTTCACTTTCCAGAATAGGTGTTTTTCTACTGAATCTTAAGGCTTCTTCTTAAGAATTCACTTTGGTAAAAGACTCTTTATAAACGATATTGACCATAAGTGGAAAGGGACCATCTGTGTTTTCCTTGCCAGTGGGGATCAGTGTATTCTGATAGGGGATACTTAATCCCTGCCTTGCTTTTCTCCTTTATTTAAAAAAATGAAAATAACTTTTTAAAACTGAATAGTATTTATAATCCAATAACTGATGCCACACTTATTCAGACTTTGGATTAGGGAGAATGCCCCATCCATAACCCTGTGTTTTTTTATGTGGGTCTCTCCAGTGCAAATGGATGTACATAATGTCAAAGTTAATAAGTGTGTAGGAAATGCCACTGTTCCAGTAGCTCTTAACCTTTGCTGTGAGGGGCTTTTGTTAAAATTCCTTCCTTCCTTCCTCACCCTGTCTATTTTATATGTAACCACTGCTGTACAGTAAAATAATTGACTAATGGGGTGACAGAGACGCGATTCCCAGGTTTATAGTATTTGTCAGTGTAGTAAATTTTTGATGCATTGAATCACACAGGAGGAAAAAAAATAAGTTTCATGCACTTTACTTTGTTCTTTTTTATAAAATGGCCTTTTGTTTTTGTTTTTTTTTAAAAATCTGCATTTTAGGTACTTGATGTATGTTCTTAAGCTCTTCTGTAACATACTAAATTGATATTTCAGTAAAAATGTGTTAATGTTTTGCCTTTGCTTAAAGTTCTGGTGTTCACTGTAATGTTTACTTTGACACATTTCCTTCTTTTCACATCAATGGATGTTAATTATCTATTACTATCTACCTTGGACTGAATAAGAGGGATTCATATGTAGATAAGAGAGAGAAGTGTCCAGTCTTCAAAATTCATTTTTGTCTATTGTTGCTTTAGGTTATCCCAAACCACATGTGCATCAAGTAACACACAAAACTTTGTTACTCCTAGTAGGTATCACTGCACAGACGTATAACAATAATTTGTCTGTTTTGAAAATAAGCTTGGTTCAGTTTTCAACACAGTCCAGCCCTTCTGGCTGTTCCTTACAGAGGAGGAACTGCTCTTGGCAGCAATGCCAAGAGCATCTCAAAAAGCATATACTGTGCTTAGCAGCTATTACTGCTTTCCATTTTGGTTTATGGGAATACTATATCTTGAATGGGAAAGTCTTAATTATTGTTTTACAAAGCAATCCTCTGCAGAGTTAGTCCAGTGTAAGCCCATTGAAATCAGTTCCCTTAGACAAGAGAAACTGCTTTGAATTGCACTGAAGGTCATTTAGAGTTTCATTTTACTATGTTTCTGTTGTAATTCTTGTGGGAATGGTTTTAAAAGCAGAATATAATCATTTTCATAGCTGAATCCAGTAAGGAAGTTAAATACACAAAAACAGCTTTCTACATGCAAAGCTAAAACACATATGTGGCTGGGCATTCTCATCATAATGCTCATATCCAAGCCCCCATGAGCTGGCTACACATGTCTTTCAGCACAAAGATGTACATCCCCATGCAGTGCTACCAGAGCTTGATCAAAGCTGGATTGGGACCCAAATGTTCTGTTGGTTTGGAGCCATTTCTAAAGAGCCTTGCCTTCTACAAAAGGTCAGTAATGTTAAATATACATGGGCCATTTTTCATAAACAGAGAAAGTGGAGGCATGAAATAAAGCAGCTTAATCCCCTAAACTGTATGTGTTTATCAGATAGAAATGTGATCTTTGTCACATCTGGGGAGTGTATTCTTTTGCAAACTGGAGACTAGAGTGCATTCTGTAGATCCCAGATAAATGCAGCTGATGTTCTGAGCATGAGAATACCCTGAGCATGTGGGTGACGCAATAGATTTTGCCCTTTCTAACGGCAATACTTCCATCCAGTGATAGGGTTGGTTTGAATCATCTTGATTGTAATTACTTCTGAGACCAAGAACCCAATAGAGTTGTGTGGGTTTTTTACAGGCATTAGAAACCAGCCTCTCCAAATGCACAGGGCTGTTAACTAACTATTGTTCTCTACCCTTATAACTGCCCTAGAAGGCTCTTTCACTCCACTGCTTTAACTGACAAGACTCTTTATTTAACTCTTATTTATAGCTCACAGCTTTTTATCACTCAGCACAATGCATAGAGTCCCATGTGGCATTCCATTGCCATTTACATGATAATATACAATTTAACTGTGTAATTCTTTTTTAGCGCTGTTTGTCAGCATGAGTTTTGTAACTCGCTCCAATGCAGCATTTCGGGCCTGTTCACTTAATGAAAATACATTTAAATAATATAGCACTGACATAAATTTTAAACTACCCATAAGAGCAAATGGCTGTGTTGCAAATGTGGAAGGTTTTCCCTTTTGCTTAAGCGTTTCTGGAAGTATCAACACAACTGCGGTTTTCAACTGCTTAATGGGTGATATGTCTTCTCTGCAGCAGTGCCAGAGCCAAGCCCTAGATAATTGCACCTTTCAAAAAGAAGCATGGGCCTCCTCTTTGATGATTGGCGACTGTTTCAAATTATAGGTAGACAGGTGATCAGAAATGAGAGAATAGTTTTAAGCAGATGATGCTTAAGGTGGGGGGAGCTGCAAGTGAGTGGAAAAATTGCTTCATGGTGGGAAATGGGCTTGATTGGATTATGAGAGATGCAGAATATATGAATAGATTTTAAGAGTACAATGAGCATCTCTGAACCTCTCTGCTGAGGGTCTTGTTCTTCCCACCCCCTTCTTTGATTTGCCGTTTCCTTCTCTGTCTATAGCCATTCTGTTCTTGTCCATACCTATCTTAATGCCACTGGTTGATGCGGTGTTTGTAATGAGCCTTTGCTACTCTTGCAACAGAGACCTTGTTATCATGGAAGTGGTAAAGCTATGTCTGAGCTGCAGTATTTCGGACTACAGGCAAGGGCCCATGTGATAGAACAGGGGCGGCCAAACTGCAGCTCAGGAGCCACATGTAGCACTCTCTCACATATTGTGTGGCTCTCAAAGCCCCCACTGCCCTGTCAGCTGACTTGGAGAAGGCATTTCTCTCTTTAAATCAATTCTCCAAGCCAAGCCAACTGGTAGCTTGGAGAATGCATTTAAAGTTGTTTTCTTTCCACCCCACCATCTATTTTCCTTCCTTCCTTCCTGTCTTGCAGCTCTCAAACATCTGACATTCATGTCTTGCAGCTCTCAGACATCTGACGTTTATTCTGTGGAGCTCTTATGTTAGGGAACCTTGGCCACCCCTGTGATAGAACATTTCTTCTCCAAAACAACATTTCTACACATTGAAAGTGTAACAGAAGCTTCTGTTCTAACCTGCTTGATACACTAGTTTTCTATGTGTAAGAATCTTCATTTCATGATAGAGATTCCATCAGGTGAGTCCCTGCCTGCAATGTGAAGGGATGAAGCTCAGATGTCATTTTATAACCGCCATAAAAATTAGGCCAGAGCTAGCTGCCTACTACTAGCTTAAGTTCTCTGATTTTACAGCCTCAACTGCTCTGATGTCACGTGGCCTTCTAATAATTGTTTAGTAGAAAAGGTGGGGGAGATTGGATCCTAAATTCTGAGATTACAGAGAAACCCATAACATTAAGCCTTCCACGGTTGGCTTTTGAATAACATATCAGGTCTGCAAATCAGTGGAATGACTTCATCCTTTGAAGAACATATTGACCAACAGGAAGAGTAAGATCAGTCATATTTCTTTAAACTGTTAGTGTAGCTGGTCCAATAAAATATATTATTGTATATTCTCTGTTAAGCTTTGAGTTTAGGTAGACTACGATATTTAGAAATGGAAGTGCCTTGATTTCTGATAAAGTATATGTTCACACTCCAGGGGTGCAAAAACAGGGAGAATGCCCCACCACCTGTACCTCTGAGAGGCCTGCATGGAGGGAACTCAGGCAGTCAGGCTGGGCATGCCACCAAGTCACATGGGGGGCACCCAATTCAGTACCCCCAGAAGGCTAGCACCCTAGGCAATCACCTAATTTGCCTAGTGGCAGGGATGGCCATGGTTGGAAGTTCAGGTGCTTGTTAGTTGTTGGACTCTGCCTGGCTTCCCAGAAGGAATCAGTAGGAATCCAGTGCAAGGAGTAGGAAAGGGCCATTTTGTTTGATCTGCTCATACAGAAATTGATGGGGACAAATCCCGTTTGTCTTTTAATTGTCTCCTGGTTTTAGAGGGAAAAGTCTGTTTTAGATACTGAGAAAAGGAAAAATTAATGTTATTTATTGCAGCCCTGCACAGAAACAAAATAACTTAGTTAGTTTTATAGTAAACATGCATATCCTAAATATCTCATAATGTGGGAGCAATACTACTTAGATTGTGTTACAACATTTAACAATCTTGCTTTGCCATCATAAGGGAAATACCAAGAAATTCTCCGCATATTATTGTTGCTAGTGGCAGGGATCGTGTGTCTCTGGGAGATAAAGCCGTGAATTACTACCAAGTTAAAGAACAGTCTCTTGCTTGTTTCCTTAAAACAGAACACTCTTTTATAAATTCATGGACTGCTACATTCCTTGCATTCCAACTCCTGCTTTTATTCTGTCTGGAATCTGACTGGTTTTTAACCCAAACGAAGAAATGACCTGCTTTCTAACTTAAAATGATTGTGGCCTCACCAGCAGTATTATTACAATTATTCCTTTGAAGTTACTCCAGCAATGTCTTGTGAGCAGAAATGGTGAAGCAGATCCATTATGAGAAGGAGCAAAGATTAACTGGTATATTACAAGAAAAGACGAACATTTAGCAATTAATACATAGCTGTTTAAATTAACTTAATGTGCTCAATTCTTAATGCAAGACTTGCTTCCGCAGAATTAGAGAAAGAAGTTTAAGGCGAGAGGGCTACCAAGAAGATGGAGTGATAGAATCAACAAGAGGGCATGGAACCAGGAATGCCATCAACCTTGTTATAAGATGATATTTTGGTTGGATCTGAGTGGCATGTGGGTAGCCCACGGCTAGCATCAGCACACCCAGAGGTGGGGTATCTGCCAGGGCTCTGTGGTTAAGAACATAAGAGAAGCCATGTTGGATCAGGCCAATGGCCCACCCAGTCCAACACTCTGTGTCACACAGTGGCCAAAAAAAGAGGAGGTTCACAAGTGGGGCTCAAAGCCCCCCTCCCCCACACAAGCACCAAGAATACAGAGCATCACTGCCCCAGACAGTTCCAATAATATGCTGTGACTAATAGCTACTGATGGACCTCTGCATATTTTTATCCAAACCCCTCTTGAAGCTGGCTATGCTTGTAGCCACCACCACATCCCGTGGCCATGAATTCCACATGTTAATCACCCTTTGGTTGAAGTACTTCCTTTTATCCGTTCTAACCCTACTGCTCAGCAATTTCATCGAATGCCCACGAGTTCTTATATGGTGAGAAAGGGAGAAAAGTACTTCTTTCTCTACTTTCTCCATCCCATGCATAATCTTGTAAACCTCTATCATGTCACCCTGCAGTCGACGTTTCTCCAAGCTAAAGAGCCCCAAGCGTTTTAACCTTTCTTCATAGGGAAAGTGTTCCAAACCTTTTAATCATTCTAGTTGCCCTTTTCTGGACTTTTTGCAATGCTAGAATATCCTTTTTGAGGTGTGGTGACCAGAATTGTACGCAGTATTCCAAATGAGACCGCACCATCAATTTATACAGGGGCATTATGATACTGGCTGATTTGTTTTCAGTTCCCTTCCTAATAATTCCCAGCATAGCGTTGGCCTTTTTTATTGCAATTGCACACTGTCTTGACATTTTCAGTGAGTTATCTACAGTGACCCCAAGAAATCTCTCTTGGTCAGTCTCTGCCAGTTCACACCCCATCAACTTGTATTTGTAGCTGGGTTTTTTGGCCCCAATGTGCATTACTTTGCACTTGACCACATTGAACCTCATCTGCCACATTGAAGCCCACTCACCCAGCCTCAACAGATCCCTATGGAGTGTCTCACAATCCTTTCTGCTTCTTACCACCCTGAACAATTTAGTGTCATCTGCAAACTTAGCTTACTCTCAACTCCAAATTATTAATGAACAAGTTAAAAAGTATGGGGCCCAGTACTGAGCCCTGAGGCACCCCACTGCTTACCATCTTCCACTGCGAAGATTGCCCATTTATACTCACTCTCTGTTTCCTATTAATTAATAAGTTTTTGATCCACAAGAGGACTGTTATTTTTACTTCATGACTCTCAAACTTACTTAGGAGCCTTTGATGAGGAACTTTATCAAAAGCTTTCTGGAAGTCAAGGTAAACAACGTCTATTGGGTCCTCTTTGTCCACATGTTTGTTCACCCCTTCAAAGAACTGTAACAGGTTAGTGAGGCAAGATCTTCCCTTACAGAACCCATGCTGAGACTTCCTCAATAACTTGTTCATCTATGTGCCTACTCATTCTGTCCCTGATAATGCTTTCTACCAACTTTCCCAGTATTCAAGTCAGACTGACTGGCCTGTAATTTCCCAGATCTCATCTGGAACCCTTTTTAAAGATGGGGGTGATATTTGCTACCTTCCAGTCCTCAGGAAAGGAGGCAGATTTCAATGAAAAATTGCATATTTTTGTCAGGAGATCCACAAGTTCACCTTTGAGTTTTTTCAGATCTCTTGGATGTATGCCATCTGGACCTGGTGACTTATTAGTTTTTAATTCATCTATTAGTTGTAGGACCTCCTCTCTTGTCACCTCAATCTGACTTAGGTCTTTCAACACCCCTTCCAAAATAAGTGGTTCTGGAGCGAACAAACACTTCTCATCTTCCACAGTGAAGACGGAGGCAAAAAATGCATTCAGCTTCTCAGCCATTTCCCTATCCTCCTTCAGTAATCTTTTTACCCCTTGGTCATCCAAGGGCCCCACTGCCTCCCTGGCTGGTTTCCTGCTTTTAATATATTTGACGGAATTTTTATTGTTGGTCTTTTATGTTTTTTGCAATGAGCTTCTCATAGTCCCTTTTTGCCTGCCTGATCACAATCTTGAATTTGATTTGCCACAGCCTGTGTTTCCTTTTATTAATCTCACTTGCACTAGCTTTCCACCACTTAAAGGAATCCTTCTTACCTTTTACAGCTTCCGTAACTTTGTTTGTTAATCATGCAGGCCTTTTCTTATACCTGTTTGTGCCTTTTTTAACTTGTGGTATATATTTTATCTGAGGTTCTAGGATTGTAGTTTTAAATAGTCTCCAAGCTTTCCCAAGGGTTTTGACTGCATTTACCTTTCCTTTCAGTTTCCTTTTCACTTGCCTCCTCATTTCAGAGAATTTACCCCTTTTAAAGTTAAACATGATTGTGCTGGTCTTTTGGGGCAACTCCCTATTTATACAAATGGTGAAATCAATAACCTTATGGTCACTGCTCCCAAGCGGTGCAATCACTTTTACATCTCTCACCAGGTCTTGGGCATTACTTAGGACCAAATCCAGGATTGCCCCATCCCTGGTAGGTTCTATGACCATCTACTCCATAGCACAGTCATTGAGCATGTCTAGAAACTCAATCTCTCTCTCTCGACCAGAACACATATTGACCCAATCAATCTGCAGGTAGTTAAAATCATCTATTATGACACAGTTTTTACATTTAGCCATGATCTTTAATCCTTCTATCATATTATAATCGTCCTCTATCTTTTGATTTGGTGGGCGATAACAAACTCCCATAGTTAAATTTCCTTTTGGGCCCTCTATTTCAACCCAAAGCATTTTTAGAAGGGAATCTAATTCTCTGACCTCAGTCTTACTGGACTGTATACCCTCTCTGACACCCCACCTCCAATCCTTCCCTCCCTATCCTTCCAATATAACATATCCAGGAATCACCGTGTCTTACTGGACTGTATACCCTCTCTGTCACCCCACCTCCAATCCTTCCCTCCCTATCCTTCCAATATAACATATCCAGGAATCACCGTGTTCCATTGATTCTCCTAATTTCACCAAGTTTCTGAAATTCCCACAATGTCTATGTTTTCCCCCAACACTAAACATTCCAACTCACCAATTTTACTTCGAACACTTCTAGCATTTGTACACAAACATCTATAATTTCCCAGACAAGTTAGGCCTGCAACCTTCCTCCTGCTGCCTCGAGACTTTGGCAGACAGTCCATACTGTTTGTCACCATCTCAGTGGACATACTGTCCATACTCAGTCCATACTGTTTGTCACCATGGTTTGTCACCATCTTAGTGGACAACTCTGATCCATTATCTGGTAGAAAAGTAATAGCTAACCCCTCATCTCTTTGAGATGAGTCCTCCTGAACCAGAGACATTTAATCTCCTGTAGGCTTTCACCCAAGATTTAGTTTGATGGGGTTCTGATGGGGGTTCACAATCCGCTACTCTCTGTTGCTCACATGCATGTCCCCACCTGATTACAAGGGTTCCATCATTCATGCTCCAGTTTGCATATCTGGCTCAGCATTGCCAAGGAAAAGTGTGTCGGCATTAACGGTGGCAGTAATTCCAGCCACACCCAGCACCGCTAATGAAAGGGCATGTGGACAGTATGAGTGGCTGTGAATGAAAGCAATGGGAAAGGTTACAGATGGGCAGGGGAAGGATTCATAGGCAGGTAGGAGCATCATGGTTGATGAGGAGACCCTGGGCACTTTCTGCTTGGGCTGACCCTCGTAAAAAAATAACAAGAACAAAGCCTGGGTTAGCCTCAGAGGACATCTTTGGCTGGGGTCCATGGTGGCTCTCACCAGTCCTAGTGAAGGACTTAGGTGATACAGAAAAGATGATAAGAGAAGCAGATAATATCAGGAAAGTGGCTGAGTGTAAATGAAGGCTAGAAATGGGCTTGTGTGCAATGCATCAATTCTGTTCAGACTCTTAATGCAAACAACCAGAGGAGTGACTATAGCACTTACTCTTCATTAAGTCAATGCAGATAGTCATGAATGTAGGTTTTCAGTAGTCCTAGAGTCAGGATCTTCAGGATATGCTGCAAAGCCATTCTGTTTTCCAGGGCTTATGAGAGGATTTAAATAGGAGGAGGCATCTTTTAAGGGGGAAGGCTTTGGGGCTTGCTATTTTATCTTTGGTTTTAGTTGAGGATGATTTAACTATTGTTGTAAATCTTTTTGAACCAAGACGAAAGGTGGGATATGTTTTAATGAATAATAAATCACTGGTTTATTGAAAGTCATCTATTGATGCAGGAGTAGGCACATCAATGGTGTCTTCATCTCCCTTTCCTCAACTGTTTCGCTTGTTCATAGAAAAACAGAAAAGGAGAGCTGGAAGGGACATCAAGAGTTAGTCCAGCCCCCTGCACAGTGCACAGAATTCACAGCTTCCTCTCCTCCTACTCCTCCAGTAACCGTTGCCCTGTGCCCAGAGGAAGGCAAAAAACCTCCAGGATCCCTGGGACAATATGGCCTGGAGGAAAATTCCCTTTTGGTTTCACTCATTTTTGAGTGAAATCAATGGTGTGGTAGCTGTGTAGTGTGAGCCACTGTGAAGTCCACCATAACACAATGGCTGTTTCTTTGCCTGAGATTCCAAAAGCCCAGAAAAGAATATAATGTACCCTTTAATTTCTTTTGGTGCTATTTAATTGGCATCAGCTGATGCTAAATTACCCATTTGGCTCTCATGGTTCACAGATAGTTTTTAACCCAACAACTGCGAATCAGTGGTATAATGGGTATTGGAATATCATTTAATGTAATACACCATCTTATTGATGTAATAGTCACAGAATCAATCCATGCTGTCATTATCACAGACAGTAAGTTCTACAGCATTTTCAAATACTTTTCATTTCATGATATTTGGTAATGGTGATATCTGCAATGACCAGATAAATACTATGATATTGTGACTGCCCACACACACTTCTGCTATTAAGACAGTTTGACAGTGCATACACTTACAGCATGCATATAGAAAGTTTATTTTATTGTTTTGGATCTTTCCTCAGGGAAATGTATCACACCTCATTCTCAAAATCTTTTTCCAGTAGCGGAATTCCCCAGTGTGCCATAACTTTTGCAGGCAAGCTACTGCAGCACAGATGGGGCCAAATTCAAAGTTAGCACAAGTAAATTTCCCTTTGTTAACAGTACAGCCTGATCACTCATGGTTGGAAGATTCTGGAACATCTGTAGATAAAGAGAACGGTTTCACTAGGCTCCAGCAGGTTTGCAGTAAGTCCCTCCTATCACTTGCATGGAAGTTTCATGATTTGCTTTCCTTTGGCCTTTACCACAGTATACAGAATCCTGCCATTCATGTGCCTGGTGGTCCAGGGTCCCTGTTAAACTGTGAGATCACATTAGGATTTAATTCCATTCAGTATATTACTCTTCCTGTGGAATCACACAATAAAAATTTAACAACGCCTTAGGAGCTGAATGCTCTGTGAACCTTTCCAGCAACAACAGGGTAAACTGCGTGATCAGCAGCTCCTGCTGAGGCCAAGAATCACGCAGACATTGATAATGACCCTATAAAAACCTTTATTCCTTGCGGTCACGAGCCCAAGGCATTAACAACAATGTTTTGTCTGCACTGGGGACATGATCTAGTTTTATAGCCATTAGAGGCCAGGCAGTAGGGTAGATGTATGACTCCAATCCTAGAGCACAGACAGGCAACACAGAGGCAATATGTTACATTCCCCACCCGCCTCTTACTCAACCTTCTACATATTTTGAGTGAGTTAAAAAAAAGTGTAACAGCACAGAACCAGCACTGATTGCATATTGGTGTTAACTTCTCTCAAAGACTGTGGGGCTGTTCAGACGCACAGTATAATCAGTTGTCGCTGCTGTTTCATACCGGATTAAAAGTGGCTGTTCAGACAGCAACATCTGCCTCCCGGTATTAACTTGTAGTAGCCCCCCTCCAATCCTTCTCAGAACCGGAGTATTTTGTTACCTGCTCCTTTGCAGTGTTTTTTGAGTTCTCCAGTTTCACCTCATAGTTTCCCCATCTGGATAGTTCTCGACCGTCCAGATGTCTGAAGGCTGTCCTGGAGCAAAAGGAGCCTCAGACATCCGGTTTATAGTCGCCATTTTTTTTTACTACTTAGCGATAAAAGTTGAGGGAAAAAGAACTGCATGGTGACGTCGTGTGGACAGCAGAAGACGGTTTCACCGCGGAGTGATTCGAATTGCAGTATGGCAGTCTGATCGATAATATCTGGAACAAAAATATTCAGAACAGAACTGGGTCAGTTTAACACGGACTCAACACGCTGTGTGAACAGGGCCTCCGGGAGCTGCTAGGCTGTGGCAGAGACGGAGTACGGTGCAGCGGATGGTTGCTGTTCGGTGGAGTTTCTTCTTTTTCTGGCTACCTTCTGGCAGAGTGGTGGGTTTCCCCTCTCTCCCGGAGTGTTCCATCCTTGTGGATACCTTCTCTGCATGCCGCTGGCGTTTGTTGGGGTGCAGACTGCCAATCGAGTTGACGGCTGGGAGCCCCACGATTGCGAGGCCCTGTTGGGGGTCCAAGTGGCGTGTGGAGGCCTGGTGTGTTGGATCGCGGGGCAGCTGAGCTGCAACCCCGGGACAGCTGCAGAATCTGTAAACAGTTGGGAGGTGTCTGTTTTTAGCTGGGAACCGGAAGGGCTCAACCGTGCAGCTGGGGAGGACACGGGGGAGGCTTTCACCCCCCTGGGTCACCTGAGCTGTGCGGGGGTCTGCCTGGGTTTTGGACAGCACTACCACACTTTAAAACTGCACTTTATTTATTTATTTATTTATCTGGGATTTATATCCCGCCCTTCCCACCGAGTGGCTCAGGGCGGCTTACAACATATATAAAGCTAACATAAAAATATAAAATTACACTTTAAAATTAACATTTCATAATATATAATTAAAATCAAACATTTGTTATAACTTTAAGACCGCACCTGAAGATTGCACTTTAAGAACATTTTACGAACAGCCGCACTTTAAGAACAATCTGAGCTTTAATAGAAGGAAAACATCTTGCACTTATTGAATAAATCAAGAAATATTTAGCTAATCAATTAGAGGGGAAATTGTAGGGTTGGGATTTTAAATTAATTTAACTATTAGATTAAATTATTAGTAAGCTAGCCAAATCAGATTGGCGAGGGAGAGGAGGGGGTGGAAGTTTAACATCTGGAATAGGGTGGTGAGTGAGGACATATCCACGTTGGTTGAGACTGTAGTGGAGACCAGTGAGGATGCCCGACTTGGGGATTCCAGTGCTTCTGGGGAGGGGAAGGTATGACGGTGGGAGCAGACAGAATTATAAAGGAAGGAGGCCGAGACAAAATAGTGCTCGGCCCCTTTCCAGTCTGCGTCCCATCTCGACGGTGACAGGTAGAGGGGTCAAGCAGAATTGCTCGCCTCCGTCATTGGTGTTATGTAATGCCAGGTCCGTAAATAATAAGATCTCAATCCTTAGGGAGTTCCTGCTTAAGCAGGATGTGGACCTGGCTTGCGTGACCAAGACCTGGGTGCAAGATGGGGAGACTATAGCTCTCTCCCAGATGACTCCTCCAGGATACTCGGTCTTTCACCAATCATGGACTAGTGGGTGGGGGGGAGGGGTGGTGCTATTCAGACGAGAGGATTACTCCTTCTGGGCTTTCCCAACCCCAATGATCAATGGTATAGAATGTGCCAGTCTGGCGTGGGATGTGGGGGAGGGGTTGGCAATCTGGCTGGTGTACCGTCCGCCTAAAGCACTGGCCAGCGCCTTACTATTCCTGATGGAGGCCATAACAGACTGGACATTGGAGTACCCAAGGCTTTTGATCCTGGGTGATTTCAATGTCCAGGCCGATGACGCGACCTCCAGTCAGGCGATGGACCTAGTGTCATCCATGGTGACACTGGGACTCCCAATTTGTTACAACATCCACTCACCAGGTGGGGCACATGTTAGATTTGGTCTTTGCAGCCAGGGTTTTGGTGGATGGTATTACTGCAGAGGCGATGCAATGGTCGGACCACTTTGCCCTCAAGGCTCGTATGGATGCTCCACCCCAAGCCCATTTGGGTGGACAGCCTATTTTGGCTCGCCTGCAGACTCTAGTGGACCTTGAGCAGTTCCAAATGGCTCTGCAGGATCCCTGGCAATTCCCTTGATGATCTGGTTGAGTCTTGGCATGGCCAACTATCCAAGGCCATTAACGAGATTGCACCTCGACGCCCTCTGCACCCTCATGTTAAGCTGGCTCCGTGAGATACCCCGGAGCTGCGACAGCTGAAACAAGGGCTCAGATGGTCAGAGAGGCAATGGTGACGTACTTGAGACGAAGCGACTAGAACATCTTATAGAGAGTTTATGAGGTCCTATGAGATGGCAATCAAAGCCACAAAGAAGAACTACTTTGTGGCCAAGATTGTGTCTGTAAATTTGCACCTGGCACAATTGTTTAAGATAATTCGGAATCTTACAACACTGCCTATAGGCAGGCCAAATGCTAGGGAATTAGAGATTGGCTGTGAGGCTTTTGCAAAAAATTTTGCGGATAAACTCACGTCGCTCTGTCACGACTTTCCCGCCACATTGGATACAGTACAAGAACTCGAGGCTCCAAGCCTGTCTTCTGGTTCAATTCTGGATCACTTCGACACACTTAGCTTGGAGGAAGTTGACGGAATCCTCTCTACTGTACGCCCAACAACTTGTGATTTGGACCCATGTCCCTCCTGGCTAATTAAATCTTGCCAGAGGGAACTTAGATGTCCTATACAGGACATCATAAATAGATCTCTCTCAGAGGGGCGTTTTCCAACACCTCTTAAAGAGGCTGTGGTCCTCCATCTCTTGAGAAAGGCGACATCAGATCTGGCTGAATTGGCACTTTATTGGCCGGTCTCAAATTTACCATTTTTGGGTCAAATCATTGAGAGGGCAGTAGCGCTACAGTTGCAGAGTTTTCTGGATGATGCTTCCGTCTTAGATCCTCACCAGTCCGGCTTTGGCCCGGGTCATTGTACGGAGACAGTCATGGTCGCCCTGGTGGATGATCTCCAGAGGCATCTGGATCGAGGCGGCATGGCAGTATTGATGTTGTTGGATCTATTGGCTGCGTTCAATATGGTCGACCATCGGTTGCTGATCCGCCACCTCGCTGACACAGGGATTCGGGGGTTGCCCTTGCAATGCCTTTCCTCTTTCCTTGATGGTCAGGGACAAAGGGTGGCGATTGGGGGAGAACTGTCCCAGAGGCACTCGCTAGATTGTGGGGTGCCACAGGGGGCAGTGCTCTCTCTGATGTTAACATCTACATGCACCCCCTTGCCAAGATTGCCTGGAGGTACGGGCTTGGGTGTCATCAATATGCTGATGACACCCAGCTCTATCTACTAATGGACAGCTGGCCTGACTGCATCCCAAAAAATCTGGACCTGGCACTGCAAGCCATGGCAGGTTGGCTCAGGCTGAGTAAGTTGAAATTGAATCCAACGAAGACAGAGGTCCTTTGCCTGAGTCGTGGCAGTCTGGGAAGAGAAATCACCCTTCTAGTTTTTGACGGTGCACCATTGAAAGTGGCGCACAAGGTCAAGAGCTTGGGGGTGCTACTGGAGCCTTCCTTGTTAATGGAGGCCCAGATAGCAGCCACTGTTAAATCCACTTTTTTTCACCTTAGGCAGGCGAGGCAGCTAGCTCCCTTCCTAGAGCGTGATGACTTGGCAACAATGATCCATGCAACGGTCACCTCGAAATTGGATTACTGTAATGCCCTCTACATGGGGCTACCCTTTTGCCAAACCCGGAAACTGCAGCTAGTGCAGAATGCAGCGGGCAGGCTGTTACTAGGGCTCCTGAAGTGGGGGCACATACAGCTGAGGCTGCACGAACTGCACTGGCTGCCAATTGTATACCAGATTTGCTACAAAGGTCTGGTTATTACCTTTAAAGCCCTATATGGCCGAGGACCTGCTTACTTTAGGGATCGTCTCTTCCCATATGTGCCCCAGAGAGTATTGAGATCAGGTGCACAAAATCTTTTGACAATCCCTGGGCCGAAGGAGGCCAAATTGAAGATTACGAGAGAAAGGGCCTTTTCAATCGCAGTTGGTGGAACCAACTACAGGATGAGGTACAAGCCCTGCGGAGTCTTGTTCAATTCCATAGGGCCTCCAAGACTACTCTCTTTCAGCAGGCCTCTTAATGTGGATCCTAGCCTATTATATACACTCATCATAAATTACAAGAGGAGAACGTCTAGAATATAGCACCTGAAAATGTTAGAATTTAATTAATTGATGGTTTTAATTATAATGTTTTTATTGTAATAGCAAATATTGTGAATTGCATATTGTATGATATAATGTTTTATTATTATAACCTTGTATTTATGCCATAATTTGTGAGCCGCCCTGAGCCTGCTGCGGCAGGGAGGGCGGGATATAAATAAAATATTATTATTATGTACAATCAGCCGTCATAACCAGCTAATAATCCCTTATGGTCAACTATGACTATTTCCATCAGAGAAAGCCATTCATTATTCTATCAGCTCTCCCCCCCCCCCCTTCCACAAAATGCTAACAGTACTGTTCTCCTTCAATAGCACTGACAGTTGATCTCCACGTTGGGAATAAGTGGTACACTAATACTTATAGTAGGATGATATATAGAAAGAAGAACAAGCATGACCAAGACTGTGTATTCAGCAAGTCAACACAAGTGCAGAGAAAGGGTATAATTCAGTTCACTGAGGTCCAAAGTTCACCTTCCTGAGAATCTCAGGTTTCATTGAAAATCAAAATGGGGTTCAAACACTTGTGAGAATAAAGAAAACGTTGAAGGTGTCATAAAATCACCAGGCCACAGAAAGTATCAGAGAAATGGCTGTCACTGGGGCAAAATTCCAGTGCCATGGGTATAACTCTTTGCCCTGAGATATAATTTACAGAAGCAGAACATTTTAAAAAAAAAAAACAAGTTAGGAATTGACATTTAATTGATTTTCACAATCTGTTCAAACTACAAAATCCTGCTTTTCATGACATGGCAAATTAATGAAGATAATGCATAGGGCTGATTTTGTATGTGTGTGTGTGTATGTGTGTAATATTCATGCAACACTTCCCTTCTCCCTGTAGTTGGCAGCTTGCAGAACTTGACTCTGTGCTAGGGTTGCTAGGTATCTGGGGACTTTGGGGGTGGATCCAGGAAACTTTTGGGGGTGGAGTCAGAAGCAACTTGTGACAAGTATGACTGAACTCCAAAGGGAATGCTGGCCATCACATTTAAAGGGACCACACTCCTTTTATGCCTTCCCTTCATTGGAAATAATGGAGGATGGGGGCATCTTCTTTTGGAGCTCATAGAATTGGACCCCCTGGTCCAACCTTTTTGAAACTTGGGGGGTCTTTTTTTAGGGGAGGCGCCAGATGCTATGCTGAAAATGTGGTGCCTCTGACTCAAAAATCAGCCCCTCAGAGCCCCAGATACCCATGGATCAATTGTCTATTATACCTTATGAGGACCTGTCTCCATAGGGTATAATTTTAATGTCCAGCAGACTTTCCCCTAACCCCCTGGCTTTCTGATAACCCTGAAGTAGGGGGAGGGGGAGGGCCTCCAAACTGGGTATTGGTAGCTCTACTTTGTGCTGGTCACCAATATGGCTGACAGGAACAATGATGAGGCCATTTTGGCTATGTAATCTGCACAGTCAACATCTCATGGTAAAAAGCCATCCAGGATAGCACCACCAACTCTTTCTCATGTCTGCACATTGAAGCAGGCAGAATTGAATGCTATCCCCGCCAATACACACTTAGGAGTATGCCCAATTGAACTCAATTAAAGTTCCTCAGCAAAGGCTTCTTAGTAAGCTCTAGAGTCATGGAACAAAAGGACAGGTCCTCTTGTGGATCAAAAACTGGCTAATTAATAGGAAGCAGAGACTGAGTATAAATGGGCAGTCCTTGCAGTGGAGGACAGTAAGCAGTGGGGTGCCATAGGGCTCGGTACTGGATCTCATGCTCTTTAACTTGTTCATTAATGATCTGGAGTTGGGAGTAAGCAGTGAAGTGACCACATTTGCAGATGACACTAAATTGTTCAGGGTGGCGCCCTTTTCTGCACTTTTTCCAATGCTATAATATCCTTTTTGAGGTGTGGTGACCAGAATTGTACACAGTATTCCAAATGAGACTGCACCATCGATTTATACAGGGGCATTATGATACTGGCTGATTTGTTTTCAATTCCAATTTCAATTTCCAGCATGGCGTTGGCCTTTTTTATTGCAATCGCACACTGTCTTGACATTTTCAGTGAGTTATCTACCATGACCCCAAGATCTCTCTCTTGCTCAGTCTCTGCCAGTTCACACCCCATCAACTTGTATTTGTAGCTGGGATTCTTGGCCCCAATGTGCATTACTTTGCACTTGGCCACATTGAACCTCATCTGCCACGTTGACACCCACTCACCCAGCCTCAACAGATCCCTTTGGAGTGCCTCACAATCCTCTCTGGTTCACCACCCTGAACAATTTAGTGTCATCTGCAAACTTGGTCACTTCACTGGTTACTCTCAACTCCAAATCATTTATGAACAAGTTAAAAGCATGGGATCCAGTACTGAGCCCTCCACTGCTTACCGTCCTCCACTGCGAAGACTGCCCATTTATATTCACTCTCTGCTTCCTATTAATTAGCCAGTTTTTTTAATCAAACTATTTTTATTAGTAACATATGGCAATATATTCAATTTCCTATATCATTAATAACTACCTTTTTTAATCCCATATATTACTTTCTACCTACCCCTCCCCCCTTTACTTGACCCCCACCGGTGTACTAAATTCAAAACATCATTTTAAAAGGTACCCCTAATTAATAAGAACCAAAGTTCATATCTTCCCCCCACTTATACTTAATCATTATCAAAGATTGTCCAATGTCCTTTTATTTTCCATTCTTTTTCTACATATCTTCTGAATGTTTTCCAATCCATCTTAAATACTTCTAAATCATAGTCTCTTAAAGTTCTTGTTAACTCATCCATTTCACTCCATGTCATAACTTTAACAATCCAATCCCATTTCTCTGGTATTTTTTCTTGCTTCCACAACTGCGCATACAATGTCCTAGCAGCTGAGAGCAAGTACCAAATTAAAGTTCTGTCTTCTTTTGGAAATTTTTCCATTTGTAATCCTAACAGAAAAGTCTCTGCAACTTTGTTAAATTCATATCCTAAGATCTTAGAAATCTCTTGCTGAATCATTTGCCAAAACATTTTAGCTCTTTCACAAGTCCACCACATATGGTAGAAAGAACCTTCATGCTTTTTACATTTCCAACATCTGTCTGGTATCTTGTTATTCATCTTTGCCCATTTTTTAGGAGTTATATACCATCTGTACATCATCTTAAAACAATTTTCTTTGATATTCTGGCATGTTAAGAGTTTCATAGAGTTCTTCCACAAATATTCCCAAGTTTCCATCTGTATTTCTTTATTTACATTAATTGCCCATTTAATCATTTGAGATTTTACTACTTCATCTTCTGTAGACCATTGTAAAAGTAATTTATATACTTTTGAAATTAATTTATCATTGTCTCCAAGCAGAACTTTTTCCATTTCTGTTTGCTCCTTCCTTATTCCTTCAGTTTTAATATCATTCTCCACCAAGCTCTTTATTTGTTGCATTTGAAACCAATCATATTTATTATTCAACTCTTCAGCAGTTTTCAGTTCTATTTTGCCACTTTGTATTTTTAACGGTTGACTATATGGCAACCACTTTTCTTTCCCTATCTCAGCTGTTATTTTTATTATTTCCGCCGGTACTATCCATAACGGTCTTCTCTCATCTCCATACTTCTTATATTTCATCCATGTACTTAACAAATTATTTCTTATATAATGGTGAGAGAAAAAAGCGTCCATCTTCTTTTTTCCATAATACAAATATGCGTGCCAGCCAAATGTATTTCTGTGACCTTCCAACTAGGGTTGCCAAGTCCAATTAAAGAAAAATCTGGGGACTTTGGGGGCGGAGCCAGGAGACTTTGGGGGTGGAGCCAGGAGACATTGGGGGTGGAACCAGGAACAAGGATGTGACAAGCATAATTGAACTCCAAGGGAGTTCTGGCCATCACATTTAAAGGGACAGCTCACCTTTTTAAATGCCTTTCTTCCATAGGAAATAATTAAGGATAGGGGCACCATCTTTTGGGGCTCATAGAATTGGACCCTCTGGTCCAATCGTTTTGAAACTTGGGGGGTATTTTGGGGAGAGGCACTAGATGCTATACTAAAAATTTGGTGCCTCTACCTCAAAAAATAGCCCCCCCAGAGCCCCCAATACCCACAGATCAATTCCTTATTATTCCCTATGGGAATTGTTCTCCATAGGGAATAATAGAGTGCCTAGTAGACATTTCCCTCCCCCCCACACGCTTTCTAAAGGGGGGGAGGGCCTCCATACCAGGAAATCCCCCCCTCCCTCTCTCACACACACAAATACTTACCAGATCTTCTTCCGGAGAACTCTTGCTTTGAAAACGAAAGCAAAGAAAGGGAGGGGCCGTTCTCCGAAGCCCTTCCTGTTTCCTCCTTCCTGCCCAGCCTTAAAGGGGCAGCCGTTTTACAAACTGCTCAGGAGCTCAATACCCTACAGGTATGTTCTCCCCCCCCCCCCGCTTCCCGATTTCTGGAGACCGGGGGATGAAGCTGCAAAACCAGAAGTCTCCCGCCAAAGCGGGGTGGTTGGGAAGCCTACTTCCAACACTAAAAGTTTTCTGTTTAACAGCGTTATCCATTCTTTTATCCACACTAAGCAAACTGCTTCCTGATATAATCTTAGATTCGGTAGTTGAAATCCACCTCTCTCTTTTGCATCTGTCAAAATTTTCATTTTAATCCTTGGTTTCTTCCCGGCCCACACAAATTCTGAAATTTTTCTTCGGCATTTATCAAATTGTTTACTATCCTTCACAATAGGAATAGTTTGAAACAAATACATTATTCTTAGTAGAATATTCATTTTAATTGCAGCTATTCTACCCAACAATGACAAATTAAGCTTGTTCCATTTTAACATGTCTTCACTGTACCAGAGCTTGCAATAAACCCAAGTGCCAACTTTGCTGCCACATACACCCAGACAACACAATCACTGGGCCTAACAACATTAACTATACCATCTCAGGCTCATTCACTTGTTCATCTTCCAACATTATATATGCCATTAAATGCCAACAATGCCCTTCAGTTCTCTACATAGGGCAAACAGGACAAACCCTATGCCAAAGGATAAATGGACACAAATCTGACATTAGGAATCACAGAACTGAGAAATCTGTGGGAGAACACTTTAACCTTCCAAAGCATTCAATGGGTGACCTCAAGGTAGCTGTTTTACTGCAAAGGAACTTCAAGAACCAAATGGAGAGAGAAATTGCTGAATTACAAATTATTATGAAACTTGGAACAAACACCTCCCCAGGACTGAACAGGAATATTGGTTTTTTTATCTCATTACAGATGCTAAACCCACTCACTCTCAGTGTGTATAGCTATACATCCACAGTATTCCAATGTGTTTCTTTTTTAGAATTGTGTATCAGTATAATTATTTGTGTTGACATACTCAAAATAGGGATATTGGCTGTATATCTCATTACATATGCTTTACCCATTTTCACTATATATTATTGTATTCCTTTTTCTTATGGCAAACTAGAATTATATTTACATGTTAAAAAGTAAATTAGGTGGACAAGAACATCACTATCCAATGTATTTCTCTTTTAGCTGTATTGACACACTCAAACAGGGACTTTGGTTGCTTATTTGCTTACATATATTGAACCCATTTCCCATTGTCATTGACAGACAATCTCACATTTTGACATACTACTTCGTTGCTTTCGCATGCTCATGCTACTCAGATCAAAAGTTTGCTCAATTTGTTAATTTTACTGCATACTGCTGTTTTGTTGCTTTCGCATGCTCATGCGACTCAGATCAAAGGTTTGCTCAATTTGTTAATTTTACTTTTCTGCCATTTTACCATATTACATTCTAAACCACTGCCTACCAGATAATTTTACATTCTAAACCACTGCCTACCAGATACTTCACTGTCATTGGTTCTTAAATCTGTACCATGTTGCATTCTGGGCCACTGCCTACCAGCTATGTATGGCTCTGCTCAGCTATGTATGGCTTTGCTCACTGTGCTAGATTCTTCGTCTGATGAAGTGTGCTTAAGGGCACATGAAAGCTTACGTTCTAAATAAAAATTGGTTGGTCTTAAAGGTGCAACTTGACTCCTGGTTTGTTCAACTGCTTCAGACCAACACGCTTGGATCTAACAACAGTTAAATATGTGAAGGAGCTCCAAGGCTCTCCAGATAGCTATTAGGTATACCAATAAACTGGAGGCAACTGTGCTTTGCTGTTTCCTATTTGCTAGCCAAACTCCATTTTTCTTGCATTAGCAAAGCTTTCCCAAAATCCTAGGAAAGCATGGGACACAGAGGCACACACGGAATGTAGAATTAACAGATTAATAGTGCAGATGGTGCATTTAGTGGAAAAGCTTTGAATCTATCTCTGTCTAAGCATCTCAAATACAGCACAAAAGGAAGGTAGCTCATTTCTGTGTCTTTTTACATTTCAGTTGCAAGAATCATCATTTTTTAATGCATCTGTCTTGTTATCTTCCTCTTTTGTGTCCTGCTGTGGGGAAGAAACGCATTAATAAACTATAATTCAATACCACTAGTGCAAAATTTTTCTTCTACTTATGATTTCTTGGAATTCAGCTTTGAATCTTTCAGTTATGCATGTTGCATATTGTTCAGCTATTTCCCCTTTTAAGCTTATGTCACCTTCAGGCTTCTGAAAATTTTCTTTTCTTGAAAAACTTATTTTTGTGTTGCTAATATTGTGTAAAAAGTTGCAAGTCTGGCAAATATTTAGTATTGATGTGAAGGAAGTAGTGTTTGTTCTGAAACAAACTTGTATGCATCATACATTATAGATGTATTTGAAGGGGATTATATTGATATATTCGTTCTACAAACCTGATTTTCATTTCACAACATTTGCAAAAGATGTAGGTTTCTCTGCCTAAACTCTGTGCAGCCCAAAAACTCATGGTTACCATTTATAATAACTTTTTTGGGAAATACACTGATATATATTTCCAGAATAATAGCTATTTTAGTCTATTTCAGCAAAAATAAACAGGCATCTTCTTGCCGCTTAAAGATTAACAATATATTATTTTTGTATATAAGCTTTAAAGAACTATGGTAAACATCTTCAGATACTCTCTATCTATCTGTCTGTCTGTCTGCTTCAGTATATTTTTCTCCTCTAAAAAACTTAGGAAGGCATACCCAGTTCTCCTTTCCCCTTTTTACACTCATTACAGCCCTTTCCTTATGCTGTCATTTTATGTAGAAGATATAAAAATAAGGTTTAAGGGGCCATGAAATATAGGAGGTACAAAGGTAAATGTAAAATATGGCTTCATCCATGGGGGACCTCATTATGGAAGCTGCAGCAAACAAACAAGGGAACTGCATCCACAACCCCCTGTTGCTGGGTCATGTGTTGCTATACTACCAACATTCTTCCCCCCTTTTCTCTGCAGCCCAGAAACCCCTTTTCCCTTCATTTCCCCTACTGAGCTGTTTAGTAGAAGTAAAGCGTACCTTGGGAGGGAAAGTAATGAAAGCCCTATAAAGGGCTGGAGGGGGGATGCAGAATATAGCCACACACTCCCTCCGCATTGTGGCTATGGGGTATCATCCAGATGGATATTTTGCCTGCAACCAGTCTATAGTTTCCCCTTTATATAGAAGAAAAAATGAGGTTAATATTTCCTCCAAAGTAAAGGAAATGAAAAAACAGTGTCAGATGAGTCATCCATAGATTGGGCATGACATCCTGTGGATATTTCCCTTTATTACAGGGCTGCCAACTATCTCTCTATCGGCTTGACTTCGCAAACTAAGATTTAAGAAGGGTGCAGTAGTCCACGTCTGCTGCAGGCTCGCTGGTGGCTGACAAGACCAATGTGGGACAGGCAGATCCGGCCACAGTGGGTGCAGGGAAAAGTCTGATTTGGGATTGGTGCTGTAGCAGTGCGATTCTTCCTCAATCTCCTTTTGTCCTCAAGACCAACTATGCGTGCGTTCTCAAAGGAAGAGACAGCCTGGTGGATAGTGTGCCTCCATGCTTTGCGATCTGAGGCTAGGTCAGACCACTGGTGATGGTTGATGCGACAGGTGCCAAGGGATTTCTTCAAGGAGTCCTTGTACTCTTCTTTGGTGCCCCTCTATTTCGATGGCCGGTGGAAAGTTCGCCATACAGAGCAATCTTGGGAAGGCGGTGGTTTTCCATCCTAGAAATATGCCCTGCCCAGCGCAGCTGCGTCTTCAACAGCAGTGCCTCGATGCTTGTAACCTCTGCCCTCTTGAGGTCTTCAGTGTTGGTCACAAAGTCACTCCAGTGGATGTTGAGGATGGTGCGAAGGCAGCGCTGATGAAAGCGCTCAAGGAGTCGCAGGTGATGACGGTATAAAACCCACGATTCGGAGCCGTAGATGAGGGTTGTCATCACAACCACTTTGTAAACATTGATCTTTGTGACTTTTTTCAGATGCTTGTTGCTCCACACTCTTTTGTGCAGTCGGCCAAATGCACGGTTTGCCTTTGCCAGCCTGTTGTCAATCTCCTTGTCGATCTTGGCATCTGAGGAGATGATGCACCCCAGGTAGCTGAACTGCTGGACTGTCTTGAGAACTGATTCATCCACAGTGATGCAGGGAGGGTGATAATCTTCCTGGGGTGCAGGCTGGTGGAGAACTTCTGTCTTCTTCAGACTAACTTCTAGGCCGAATAGCTTGGCAGCCTCTGCAAAGCAGGACGTCATATGCTGCAGAGCTGATACCGAGTGGGAGACGAGTGCAGCATCATCAGTAAACAGTAGCTCTCGGATAAGTTTTTCCATTGTCTTGGAGTGAGCCTTTAGTCGCCTCAGGTTGAACAGGCTGCCATTGGTGCGATAGCGGCTATAGACACCATCGTCATCATCTAGATCTACTGTGGCTCTTTGAAGCATCATGCTAAAGAAGATCGTAAAGAGAGTTGGCGCGATAACGCAGCCTTGCTTTACACCTGTGCCTATTGGGAAGGGCTCCGAGAGGTCGTTGCAGTGTCTGACTTGGCCTCGCTGGTCTTCATGTAGCTGGATGATCATGCTGAGGAACCTTGGGGGACATCCTAAACATTCCAAGATTTGCCACAGGCCTTTCCTGCTAACAGTATCGAAAGCTTTGGTAAGGTTGACAAAAGTCACATATTGACCCTTGTTCTGTTCCCTGCATTTCTCTTGGAGCTGCCTGAGAACAAATACCATGTCGGTGGTGCTCCTGTTAGCTCTGAAGCCGCACTGGCTCTCTGGGAGGAGTTCTTCTGCAATGGTGGGCACCAGTCTGTTCAGGAGTATTCTGGCAAGGATTTTGCCTGCGATGGAGAGCAGGGTTATCCCCCGGTAGTTGGAGCAGTCTGACTTTTCCCCTTTGTTCTTGTGTAGAGTGATGATTATTGCATCGCGAAAGTCCTGTGGTAGTTTGCCTTGTTCCCAGCAGGTGACAAGTACTTTGTGAAGTGTGCTATGTAGTACTGTGCCCCCATGCTTCCAGATCTCTGGTGGGATTCCATCAACTCCCGCTGCCTTGCCAATTTTCAGTTGCTTGATGGCTTTAACAGTCTCTTCTAGGGTGGGGATCTCATCCAACTCTGTTTTCACTGGTTGAAGTGGGGTGAGGTGGATTGCTGAATCTTGAACTACGCGGTTGGCACTGAAGAGAACCTGAAAATACTCCGACCACCGGTTCAGTATGGATGCCTTGTCTGTGAGGAGCACTTGGCCATCTGCACTACGCAAGGGACTCTGAGCCTGATATGATGGGCCATATACTGCCTTCAGGGCTTCGTAGAACCCTCTTAAATCACCAGTGTCTGCACACAGCTGGGTTCTCTCTGCAAGCTTGGTCCACCACTCGTTCTGAATGTCTCAAAGCTTGCGCTGGAGGTTGCTACATGCAGCGCAAAAGATTGCTTTTTTCCCGGGACAGGAGGGCTGAGCAAGATGTGCTTGGTAGGCAGATCTCTTTTTCGCTAGTAATTCTTGGATCTCTTGATTGTTCTCGTCAAACCAGTCCTTGTTCTTCCTTGTGGAGAACCCGAGGACTTCTTCAGAGATCGACAGGATGGTAGTTTTTAGGTGTTCCCAGAGTGCTTCTGGAGAAGGGTCTGTGGGGCAACTGGGGTCCTCAATTCTTGACTGGAGTTTTGCCTGGAAGGCAGCTTTAACTTCGGCTGACTGAAGGCTGCCAACCTGAAGCTTCCTCCGAGGGATACCTCCTCTCCTGGGTGTGGGTTTAAAGTGAAGACGGAGATTGCAGCGTACAAGACAATGATCCGTATGACATTCCGCACTGGGCATTACTCAGGTGTGTAAGACATCTTGAAGGTCTCTCTGGCGCACCAGAATGTAGTCAATAAGGTGCCAGTGCTAGGACCGTGGGTGCATCCAGGTTGTCTTCAGGCTGTTCTTCTACTGAAAGATAGTGTTGGTGATGGTGAGCTGGTGCTCCGTGCAGAATTCTAGCAGGAGGCGCCCATTATCATTGCAGTTGCCAATGCCGTGTTTGCCAAGTACTCCTTTCCAGGCTTCCGAGTCTTTACCTACTCTGGCATTGAAGTCGCCAAGGATGATCACCTTGTCCTCTGTAGGGGTCTTCTGTACGAGGTTGCGTAGATCAGCATAGAACTTGTTCTTTTCTGCAGGATCTGCTTGAAGGGTTGGGACATACACACTGAAGAGTGTTGCATGCTGCTTGTTTTGAAGTGGGAGGCGCATGGACATGATGCGATCTGAGTGACCTGTTGGCAGGTTTTCGAGTTTGAAGGTAATGGAGTTCCTGACCATGAAGCCAATGCCAGAAAGGCGGCTCTCAGCCTTTGACTTACCCGACCAGTAGAGGGTATAGCCAGCACCATGTTCTCGAAGACTACCTTCCTCAGGGAAATGGACCTCACTGAGAGCTGCTATGTCAATATTCAACCTGAGAAGTTTGTGGGCAACTAGAGCAGAGCGTCATTCAGGGCGACCACTGTCTACTGTGTCAAGCATGGTTCTGATGTTCCAACATGCAAGCTTTAGTCTTTGCACACTTTGTGAGGCAGGTGCATGCCTTTTCTTTGTTGTTATTTTTTGACCGCAAGTAAGGGTGCCCGTTGACCGCGGCTAGCCAACTGGGGGGGGGGAGACGAGCTTTGTTTAGGCCACCTTTTCTAGGCCCCTCTCCGTGCGGAGCAAGCAGTGCTGTCCCTAGATAAGGCTGCATGGTCGTTCAGGGTGCTGCCGAAAAATGCTTTCGTCTCCGGGTCAGCATCAGGCGACCAATACCCTGAACCGCCTACATGCAGGATCGGGACTGCGGCTTCCAGTGGCATCTTCCACCTGCCGTTTTGCCCCTTGCCCATCACTGCAGGACTTGGTGTGTTGTGGGTTGTGGATGTGGATATGCCCTTCAGGCCTACGCAGAGGAATTTTTAGGTGAAGCACAGTGTGCGTGGTACTGGCTCCACCCTTTCACCTTGGGGTCATCTGCCATGGCCCAGTAAGCCGGGACGCCGCCAGCGAGTCCTCCAGGTGGTAGGTGTTACATTAATGAGCTCTATCTGCCCGGGTTTGATGTTAGAGTTTTCCTTCTCTTGGCTGACGAGGTTGGTGAGCCCAGGCTGCCCATCCGGTTATACCACCAGACATTCGGTCGCACCATGACGTGGCAAACTCTGTGAGAAACGGGAGGGACCAGCGGGAAGGTGTTGCCACGGATGCAGTAATGCAGGAGAGGCCATTGCAGTGACCATCTGCCAGGCATAGCCGGACAGTGACCACGCGGCGTTCACTACACCGGGAAAGGAGAGGCTATGTATTGCGCATACACTTTCCCTGGGGGGGGGGCAGGATACCCAAGAGGGAGCCCACTCCCCCTCCCCCCAACTATCAATACCAACTGCCAACTATCAATACAAAGAAAAATCCCTGTGTGGAAGCAACCTATGTAAAATTCAAATCTAATGAAAATGCAGAGACTTGTTACCCAAATTGGTTCCTGTGTCACAGTAGGCACAGTAGAGTCCTCTGTATGTATAGAATTAAACACATGTTCTGGAGTAAAAGGGATCATTTGAGTTTGTTGTATACATAGTTTGTAATTTGCAATAACAATTCACCATGGAAAAAGAAAATGATGGAAGGGAATCAGAAACATAACCTGTAATCAATTTTATTACCTTATCCAGGATACAGCAAGTGTGAACTATTCAAAGGCAACAAAACAATGCAATTTACTTGTGGCTGTCCAAGAAAAGACATTCACATGTACACAATCCTAGTATTTTCTTTTTAAGCTAGTACCCAGTTAAGTTACATTTAACCTAAATTATATTTGTCCCATCTGTTGAAGACCAGAAACTAGAGAGAGAAGACAGATGAGCAGTTGCTCAAAAAAGATGGGATAAATGGGAAAGGTTTTTTAGAATAAAAATTAAGGAGTACCTAGCCAGATGAGGGTGCTATGCGGGGAGATGGGTTGGCTGTAAGGCTGGCCAGTTGAGAACAGGGAAAGGAGAAGTTAAGAGGCAGTAGATAGACAGGAGGATTTGGTTGATCAATTTGGGAAGGGAAGCAGAAAGAGAAAAGGAGATAACATAGTTTACCTATCTTGAAGTCCAGCTTTTCTTTTTAATTGATTGAGGATTTAAAAATGAGCACTACTAATATTTAATATACATTATATGGTTTGATTATTTCACATGAAACAGTGACGAAAAGGGAACAAAAATAGCAGTGTTCCCTGTCTACTGGCAGCTCTATGACATAATTGTGTGTTATAAACAACTGTATCATGGGTTGTTTTATTTTTAGACTGTACAAAAAACAGTAGTAATCATCCACAGGCTCATAAAATGCAATTACTTTTGATGAAATCAATCAAAACTACTAGCAATGAAATGAAAGTTCAAAATTGGGAAATCCAGCTGTATTGCTTAGAACGGGTTACTAGAGGGTTCTTTACAGAGAAGGACAAAATTTGTGGCTAGAGTATTGGCTTCTACAAGTCTAAACAGAAGGATGTTGCCTCTGGGTTAGAGAGCTCAAAAATGTAATTCCGGACCCACTAAAGCCCCATACAGAGGAGGTATATTGCTCCATCTTGTCTCTATCA
Source organism: Heteronotia binoei (assembly GCF_032191835.1). NCBI lineage: Eukaryota > Metazoa > Chordata > Lepidosauria > Squamata > Gekkonidae > Heteronotia > Heteronotia binoei. Next base: position 113,200,297 of record NC_083243.1, on the reverse strand, counting down.
CATCACATCCTCTATCTATGTGGAGTCGGGGGAATACTTCATTTGGGATCCAGTAGTGTTATTCTTTGGGTACTATGACCTTTTTTTTTTTTTAAGACAATACCTACTGGTAATAAAGAACAGCCCCATGGCACAGAGTGGTAAAGCTGCAGTACTGCAGTCCTAAGCTCTGCTCACAACCTAAGTTCGATCCTGGCGGAAGCTGGGTTCACATAGCCGGCTCGAGGTTGACTCAGCCTTCCATCCTTCCAAGGTCGGTAAAATGAGTACTCAGCTTGCTGGAGGGAAAGTGTAAATGACTTGGGAAGGCAATGGCAAACCACCCCGTAAAAAAAGTCTGCCGTGAAAAGTCGTGATGCGACGTCACCCCAGAGTCGGAAATGACTGGTGCTTGCATAGGGGACTACCTTTACCTTTTTACTGCTAATAAGCTACAACACTTTGACTAGTAGAGAGAAAACTTTTAGTTAGTTAATCATTGGTCTTTAAACTGCTTAATGGATGAAATGTAAACACATTTGGATATCAGTCTAAATATAGATCAAGATGAATAGCCGTGTTAGTCTGCCAATAGCAGTAGAAGAGTAAGTGTAGCACCTTAAAGACTAACAAAATTTATGTTATGGTCAGACCCATAGCTACAGTGGGGCCCGGGAGGGGCCAGGCCCATCCTTTCAACCCTCCCTTCCATCTGTATGGCTCCTCCATTGGAGGGCCTCCAATCTGTCCCCTTTGCTCACTGCCACTCTGAACAACTAGTAGCATTGCTGCTGGTCTCCTCTCTGCCTCATCCCTCAAAACACCAATGTGGCCACAGGGAGGTGGAAGAGGGAAACGGCTGAGGCAGCCAATGAGGCAAAGGCCTGCATGCTGACCTGGCAGTCAAATAACAACAAGGGAGGGTGGGAGTTGATGAGCAGCCATCCGCCCACTCATCTGTGCCAAAGTCACTTCCTCAAAGCCTTCCCCTTTTCACTTTCTTCTCTCCCCTTCCCTAACACAGTGCACAGAGCAAAGGGGTGGGAGAGTCTTCTCACAGCTGGCTTTCTGAGTGCCTAACTTCAGTCCAAAATGTCTGTCTCTCTGAGAGGGGCACATAAAAAAGGGGTGGAGGGAGCAGAGCTGCTGTAAATGTCCAGGTGAAGGGGGGTTAGCTTGTGAAACTCAAGGCAGCTTACAGTGCCAAGAGCCCAGGGCTGCCAAACTGGGTGGCCCCCTGGCCTCACCAAACAACAAATCCTGTTGTGGGCTCCACCAAACATGAAATTCTGGCTACGGCCCTGGGTATGGTATAAACTTTCATGGGTCTCTGTGTCAAGCATTGATATTTCTCAATAAGTAGTCTTTTGTTATTGAATCAAAAGTTGCTTTATTGTAGAAACTCAAAAGCTTTACCAAGGACAGAATCCTTGGAAGTAATGACGTACACAGACTTACATAGTTACTTTATAGGATAGCTTCAAAGGGTATCATGCAGATGCAATTTGAGTCACGGGTTCAAAGTATCTCTTTTATTACTACTTTTATTACTACTACATAGTATCTCTTTTATTACTACGGAATGTAGGCTATTAAAAACATCTCCCTTTCTCACACTTTCTCTGAGACCAGATAAGACCTGTGTGTGTGAATCTGGGGGAGAGGCGCATCACACTGTTACCAGCCAGGCTAACCTAAACATCCTTGGGCCAGATGGATTTATTACTTTGCCCTTAGGTTGTAAAGGAGGGGGGAGCAGGAGCGGTTGGTGATCTGCTCTTTGTCTAAGGAGTCATCATGGCACACAGAAATATGCATGCTTGACACTCTGCTAACTTCTTCAGATCAGCCTGAATGAATATAGGAACTTTTGGGGCTAGTAAAAGTGCAAGGTTACATGCAATCTGATAAAGAAAAGCTTCATGTAGTTAGAAGAGAAAGCACTTTTGTATACTTACACCTGTGCTTTTCTAAAGAGTTCCACACGTGATCCTTCTGGTCTTCATGATTCAGAGATCCATGAGTATGTCTGGGACTTGCTGATATCAGGAGTAACTTAAAGAAGAGCTTTTCCTTGTGAATGCCTTATTTTCCACATTTCCTGTTTCTTAATGCATTAGGGTTGCCAGATCCAACTCAAGAAATAACTGGGGACTTTGGGGGTGGAGCCAAGAGACTTTGGGAGTAGAGTCAGGAGCAAGGGCATGACAAGCATGATTGAACTCCAAAGGGAGTTCTGGCAACCACATTTAAAGGGGCCGCACATCTTTTAAATGCCTTCCTCCATTTGGAAATCATGAAGGATAGGGGGCACCTTCTTTTGGGACTCATAGAATTGGACCTCCTCATCCAATCTTTTTGAAACTTGGGGAGTGTTTTGAGAAGAGGCACTGTATGCTATACTGAAAACTTGGGGGCTCTACCTCAAAACACACACCCCCCCCGAGCCCCAGATACCCATGGATCAATTTTCCATTATACCCTATGGGAATCAGTCTCCATAGGGAATAATGAAGTGCCCAGCAGATATTCAGCACCCTGCCATACTTTCTGATAACCCTGAAGTGGGGGGAGGGCCTCCAACCCTAGTATCAGGCAATCCATGGTATTGCTTTCTATAACTTTTCAGTTGTAGCAAAAATTCTCCTTGTCCATGTTGGGCCACAATCCATGTCCCTTGCAAACTTTGCGCGTGCACATACACACGCTGTATTACAAATGTGTAGCACACTACTAGCACAGTTATTGTCCAGTATACTGGGGTTGAATGGCCTTTGACCACTTTTAGATGAATACAGTGTTGATCAAACTAAGAAAAAGTTGCAATTTTAGCAAAAAATATCCATGTTATTGAATCACAATTTTCTCCTTAAAAATTCCTTCTCTGTAGAGAGTAGATGATTCTAAAATAGAAGATCCTGTGTAACAGATGGCATGCATTATGACTGTCTTTTTTTCATAGCATAATCATGATTTTTCAAACAATGCATAGTTGACATACATTATTTTCCTTTGGCCTAACCATGTTCAAATGGAGATGAAAGTTCTGATTTAAGCATTAATAAGAGGCATTAACAACTCAACACCTATCCAAAAGCAGCTGGGAAAAATGTGTTCATAGAGAAATGAGAACCTGTAGGTTATTTTCTGTGAAATTATGTACCTGATGGCTAATCATTACAGCCTTGATTGAATGAAATGGTTTGAGGTCTGAAAACCTGACAAGCTTACACAAAATGCTTTTATAAAGTCTTCTGAGAGATAAAATTTTTGAGTGAGGAGGACAATCCATCACAAGCAATCTTATAATGCCCATGGGATAGTGGGAAGACACTTTCATTTCTATAATCTTCTCAGTGCAAGTTCATTTTAGGACAATTCCAAAGGTGTAAGGCTTTCTGTAATTTTCTGCATGATTATAAAGTCAACTGACTTTCCTATTCTGTGCATTTATCATCATTTAGCTGGATTGACACATTACCTATTCCTAGGGTTGCCAATGTCCAGGTAGATCTCCCAGAATTACAATTGATCTTCAGGAGACAGAGATTATTCCCCTGGGAAAAATGATTGCTTTGGTGGACTGACTCTATGGCAATATACACTGCTGAGGTCACTCTTCTCCCCAAACCCATCCCTTCCCAGGCTTCACTCCCAAAATCTTCAGGTATTTCCCAACCCACAGCTGGCAATCCTACCTATTCTGTAATGTTTCGGTAACACCATAACTTTGCTTGTCTGGAAGATATTACTGAAAAATAAGTTTTTATTATTTCATTTTTACAGAAACCAAACTGGGGTTGGGGGCTTTTCTACATGCTCAACTTGCTCCTGATTTTCTTGGTAGTTGATCTACAAGCATTCGAACTGGTTTAAGTACAGTTCTTCTGCACGTCTGCACTCCCTCTGTATTTTCACAGTTGTGGAATCAGTTTATTTTCTTCCATGCATCCCTTTAATAATTAGGATTTTCAATGGAAGGTGCTTTTGCTATCAGTGGCAACACTCGTGGTGTCACAGTATCCCCTTTATATTGCTATATTGGTGCTTATACTGATATAGCAATATGGCTGCATTTTTTAAGAATGGTGCTAAAATCTTGATATATTGAAATGTTGATCTATGATAAGTGAAACAAGTTTTCTTTATTCCCAGATTTCATTTTGTTTAAAGTAAGTCTCTATTGCCTCTTCCCAGTGATACAAGGAAAAAAGCATATCTCTGGGAGGAAGGGTACAGAGATTTTAAAAAGCTGGGAATTGAGAGAAAATACTTGACCTATCATTATAGCAGTATAGCAATAGACAGTATTTTGGTGCCTTCTAAAAAGTAAACATGAAACCACTAGTCTTTTGTGTGGGGGGGGGGTGGCTAATGATGACAATAGTCTAATTATTGAAAAGTGGGCTGAACATTCATGGAAGTGGGCAGGACAAGGAAAATAGAAATATTACACATGAGGAGAAACAGGACACAAAATCAGCTTTCAGAAAAAGATTGGGGCAAAAGTGGTCTCAAAAGAAACGGAAAAATCCTAGGAACCTCCCCTGCCCCTGCCCCCCCTCCAAAAAAAGGTGAAGTGAAAACTAAAGGCACAAAAATGCATGCAGAAATCAGGGGATTCACCAAAGCGATATGGGGCCAAAACCAATGAACAATGGAGAGAGGCCCTGAGTAGCAAGACTTGGCTAAGGTTGCCCTCCAAACATTTGGTGGAACTTGACTTTCAACTCAGGCTGAAATCTAATCCCCTGATTCCCACTGGTTCTCAAATATATCTTGACACTGAGGGGGTGGTTGCCCCAGACGCCGCCGGATTGGGTATGGAGTCCATTCCATTCTATGGACCCATAAGATAGAATGGGCCCATAAGGGGGCATCATTGTTTAATTTTGCCAGCCCCCCCCTTCAAAACATATGTAAATCCGGTCCTGGAAACCAATCCCTGCTGTGAAGCATACTTGGATGTGCTACATATTGTCTGGGACCACAATTCAGAGCTCACTAGGGATAGACCCCTTATTGCAGGTTGTCCTATGATCCTTTTCTTTAACTTCCAGCATTTTTTCAAGCACTCCTTGCTCCATTCTTCTGCTGAAATCAGTTACTCCTAAGCTGCTTTTAACACTGCTGGTTCAAATTTACAAAAGCAGCTTGATGTGAGGAAATTTTTTTGATGGAAAATGGAGCGCATTAAGGTAGGAAATAGCTGGTTCCTTTTACACCTGTCTTCCTTTTTAAATTGCACTTCTAGAAACTGCATCATATAAAAATAAGATTATGGGACAACATGTAATGCATCACTCAGCTTAAGGGTGTCAAGTTGGGGTTGGGAAATTGATGAAGGTTTTGGGTGTGGCTTTGAGGGCATTTCTCCAGCGCACTTGGTACTCCAGGAATTTTCTTGAACACTAGTTATGCTGATATACTAAGAGAGAGAATGAAAGAGACAAATGCAAATAGGTGTTTAGGAAAGGAAAGGTCCCCTGTGCAAGCACCAGTCGTTTCCGACTCTGGGGTGATGTTGCTTTCACAGCAGACTTTTTACGGGGTGGTTTGCCATTGCCTTCCCCAGTCATCTAAGCTTCCCCCCCAGCAAGCTGGGTACTCATTTTACTGACCTTGGAAGGATGGAAGGCTGAGTCAACCTCGAGCCAGCTACTTGAAAACCCAGCTTCCACCAGGGATTGAACTCAGGTAATGAGCAGAGCTTAGGACTCTTTATTAGCAATTAAAATTTATTTATTAAATAGACGTTTATTTCACTATTATTCTTCCATGTGATGGCATTTTAATGGTGATCATAAGTTTCCATCAGTTAATGGCAAGTATCAATATGTTCACTATCATCTGGAGAATTTATTTGGTGCAGGAGGGAATTTGCTCTTTGAACACAGCAACCAGATAGATTAGAAAATTCCTCAGAATTAATTGTTTGACTTGAGATGATACTAGAGTTCACATTTCCCAAATGTATCACCATATTCTTTTAGCTGTGAAAATATCTGTTATTTCAAAGGCTTTCTGAGTTCACAAATTATGTTGGATTTATTACAGAATGAAGGGGAATGATTTAAAATAACAATATACCATTATTGTAACAGGATGTGGATGTAGTCTGTCATTAACATTCTTAGTAATAACTTACTTTATTTATTAATTTAAATACTGCTGTACTTTACCTCATGGTGAAATAAATACCTCAAGGTGATATTTATTTATCTGCACATCATGTTCGATTTCAATACTGAAGTAATAATAAAAAATAATAATTTCACTTAGATCATGATGCATATTTTAACTATGGCTCTTCAAGTGCTTTGAAGAAGCTACACAACATTTTGACAGAACTAATGAAAACGGTTGTTTGTGGCAAATAGATTGAGTAACTTATCATGAGAAGAAACCTGCTGGTCTGCATTCCAAAGCTTAATCCATAATGTGGAAATTTGTGGTGATATGGTAAACAGCATGTTGCTCAAGTCAAGGGCGTCAAACATGCAGCCCAAGGGCCAAATCAGGCCCCCAAGCAACTGGCTTTCATCTGCTTCCTTCTTCCTCTCTCTTGCTTCCTTCTGAATAACAGCTTGCTTTGCAAGGCTTGCCCAATCGCACTGGAGCGACAGAGCAAAACCTCTATTTTCTCCATTGGTTGAGGATTCTCCCTTGGAGAGGAAGGGGGGGAGGGAGAGCTTGTTTTGCCAGGTTCTCTCAATCACACAGAAGAGCTACTGAGCCAAGCCTCTCTTCCTTCTATTGGCTGGTCCCCTGGGGAAGGAAGGAAAGAGCCAGAGCTTCCTTTGCCCAGTTTCCTTGATTCCGTGGGAGAAATACAAAGAAAGCACCTTCAAGACCAATGAGTGCTAATGTTTTGAGCATGTTTTATTTAAAAAAATCTTTTAATTTTGTTTGTTTGTATCCTTTATAAAGTTTATATCTCCTACCTAATCTTAAATAGGTACACACATGGCCCAGCCTGACAAGATCTCATTTATGTCAGATCCAGTTCTCATAACAAATGAGGTTGACACCCCTGCTCTAGCTACTTAATTGATAACTACTGTGTGTGCTGGTCACAGAAAAAAAAAATCCTGTTCATCCCGTATCAGTTACAGGCATCTACTGGCAGAAAAAGACATAGGCCCAGATTTAATTTTATACATGGAATACTGGACCAGCAGCATTTACAGCAGATGGATCAAACCTAACTTTTGCCTATGGCACTGAATTTGTGCTACAATCTCACAGCAAGATGAAAAGGCCATATATGAAGGAAGCAGTTACAGTCAGATGAAGAGCGGGTTTGTTTGTTTAGTGCTTCAAGGAGAGCAGTTGTGAGCACTGCTCCTTGGTTACAGAAATGAGACTCATACCTGGTTGTGGTATTGTGGTTAGAGCATTAAAGTAGGTTCAATTTGTATGCATACCTACCTGATCATAAGTCCTTTTGAGTTAAGTAGAACTTTTTTTAAAAAAAACCCCTGAATAATCATGTCCCACTGAAACAATGTCATAATTTACAGCCAGTACAATCAGTGCTTTTGGCCGGCTGCATAAAAGAGTGTGGAGCAACAAGCATCAGAAAAAAGGCACAAAGATCAATGACAACCCTCATCTATGGCTCCGAATCGTAGGTTTTATACCGTCATCACCTGCGACTCTGTAGAGTATCGGACTCTGCACCCGCGCCGCGCAAGCCGGGACGTCCTCGGGTTACCTGGCGCAGCGCGGGAAAAGTCACCGCCAATCAAGACCAAGCGCGGGAAGTTTAACTGGCCAGGATTGGGCTGGCCAGCAGGGGGGTTGATCCGGGGTGCATGTATATATTAGCGGACCCGGCCGCGTGTTCCCCTGTTCTGTAATGTACCAGCGATTAAAGACCAATGCCTTTACCACGTCTCGTCTCCCAGTACATTACACTGGCGACGAGGATGGGATCTAGATAGGTCCGGCCGGAGAAGAGGAAGGCGAGAGACCGCAGGATCGGGCAGCCCGCCGCCACCATGGCGAACTCGAGTGTAACGACGGGCCATCTTGCGGAATTCAACCCGGAGCACCCCGAGAGATGGGAGACCTACACCGAAAGGGTCGAGTGCTACCTGCGGGCGAACCTGATCGACGATGACGAAAGAAAGAGAGACGTCCTGCTGAGCGTCTGTGGCGAAGAGACCTTCGAGATCGCACGAGGTCTCTCCGCTCCAGCTAAGCTGACGGAGAGGACCTACCGGGAAGTCGTGAGGCTCCTCACGGGCCACTTTTCACCCCAACCGTCCATCGTCGCCCGCCGATTCCTCTTCCACAAGAGGGACCAAAAGTCGGGGGAGACAGCGGCGGTCTACCTGGCGGCCCTTCGGCAGATCGCCGGAAATTGCAACTTTGACAAAAGGGACGAAGCCCTGCGGGACCGTTTCGTCTGGGGCCTCCGCGACGAGCGATTGCAGCAGAAGCTCTTCGCGAAGGAGGAGCTAACGCTACAACAAGCCTTCAACGAGGCGACGGCCTTCGAGAGGGCCACCAAGGCGTTCGGCCAGCCACGAGGTGAAGCAGTCCACCAGGGAGAAACGGAGCCAGAAGACCGAACAGAGGAAGAAGCGTTTCAACTCCGGCGGCCCCAAAGAACGGACACAAGGGCCCCCACTAGACAGCGAGCGACGGAGAGGGCCACCGCCACCACCGGTCCCAGGTGCGCCAGCTGCGGCGACCCCCACGAGCGCCGGGACTGCCCGTACCGCAACCTGGACTGCCGCAGCTGCAGAAAGACGGGCCACATCGCTCGGGCTTGCCGGGCCAAGAACAGCCGCCGACAACCATCAGCGCATCACGACTCCCTGGACACCCACACGACGGCATCCACCACTCTGCAGGTATTGAACTTGCCCCTCTCGGCCCCAGACAAGGTCAAAATGTCGGTCCTAATCGAGGGCGCCCCCTGCACCATGGAAGTGGACTCGGGTTCCTCCATCTCTATCATTTCGGAGGAAACCCTCAAGAAACTATGCCCCCGCCGCCGCCTTCAAACGAGGCCAGCGGACTTCGTACTGAGGGACTTTCAGAAGAACCCAGTACACATCGTGGGGTGGGCCCGGGTGCATGTGGAAAGAAGGGGTTTCAGGGGGCCCCTGGACATCCTAGTGGTCAAGCGCCAACTGACCACACTTCTAGGGTTGGCTTGGTTCAATCCCCTGGGGATCCAGCTGGTGGGGGTGGACCACTTGCAGGCAAGCAATTTCGACGGGGTCTGCCGGGAGTTCCCCGAGGTCTTTGACGGGTCTTTGGGGAGCTATAAGGGTCCGCCCATCACCCTACCGATTGACCCAATGGTCAGGCCCATAAGGCTTAAAGCGAGGCGCGTCCCGTTCGCCCTTAAGCCGAAAATAGAGGCAGAACTGGACCGCCTAACGGCCCAGGGCGTCCTAGAACCGGTAACATACGCGGAATGGGAAACCCCCATAGTAACGCCCGTCAAACCCAATGGGGAGGTGAGGATCTGCGCTGACTACAAGTGCACGATCAATAAGGCGCTACAAGACAACCCCTACCCAGTCCCGGTGGTCAGCCACGTCCTAGCAGCGCTAGCCGGGGCGAAGGTTTTTGGGAAGCTGGACTTAGCACAAGCGTACCAGCAACTGCCGGTCGACGCTAAGACAGCGGAGGCGCAGACGATCGTGACCCACAGGGGCGCGTTCAGGGTTAAACGGCTGCAGTTCGGGGTCAGTGTGGCTCCGGGGATATTCCAGAGCATAATGGACTCTCTCCTTAAAGGGATCCCCGGAGTTCAACCCTTCTTTGACGACGTTTTAATCGCCGCCCCCAATGAAGGAGAGTTCTGCTGCCGCCTGCGCGAGGTCCTCAGACGGTTCCAGGCGGCGGGGCTGAGAGTCAAAAGGGAGAAATGTTTGTTAGGTGTCCCGCGAGTGGAGTTCCTGGGGTTCGCCGTGGACGCGGCGGGGATACACCCGACGGCGGACAAGACCAGGGCCATAGTCCAGGCTCCTGCGCCCAAATGCAAGGCAGAACTACAGAGTTTTTTAGGATTGTTGAACTTTTATCACACGTTCCTACCGCACAAAGCCGCCGTAGCGGAACCGTTGCACCGTTTGCTGGATAAACAGGCCCCGTGGGTCTGGGGCCAACGCCAAGCCGCGGCGTTCCAAGCAGTGAAGGACCTCTTGGTCTCTAACGCGGTACTTCACCACTACGACGAAAACCTACCCCTGATCCTAGCTTGCGACGCCTCCCCCTACGGAGTAGGAGCGGTTTTGGGGCACCAACTTCCGGACGGGAGGGAAGTGCCAGTCGCGTACTATTCACGGACTCTATCTCCAGCGGAGCGGAACTACGCTCAAATTGACAAGGAGGCCTTGGCGATCGTGGCGGGGGTGCACAAGTTCAACGACTACCTCTACGGTAGGCGTTTCACCATCACCACTGACCACAAGCCGCTCCTGGGCCTCCTAGCTCGAGACCGTCAGACCCCCCAAATCCTATCCCAGAGGGTCCTGAGGTGGAACCAGTTCCTGAACTCCTACACGTATGAACTGGTCCACCGCCCGGGTAAAGCCATGGGACACGCCGATGCCCTCAGCCGCCTGCCGCTCCCCATGACAGAACCGGATCCCGCCCCTGCACATGGGGTAATGCTCATTGAATCGCTCCCCGAGCGCCCCCTGCACGCGGCGGAGGTGGCTCGGGCGACAGGGAGGGACCGCATCCTGGCACGGGTCAGGGACTGGGTGGGGAGGGGGTGGCCATCAGGCAAAGTCGAAGACGCGTTCAGGCCGTTCGCGTCCAGGAAGGACGAGCTATCAACCCACAAGGGGTGTGTGCTCTGGGGCAGCCGGGTGGTGGTTCCCCCCCCCTTGCGCAAGCAGGTACTGGAAGACCTCCACGAGACCCACCCGGGCATCGTGAGGATGAAAGCCCTGGCCCGTAGTTATGTGTGGTGGCCGGGCATGGATGAGGAGATAGAGGGGTGGGTGAGGAGGTGCCAACCCTGCCAAGAATCCCGGCCCGATCCCCCATCAGCCCCGGTCCACAGATGGGAGTCTAACAGGCGACCATGGTCCCGCCTCCACTTAGATTTTGCAGGCCCGTATCAGGGCCAAATCTTTTTTATACTTGTGGATGCCTACACAAAATGGCTGGAGGTGATTCCAGTAGCCTCGACCTCCACGGCAGCAGCCGTCCGGGCACTCAGGAGGGTCCTATGCACGCACGGGATCCCAGACACCCTGGTGACGGATAACGGAACTGCATTCACCTCCCGGGAATTCCGGGAGTTCACGGAGAGGTACCTCATACGACACATAAGATCCGCACCCTTCCATCCGGCCACCAACGGCCAGGCAGAGCGGATGGTGCGGACCACCAAGGAAGCACTGGGGAGAATAGTACAAGGGGATTGGGACCACCGCCTCTCAGCCTTCCTGTTCCACAACAGGATCACCCCAAACCCTATAACGGGATCCAGCCCCGCAGAACTGCTTATGGGGAGGAAACTGACAACACGCCTAGACAGGCTGCACCCCGACCGGGCCCCCGAGGTCCGCGGGTCCCCAGAGGTCCGGGAGGCGGTGCGGGGGTTCTTTCCGGGTGACCCGGTATACGCGAAGAACTTCGCAAGCGGTCCCGAGTGGGTCGCGGGGAGAGTCCTTAGGGTGACAGGTTCCAGGTCATACGAAGTGACCACCGAAGGGGGCCAGGTACTAAGGCGGCACATAGATCAGCTGCGCCGCCGCACCCTACCCGAAGAAACAGAGGAGGTAGGGAATAGGGAACCGCGGGCAACCGAAGGTCCGGAGGGGCGCTCGCCAATACAGGAACTACCCACTTATGACGCCCCCAGAGACACCGAACCAGAGCCGGAGCCTGAAACAGACCCCAACATCCCGCAGCCAGAAGCAGCATCGCCCACAACGGAACCAGCCTCCGCACCAAGAGCGACCCCGAGGAGATCGACACGGGAACGGAGAGCACCTGCGTACCTCCGGGACTATGTGGTTTAAACTAAGGGGGGAGGAGTGTAGAGTATCGGACTCTGCACCCGCGCCGCGCAAGCCGGGACGTCCTCGGGTTACCTGGCGCAGCGCGGGAAAAGTCACCGCCAATCAAGACCAAGCGCGGGAAGTTTAACTGGCCAGGATTGGGCTGGCCAGCAGGGGGGTTGATCCGGGGTGCATGTATATATTAGCGGACCCGGCCGCGTGTTCCCCTGTTCTGTAATGTACCAGCGATTAAAGACCAATGCCTTTACCACGTCTCGTCTCCCAGTACATTACAGACTCCTTGAGCGCTTTCATCAGCGCTGCCTTCGCACCATCCTCAACATCCACTGGAGTGACTTTGTGACCAACACTGAAGTCCTCAAGCGGGCGAAGGTTACAAGCATCGAGGCATTGTTGTTGAAGACGCAGCTGCGCTGGGCAGGGCATATGTCCAGGATGGAAAACCACCGCCTTCCCAAAATTGCCCTGTATGGCGAACTTTCCACCGGCCATCGAAATAGAAGGGTACCAAAGAAGAGGTACAAGGACTCCTTGAAGAAATCCCTTGGTACCTGTTGCATTAACCATCACCAGTGGTCTGTCCTAGCCTCAGATCGCAAAGCGTGGAGGCACACCATCCACCAGGCTGTCTCTTCCTTTGAGAACGCACGCATAGCTGGTCTTGAGGATAAAAGGAGATTGAGGAAAAATCGTACTGCTACAGCACCAATCCCAAATCAGACTTTTCCCTGCAGCCACTGTGGCCGGACCTGCCTGTCCCGCATTGGTCTTGTCAGACACCAATGTGACCGCATTGGTCTTGACACCATTGTCATTGGCATTGTCAGACACCGCATTGGTCTTGTCAGACACTGCTACAGCACCAATCCCAAATCAGACTTTTCCCTGCAGCCACTGTGGCCGGACCTGCCTGTCCTGCATTGGTCTTGTCAGACACCAGCGAGCCTGCAGCAGACGTGGACTACTGCACCTTTCTTAAATCTTCATTCGCGAAGTCAAGCCGAGAGAGAGAGACAATCAGTGGGCTTTGACTCTGTAATTCTGTTATGCACTGTTTCTTTCAACTATGCCAAGCACTATGTTGGAAAAGCACTTTTATTTGATGGTGGGCTGCAGGTCTCAGCAGATGCCAAACTTTGCTGACCCCTGATGCTGAATTCACAGATCTAATATTCTTCAATTATATCTTCAGGCAATCATTTGCCCCAATGCAAGGAGGTTATAAAATTCTAGCCAATGAGAATGCTTGACACTTCATAAAGGTGCAAATTGCTGTTAAAAGCACAAAGCAATAAGAAATTGCCTGGTATTATTCATACTACATGCATTTATGATGTTCTCTAATTTAATTGTGGTAATATATAAACCTTCAAATAGCAAACAAGATATTTTACTGAGGTATAAATGTTAAGGAAATCAAGTAATTACACAAAGGTGAGGTCTAATGGATCATCAAACAGCAAGGATATTTAACTGAAGTTATCATTTTTTGAGTAGTGATTCCACTGAATTCGAAGCAGTAAAGCTTCTTACCTAATCTATCCAGCTTTATTACACTGAGAGAGCAATTCTAAGGTCTACTCTGAATTCTACTAAGGTCTATTCAATGGGGCTTACTCCCAGGAAAGTACTCTTGCTGTGATCCTACTACTTGGTTATTAGCTTAAGTATACCAGAGGCTCTGGAGATCTTTTCAAACTACTAGCAGGGGAAGAAAACTAAAGACGTATTTTCCCAGCTAAATAAATTATGGATTAAGTGTCTGTTCCTCCACTGTTTCACTATTCATCTTGAGCACAACCAGAGCTGCAACCCTTTGGCATAAGTCAAAGCCATCTTATACTTTGACCCTTACCCATTGCTTTACACTTACACCTTAGAGTGAGCTAAACGATTGGATTTGGGGCTAACATAGAATATGGCATAATGTACTGTTTGTTTTTACTATACTTTATATTTTGTAAGTTTCTTTGAGTCCCCAGCAGGGAGAAAAGTGGCATAAGAATATTGATATAAATAAATAAACAGAATTACAGGGAAGGTACAGCAGGCAAGAATTTGGGAGACATATTCAAGCATCTGCTAGTTGTTTGACAGGCAGTTCAGAATGGTCATGTCAAACTAGTCATGTCAGTTTCAAGACAGTCCACCCCATTTACCCTTGTTCCTTTGTATTTCCATCCCATTTTCTTCCGCAGATGCACACAGCCTGCAAAATTCCCCCTCCCCAGCTTGGATTTGTGACTCTGTGCTTTGAGATCAGTCCTTTTAAACTTGCAATGCCAGTGGCACTGGGTTAGGCTGGGCGCTCTATGATTGCACTGGTTTTGCTGGGTACTCAGCACATTGTACTGGTACTGCTAAGCTCGCAAAAATGTCCCCTGCTTGGATTGTGATTGAACTGGCACTAGGTTCTGCTGGGCTTCCAAACCCCTCCCCCCCCTTGGATTGTGATTCTGTGCTTGACATCAGTCCTGTTGAGCTGGTTTTGCCACAATGGTACTGGGCTCTGCTGGGCACTCTGATTGCACAGGTACTGCTGGCACTCTGTACAATGTATTGGTTCTGCTGGGCTTGCAGAAATTCCCCCTTACTTGGACTGTGATTGAACTGGCATTGCCACATTGGCACTAGGTTGTTGTGCTTGCAAACCACCTCCCTGCTTGGAGTGTGATTCTGTGCTAGACATCAGTCCTGTTGAGTTGACATTTCCACAATGGCACTGGGTTCTGCTGGGCATTAGTGCATTGCATTGGTTCTGATGGGCTTGCAAACCCCCTCCCCAGTTTCTACTGCAGAGACTCTTTGGTTTGACCTTCGTTCTGTTGGGTTTGTACTGCCACAGTGGCACTGGTTCTGCTGGGCACATTGCACTAGTTCTGCTCAACTTGCAAAAATGCCTCCTCTGCCTTTGGATTTTACTGCAGACATTCTCTGGGACTCTAGTCTGCTGGGCTTCTATTTCTGTTGCTTTTTTGGGGGGGGGGAGACCTTCTTTGCTTACCCAAGCCCTGTAAATCCAATCCTCAGCAGACTTGTAAGGCAGATAGAGGAGAGACAGTCAGAGATTCCCTGTGAATTTGGCATCTCTAGCACTCTGGATGGCTGTTCTACCTCATCACAAACATCACTAACAGAACAAGTTTGTTTAGCTTTTAAATGTGGTGCTTTGTGATTCGCAAAGCAGGTATGCCATGAACCACAAACCATCACAAACTGCATTTTCCCCATTTGTGCCCATTCCTAGAAACGTACATAGCAGAAGACTGCAAATCTGCTTGGCAGGTCTTGTATTCTGCACTCACTGCTTCTTGATCTTTCCTTCTGAAACATCTGCTACATGCTCAGGACCATAGCCACAGGGGGGGCTGTGGGGGCACTGCCCCCTGACTTCCAGGATGGGCCCCCTGACTTCCAGGGACCCCTCCAGGATGCAGCCATTTTTATTTTTTATTTTTGTCATGAGCAGCAGGCGGAACTGGGAGAGCTGAGTAGGACACAGTACACTGAAGCAGCAAAAGCAGCAGGTGGAGGGAATGGAGATGGAGGAGTGGGAAGCAGAGGAAGCTGTGTGAAACAGGCTGGGTTGGGGGAGGGGGAGGGAGAGAGATGGAAGGAACCTCCCTGCTTGCATGGAAGGTGCAGTCCCTTCTTAACTCCAAAGATTTAAGGTTGGCTGCCTCGACTTGGTCACTTTGAGAGCCTCAAGGTTTTGCCCCTACCTCAGAAAGCTTCTGAGAAACAGCAAACCCCGCAGTGGATGAGAAAGAGTGCCCCCCCCCCACTTTTTAAAAGGCCCCCTGACTTTTAAACTCCTGGATACGGCCCTGTACATGCTTATTCTACCAGCAAGATACCTCAGATAGCTTGTAGTACTTGAGACGTCTGCAGCTTGTAACCTTCAAATTTCAACCTAAAATTAGGTGTCTCTCCCTCTTTTATGTACTTATTTATATGTATGCATAACACTGCAGTGAGAATTAAGCTGCTCATAATAGAAGCATTGGTAGCTATCATAATTTGAATGCTTCTCACACAACATGAAGTTTGCACTACTAACACTCCCTGAGAGTCTTCTATTAAGAATTCTATGTGACAGCTTTCTGTCTTCTCTCCATCCCCCTCTCTTCAACTCTTGAAATCTAAAGTAATTTCAGTTTAGGTATTTAATTTGCCATTGTTCTGAGTAAAATGGCAGGTAAAGTGGGTGTCACCATGGATGCTGCTCTTCCCGCCTTCCACATAAAGAATGTATTGATTCCTTGTATAGGTAGATTTCAATCAAGCAATCTTGTGTATTACATGGCATTAAAGAACAAATTGGTCATAGCTAATGGGAAATGGCTTTAAAGATGACACTCACTCTGCTCAAAACTGGGCAGTAAATTCACATGAGATAGCATTCCTTTCTGCATTTTAAAAAAGATGAGATTCCCCTGCTAGTGGATACATTTAGGATTTTGCATTGCTGTTCTTTAGATAAAGGTAGATAAAGAAAAGCAACATACACACATGGGAGATTTGATTTTTGTCATAATTGAGATATTTTCCACACTAAATTTGGCAAAAACACTGTTTTTAAAAAATGAAATAGGGCAAAGGCTACCCATTTTCACTAAACACATATGATAATTTAGTCCTTAATTTACATTTTACACCCATACTATTTGCAATTTACATTGATGTACCTGGGAATCATGGAGACATGTAAACTACAATATAGGAGGTTTCAATATTTTGCTTCTTTGTACCAGAAGGCCAAGGGTAGATTTCAACATCAGGATAATTTGATTTCTATATCCATATTCAGCATTTCATACAAGAATGCTAGCAGGACAAGTCCTTAGGATCATGGCTTCAAATCCCTCCTTCCCATTTAAAAGCATCCAGCCTGATGAAGCGCTCTGGTGAACTCAAATGCTTGCATGCCATTCTGGTCATTTTTTTTTTTTTGATCCTAATAAAAGGAATTACATGATCTCTGTTTTAGAGCTTGCTTTGGACTAGTGTGGCTGCTTCTTCAATGCTTAGCATTTCCACTTAAAGCATCCACTTTAAGCTGCGCCTTGCCAAAGGCTGAGCACATCTCACAGAGGTCTGAGAGGAGCAGAAAAGCTCTGATAGCTGAGACAGCTGGAGAAATTGCTGAGAATTTCTGAGTTTTGAAGGACTTCATTCTAAGGTTTGTGGGGCTGCCTAAAATTCTAAGGTGTGATAGCTGGGGAACTGCTCTTTGTTTGGTTGACTGCTCTTTGTTTGGTTGACTGGTCTAAGGGTGAAAGAGATTGAGAGTGATTGCTGCTGATTGCTGAGGAGTGCCTCTGCTCCACCTCTTTGCATTTTAAGCTGCGCCTTGCCAAAGGTGCGAGCCGAAGGGCGAGAGCTAAAGGGCTCTTGGCCTGTGGCTCTTCGCCTGGGGGCTCTCTAAGGACCAGGAACCCAGAGCCCTGATTTCCTTGTTCTCCAAATAAGGTAAGTTCCCAATAAGGTAAGTTGAGGTAAGGTAAGTTGACCCTCCAGAAGGGGAGCCACTTAAACAAACGGCATTTAAAGAGGACTGTATATTTTAATATATATATATCATGAAGACAGAATGCCAGCAGGGGGTTGGGGGCTTTCCAGTGTTTTGCACTGAGTGTCACATGTATGACTATCTGCCCAAAGGACAGAAGTCTTGGGTGTGTGCTTGATGCAAGGAGCTCCTGGTCCTCAGGGAACGAGTTCGTACCCTTGAGGCCGAGGTGACTGCCCTGGAGAAGCAGAGACTGTCAGTTAGGCACTTGGGGAAGACTCTCGGGGGCATATTAGATGAGCCCCGCTCTGAACGTAGCAGACCCGTTGCTGCCAGACAGCGTGAGGGTCGAGAGGGAACAGGGCACCGGACTGAGGACAAGGAGAATGCGCCCTAAGAAGGGACCTCTTCTTCGGTTGGTGAGCGGGTATCCTTTCGCACCAAGGAACCATCCCTGGGCAGGGGGAGAGGGGTTTTTTTGGTAGTTGGTGATTCGATCCTTAGGCAAGTAGACAGCTGGGTGTTGAAACCGCGTACTGACCGTATGGTGACTTGCCTGCCTGGTGCGAAGATAGTGGACATTACGCGTGTAGTAGATAGACTGATAGACAGTGCTGGGGAGGAGCCTGTGGTCGTGGTGCATGTTGGCACCAACGATGTGGGGAAATGCAGTCGTGAAGTCCTGGAGGAA
This sequence comes from Heteronotia binoei, assembly GCF_032191835.1. NCBI lineage: Eukaryota > Metazoa > Chordata > Lepidosauria > Squamata > Gekkonidae > Heteronotia > Heteronotia binoei. The sequence continues at coordinate 113,182,110 of NC_083243.1, read as the reverse complement.
AAATTTAGGCTGCTAGGTGGGAGACTTAAGGCCAGGACCTCCAAGGTAGCCTTCTCAGAAGTGTTACCTGTTCCACGTGCAGGGCAGGAGAGACAGGCACAAATTAGAAGTCTCAATGTGTGGATGAGACGATGGTGTAAGGAGGAAGGGTTTAAGTTTGTTAGGCACTGGGATGCTTTCTGGAACAAGCGGGAGCTGTACAAAAGAGACGGTCTCCACTTGTCCCCGGATGGAACCAGGCTGCTGGCGCTTAAAATCAAAAAGGTGGCAGAGCAGTTTTTAAACTAAATCTTGGGGGAAAGCCGACAGGAGATGAAATGTCTCTGGTTCGGGAGGACTCGTCTCAAAGAGATGAAGGGTTAGCTGCTATTTTTCTACCGGGTAACGGACCAGAGTTGTCCACTGTGAAGGTGACAAACAATATGGACTGTCTGCCAGAGTCTCGAGGCAGCAGGAGGAAGGTGGCGGGCCTAGCTCGCCTGGGAAATTATAGATGTTTGTATGCAAATGCTAGAAGTGTTCAAAGTAAAATTGGTGAATTGGAATGTTTAGTGTTGGGAGAAAACATAGACATTGTGGGAATTTCAGAAACTTGGTGGAATGAGGAGAATCAGTGGGACATGGTGATTCCTGGATATAAGCTATATCGGAAGGATAGGGAGGGAAGAGTTGGAGGTGGGGTGGCTCTGTATGTCAGAGAGGATATAGGGTCCAGTAAGACTGAGATCAGAGAATTAGATTCACTTCTAGAAATGCTTTGGGTTGAAATAGAGGGCCCAAAAGGAAATTTAACTATGGGAGTTTGTTATCGCCCACCAAATCAAAAGAGAGAGGACGATTATAATATGATGGAAGGCTTAAAGATAGCAGCTAAACGTAAAAACTGTGTCGTAATAGGTGATTTTAACTACTCGCAGATTGATTGGGTCAATATGTGTTCTGGTCGAGAGAAAGAGATTGAATTTCTTGATGCTCTCAATGACTGTGCTATGGAACAGATGGTCTCAGAACCTACCAGGGGTGGGGCGATCCTGGATTTGGTCCTAAGTAATGCCCAAGACTTGGTGAGAGATGTAAAAGTGATTGCGCCACTTGGGAGCAGTGACCATAATGTTATTGATTTCACTGTTTGTATAAATAGGGAGTTGTCCAAAAAGACCGCCACAACCACGTTTAACTTTAAAAGGGGTAAATACACTGAGATGAGGAGGCATGTGAGGAGGAAACTGAAAGGAAAGGTACATACGGTCAAAACCCTTGGGGAAGCTTGGATGCTATTTAAAACTATAATCCTAGAAGCTCAGATAAAATACATACCACAAGTTAGGAAAGGCACAAACAGGCATAAGAAAAGGCCTGCATGGTTAACAAACAAAGTAATGGAAGCTGTAAAAGGTAAGAAGGACTCCTTTAAGCGGTGGAAAACCAGTCCAAGTGAGATTAGTAAAAGGGAACACAGGCTGTGGCAAATCAAATGCAAGACTGTGATCAGGCAGGCAAAAAGGGACTATGAGGAGCATATTGCAAAAAACATAAAGAGCAACAATAAAACTTTCTTCAAATATATTAGAAGTAGGAAACCATCCAGGGAGGCAGTGGGGCCCTTGGATGACCATGGGGTAAAAGGATTACTGAAGGAGGATAGGGAAATGGCTGAGAAGCTAAATGAATTTTTTGCCTCCGTCTTCACTGTGGAAGATGAGAACTTTTTGCCCGCCCCAGAACCACTAATTTTGGAAGGAGTATTGAAAGACCTGAGTCAGATTGAGGTGACAAAATTTATTTATTTATTTATTACTTTACATTTATATCCTGCCCTCTCCGCAAGCGGACTCAGGGCGGCTTACAGTATCATAAAAACAATCAATTCCATAAAACATATAAAACCATAATACATTTATCAGTTTAAAACTATTACGCTATCTCAATCCAGTCTGGCGGTTTTGGGTTCTGACTATGACCACCAGCTTCTGTAGGATGTCCGGTGGCAGCCCATTTTCAGTCAACCAGAAAAGCCTGTCTAAACAGTTCGGTCTTACAGGCCCTGCGGAACGCCGACAAATCCCGCAGGGCCCTTATAGCTTCTGGGAGGGTGTTCCAGAGTTCTGGTGCTGCCACCAAGAAGGCCCTAGATCTTGTTGCGCATAGCCTGGCTTCTTTTGGGCCAGGGGCAGACAGCAGATTTTTTGTCCCTGATTGCAGTGCTCTCTGGGGGATATATGGGGAAAGGCGGTCCCGTAGATAGGCAGGTCCCTGACCATAAAGGGCTTTAAAGGTTAATACCAACACCTTGAAGCGGACTCGGAACACAACAGGCAGCCAGTGCAGCTCTCTCAGCACTGACCGAATGTGCTCCCGTCGTGGTAGCCCCATTAACAGCCGTGCCGCAGCGTTCTGCACTAGTTGTAGTCTCCGGGTTAGCGTCAGGGGTAGCCCCATGTAGAGAGCATTACACTGATCTATTCTTGAGGTGACCGTAGCATGGATTACCGTCGCTAGGTCGCTGCGGTCCAGGTAAGGGGCCAGCTGCCGTGCTTGCCGAAGATGGAAAAAGGCAGATCTAACAGTGGCTGCCACCTGAGCCTCCATTGTAAGGGAGGACTCAAGGAGCACGCCTAAGCTCTTGACCTTGGGGACCGGTATTAGTGGCACCCCGTCAAGGGCCGGCAGCTGGATCTCTCTCCCCGGACCGCCCCGACCCAGGTAGAGAACCTCCGTCTTCGTCGGATTCAATTTCAGCCGACTCAGTCTGAGCCAGGAGGCCACGGCTTGTAATGCCAGGTCTAGATTTTCCAGGGTACAGTCAGACTGGACACCCATCATTAGGTAGAGCTGGGTGTCATCCGCATATTGATGGCAACCCAGTCCATACCTCCTGACTATCTGGGCAAGGGGGCGCATATAGATATTAAATAACATCGGGGATAGGACCGCTCCCTGCGGCACCCCGCAACTAAGGGAATGCCTCTGGGATGCTTCCTCCCCTATCACCACCCTTTGTCCCCGATCTTGGAGAAAGAAAGTCAGCCACTGCAAGGCAGATCCCTGTATCCCCACATCGGTGAGGCGGTCAGTCAGTAGCTGGTGGTCAACCGTGTCAAAAGAGGAGGTCCTACAACTGATAGACAAATTAAAAACTAATAAGTCACTGGGTTCGGATGGCATACATCCGAGAGTTCTGAAAGAACTCAAAGTTGAACTTGTGGATCTTCTAACAAAAATCTGTAATCTTTCATTGAAATCTGCCTCCGTTCATGAGGACTGGAAGGTAGCAAATGTCACCCCCATCTTTAAAAAAGGCTCCAGAGGAGACCCGGGAAATTACAGGCCAGTCAGTCTGACTTCAATATCGGGAAAGTTGGTAGAAACCATTATCAAGGACAGAATGAGTAGGCACATTGATGAACATGGGTTATTGAGGAAGACTCAGCATGGGTTCTGCAAGGGAAGATCTTGCCTCACTAACCTGTTACATTTCTTTGAGGGGGTGAACAAACATGTGGACAAAGGAGACCCGATAGATGTTGTTTACCTTGACTTCCAGAAAGCTTTTGATAAAGTTCCTCATCAAAGGCTCCCTAGAAAGCTTGAGAGTCATGGAGTAAAAGGACAGGTCCTCTTGTGGATCAAAAACTGGCTGAGTAATAGGAAGCAGAGAGTGAGTATAAATGGGCAGTCTTCGCAGTGGAGGACGGTAAGCAGTGGGGTGCCGCAGGGCTCGGTACTGGGTCCCATGCTCTTTAACTTGTTCATAAATGATTTAGAGTTAGGAGTGAGCAGTGAAGTGGCCAAGTTTGCGGATGACACTAAATTGTTCAGGGTGGTGAGAACCAGAGAGGATTGTGAGGAACTCCAAAGGGATCTGTTGAGGCTGGGTGAGTGGGCGTCAACGTGGCAGATGCGGTTCAATGTGGCCAAGTGCAAAGTAATGCACATTGGGGCCAAGAATCCCAGCTACAAATACAAGTTGATGGGGTGTGAACAGGCAGAGACTGACCAAGAGAGAGATCTTGGGGTCGTAGTAGATAACTCACTGAAAATGTCAAGACAGTGTGCGTTTGCAATAAAAAAGGCCAACGCCATGCTGGGAATTATTAGGAAGGGAATTGAAAACAAATCAGCCAGTATCATAATGCCCCTGTATAAATCGATGGTGCGGTCTCATTTGGAGTACTGTGTGCAGTTCTGGTCGCCGCACCTCAAAAAGGATATTATAGCATTGGAGAAAGTCCAGAGAAGGGCAACTAGAATGATTAAAGGGTTGGAGCACTCTCCCTATGAAGAAAGGTTGAAATGCTTGGGACTCTTTAGCTTGGAGAAACGTCGACTGCGGGGTGACATGATAGAGGTTTACAAGATAATGCATGGGATGGAGAAAGTAGAGAAAGAAGTACTTTTCTCCTTTTCTCACAATACAAGAACTCGTGGGCATTCAATGAAATTGCTGAGCAGACAGGTTAAAACGGATAAAAGGAAGTACTTCTTCACCCAAAGGGTGATTAACATGTGGAATTCACTGCCACAGGAGGTGGTGGCGGCCACAAGTATAGCCACCTTCAAGAAGGGTTTAGATAATAATATGGGGCACAGGTCCATCAGTGGCTATTAGCCACAGTGTATGTGTGTATATAAAATTTTTTGCCACTGTGTGACACAGAGTGTTGGACTTGATGGGCCGTTGGCCTGATCCAACATGGCTTCTCTTATGTTCTTAAGTAATTGGCAATGTGAAAGACTTTTGCCTCAGAACCTGGAAAGCTGTTGCTAGTCAGAGTAGACAATACTGACCTTGACAGAGCAATGATCTAATTCAACAGAAGGCAGCTTCATGCATTCTAGCATTCTCTCTTACACCCTTTCATAAATCATAGTGAAGGTTTTGCTGCTGGTTTTAATTGTTGTGAATGTGTTATGTTTTCTAATGAATAAATGATACCAGGATTATAGTATGGAATGTATTATTATTATTAGTTTATTTATATTCTGCCCATTCCCCCATGGAGGCTCAGAGTGGAGTACATTAATAAATCACAATAAATTACAATAAAATCACAATAAAATCAGTTACAATAGCGAGTTAGTAGTACAGTTAGATGGTTCAACAGAGTGATGTAGTGGTGTGGTAGCACAGTGTGATATCGCAGGAGAGGCCAACTGATCTAACAAGTAGATGCCCGCTGCCTCATCTGAAAGCCTGGTGGAACAGCTCCATTTTACAGGCCCTACGGAAGGCAAACAAGCCAGGTAGCGCCCGGATCTCCATAGGGAGCTGATTCCACCAGGTTGGGGCCAGGACTGAAAAGGTCCTGGCCCTGGTAGAGGCAAGGCGGGCATCTCTTGGGATGGGGTTGGTCAGAAGGTCTTGGGAGGCCGAACGAAGTGACCTCCGGGGCACATAGGGGGAGAGACAGTCCTGCAGGTATGCTGGTCCCAGGCTGCGCAAGACTTTAAAAGTCAAGACTAACACCTTGAAATGGACTTGGTATTCTATGGGCAGCCAGTGCAGGCTGCGAAGTGCCAGCCATATGCTCACCTGTACAGGTGATGCGGTCAGCAGGCAAGCTGCCGCATTCTGCACCCACTGCAGTTTCCAGATCAGCTTCAAGGGCAAGCCAGCATAGAGAGAGTTACAATAGTTTAACCTGGAAGTGACCATTGCATGAATCACTGTAGCCAAGTCTTGGGGGGATAGATATGGTGCTAGCTGCCTGATCTGCTGTAGATGGTAGAAGGCAGACCTGGTAGCTGCCATGACCTGGACCTCCATGAAAAGAGAGGCATCCAGAATCACTCCCAAACTCTTCACCTGTTGGGCTGGCACCAAAACAGCACCGTCCAAGGCTGGGAGTTGGATGCACGGACCCACTCCCCCTCAGCTCACGCACAGGACCTCCATATTAGTTGGATTTAACTTCAGTCGGCTCTGCTATAGCCATCCAGCTATGGCTTCTAATGCCTCGGACAGATGGCGTTACCTATCCCTATATCCAGATCCGTATACTGGGACAGAATTTGAAAGCAACAAATATCCTTTCTTCTGGTTCAGCTATGTTGCTATTGTTACATTCAGTACTTCAAAAAACAACCCTCAAAACTGGATAGTTTGATCTTTCTCAAAGATCCCTTCTGCAGGTAAGTTATCACATTACACACATTGGGTGATAACCAGGGCTTTTTTTTTTTTGAGCAGGAACACACAAGAATGCATTTCTGGTTGGGTTGGCATCAGGGGGTATGGCCTAATATGCAAATAAATTCATGCTGGACTTATTCTATACAAAAAACCCTGGGTGGAATTAAGGTGATGTCAGGGGAGCATGCCCTAATATGCAAATGAATTCCTGCTGGGCTGCTTCTTCAAAAAAAAGCCCTGGTGACTTTGGGTTGATTCAGAGATGGCTCTGAAATTGACCCAAAAATTCCTTCCACACACAACCATCTGCTGCCTGTCCTCACCCCATCCTCTGGCCTCCACAGTGCAACTCAAAAAGCTACCAGTTCCTAAATAGTAGCAAATACCTGAGCCAGACTAGTGGTCCTCTTTCCGGACTACGTTGCCTTGCTCTCAGTTGGGTCCACAAGCTCTCCTGCTTGTGGCCCCCCTGAATCAGGCAGGGAGAGGGGTGCCATGGATGTGACACCCCCAAAGAGGCCCTGGAGGAGTCTCTTTTCGGCATGGGGCTTTTACAGCAAGACAGGGGTGCAATGGCAGTTGCTCCTGCTTTTTCTGTATGCCCTGAAGCTCTCCCCGTCGTGATCGCCATTATAGCAGCAAGAGGTGAACGCCCGATCGTTTGCTTTTCTCCTCTTCAATCAACTTTTGATCTATCACCCCTCTATCTCAAGCATGACAACTCTACAATGCAAGTAAGTCGGCTTTCAATTGCCAATGGCTAATGGGTCGTTTTTACATTTCAATAAACTGGCAGTTCAAAGGAAGGGTAAGAGGTTGATACCTCTAATTTCCCTGTGAATGAGGCCGTGAAAACCTAAGGAACATTTCTAAGTACTGGAAACAATTTGAATTAATCTGAATATGGATACTTAAATCGACCCAGATCATAATTGGATATTTGTTAAAGAGACTATTATTCAGCTGCAATACGGTCTGAACAAAATGAGATACTTGTTAGAGGGATTTCTCCTTGTCGTCTGATTTGAAATTCATACGCTAACATTTAAAACTCCAGTTGGAGGAGACTGGGAAGGACGGATTATCTGGGACTCTGAGCTAGTTTTCAACTTGGATTAATGGACTGAGTTTGCTGACAGAGAAAAATGGCTTTGCTAAGCAAAAATTTTCACACAAAAAATATTTCAAGCAGTTTGAAGTCTCTGAGGCAAGATCTTGGTTTATTGACAGAGTTGGTTAAGAAGCAAATGGGAGCTTTTGTGATGAAAGCCAGTGAAATCTCAAATCTACATGAGCAGAGTGCTAAAGAGAACCCAGAGACGTCTGTGGAATTGAAATGGGAGAGCGACTCGTTGGGAAACGAACAAAAGGAAATCAAAATAGGACCCTATGGCATAATTTAAAAAAGAAGACCGGAAATGGAGGTTGATTCAAGTTAGGTCAAGAGGAACAAAGGCTGTGGAATTTTTCCCACTTTCTTCAAGAAGGATGACTGCATTAAGAAGTAAGAAGATGCATTTTAACCAGAAAATCATGATGTGGAAATCTTTCAGAAAGAAGAGCCTCCTGAATTAGATTTTTCTCAGCAGATAGTTGGATATGGACTTTGTAAGAAAATCTGATATGTGATATTAGAAGGCTAAGTAAGATTCCTTTTTCCTTTTTTTTGTTTTTTGTTTTGGGTTACAATAAGTTGTCTTGTTTAAAATAATATGGATATAAAAGCTAAAGGACTAAAAAGTCTTTGAAAAGAATTTTATGTAAAAATAGTTAATTCAGACTAACTTTTAAGAAGGCAGCATAATTACTTGATAAATTGGTGAACTTGTCTTTAACAGATAATGATATTAGCTTTTTATGTTTGTTATTGATATGGGCAATCCTACAAGTTAATCTATAACTGTTAAGAAGGTAGATATTGTAATTATTTTATTAATTAGTAGATCTCCTTCTAATATGTTTGAAGAAATTGTCTATAATAAGATAAATTATTGTGCTCTATTTTTAATATGTCATGGATAAAGATATTGGTCACAGTCCGTATTAAGGAGAGAGAAAGTGCATATTACTTACAAATCAGGAGATAGATTTCTTTTTAGTAAGAAGGGTTTCTTGAAATGTTTTTATCTTGGTGGGTAGTTGGGTATGGAACTCTCAATAAGAACAGACATGTGATTTTTATTTTTGGGTTATAATAAGTTGTTTTTCCTAGCCCAATAGGGATATAAGAGTTGGATTAATTGTTAAAAAGGCAGACAGCACAGTTGTTATGTAAACTGGCAGATTTGTCTTTAGTATGTCTCCCAGGAGAAACTGTTTATATTGAGATAGACAAAATACTATGTTGTATTTTTCTTTTAGCTTCTTAAGGATAAAGATATGAATTTTTTATGTCTATGTTAATGAGGATAGTGTTAAACTAACAAACTAGTCTGTGTTTTTAACATGGTTAAGCCAAAGCAGCTAGTTCCGTGTTGAGATTGCTTTGACTTGTTTATACTTATATGTGTTGAAGAAGAACTGTTTAGACTTGTATTGCAAATAATAGTTTAGTAAAAATGTTTTATAATGAAAGATAAAGATGGTAAAATATATGGAGAACTCTATACTTGCAGGTAGAACGAATTGGATATTTTATTTGGAGGTAGAAATAAAACTGATATATTTGTATTTTTCTTTTTTCCCGTGCTTTTCCCGTTCTGTATATGCCCTCCCCCCCTTTTTTTGTATCTATGCTTATGCTTCTTTCTTTTGTAGTTAAAACCAATAAAAATTATAAAATCTCAAATACCTGAGCCACACGCCAGTAGCCTTCTTGGCGTCTGGAAGTGGAAGGGTGCAAGCAAGGCGTCTTGGCGGCGTGAAATCGCCAAGCTGCCCCAAGTTGCATCTGGCTTTTTAAACAAAACTGTTCAGAGTGCATAAGCATGTGGAGGCTTCAGGACAGCTTTTTTTGAGCCATCCCGATTTGGGACACCTCCTATCTGCCCCAAAATGCACGTCTGTTATCACCCATTATATCCAATTCCTGTAACAACATGTCACTATCCATATGAAGGACTGGTGTCACTTTTACAGGCATTTGATCCTTGGCCTGTCCCTCTAAAGCTTGGCTTTTGAAAAATTCTCCTCAGGCCTTTGAATATATCAGAAGTGAATGACTGGAAGCTTTGAAGCAGCAAGGGCACACTGACTTGCAAGCACCGTAGGAGGACAGTGACATTCCTTAAAATTCTAATGCCTATCATACAATATCTAATTGTGGTCCCTCCCCTTGCAGAACACACACATACCCAGTAGCCCAAGCAAAAACTGTGGCATTTGGGGAGAAGTGGGGGACCCTGGCAGCAGTTGCAGCAATGGTGGCAGTATAGAACCATAGCAGCCCCAGGGGTGATAGGAGAAGAAGCTGCCATGGTTGCTGTGGTGGGGTAAAGCTGGTAGCTGTGCTGGGCTCACCAGATTTGCCAGTGATGGGGGACGGGAGACTTGGTGGTCCTGGGGATGACCCAACAGTGGAGGCTCAGAGGCATGAAGGGCCCAGTGAGAGTTGTGACAATGGGGAGAAGGGAGCCACAGCAGCCACAGCCTCAACAGTGGTGAAGGGGGAGAAAAGCTCCAGCAGGCCTGCCACAGTTGTTACAATGGTGAGTGGGGGGGGGAGGTGTGGTGGCCCCAAGAATGGCAGAGGTGATGGGGGAAGTTGCAGTGTGCTCCACACAGGCCAGGAGCCATGCTGGGCCCATAGGCAATGGTGGTAAGTTGAAAGACAGGGAGAGGGGTTTTCCCTTGCGAGTATTACAGGTCACCACAAGTTGGCCAGATCTGAGGATATTTAAATCTGGTGAATTAATTCATGAATGGGCAAGACAGCTCTTTCTACAAACTTTAAAAATGCCCCAGGTTTGCAGGAATATAAACAGAGAGAGAGAGAGCGCTTTTTTATTTTTTAAAAACCCCAAATTATACAATGAATACCTGTAGTTGTAAGGAACGGAAGCTCTCAGAGGTTGTTCCTAGGCAACCACATAATTCTAGGCTTGGTTTCCATCAGTAAAAGGCAGGGGAAGGGGCTGTTTCCAGGGGTGTTTTGGCCTTTAAGGGAGGACTCATCAGGATCAGGTCTGGCAGCAACCATAGGAGACTTGATACTAACATATTTGCATGACTTACCTAGGCCTAGCTGTTTGCTATTGTTCAGCAGCAGTCACCCTTTGAAACCCAGTATGATGTATCAGTTAGAGTTTCAGAGTACAGTCTGGAGAGGCTATGGGGGCTTTAAGGGATGGGAAAGAGGAAATAGATGTATCCCTGTAAGTCCTTTCAGGTTCCCACTTGTTATTACAATTTAGGCATACCTAGTTCTTTTTTTTAATATACAAATATTAGTGAAAAATACTTTACAGTTTTTGGATCTTAGATATTATTCTAAATCCATAGCAAAAGTTGGGCCACCTCACTTGGCAGCGTATATGGCTGGCTCTGGAAACAGATACCATTGTGGCTTACATGGCTGTATTTTTGAGGAACATATTTCTGCCAAATACAGGGAACTCAGAAAAATAAATCTATTTGATTCCGTTTTTCACCAGGGAAAGATAACACCCATGCCCCTGTGGGGCTTAATGCATTTCTGCAGGGCTTGTACGATGATGATGTTCCACCAGGCTTTGGGTTAAGGACAGTGATGGTTTCTGCCTTGCCCGGCACTCTGTTTCTTGTCCATCCTCCTCCCCGCCCCCCCCCCCCGGGCAGTGGTGCAGTTTGGAGTTTTTAGTGCCATCTAGTAATGTTAATTGCTGTACTTTATTATTTTAAGTTGTTGATTAATTTATGAATGTGTTTTTCTTGTTGTACACTTCTCTGAGCCCTGTTTTACAGGGGAAGGTAGTCTAGAATTCTAATTTATTTAATAAATATGGGGTTGGATCCACAGAAGAGTTCACATAGGGAAGTTTTCCTTTATTAGGCAACCTGTTTGTTAGAGGTTTATAAAATCATGCATAGGGTTGAGGGACTCTTAATGAAATTGCTGGAAAATACGTTCAGGACAGACAAAATTCAGTATTCTTTACTGAATAAGCAATTAAACTGTGGAATTCACTCTCACAGGATGTAGTGATAGCCATAAGCACAGACAGCTCTAAAGAAAGGGGTGGTAAACAGATTCATGGAAGGGAGGTCCATCAATGGCTGCTAGCTATGGTGACTAAAGGGAACTTCCAGACAGCAAAGTTCTGAATACCAGTGCTGGGTGGCAACAGCAGAAAGGGCTTTGGCCTCTGTGCCATGTTTATCTCTGTGTATGGCCACTACATGAAACAGTATGTGGAACTAGATGGACCAATGGTCTGATCCAGCAGGCTGTAGTATATTACATTTAAGATGCTGTGGAAAATGTAAGCACGGAATTATGTATTGTGATACTCTAGCTTTTATTTGCATAAATTTAGAAGAACTGTGTTACTTTTAAACTCTAACCTATGCATTTGGTGTGTGGTGCAGTTAGAATGTCAGACAAGGGTTTGGGAGACTCTGCCACTGAAGCTTGCTGGGATACTTTGGGTCAGTCATAAAATCATAGAGTTGGAAGGGACCTCCAGGGTATCTAGTCCAAGCCCCTGCACAATGCAGGAAACTCACAAACACCTCCCCCTAAATTCACAGGATCTTCATCGCTGACAGATGTCTCCAATGAAGGAGAACCCAGCACCTCCCAAGGAAGCCTGTTCCACTGAGGAATCATTCTAACTGTCAGGAAGTTCTTCCTAATGTTGAGCTGGAAATTCTTGATTTAATTTGAACCCATTGGTTCTGGTCCTACCTTCTGGGGGCACAGAAAACAATTCCACACCATCCTCTAGATGACAGCCCTTCAAGTACTTAAAGATGGTTATCATATCACCTCTCAGCCACCTCCTCTCCAGGCTAAACATGCCCAGCTCCTTCAACCTTTCCTCATAGGACTTGGTCTCTAGACCCCTCACCATCTTTGTCACATTCCTAGAGACCCGTTCCAGCTTGTCTATATCCTTCTTAAAATGTGGTGCCCAAAACTGAACACAATACTCTAGGTGAGGTCTTACCAGAGCAGAGTAAAGCGATACCATCACATCACGTGATCTGAACACTATACTTCTGTTGATACACTCTCAGGCTAGCATATCTCATGGCTGTTGCGAGGACAAAATGGAAGGGATGAAAATGATGAAAGGTGCTTTGGTTCTCTATTGAAGAGGAAGGAAGGATATAAATAAAGTAAATGAGTAAATACGTTGAAAGAGACACATGATTTCTAGAATCTTCAGATTAAATAAAGTAAATAAATACTTTGTAAATCTCTCATAATTTCTAGAATCTTGATATTATCTAAGTGGCTCTCAGAAAGTGGGGGTAGGACACTAATAGCTGAAGTTTAGTTTTGCAGCCTCCCACCATCTCTAAGCATGAAATCTGAAGAAAAACAAGAAAAACTTGAGAACTACTGGCCTTAGTAATGCCTCCTCCTCCTCTTTCCCTCCTAGGTTAATTGAGTCTCGATCTTTTATAATTCCTGCAGGGGTGGTCTTAGTGTTTCTGGGATTCTGGGCAAAAGTCTGAGAGGGCACCCCAGAATCACTGCCACTTTCCCCCAAGGACCAGGCTCCTTGCTTCTTCACCCCTGTGTGCAGGGGGCAAGAGTCACTGCCTGTGTGCAGCAGGCACAAACCACTGCCACTGCCAGAAGCCAGCTGCCTGAGCCTCAGATGGGGAAGATGCAAGTAGAAGCAGAAGTCTGCTATTATCTTCCCCCCACCATTGAAGGGGCAGTGCAGTTGGCAATCAGGGATGCCTCAGGCATGGGGCAGCTGCCCCTATTACGCACTGGCTAAGACCACCACAAATGCCAGAGCTGGTTACTGCCTTCATCCACAGATCCTTATGCACAAAATAGTGGGTTGCCTATGTGCAGTTGTTTACAAGGATTCTGCGTGCTTGCCTGCCAAAGAGATAACTACTGATGATTGGGACACCAAGTCAGAATAAGTTTAGCTAAGGGCTTGAAATGCTAGTAAGACAACCACTGAGCATTTTCAAGGATTAATGAGGAAAATAATATTTTATAACAAAAGATCTGTTAGTTTTCACAAGCTCTTCACTTGCAGCATAGCCAACTTTGCAGGTGCAGCATGCATACTTCATTCTTCTGGCATAGTTTTGGTATAGACTGCAGGACTTCAACCTTCTGGTCTTCTTCTGTGATTGCAGATGCAACACAGTCCTGACTGGAAACCAGGATAAACATAATACAGACAATCCCTTGTATCTTCAATAGATTAAGACATGCTGCTAATATTAGTTTCCAGTAGACAGAACCATTCTTCAATAATCTCAAGCAAAAACTGCTTACCACCCTCATGCATCTCTTCTGTTTTATATAGCATCCCTTTAAGGACACAGTCTATGTCCTACTGCCAGTAGTTTCTAACCCAGAAGAAGCTCAGTCAGCACATAAACATTATGTATGTCTGGGAAGCTTCCCCAATACCATAGCATGTCCAATGTATTCAGTTCAGATTGGGTTGGATCTACACAGCTTTCAGTCTCACCCAGTTCCCCTCCATACTACAGCCCCTAGCCACATGGCTTTTGTCAATGCAAGTGTCATGATTCTCAGCATAGCTTTTTCCAGTGGTCAAAGAGGTAGCCTTCTTCATTTTGTACCATCAGAAAGGCTGGCTGGATCCAAGTCATTGTCGGTCATACCAAGAACCCTTCAGTATTTTAACTTTATAAACCAAGGATGGCTAACCGGCAGCCAGAAGGCAGCTCTGAGAGTGTACCATGACTAGCAACCCATTGTTGCCGTACTAGTACAGAGGAACTGTTGTGATGAGCTTTGCTTTGCTATTTTGACCAAAGCTCAAGCGAGAGCTGAAATACCTTGTCTTTTTTTGTCACCTTCACATCCTCCTTGTATGAATAAGACAGGAGAACAATGTGGAGAGATTATGATTACTGCTTGGCTTGAGCACTGGTGTTGGAAACAGAAACTTTAGCCCTGTTCTATTCAGGAGTTATATGAATTATTATGGGAAAGTGAAAATCTTACCTTAGAGAGACATTTTTAAAAAAAAAATCAAAGAATTCAATCAATAGTTTGCAGAGTTGGGTGGAAGGAATTTTTGTATCAACTCCAAAGCGACATGGAATGAGAGTGAACAAATTAGCTGCTTATTCTAAAGGAATGACCCCTCCATTGCTGAGGTGAAAACAGCCTTAGGATTAGGACCGAAGGGACCTCTCCAACACTGGTTTAAATTTTTAGTTCATAATTCATTTTTTCCTTCATAAAGGAAAATAGGAAAGATACAACTGGATGCATTTATCTAATATAAAAAGAGTCAACTTGTACGTACCATTTGACATGTAGGTTCATAGATATTAACTTCAACAGTCAATCAGTTGTAAAGTTATAATACAATGCACTGAGTTTTGGCGTGGGAGATTTATAACTCTCTATTGTCTTATGACCTACTTACAACTCATACGATCTTTTCCTATATAATGCTGATGATGTAGATGATTTGCTCACGGGGACAGTCTTGTGTTGTTTCCCCACTGTCAGTGAGGATGCCAATATAGTGCAGCAGCAAAGGGGCTTCTATATGGCAGGTTTTCCCCACAGTTTCCCTGCCCCAGTCCCCAGCAGCAGCTGTCTCCCCTCGCCTGGGCCACTGGAGCTTGTTCATTTTTTTTTTAAGAAAAATCTGCAATTGAATATTGATATCTATCTATCTATCTATCTATCTATCTATCTATCTATCTATCTATCTATCTATCTATCTATCTATCTATCTATCTATCTATCTATCTATACCATAACACTGAGGCCGTTTTCGCACTAGCGTTTGCTCCGTCGTAGCGCCCCATTTACCTCCGGATCTTCTCTTGGATTTCGCACATCTTGCTCCGGCGCTGCGGTTTGCTCCGGCGCTACAGGGATTTTACGCCGGAGTATGTTTTTCAGCATTTTGCCGGAGTTTCCGAAAACCTCCGGATCCACTCCGGATCCACTCAGCGGAGTTTGCTGTGGGAAATCCATCCACGCCGGATCGACTGCTTTGTGGGCGGCACCCTCTCCCTTTCCGTCCTCCCACCCCATCCACCCCCTTGGCCAATCATCAGCCTTTCGCGGCGCTTCCCCGAAGTGCCGGCGCGGCCATTTTTTTTTTTAAACTTCACAGTTTTGCGTAATAGCGATATTTCGAAATTAACAAAGGGAAAAAAAAAACCCTCCTGGAATAGTTGCGTTATTTCGCTGTTGCGTTATCCCCTGCCTCTTCTCCCTTTTCCAGCCAGTTCGTTTCGGGTCTAGTTTGGGGAGGGCGAGCGGGAAGGAGGCGGTTTCAGCGGGCCGGCGGAGGGGCCCCGGCAGCTTCGACTCTCCCCAGCTCAACCCCCCCCCACTTCACTTCCATTTGCGCCCCGCTTGACCCCGCCGGCTTCCCGCTGCCGCCGCCGCCTTGGCAAAGGGAGCCCAGCCGCCCAGAGACATTTGGCGGCGGCGGCGCTTCTCCATTGTTGGGGGGGGGGAATCTAGTGCTGGTGCGGGCCAAAGCGTTCATGTGTGTGTGTTAAAAACGGAATGCCTCCCTCAGCTGTGCCACCAGGATTTCTGGACCTGCACAAAATCGCCATGTATAAAATGGGAAGTTGGAGTCCTGCATTCTTCTCCCTGGCTACATTCCGCTCGGTTAGAAAATAGACGGAGCTCGCTCTTCACACCCGCCACAGAAGGGGAAGGAGAGAATGGGGCGGGGGGGGGAGCTCTGGCAGCAGGAATCAGTCAGGTCCCCCGTTGCAAGCGCCAGCCGGAGAGGGGAAAGAGAGCGGAGGAAATCCCAGCTTCGCCACCCGGGAGGGAGCGAAGGGAAGAAGCTGCCACACACACACACACACAAACCCCTCGATTTCTCTCTCTTCGTTATTGCGATATTTCGCAAATTCAGAATTTGGGGGGGGGGAATATAGTGCTAGGAATGCTTCTGTTAATACATAAAGGACTGTGGAGGACTCTACAGCTGCAGCCAATCCATGAGCAGCAGCAGCACACGTGATGCGGTTTGTCTACAAAATGAAGGGGAGGGAACAGCTCGATGTTACGTTAGTACGTCATTACGCAACCAGACTTGCGCTTAAAAAAAAAATGATTGACAGGGCATCGAACTCAAGCCGATGCCAGTGGGAAAACGATTTGAGCCGGGGCTTCAGGGAAGGCGACTCCGCAAAGAGTCACTAGTGGGAAAACGAGAAAAATGATCCGGAGATAATTGCGCCGGGGAATAAGGGGAGCAAACGCTAAGTGGGAAAACGGCCTAAGTGTAGCAAACTTTGCATATTCCCAGTTTCCATTTTTTAAAAGTAAGTCTCTGGTCTCCTCTATTGCAGAGATATATTTCTGCAACAGCAGACACAAGAAACTCACTTTAAAAAATGAAAGGGGAGAATGTACAGAGCTTCTTACACACATTGCTACAGTGGTATGTTGCTATAATGATACTCAATTGTCAATACTTTTTAAAAAAAGAAGCACCCAGTGGTGGGGAGAACACATAGCTGCCATGGGAACAGGGTCAGGGAAAATGACTGCCACATGTGGGAAATGGTCAGAGTATCCAGATACAAAGGTGGGAAAGCGATCCCATATCTCTAATAGATGTGTGGAAATATGAATTTGGGTAGGTGCAGGGATCAGAAATCCTTGCAAGTATACAAAGTGCAACTGTGTTGTTGAAATCTTAGCATTTTTTTGAGCACATTAAGGGTTCCTTAATGAGAAGATCAGTAATGGCAGACAGGTTTATCTGAAAGATAGTCCCCCCTCCCAGCCAGGCCAGATCTGCCCCGCAATGTGAATTGCAAAAGGGGGGTTGCTGTTTCATAGGCCATATACTCAATTTCACAAAGGGCAACAGTGAAAGCCAACAGGCTCCATCAGGGTCCCATATTAACTGGATGTATGCCCAAGATATCACCCTAAAATCCTGTGAAGTGTTTCCTGAAGAACTCTTGTAATTGATGAATACCTTTGCCAATGCATTTTTTATCCAGACATTAGCTTTCCATTCTCAAGGAGTAAAATTGTTTGAGGACATGTGATGAGAATACATAACAATAATCCATTTGTAAGAAATCAGTTTGGGTAAATAATAAGGGTTTATAAATATGGATGGTTAACTTTCAGTGTTCCCAACAGATATTTCTGTTCACAACAAAGCAATTTGTAGCAATAATTAATCAAAATGATGAAGAAACAGTTCCATCCCAAATACTAATGCTTGTGAAGTTGTAAACTGGATCTTTACAAGTATGTCAGTTTGTGCCCATGCATAAAAGGCTCTGTGAATAATTCAGCAGAACTCGCAGAATAACCTATTGAGATGATTGTCAGGTAGCGGGATAGAATGTTTAGGAGTTAAATCAAACCTTTTTCCTGACAACTCTGGCAGCTTATGTTCTTCCATGGACATGGAACATTAGCAACAGCTGTGACTCTTTCATTCATAATATTTTGGGAATGGATTTATTCAACAAGGGGACATTACATTTTGCTGCAGTGCACTCTAATAAGATAAGATATCAGTTAATATGGGAACAGCAGGAAATCGGATTAGGTGATCTCAGAGGCTTGCCTGCTAAAATGAAACTGGCCATAAAGTCTTGCCTGCACGTATTGCATGAAAAGCTATCTACATTATCATCTGTATATTAAAAACAAGATCTCCACTCCCCTTTTGGAATTTACTCTTTTCATTACTACAGCAGAGAAAAAATGGCTTCATGAATAATCCTGCAAACTAGAGATTATAGTTGTTTTAAAAGGAAAGGAGTCGTTCAGTTGCCTTATTAAAAGATTCTCAAGGGGAGCAGGTTAAGTAAAATCTATTCAGCAGAAACAAACTGCCATGCAATCCTAAGCAAACTGGCTTCAATGGACTTAGAAGGGTATAACTCTGCTTAGGACGGCATTGTAAATGGCTTAGGGATGCCTCTGGTCAAACTTGTTTCATTTATTTTTCCCAAGGAAAGAACTTAAACCAATATGCAAAAGGTCCTAAACAGCAGCTACAGTAAAAAGTAAAACAAAATTGATTCCTGTCCATGATAGATATAGTTAAGGGAGTCTTAGACACTAGACATAATTGTCCTAGAACTAAATTAGAAGCATATTTCATAAGAACAATCTCCTCCCATACTGTCTAACCCGCCATTTAAAATCTGACTTGTGTCCTCACCTTCAGTCAGGTGGCAGCTAAGAACATAAGAGAAGCCATGTTGGATCAGGCCAATGGCCCATCCAGTCCAATACTCTGTGTCACACAGTGGCAAAAATTTTATATATACATACACACTGTGGCTAATAGCCACTGATGGACCTCTGCTCCATATTTTTATCTAAACCCCTCTTGAAGGTGGCTATACTTGTGGCCGCCACCACCTCCTGTGGCAGTGAATTCCACATGTTAATCACCCTTTGGGTGAAGAAGTACTTCCTTTTATCCATTTTAACCTGTCTGCTCAGCAATTTCATCGAATGCCCACGAGTTCTTGTATTGTGAGAAAGGGAGAAAAGTACTTCTTTCTCTACTTTCTCCATCCCATGCACTATCTTGTAAACCTCTATCATGTCACCCCGCAGTCGACGTTTCTCCAAGCTAAAGAGTCCCAAGCGTTTCAACCTTTCTTCATAGGGAAAGTGCTCCAGCCCTTTAATCATTCTAGTTGCCCTTCTCTGGACTTTCTCCAATGCTATAATATCCTTTTTGAGGTGCGGCGACCAGAACTGCACACAGCTAGAGACTGGGCACCTGGCCATTGGAATGCCCTCCCTCTTGAGACTTGCCTGGCATGTATCATAAGCCTTTAGGCACCTGGCTAAAATATTTCTTTTTTATTAAAATGTTTATTCAGGGGTTTTAATCTTTTGTATGATTTTTTGGATTCCTTAGTATCTGAGGACTGTCCTACGGTTTTTTAGGGTGCTCAGTAGTTGTTTTATGATAGTTTAATGTCCATGGCTTGTTTTTAATGGTTTTATGTTTATGTCAATAATTTATCATTTTTAATTATTTTACAGTATTGTTTTCGCTTATAAGCTGCCTTGGGCACAAGGCGACATATAAATTTCCCAAATAAATATCCAACAGACATTTGGTCATTGGCCCACTTTGTCCAGCTATTTATTTGTCCACTATTTATTCCTACTGGCTGCTGCTCTCTAACTGGGATCCTTCTAAATTGGGATCCTTCTAAATTGGAAACACCAGAGATTGAACGCTAGATTTAAAGAATGAAAAAGGATGGTCTTATCAGAGCTATGACTTCTACCTGCAAATTGTTCCCACAGACGAAACGGCTGGAGATCAAAGGCACATTGCCTGTCTAAATTCTGAAGCCTTCCATATAAAGCTGTTTAGACAGATTGTAAAGACACCGACCTCTTCATTTGACAACTTTGATCCAAAGAAAGGTAGCTATACTTAAATCTCATGGAAATTAATGTAACTTCAGAAATGTAGTTACAACTAACATTCCCAATGATTTCAGTGTTATTTAGAGGGCCAATACAAAGTATCCTTCTACTATCACAATGTACTTTGTGCATATTAGTTTTCTACATAAAAACATCAGCCCAATAGTTCCCCCCACAGTCTCTGCAGTTTGGACAATTAGGTAATTCATTAAATGCATATGGAACAGAAACGTCTTATTAATATCTGTATTCATTATAACATGATTTTAATCTCAGAGATAGCAACATATGTCTAGAGATTGCTAAACTCTGAAAAGTTTTGTCTAATAATATCCCATTAAGGAACTGGTTATTTTCTCCTGACCTGTTGGCAACCCAATTTAATGTGTGTAGAGGACTGTGTCTTTGACTTTCTGATATTATTGATGAGCAGTGAAATCCTAAGGGCTGCCTAAGGGCTGGTAACAGTGACACTGCTAGTCTGCTCCCAAAGGATTAGGCAGTGGCTGGCAGAAAAGAAGAGCCCATTGCTGGGTTTTCAAAGCTGCAGCTGATTTAGCATCTCCACCAACTGCACTGCAGTGTCCCAACCAAGTGTTGCATTGTGATGGCTGGTCTGTGACATACAGGAGGGACAGAAACAATCAGGGGTTGAGGCACACCTGTGGGGGCTGTCTGACATCCAGCAGTCTCTCCACAGAATCACTGAATTGGAAGGGACCTCCAGGGTTATCGTCCAACCCCCTACACAATGCAGGGAAATCACAAGTACCTCCCCCTGCCCTCCTTCTCATGATCTGCCTGATTCACAGAATCAGCACTGCTGTCAGATGGCCATCTAGCCTCTGTTTAAAAACCTCCAAAGAACAAGAGGAAACTTGTTTCACTGAGGAATCACTCTGTTAGGAAGTTGATGCTTCTGGGCACCCTACAGTTCCTTGCCCCCTCAGCAATACCTCCCCAAATGTTTTTCCCCAGGTGAAAGAACCCTTCCTTCTTAGAACAGGCACACATTTACTTCATTCATATTCTGTATTCATAGAATCATAGAGTTGGAAGGGACCTCCAGGGTCATCTAGTCCAACCCCCTGCACAATGCAGGAAACTCAGAAATACCTCCCCTAAATTCACAAGTTCTTTATTGCTGTCAGATGGTCATCTAGCCTCTGTTTAAAAACCTCCAAGGAAGGAGAGCCCACCAACCTCCCGAGGAAGCCTGTTCCACTGAGGAACTGCTCTAATGGTCAGGAAGTTCTTCCTAATGTTGAGCAGGAAACTCTTTTGATTTAATTTCAACACACTGGTTCTGGTCCTACCTTCTGGGGCCACAGAAAACAATTCCACACCATCCTCTAGATAACAGCCCTTCAAGTACTTGAAGATGTTGATCATATCACCTCTCAGTCGCCTCCTCTCCAGGCTAAACATGCCCAGCTCCTTCAACCTTTCTTCATAGGATTTGGTCTCCAGACCCCTCACCTTCTTCGTTGGCCTCCTCTGGACCCGTTCCAGTTTGTCTATATCCTTCTTAAAATGTGATGACCAAAACTGAACACAATACTCCAGGTGAGGTCTTACCAGAGCAGAGTAATGCAATACCATCACATCATATGATTTGGACACTATACTTCTGTTGATACAGCCCAAAATTGCATTTGCCTTTTTAGCCACCACATCACACTTTTGACTCATGTTCAGTGTATGGTCCATTAAGATCCCTAGATCCTTTTCACACATACTACTGCTAAGACAATCTGCCCCATGCTATAGCCATGCACTGGATTTTTCCTACATATCCCACCTTTCTCCCCAGTGGGTACCCAAAGTGGCTCACATCATTCTCCTTCCCTCCCTTTTATCCTCACAACAATCCTGTGAAATAGGTTAGGCTGAGAAAATGTGGCCTGTCAGGGACTTCACTCTGTGGGCCATGGGGCAGAACTCCCCCTTCCCCCGCACAGGCTCATACCACTTAAAACACGTTCACCTGTCCTGAGGTGATGTGCTCAGCGCGTGCTGATGATCCATCCACTGTAGCACCTACTGCACAGCTCTGTGATATAGGTCTTGCAAGAGAATGAGTTCAAGGGTGTAGCAACCTACTCTACCTAGAATGGAGGGGCTCCCCACCCCCAACAAAGCGTCCTGTCTTGGAGGGAGTCCAGCAAAGGAATGAGCTTACAGCCCAGTGCAAAGTTGAAAATTTGGGCCCTCTCCCCTGGGAGCTCCCAGAGTACTCAATCAGTCAATCATTGCCTTTTTTACTATAAGCATTTCCACATCTACAATCATGTACAGTAAAATATTCATCTGCTATCTCTGTGTCACCAGAGAGCCAGTTTAATGTAGTGGTTAAGTGTGCAGACTCTTATCTGGGAAAACCGTGTTTGATTCCCCACTCCTCCACTTACAGCTGTTGGAATGGCCTTGGGTCAGCCATAGCTCTCACAGGAGTTGTCCTTGAAAGGGCAGCTGCTGTGAGAGCTCTCTCAGCTCCACCCACCTCACAGGGTATCTGTTGTGGGGGGAGAAAATATAAGAAATTGTAAGCTGCTCTGACTCTCCGATTCAGAGAGAAGGGCAGGGTATAAATCTGCAGTCTTCTTCTTTATTGGCATAAATTAAAATCGAGCAAAGCCAATATTAAAATATACAGAGTACAATCAAAGATTCATCATCTCTCCAGAACATTAATCTTATATTCCCTGATTCTCATAGCAATCAGAAGAAACCTCACTACTGAGAGGGTGATATGGGAACACTGATCCAATAGAAGAAGGGAAACAAGCTTCACTTCTGGGAGGCTATGCCTGTTATGCAAAATAAGGCTAATTAGAACATCCCATATTTGGATGGAAAATTCACATTGAAGCAAAATATGAGCAATTGATTCTGGTTCCCTATTATTTCATGGGCAGATTCTTTTGTGGTAAGGTAAATTCATAAATGTCCCAAAGAGAACCGTGGATTAAATTGTGTAAGCATAAAAACACGATGTAGTTGTGGGGCTGTAAGTTGCGTAAAATAGGCAGCTTAAAGCCCTTGTCTGCAGAGGGGAACTCATTTTACCTGCAAGAGACCAGAGGGTTTGCTTCTCAGTGTCTTTAAATTTTTTATTAAGTTTCAGTATAAAGGGGAAGGAATGGTGCAGGGATACAGAAGCAAAAAAAAAGGAGGGGGGGAGTTGGGGGAAAACAATATATATATAAAAAAGAGAAGCAGTAGATAAAGCTGTTACATTTCTACTTTCCAAACCTAATCTTAAAATCTTTCTACCTGCAAGTCTTAGGTTTTAACCCAATCCAACCATTACATTCTACAGTCTTATTATTTTATTATATATATTTTTACTTATAATGCAAATCTATACTATTCATCTTTAATGTCCACAAATAAGAAAAGCAAAGAAACCAATCACAAAATAGAACCCAGTAACTTATTTTAACCATATTAGGGGTAAGTACTAACTTTAACCATACTAACAATAATCATAAGGAGAGAAGATGAATATAATTTCTTTATCCTTAACACTATCTTAATTATTGCCAACAGAGAAAAAAGTTAAAATAAAAATAGCAAGGGAACAAAATGAAACCTAACAGATATTACTTTATCGGTTTCAATATCAACAGAATCTATTGCTAGAAAGAAAGAGCAATGCAAAAAATAATCAAGAGCAGATCTTTAAAGTTTTTAAATGCCTGTGTTGTCTACCTTGTTACAAATTGACCCAAATTAATTATTTACTTGTCTAAAACTTTTGGGAGACTCATATTACCCTAAACAAACAAACAAAACACACACACTTAAATTTAATAACCAGTGGCAATCTCATTTTCCATGCTTATTATTTTTACCCAAATAAAAAGTCACACAGTCTCTATAACCCTCTCTCTATTAACTTGCTCCATCTAACTTTGTAAAAAAAAAAAAAAAGCAAAATCCCTAAATAAAAAAAAAACAGCCTCCTTTCTCTCACTTATTTATCTTACCCATGGAAAAAATCATGTATCTTTATAACCCACTCTAGTTAAATTGACTAGTTTTAAAAATATGGAACCTATAAGTAGAAATAACAAATAGGAAAAAAGCATTCAGGTTCTAAAAATCTCATTTGCCATTTCAAAGTCATACGTCTCTAGTAGTCAAATCTCAAATGATAAAATGGGCAATAAACTTTAACAAAGAAATACAAATGGAATCATGGGAGTATTTATGGAAGAACTCTATGAAGTTATTGACATGTTATAATATTAAAGAAAACTGCTTCAAAATGTTATATAGATGGTATATGACACCTAAGAAACTGGCAAAAATGAACAATCAGGTGTCTGATAGGTGTTGGAAATGCAAAAAACATGAAGGATCTTTCTACCATATGTGGTGGACTTGCAAAAAGGCAAAGCAATTTTGGCAAATGATTCAGAAAGAAATGTCTAAAATTTTTGGCTATGACATTAAGAGGTCTCCAGACTCTTTTTTGTTGGAATTACAAATGGACAGTTTTCTGAAACAAGATAGAACGTTGTTGTGGTATCTGCTTTCAGCTGCAAGGACATTATATGTGCAGTTATTGAAGCAAGATAAAATACCAGACCACAATGTTGCTGGGCTTGGGTGTGGGAAGAAGCATCACTGGGGCAGCTGCCGGCCATGATCAAGGGAGACAGGGTAGCAGGTTTGGGAGCCAACTCTGGCCATGCCCCCAGAACTGCTCATAACCATGCTAGTGCAGGGGCCTATGCCTCAGCTGTCCTGACTGGCAGCCACTGTGGGACTAAGATGGTGCCCAAGAGTGGTGAAGCAGCACTGAGGGCCTGCGTTGGCATAACTGGCCATTATGCTGATAGCTGACGTATCTTGACAATATGCCTGCATAAAGGTCAGTCAACTCCTTGAGTGCATTTGCACACCCCCTCCGATTTTACTATAAGCATTTCCACATCTACAGTTATATACAGTGAAATATTCATCTACTATCTCTGTGTCACCAGTAGATGCTTCCTTCCCACAGGCTTCTGCTGTATAAGCTGTAAAAGATCTTGAAAAAGCTCTTGTACCTTTATCAGTTACAAATAAGGTTCTTAACCAACTAGTATTTTACTTGTCTGACCACCAAAACAGTGTCCTGTCTCGGATTCAGGGGAGGGGACCAGTGATAGCCAGATTCTGCTCTGGTTCTATTTGCTGTGGCACTGAGGCTCCACCCCATATTTTCAGAACTGAAAATTCTAACTGCATAGAAAGCAGAACTTCAAGGTTTTCACAGTGGCTCTTCCAAGGTCTATTTTTTTTTTTTTTAAAAAAAATAGTAAATAGGTAAAATATTGAAATCTGTAACTTGGATTCTTTTTAGCTCTGTTGTCAAGTCAGGCAGCTGCGTTGTCAAACCAGGCTTAAGCCCAAATGGAAAGGCAGCTGCACTACAAAGATCCTAAACTGTTCACTTCATATCAACATTTGCAAAGCATACCTTATTTTATAAGACATTATTTTAGAACACCATAGCCCTAGTTGAACATAAGGAGCCTTTTAGAACACTGTAGCTCTATTGAGCACATGCTGTAGTAGATTCTGCTGGGTTAACAGCAGAATTATATGTAATTTTTCCCCCATCTGGCAACCATACCCTGAGAAATCTGTTATCCTCCTTTGTTCACTTCAAAACATGTTATTCCCTGCAATACAGACAACACTTTTTTTTTTACATTTACATACCACAAAAACATCTGTCAGCCTCAGAGGTCAAACAGAGGGCTCCTCAGGAATGGCAGAGGCCTGCACCAACACCAAAGATGGAAAGAGCCTTGTAAAACCTGTTTGAAGGATCTGTCCCACAGTGCCTGAGGGTCATGTTCTGTGGCATATAGTGTTCTGAGTACTAGATAAAGATGGCAATAGGGATAGGGGCTGTAGATTTATGGCTTCTCTTATTTGATAGCAATGTGCCTCTCACAATTATGGGACATGTTTATCAAGCTTCTCCACTATGCTAACCAAGCAGAAACAAGGTTTGCTTAAGACAAACAGTCCTGAGCCAACAGCTTGGTGAACCATGGGACTCTCTGTCTCCCTTCTTGGACATCACTTATATAGTAGAAGACAATTGGTCGGTATTTTCTACTCAGACAGGCAATGGCTCTCCAGGGTCTCAGGCTAATGTGTTTGACATCACCTACTACCTGATCCTTTCAACTGGAGATGTCAGGGATTGAATCTCAGACCTGTGGTAAATTTTCTCAGTCCACAACCCCTTCCTCTGAAACAGTTTATATATATATTAGCCTTCATATATATATATATATATATCGGCTTGGCTTCGCGAACGAAGATTTAAGAAGGGTGCAATAGTCCACGTCTGCTGCAGGCTCGCTGGTGGCTGACAAGACCAATGCGGGACAGGCAGATCCGGCCACAGTGGCTGCAGGGAAAAGTCTGATTTAGGGTTGGTGCTGTAGCAGTGCGATTCTTCCTCAATCTCCTTTTGTCCTCAAGACCAGCTATGTGTGCGTTCTCAAAGGAAGAGACAGCCTGGTGGATGGTGTGTCTCCATGCTTTGCGATCTGAGGCTAGGTCAGACCACTGGTGATGGTTGATGCGACAGGTGCCAAGGGATTTCTTCAAGGAGTCCTTGTACCTCTTCTTTGGTGCCCCTCTATTTCGATGGCCGGTGGAGAGTTCGCCATACAGGGCAATCTTGGGAAGGCGGTGGTTTTCCATCCTAGAAATATGCCCTGCCCAGCGCAGCTGCGTCTTCAGCAGCAGTGCCTTGATACTGGTAACCTCTGCCCGCTTGAGGACTTCAGTGTTGGTCACAAAATCACTCCAGTGGATGTTGAGGATGGTGCGAAGGCAGCGCTGATGAAAGCGCTCGAGGAGTCGCAGGTGATGACGGTATAAAACCCACGATTCGGAGCCGTAGATGAGGGTTGTCATCACAACCGCTTTGTAAACATTGATCTTTGTGCCTTTTTTCAGATGCTTGTTGCTCCACACTCTTTTGTGCAGTCGGCCAAATGCACGGTTTGCCTTTGCCAGCCTGTTGTCAATCTCCTTGTCCTATATATATATATATATATATATATATATATATATATACACACACACCTAACCCCTAGGGGTAAAAATACCATAGCTAAGCAGAAGGTCCATCTGTGCTGGTAAATATCACTTGAAAAGTGAGAAATATATAATGAATCAGGATCTGCTAGGAGTGAATGTTGAAACACCACTCCCTTTACACCTCAGTTTTGCTCAAAACCAGGCACATGATAATGGAATTTTTAAAAAGTACCCGTGGAAAAAGAAGTGTTGTTGGATGGGACAGTGATTCAGAGTGCAGACCTGATGGGTAAGAACTGGATTAAGTGCTCTTCTCAATCCCCCCCCCCCTTCCTGGGAAAACAAAACCTATTCCATAGTTGCCACGTGCCTCTGGCTCAACCCTTAGTGTGTACAGGACCGGCATAGCCTGAATCCAAAATAAAGCTACATTAAACACTGCTTCCTTTCTGGAACAGAGTTTTCAATGAAGCGAAGAAAATGAATGGGCTTCGAACGTTTATCTCCCCTTTATACAATACAGGAAGAAAAGAAAGCATTCTACTGACTTCAAAAGAGAGAGTTTTTAAATAAATAAATGATTGCCATTCCAGTTATTAGGCTCAGAGCACCATTCATAATAAACTGAACAAACTTGCCTCTTAAACGGGGAATACAAACACACAGACGGTTTTTCCTCACCTCAAGAGTGTCTGTCTCCCCCCCCCCCCCCGCCGCCTCTTAATGAATCCCAGCTGAGGAAATCCCTCTTCAAAACGCCACGGTTTGGTAGCTTTCACGATCTGCAGCAGAGAAAGGGGGCGGGTCGAAGAGAAAGACATTGCCACTTTAAGTGACTCAGGAAGTTAAAAAAAAAAAAAAAGAGCCAGCCAGGCCTGGTGTTTCAAAACTGAAACTGCTACGAGGAGTGTTTCTTTCTTTCGTAAATCGATCGGGGTAACTAGTGAAAATCATAAAGGGAGGGAGGTGCTAAGTAATAGGGATCCTTTAAATTATTTGGGTGTCAGCCAAAGCCGGCAGTGAAGGAGATAAAGCGGAGAAAGAAAGCTTATTAGAGGAAATCACCGAAATAGGCCGGTTCAGTGTAGGAAGAGAGTAGATGAAGGAATAGCAATCTGAAAGGAAAACTGCTTCCCACCAAATAACAGTTAAAGTCTGTAGTTGTTCGAAAGGGGGGGGGGGGACTGCAACAGTAGTAAATAGTGAGCAGCACAGAAGAATAGGGACTGAACAAGTAGGTCTTGTCAGGCTCAGACAGGAAATGGCTTCTGCAGACGATGGGGAAGAGTTGCCACAAGACAGCACGTGTGATGCCTGCGAGCCCGACGAAGCACCAGCTGCCGTGCAGATCTGTCAGGACTGTGGCTTTTCCTTTTGCCATCTTCACGCAGAGGAGCACAGCCAGAAGTACAGGGCCCACCGCATGACTGATTTTGTCACTCCAGGGGGGCGGGGGCAGGGGCAGGCAGGCAGCCAAGATGTAACAGGGGAAGTGCCCATGGAAGAAGAGACTCACAAGCTGGAGCGGAAGAAGTGTGAAGAGCATGGGGAAGATCTTAGCTTGTATTGTAAAGAGCATGAGAAAATTATCTGTGTGTTGTGTGCGGTGTCTGGCTCTCACCAGAAGCATGATATCATCACTCTGAATGATGCCTATGAAGCCATCAGGGTAAGTAGTATCCTGGAGGAATGGACCCAGCTGGATAAATGTCTTGCTAGTTGTTGCTCCCTGGCACAGAGTGGCAAAGCTGCAGTACTGCAGTCCAAATTCTCTGCTCACGAGTTTGATCCCAGTGGATGCTGGGTTCAGGTAGCTGGCTTAAAGTTGACTCAGCCTTCCATCCTTCCAGGGTTAGTAAAATGAGTCCCCAGCTTGCTGGGAGGAAAGTGTATGACTGGGGAAGGCGATGGCAAACCACCCCATAAAAAGGCTGCCGTGAAAACGTGATGCGACATCACCCCAGAGTTGGAAACGACTGGTGCTTGCGCAGGGAGCTGCCTTTACCTTTAAGGACCCTCGTGGTGCAGAGTTGTAAAACTGTAGTACTGCAGTCCAAGCTCTCTGCTCACAACCCGAGTTCGATCCCGGCAGAAGCTGAGTTCAGGTAGCCGGCTCAAGGTTGATTCAGCCTTCCATCCTTCCAAGGTCAGTAAAATGAGTACCCAGCTTGCTGGGGGAAAGTGTAGATGACTGGGGAAGGCAATGGCAAACCACCCTGTAAAAAGTCTGCCATGAAAACGTCATGATGCGACGTCACCCCAAAGTTGGAAACAACTGGTGCTTGTACCGTTACCTTTTTAGTTGTTGCTAGTGAACTATCTTTATGGTTCCTGAGAGCAGTTGATAAATACAGCCCCCCGTCCATTTTCCAGAGCAGGCCTTTGACATCTGGAAAGTGCTCTTTAGAAGCCAGTTTAAACATTCAGAAACAGCATCTGTTATTGCAGGCTGCTATTTTTTCTGGGTAGATTAATGGGGAATGGATTGTCCGAATGTGTCCTGATATTTGATCATAGAACGTTTATGTACTGGGAAGAAGAAAAGCATTTTAAAATAGGTAGTATGTTGTATGCACTTCCTGAATGTTAGGATTGGCCACTCTCGCTTCTTGGCTTGTTCTGCGTCATTCACTGGTTCTAGGCACCTGCTACTCCAGAGGATCTGCTGTCCCAGCAGCTGAGAAACAAGGAGCAGCGATGGAAGGGAGAACAGAAGAAACAAAAGTTTTGTGGGCTGTCTGGAAATACTCAGATTGCACACAAGCCATTTCTTATGAAATGGGGTATAGTGTTTTCAAGAGCAGTGGGCTGTGGCTGAGTCTTGAATGCTTTCAGGCTGTGTGTATAACCAATTCTGTTGTGTCTACCTGGAACCTGGGGAGCTGTAAAATATTTCCATGTACACTTTCTGTGATATTAAAGTCAGAAGGATGCACTTCACTGAGAAGGGAGAATATTAAGTCTGTGAATTCAGTCTACCCCAATGTGTTAAGATTTGCTTACTTTATGATCAACAAGGTCATCATAAAGAGGGCTGGAAGTAGTAGTGAAAATAATGTAGGTTATGGCTGTGATCTTTAGCTACTTGCTGCACAGTGTGGTTCTAGGGACTTTATCATAACTATGTGGCTGCGGTCCCCGTGTCTTAATAACAGAACATGGATTTGCTATTGGGACAGATTTATTTCAGTGTGGTGTTTGAGAACCTCTCTCTGTAAAGGAGATGCCTGTGACAGAGCCAAGTGAACTCTTTTTATTAGTTCAGCTTATCTTTTATCCTTCTTCCTAATACAGATTCTGCATTTCAGAGCTCTGTGAGAGGCAAAAATATATCTCACATTATTGAATCTGCACACCAGGAAAGTAGTTCTAGGGGATGTTGAATTTCTGTCTGTTGTGCTGCTGAGAGAACCATGACACATCAGTTGCCAAAAAAGATGTATTAGTTGGTTGAATATTTTTCCCTCAGTATAATCCCTGGTTTTGATTCTTATTTTGTATCTGACAGACAAATATATTGCTAGGTTATTTACTTTCTGCTGTATACAGTGATATAAAGTAGCCCTTCCGAAACTGACCAATAGTTGTAGTATTGGTAGTAGCCCTTCTGAAGCTGACCAAAAGTTCCATCTAAGGCAATACTCTTTACCCCATAGCAGGCAGTGAGGTTCTTTGAGGAGTTTTCCACAGTCATGGTAAGAAAGGCTCTCCCTTATT
This sequence comes from Heteronotia binoei, assembly GCF_032191835.1. Classification (NCBI taxonomy): domain Eukaryota; kingdom Metazoa; phylum Chordata; class Lepidosauria; order Squamata; family Gekkonidae; genus Heteronotia; species Heteronotia binoei. Next base: position 113,151,682 of record NC_083243.1, on the reverse strand, counting down.
GTTTTCTCTAGGGCAGAGGTGTCAAACATGTGGCCCAGGGGCCAAATCAGGCCCCCGGAGGGCTCCTATCAGCCCCTCAAGCAACTGGCTGTCATCTGCTTCCTTCTCCCCCTCTCTCGCTTCCTTCTGCATTACAGCTTGCTTTGCAAGGCTTGCTCAATCACACAGGAGCTACAGAGCAAAACCTCTGTTTTCTCCATTGGCTGAGGCTTCTCCCTTGGGGAGGAAGGGAAGGAGGCAGAGTTTGTTTTCCCAGGCTCTTTCAATCACACAGCTGAGCTACTGAACCAAGCCTCTCTTACTTCTATTGGCTGAGGCTCCTCTCCACCAGTCCCCTAGGAAAGAGCTAGAGCCCAGTTCCCTGGATCCCATGGGAGAAATACAAAGAAAGCACCTTTAAAACCAACAAGTGCTAACATTTTAAGCATGTTTTAAGTTTTTTTAAAAAAATATTTAATTGTGTTTGTGTCCTTTATAAAGTTTATATCTCTGCTATGTAATCTTAAATAAGTACACACATGGCCTGGCCCAACATGGCCCAGCCCAGCATGGCCCTGTCCAACCCGACATGGCCTGGCCCAACAAGGTCCCATTTTTGTCAGATCCGGCCCTCATAACAAATGAGTTTAACACCCCTGCTCTAGGGCATGCTTCCTCTGAACCTGAAGTTTCCATGTAGCTGTCCTGGGTAATAGGTGTGCATAGATTGGTCATCCATGAGTATATTAAATTTTCTAAAGCTATCTAAGCCAGTAGCCATCTTCACATCCTGTAATAGTTAAGAGTGTAGCAGTATTGGCTCACAGTAGAAATTCTAGATTTGAATTCAGTAGCACATTAGAGACCAACAAGATTTTTTGTTTGAGAATCAAAGTATCTGATTAAGAGAACTTTGACTCTTGAAAGCTTACACCCTGAAAATCTTCTTGGTCTCTTAGGTGCTACTGGACTCAAATCTAGCTATAGCTGTTACTTCTGCTGTGTTAAATCCTTTTTTTCTGTCTTGAGTCTATGGTCAACCAGTTCCATTTTGGGGCTCCAGATTCTAGCTTTATAAGAATAGAATAGAAAAGAGAAATTTAATTCAGTTTGTCCATATCATATGTAATTTTATAAAGCTCATATCCCCTAGTTATCATTTTCTAAACTAAGAGTTCCCACCTACTGGGGGGAAGTTCCAACTCCTTAATAGTTTTGGATGCCCTTGGGGCCCACCATAAATCTAGACTAATGTACTTTTGGCCTAACACAAGCAGGCAGGCGTGTGTTACTAGAATCAGACTGGCCAGTTGTGCAAGCTGCTGCAAGTTAATGTGGTACATAACCTCTAGTGAAAGTCCATGAGGAAAAATGAGGAGACAGGGTATTAATATGACTTAGATCTCTTTTCTCACTTCTTAAGATGGCAAAACTGCTGTAGTTGATGTTCTTGGGGGAAAACTAGGGTGACCATAATATCTGAAGGCCAGCCAGGGACAACGGGGGGGGGGGAGGCAGGGGTGCGCGCGCGCGAAGCGCGCGCGTCGCCGGAAACAGGAAGTGACGTCACTTCCGGTGACGTCATGCCACCACCGGAAACAGGAAGTGGCATCACTTCCTGTGACATCATTTTCCCCGCGTCACCTGCCGGAAACGGGAAGTGACATCACTTCCTGTGACATCATTTCCCCCAAATGACATCATTTTCCCCAAATGCCACTGCCGGAAACAGGAAGTGACTTCACAGCACTTCCTGTGACGTCCCCAAAAATCCCCCAAATATCACCGCCGGAAACAATTTTCTTCTCAAATCCTGTATATACTTCATCAGTATATGGGATAAGGCACTTTCTCAACTGTGCTGCATAATGCAGCCTATTTATTTTGTCCTGTTGGCTTTGTTGGCTCTATCTGCGCCACCTTCATCACTTTCGGGGTGTGGATCCCCCAGTGGGGTGGTCTCCCGACTCCCTCCGCTGACTGTTTCTGATAGCCCTGCGCCCCCTCTTTCATTTGATATGTGTCCCGTGCGGGTGCCACCCTCCCGCCGGGAGATGCCGCAAAATGAGCCCCCTTGAGGCTTATGGCGGCAGGGCTCGGGGGAAGCGAGCTAGACTGCTGTTCTTTTGAGGGGTTATAGAGTGTTTCGAGCCCGTCCCTGTGGCATCGGTCCCATCGTTGTGGGACCCAGGGGGCCGGCGCAGCGGCACGCCGAAGCAGCCTGTCACTAATAACACAGGTCGAGATGCAGGACAGGAACCTGGAAGTGACCGACAGGCTGCTTCATATACTGATGAAGTAAATACAGGATCTGAGAACAAAATTGCACTAGAAGACACAAACACAAAGCTCCCTTACACTGAATCAGTGCTTGGGTCCACCAAAGTCAGTATTGTCACATAAGAGAAGCCCTGTTGGATCAGGCCAGTGGCCCATCCAGTCCAACACTCTGCGTCACATAAGAACATAAGAGAAGCCCTGTTGGATCAGGCCAGTGGCCCATCCAGTCCAACACTCTGTGTCACACTTAAGAACATAACATAAGAGAAGCCCTGTTGGATCAGGCCAGTGGCCCATCCAGTCCAACACTCTGCGTCACATAAGAACATAAGAGAAGCCCTGTTGGATCAGGCCAGTGGCCCATCCAGTCCAACACTCTGCGTCACATAAGAACATAAGAGAAGCCCTGTTGGATCAGGCCAGTGGCCCATCCAGTCCAACACTCTGTGTCACACTTAAGAACATAACATAAGAGAAGCCCTGTTGGATCAGGCCAGTGGCCCATCCAGTCCAACACTCTGTGTCACACTTAAGAACATAACATAAGAGAAGCCCTGTTGGATCAGGCCAGTGGCCCATCCAGTCCAACACTCTGTGTCACACTTAAGAACATAACATAAGAGAAGCCCTGTTGGATCAGGCCAGTGGCCCATCCAGTCCAACACTCTGCGTCACATAAGAACGGAAGGAAGGAAGGAAGGAAGGAAGGAAGGAAGGAAGGAAGGAAGGAAGGAAGGAAGGAAGGAAGGAAGGAAGGAAGGAAGGAAGGAGGGAGGGAGGGAGGGAAGAAAGGAAGGCCACCCCCAACCGCCAGCCCCCCTCCCCCGCTTTCGGCCCCCTTACCTGCGGCGGCGGCGAGTCCAGCGGCAGCGGCGGCGAGTCCGGCGGCGGCGGCGGAGAGGCCTTTCCGATGCCCTCCCGGGCCTCCGCCAGCACGGGGGGGGGTGGTAGAGGCCGGGGAAGCGTCGGAAAGGCCCGCGGGGGTCGCTGGAGGGCCTCCAGAGACCCCCGCGGGCCTTTCCGACGCCCTCCCGGGCGGAGGAGGACAGGGGGTGGGAGCTTGGAGCCCCGGGGAGCGTCGGAAAGGCCCGCGGGGGTCGTTGGAGGGCCTCCAGCGACCCCCGCGGGCCTTTCCGACGCCCTCCCGGGCAGAGGAGGACGGGGGGTGGGAGCTTGGAGCCCCGGGGAGCGTCGGAAAGGCCCGCGGGGGTCGCTGGAGGGCCTCCAGCGACCCCCGCGGGCCTTTCCGACGCCCTCCCGGGCGGAGGAGGATGGGGGGGGTGGGAGCTTGGAGCCCCGGGGAGCGTCGGAAAGGCCCGCGGGGGTCGCTGGAGGGCCTCCAGCGACCCCCGCGGGCCTTTCCGACGCCCTCCCGGGCGGAGGAGGACGGGGGGGTGGGAGCTTGGAGCCCCGGGAGAGCGTCGGAAAGGCCCGCGGGGGTCGCTGGAGGGCCTCCAGCGACCCCCGCGGGCCTTTCCGACGCTCTCCCGGGCCTCCGCCGCCACCGCCCGGCCCCGTGCGCGGGCGGGAAGGCGGCGAGTGAGGGAGGGAGCGTCCCTGCGCGTGCGCAGGGTGATCTGCGCACGCGCAGGGTCGCTCCCTCCCTTACTCGCCGCCTTCCCCGCCCGGGCGCACGGTCCCCGGCTCTCTGGCTGGCTAAACCGGGACCTCTTAATGGTCCCGGTATACCCAGCCCGGGAGCCGGGAATTGGGGGCCAGATCCGGGAAAGTCCCGGGAGACCGGGACGGTCTGGCCACCCTAGGGAAAACTTATGTGTATTAATGCAGTCCTAGATTTCCCAAGGCTTACTCATGTCCTTGCAGAATGTATGCGCAGCAAATAATCAGTCTTCCAGTGCTAGAAGGGAAGACAACTCTGGCCATGTTTAGTGACACTATAAATGTTTAACACTGCCCTTCTGCTCTTTTTCAGTAGGGAAGGAAGGGAATGGGAGATTTGAGAAAAGAGGGGAACTGTAATAGCAGGAATGGGAAAAAGCCATGCAGGTACAATATTGGAGAGGAAGTGAGCTGGAGAAGTTCTGCCAGCCAGTGGCATTTGAATACATTCACCAAGTTCTTACTTGGTGAATTGTAACGAGAGAAGGTTGATAATCACTCTGGATGGGCATCATTTCATGGGTATATTATATGGCTATGAGCCATGAAGTCTAGGAGGAGTCTTAAGACTCTTATCGTAGTTATATTTATTTGGAAGTTTGTCCTATAGCAATGGAACTTGATTTTAAACAGTCATGCTTAAGACTGCATATTAGCACTGATTCCATAACCTGTGATATTCAGCAACAGGGTAAGGTTCACAAAAATGTGCTTGTAAGCCTTTGAGGAGTATCAGCCACTTCAAAGTGACAATACATGTTCTCTGGACTGGCAGCCTGCTAGAAATGGTTAGCATAACTATGTGACAAGCTAGCAAATGCATTTATTAGCTAGTAACTCTTGTGGATTTACTTGCCAGGCTGAATGGGCATTGTCTGTTAATCATTTTTAACAAGGATAAACATCTTCTGTGTGTTTGAGAACTGTGGGCTATTTGAAAGAATTGTATTGTTTAGCCCTCTTTCCCTACCCTGTGGGCAGGTAATATTGCTTTTATTACATTGTCCAAATATGATGTCACCATGTCAGCTAGTCATGGATCATGCACAGTGTTCTATGCTGATCCTTGCAGTATGCATGGAAGTTCTTCCCCTTTTACTAGAATGCATCTGACATAGCAGTTCATTGACATGAAACACAACAATCATTGCTACCTTTCTTTAAAAGTGAGATATGAGCAGGCTTTTTTGGGGAGGGTGGAGGAGATAAATTCAACCAATGTCCTTGCTCTTTTTTTTCCTTTTGAAACAGGACCCACATCTAGAGGTCCTCAATTGTTTGGGATTCATCACCGTGTCAGCACAGGCTGGGCCTCGGTTCAGATCTGGTTAGTGGTAGCTTGGGTCTTGTTGCGTCCCATATTGTTTGTGGCTCAGATTAAATTGGGCGTTGTTGGCAGCACCACAGGCTAGAGCTCACTTGGCTGCTGTCAGTGCAAGTTTATGTGATGTCACAGGGGTTTTCTCTGGTCACTTACCTGGCAGGCTGAGCCTCTTTCTTTCTTTTTGAGGGAAAGAGGAAAGAATATCACAGCTCTACCCTCTCCTCCATATCCCCACAGCTATGGAGTCAGGCTCAGAGTCACTTCTAGCCTTCAAGACTGTGATTGGAGCATCCTGGCCTCAGGATGCTCCAGTGCAAGAGCATCAACCCCAGAGTTGGTTTGAGAACCACTACCTTAACAGGAAATGTTTTGGGGTGGAGTACATCCCTGATTTCTGATTTACTGAATATAAATGATATACCCAAATCCAGTTGGATTTCATCTGGGTGAAAGTAGCCTAGTGTACCAAGCTTTCTTGGGCTGCCCCCCCCCCCCCATCATCTGTCTGGATACGCGTGTCTTTTCTTGTGTTCAGTACAGGAAAAGAAAGTCTATTATTGCAAAAGCTTCTTAAAGTATATTCCTGTATACAGTATATATTTCTATATACTATAGCAGGGGTGGCCAGCAGTAGTTCTCCAGATGTTTTTTGCCTACAACTCCCATCAGCCTCAGCCATTGGCCATGCTGGCTGGGCTGATGGGAGTTGTAGGCAAAAAACATCTGGAGAGCTACCGTTGGCCACCCCTGTACTATAGCAGCGGTCCCCAACCTTTTTGGCACCAGGGACTGGTTTTGTGGAAGACAATTTTTCCAGGGACTGGGGGGGGGGGGGGAGAGAGCAATGATTTCAGGATGATACAATTGTGCACTTTGTTTCTATTAGTTTGGTGTGGTGGTTAAGTGTGCAGACTCTTATCTGGAAGAACTGGGTTTGATTCCCCACTCCTCCACTTGCAGCTGCCGGAATGGCCTTGGGTCCACCATAGGTCTTGCAGAGTTGTCCGTGAAAGGGCAGTTTCTGGGGAGAGCTCTCTCAGCCCCACCCACCTCACAGGGTATCTGTTGTGGGGGAGGAAGGTAAAGAAGATTGTGAGCCGCTCTGAGACTCTGAAATTCAGAGTGGAGGGCAGGATATAAATCCAAAGTCTTCTTCCTATTATTATTATTATTATTATTATTATTATTATTATTATTACATTGCAATATATAATGAAATAATTATACAACTCTTGGCCCGGTTGCTAACAGGCCGCGGACCGGGACCGGTCCACGGCCCAGAGTTTGGGGACTCCTGTACTATAGCAAAGACACAGCTGATAAATCTAATTTTAGGCCATTGCTGGTGGCTTGTTTGGGAGCAATCCTGCAAACATAGTTGTGTTAGGAACTGTAAACATTGTTTCAGCTATGACATTAATGTTTCTAGCTACCAAAATTAGCCAGGGTAGGGGAGATGTCAAAGGCAAGCAGTTCCCAGTAAGGAGCAAACTTTTCTGCACTCTCTTTCTCTCTGTCATTCTCTGTATATTTTGATAAGGTGGATACAATCACCAGGAAGGGGATTTTGTAGCGATTTCTAGCCTCTTTACTGTGCCATAAGAGTAATGCCATTTTGTATTTTTTCCCATTTTACTTTGATTTCTGCTGACCTGTCAAGGCTGTTTCAGATTATTATTTTTTCGCATGCATTCAAGATTCAAGTAAGGAAAAGAAGGTATCTGGAGATGTGAATCTTTGGGAACTTTTAGTTCACAAACAATTTCATATGCTTTTAGCTGACTGCACAGAATATACAGGTTTGAATTTAATACTGCTGCTTGCATACTATGTGAAGCTGGTGAACTTTCTTTAAGAAGCTTTGCCAGTTTGGTGTATCAGAATCTATCTGATCACTTTAACACATGCCTTTATCTTTGACTGTTTCATCTCCTTTTCTTAATGAGCAAGTTGAAGACCTGAGTAGTGGAAAGGTAGCATCTGAACTACCTCTCAGCAGTTTGGTGGGTTTATAAAGGAAAGACTGGCTTGTTAGCTGGGAATGTGTGATGTGTGTAATGCTACTGAACATTCCTCTTTTAATGTGATAAGTAGCAATTTGTTGCAGTAATAATTCATGGGCAATGACAATTTCCTTACGCTTCTTTTTTGTATAAGGGCAATGTAGCATATAAATAAATGGTGTGGTCCTGTGCAGTTACTATGGTCTAAGCTCATCCGTTTCAGTGGGTTTAAGCTGTGTAGGACATCGCTGCAAGATTGCACTCTGTGTGGGTCTTTGTTTCAGCTGTTGTGTTGACATCCATTATGTTGCCTTAGTCAGGTCACTCTGGACTTCAGCTCTTCATCTTCAGTTTGTGGATAAAAATACTGGTGTACCCTAAATGTCTTTTTTAAAGGATTGCAGCAATATAATGTACTTAAAATGCTTTGAACATTGGAAGTGGTATATAAATGCTAGTTGTTATATTCTTCGTTTACATGTTCTATGGATCCAGAATTTTCCGGTAATTTTTAAAAGGAAATTAAGGAATATGTATGTGTGTGCATAAAATGTATGCACATTGGCTCCATTCCTTTGGATGTTTGAAAAAGCAGCATTTTCAGTCACAGAGCTGGGAACAGGGTGTATACAGATGCACTTTATGCATATGCAGTGCTCATGACTTGGTGGTGGGGGGTGGGCATGGCACACTCTTTCCTGCTTTCTTTCAGTCTGCATAAATGTTGTCTGAAGAAGGCTGTAATCATTGTAATGGAAAGGGAAGCATGATCACATCTCTTAGCCTCATCCATGTCTGTTGTGTATATTTGAAATAAAGTATAAAAGAGCCCACAGGTTAACAAAACGTAGACATTCAGGTTAACAACATAAGAGCCTTGCTGGATCAGACAAGTGATCCATATAGTCCAGCACCCTGCCTCATACAGTGGTTAACTTGTAGCACTGGGGGGCCAACAACATGGCAATGCTCTATATACACATAGAGATTTCAGATTTTTAAAGAATTTCTGGTTGTAAGAACAGAGCCCATGTGTATCTAAGTAGTATGGCAATTAAACACACCCCTCCCCCCCCCCCCCGGTTTATGGTTATCCATTTCTGTGAAAGGGGCCAGGATTCAAATAGCTTATATTGGAAATCATTGCAACAATCCTGCTGTGTTGGCCTATGCCATGGCCCTCATATTGCAGTGAGGAGATTGAGAATAGCGGCTTGCTTAAAACCACTTGGTGTATTCATGACTGAGGTTAGATGTGAACTGGGCTTTTCAGTACACTGACTTAGCTCTTGTTTAATTCTTTTAAAATGGGTTTCAGACCTGGTTTTTCAAAACCTGATGACATTATTGTGGATATAGGAGGGATCACCTGACTAATTATTGCAGAAAAATGAAGTACATCTGAGATGGATCCTGCTATTGGAGATGAAAGGTTATTGAAAGCAGCCCACTCATCTCTGGATATGTATATAGTCACAGATTTTTGGTGACCATTCAACTCAGATTGGTTAATGTGGAGTAGTAAAGCTGGGATTGAGATATGACCCAAGTTCAAAGTCATAGTTGTAGCATCAAGAATGTTCTTTGTTGTTTATGCAATGTAATCCAAAGTATCTTTAGTATCATTGTCTCTTAAATATTATTCTCCGTGACAACTGCTGTGGATGGTGGCTAAAATACTCCTCTGCAGTCACCTATAAGTGGTCAAAAAGCAGAGGTCACAAGGACAGATAAAAGAAAAAAAATGCCTCAAAGCAGTTTTGCTATTGAGACATGCTCCCCCCAGATAACCTGTGATTTTGTTTGAGAGAGAAGATAGCTGAAGCAAAAGAAACAAATTTTCCAGAGATTCCACAAGTGCCTAGTGCTTTGGGTCTTTCTTGAAGTGTGAACTCTTGATTACTTTCTTAATTAGTTCTTTCCTTCTGCTCCATCTTTACAAATGGAAACACAAAAGCGTAGGATTAAATTATCAGGCAGCCAATACCAGTTACAGAAAATAAATGAAACATGGAGTTCGGTCAGTGTTACCCAGCATCTCACTGACAAGGGCTTGATGTTGAAGAGTACTTGGCACCCCTTAGAAAAGCAGCAGAGTTATTGGCTTCTTTGGGATGCTCACCATCTAGCAGGATTTGTCCCAACTTGCAATTAAGCCTTGTGACAAAGCAGTGAATGAGGTGGCCTGTGCAAATGCATTTAATTTTCATCCCAGTAGTTTTTCCCAGTGCTCCTGGCAGGTACATCTTATCTTCTTCCTTAAGCCTTTTGCTTGCTTAACCTCAGTCCCAGAAGAATGAGTGAATATATTCAGGGACTCGTAGCAATTTGGCTAATAGAAAGTACTGAAAAATTGCTGCCTCTCTTCCACCTTTCCCCAGACATCTTGTGGAACACCTTATTGAATCCATGCAAGTTCAAAAGCATGCTCTCCAATGACCTTTGCCCTCCTTGTCTTTCAGAATAGAGATCATGTTGACCTGAAGGTGGCTATGCTAGAGATGGTGGAAAGATTGAAGTTCAAGTGTGCAGATCCCAAAGTAAGTTAATACAATTAAAATGCTCACTGTCTGTATGCCTTTCATTCTCCTTGAGAGAAGTGCACTGTATTTCTAATGACTATCTGAATGTTACGTTAAGATCTAATTAAGTCTGTCAGTCAATATATAAATACTGACTTCTTATGTGGCTAGAGATAAGTAGTCTCTTCCTCCCTCCACCTTTTCCCTTGGCACATTTTAGGGCTTGAAATCTATATAACCAGTAATTGTTTCCCTGAACAGCATACTGGTGTTGTTTTTCCTCTTTTCTAGATCATTTATTTATCAGATTTGTATCCTCCCTTTCCTCCAAGGAGCTCAGGTTGTCATATGTGAGGCTTGCCTATTTTATTCTTGTTACATAGGGTTGTTAACTCTGGGTTGGGAACTTCCTGGCAATTGGGGGGGGGGGTGGAGCCTATGGAAGGCAGTTTGGGGAGGTACCCTCAGCTGGATATAATACCACAGGACCCACCCTCCAGAGTAGCCATTTTCTCCAGGAGAACTGATCTCTGTAGTCTGGAGATCACTTTTAATTCAAGGAGATCTCCTGGCCCCACTTGAAGGTTGGCAACCATCTTGCAGCTCTCCTATGCAGTGGGTTAACCTAAGAAATCATGACTGGCTCAAGGTGAAATCTTGAGCTTTATGGCTGACTGGGGATTTGAACCCAGTTTTCCCCAGTCCATGGGTTCAATACTTTACCCATTATACTACACTGCTTTAGTTTCTTCAAGGATCTGCCTACGCTCTGAGATGGTTGCATCCAGCAACCTGTTGCATAGAAGTTATCTTTATATCCTACCTTTTCTCACTAACTGTATTTAAGGCAGTTTATGTAAGATAGTACAATAAAACCAGTAACACATTAAATCAAAAATAGAAAACAATAAGAATATAAGAAGAAACCTGCTGAATCAGATCAGTAGTCTATCTAGTTCTGGCCACCACCACTCAAAAGATCTCATCTCTGGTGTTTACCTATCCAGTTTGGGATCTGGTTGTTGAGCTGGACCTCTAATCATGACCTCATTTGCTAAGTAGGTCCATATAGGACTGGTTTTTAGGGTGATAGTGGTAGTGTTACATCAGAATTGTAATAGAGATATTTACTTTTTGTTTTTGTGGTAAAACATTTTGCTTGCTATGTCATGAGGTAAGGAAAATACTGGAATGGTCTTCCACATAGTTACTGGTTCTGGGCAAAGGATAGGTTGAAGATCGTCTTGTGTTCATGAGTTGTGTGTCAGGCTCTGTAACTCTATCATATTAAAATTATAGAATACTAACCAAATGGACTCTTCATACTAACCCAAAGCCTTTTGTTGTACTGTAACTAGCATGCATATCAAAGGGGGGACGTTTGAAGTGTTAACTTTGTTTAGGTTGTAAAAGGAGCAAAGGAATGTGACCATTAGTAGATACCGCGGTCGACCAGCATCTTCCCAGAGGCAAAGAGATAAGCGGAAGCTCTCGTGTGAAAGTTTGCACCTTCACTCCCTGTTGTTTTGAGAATAGTGGCTTTGTTTAGATATTGCTTTGATGTAGATTCCTTAAGACTAAGAGACACCCAGTCCCAGGTATTAGTCTCAACTTTTGTATCCAGCTATGAGTTTCCAATAAAGTATACATTGTTTCAATGAATACTGCCTTGAGTCTCCATCGCTTGACATTGTGACCCATTGACAGAGGCATGAATTCAGTGGGTAGAATGGTTAAATTTTACCAGCTGTCTTTTTTGTTAAGTATTTTCATGATACATCCACGTGCATGGTTAATGCTTATTTTGAAAAAAAAATCTTTCAATATAAGGTCACTAAAGTGGTTTATAAATCAAACAAGCATTATTAACAGATAATGTTTTAATTGTTATTGGAAAAGGTAAAATCAGCAGAATAAACCAGATACCTGAGATCTACAACTTAAATTCCATTAAAGCAGACTACAGTAAAACAGCATTTACCTGGGCTCAGTCTCAACACAAATAAAACTCTACAGATTGTGTTTACTCAGTAGACCTGCATGTAGAGGTTCTGAAACCCTGGGACTTTTGTCTCCCCACCCCCTCACCTTCATTCTACCTCCTTTAACCATTGCCTAAGCAAACACACAAAGTACCTCAAATGTGATGTTTGGTTTTAAAATCAAGTAGATGAGTAGTGTTGCTTTTTATGCTGGTCTCATAGTTTCTAGAGTTGATCATAGAGCTGCCTTTAAAAATGAAAAATTTTCTTAAAAATATTTTCTTGCTTTAAACACAACTTACTTTCAGTTACACAGTGAAGATTCTTGTGTTGTGGTGGCAGCTGCTGCCAAAGCAACAATATTTAAGGTCTGCACAGCCAATTAGATCTCCAGTAGCCAGATGAAAGCCCTGCTGGGCAAAAGCCACATCTGTCCCTGCCCACTTTCTAAAAACATTTGGCAGACAGCAGGAAAGGTGTTAAGAGTGCTTCATGATGATCCAGAGGTGCCACATTGGGGACCCTGGTCTAGCCTATTGAGTACTTCCTGCTTGCAAATTTTACCACCTTGTTGTTCAGTCCTTTTATTAGATGATTGGTGACTATATGAAATAACATATGGCCAAAGACTCTCAGGTTATATTGTTTACGGCTGATAGAAAAAAGTGGTAGGTTGCTGAAAGTGTGTCTGTCTGGCCTTTGACAACAGGTCTGGCTATTTGAATAAAAAGATCTGTGCTTGTCCCCAATTGTGCTTGTTGCAGCTGCTGTGGAAGCAGTTTTCAATCATCTTTTTCAAGCAGATAGATGCCCTGGCTGAAAAAGCAGAGATACTTATTATTCTACTTGCCAGAAAGGAAGCAATTTTCTGAAGTCTTTGTCTATTATCAGTTCTTCTGTGCCTTCCATCTCTACTCTGGAATGTGGGCATTGTCGGGAAATGGTTTGTTTAGAACAGGAGACTGATTTGAGAGAGATAAAGCCTTTTACCTGAAGCCTAGTTCTCAGGACCAAACCTGACATGCACTAGGAGTTTGGTATCTAGAGCTCCCAGCAGTTATTTAAATTTTTAATTTTCAGGCAGTTGGGGTCTGATTCATGAAGCCTTCTTACTTCTTTTCAAACATGAAATGGTCCTGGGGAGCCACATGTTTACCTCTTTGGATTTAGGCTGCAATCACACTCACTAAATAATGCATTTTCAATCCACTTTCATTGCACTTTACAACTGGATTTTACTTTGTGAACTTGCAAAAACCAGTTGGAAAGTGCATTGGCAGTGGATTGAAAGTGCATTATCTAGTGTGTGTAACTGCATTCTTAGAATCTCCCTCCTCTGTGTGCTGTAGGCCTAATTCAATAAGCCCCAGTGCTTGGTACACACACTCTCTTTTGTTGGTAGAATTAAATCTGTTCATCACTCTTCTGCAGTCTCACACCTGCATCAACTGGTGAACAATTTGAGCAGATTTTTCATGTTGTCTTGGGTCTCAAGCTTGTGTTTTTAAACACTTGCTGCATTTTCAAACTCGGCCTGTTGTGGGTGCCAAAAACAGGAAGTGAACTGTTGTATGAGTCCTTCAGCCCTCTTCCTTCTAGTGCTATGAGGTGGGCTTTTTGCTTGGCATGCAAAGGCAGCTTGAAAAATACAGACATCAGGGTCAAGAAAACGTTAATTGTGTAACAACATTGTGAAGTGTAATAAAAGATTTATGGGGCATACTCTTGAACTGTGTTGGGCATCTGTACAGGGTTGATAAAGGCAAGTAACTATGTACTGTATTAGGCCAGCCAATTGAGGAAAAAGTTATTTGATTCATTAGTAAAAAGCAAGGCAGTTAATTCATGATTGTAGTACTTCCATTAATGAATACATTACATTAAGGTGGATGATATTTGAGGAACATTGACAGGTTAGAAAAATCATTGTTGTGAGGGAGGGGAAACCCTTCTGAAATATAGTGCCTTTTAGAGCATCCATCTTAAGTTTTTCATTAAAAAGAATAAAACAGAAATAACGATCAGATTACAAGTACATAATTCACAGCAGAGAGAGAAAGAGAAATCAATGAAGAAATGCCATTAATTCCGGTAAACAACACAAACTAGAAATACTTCAGTAAATGAGAATGTCCCTAGACCAAACAGATCTTCCTTTCCTTAAATCTTACTGGGTGAGTAGGCATTACCATCAGCAACTCAAGATCTTCCTAACCACACTTCAGTAGGTAGTTTGTACTTAGAATCTTTAGTTAACTTACTTCCTATTTTTTCCTAGCTTTTGTATTAATATAACCCAGCAAATCAACTAAGGAATGAATAGTGCAATCCTAAACACTTTTTTGAGCCCATTGGTTTCAATGGCTTGTACTGAAATTGTAAATAATCATTGGTATATAACCCAGCAAATCATTGGTGGGTTAACTCCTGATAATGTTGTTGAATTTAAACAACTACAGAGATCAGGCAAAGAAAGGAAATAAGATAAAGAGGAAGACAGTTTCTCTGTCTACAAGATATTATCACAGAACACAGATGCTTGGTTTTGCAGTTCTCAAAACTAATTTGTCTGCAGAGATCACATGCCTCTTCTACACAGCAAAAATGTTATAAAATGAACAGAGTTGAAAAAAAGACCTTAATCTTATTGTTCTACAAACCTATGTACACAGAATCAATCCCTTAAGTGCTAAGTTTCAAAAAGTTCAGTGAATAAAAAAAGATTGCTTGGAGTGGAATAGATCTGCACAAGAAGAAACTTAAGTGTGAGGAGGGAGGGACAAGCAGTAAAAATGAAACTTTTTGAGCAGAATACTCCACAAGACTTTGGATATTTTGTGGGTATAACCCGAGATTTATCACATTCTTTCCCTGGAGGAGAAAACCTATAATGGCTGCAGGCTGTAAAAGAGAGTCTTTATGTAGAAAGCTATTTTTTAAATCAAGTATTAACGACTAGTGATTTAAATCAAATCTACCTTGTTTATCATAATTATATTCTTTTTGTTTCCAAAACTTCTTTCACGGACTTCCATCTTTACACACTTAATTTTTGAAGCGAGAAATTATGGTTTTTTGAAGTGAAGTTGAGAGCAATTAATTGGAGAATATGTATATAGCTAGACGAAAGGATAAAGATATGATAAATAGGAATGAAAATGGAAATTGGAACTGTTAAAGTAAATGGATTAGCAAGGAGGTGGTGGGTGTGCCCCCCCAAGACCTCCAACTGTAGAGACTTTTCTGCAGCATCCAGTTCTGTGAGAAGAATCTGACTCTATTTAAAGCCGTAGTAAGGTTTTCTGTCTCTCCAAAATTTACAGATATTCCATGAAGCTTGGCCTTTCTTTCTCTCAGTTTTAACTCCTGAAGTATGCTCTTATTTTTAGCCCAAGACTCAAAATCCTTAAAGTCATTCAAATCCTATGCTGTCTTTTTTGCCGTCTGATATGCAACTTCAGCTTTCTTATCAGTTGTTTTCAATGCTGCAGTGAGTTCATCCAATTTCTTGTTAATTGGTTCAACTGACTGTTTAAGAAGTCCAAGTTCCCTTTTTAATTGTCCAACCTCTCCGCTAAGAGACCTTATATCATTCTTAATTTCATTCTTTATCTCCGTTAGGGCATGCAATATCTCAGTCTGTTCCCTTTGGGGAGGGTTGCTCGCTCCCGCCACCATTTCCTCTAACCGAGAAGTCTCCAAGTCAGAATCTTCAGCTTCTTCTAAGTCAATATTATCCTTTCTAGGAGGTCTGTAGGAAGGGTTTTTAGTACCTTTCTTTTCTCTAGTTCTTCCCTAGACTACTGCAATGCCCTCTACATGGGGCTGCCCTTGTGTCGAACGCGGAGACTTCAGGTAGTGCAGAATGCAGCGGCCAGGCTGTTGGTGGGACTACCTAGATGGGAACACGTGCGGCCTGTGCTGTGGGATCTGCATTGGCTACCGGTCGTCTACCGTGTTCGCTATAAGGTGCTGGTTATCACCTTTAAAGCCCTATATGGTCGAGGACCTGCCTACCTTAGGGACCGCCTCTCCCCATATATCCCCAGGAGAGCGTTGAGATCGAGCTCCCAAAACCTCCTACAAATCCCTGGGCCAAGAGAGGCCAGACTGAAGATAACACGGGAGCAAGCCTTTTCATTAATGGCCCCTCGTTGGTGGAACCAACTTCCAGAGGGGGTGCGAGCCCTGCGGGACCTGAACCAGTTCCGCAGGGCTTGCAAAACCTCTCTTTTTCAGCTCGCATTTGAATTAGGACCAGACCGAACTGATTAAATTATTGCAACTTTAGCCATCTTATGTATAATTGAAACTGATGTATGATACGATGTAACTGGGATTGATAGAATTTATAGCACCTATTTTTATTTATTTTAATTAATTTATGTAACTGTACCATATTTAAAGTATTGTTTATCTGTTTTAACTAAATCATGGCGCGCCATGTCTGTGAGCCGCCCTGAGCCCGCCTTTTGGCGGGGGAGGGCGGGATATAAGAATAAGATTTGATTTGATTTGATACTTGACTTTGATGTTCTTTTCAAAATTGGCTATGTTTTCTGGGAGTAGTCGTTAATCTTCTGCAGGAATAGCAGGAGCGTAGGAGGGATGGAACCAGCCTGAAGCTCAGTCACCCCCCACCCCAAATTTAAAATTCTTAATTTTGTGAAACCAAAGTGCTTTCATATGGAAACTCTGTGGTCCATAACAGAATCACTTCAACCTCAAGAATTCCTGACATCAGTAGACTTGACAGAGGCATACATGCATATACCAAGTTTTCGCAGTCACTGAAGGTTCCTACACTTTTGTGTGGAAGGTGAACACTGTCAGTTCCACGTACATCCCTTTGGGCCACTGTCAGCATCCTGAGTGTTCACAAAGATCCTCATCCATCTCATCATCTGTCTGAGAGAACAAGCAATTCATGTCCATCTGTACCTAGTCAGCTTATTAATCAGCTCCCTGTCAAAAGAAAAACTCCAGAGTGACACCACCAAGCCCATTCAGTACATCCTGTCCTTCAGATTTCAGGTGAATCTCCAGAAAAGCTCTTTGACTTCATTACAACACCTGGGAGTGCTGATGGACACTGCATCAAACAGACTTTACCTGACACCAGGCAAATCCAAGAAGATCATGGACTTGGCCAGATTGGACATTTGGGCAAGATATTGCTGTCAGCTTTGGCCAAGTTAATGAGACTCATGATTGCAGCCTTGGATATGCTATAATGGGGATGATTTCATTCAAGAAACCTTCAAATACTTCTTTGTCCTTAGCAAGGCTTCATTGTCCAGAAGATTGACACCACCCTGTCGGTTCCCGTGTTTGTGAAATGCAGTCTTAGTTGGTGGACAAAGACATCCAGTCTATCTCAGTGGATAGAGTTCTTGGTCAAAGAATGGCATCAGCTCTTCATGGATGCTAGTCTCTCCAGGTGGATATCCACTTTCTGACATCAGCCAGTGTAGGGACTTTGGTCAGTCTCAGAGTCTCAACAACCAATTGTGATGTGCTAAGAGTCTGGTGACCCCTTTAAGGGCCAGAGAACCCTAGGACTGGCAGGTGCAGCGAACGGAGAGCTGCCAGGTGCATAGGGAGGAATTTAAGGGGGAGAAACGGGGCAGGAAAGGTCAGATGCACGGGGGAGTTGGAAATAAACAACACTGAAGCAGCCAAAGGTTTCGGTCTCCTCCTTTTTGTGACACTGATAAATCTACTGAAACTCAGAACCATTCTACTAGTCCTACTCCACCAGTCAGGTCAAAGATCTTCATATCTTGATCAGTATGGACAATATTTCTGTGAAGACTTACATCAGCAAGTGAGGGGGATCTAAGTCGTTTGCTCTTCACAGAGAAGCAACCCAGCTCCTCCTTTGGGAGGTCAGAGCAAAACACATAAAGGGATCCACCAACATCCAGGTGGACTGGGTGATTGTGACTGGGTCAGCAATCCATATAGGAGTGGGATTGAACCCTCAGCAAGAAGCTGTTTCATCAAATATTGAGTCACTTTGGGACACTGCTGGGGGACCTGTTTGCCTCTCTAGTCAACCACCATCTGGTTTTCACACCAGATATTTTCATCCACAAGTGGAAGGCATGGACGCTCTAATAGCTCCTTGGCCCGGTGGTCTGCTATTTGCATTTTCTCTAGTTCCAGTGATACCCAAGCTGATCAGGAAAACCAGGGACCTGAAAGCAGAAGTAATTGACCTGGGCATTTCTGGTTCTCTGCTCTGCAGGAACTGTCCATAGACACTCTCTTGACCCTTCCAGTGTCAGAGGATCAATTTGGCATCCATGACCAGAGGATGAGGAGCAATCATGCCTTGGATACAATGCTCAGGTAATTGATGCAGTCCTCGCTTCTAGAAGCTCCTCTATCTCTAGAATTTACAGCATCACCTAGAGCAGGGGTGTCAAACATGCAGTCTGGGGGCCAAATCATTCCCCCAGATTGGACATTTGGGCAAGATATTGCTGTCAGCTCTGACCAAGTTAATGAGACTCATGATTGCAGCCTTGGATATGCTATAATGGGGATGATTTCATTCAAGAAGCCTTCAAATACTTCTTTGTCCTTAGCAAGGCTTCATTGTCCAGAAGATTGACACCACCCTGTCAATCTTCTAGAAGCTCCTCTATCTCTAGAATTTACAGCATCATCTAGAGCAGGGGTGTCAAACATGCAGTCTGGGGGCCAAATCATTCCCCCAGAGGGCTCCTATCAGGCCTCCCAAGCAACTGGCTGTCATCTGCTTCCTTCTCCCTCTCTTTTGCTTCCTTCTGCATAACATTTTGCTTTGAAGGGCTTGCTCAACTGAACATGAACCACAGAGCAAAACCTCTCTTTTCTCCATTGACTGAGGCTCCCCCCCTTGGTGAGGAAGGGAGGGGCAGGATAGCTTGCTTTGCCAGGGTCTCTCAATCGCACAGCAGAGCTACTGAGCCAAGCCTCTCTTCCCTCTATTGGCTGAGGCTCCCCCCCCAGTCCCCTGGAAAAGGAAGGAAAGAGCCACAGCTTTCTTTGCCCAGTTCCCTGGATCTCACGGGAAAAATATAAAGAAAGCACCTTTAAGAAAGACGAGTGCTAATGTTTTAAACATGTTTTAAGTTTTTAAATATATATATATATATTTAATTGTGTTTGTCTGTATCCTTTATGAAGTTTATACCTCTGCTACCTAATCTTAAATAGGTACACACATGGCCCGGCCCAACATGGCTCGGCGCAACTCGTCATGGCCCAGCCCAATAAGGTCTCATTTATGTCAGATCCAGTCCTCATAACAAATGAGTTTGACATTCCTGACCTAGAGGGTTTTTGTCAGATGATGTAAGAGGAAAAAGGTAGACCTTTGAAACCCAATGTTGCCATTCCTGCAAGAAGGTTCAGAGTCAGGTCTGAGGGCAACCACACTAAAGAGACAAACCTCAACCATGGTGCCAGTTTTTCCCAGATTCAAGGGTCTCAGTATGTCTCACCACCCACATGTCCATCAGTTTCTCAGAAGGGCTGTCCTCAGAGATCCACCTGTGATCCATAGATTTCTGGTGTGGAGACTGAACATAGTTCTGACAGCTCTTACCAAGAACCCCTTTGAAACCACCCAACGTGTCTCTCAAATTTCTGGGGATGAAAGCCTTATTCCTGATAGTGGTTACTTAAGCTAGAAGGATTTTGGAACTGGGAGTTCTATTGGTCAGTTTGTACCTGTGTGTTTTTCATGTGGACAAGGTGGTTCTTTGTACTGACCTGACCTTCTTCCTGAAAGTCAATTCAAGTTTTCATAGAACACAGGAGTTCAGTTTATTGTCCTTTTGTGTGAAACCTACTCATCCAAAGGAAAAGGTGTGGTACACCTTGGATGTTAGATGAGCCTTGAAATGGTACATTCACAGGACAGAACCAGTCAGAAACATGGACTCGTGCTCATTAATATATCACCCCCTCACACAGAGAAAAGGATGTCCAACTCAGTGATAAGCAACATTATGAGATTGTGCATTGCAGAAGCCTATAAGAGACAAATATTCCAGTATTGAAGGGTATTACGGTGCATTCTGTCTGCAGTGCAGCTACTAACACAACATTCACAAGGTCAACATTAGTGGAAGAAGTCTGCAAAGCAACTACGTGGTCTTTGCTTTCTACATTCATTAAGCATTGCAAAATTAATACATATGCCTCAGCTGATGCAGCCTTTGAAAGCAGAATTCTTGATTCCATTCTAGAAGGCACTGATTATCACCCACCTGAGAATTAGGGACACTGCTCTGGGAGGTCCCACAAGATGTCCACCACCTCAGAGGGAGAATGACCATTGGACACTTACTGTGAAGGGTCCTTCTCCTCAGGACAGGAGAACATCTTGCCCCTTCCTTTGCTATCAGACTAATTCTTGTTACACGTACACTAATATATGTTGAACAAATGCTGTCCTTACTGTTTTTTCTTGTTTGTTTTTTGACCTGTTGATACTATTCTGGTTCTCCCCTGTTAATCAAGTTCCCCCCCCCCTACAAGTTAGACCAATGTTTATGACTGTTTTTCAGAGTACCTGAACTGAGTTCAAGGGTTACTCCCATCACAGGAAACAGGAAGCTAAAATTAATCTTGCCTCCTTAAATGAGGCATGGGAAACACCCACAAGATGTCCACTGGCCATTCTTAGTAATTATTCAATATTAGTCTGGTTACAGTATTTCAATAAATTAATTAAATCCAGTGCAAAAATGTGTTAAGACTGTCAAAAGTTTTCCCAAAGAAAATCCCATTTCAGGTGGTCATATTAGATTGCATCTTATGAACATCTCATGGAGGCCAGTGCTTCCCCTTCTAGCAGTTCCCTAGTGATAAATAAACAGGCAATATGGGAAGTTAAGAGAACCTCTTAGAAGAAATGCCACATAGCACAGGTAGTTGGGCAAAATTGCTGCTCTTCAGTTGGCAGACCTGCAATACCAGTGCCATGTTGGAGATCACGAGAGTCTGCTAGTGAAAGATGAGGAAGAAGGGATTTAGCCATCATTTCTAATGGGTGGAATTGTTATGGACCCAGCCTGCTCTTGGATGCTGAACTAGTGAATATGCTCTGAAGCAGTTTTGACCAGGTTTGATGGATATATCCATTCTGCCTGCTACCAGAAAAAAAAGGTCAGGCTACTTTCATTTATATGTAATAGAATTTATTCATTTAATGCCTTTCTCTGTTGCCTTGTAACACAATGTTGCTGAGGTATCTCTTCACCAAGACATATTGGAGTAGAATAGAACATTCTTCTCAGGAGTGTATGGCGTAGTTGAAATACAAGGCACAATTTATAGCCAGGATACAGCACTGCATAATATGGCATTCATGGTTGCAACTGGAAAGCTGAGGAACAGAGTTGATTAGTGACTAGGACCTGGGAAAACAAAGTCCAGATCCCTCCGTTCTCCAGGGAAAATTTCTCAGTGACCTTCTGTCCATCACAATCTCAGCCTAACCGACTATGCAAATTGTTTTTGTGAGGATAATGTGGAGGAGGAAAGAACAATGTGATGGGTACCCACAGGCCTCTTATTCAGTGGACGCTTACAGGAGCACAGCTCCTGAACCTTTCTGAGAGTTCCACTTCCTCCTTCCCACCTTGTCCATTGAATAGTAGGTACAGTTGCATAACAATCCCTGGATGAACTCCACCGCCTATTTTTCTACAAAATGATCCCTGGGGACCCACAAAGGAGAAAAGTGGGTTCCAGAACCCCTCCAGGCTAGTTGCTCAATAGGAATAAAGCCTTTACATAAGTTTCTTGGCTAACTCACTTATAACCAGGGCTTTTTTTGAGTGGGAATGCACAGGAATGCAGTTTCAGTTGACTTGGTGTCGGGGGCTTGGCCTAATAAGCAAATGAGTTCCTGCTGTTTTTTTTCTACAACAAAGTCTTGCTTATAACAGCTCCTTCCTGGACTGATCTTGTCATTTGGTCTTACCAAGCAGGAATAGACTGGGATGTTAAAACAGTCCTGGAGCAAGCTGAGGCTTGCAGCAGACCTTCTATATTCCTATGTCCAGCTATGTTTAAGCCTTCTGTGACATAAATAGCTGTGGTTTGCTCAGAGCTCTGAATATCCAAAGGTTATTTACATCCAACCTAATTTGTATTACTTGAGATTTTAGCACCAGGAACTCAAAAATATTTAGATCTAGCCAAATTGTCAACTTTGGTTTTATTCCGTTATATATTTGAGTGCTTCTTATAATTAATATATGATGAAATTGTGCCCCTTTGTGCTGATTTTAATCATCCCAGAATAGTTGCTTAAGCCAGAAGCAAGCTGTTTTGTTCTCTGAATGCTGCTGTATCCTTGACTTGAATTGTCTGGCCCTGAAAATCCTCCAGTGCATTGTTCCTGTAGCAATTTTCCTGCTAGCACCGCAAGACTTGATTAATCCAAATGCTGAAGTCCCACAGGCACTATAGTTATTTTTAGCATTATGGTTCCACAAAGGGTGGGTGAAGATTTATGGTTTTGTCTACTAAAAATCTAGCTGCCTTTCTCGATATTGGTCTTGGATGCATTCCAGCAGCTGCTGCATCTGAAATGCCTCCCCCTTGATAGGTAGCATCTTTGAAATAGACTTTTAATTCTTTAAATTAAAGTTCTAGGATGCTTGAGTGAAAAGTAGTACAGTAAAAATGTTGTTTACATATGTTGTTATTGGTTGGTGCATGGACGGTCTAACTTGGTCCTGAAACAAGTGTAACTTACCCCAGATGACTCTTTCTCTCCCTGAAAAAGCAGCATCAGGATGGGACAATGCGAAACAAGTGATGAATGTGCTTAGCCTTTCCACCAAAACCTTTTCCTGGCTTCATAATGTCCAGAAATCATATAACTGGAAAAGTTAACTATCAATACAATTCGTAGCAGGGTGATACCTTTCAAAGCCCATTGACTTCCTGGAAATGTAACTCTGTTTAGAATCCCATTGTAAGTATTATGTATATTTCAGTTTTGCCCACGTTTCTGTCCCCTCCCCCCCAACCACCTCCACTTCCTCATCAAGCTTCAACATTTCTTTAAGCTTTATATATCTAGGCTCCCATATCCTACCCCACAGCTCTGCTCAATATATTATGTATTGTCAGTATATTAATATTGAATAGAAATATAAAAAGTAGGGATTTCTGCCTAAATTTAAAATCAGTCTCCCCCCACCCCCCGAATCCCTCTGTTTAAAACAAAACTGTGTTTCTGTACTAGAGCATCGTTAGAAAGTATGTTTTTTTAACATAGCCATATTTTTGACCCTTAGTTTGACCAGCTGTGTCAGATGTTTGTTTAAACTGGATCGGCCTCAGTACAGTGGGGTTGGAGATCCAGTGAGCAAAAGGGATGTGAAGGTGAGGAATACAGAATCTTCCCCATTGCTTATGTCTCAGTGCTCAGTCCTCCAATATCACCTTTACTTCTAAGGCTCAAGTACTGGCAGTGAGCTCTATTCAAAGAAGTGCTTGTAGAAACATGCTGGATTTCTCATGAAGCCTGGGAGCTAAATGAGATAGCTAGACTTTGCTGCTCTGGCTGCATATGTATCTCTGTTATAGTGATTATATGGGCATAGAAGGGTGTAACATAGTTTAGGATTGCACTGCAGGTCATTAAAAACACATGGCATGATGTCAGTGTTATAAGTTTCCCTCTCTTATGACTGGTAGCTAATGAACATAGAAATTTGCTAATGAACAGGAACATAGCTAATGAACAGGAACATAGAAATTTGTGATACAATGACAATGGGTTGGATCCCAGCTAAATTGTCCTTTCCTGCAAGGTAGTTCTGCCATCAGAACAGCCCACTGATCTCCCTAGAAAGCTACTGTTGGGAAACAGGGGACCTTCAGGAACAGCATGAGGCTCATCAGGAGTCTGCAACAGGTAGAGGGAATTGTTTGAAATTACGGTACTCCTTCCATCAGAAGAAAATTTAGTCTGAATCCAACACAGTGCATTAAACATTATGTTAATTACCGTGAGCTCTTTCTGAGGCAAGAATTTCTGTACATGTGCTCATTGCATTAAATGTACACCTAGACTGAAGCTTGGATAAATTCATTCCTATTATGAGAAGCTTATTCTATACGTATTGACTGTATACATATTTGATTGTGTGCACCGTAGCATGTTCAACAGAATATCTGTGTAAAATGGTCAGCCAGACAATAAAGATGATACTGTAGACAGCGCCAGCATGCGTGCTAGGTGACCTTGGGCCATTGCGTAGGGCAGCAGCCCTCAGGAGTTTTGAATTGAGCACCCTATGTGACTTGCAGCAGCAGGGATGGGATTGCCATTGGGGCAAGTCTCCTTCCCTCCCTTCATAGAGCACTGCCAGCCAGAGTGTGCAAACTGGGTGGTGGAGGAACTGTCCTCAGTCCCCCTGCTGCTTCCTGACCCAGCAGCTGTAGAGCTCCCCTACTCTGCCATGCCAGACCTCCTGTACATAGGGCAGCAGCACGCCTTTGGCTTCGCTGGCCAGATAAGGTGTGTGTCTGCTGCTGGAGTGGGAAGGGTTCCTCCTCTTTTGATGGAGTGTCTCCTCCTACTGTGGTGAATCTCTGTCCCAGAGGGCAGGCGGGGGGTTAGCTGGGAGGCGAGCAGCCAGACCCTCATCACCCTTGGCCTGGCTGCCTTCTGCACAAGTATCTGAAGGGCAACATAGCAGTAGCCTGGTGAGGTGAGCTGGGAGATTGATGGGGCCTGGCCCAGGGGGGCGGCTGAGCTGGGACAGCCCTGCCTGCGAAGAAGAGTCTCCATCCCAAAGCAACAGCATCTGCAGTGCCCCTGCATTTTTGGAGCCCCACAGTGCCTCTCTCCCTGCAGAGGAGCTCTCAGGATCATGTCCTTCGGGTCACCACCCTGGTGAGGGACCTGGAAGCCCAGGGAGCCAGAAGGGGGTCCCCAAAAACCTGGCACTGGCCCTGACTGTAGACTGGTAAGTGTTCTCTATCCAGCTGCTGTTGCTTTTCCTTGATGCTGCCTTAGTACTAAAAATTTCCTGTGCTGTGGGACTCTACTGAAGTTCCTGGCCAGAGGTTACAGGATTCTTCCTGTTGTGGCTTCAGGAGAGCTCAAATCAAGTACAGCAGCACCTTAGAGACCAACAAGATTTTCAGGATGTAAGTTTTCAAGGGCCGAAGCTCCATTTATCATATGCCTGATGAGGGATTTTTAACCATCAAAGTTTATACTTCCAAAATCTTGTTAGTCTCTAAGGTGCTGCTAGACTCATATCTTGCTGTTTCTTGCTATTTGTCATCAGTTTATTACAAAATATCTACTACTGCTCAGGAAAGCCAAAGCATTTAAATCTTTAATCAGGAAAGTCTTTAACTCAGTTTTCATTAAATGAAACAAAAAGCCCAATAACCTTTTATGTTTATTGAGACTAAAATTTAAACACATTTTCTTTGATTTATGTGGCAACTTCAGAATGGGTATAACAACATATGTCACACTCTTTGGGCACCCAAACTATTGTGCACTGTTCTCCTCTGTGAGTGTATAACCTAGTATTTCCTTGTATACTCCTTATTTTCAGTTAACCAAGGGAAAGTGATCTGAAGAAGGATTTGTTGTCCTGTGGAGTCACAACGGACTCATTATGACCATCCCTAGGGTGCTCTGGGGAAGAGAGGAGCAGAGGTAGTTTGCCCAGTCTGTCTTAGAGGTTTCAAGTACTGGCTACAGCTGACCCAGCTTAACTTCCAACCTCTGAAGAACTTGGGCTAAGCCAGGCTGTTTGGGGTGCTGGGAGGTGATTACATATGATAAAACATTGCCTCACAAAAAGCAAACCCAAGTGTGGGGGGACATTAGTAGGCTGTTGCAAGCAATATGAGGTTACCATGACAAATGCAAGTACAACTGAACATGACAACCAACCAAAATTTATTGGGTGCACACAAATTGAAGTGTATATATTATGTATTATAACTTCTACACAGGATTCATGGAATATTTTCTATGTTATTAAATATGATGGGGAAGCAGAAATGCTCAGTTTGATAATCACTTCGTGAACTGATGTTTCTAGCATAAATTGCATGGAATGGAGGGGTCAAGAATCAGATATCTAACTTTGGGGATTTTTAAAATCCATGCATAGGTGCGCACTTAGAAACATATGGATGTGTATGTAAAATGATTCCCTTGAATTAAAGCAGATAAAACTAGCTTGTTGGTCTAGAGTTTATTTAAAAGTTAGGTGGGTCAGCTTTTGTCATCTTCATACAGGATGTTTGTCGTATTTTAACAAACATGGTGAAGTAACAGCTGAGTCACCTTGTAGAATTACAATTTTATAAGAAAGAAATGGTTATCATTATTCTTACCAAAGGCAATGAGCTTTAAAAACCATCCAAAAATTGCTGAAGATTTTTCTTTTTCTTATCCTCTGTGCTATTTCAAGTCCTTGGTAACATATTCTGCCAAACAGTGATTCATTTGTGCAAACAGATAATTAGGAGGCAAATGCCACTTTTGACAAGCAGAGCAAGGCTGTCAGGCTCTTTTCCCCTTAGGCAGCTCTACTCTGTGTTTCCACCGCTGGATTGTATTTGACATTTAATTTTAAAAGCCCTTGGTACCTACTTGTAGGACTTTACTATGATAATAGAGATAAAGTAACTGTGAGAGCTGCTTATGACAGAACCTTTTTCTTCTAGTTGTCCCCTCCCCCTCCACACTTCTACATGCTGAAGTGCCCTATTTGCATTGGAGAAAGTGTCTTAACCTTGAAAATGCCTTGAATTGAGGTGTGGGGGGATACTTGGAATGGTCTAATAGAGAAACTCATTATTTTTACTCTGAAATAATTCACTGATCTACCTGCCACTGTGTTGGTGTGAGAGTGAGCACTCAAGTGTATTCAGTGAAAGAAAAAGCAATAGAGATTGTAGATCCCTGCTGCAAAGGGCCTGGCATGTCATTCAGTTTATTTACAATTTTTCCTTCACTGTTGTTCTCCATGTGCACACACTCTTGCTTGATCCATAGTGGAGCAGACACCAGAGAAAACAGCTACACCAATATTGGCATAGGATCTTTCCTGTGATTGGAGAAGTATGTTCTCCACAAATCCTCAGATTTCCAAGATAAATTTGACAGGTGCTCTCCCCCCACTCCCAATTTACCTTCAGTCTGTTGTGGGGTGGCATCTCAGTTTTGACCCTGTAAGGACAAGTAGAAATGTTGACTGGACATCAGTATAACATGTCTGAAAGTCTAAGGAATAGAAGTTCATACTTTGGATAAATATCCACTTACCTGGTTCCTTAATTCTCCCTAAAGTGCTGGGAAAACACACAGTCATGTTGGCAGGTGTTCCACACAGGTCCATGAACCCTACATTTCTTGATATTGTTCTCACACACATTTGTGCATTACAGGATCTATATGCAGACAGAAGGATGCATCCCCATTTGCTTTATAACAGTGACATTTGCTGCAGGGGATGACCATTCTGAATCCAGGCTCCTCAACAGCTGTGTTACACATGGGCTTTGCTCAAGAAGAGCCAGTCCCCCAAGCTATATAAACTGCCAGATCTTATTTGAACACTATATGAAAGAAGATTATTTAATGATAGAAGTTAAATAGAGCATTATTTTGTTCACATGTTGTACTGGGTATGTAAAAATTTAACATAATGCATTTGTGGTGAAATCCTAAATAAAATTCTAAAGTAGTGGTCTTAGAAGGATGTGACTCTTTAGGATTGCACTGCTAACAGGTAATTGACTTAAACATTTAAATGGACACAAAGCTTGAGTGTATTACTATATCTGCCATTAGCATCGGTACTATAAAGCCATCAAGGGATACTGGCTACAACGGGTGGGGAACCTTTTTTCTGTCAAGGGCCAATTGGATATTTATAACATCATTCGCTGGCCATATAAAATGATCAACTTAAAAAACAGTGCTCTGCCGAGGGAGAATGATTCATGCTGGCAAAATTAATGTAAATAATTGTTTTTCTATTTGAAGTCATGTGTGGAGAGCCTAAATTGGCACACACTCCGCTCCAATCCAGCGCCCTAGGCCCAGGTCTTTTTTTTTGTAGAAAAAGCCCAGCAGGAACATTAGCACATTAGACCACATCCCCTAATATTAGAATATCAGGGCACACCCACCATCTGGGATAATCAAGTGCAAATTGAACTAGTGGTAGCTGGCTCCCACCCCCCATGCCGCCTGTGCAGCTGCTCTCAGCAGACCTTTAAAGGCACCCACGTACCCCAGTAGCAGTCCTTCACAATGCCCACCACTCAGGCTCCAGAGAGAGAGAATGGGTGAAGAAAGGGAAATGAAATGGAGGAAAGAAAGAGTAATAAAGGAAAATAAAGAAACGGGGGAAGAAAGGGAGGAAGAAAGGGGAATTAAGGGAAACAAAGAAATGGGGGGAAGAAATAGAAAGAAATGGAAATAAAGAAATGAGAGGGAAACTTACCTGAACTATGACAGCGACTTTTCCAGGCCCCGCAGTGATTCTGGCTGGCCAGCCAGGCCCCGAGGAGGCCACTGTGCAGTGTGGCTGGGTCCCATGATCCTCACCATTCTGCTGGGCCCCAAGAAGGCCACTACATGGCTTGGCTCAGCCCAACAATCCCCGAGGGCCAGACCAAGTGATTTTGAGGGTCGTAAACGGCTCTCGGGATGGACGTTCGCCACCCCTGGGCTACAATGTCAGGTTTAGGACTGGGAGACTGAAGTTCAAATCCCAGTAAGCCAAGAAATCCCTGTTTAGGCAAGGGTGACTTTAGCTTAATTTACCTCACAAGATTGTTGTGAGAATAAAATGGAGGAGGGGCTAAACATATATCCTAGCCTGAGTAGGGTATAAAAGTGTAATAGTGATTCTTGTCACAATCCACTGAAAAAATCTGTATGACCTTGGGGTGGCTAAACTTGCTTAATATAAGAGCCACATAGAATAAATATCGGTTGTTTGAGAGCTACAAGACATTAAACTGGAGAGCCAGTTTGGTGTAGTGGTTGAGTGTGCAGATTCTTTTCTGGGAGAACCGGGTTTGATTCCCCACTCCTCCACTTGCACCAGCTAGCATGGCCTCGGGTCAGCCATAGCTCTGGCAGAGGATGTCCTTGAAAGGGCAGCTGTTGTGAGAGCCCTCTCCAGCCCCACCCACCTCACAGGGTGTCTGTTGTGGGGGAGGAAGGTAAAAGAGATTGTGAGCCACTCTGAGACTCTTCGGAGTGGAGGGTAGGATAAAAATCCAATATCTTCTTCTTAACAAATAGTGCACACAAATCATCTTTGCACAGAAAGATAAAATACACACGTATGCACTTTACAGCATGACCATGATAAAGGGAAAAATTTTAAAGAACAAAAACTGGGAATAAAAGTCCCCATAAGACAGCACAGGGAAAGGTTAGGAAATTATTTTTTGGCACCAGTGGGAGAAGGGAAATACACTTGTACCATATAAATCACTGACCACTGTTTGCATCATTCTTTATCTCTTTGCCGTGACACCAAGATTAGTAAATACAGATACTACAAGAGCTATGAAACTAAGGGGAATCCCTGCACCATCCTCTTTAATTCCATCCCTCCTTCCAGCTGTTCCCTCAGCTCTTGCACTCTCTTTCTCTGCTCTCGATCTCCAGGGGACCTCTATGGTGGAGCTTGTAAGTCTGCCTATTTCCTCCTCGTTCCTATTTCAAACGCAGTGGAAATAGTTGCCTATCTATGGGTCAGCGCTCAGAGGCTGACTGAGGTCCCAATTAGGGATGTGCATTCGGTTCGGCCGAACCGTATTTCCAGCCGAATCAGCACTGATTCGGCTCCATACGGAATAGGCTGAAGCCGATTCCCATAGGCGCCCATTATACGGGAGCCGAATAAGGCTTGCCGCATACTTACGAATAGGTATTCGTAAGTATGCGGCTGTCAATTCTAAAGGCGGCAAATTAGCTTCTGCAGCTTCAAAGGAGCTGCTTGCCTAATTTCGCACCTTTAGTGGCCTCTTCCCGCCTCTCCCTGGGATCAGGGAGGGGGGGGGAAGAGGAGCCCCAGCAGCCAATCCAAAGCATGCATTTGCAAAATGCATTGCAAATGCATGCTTTGAAGGGCTTTTTAAGGAGTCTTCCTTCCTGGCTTCTGCTGCCTGCAGCTCTCTCACTCAGCCTTACCCCTGGACTAGAGAAGACAAGGTAAGACACTCTTGGGGTTCTTGTTTTTATTTATTGTTGGTAAAAGGACTTTTTTTTAAGACTTAGAGTCCCTTTACTTATTCAGATTTGGGTGGTGGTGGGGTAGCTTATTTGGGGGTTTCTGCTTGGGGAGGGGGCCTGGGGTGGGGGTTTTTTGCCAGTTTGCCCATATCTTAATTTAGTGAGAGGACTTTTAAAAGTGCAGTGTCCTTTTACTTCTCCTGATTTGGGTGGCTTGGATCTCTTGGGGTTAGGGTGAAGTGTTTCTTTGGGTAGGGGTTTGCAAAGTTCCTGTATCGTTAAAAGTTATTTTTTTACTGTTTTAAAAGTATTCAGTGTTTGATTTGTTGCTGCTGTTACTCTATTCTTTGGGTTCTTGGGGGGGTGCTGTTTGGCCTAATTTCCATTGTTTAAAAGGCCACTTTTGTCCCCCTTTTCCTGGTCTGGTTTTAAGGGGGGGGGGTGTTGTTGACTTATTTGGCCTGAGCTTTCTTGTTGGTGAAAAGGCCACTTTTTTAACACTTGGCCTTTTGTGATTCTGCTGGTTTTGTTTTGGTTTTTTTAAATTGCCTCTGGTTGGTGTGGGGGTTGGTGAGGGTGTGTGTGGGCTGGGTCACTTTCTTGTTTTTATAGAGTAGATTGTGTGTTCTGTGGCAGGGAAGCTGGCACCTGGGTGAGAGACCCAGAACCAGCAGGTTTGTTGTGGTTGGCCAGGTCTCCCCGTGTTGTTTGGGGCAGGGCTGGAGAGCTGGCATCTGTAGATTGTGTGTTCTGTGGCAGGGAAGCTGGCACCTGGGTGAGAGACCCAGAACCAGCAGGCTTGTTGTGGTTGGCCAGCTCTCCCCGTGTTGTTTGGGGCAGGGCTGGAGAGCTGGCATCTGGGTTTGCTGCAGCCAGGTCTGCAGAGCAGACCTTGAGCAGATTGTGTTTTGTGTGGCAGTGACGTTGCAACTGGGTTTTATATTGCTTCCAGGCCTGCCCTGCAGGGTTCATAGAGTAGATAGAGGGATGTAGTGCATTTGGGTCCTATAGAGATTCTCTGATGTGGTTAGGTTTGGCTTTGGGTGCCCAAGGAATTGGACCCCCTGGTCCAATTTTTTTTGGCCTTGTGGGTTTTGTGTGGGACAGTGCCCTGAAGCTGCACAGCAGTTTGGGGGGCTCTCCTCAAAACCCCCTGCTCCCCCAGAGCCACAATTACAGTGAGGAAGTGGCTAATTGGGCTTTCCCCATCATTGTTAGCAATGGGCCTTTTGGGGAGCCCAAAGACAGGGACCCCCTGGCCCAATCATTTTGGGACTTGGGGGGGTTGGAGGGGAGAGTCCCCTGCAGGTCCCCTGCAAATTTGGGGGCTCTCCCTCAACCCCCCTGCCCCCCAGTAGCCTCTAATTATGCCCTATGTTGCCATTGATTTCAATGGCCCATAGGGTATAATGATGGAATAGGGGCACCCTCTTTGGGTGCCCCTGGAATGGGATCCCCTGGCCCAATCTTTTTGGGACTTGGGGGGCTTGGAGGGGAGAGTCCCCTGCAGGTCCCCTGCAAATTTGGGGGCTCTATCTCAAACCCCCTCCCCTCCATGCGGCTTCAAATATACCCTATTTGCCATTGATTTCAATGGCCCATAGGGTATAATAGGGCCGTATATTCGGTAATAGCCGTGCATCTACCGTATATGCGGCTATTCCAAATGCGGTATTCAGGAGTATATGGGGATTCCGAATTTTTCTCCCCCGTATACTTCCGAATCCGTGTTAATCCGAATTTTTTTTTTTTGCACATCCCTAGTCCCAATGCTAAGCATGCTTACTTTACAGTAAGCCTGCATTAAGTTCCATCTTGACCTCTGGGAGCTGTGCAGTATGTGTGAAAGAGCTGCATGTGGTTTCCAAACCACAGTTTGGCCACCCCTGGTATACACCTTTGTAGCAATAAATGTGAGTAGCATTACTGCTGTGCTCTGGTAGAGCTCCTTTCATTGTGGTAGGCTTATGTTGAAGTCCCTGAAGGGATGGTTCCCTATGAGTAATCCAGATAGGCTTAATAGCTTGGAGATTCAAATAGGGTTTATTGTCCTTGAGCATTGCACCTGCTATACATTGAACTGGTATAGTTGGAAAATATTAAAAGAAAATAGTGGTGTGCACACCACAACTTCCAAACAGTGTAGTTTGAATCTTTTTTTGAGAGGGGCTGAGAACCTGTCTTATAGATCTTTATGTATTTATTTTAAAAAACAGCATTGGGAGTGGAAGCCAAGTTTTTCCATCTGCAATGTGTGGGTATAGTTTTGGAGGGGTTAGGAAAAAGAGAGAAATTTCCTTTCACGCATAGCAGCCTGTTGTACATCAGCATACAAAAATAACATCTACTACAAAAGGGCCTTTCAACTCTTTATGTCACTTTCAAACACCCACTGCCTCTGTGATTCTTCCTGCAGTGAAAATGTCACTTTCTGACTGACTTATGGGACTTATTTGTAGAAGATGTGCCAAAAATATGCTATTGATGGAGCAATATAGTTCTTGGATGCTTTTGTATCAGCGATAGATAGTCTTATAACATAGTTTAAGTGTTACCTGGAGAACTTTCTCATGCATGGCAGGAGCATATTTATTGAAGAAAATGATCTCGTTGAGACTTTGGGGGGCAGAGTTATTTGAAGTACAGCCATTCTACCCTTCATAGCAAATGGACACATTCTAGATATATTGACTGACTACCCAGATATGACACCTTTTATTTTTATCCTTTTGATGAATCTGTTGTTGTACATTAACCACATCTATATCTTGGCAACTTAGCCTGACACTGCTGATGAGTACCATCAAGTGGCAAAAGCACAGCACACTAATGAGCTGCTGAGCAGTTGTCAGAAGCATCATTCCTAATGGAACAAAATTGCTTTATAAACAGACGGGCCAGGAGGCTGGAGAATGACTAATCAGAAATTCTTTGAATTGGCTTGATTCATGAGTACAGAATCTAGTTTTAATTGGAGCAGGGGTTGACTGTATTTTAAGAGATGGGTTTAGCGACTTGTCCCCTTGCTATTTGTCCCTGTCTGTTGCACAGAATGTTGAGTGAATGTTTGTCCAGTGAGTGACAATGGCATGTATTCATAGCTTTATGTCCTTACACTAAAGAAATCCAGATTCTGTCCTCAAAACAAGAAACACAAATCAACCTTAGAAATAATTTATTCCAGGAGTGGTCAGTTTCTTCTCACACAAAGCATATCTCCCATCCACTTTCCCACTCACTACCAGGCACCTGCTGTGTTCCACAATAAATATGTCCTCTTTGTTGCCAGCCTCAAACATGAATCACCAACTGGAGCTGTTTGGAAGCTGGGAATAAGTCACAACTTTGTGGGGATGTTGCCCATGTTTCTCTGTTCCCTTTTTTTGTTTTAAAAGAGTTCATGGATCTTTAGAACAAAAGAAGCACTGGAAGTTGTTTTCCCTGATTTAGAAACTCGGGGGAGGGGGAGCAGGGAGATAAACATTTCAAGTCCCAACTGAGTAGCAAAAACATAGTCATCCTGTACAGATAGGTGGCAAATTGCATTCCCAAAACGGATTCATATTCTTATATCACTGTGATTTAGGCTTTCAGAGCAAGCAGGCTTCATTTAGAAGTTAGTACTTCAGGCTTTGTAGAATCTGAATGTTTTGTTTGTCCTTTTCCTTGGCAAGCTGTAGGTAAGGGATGTTTCCCAAATCAGTTCTAATGTTAGGCCTGTCACAAATCTATGCATAAAGAACTAGAACACAGGACAAAAGGGATTTTTAAAAAATTGTCTGTTGTGTACATTGGTCCTATTTGGAATGATAAATACTTGCTGAGGGAAAAGATGGAAAGGAGACAGGTATTTAACCAGCAGGTAGCTTTATTACTCTCCTAAGGCACAGGACTGGAAAAGAGGAATCAAGACAAATGTACAAGACAGGGAGACTGAACTGTTAAACTGCAGTGGTATCACTAGAATTTAATATGATAATCCAATAAAAACCATTCACATTTCCACAATCCTAGGGTTCATTCGCATTACTTCTGGCCCAAAGCCCAGTTCCTCAAATTATATTTCTACCCACTGGCTAGTCCAGAGTAAAACAACCTGGAGAGAAGGGATAGGGGAGGAATTGCCCAAAAGAGATTGGAAGGTGTGGTGGGATAAATAGAAAGACATTTCAAGTAGGAGGGAAGGAATCCCTAACTGGACAGGGGACACAACGGGGAAGGTAGGGGACACATCTGGCAATGAGAAGCAGGAGTGGTTTGCCATTGCCTTCCTCTGCAGAGCCTTTCTCGATGGTCTCCCAAGTACCAACTGCGCTTAGCTTCTGAGATCTGACTAGAAGGGTTATTCTGCCTTCCCTCCCAGGGAGCTGGATTTACCTGGGCACAGATACGGGTTGCTGCTCTTTGCCAAATTTGATGCAGAATTTGGATTTGCAATGATGTTGCTGCCTTTAGGATGTAGGGTCACAAAAAGACACCTTTCCATGGGGAAGAACAACAGGGACAGGTGGTAGATTTACATGTGTTGGTAAACACTAATTATTTGCAGAACTGTTACAGCACTCACACAACTGCTTAAATGTTATTGCTTTGATTTTTTATTATGATTAAATCTGTCCTTGGAATTGCCCTACCTTTTCAATACTTTACAAGGTGAAATGATGGCTGGTTTTGTACTTGGCAGGATATCTGGCTAATAGGATGAATGCTTCTGGACCAAGTGAGCTGTTTCAGCATTCTGTTTGCACTGCTTCGTACCCTTAACCTGTGCAAGTTTTTACTATTTTTGTCAGAATGCCTTGCGAGCAATTTCCTGTAGAAATTCAGCTCAAGATTTTATTTTTACTTGTTGTCATCTTCTAGCAGTGCTAATTGAAGAGAAAATGTGGCTGGTCATGTTCCCTGGTTGACAGCAGCCTTGCCAGAAAAATCTGGCGTTCAAAATGGCAGTATTTTAAAAAATGCTTCTGACTGGTACTTGCAGTTTCAGATTCTCTCTTCTATAATTCAAAGTGAGGTATGTAAAAAAATTGCTAGATTGCCCTGATTTGCCATTCAAAATAAGCATTCAGAATAATGCCCACTTGTGATTTTCAGCATCACTTATATCAGTAAGTTACTGCCAGTTTGTATTCACATGTTGTGCTGCAGATATCATACTGCCATAGAGACAGAATGGAGAGGCTTTTTTGGCAAATGTGGTAGAAACACTTTCATTTCTAACACATGTGAAAGGAAGTCTGCTGGTTTTCTGACAGGCATGCCTGGTGTTGAGGAAACAGATATTTAATCTCCTTGTCACAGCCCTTGGAAAGCAGCATTCTTTGGAGGATGTTCCATTCTCCTGGACAAATACTCAGTTATCCTACGGATTCCCTGTATGAAATTATTGTTGTAAATACTTCTTGTGTTCTGAGCATGAGAAGAGAAGGCCTTTCTGAACAATCAGTGCACAGTACAAGAATTGGGCAATTATTCGTACTGTTTTCATCTATGTTTGCAGCAGAATGTGATTATAGTCCTGAAGAGAAGTGAACTACAACATTTTAAATTGTGGGTGGAGGTAGGGATATTGTTTGAAATGCTCTCTTGTGTTACAAAACAAGCAAACACAGTCCCCTACCTCAAAAAAAACTAGCATATCTCAAAGAGAAGTTTTAGTTGAGCTGTTGCAAGGTTTCTGTCTGCAACATTAGAAATGTTACCTTCCACCTCACTGTGGTCTGAAATAGTATGATTATTCTATTGCTTCATTTCATAATTTATCACCGTTTATGTACCACCTGCTGCTAAGGTGCTGAAGGTGGTTTATTAAAAGACAGAACAGTAGAACACCAGAAATACCCACAGGTTTTCATGAGCATGTGGCAGAAGATCCTTGCTTGGTCTTCTCCTCTCTTTCAGGAGATCTAGGAAGGGAAGGAAAGTCCCTCAGCTGGACTTTGTCAGGTCTTATGTTGTTTTCAGGAAATAACATGAGCTCCCAGGCCTGGGCTTTCCACCTCATCCTGCTGAATTGGTAAATCTAACCTCATTTGGATGGTTATGAGGATGTTGCATTTCTTGAGACTTTAAAGCACATATCACATGGCGAGTTCCATCTTTCTTTAAGCTCACATAACTGTTGAGATTATAAGTGAATAATAATGAGAATCTATCATGTAACTGCCTATGACAGGGGTCCTGCCTACGACATTTTTTGATGATCAGTTTTATTGTCAATTTATTTCTTTAGCAGCTGAGCGCTCACCACTGTATCTTCTAAGCATGGGAATGCTCAGATCACCTTTGTTTGTTTGTTTAATTAAAATAGCAGTTTCTCAGCAAAACTGTCCCTGCTCATTTTAGCAGTACTTCAACAGTTTACTAAAGTTCGTTGTTACATATTTGGCTAACTAAAAGCTGAAATGTACTTGGGTGGGGGGTTTTTTTTTGTTTTTTTGTTTTTTTTAAAGGCAAGGTTTTCTTCCCTGCAGCAACTGACATTTTCATTATTTGTTTTATTAAAAGTTCTTTATGCATGGCAATTTCATTACATTTATATTGACTCTAAGGATGTCCAGGTGGGGGGCAGGGGAGGGAACTATGAAGCACTTCATTCCTCAAAAAAGAGGGCAAAGTTGGTATGAGGGGAGGTTGTTTCAATAGTTATCCAATCATGACCCAAAGCAAAGACTACCACAGCTGTAGTCACCCTTAGAAATACTTGGGGGGGGGGGCAGGGAGGGTGGACTGTTCACATGCACTGTTTGTTTTTATTGTTGCCACTCCTTCCTACTCCTCCTTCTGCTGCTACCATGATATTCTAGCTCTAATGTAATGATAATCTGAATCATTTGGTTTAGCGTTTGGCAATACGGATTTTTCTTTTATGTGTGTTCTGGAAGGCAAAAAGGTTTGCACATTTAACAAAGCCAAATTGAACAAGCTGAATCTTACTCTGCAAGCTCTAAATAAGGCATCCTATTTAAGCAGTGTGAATTTATGCATCGAGTTAGCAACTGTTGTTTAGAACAAGTTGGATGTTCTCCAGGATTAGCAGAACCTTCTACAACAGAAGTGCTAACATTGGCAGTCAGCATAATTAATGTTTTGCTGCTGCTCTCTGGTTTGAGACTCATTCTGTCTTTGCAGTATGTCATTACTTTATTTACATGATTCCAGTGATGTACAAGACCCTTTACACAGTAACAGTGAGTCGCGTTTTGGTTTACTCTAAAACTTATTTGAGATGAGATTCATTTGATTATGCATTGATCTGTATCCAGTTATGAAATGTTCTCATCAAGACACCCTTGTCCTGTTTATTTAGCAGATTTGTCACTTTGACTAAGTCTAAGCCCGACTGCTACATTTGGGCAAGGTAAATGTCTATTCTGGGCACAGGATATGTGGAGCTCAAAGTGCAGTCAGTTGTTTCCTGTCTCTGTTTAGATAGCCCTTCTTGGTTGTTGCCAACAATCCTTGGTTGGGGAAGCATTTTGAACTGCAGCAGGAGAGTGAGAAGTTTTGTTTCCAAGGTCTTAAATCTTTCCACACTGAGAGATGTCAGGCAGGATCCAAGTGTTTCTGCTTTGGCTTTATCATCAGCTTTTAAGTGTTGCTTGCTATACTTTTTCATATCCCTTAAACTTAATTTAACCCTTAGGAGGGGGTTATTCTTACTGTAATCTAGTTACTGAGAGCTTGAAGTGTGAACCAGATCTTTGTTTTCCTGTGAGGTCACTGGCTTGTCGTAGGCAAAGCCCTTTCTTGTAGCAACTGATAAAATAACACATGTAAAACTCTTTGAACACTCTAAAGCAGGGGTGGCCAACGGTAGCTCTTTAGATGTTTTTTGCCTACAACCCATCAGCCCCAGCCATTGGCCATGCTGGCTGGGGCTGATGGGAGTTGTTGGCAAAAAACATCTGGAGAGCTACCATTGGCCACCCCTGCTCTAA
Source organism: Heteronotia binoei (assembly GCF_032191835.1). Classification (NCBI taxonomy): domain Eukaryota; kingdom Metazoa; phylum Chordata; class Lepidosauria; order Squamata; family Gekkonidae; genus Heteronotia; species Heteronotia binoei. The sequence continues at coordinate 113,113,770 of NC_083243.1, read as the reverse complement.
AGCATTATGTTTATATAAAGTTTTTTTCTTCAGAATTTTGTCTCTTAGTAACATTTCCCCTCTTCCAGATACCTTTCTGGTAGAATTGTCAGAAATTCTCTAACAGTCTATCATTCTTCTTACCTCAGGTGACTCAGGGTGACATGAAGTTGTGCATTCAGCATGAATTTGAAAAGGTACGTCGCCTGGTTTGTGAAGAGGAAGAGAAAGCTCTCCATCTGGTGGATCTTCAGGAAGCCTTGGCCACTGCTCACACAACAGAGGTTCTGGCAGAAATTGATGTCCGCATGGCAAAATTGATGACAGAAATGGCAGAGCTCACAAGACAGCTGAACACCTTTAATGAGCTAGCCCTGCTCAAGCCTGAGGTAAATAAAGAACATATGAAGCAGTTAATGGCAGAGGGCTGTAAAGCTTTACGATGGATGCACAAGTTTAGTCTCCTTCATTGCTTGTCAGCATTTAAAGATGGCCACAAATCCACTAAACTTCCAAAGGGATATGCGGCGTTGTAAGTAATAACCCATTATGAGTTGTGTGTGGTTACCTTGGGTCAGTGGTTAGTCTTGGGTGTGTGCTCGATGCAAGGAGCTCCTGGTCCTCAGGAAACGAGTTCGTACCCTTGAGGCCGAGGTGACTGCCCTGGAGAAGCAAAGACGGTCAGTTAGGCACTTGGGGAAGACTCTCGGGGGCGTATTAGATGAGCCCCGCTCTGAACGTAGCAGCCCCGTTGCTGCCAGAGAGCGTGAGGGTCGAGAGGGAACAGGGCACCGTGCTGAGGATAAGGGGAATGCGCCCTCAGAAGGGACCTCTTCTTCGGTCGGTGAGCGGGAATCCTTTCGCGCCAAGGAACCATCCCTGAGCAGGGGGAGAGGGGGGGGTATTGGTAGTTGGTGATTCGATCATTAGGCAAGTAGACAGCCGGGTGGCGAAACCGCGTACTGACCGTATGGTGACTTGCCTGCCTGGTGCGAAGGTAGCGGACATTACGCGTGTAGTAGATAGACTGATAGACAGTGCTGGGGAGGAGCCTGTGGTCGTGGTGCATGTTGGCACCAACGATGTGGGGAAATGCAGTCGTGAGGTCCTGGAGGAAAAATTTAGGCTGCTAGGCGGGAGACTTAAGGCCAGGACCTCCAAGGTAGCCTTCTCGGAAGTGCTACCTGTTCCACGTGCAGGGCAGGAGAGACAGGCACAAATTAGAAGTCTCAATGTGTGGATGAGACGATGGTGTAAGGAGGAAGGGTTTAAGTTTGTTAGGCACTGGGATGCTTTCTGGAACAAGCGGGAGCTGTACAAAAGAGACGGTCTCCACTTGTCCCCGGATGGAACCAGGCTGCTGGCGCTTAAAATCAAAAAGGTGGCAGAGCAGTTTTTAAACTAAATCTTGGGGGAAAGCCGACAGGAGATGAAATGTCTCTGGTTCGGGAGGACTCGTCTCAAAGAGATGAAGGGTTAGCTGCTATTTTTCTACCGGGTAACGGACCGGAGTTGTCCACTGTGAAGGTGACAAACAATATGGACTGTCTGCCAGTGTCTCGAGGCGGCAGGAGGAAGGTGGCGGGCCTAGCTCGCCTGGGAAATTATAGATGTTTGTATGCAAATGCTAGAAGTGTTCAAAGTAAAATTGGTGAATTGGAATGTTTAGTGCTGGGAGAAAACATAGACATTGTGGGAATTTCAGAAACTTGGTGGAATGAGGAGAATCAGTGGGACACGGTGATTCCTGGATATAAGCTATATCGGAAGGATAGGGAGGGAAGGGTTGGAGGTGGGGTGGCTCTGTATGTCAGAGAGGATATACGGTCCAGTAAGGCTGAGATCAGAGAATTAGATTCACTTTTAGAAATGCTTTGGGTTGAAATAGAGGGCCCAAAAGGAAATTTAACTATGGGAGTTTGTTATCGCCCACCAAATCAAAAGAGAGAGGACGATTATAATATGATGGAAGGCTTAAAGATAGCGGCTAAACGTAAAAACTGTGTTGTAATAGGTGATTTTAACTACCCGCAGATTGATTGGGTCAATATGTGTTCTGGTCGAGAGAAAGAGATTGAGTTTCTTGATGCTCTCAATGACTGTGCTATGGAGCAGATGGTCTCAGAACCTACCAGGGGTGGGGCGATCCTGGATTTGGTCCTAAGTAATGCCCAAGACTTGGTGAGAGATGTAAAAGTGATTGCGCCGCTTGGGAGCAGTGACCATAATGTTATTGATTTCACCGTTTGTATAAATAGGGAGTTGTCCAAAAAGACCACCACAACCACGTTTAACTTTAAAAGGGGTAAATACACTGAGATGAGGAGGCATGTGAAGAAGAAACTGAAAGGAAAGGTACATACGGTCAAAACCCTTGAGAAAGCTTGGACGCTATTTAAAACTATAATCCTAGAAGCTCAGATAAAATACATACCACAAGTTAGGAAAGGCACAAACAGGCATAAGAAAAGGCCTGCGTGGTTAACAAATAAAGTAATGGAAGCTGTAAAAGGTAAGAAGGACTCCTTTAAGCGGTGGAAAACCAGTCCAAGTGAGATTAGTAAAAGGGAACACAGGCTGTGGCAAATCAAATGCAAGACTGTGATCAGGCAGGCAAAAAGGGACTATGAGGAGCATATTGCAAAAAACATAAAGACCAACAATAAAACTTTCTTCAAATATATTAGAAGTAGGAAACCAGCCAGGGAGGCAGTGGGGCCCTTGGATGACCATGGGGTAAAAGGATTACTGAAGGAGGATAGGGAAATGGCTGAAAAGCTAAATGAATTTTTTGCCTCCGTCTTCACTGTAGAAGACGAGAACTTTTTGCCCGCCCCAGAACCACTAATTTTGGAAGGGGTGTTGAAAGACCTGAGTCAGATTGAGGTGACAAATGAGGAGGTCCTACAACTGATAGACAAATTAAAAACTAATAAGTCACCGGGTCCGGATGGCATACATCCGAGAGTTCTGAAGGAACTCAAAGTTGAACTTGTGGATCTTCTAACAAAAATCTGTAATCTTTCATTGAAATCTGCCTCCATTCCTGAGGACTGGAAGGTAGCAAATGTCACCCCCATCTTTAAAAAAGGTTCCAGAGGAGATCCGGGAAACTACAGGCCAGTCAGTCTGACTTCAATACCGGGAAAGTTGGTAGAAACCATTATCAAGGACAGAATGAGTAGGCACATTGATGAACACGGGTTATTGAGGAAGACTCAGCATGGGTTCTGCAAGGGAAGATCTTGCCTCACTAACCTGTTGCATTTCTTTGAGGGGGTGAACAAACATGTGGACAAAGGAGACCCGATAGATGTTGTTTACCTTGACTTCCAGAAAGCTTTTGATAAAGTTCCTCATCAAAGGCTCCTTAGAAAGCTTGAGAATCATGGAGTAAAAGGACAGGTCCTCTTGTGGATCAAAAACTGGCTGAGTAATAGGAAGCAGAGAGTGAGTATAAATGGGCAGTCTTCGCAGTGGAGGACGGTAAGCAGTGGGGTGCCGCAGGGCTCGGTACTGGGTCCCATGCTTTTTAACTTGTTCATAAATGATTTAGAGTTCGGAGTGAGCAGTGAAGTGGCCAAGTTTGCGGATGACACTAAATTGTTCAGGGTGGTGAGAACCAGAGAGGATTGTGAGGAACTCCAAAGGGATCTGTTGAGGCTGGGTGAGTGGGCGTCAACGTGGCAGATGCGGTTCAATGTGGCCAAGTGCAAAGTAATGCACATTGGGGCTAAGAATCCCAGCTACAAATACAAGTTGATGGGGTGTGAACTGGCAGAGACTGATCAAGAGAGAGATCTTGGGGTCATGATAGATAACTCACTGAAAGTGTCAAGACAGTGTGCGTTTGCAATAAAAAAGGCCAATGCCATGCTGGGAATTATTAGGAAGGGAATTGAAAACAAATCAGCCAGTATCATAATGCCCCTGTATAAATCGATGGTGCGGTCTCATTTGGAGTACTGTGTGCAGTTCTGGTCGCCGCACCTCAAAAAGGATATTATAGCTTTAGAGAAGGTGCAGAGAAGGGCAACTAGAATGATTAAAGGGCTGGAGCACTTTCCCTATGAAGAAAGGTTGAAACGCTTGGGACTCTTTAGCTTGGAGAAACGTCGACTGCGGGGTGACATGATAGAGGTTTACAAGATAATGCATGGAATGGAGAAAGTAGAGAAAGAAGTACTTTTCTCCCTTTCTCACAATACAAGAACTCGTGGGCATTCGATGAAATTGCTGAGCAGACAGGTTAAGACGGATAAAAGGAAGTACTTCTTCACCCAAAGGGTGATTAACATGTGGAATTCACTGCCACAGGAGGTGGTGGCGGCCACAAGTATAGCCACCTTCAAGAGGGGTTTAGATAAAAATATGGAGCACAGGTCCATCAGTGGCTATTAGCCACAGTGTATGGAGCACAGGTCCATCAGTGGCTATTAGCCACAGTGTATGGAGCACAGGTCCATCAGTGGCTATTAGCCACAGTGTATGTGTGTATATAACATTTTTTGCCACTGTGTGACACAGAGTGTTGGACTTGATGGGCCGTTGGCCTGATCCAACATGGCTTCTCTTATGTTCTTATGTTCTTACCTTGATACACAATTGACTGAGGTGGTTTGAAAGGGCAGACAGCTAACAACCTCCATCCATTTTAAAAGGGAACTGTAGTTCTTTTACAGCAGCAAGGTATGATGTTGTACATCAGGACACACGGATGGAATTTAGACTTCCTTGAAATGTCTTGATTATATCCTTTCTTTACTCAAAGTAAAGGGAATGCAGTATAATTCCTTTTTAAAAAGAAAATGATTTAATTACATTTTATTGTTCCTCCATTTCAAGTTATAAAAGTGACATCAAGAAAGTGGGGGGAAACAGGGCAATGGGATGAAGTTTAGTTGAAAGCTTTGGTATGTAAAACAGTTTGGCCCAGCACTTAAAAGTCAGTTCAGTCAGCAAGCTTAAAGAGAGATGTAATTCCACAGGTGGGGGTGTAGGGTTGCCAAGTCCAATTCAATAAATATCTGGGGACTTTGGGGGTGGAGCCAGGAGACATTGGGGTGGAGCCAAGAACAAGGGTGTGACAAGCATAATTGAACTCCAAGGGAGTTCTGGCCATCACATTTAAAGGGACAGCACACTTTTTTAAATGCCTTTCTTCCATAGGAAATAATGAAGGATAGGGGCACCATCTTTTGGGGCTCATAGAATTGGACCGCTTGGTCCAATCGTTTTGAAACTTGGGGGGTATTTTGGGCAGAGGCACTAGATGCTATACTAAAAATCTGGTGCCTCTACCTAAAAAAATAGCCCCTCCAGAGCCCTCAATACCTGCGGATCAATTCCCCATTATTCTCTATGATAATTGTTCTCCACAGGGAATAATAGAGTGCCCAGTAGACATTTCCCTCCCCCCCACGCTTTCTAAAGTGGGGGGAGGGCCTCCAAACCAGGGAATCCTCTGCCCCCTCCCTCTCTCTCACACACAAATACTTACTGGGTCTTGTTCCTGCAGAACTTTACTTGCTCTGAAAACTGAAAGCAAAAGAAAGGGAGGGGCCGTTCTCCTACAAAACTGTTAATGACCCTTTCCCATGAAGCCCTTCCTGTTTTCTGCTTCCTGCTCAACCTTAAAGGCACACAGACCTGTTTGCAGGTTTCTAAACCTGCAGGAGCTCTAAAACCTCATGGTGACTGTGGGGGCGGGGCTTCCCCCGACGGCCAGCTGACTGGGGGTGGGGGGAAGTCTGTAAAAACAGGGGATCCCCCTCTGGGACCTGGGGATTGGGAAGCCTATGGGGATGCCACCATAAAAAGGCTTCATTGCTGGCCTTTGCCTGTATCACCTCTGTGGATGGAAGCACTGAGATTAGTGCTTGAAATGATGGCCTCAGCTGGCAGACTGGGTGGGATGGAAGAAGTCATTGAGGTGCCACATCTCAAGTCATTTATTTATTTTATTTAGAAGATTATACTACCTCTCCAAAGTAAATGCTTCAGCTAGCTTAATAAGCATGATAAAACGTCATAAAAATAATTAAAATTTAAGAATAAAAACCTAGCACTGAAACTCAGCTAAAGCATAAAAACATAATAAAACCATTCTGAAACTGGAAGCAATCTGTAAAAAGATCAAGCCCTGAATTAAAAGCCTAAGTAAAAATAATCTTTTGGCTTGGCACTTAAAAGAAAATTGAGTAGGTGCCTGGCAGACCACAAGGTCATTGGAAAAAACTTTTCACCTTTGCAGTGGGAGACATGGAGAGCAGAGCTTGAGAGGAGGACCTTAACTGGTGGTCTGGAGAGTGTGGAAGAAGACAGTCCTTCAAGTATCTTGGCCACAAGCCATTAAGAGCCATTACGATAGGTACGAGTACTTGTGCCCAGTAACATATGGATACCCAGTGCAGATCTTTCAGTACAGGGGTGATACAATCTGTGTTTCCTCTCTCCAACGACAGCCTGCTGCTACATTTTGACCAGTAATCTGGATATGATCAGAACATAGCCACAAATTCACTAAACTTCCAAAGTTTAGTGAATAATAGTAATAATCCATTATGACAGAATGACTTTAGCTGACACATAGTTGATAAAAGGGTCTACATTACCGGCCGGTCTCAAATTTGCCCTTTTTGGGCAAACTTATCGAGAGGGCAGTGGCGATGCAGTTACAGACCTTCGTGGAGGACGCTTCCGTCCTTGACCCACTCCAGTCCGGCTTTCACCCGGGCCATGGGACGGAGACGGTGTTAGTTGCTCTGGTAGATGACCTTCAACGGCATCTGGATCGGGGTGGCTCAGCGGTGCTGATGTTGTTGGACCTATCGGCTGCGTTCGATACGGTTGACCATTGGTTACTGACCTGCCGCCTTGCCGACGCGGGGATTCAGGGGTTGGCCTTACAGTGGCTTTCCTCTTTCCTCAAAGGTCGGGGACAAAGGGTCGCGATTGGGGGTGAGCTATCCCGGAGGCGCACGCTTGATTGCGGAGTGCCTCAGGGGGCCGTTCTCTCCCCGATGTTATTTAACATCTATATGTGTCCCCTTGCCCAGATAGCCCGAAGGTATGGGCTGGGTTGCCATCAGTATGCTGACGACATCCAGCTCTGTCTGCTTATGGACGACCGACCGGTCTGCGCCCCAGAACATCTAGATCGGGCGTTACAGGCTGTGGCTGAGTGGCTCAGACTGAGCGGGCTGAAGCTAAATCCAGTGAAGACAGAGGTCCTTTGCCTGGGTCGTCGGGGTCCGGGGAGGGAAATCCCCCTGCCAGCTTTCGACGGTGCGCCGTTGATAGCGGCGAACAGGGTCAAAAGCCTGGGGGTACTATTGGAGCCCTCCTTAATGATGGAGGCTCAGATAGCAGCCACTGCCAAGTCTGCATTTTTTCATCTTAGGCGGGCAAGGCAGCTGGCCCCCTTCCTGGAGCGCGACGATCTAGCAACAGTGATCCATGCTACGGTCACCTCGAGGTTGGACTACTGCAATGCCCTCTACATGGGGCTGCCCTTGTGCCGAACTCGGAAGCTGCAGCTAGTGCAGAATGCCGCGGCCCGGCTGCTATTGGGGCTCCCAAGATGGGAGCACATTCGGCCGGGGCTCCGGGTTCTGCACTGGCTGCCAATAACATACCAAGTCCAGTACAAGGTGCTGGTTATTACCTTTAAAGCCCTATATGGCCTAGTACCTGCCTACCTGAAGGACCGTCTCTCCCCACATGTTCCCCAGAGAGTACTGAGATCGGGAACCCAAAACCTTCTCGTTATCCCCGGGCAAAAGGAAGCCCGCTTAAAATCTACCAGGGAAAGGGCCTTTTCTGTTATGGCCCCTTCCTGGTGGAACCAGCTGCCGGAAGAGGTGAGGGCCCTGCGGGACCTTGCTCAGTTCTGCAGGGCCTGTAAGACAACCCTCTTCCGGCTGGTGTATAACTAACCGGCACAAGAAACTAAGTGTGGTTCTATTAGACTTCTGTTACTCCTAATGTTTTAATGTTTTAAATGTTTTAACTGTGTTAAATGCCTAAACTTAATTTTTATGTTGGATTTTATGTTGTGAGCCGCCCTGAGCCACTTGGTGGGAAGGGCGGGATTTAAATCATAAAATAAAAATAAATAAATAAATAAATACATGCCATAGAGGAGACCTGAACCTCTAACTGTAGGCTAATATAAAGTAGCACCCTCCAGTTATGAACTACTCTTTCAAAGGGTGTACAACCTTGTCCTCACCAGAACAGACTAAATCCTAATTCCCAAGCATCTTTATTATTCACCAATAGCACTTCAGTGTTGTCTCGTCTGTGCTTCAATTTAGTGGCCTTCATCTATCCAGATACCATTTCTTAGCATTTTTTTCAGGACTTCCAGTTTCACAGCTATTGGAGGAAATATAGCTGAGTATCATGCACATATTGACAACATGTCCCACCAAATTCCATGTATACACATACATTCTTGTATGAATCTGAAGATCATCAATAGAGTTCAGGCCAGGGAGACTATAGTATGACCTTGTTACTACATTATTTTTGGACCTGCCTTTTCCAGCTGTCTTGATTATGTGGATTCTGGCTTCTAAGTTTTCTTGTTAACTGTGATGAACTCTCTTTGATCTATAGAGTAATGCCATTCCCATTAGGCCCTTTTTGCTGGATAACGATATCCTATTGATCCTACTGTTCTATATAGCTTCTAATATGTTTTCTACATTTGTATTCTCTTTTAATACAACTTCTCCATCTTGGCTTCTAGGCGTTAGCATACATCTGTACATTGTATCCCTCTCCAAATGTCTGTGTTTTAGTGTATAAACTTCACTCCTCATCTTTTGAAATAGTGCTAATTAATTTTAGTTTTAGAATATGCATTTCTCACTTCCCTCATCCTTTTAAACTGCACTGATTAATTTTTGCATGCTTGTAGCTAAGTTGTTATTATTGTTATAGTAATGTCAGTGTGCATGGTGCTTTATTTAGGAACAAAATCAGCAGCACAGGAGCTTATAGTCTAAGAATCCTACCCTGTCATCACTTTGAGGATCTCAGACATTCATATCATTATCCTGAGAAACATTTTATCCCAAGCTAAATTTTTGCCAAAACAGCCCTAGCTTCCCTCTGACCTGTGGACCACTAGCCCACTTGGCTTTGAAAGTGAGAGAGGAATGGGTTAGGCCAGGGGCGTTGAACTCATTTATTACAAGGGCTGGATCTGACATAAATGCCACTTTGTTGGGCCAGGCCATGTGAGCCGTAAAATGTAACATAAGGTACCAGAGATATAAGCTTTATAAAGATTATTTCAGATGCTGAATGGCAATAGGTTTTATTGAATTAGGTGTGATATGCAGAGGGTAATAGGCATTAAGCTATCATGATTGGTTATGAGACAGGAAACCTAGATCTCAATTTGGTACAGGAGGATTCAGTCCAAGAGGATGCAAAGAATAAATGGAAATGTCTGAAGAAGTGAGGAGTGACTCGCAAAGGCACATACCCTACCACAAATTTTGTTAGTCTTTGAAGTGCTACAGGACTCTTGCTCTTTTCTACTGCTATTAAAAACCAAAACATTGAAAAAACAGTGGGGGAACATTTTAACCTTCCAAGACATTCAGTTGCTGACCTAAGAGCAGCAGCTATCTTACAAAGGAATTTCAAAGGATGATTAGAAAGAGAGACTGCTGAATTACAACTGAACATGCATCCTCCTGAATTGAAATGTAGGTTTCTCCTTTCATTACCAATGCCTGTTATTGTCAGTTGGTATCTGAAATTACTTCACTTTCCAAGATATAAGGACAGATGGACTCACATTCTATCTGAATCTGAAGAAATGAGCAGTGACTCATGAAAGCTTTGCCACAAATTTGGTTAGTTGTTAAGGTGCTGCTGGACTCTTGTTCCCTTCCACTAATAAAGAATGCAAGTTGTGCTGTTAGGTTTCTTCTCTCCATCTATAAGAAATGGAAATGGCTCTCTCTCTCTGAAAAAGAAATTTTCAGGCACACAAAATCTATACCGGGGTGGGGTGGGAGGAAACATTGTTGGTCTTAAACAAAGGACTCCATTCTCTCTCTCTCTGTCTCTCTCTCTCTGGCTTCCCATGTCTGGCTTTCCCCCTATCCCTACTTCTCCTCCCCCCCCCCCGAAGAAGAAGTGTGCAGGCACACAAAACCTATATCTGAAATTAAACACTGGTCCCCATTTTCCCTCTTTCTGGTTCTTTCCCTCTCCGCATTCCTCCTTCCCTCCCCCTTTCTTCTTTCTGTCTCTCTCTGAAGAAGCCTGGCTACTTGAGCGCTGTGGTGGGCCTCAAGGGCCCAGAGAATTATGATGGACTTTCCTCCTTCCTCTCAGTGTTGGACAGATGAATGGCTCCTTAAACCAGCCATGTTGAACTCAATTGTTATGAGGGCAGAATTTGACATAAATGAGACCTTATCGGGCTGGGCCATGTGTGTCATAAAATGCCAGGTAGCAGAGATACAAACTTTATAAAGGACACAGATAAACACAATTTTTTAAAAAAATAAAATAAAATAAAACATGATTAAAATATTAACACTAATTGGTCTTAAGGGTGCTTTCTTTGTATCTCTCCCATGGAATCCAAGGAGCTAGGCAAAAGAAGCGCTGGCTCTTTCCTTCCTTCCCCAGGGGACCAGGAGGGGGAGGAGCCTCAGCCAATATAAGGAAGAGAGCCTTGGCTCAATAGGTCTGCTGTGTGATTGAGAGAGCCTGGAAAAGCAAGCTCTCCCTCTGCCCTTCCCTCCCCCAGGGAGGAGCCTCAGTCAATGGAGAAAATAGAGGCTTTGCTCTATAGCTCCTGTGTGATTGAGCAAGCTTGGCAAAGCAAGCTGTGATGCAGAAGGAAGCAAGAGAGAGGGAGTGTCAAGCTCAACTATCTTAATGCAGGATGGCTGAATAAATGTCAAACCCATGCTCTGGTTCTTCTCCATTATTTACAACCCATCCTCCACGTCCGCCCTGCCATCTGGAATGGCATGCTATGTCTGAAGAACATACTCCCTCGAATTCACAGGCCCATTATCAGTTCACGAGTTAGTGATAGAATGCTTTTGTAGAGTAAAAGAAAGTTACTGCTGTACCCTTTGAACTTTAGATTTGAATGAAGCACTTTTTTATGACGGTTTATGATATCCTATATAGCACAATGTAACCTCTGGTGTCTCAGTCTTTCCAAAGACCATGTTCCTTGGGCACCTTTGAGTTCCTAAATGAACTAGTCTATTTGAAACAAAACAAAGGACTCCATCATTGGGAATATCGGAGCTTGACATTTTGGAAAGACTACCACCTGAGGACTTATCCGAATTTGGAGACTTTTTAATGCTATGACGGAAAAGGTCCCAGATAATGGAGAAGCCCCCACCAGACCAGGCACTCCAGAGGATGAGGATCCAAACACTGGAGTGATCCTGAGGCCCCCTCCATGGCACATACTAGACTCATGGAGGCAAGCCAGGAGAGGGTCACCACTGCACATCCAGTGCTTATTCATCACCCCGAAAGATTGGGGCCCCCACAGGTCAACAACCCTGATGGACAAGAGACCCAGTCGCAGAAAAGCGATCCTGGAGCTCCCACCCTTGTGTATCAGACCGGGGGAAGAGGAAAACCCAGGGACCTCCAAAACGAGCGGGGGTGATGGCTGAGAAGACTGGGGCACAGACCCGGTTCCTGAGAAGGAGGAGGATCAGGACCCTGACCCCCTGGGACTTCCTCCAGCTTATGCAATTCCAGATGGTGGAGATGGCTCAAAATCTCTGCGAAGAAATGCGGGCAAACAACGCATTCATGATCCAGGAGGTGAGGAGGCAGATTGACCAAGCTCTAAAGCCCCCAGCACCTGCAGGAGGGCAACTGGCCCCGCAGCAGCAGCCGCTGCCACCTCCACTGTCGGCCGACTACAGGAGGGGCCGGGGAGCTATCAGCCACCTTCGATGGGGACCCCGAAGAAGTAAAGTACTTCACCATTCAAGCGAATAGCTTCATGTACTACTGGGGCCACACCTTCCCAGACGAGTTTAACCGGGTGGACTACTTAGGTTCCAAACTGAAAGTCATGGCCAAGAGTTGGTATGTGAGCCTATACAAAACCCACCGCCCCGGACTAGACATGGTGGCGGTGTTCCTACGTGTGATCCTGATACAGTACAAAGACCCCCTCCAGGAGACCTGCACTAACCTCCCTACGGGACATGGTGCAGGGGTCTCGATCGATGAGAGAATACGTGGCAGAGTTTTGGGCCAATGCCATGAAAGTACGGGGATGGCACGAGCAAATGAAAATCAAGCAATTCCAGAGAGGCCTGAACGCGAGCATCCTGGATCAAGCCCTCCAACATGCCCAACCTACAACCTTGGTTGGATGGGTCCAATTAGCGGGGGAAGTAGAAACCAACATGAAAAGAGTGGCTCTCCAGTGTCAATAGCAGCAAGAGGGAAAGGGGGGACATGAGCCTCGGTCTGGGGTAAAGGCTGAAGGGAAGAAGGTATCAGTTGGAATGGGGGGACCAAAAACCTTTAACCCGTGCCAGTGCTTTTGATGTGGAGACCCAAACCATCTAGCCATGAATTGCCCGGAGAGACCTCGAGGCCCACCCCCACCCCCGACTCTGAAGCCCAGCACTCCCAAAGCGAATAAACCGGATGGGCATTCAAGGGAACCGGTTAAAGGCAACGTCACTACCCCGACACCTCAGGAGGTGGAGACGCTAAAGTGAAATGGAGGGGTGTTGTATTTTCTGATTCGTTGGAAACATTTCCCAAAGTCACACAATGAATGGGTTGCTAAACCAGATGTAGAAGCTCCGGCATTAATAAAATAGTTCTATGCTAAGTACTCGCTCAAACCCCGGGGGCTGCCTAAGGGGGGGCAGTATGTCAAGCACGACTATCTTAATACAGGATGACTGAATAAATGTCAAACCCATGCTCTGGTTCTTCTTTATTATTTACAACCCATCCTCCACGTCCACCCTGCCATCTGGCCAAGAATGTTTATGTTATGGGGAATGGCATACTGAAGAGCATACTCCCTCAAATTCACAGGCCCGTTATCAGTTCACAAGTTAGTGATAGAATGCTTTTGTAGAGTAAAAGAAAGTTACTGCTGTACCTTGTGAACTTTAGATTTGAATGAAGCACTTTTTTGTAACAGTTTATGACAGGGGTGGCCAATGGTAGCTCTCCAGATGTTTTTTGCCTACAACTCCCATCAGCCCCAGCCAGCATGGCCAATGGCAGGGGCTGATGGGAGTTGTAGGCAAAAAACATCTGAAGAGCTACCATTGGCCATCCCTGGTTTATGATACCCTATATAGCACAGTGTAACCTCTGGTATCTCAGTCTTTCCAAGGACCATGTTCCTTGGGTACCTTTGAGTTCCTTAATAAACTAGTCTATTTGAAACAAAACAAAGGACTCCTTTATTGGGAATATCGGGGCTTGACAGGGAGAAGGAAGCAGACCACAGCAGGTTGCTTGTGAGCCTGATAGGAGCCGTCTGGGGGCTTGATTCAGCCCCCGTGTTGCATATTTAACACCCCTGCCTTAAACAGCCCTGTCCCCCCCCCCCAATAGCTGTGGAAAAGGATTGTGATATCACCCCACCCTGGGAGCAATTGCCAGTTTGGGAGTTTGGTTCTGATGCCCCTGACATTTATCAGCTTTCCCCTGGTCAAGACCTAAAGGTTTTTAAAATTTGCTTTAGATGCTTTAATTCCCTGCTTAACAGTTTCTGGGCAAATGGCAAAGTAGCCATCAGTGTGAGAGGCTGTGCTTACTTCCTCTGATAGAAATAAATAATAACCACTGATGACCATAGGAAGTTTAATCAGTGATGCTATTGAAAATCTTCTTTCCCCATATTTGGAATCACTAGTGTCTGGCATGAGGACCATCTTTTATGGTGATATTTCTGATTGCAGCCATTTTACTTCCCCCTCTGAAAGTCAGTGAGCTTTATACATTTCTCAGACCAACAATACCTGCTTTTCCACAGAAACAATTGTCTCAGCTCCACAGAAAAGGAACAGTTTGTTAATCAATATGCTGAGTTGTTTGGGGAACAAGAAAAGAATCATTCATGCTTGTAGGGACTCCGATCAAGGAAAGATTTGTTGTCATGCATAACCAGTATGAAAACAAGAACAGTAAAATTGCCTTGCAGGATCAGTCTGAGAGTTCTGCTAAATGAGCATTCTTGTTTTCAGCATTTGACATAAATGCTGCGTTGATTCCGTGTTTCTTCTGACCAGCAGAAGGCTAAGTTTTAGGGTTGCCAGGCCCGATTCAAGATACATATGGGAACTTTGGGGGTGGATCCGGGAGCAAGGATGTGACAACCACGACTGAACTCCAGAGGGAGTTCTAGCAGTCACATTTAAAGGGACTACACACCTTTTAAATGCCTTTCCTCCATTGGAAAAAATGAATTTATTTATTTTATTGGATTTATATCCCGCCCTCCCCACCGAAGTAGGCTCAAGGCGGCTCACAAGACATAACTTACAATAAAAACATTTACATTAAAAGCATTAAACAGTTTAAAATAATTTGGTGCTAATTTCGATTCAGATTTAAGATGGCGTTCAATGATCATTAAGCATCCATTAGATCTAGTGTCTTGGTGGTGGTCAGCATTTCAGTTAAACACTAACTGAAACAGTGTCGTCTTACAAGCCTTGGGGAACTGGGCAAGGTCCTGCAAGTCTCTGACCTCCTCAGTCAGTTGGTTCCACCAATGAGGGGTGGTAATTGAGAAGGCTCTTATGTTGTTTTCAGTCTTGCCTCCCTCGGCCCAGGATTTGTGTTCCTGATCTAAGTACCCTCTGGGGGACGTGGGGAGAGATGGTCCCTAAGGTAAGCAGGTCCTCAGCCATATAGGGCTTTAAAGATAATAACCAGCACCTTGTAGCGAATCTGGTATACCACTGGCAGCCAGTGCAGCGTCTGCAGCTCAGACTGTATGTGCTTCCGCATGGAGAGCCCCAAAATCAGCCTGGCTACTGCATTCTGCACCAGCTGAAGTTTCTGAATTTGGGACAAGGGCAGCCCCATGTAGAGGGCATTGCAGTAGTTCAATCTTGAGGTGACCTTAGCATGGATCACAGTTGCCAAGTCGCCATGCTCAAGGAAGGGAGCCAACTGCCTTACCCGCCTAAGGTGGTAAAAGGCAGATTTGGCAGTAGCTGTTATCTGGGCCTCCATTGTTAGGGAAGGCTCCAGTAGCACTCCCAGGCTTCTAACCCTGTGTGCCATTGTAAGTGGCTCTCTGTCAAAAGCAGGTAAGGGGATTTCCCTGCCAGGACCGCCGCAACTCAGGCAAAGGACCTCTGTCTTTTCAAGATTTAGCGTTAGTCTACTCAGCCTAAGCCATCCTGCCACGGCTTGCAACTCCAGGTCCAGATTTTCTGGGACACAGTCAGACTTGGCCGTCCATCAGTAGATAGAGGTAGGTTGGGGCACCTTCTTTTGGGGCTCATAGAATTGGACTCCCTTTTGAAACTTGGGGGGGGGTGTTTTGAGGGGAGGCACCAGATGCTATGCTGAAAATGTTATGCCTCTATCTCAAAAAATAGTCTTCCCCAGATACCCACAGATCAATTCTCCCATTATACCCTATGGGAATTGGTCTCCATAGGGTATAATGGAGTGCTCAGCAGACATCCAGCAGTCCCCCACGCACACTTTCTAATAACCCTGAAGTGGGAGGAGGGCCTCCAACTGAGGGACCCCCTGCCTCCAATTAGGGATTGGCATCTCTACAAAGTCTATTAAGAATAAGCCATTAGTCTTATCCTAAATGAATATGTTTAACAATTTTAGAAGTCAGCTAGAATAATGGAGGGGGGAAATGGGCAGTTAAAAGTGAACACTAATCAGCATAACTATTCCTTATACAAACAGCGGGCTTACTGTATGGACTTTGGAAAAGCAGGGACGCTTTAACTCCAAGACTTTCTTCTAACTTCCTGAGCAAAGATCTAAATTTAACCTGGGTGAAACTTCAGTTGTTTCCTAGAAGTTACACCAGTGATAACTTAAAGAAACTAGGCCGAGAAAGAACATGCATTGAAATTGTGACTTTTTTTTTTTTTGCTCTGAGCCCAGATTGAGTCTCTAAAACACCGTTTGATTCACTTGCCTTGCAGAAGGACCTGTGGAGACTTTGATAGATGGATGGGAAAAGGTTGTTGATCTCCTTTTTAGATCACACAAATCGTTTTACTGTTGGTATCTTAGGATCCTTTGTTCACTTTCTGTTTTGTAGGTTCTGTCACTGCTGAGAAAGAAAATTCTTTCTCTGTATAGGTCACTGGATAAGGAGATTTTCCCTATACCAAATATTTGAGAAAATGGTTGCTGAATCCTTACTCAAATACCTTTAAATATTAAACACAGAAGTACTCACTGTCTCTGCTGATTAGTGATGTGCAGTGATGTTTCCATATCATTCTTCCCCAGGGAGGGGGTTAGAATATTGTCTCTGGCTGCTCTGAAAACAATTGATGTTCAGTGTTGCCTATAATGTTCAGTATCATCATCATAGATGATAGTTCCCTAATGAAATTGGCCCAATCTGGCTTTCCCCTTGGCTGTGTTGTGCACTCCATTAGTGATCGGTCCATGAACCACCAGTCAGCCGTTCTCCAGTGCCATTTGCTGGCTATGCTCCTGTCCCCCGCCCACTGCTGAACCCAGGACAGATGAGAATTGGGCCACCGGAGAAACTACTAGGCAGTAGCTGTTGCTAGGCAACCGATCTTGCTTCTGTCAGTAAAAGGCAACCAAGCTGGGTTCTCTCAATAAAAGGGAGGGGGAAGGCTCTTTCCAGGCCTCTTTTAGCCTTTGAGAGAGAACTCATTGGGCTCAGTCCTGATGAGGGCTGCTAGTTTCAGGTTGATGGGAAATTCCTGGAGATTTTGTGGTGGAATCTAAGGATTCCAGAGTTTCGGAAGGGGAGAGGCCTCAACTGAATATAATGCCAGAGTCCACCCTACAGAGCAGTTATTTTCTCCAGGGGGAGAGAAATCTGTTATCTGGAGCTCAGTTGTGATACCAGGAGATCTTCATCTGCTTGCTACTGTTGCTGGAAGGAGATAGGGTTGCCAACTCCACGTTGGGAAATTCCTGCCGATTTGAGGGGTGGAGCCTGGAGAGGGTGGGGTTTGAGGAGGGATGGGACCTCAGACACATACAATGCCATAGACACCACCCTCTAAACCAGCCATTTCCTCTTGGGGAACCTTTGTTGCCAATCTCCACGTAAGGACTGGAGATCACTTAGAATTACAACTGCTCTTCAGATGGCAGAGATCAGCTCCCCTGGAGAAAATGGCTGCTTTGCAGAGTGGACTCTGTGTCATTATACCCTGCTGAGGTCCCTTTTCTCCTGCTTTGGTTCACACTGCGATTTCAGACCAGTCACAGACTTTCAGCCTAACCTACCTCATAGCGTTGTTTTGCAGATCAAAAGGGGAAGAGGAGAATTATGTAAATTGCTTTGTTCCACACTGTAGAGAAAGACTGTACTTTTTCCTAGGTAGAGGCTGCAAAGAAGGAGGAGGAGATGGAAAACTGAAGTCAGATCAGTTCCCCTACAGAAAATGACTGCCTTGGGTGGGAAGACACCAAGGTTGGGGGGGGGGGGCAGTGAATGCCTTCACTTGGTTGAGTGGGTGGGAAGACAGCAAGGGTTGGGGGCACTCACCCAGAGTTTCTTTCTAGAGCCTGTTGTATATCCTTTCACAATGGGCCATAATGCAGAATGCTGTGAAGTGCTAGGTTGTATCTCCAAAAAGTGTCTCTGTGTATATGTTAAATGCTATCACGTTGCTTCTGATTATGGGAACTCTATGAATTAGTGATCTCCAAAGAGTCCTATCATTAACAGCGCTGCTCTAGTCTTTCAAACAGAAGTCAATCCATCTCATGTTGGGTCTTCCTCTTTTCCTTCTGCCTTCACCTTTGCCTAGCATGATTGTCTTTTCCAATGACTCTTGCCTTCTCATTATTTGATCACTAGAGCTTTTAGGAAAAGTTCAGACTTGATTTGATCTACAAGTCTCTTATTTGCAGAATGCAAACCAGGGAATTTTCCATGCACATTATCTTCCCACATCTTATCTTTTCCAGTAATTTCCCTGTTCAACTTAATAATCCATATCCTTTACAATGAATTTCCCTCTTTTTTCAACACACTTCAAAAGAACACACACATGCATGCACAAATGCACAAACACACAGCTTTCCTTATGCTGGTTACGTCCATGTATAGCCCATCTGTACTCTGGCTGTGGCCCTTTCTTTTCCCATCTGCATGAATGCAACCTCTGTGGGTGAACAGAAAAGGCTGGAAGCAGGCTTCTTAGAAACAAGTGCTGTATTTTCAAAAGGCAGCTGGCCAATCCACTAGGCATCATTACCACTGAAAATAATTGAGCCAGCCTTTCCCGTGATCCTGACAGAAAAATCACATTTGCTCCCTTATACCAGTGTACTGAAGCTGTTGCTGGAGTCTGCCTTTCATCTGGCATCACGAAAGGAAAAGCAGTAAAAATCAATAAAATGGACTGCTTCTGTGTTTTCTTAATTCTAACCCCCATTTGTTAGTGCAGAGCTCTCTGAAAACTCAGTGAAGATCTGCCATGGATGCTAGCTCTTCAGAGTTTCATCCTTCCCCACATATTAGTATGTTCTCTATATAGCATTGTTGTCTGCATCATCCTGCCGAGGGATGAGGTTTGTACTGCACAAAAAGTGCAGATATGTGGTATGGCATTATTTAAAATGGTTACATTTTTGAACTCCTATGTTAACCTGCTAGCCCACTCTGTGGTTTCAGCCTGTGAATATTTAGAGTTAGAGAGCCACCATGAGCAATGGTGGGAATGGAGAACTGGGTAGTATGTAATTATTATACCTGTTGTACAGCATGTTACATTTGAAACCAGAAGTGCATAAGAATAGTTTTTCTATGTCAAACAATTTAGATACCTCTGGGCACCTACCAGTAAGTCATAGAAATGATGTATTTTTCCTGAGAGTTGTCTGCAGCATCTGGATTTCACGTGGAGGTTTGGATCCACCTGTCATTCCTACTGGCAGAAGAGATTTTTGTCCACAGAGCATGTCTTCCTTGCCTCTTCTGTCCAGCTGCAGCCTTTAAATTCTACTCCCAGGGGACAAGGGGATGCCCAGGATCAGCAGGATGGGGGTCAGAACAGGAGGGAAAAAATCAGTGAAAATAACCTTCCCCATAATTTGTGGTAATCTCTCAGTAGATCAAAGCCATAAACTGTCTGTGTTCTGTTTAGCTGTACCGGCTAAGAGCCATTGATAGACCTATCCTCCGTTAATTTGTCTAATCATCTTTCAAAGCCTTTTTAAGGAAATAGCTATCATGTCTAATGTTGGGGATTCCATAAGTTAATTATGTGTTGGATGAAGCAGTACTTATTTCTGTCTGAACTTTTAAAATGTAATACTAAAAACCCACAATGTGGAAAATCTGGGAGATGCTCTGCTACAGAACAATGCTAATTTGTAATATATATATATATATAAATAAATAAAAGCAGGGCTTTTTTTGAGCACGAATGCACAGGAATGCAGCTCCAGCTGGCTTGGTGTCAGTGGGTGTGCCTAATATGCAAATGAGTTCCTGCTGGACTTTTTCCTTTAAAAAAATTTATATAAAGCTCTGTATAGAGGAATCATTTTAAGTAAAACTGTAACTCAGGAAAGAGCCAGAGAGGAACAAACTAACGTGAAAAATGAGGTATCGACTAGATTCATAATGGCAATTTAAAGTCTATTAATAAATACTTTAAATTCTCAGTTAATACGGATGCACCATGTTTGAAGACTTCTCATATGCTTATATATGTTATGTATATAACATATGCTTATATATATAACATGCTTATCCATGTTAGTTACCATTTATGATATAGTAGTTAACCCTTTTTGTTCTGCACAATGGATTTTCAGGGCAAGGAGAAAGTTCTATACCGTGCTTTTCACTGGGCCAGATCTAAATGGGAAGAGATGCCAGCCCTTTTGCTTACAGTAGAATCTTTCCAACATACAAAGCCACCTTATGCAGATTCATACCATTGGCTTATTTAATCTTTAATCATGTGCCATGACTGGGAGCTCTTCTCTGAAATTCTTTTTTTGCTGGAGGTGTCAGGGATTGAGTTGGGGCCTTCTGCATACAAAGCATGTCCTCTGCCATTGAGCTATAGGTTTTGTGTTGCCTATTTAACGAGGGCTGCCCATGTAATGTTAAAACTTGTTTTGGAAGCACTAACTATTTACATAATGCAAATAATTTAAGAAAGCATCTATTGCTTGAAATTAGAGCACGTATTTGTTTAATAATGTCATAGATTTGCTGAGTTGTCTAGTTGAATGAATCTTATTAAATGTTAGTATTATATCTTCTCCTTATCAGACTTTCAAAGCAAGCAGATGTCAAAGCTTGCTTAATGCTGCCCTTTTATCTGTGGAAGAGAAAATGTTACTTGTATAGCTCCACAGTGGTATTTACATAGAACTGATTATTGCAGTGCCCTTTCCTTTTTCCCAGTGTGATCTAAAATGTCCTTAATGCTCTACACAGATTGAGGAGTTTTAATGAGTGGTTGGGTAGTGTCTTTATCACTGTATTTTAACACCTGTGTTTCATAAACTGCCATGCCTTGTGAAGGAAATGAAGATCCAGCCCAATGCATTCAGGATTGCAAGCATTTGTCATTTAAGCACCATAGCATACAGACAACATAATATGAAATGCTTGATACCACTAGGGTCCGATGCACTTATACGCCATCTGCCACTCTGTCACTAGATAGGTATGCTCAACCTGTCATTATGGTAGAGGATGGGGAGGCATTATCTTCAACAAATTACATCTTAAAGCTGTTCTAGTTTGGCCAGAATGACCTGAGGATTTGGTGTGAAGGGCTGAAGTGTACTTGACCGGAAAGGTCTGAGATGATCACTTATAGAGAGAGACTGAGCTTGAGGCAGTAATAGTAATAATAATAATAGTAATAAATGTGCTGTTCCTTGTGCCCTCTTGGTCAAGTGCAGCCTGCAGCTTGAAATGTAATGTTGATGACCTCCATTAGCCAAGTAGAGGCTCTCTTTCATCATTAGACAGCAAGCCCTAAATGTGCCTGTCATATATTACTTATTCACACTAATCTAAGCATGAAAATCAGTGTTCACAGTGCCACTGCCAACGTTTTCTTTTTTCCCCTCTTCTACAGAGCACAGATGAAGAATCCAGGTAAGATCACATCCTTTATCCTCCCCTCTACTCTACCCCATATTTTGTATAAAATGACATTAGAAGTGGGGTTAACATTTTACTGGGATATTATGTGCCTTATGAAAGAGAGCACAGGAATTCTGTTATTTTTAGGCCCCAGCTATAAAAGCTACATGTCAGACCACATGTTAAGAACAAATTTCCACAATCAAAGGTTTGGTTGACTATTTTAGTATGGATTTTTATAGTAATAGTATATTAGGCAATTCAATGTCTCACCATCTGTGTTTCACTCCTTACCTTCTGTGGATGGGGAATGCTTATGTAGTTCCTTGTAAAACATGGTATTCACTGCTGGAGGCTAGTTGGGTAGATGCTGAGGCTCATAATTTAATGGTGGTTAGGAGGCAGGAGTGTCCTTTCTCCAGGGGTTTCCAGAACATGCGTGCTTTTTGTTTGCTACATGTGTGAGAGGAAACCGCAAAAAAATGTGAATGCGAAAAACCCAAACAGGCTAATTGTTATGAATTATTGGCAACACACTTAAACAAATTGAAGTTATAATTCAGAAAATATCATAAAAATACAATTTACGCAAAGCTGATAACATGAATTTACATAAGTAGATTCCTATGACTTCAAATTGACTCGGCAGAACCCCGGAGAAACCGAGAGAACTTGAATCATCAGTTCAAAATGTCACACGTTCCACTGCAATCATATTCACACTTATAAGGCAAACTGCAGTGCCATTCTTCAGAGATTGTCAGTTGTGCAAGAGCTAAACCCCAATTCCATGAGTTGATCACGTGGCCGCACACTGGAGCCGGCTGTTTCACACTGAATGGCTTTGTCAGATGTTCACACAGGGGTCTTGCAATATTTCATATAAAGTCAAGATTGCTGGCTCCTCCCTGGAGAATGGCATTGCAGTTTGCCATGTGAAAATGATTGCAGTGGAACTTGTGACATTTTGAACTGATGATTCAAGTTATCCCGGTTTTGCCTAGGTTCTGCCAAGTCAATTTGAAGTCATAGGAATCTACTTATGTACATTCATGTTATCAGCTTTGCGTAAATTGTATTTTTATGATATTTTTTGAATTATACGCTTCAATTTGTTCAAGTGTGTTGCCAATAATTCATAACTGTTAGCCTGTTTGGGTTTTTCATGTTTGCTACATGTATGAGGCATGTATTCAGAAGATCAGTGCAAACAAGTCGACATTACTGTGTACTCTTTTTTGGAAAACAAGGTTTGTGTTTAACACTTTTCCCACAGTAGCACTTTTCTCATAACAAAAGCTAAAAGATTTTTGTCCACCAGTTTAGAAAAAAAGGAGTAAAAGGACAGGTCCTCTTGTGGATAAAAAACTGGCTAATTAATAGGAAGCAGAGAGTGAGTATAAATGGGTAGTCTTCGTAGTGGAGGACAGTAAGCAGTGGGGTGCCGCAGGGCTCAGTACTGGGTCCCATGCTCTTTAACTTGTTCATTAATGATCTGGAGTTGGGAGTAAGCAGTGAAGTGGCCAAGTTTGCAGATGACACTAAATTGTTCAGGGTGGTAAAAACCAGAGAGGATTGTGAGGCACTCCAAAGGGACCTGTTGAGGCTGGGTGAGTGGGCACCAATGTGGCAGATGAGGTTCAATGTGGCCAAGTGCAAAGTAATGCACATTGGGGCCAAGAATCCCAGCTACAAATACAAACTGATGGGGTGTGAACTGGCAGAGACTGACCAAGAGAGAGATCTTGGGGTCATGGTAGATAACTCACTGAAAATGTCAAGTCAGTGTGTGATTGCAATAAAAAGGCCAACGCCATGCTGGGAATTATTAGGAAGGAAACTGAAAACAAATCAGCCGGTATCATAATGCCCCTGTATAAATCGATGGTGTGGTCTCATTTGGAATATTGTGTACAATTCTGGTCACCGCACCTCAAAAAGGATATTATAGCATTGGAAAAAGTCCAGAAAAGGGCAACTAGAATGATTAAAGGGTTGGAACGCTTTCCCTATGAAGAAAGGTTAAAACGCTTGGGGCTCTTTAGCTTGGAGAAACGTTGACTGCGGGGTGACATGATAGAGGTTTACAAGATGATGCATGGGATGGAGAAAGTAGAGAAAGAAGTACTTTTCTCCCTTTCTCACAATACAAGAACTCGTGGGCATTCAATGAAATTGCTGAGCAGTCAGGTTAAAACGGATAAAAGGAAGTACTTCTTTACCCAAAGGGTGATTAACATGTGGAATTCACTACCATAGGAGGTGGTGGCGGCTACAAGCATAACCAGCTTCAAGAGGGGATTGGATAAAAATATGGAACAGAGGTCCATCAGTGGCTATTAGCCACAGTGTGTGTGTATATATATATATATGTTTGTTTGTGTGTGTGTATGTATGTGTGTGTGTATATATATGTATGTACACACACACATATAATGGCCACTGTGTAACAGAGTGTTGGACTGGATGGGCCACTGGCCTGATCCAACATGGCTTCTCTTATGGTCTTATGTTCTTATGATGTTTATTTAAAACGCAAAAAAGCAAGTTTGTGCAAGGAAGTCATACTGAATGCAGTTATTCTTGTACAGACAGAAAACTTTTACCTTTAAGCTCTGATACTAGCATGATTTTTTCCTTGCTTTATTAGTTTACATAAATGCTGCCTTAGTAAGGTTTCATGAATTCTAACTTACAATAGTTTAATTTTGATTAATTTTGACTTCAAGGCCAGATTTAATGAACTGTGGTTCCAAAGCTGCCTTGGCCAGACTGTTGATAGTCACCATGTTGGTGCTCCTGGACTTCTTAACAATTTTTGATACTATTATCAACCTTCTGGACCTCCTAGTGGAGGGGTGGTTTTGGTGTTACGCTGGAGGAGTTTCAGTCCTTTCTTGAGGGTAGATTGCAAAAAGTAGTGCTAAAAGACCTCAGCCTTTGGGATTCTACAAAGCTCCATCATGTACCCTATGCTGTTTAACATCTGGAAGGGAACATTTGGAGTAAGTTATCATCCATATGCTGATGACTTGCAACTCTGTCTCCTCTTTGTATCTTATTCTAAGGAGGTAATGGATATGCTTATCTGGGGTCAAGAGTTAGTGAGATACTGCTTTATGGTAGACAAACTGAAACTTTATCCAAATGAAACAAAAGTGCTGTGGACTGGGACTAAAACTGATCTGGGAATACATCTGGTGGAGGTTGTTTTCCCTGGTTCATAGTCTGGGGATGCTCTTAGATGCTTCAGTAACCCTTGATACACACATGACAATTGTAGCTAGGAGTACTTTTTACCAGTTTAGGATCCTTCTCCAGCTGTAATTCTTCCTTGAGAAGGCGACCTGACCGCAGTCATACATGTATTGGTAGCATCCAGTTTGAACTAATGTAAAGCAGTGTACAAGGGTCTGCTTTGGAACATGGTATGAAAACTTTAGCAGATTCAGAATGCAGCAGCACAAATGTTAGTGGAACTTGCCAGAATGAACGTATAATACCAGTTTTGTACCAACTACATTGTGCTTAGCCCAGTAAAAAAAACACACACACACACATCTAGGAACCAAGCGCTGTTTTTGACTGTTAAATCCTTAAATGTGTTAGTAACAGAAATACTGCCTGTATACACTTGCCAGAACTCTGAGATTATCTGAGAAGGTACTGCTGTGGGACTCTACAATTACAGTAATTACAGTAGACTTCTTGGGGGCCACTCATAGACTTTGGAACTCCCTCACCTGGGAACAGACTTTAAAAAAAAATTAAAAGCCTTTTAAATTTAGGCTCTCATCTTGTTGTTTACAAGTGTTTTACATTTTAAAAGACATATTGTTATATTTGTGTTTAAATATATCAAGCTGCTTTGAGTATTTTTAATGGAGAGGTGGCATATAAATGTTCCAGATAAATAAGTAATGAACTTATTAAAGTAATGCATGTTAATTGTCATATTGGATCCAAACAGTGACTTTCTTGGTATGAATATTAAACTTCCAACAGTAGCTGGTGCCTGGAATGGAGGCTAGATACTAGCTAACTTTCACATATTATTATGCCCTGAAGTCAGAGACTTTGAGTTTGTTGCCCATACAAATGTTGTTTTGTTGTTTTTAGCTATTGCCAAAGGAATAGCTATTATAAATATACAAAACTTGACAGCATATTTTTCTTCTCTGGATTCCTCCAGTCCTTTCATGGGAAGGTTATTCCAGTATATGCTGAGCTTCATTGTGTTTATTTTCTGCTGGAATTCTTTTTATACATTTGCCTGCAGTACAGTAGTGGGGAAAAGGGAATTCATTTGGACAATGCCTGATGCAATCCTTATGAAGTCTATCAATGTGACTTCTACTGCTTTGACATTGAGTTTGGTGCAGGCTGACAGGCTGGATGGATTGTTCTGCTGCTTCCTTGCCTCCCAATGGGCCTTATTTTTCATAGGCTTATACTTTCCTCTGTAGGAGGAAATACATGTTCTAATAGTATAATGCAAACTTGGCATTCCTCATGCTTATGATTTCCAGACTGCTAGCCAAATTAATACTCAGGTGGGTTCTGCACATGCTCATCATCTCTAATAAGCTTGGGCTTCTCTACCTTGTTCTTGGGGCACATTTTCAACTTTTGGGGTAAGCTCAATTGGGAAGTATCCAGAATGACAAAAAACGGAAACAGATTAAGATAGCAGGATGATGGTGATAGATGAGTTGTGTTGTCCTAATTCCCTCTCTTGATATTTCAGTGCTGTTTTGAGAGAGAGAATGGTCCAGAACCTTCTAGTTAGAGGTGCTTAGCTATATTTTTGATATCCAGTACCTTGTTTATGTTGTTGTCCCTTTTCATTTGAACTCCTACAATTTTTATTATGTTGAATAGTTCATGGTGCTTTGAAGTGGCACCAAAAGAGACATAAATAATAATAATATAAAGCAGTTCATTTTAAAAAGTGATTTACAGGAAAAAACACTAATCATGGTTTACAGGACACTGTGTAGGCTAGAGACGGTTGCAGGATTTTGATCTAAGACTTAAAAAGGAGTAGGCCTTTTTAACAGCAAAGTGACAGGGATAGAGTGAACTTTAAATTGTGTCGGATCCAGTTTCATTGGTTTGATTCAGTCCATTATCTTCATGTGGATTTCAGTGGCTGAGATACAGTTTCATTTTATTCACAGCACCTGGAAATGTAAGTGACTGTATGTGAGAAGCTCACCTTCCTGGTTTATAGTGTATAGTGAGAATGGTGACACACAAAACTAAGTGAGCCCTCATCAGGTCTACACAATACTGGCCATTAATGCTAGCCATGAGATTGATCTTCCAGTGAAAGAACAGGTGGTTGCTGAGAACAGGCATTTCTCTTAAGTATCTCCATTTCTTTTAAGTATCTTGGTTGACCTAGGAAGCAGAATGCTCATTTCCAGGCAGTGCAATGCAGGTATTAGTACACTTCTCTGCCTTCCTGTTGCTTGATAGGTCTGGGGATTATAGTGTCTTTCATGATTTTTCCCAAAGGCTTCCAAAGGCATGCTATATTTGAACTCTTACAGTCTGCTGAAAAGGTTAGTCAGGTTTTCTGCTTGTGCTTTGTATTAGTAGGCCTTGGAAGGCCTACAAAGACTTTTTGTCTAGATTTATGTTCATTCCTATGATTGCTATTGAGATCCTGCCTTTTGACTGGTAGGTATGAAGATAATGCTTTGAAAACTGTATTTCACATCTTACAGAATTCATATAACCCAATATCCTTCCATACAGGATTCAGATAGATAATCTTATGTAAATGATCAGAATTCATAATATGTGTATTCATCAACAGACACAGGTACCTGAAGCACAATTCATTATTCTTTTCTTCAAACAGGGTTAAAAACTCTGTATTTCAATATCAGAATTACACAGCAGGAGACTGAACTTACTAGGTTATTTTCTTTAGTAAAACCTGTTGGTTGATTTAGATAAGTCTGTTATGAATTTTGCTCTAGAGACTTCAGTGTTCATGGGCTTCTCTGCAGAATTTGAGTATAACTTGTACATTGAGGTGGGGAATTGTTCAGGGTGGTGAGAACCAGAGAGGATTGTGAGGAACTCCAAAGGGATCTGTTGAGGCTGGGTGAGTGGGCGTCAACGTGGCAGATGCGGTTCAATGTGGCCAAGTGCAAAGTAATGCGCATTGGGGCCAAGAATCCCAGCTACAAATACAATTTGATGGGGTGTGAACTGACAGAGACTGACCAAGAGCGAGATCTTGGGGTCATGGTAGATAACTCACTGAAAATGTCAAGTCAGTGTGTGATTGCAATAAAAAGGCCAACGCCATGCTGGGAATTATTAGGAAGGGAATTGAAAACAAATCAGCCAGTATCATAATGCCCCTGTATAAATCAATGGTGCGGTCTCATTTAGAGTACTGTGTGCAGTTCTGGTCACCGCACTTCAAAAAGGATATTATAGCATTGGAGAAAGTCCAGAAAAGGGCAACTAGAATGATTAAAGGGCTGGAACACTTTTCCAATGAAGAAAGGTTGAAACGCTTGGGGCTCTTTAGCTTGGAGAAACGTCGACTGCGGGGTGACATGATAGAGGTTTACAAGATAATGCATGGGATGGAGAAAGTAGAGAAAGAAGTACTTTTCTCCCTTTCTCACAATACAAGAAGTCATGGGCATTCGATGAAATTGCTGAGCAGACAGGTTAAAACGGATAAAAGGAAGTACTTCTTCACCCAAAGGGTGATTAACATGTGGCATTCACTGCCACAGGAGGTGGTGGCGGCCACAAGCATAGCCAGCTTCAAGAGGGGGTTAGATAAAAATATGGAGCAGAGGTCCATCAGTGGCTATTAGCCACAGTGTGTATATGTGTGTGTGTGTGTGTATGTGTGTGTATATATATATATATATATATATATATATATATATATATATATATATATATAATTTTTTTTGGCCACTGTGACACAGAGTGTTGGACTAGATGGGCCATTGGCCTGATCTAACATGGCTTCTCTTATATTCTTATGTTCTTAAGGCTGTAGCCTGATCTAGTTTGATCTCAGAAGCTAAGGAGGGTTGGTGCTACCTGGATGGGTAGCAGCAGTGGCATAGCACCTCTTTTTCCTCACTTGCCTTGAAAGTCTCTTGCTGGGATTCAGGGATCATTTTGTCGAAAAATAGGTGGTGGAGCTCATCCATGGATTGTTATGCAGCTGCACCTACTATTCAGTGGACAAAGTGGGGAGGAGGAGGAGTGGAACCGTCAGAAAGGTTCAGGAGCTGTGCTCCTGTGAGCTTCTGCTGAATTCAAGGCCTGCTGGAATCATTGTACACAGCTGCATTTAAGAGCACTTATGTACATACATACACTGAGGTGAGCCTGTTGACCTTAAGAATAAACTGAAGTGAAAGAGAGAAAGCAGTTGTTTAGGGACAACGCAGACTAACTGAAACCTGACAAGAGGTCCCCAGGCATTGTGATAACTTTAGAACAGCTTCTTTAACTGATTAGCTTGTTTAGTTTATATATATTTATTTATTTGAATTTTTGATTGCCTTTCCCAAAATAGGGCTCAGGGTGGTTCACAGCAAGTTAAAGTTACAATATACAATAGATTTAAATAAATAACCTCAGGCAGTAAAACAATAAAAACATTACAGTTCCCGAAAAATAAGATGACATCAAATTGCGGTGATACCACTATCTCAGGGGTAAAAGCAGAAGTAGGAGTGGGAGAGTGAAGATGGAACTATTGCTGCCCTGAGTCAGATGCCTAGCAGAACATCTCGGTCTTACAGGCCCTGTGGAATGATAATAAGTCCCGCAGGGCTCAGATGGAGAGTTTGGCAGAGAGTTCCAATAATGCCATTTGTGATACCATCAATGGCCAAGCTACTTAAAGTTGTGATGACATAATTGTTCCAGGAGGACTTTGACCCACTGTGAATCCAGACTAACCTTGCAGAAGAAATTGGTCACTCTGGTTTAAAATGTTGTTCTTCCCATAGCTGCTGCTGTTGCTGGGGTTAGTGTCTTAAGCTGGCACATTTCCACCGCTGGTAAGAAGCTTCTCCCTGAGAGCTGTCCATATAAGAGGATTCAGTATATATTTTCACACCTGATTATGTATTGGAGGAGTAAAATCTTCAGGGTTGTGTATTTTTGGTGAAGCTACTTCCTATCCAAAGAAATCAAATTTTTACTCAATTCCCTTATTTTTTGTTGGAACACTTTCTGGAGCGTCATCTAAGTTTTGCTGAATTGCAGTGTTAATCTTTTCATCTAATGTTGTTTATTACCTCCTCTCTTACTAAAAAGTTTTTATTGAATTTGCGATGGTAATAACTCAGTGCTGCACTTAGAAAAGACATTTTTATGGGCACTACAAGAATTAAGATTTTTGGGTATAAAATGTTCTTTACTTCAGCTTTCTTGATTGTGTACATTTTCCATCAGCAGCAAAGCACACCACAAGGGTTCAACAAAACAACAAATTTTACATAGCATTGTTGTACTTTTTATAACAATCTTGTACATCATTTTTCTGCATTGTGATAATGTAAGCTATTTGCCACATGCCAGTAGCTTTAACATCGTTGGGCAACAGTGGTGTTTGACCTTTTGTCCCTGCCCTGGTCCTTGTTATTATGCAGAATATTACTAATAATAATACTCAGGAAGAACTTCAGGCACCTTTTTAAACACTGCAGCCTTGAGAGGAGTCCTCAGCTCACTAAATTTCTCTCTGCGACTGTAATACATTGTTAACAAAATCCCAGCAGAATTTGAAATTACAAATGGGACCAATCTACTCACCTTACACAGATTGACTCTGAGTTAATAGCTTGTCTCTCTCACTAGGAATTGTCCATTGTCTCTCCATCTGTCCTTCTTTTGTCTCTGTTTTGATTAGAATTGGCTGCAGTGGGAATCAGTTGATGTGTTTGAAAATTGAAGTTTAACTAGAACTTGGTTATTCTCTAAAGGCCTTTAAAATATTTTTTCCACAGCAAAAATATTAAACAACATTAATTATTCTAGGCTTTGCCAAACATTCTCCATTTGGGGGCAGGGTTTGGAGATCCTCCCCCCTCTTCAGAGTTCTCAGCAAGTGTGGGGGGGATTGAATGTCTGCTGGGCATTCCATTATACCCTATGGAAACTTGTCCCCATAGGGTATGATGGAGAATCAATCCAGGGGGTTCTGGGAGAGGGAGTGTTTTTGAGATAGAGGCACCAAATTTTCAGCATAGCATCTGCTGCCTCTCAAAAATAAAAAAAACTCCCCAAGTTTTGAAAAGATTGGCCAAGGAGCCCAATTCTGTGAGTCCCAAAAGAAGGCACCCCTATCCTACATTATTTCCAGTGAAGGGAAGACATTTAAAAGGAGTCCCTTTAAATGTGATGGCTAGAACTCCCTTCCGAGTTCAGTCGTGCTTGTCATATCCTTGCTCCTGGTTCCACCCCCCAAAGTATCCTGAGCCCACCTCCAAAGTTCCCAGATATTTCCTGAATTGGGCCTGGCAACCCTAGGTCTTTAATACCCGATTCTGAAGTGGATATGAGCAAAATGTTCGTAGAATTGTACCAGCTTGCATAAAATGCTTCTTTTCCATAATGCTTAAAAAGGCAAGGGGTACATAACAACTTTATGGCAAGTTCAAAAAGACATGGAAAGCTGCACAATCTCCAAGCAAAAGCTTTCTGCCTGTATAAAGGCCTGTCTCCAAAATATAATTTAAAGAGAGTGAAACCAAAAGTTCACACTAAAGGCTGCTTAAATTAAGACAGTGTTGACTTCAAAACAAATAGAAAGAGAAAAAGCAATTGTTTAATACCATTATTGCCATTAAAGAATGACAGTAGCAACTTTAATACATTTTAGTTCAAGACGATGTCACCCTCTGTACATGGAATATAGGGATTAAGATGTCCCCATATTGACTGATTCCAGACTAGATGCATTGCTGGGACTGGGAACTGGTTAAGATACAACTTGTGGTAGGAACAGGTCCAAGAGTTTACCTAATCAATTGCAAAATCACAGGAATGGCCTTATGATCTGATTCAAACAGGCATGTTAGGAAGTCACATAAGGTGATTCCCCACTAGGACCTTAATCCTGATTCAATCCTGTCCTTGAAATGACATTCTATACCAAACTCAGGTTTATCTTGGGTTATTTTTCATTTCTATACAAAAGTGAGGTCACCCTGTGTTCCCTCCCCATTATCCTGGGTTATCTCGATGCTGTTTCTACCAGTGTTTTCTCACTCCTTCACAGGCTATCCCGGGTTTTATTAGCGTAGAAGCATAACTTGGACCAATTCCCTACTAGGCTTGTTCCGGTGTCAGAGCTCTCCCCCCCTCCCAATGTTTCCATCCAATTTTGCACAAGCTGCCATGGGGCTGCGACTTGCCCCACCTCTTTCCCATGGCAAGCAAGATCCTCTGAAAACCAGTTTCTGCTTGCTGTGAGAAAGAGGCGGGGCAAGTCACAGCCCTGCAGCAGCTTGTGCCAAATAAGACAGAAACATTGGGGGGGGGGAGAGCTCTGATGCTGGAACAAGCATAGTTGGTAATCGGTCTCGGGTTTTAATCTTTTAGGCTCTGTTATCTCTTCTCCTGAACTTTCACTGGTTGGCCATTTGTCAGTACATGTAAGGTTTTGTTTCTGTAGGAGGGTTCTTTTAAACATTCCCCCTTCTTTTCTTTGTCATCCATTTTGGTTTGTGTGTTGTACAGCTGCTACCAACAACCCATTTTCTTTTGTGTCTGGGTTGTGGCTCCATCAAAAGTGGGCTGGGGGGGAGGCTGGCTTCTCCCCCCTACATTGGATGGATTTGAGGGACAAATGTGGTGCAGGTGCCCCCCCTTCTTAACTGTTGCGGGGGGAGCTGAGTGGGCAGCATATGTCAAACTGCTAGGATATTATTTTTCTCCCATCAGGAAGAGGATGCCTTCTGCCATGAAGCTCTTTTGCCTCCCTTTCTCCTGTGTTGATCCCCAGGTTTTTGAGGTGCTGGGTCCCAAGTCTGACTGCCTCTTTGTACTGAGAGATCCCAAGTCTGGCTGTACCCTTTGTACTGAGAAAGTTCTCTCCTCGCTCAACCTCTGGATCCCCTAAAGGGAGACCTGTTTTTTCCCCCTTCCACCTTCCCCTCTGTTGATGACTAGGAGCTCAAATGTAGAATTAATAACCCAGGACAGGCAGGCAATTTCAACTGGGACAGATAGTGGTGTAGAAAAATAAATCAGGGATAAATAATCAGAGATGAATAGAAGGTAAATGGTCCTGAGTTCAACTCTGAAAAAGCCCAGGTTTAGGTCCTAGTGGGGAATAATCTATAATCAGCTTAATATATTGCCTCAGTATTCACACACAGGAGTCACATCTGAAATAGTGGTCTGCTTTTAAAACTTGTATTTAATGAGATTGTGTAGAGCACACTTTTATTGTAACACTGTTACAAAGAATGCTCTGCCATTGCTGTTGTAGGGACCCTTCTGCAGATCTGAGTCCTGGTATCTGAACTGTGAAGTTCACCTTTGAGGTTGGGGGTATTTGCTAACTCCTGCTTACTGCCACCACTTCTATTTTTTATTTTCAATACAAACAATTAAAAAAAAAACCATTACACAATGATGATTAGAACACGCTGAATACAAACATATTCCTGTCAGTAACCAGGAAAATGTTCAGTAGGCTATGATTTTCCACTTAGAAATCAGCCAGATCCCTCTGTTGTTAAAGTATGTATGAGTAGGATAGGATCGCATTGAAAGTATAATCCTGTACACTGTCTGTGGTATAAACATTATTCAACACAGTGAGACTTAATACTAAACAGGACTGGGATGCAATAACATATTTAATAGTAATTTTGCAACTCTGGTGTTATGATTGTGCAAGGGGACATAGGCAGTCTGAACAGGAGAAATGGGTCAACAGTGTTGAAGTTAGAGTGCTGGTGCTTTTACTGTGCAGTTGCTGCACAGCTAAGCATAGGATTTGGACCAGGTTACACTTATGAATATATAAACTGAATATATGATCTGGGCCATCAAATTGGACATCTGGGTCATAAAGTGTTCTGTTCATCTCATGTTGGCTTGTTAGTCTTTGAATAGCATTGCTATTGCATGGCTTCCCGTTTTTGTTCCAGTTAATGGAGGGCATTTATTAACTAGTAAGTTCTGTGCCTGAAACCATGCAATTTGTCATCTTGAGGGAAGTCCAAAATAACCTGGCACAATAGCAAAACAACCCCTCCCCCCCCAAAAAAAAAATCTGATACCCTATCTGAGCAGATGCTTTCCTTTTCTTCTTGCCCCCAATAGGAGGGGTTGCATTTCTGAATGTGGACACTGATCACCTCAAACATTAGCCAAACAGTATTTGAATATTTAGCAACTAACAATTTGGTGATCAAAAATGTTTTGTAAGTTTCAGCATACTCCCCTCCACCCTGGCAAATCCTCTCTAACCTATAAACTCTCCCTCTGGTGTTATCTCTTCGTTAATTCTGAAAGTGTGATTCTTGATTACTTGGGTCTAGGAACACTGTTCTCGTGAATCCTCTTCGCTTTGAATTCCAGTTTAGGATCTTATAATGATTCTAACATGAAGGAAGATTACTACTGAAAATAAGCAAAGAAGGGATGTCTAATGAAGCATTCACATAAAGTATGTTTTTTTATGAGTAAAAAAGGCAAACTGCCTTGAGCTCTGATTTTAAAGAGCAGTGGTGGTGTTTCAGTTCCAAGTGTTTTTACAAACTGTAAACAATATCTCAAACATTCTTGTTAATCTCATTGTACAAGAAGTAACTTTGACTATTGCACTAGGCATGTGCCAGATGGAATATGTAACTGGATTGATTGAAGTGAATTCAAAGTGGGATTTTGTTTGCATGCTTTTTGCTAAATCCAAAACCAAATCCATGTTATACCTTTAATAAGACCAATCAAAACAACACAATACATTGTGTAAGCTTTTGAGATCTTCAGAATTCTTTAAGATGTTAAGTTGGGGAGGGGGGCAGACAACATCTTCCAGGACATGGTGTTAAGCCTTCTCTGTATTATAGGCAGGATGCTAACCTAACTTATTAACCTATTGGGTTTCTACCTGGCATAAGACAATCCTAGTGTGCTGGGAAGAAGAAGCAAAGCATAAAAGTCATGCAGTTGCAAATATAACACCCAATAGTTGACTTTTTTGCTGGATCCATTATGAAGAAGGAAGAAAAAGTAACCAAAGGCTTACTCAGACATTTGTATTAGCTATACTTCCTTACTGTAACAATGCCCTTAAAACACTCTTATTTTTACAACTGTGGTCATATAGCTCATATAATTGTCATTTAGATATGCTGCGTTGTCTTTTTTAAAAAAGAAAGAAAAGGCAATATCTGAAGTGAAGTGTTGCTGGTTCTGATTGCATATTATACAAGGTTAATATTATACAATGCTCTGAATAAAATGGAGAATAATATCCCAATTCAGTCTAATGAATCTGCAGGATATGAACTGTTATTGGTAGAGTATAACACAAGAATAATTCCATGCCAAAGTATGTCCAAGAATGAAAGCTAAAATCATGTTGTGAACTTAGTTCTGTGCATTATCTGAAATGCAAAAGTCTATCATAATTTTATTATTTGTCATTTTAATTCTGTGTTTATGTTGGTTCACAATTTGAACACTGGCCAGCTTTAGGATTCTCAGAGTAAAAACATTTAAATGTGTAGCATGTGGATCTAATCCCAGTTCCACAGTGAAACCAATAGAATAATGGTGGAATTTCTTTAAGCTTGGAAGGTGGTGAGAGCAGCTGCATGAAAAGGGTGGCTTCAAAAGGAGACTTACAAATGCCATTCAAGGAGTTCTGGAGGTCTTGCAAAATAGCTTGTGTTATAAGTTGTCTATTATCCCTAAATGCTCCAGCTTCCCATGTCCAGCCCTCCAGCATTTTACTAAGTCTGAGGTCCCTGGTGAATTCTTGAACCCCTTAAGTCTTACAGGCGAATGCAGTCCCCACCAGTTGGCCCCGGATAGACTTGATTGTTAACCCCTTACCTTTCAAGTGAACACAGTACCTCATCAGATGCTGCACTGGGGCTGACCGGGGATTGCATAACTCTACCTATATTCTAAATGCCTTGAATTGCCGCATAGCTCACCTATATGCTCTCTGAGTGCTAGGAGCAATAGACAAAATAATGGCCTTGTTGGCTTCAGCTCTCCAAGTTCTCACAGCTCTTTTAGCCTGTTCATCTGCTTGCTGTCAGACAGAGGTGGCAGTTGCAAGAATGTAGACATCTGTGCATGAGACAGAGCATCAGCCAATTCATTATGCACACTTGGAACATGCTAGGCACAGAGCAGGATGTTAAGAACATAAGAGAAGCCATGTTGGATCAGGCCAATGGCCCATCCAGTCCAACACTCTGTGTCACACAGTGTCCAATATATATATATATATATACACACAAAGACACACAGAGACACACACTGTGGCTAATAGTCACTGATGGACCTCTGCTCCATATTTTTATCTAACCCCCTCTTGAAGCTGTCTATGCTTGTAGCCGCCACCACCTCCTGTGGCAGTGAATTCTACGTTAATCACCCTTTGGATGAAAAAGTACCTCCTTTTATCCATTCTAACCCGACTGCTCAGCAATTTCATCGAATGCCCATGAGTTCTTGTATTGTGAGAAAGGGAGAAAAGTACTTCTTTCTCTACTTTCTCCATCCCATGCATCATCTTGTAAACCTCTATCATGTCACCCCGCAGTCGACGTTTTTCCAAGCTAAAGAGTCCCAAGCGTTTTAACCTTTCTTCATAGGGAAAGTGTTCCAAACCTTTAATCATTCTAGTTGCCCTTTTCTGCAGTTTTTCCAATGCTATAATATCCTTTTTGAGGTGCGGTGACCAGAATTGCACACAGTATTCCAAATGAGACCGCACCATCGATTTATACGGGGGAATTATGATACTGGCTGATTTGTTTTCAATTCCCTTCCTAATAATTCCCAGCATGGCATTGGCCTTTTTATTGCAATCGCACACTGTCTTGACATTTTCAGTGAGTTATCTACCACGACCCCAAGATCTCTCTCTTGGTCAGTCTCTGCAGTTCACACCCCATCAACTTGTATTTGTAGCTGGGATTCTTGGCCCTAATCTGCATTACTTTGCACTTGGCCACATTGAACCTCATCTGCCATGTTGACACCCACTCACTCAGCCTCAACAGATCCCTTTGCAGTGCCTCACAATCCTCTCTGGTTCTCACCACCCTGAACAATTTAGTATCATCTGCAAACTTGGCCACTTCACTGCTTACTCCCAACTCCAAATCATTTATGAACAAGTTAAAGAGCATGGGGCCCAGTACCGAGCCCTGCGGCACTCCACTGCTTACCGTCCTCCACTGCGAAGACTGCCCATTTATATTCACTCTCTGCCTCCTATTAATTAGCCAGTTTTTGATCCACAAGAGGACCTGTCCTTTTACTCCATGACTCTCGAGCTTACTAAGGAGCCTTTGCTGAGGAACTTTATCAAAAGCTTTCTGGAAGTCAAGGGAAACAATATCTATTGGGTCTCCGTTGTCCACATGTTTGTTCACCCCCTCAAAGTAATGTAACAGGTTAGTGAGGCAAGATCTTCCCTTACGGAACCCATGCTGAGTCTTCCTCAATAACTCGTGTTCATCAATGTGCCTATTCATTCTGTCCTTGATAATTGTTTCTACCAACTTTCCCGGTATTGAAGTCAGACTGACTGACCTGTAGTTTCCCGGATCTCCTTTGGAATCCTTTTTAAAGATGGGGATGACATTTGCTACCTTCCAGTCCTCAGGAACGGAGGCAGATTTCAATGAAAGATTACATATTTTTGTCAGAAGATCCACAAGTTCAGCTTTGAGTTCTTTCAGAACTCTTGGATGTATGCCATCCAGACCTGGTGACTTATTAGTTTTTAATTCGTCTATCAGTTGTAGGACTTCCTCTCTTGTCACCTCAATCTGACTCCGGTCTTTCAACACCCCTTCCAATATAAGTGGTTCTGGAGCAGGCAAACACTTCTCATCTTCCACAGTGAAGACGGAGGCAAGTTAAGTTGCTGTCAGTGCAAGGTGAAGGTACATACCAACACCATCACCCTCAGTGATTTAAATGACAACCCATTAATTATTCGAACAATAGCCATGTTGTCACACCGGAAGTGCACCATGAGGTTGGACATGTTACTGCCCCAGAGCCAAAGTGAAATCACTATAGGGAAGAATTCCAAAAATGTCAGGTCCCTGAATATGTTGTTGCTGAATCAAGCTTCAGGCCAGACTCTGCACACCAATGTCCCTAAAAATATACTCCAAATTCCAAAGACCTTGCCCTGTCCAACTTCACCTGGAGATCTGAGTGCAGTAACAAATCCTCCCTCTAGAAGGAAACCCCATTGAACTGTTCCAAAAACTGTGCCCAAACCTGGAGATCTTCTTTCATGCCGGCAGTCAAGCGCATGTGGTGGTGCAGTTCATGGAGACCCATGAAGGCATCACAAAGGCAGCTCAAAAAGGCATGCCTAGGCATGACCACCCAGCATTCAAAATTCAAATGTCATACCAACTGTTGTAATTCCAACAAACAACCCTTCTTCTTGACCCTGACTTGAGCTATTCTGGATCTCAGGACCACAAGATTATTACTTGGTAGCTGAGAAAGCTGGTGTACCATGTCCAACTCAATGCCTAAGAACTTAACACTATGGATGGGCCATCCATCTTTTCATGTGCCAAGGGGACCCTCAGTTTGGAGGCGAACTCCATGTTACAATTGCCAGGCCTGGCTGAACCACAAAACAATAGTAATCCAGATAATGAACTGTGTCCCTGATTCCTGTACATCTCAAAAGGGCCCATTCTAAGAATGAACTAAATCTCTCAAATGCTGAACAAGAAACAGAACAACCCATCAGCAGTGCTCTTTCGATATAAAACAAACCTTCAAATGCAAAACCCAGTAACTCAGAATTTGTTGGGTGAACTGGTAAAAGCTGAAAAGCAGACTTAATGCTACATTTAGCAAGCTCAGCTGCAGGCCCACGCCTATGGACAGCCTAGACAGCCTGATTGGAGTATGTGTACTGGACTGAACAGAGGTGAAGAAGAATTGCAGATTTATACCCCACCCTTCTCTCTGAATCGGAGACTCAGAGCGGCTTACAATCTCCTTTACCTTCTTCCCCCACAACAGACACCCTGTGAGGTGGGTGGGGCTGAGAGAGCGTTCACAGAAGCTGCCCTTTCAAGGACAACCTCTGCCAAAGCTATGGCTGACCTAAGGCCATTCCAGCAGCTGCAAGTGGAGGAGTGGGGAATCAAACCTGGTTCTCGCAGATAAGAGATCATGCACTTAACCTCTACACCAAACCGGCTTTCCAGGTGTTCCAGAATAGCATCGTTAACCGAAGCACCCTTCGGAAAAGACAAATTATGTATTAAGTGGAGCTCTCCCACCAATTTCTTTGGTACAATCCCAAGAGGAGACACCAAGTATAGGGGTTGGTAGGGCACCTAATCCTCCTGGCACTTCTTCTCAATCTTTTTTTGTACTATATATCCTCCATGCCAATGATTGACCTCAAGTTCACAGCCATAAAACCGGCCTGTTCACTCTGGTATGGAATTTTTAAACCAAACATAAAACCATTCAACAGGTACTCCCTATCAGCCTTGTTGGGATAAACAATTAGCCAAGCTTTAAGTGGAATCAGCTTTATTGGACTGGGGCCCTTTTGAAGAAGAGGCATGTGAAGGTTAACCTGCCTCCCTGACTTCCATCCCCCAGCCTTGGGTTTAGTTTTGGAGCATGTGGAGAAGGCATGTGATCTGCCGCAAAGTGGCCATTCATGCCAAAACCTACATGTCTTCTTCGTTCAACTCCCTTGAGAAGTATATTCCCAGCTCAGCATCCATTGCTGCCCAGTAGCAAGCAATGGCGACCTTGCCCCTTCAACCCCAATCCCTTTCTGGACAATGTGCCCACTATCAGACCTCTCATCATGGTCGGGGCCATTAGTTGCAGCCACAACTGCTGGTGGACTTGGTCCCATTGGTATGAGGGTTTCACTGCTGCACTCATTCTGAACTCCTCATCATACTGCAACTGTGTGTCGCAGGTGTAGTCAGTATACACCTGGTGTATGATGTCAAGGTAGTGGACATTCCTTGGCAATAACCCCAGCATATATCAGGAATCTGGGGAGCCAATTGGCTGAAGTGCAAGCAACCCTCCTGTGCTGGAGGTGCTCTTTACCCCTCTCCTCCAATTCCTCCTTATCCTTCTTCTCGATCTCTCAGTAGAGCAAAGTCTACAAAGTTGCCCTTCAGAATTTTCTCCTTGCTCACTGTTGTGAGATGATGGTGCTAACTGGTTTAGACCCATATGACAGGCCCGCTGTCACAGCAAAAGGCCAATTCCTCCACCTGGTCTCCTGCCATGGAACCAGGATGGTGATGGGTTCCAAAAAGTTGGCCACCCTGGTACCTCAAGAGGGGAACCTGTTGTCATGGCTGCTGGCAAACCCAGCACAGTAGTCGGGGGGAGCTGCCAAACCCTACTGACCCCTCGACCAATCCAGAGATGCCTCCACAGCTTACCTTTTTTGGTAGCTATGGGAACTGCCACTATGATGGGCTCCTCACTCAGCCCAGCACCCCAAGTCTCCATGGTTGCAGAACCTTTGACTTGCTCAGGCACAGCTCCTGCTGCACCCCCTCCGCTAGAAGGGCAGCTAGCATTTCCCTCGAGCACAGAAAGATGGGCTGTCACCTCCATGTTAAAGTGAGATGTCACCACACACCTGTTCAACCACATGTTGACCCGGCCCCACACTAAGGCCTTCCCCCCAGCCACATGGCCTCAAAGACTGCAATGCAAATATACAGGAAGATTTGCAGATGGATGTTATCTCTGCAGTACAATAAAGTGCAATGCAATGCACTTTAGGATATCTTGCTGCTCCAAACCTCCTCTCGTCCTCTAAGGAAGAAACTTGGTCAGAAGGGCATTTAGGCAGAGGCCTGGAGGGCTGCTTCCCCTTGCCTGGGGCCTTTCCTTTACCCTTCCTAGCCATGCTGCACCACTCAAAATGCTGGCTGTCAGCCATTCCTGCCAAAGTGGGCCCTCCATGCTTCTACTCAAACCTTGCTGTAAGGCATGCGGGAAGTCTTCCACCCAACTCTCCAACTCTTCAAAAGAAGAAGACTACTAGTTGAAAAACTGTGCAAGAACACCCAAAGCAGTCAACCTGTCCTTCTCTTCCGAAAACATGAAGGAGAATGAACCAACAACAGGGTGGGGTGCAATAAGCCCTTGACCACACCCCTACCACACAGCTGCCCCTAGGATATTACCCTGATCTTCTCAATCTTTCTGTGGAGGCAAAGTAGGCCCTCCTGTCTTACTGCACTGCCAGATGTCAGGTAGAGCCATATTCTGTTCTAGCTAGCTGCTTTCTTTTTTACTCTCTTTGACCATACTGGTTCCAATGCATAATATTAGTCACATTAGTGATTTACCTGCATTTATAAATCTCATCACTTGGGAAGCTCTAGATTGCTCTGTTGCAGGGGAGCACTGTAAGTTCCTTTGTGCAGACAGCCAAATATACAGGAAGATTTGCAGATGGATGTTATCTCTGCAGTACATTTCAAATGTTTAAATCACTACATGTGCATTATCCTAGTAACTGTTACAACAGTCCTTAAAGCAAGTGACTATCATGATGACTCCCAGACTGCACATGGATAAAATATAGATTGATTTATTTAGGTAGGGCAGAAGCATGACATGCAAGTTTCTGCAAATAAAGGCTAAAACCAGAGAAATTTCTTTTCATCTTAGAATGGGGATCAGCTAGATTTTCTTCTCTTTCACCTGGCTTTCTTTAGGTGTCTGAAAAGTCTTATTGCAGGCAGTGATTTGTATTATGTCCTGTAGGGAGTGCCTTGTTGTCTCAGGAGGCTGAATTGACATTGGAAGGCAACCTTAGGATAGCAGCAGAGGAGACAGCTTGTCCTTTGTCAAGTTTATCTGTCGTCTCCGGGGACACTTTGGCTGGGTGTGCTTGGAATTCAGTCAAGACTATACTTATGCCATGGAGCTCAAATGACCCTGGTTCTTAATCTTCTGCTCAAATCTGAGGCCACAACAGTGATTTTTAGCACTTCTTCTTTTTTAGATGATGTTTGTCCCACAGCAGCAAAACCTCAAAACAGAAAGCAGAAATTACTTTGGAACACTATGCATCCCTAAAAGCTACAAGTGTGAGTTTTTAAGTTACTCAGATCTTATCAGGATTTAGGTGAACAAAGCTAACAGTGTATATCAGCTGCTTACACAGCTGGACATAGTGTCATCTTATTTTTGTATACTTTTGTATCAGATGTTTTATTAAAAAAATTCTCACCGGCATGGAAAGTCTGTGTAATCATGTCTGTCATACCAGTATAACATTTTTTAATAATGGGAATTCTCTCACATGTTATTTCTGTGATAAACTTCTTAATGTGGAAATAATTTATTTACAGAAATGGTATTATAGCTGTGGCAGTCATTTGACTATACATGTATGTATTTTTGCTTTAAAATTATGTTAATGAGGCAGTTGCATGAATGCTTGCATAAATAAAATAATATTTCTTCTTGAAGCTTGCTGATGCTTTTTTTTTTTTTTTTTGAGAAGACATGAATGACTGTATTCTTGGACCATGAAAAGTCAGGGGGAAAGGAAAGGGCAATTCTTGTCCCTCTGAAATAGTATTAGCTATGTAAACATGACTTGAATGAAAGTGACTGGGAGGTGCCAGTGTTAGTTTGTATCTCTGCAACTGGATCCAGGTTCCAGATGCAGAGTGGGGCAGCATTCTGAAGAGAAAAGAAAAGAGGACAGGAGTTGCAAAGGGATGAGCATTTCTTTGAATTCAAAAGCTCCATCTAACTCAGTGCATATGAGTATAGAATATCCTCTTTTCTGCCCATATCTGCAGGTAACCACGGTAGCACTGTTTATATCTTGCATAAGCTCATCTGTGATGATGGAAGTGTTAACCATTAGATAGGGATCCACAGACTGTAGGTATACTAGGCTATGTCCCCCTGAGATGGATGAAACCAAAACAGACGCTCACTCACTACTCTGTTGACTTGTATAGAACTAGAGGAAACAGC
Organism: Heteronotia binoei; assembly: GCF_032191835.1. Lineage (NCBI taxonomy): Eukaryota > Metazoa > Chordata > Lepidosauria > Squamata > Gekkonidae > Heteronotia > Heteronotia binoei. The sequence goes on along the minus strand of NC_083243.1, from coordinate 113,071,223 downwards.
TGCATTTAGAAATAAGGGGGGGGGGGGGGACGCATTCCTTACTGTCCCTTGTAGTGCCCGTGGAGTTACTGAACTACTTTTTCTAGATTAAGGCTGCTGCTTTTTTTTTCTTTTTTTGTGCTGTAATGATTGTCTGTTTGTACACAGTGAAAATGATCCAAAACTGCCCTATGAGTTTTCATGGTTTCAGAGAAGAAACATTCTCATACATTTGGTCCCAGTACTCTTACCTCCCTTTCTCTTTAATTCTCCTTCAGAATTTATCTTTTTAGAAGTGTGGTTCTCAAGAATTATATATGTCTGTAGAGATACCTTGGGCCTAGTTATCAAAGCAATGGGAGTTTTGTTCTTTTAAGCGCTGCAAAAACTTTCTTTATTCATGTACTCGACATCTTGTCATGAGCCCTGATGAGGAGGAGCTGGAAGGGTTAACAGACCTGGAAGAGATGCCAGCCAGTTCCTCAGCTGAACAAACAGCCGCTGGCCCATCAATCACTCTCCAGACACCAGTGTCAGCTGTTGACGATCATTCTCCTCCAAACTCTCCTCCTCCCATCTCAAGAGTTCGAAGCAGGCTCCGGAAAGAACTTTCAGAGCGAAGACATGAGGCACGCCGATGCTTCAGATCTCTCAGCCCTGAGTTCTAGCAGAGTCACTGCCACCCAGGGAGCAGGCTGATTGAGACTCCCATATAGCTCCCACCCAGGATCTGGTAACCTTGTGGAAGCAACAAGTCTATTATCTGGCTTGCATCCATGCTCCTTCCTGATCCTGACCTGCTTGATTTCCTTGGCACCCTGACCTTTTGGCTTTTGGACATTGACTTCTGATTCTGGTTTGTGATTCTGCATTGGTGACTTGGCTCCTGCTTGACTTCCTGGACTTTGACCTTGGACTGGCTTTGGACTCCTGCCTGCCTGCACTCTGAGAACGTGACACATCTCCTCATTTCTCTTTCCTCACCCTTCTTCTCTTTCCTTCCCTTGCAATTCATATATAACATTTAACTTATAGGAAGAAACCATAAATGTTCCCATTGTGGCAATGCCCCCCCACAAAGTACCACTGTTCATCCAGTGGCAGGTGCAGGCCAGTTGTTGCCATGGCAACAAGAATGAGAAAATCAGCTTAATTTTGCAGCTGATCATTAAGGGGGGAGGATGAGATAATTGCAGCTGAAAGGGGGATGTCAGTAATTATAGGAGAGCAGCACAGATGAAAAGGTGGGGTATTGATGTGGTGCCATACCCCGCTGTAGCTATTTAACTGTCTGCAGCTTGCAAAGTTGTGTGAAATGAGACACAGTGCTGTTTCAAGCTGGGGAGACAAGCTCCTGAAGGGGGTTTACCTCTGGAAGGACAAAATTCAGGGATGTACTTTAAAAAGGTAGAGACTGCAGTACTGTAGATAAAAGGACTCATTTACCCGACAGTTTTGAAAAGACATTTATTCAATAGCATGTAATGCAGATGAGGTAACCCTTTATGCACTCCTTCCACAATGAGGATGATGGAAGGGTAGATTGCTCTTTTGTTGTATGTTATGTGTGCATAGCAGTGATTCTTCCATGCCACTTTGGCAATTATCTGTAAAGGCCAGAGGAGTAGTATTTTGCTGGGAGTAAACAGTATGATCTTTTGTATTACCTGTTGGAGATCTGACATTCACTTTCTTCCTGATAGCTGCTTGATCACAAAATATCATTTCTTGCAATGTCATGGAAATAAGCTTTGCACAGCTGGGTTAATTTAACTTGATCTGCTGGAAGCATAAAGGGAGGCAGGACAAAGGAGCAAAGTGTATCTGTAACATTTTCTGTAATACTAAGCTTTGCTGGATGCTGTAGGATGATTTCATATCTTAATATTTTTCATGAGATAAACCCCAGTGGTTACCGCAAACCTCCACTTTAGGAGAGTCAATGCTGGGGCATTCAAGTGCCTTATTGAATGTGGTGGTAGAGGACAGACCTGGGTCCAAATTCCTGCTCAAGTTCATGGAACTCAGAGCTGGTATCCTTAGAGAAGGGAGATGGCTCAGTAAAAGGAAAGGTGGATGGTTAAACAAGGAATCATTTTGTGAGGTGCTCAGGCCCAGGTAGCAGCCACTGCTAAGTCCGCATTTTTTCATCTTAGGCGGGCGAGGCAGTTGGCTCCCTTCCTGGAGCAGGACGATCTAGCAACAGTGATCCATGCAACGGTCACCTCAAGGTTGGATTACTGTAATGCCCTCTACATGGGGCTGCCCCTGTGCCGAACCCGGAAGTTGCAACTAGTGCAGAACGCCGCCGCTTGGCTGTTATTAGGGCTCCCTAGACGGGAGCACATTCAGCCGGGCCTCCGGGGACTGCACTGGCTGCCAATAATATACCGAGTCCGGTACAAGGTGCTGGTTATCACCTTTAAAGCCCTATATGGTCTAGGACCTGCCGACCTTAGGGACCGTCTCTTCCCATATGTTCCCCAGAGAGTACTGCGATCTGGCTCCCAAAATCTGCTCGTAATCCCCGGGCCAAAGGAGGCCCGGATGAAGTCAACCAGGGACAGGGCCTTCTCAATAACAGCCCCTTGCTGGTGGAACCAGTTACCGGAAGAGGTCAGGGCCCTGCGGGATATTGGACAGTTCCACAAAGCCTGTAAGACAGTCCTCTTCCGGTTGGCCTATAACTGACCGGCACCAAACTACCAAAATACTGAAGGAAGTTTATAGATAGCACACTGTTGGATTGATGTACTGATTTTAATGTTTTTTAATAATAATAATATAATAATAATAAATTTTATTTGTACCCCGCCCTCCCCCGCCGAAGCAGGCTCAGGGCGGCTAACAATACGGTGACCAATGGTACACCAACAATAAAACAGTTACACTAGAAACATTAAATTAACATTAAACTAACCTTAAAAGCCTGAATTAAAACAATTAACTAAAACATTTTATGACGCTATCCTTGACACTCTTCTAGTTGATGCTGATGGCGGATTTTCAGTTATTCATAAGCTAATTTAAAAAGGGTGGTCTTGCAGGCCCTGCGGAACTGATCAAGGTTCCGCAGGGCCCGCACCTCCTCTGGGAGTTGGTTCCAGAGATGTGGGGCTGCGGCCGAAAAGGCCCGAGAGCGAGTATTCTGTAGTTTAATTTGTCTTGGCCCAGGGGTAGTCAGTCTGTTCTTTCCTACTGACCTCAGTGCTCTCTGGGGTTCATACGGGGAGAGACGGTCCCTCAGGTAGGCTGGTCCTCGGCCATATAGGGCTTTAAAGGTGATAACCAGCACTTTGTACTGGACCCGGTATACAATCGGTAACCAGTGCAGTTCGCGTAGCCCCGGCCGCACATGTTCCCATCTTGGGAGACCAAGTAACAGCCTGGCCGCCGCGTTCTGCACTAGCTGTAACTTCCGGGTCCGGCAATTTACATAATGTTTTAATTATGTAAATTGTTATTGTATTTATAATTTCGAATTTCATTGTTAGAACTTTTGTGTTGTGAGCCGCCCTGAGCCCGCTTCGGTGGGGTAGGGCGGGATATAAATCAAATAAATAAATAAATAAATATGTTGATAAAAATTTAGAAGAGTCAGCAGCTTTATAGGGTCTGTTTTCATATCCCCTTACCAGCACCAGGCTGAAAGATGCAGTACCACCCTCTAGCCAACTTCAGAGATTACAGTGCTGTTCATCAGATACCAGGGTAACAATTTCCTCTACTTGCAAGCTGCCACAATAGTATAGATGGTATGACACTTGTTTTCTTCTCCAGAATCCCTGGTTCAAGACCCTGTCCACCCCCTCTCCATACACTGAATATTTTAGAACAGTTGTAATATCTCAGGCTAGTTATTCTGATAACAAGATTTTGAAGATTAATTGGGTAACATGCAGCTAGATCCAGGTGGGTAGTAGGGATGTGCAAAAATAAAAATAAAAATTCGGCATTACACGGATTTGGAAGTATACGGGGAAAAAAAATTCGGAATCCCCATATACTGCTGAATACCGCATTCGGAATAGCCGCATATATGGTAGATGCGCGGCTATTTCCGAATATACAGCCCTATTATACCCTATGGGCCATTGAAATCAATAGCAAATAGGGTATATTTGAAGTCGCCTGGAGGGGAGGGGGTTTGAGGGAGAGCCCCCAAATTTGCAAGGGACCTCCAGGGGACTCTCCCCTCCAACCCCCCCAAGTCCCAAAAAGATTGGGCTAGGGGATCCCATTCCAGGGGCACCCAAAGAGGGTGCCCCTATTCCATCATTATACCCTATGGGCCATTGAAATCAATGGCAACATAGGGCATAATTAGAGGCTACTGGGGGGCAGGGGGGTTGAGGGAGAGCCCCCAAAACTGCAGGGCAGCTTCAGGGGACTCCCCAGCATGCAATCCCCCTGGCCACAAAAGACGGCACCCATCTGTGGGCACCCCAAAAGGAACACTGCTCCCAATAGAGCCACTTCCTCACTGTAATTGTCGTGGGAAAAGTGGCTCTGGGGAGCAGGAGGTTTTGAGGAGAGCCCCCCAAACTGTTGTGCAGCTTCAGGGCACTGTCCCACACAAAACCCACAAGGCCAAAAAAAGAATTGGACCAGGGGGTCCAATTCCTGGGGCACCCAAAGCCAAACCTAACTTCACACCAGAGAATCTCTAATAGGACTCAAATGCACTACATCCCTCTATCTACTCTATGAACCCCGCAGGCCTGGAACCAATGTAAACCCAGTTGCCAACGTCACTGCCACACAAAACACAATCTGCTCAAGGTCTGCTCTGCAGACCTGGCTGCAGCAAACCCAGATGCCAGCTCTCCAGCCCTGCCCCAAACAACACGGGGAGAGCTGGCCAACCACAACAAGCCTGCTGGTTCTGGGTCTCTCACCCAGGTGCCAGCTTCCCTGCCACAGAACACACAATCTACAGATGCCAGCTCTCCAGCCCTGCCCCAAACAACACAGGGAGAGCTGGCCAACCACAACAAGCCTGCTGGTTCTGGGTCTCTCACCCAGGTGCCAGCTTCCCTGCCACAGAACACACAATCTACAGATGCCAGCTCTCCAGCCCTGCCCCAAACAACACGGGGAGAGCTGGCCAACCACAACAAGCCTGCTGGCTCTGGGTCTCTCACCCAGGTGCCAGCTTCCCTGCCACAGAACACACAATCTACAGATGCCAGCTCTCCAGCCCTGCCCCAAACAACACGGGGAGAGCTGGCCAACCACAACAAGCATGCTGGCTCTGGGTCTCTCACCCAGGTGCCAGCTTCCCTGCCACAGAACACACAATCTACAGATGCCAGCTCTCCAGCCCTGCCCCAAACAACACGGGGAGAGCTGGCCAACCACAACAAGCCTGCTGGCTCTGGGTCTCTCACCCAGGTGCCAGCTTCCCTGCCCCAAACAACACAACTCTAGTCTCAAACAAGAGAAGTGGTGGACCACCACACCTAGCTCCACATCATTCTGTAACACAAAGCAAGAAGCATTTTGGCTTACCTTGAGTGATGGATCGTTGGCTGGTCCCAGCTCTTTCGCGTTACCCAGGGTGCACCACGAGGAGGCGAGCCAGAATTGCACCCCAAATGAGGAAGATCACTGGGAGGGCCTCAGATTATGTGAGAGAAAGGCAACCATTCCTTCTCTCTCAGCTCAACAGTAACACACCAGCATCACTGTCCCATTAGAGGGACCTCAGCATTGGTATGGCTGCTGGCTGCCTGTCATCATCACTGGCACCTCCCTCTTTCTTCCTCCTGTCCCTGAAAAAAAAACTGGGTGGGTTATCCTGGCTGGGCCTGTGGGTGCTGTCGGTTACAGTTGGGGGCTGCAATGGCCCTTTCAGTATTATTAGGCATGTGTGGATGGAGGACTGGAGAAATTTGGATCGCTTTGCAGTTTTTAAACCAGCATTCACTTTTGGTTTGGGGAGGGATAAGGGGGGGGGGATGCACTGCCAACCAATTTGTGAGTGAGTTTTTGGGCTGTCTTTGGACTCTAGACAATTTTTATTGGAGGAGCGTTTTACAACCACCTTCCAAGCACGGGCCAAGAGAAGATGCAGGCACAAGTAGGTGCTCACTTCATTCACTCTCAAAGTCCATGTCCGGGGAGCCGAACATTGGCAAGTTGACCTTCAGGAAGACCAACTGCTCAACTGTCCAGGGTTGCAGGCGATTGCGATGTGGGCATACAATATCGCCCATATGTGAAAAGACACGCTCGCTCTGCACGCTCGTCGGTGGGCAGGAGAGGAACGCCTTGGCCACGGAGGAGAGGGCCGGCCAGACCCCCTCCTTCATGACCCAGTAGTCCAAAGGAGACGCTTCCTGCGGCTCGAGGGGCTCAAAAAGATAGTCCCTCACCATCGCAGCACCCGTCTCCGCTCTCGGTGCCCTACCGCTCCTAGAGGGGCCAACGACCCGCCCGATGAATGTCACCTCAGTACTCCTCGTGGCGTGAGTCTGGTGGGAAACACTGCGTAGCTGGGGAGGCTGGGGATGAACAACAGCAGCGGAAGTCGCAGATGAGCTGCTTCCACCCCCCTCCTCCTCAACTACCGGCACTGCCCCCCCCCTGACTCTGGTACGCTCGACCTTCTGGGACAGCTCGTCTCGCCAGCGATCAAGCTTGTTGGCCCACTCGGCGACTGTGCCCTTAAGGCGCGGGTCTAACATGGTCGCCATCATGTAGACCTTATCCTGGATGAAAGTCTGAAAGCGGGCCTCAAGCCCTTCCTGCAGCCTAACAACCAGGGCGCGCACCACTGGAAGAACGTCTGCACGGCCTTGAGCTGGCACTAGAAACGAGGCCAGGTCCTCACGGGCCATCTGGACCATGGGGACGACCAGTGCGATGCTTGCCGTGTCAGACGAGAGCATTTCTGTGTAGGTCTTGAAGGGCCCAATAACCTCCACAGTCTGAGAAATGACCACCCAATTTTCTTGGGTGAGACGGTTCACATCCCGAAAGACCCTCGTCTCAGAGACAAAGGCATCCAGGGCTGATCTCTGCTCCACCATACGCTCCAGCATGGCGCAGGTGGAGTTCCAGTGTGTGCTGACGTCACCGATCAGGCGGTGCCCTGGTACGCCTGTCAGTGTCTGTTTCTCACGCAGCCGATACGAGTCCGTATTGCTGCATGAGAAGTGACCCGTGATGTACTGACACTTCTGGAGCAGAAGTCGGTACTCATGGGTCGCGGCTAGATAAAGACAATCCTGGCTTTTCGTCTGTCCCAATGCGTCCTTAACCGCGAAGTGGAGAAGGTGGGCCACGCAAGGAAGGCGTTTTAGGCCCTGACGTTGGACAGCCGCCTTGATGTTTCAGCCACCATCAGTCACCACAAAGCCCTTGGCGACAGGGACGCTGCCTACCCAGCCCTCTAATTGCCGTGAGAGGATGGCTCCGAGAGTGTCCATCGTGTGCGGCGCGTCGACTGCTTCAGCATACAGCAAGGCCCAGCGATAGCCGGCCCGGCGGCCGTGACCCTGCCTGTCGCTACTGCCACCCCAACCACCTCTCTGGGTTGCCACCAATGCGCAGTCAGGGAGAACGCATGTTTGGAGGTCCAGATATCTGAGGTGAAATGAACAGTCCCCCCAGCAGCACGGGAAAAATGCTCCTTCACCACAGATCTGGTCGCCCTGAAAACAGCTGGCACAATGGTCCTGCTAAGGGTGGTTCTAGCAGGAATTTTGTACCAGGGCACCAGGTACTCCAGCAACCCTCGCACCCCAGGATTCTCGACCACTGAAAATGGAAGCCCATGGGCGACCGACCTGGCAAGGTTCCAGGGATCACCCTCCTGTCGTGCCTGATTCCCCCTCTTGGCACAGAGGTGCCCCTACCAAACATCTCAGGCAGAGATGCCTGGTGTCCCTGTTCTCCCACGGAACGCTCCTGGAGAGCAGAGTTAGTCGCGATGGGACGGACCTCCTGGCTGCGTGGTGTTGTTGTCCGCTTGGACAACACAGCACCAGCCTGCTTCTCCCCCTTAAGAAGCACTCCCGGGTGGTGCTTCCGCAGGTGATTCCGCATCCCCCCCCCCCAGAGTCAGGTGGGCAGGGTCCCGCCCACGACTGATCCGGGCCATGCACAGCTTGCACTGCGCATAACATGGATCCTCCATAAGTTGGAAATGCTTCCATACTTCAGAGGTGAATGGATGCCCAAACTGACTGGCAGGTTGGGTGTCCGGAGCCACCTCCTTTGAGGTGCTCGGGGGAGACACATTGTGTCTCGGGGTGGCAGGAGGGGCTGGCCGCCGGGGGGAAGTGGGCGGAGATGGAGGCATCTCGTGTGTCTCCATCTCTTCCCCCTCCACCCCATGCGGCCTCCCCTCCTGGCCATCCCCTGAAAGACTGCTGGTGCCCGAAGGAACCAAAGAAGGGGGCTGGTCCTCCTCAACCAGCTTCTCCTCCAGCTCCTGCACGACACTCTGCACCCTCCTTGGGGTGATCGTTTTGGACAGAAAACTGTCCCCAAAGCTCATCTCCAAGGAGGGCTGCTCTTGCTGCCCCTCCTCCGGCTGCTGAGGCCGAGCGACATCAGCTGGAGGAGAGACTGCCCGAGCAGCAGACCCCTGCGCAGTGCCAGCACCTAATGGCACCTTTGCTGGGGGCACCCCAGCAGCAGCCTCGATGAAGGGCCCAAGGCGGGCCTTTTTCTTCATCACACTCCGGCCAGAGGTCGGAGTGCTGGAAAGCGGCTGTGGAGTGGCCCCACGCACAGGTGGGGAGGAGACCTGGGTCCTCCCCCTCCCCTCCACCCCTGTAGTCTTCTCCTTGGCCTTGCCCCCAGGGCCCCTCTTCTGCTGCCTGTCACTCATGTCACCCTTGGCCAGTCTCACAGAACCTGACTTGAGAGTGGGGTTTTTTACAAACATAACTCACTGCACTGTACCCTGAACCAACAGGTGCCCTGACTTCTTTTTAAAAACCCTCCCAGCAAAGCTTGTTTATTTGGTTTTTTGGTCCCTAACCTGTCCTTCTTTGGGTTGGGGTAGTAGTCTGGTAAAGTTTAGGAGACTGCCTCTACCTGGCTGCAGTTTTTAAAAGGCTACCTTGAGATGAAGGCAATCGTTATATCCTCCTAGTTAAACTTCTCCTAACTAGTTCCTGGGACAAACCTGATTTCCTTGCAAACTAGAAATCAGGTGTCCCCCATAACAGGAGAGAAGCTGTGGTTTACCCTATGGAAATCTAAGGATGCACTGGCTTTCAGTGGCTGAAAGCCTGATGCACTGCTGCAACCCTAGTCTCTTTAAAAGGGAGCCTGATGTGGCCTAGTAGTCACACTGGCTTTTATGAGAGACCTAAAATCTTTTTAAAGCACCCCTATCTGGCCTACTTGAATTGTGAAAGGAGATAAAGCCCTAAACTGGATTAATTTTGTTTTAAATTTCAAAAAAACACAATCCCTAAAAACACCCTTATTAGTGGGGAGCCTATTTAGTGGCCCTAGCCAAACCGAGAGCACACTCAGATTCCAAAAATCACTCTATAACAACAAGAAAGTGACCCAGCCCACACACACCCTCGCCAACTTCCACACCAACCAGAGGTAATTTAAAAAACCAAAACAAAACCAGCAGAATCACAAAAGGCCAAGAACTCAAGTGTTTAAAATGTGGCCTTTCACCAATAAGAAAACTCAGGCCAAATCAGTCAACAACACCCCCACCCCCAGTCCCCCACCCCCAAACCAGGAAAAAAGGCCAAGCAACTCAAGTGTTTAAAAAGTGGCTTTTCACCAATAAGAAAACTCAGGCCAAATCAGTCAACAACAACACCCCCACCCCTAAAACCAGAACCAGGAAAAGGGGGACAAAAGTGGCCTTTTAAACAATGAAAATTAGGCCAAACAGCACCACCACCCCCAATAACCTGAAGAGAAAAGTAACACAGCAGCAACAAATCAAACACTGGAACAGTAAAAAACTCAACTTTTAACAATACAGGAACTTTCCCCACCCCCACCCCCCAAAAAACCCTTCACCCTAACCCCAAGAAATCCAAGCCACCCAAATCAGGAGAAGTAAAAGGACACTGCACTTTTAAAAGTCCTCTCACTAAATTAAGATATGGGCAAATTAGCAAACCCCCCCACCCCAGGCCCCCACCCCCAGCAGAACCTAACCCCAACCCCAAATAGGCTACCCACACAGTACTCACCCACCCAAATCTGGACAAGTAAAGGGACTCTAGTCCTTTTACCAACAAAAACTAAAACAAGAACCCCAAAACTGTCTTACCTTGTCTTCTCTACTCCAGGGAAGTCTGGTAAGGCTGAGTGAGAGAGCAGCAGGCAGCAGCTGAAGCCAAGGGCCAGCCAGCAGCAGCACAATCTCTCACACCAACCCACATACACCAACACAGCAATGGAGGAGTCCAGCCAGAAAGACTCCTTAAAAAGGTTCTCTGGCCCTACAGAGAGCAATTTCAAAAAATAGCACTGCTCTCTGATTGGCCAGACAAAAGATCAAAATAACAACAATGTAGCTGATGGCTGGGCCATCAGCTACACAACAGCCCTGCAAAGCATGCATTTGCAATGCATTTTGCAAATGCATGCTTTGGATTGGCTGCTGGGGCTCCTCTTCCCCCTCCCTGATCCCAGGGAGGCTATGGGAGGGGCGGGAAGAGGCCACTAAAGGCGGGAAAGTAGGCAAGCAGCTCCACTGAGGCTGCAGAAGCTACTTTCCCTCCTTTTCCATTGACAGCCGTATACTTCCGAATAGCTATTCGGCAGTATATGGCGAGCTGTATTCGGCTGCCGCATAATAGGCGGCAATGGGAATCGGCTACGGCCAATTCTGTATACAGCCGAATCAGTGTTGATTCGGCTGTATATACGGTTCGGCCAAACCAAATGCACACCCCTAGTGGGTAGCCAGGTTGATCTGAAGCAATAGAATAGAAAGTAACCCAAATAATTATTAGAAGGAAGACTGGGATTCAAATATGACTAAAAACATGAAAAATGCAGGTATTTGATCACTTCTGCAGATACAGTACAGCATGCAGGTGCTTTGAAATTTTGAAAACAGTTAGCGGATGCTTTTACAAAATGGGCTATGGGATGCTGGGAGATTCCATGCCAAGCGTCCTCCCACTGTGGAAGTAGCTGTTTTAAAATAGATGCTCCTGGGTTCTTTTGAAGTACCTCTTGCACCAGAGATGAGCAGAAAATCTAGAATTAGATAAGCTTTGGGGGAAAACGTGCATTGGGGAAGAAAAAAAGTAGGTTCCAGGCAGAGGTCATTTTGTAGAAAAAGAGGTGCTAAAGCTCATTAGCACAACTCTTTTGCATATGCCATACACCCCTGACATCACAGGAAGGTGTACTAAACAGCATCTACCTTAAAATGCTTTTTGAATTATAACTGTCATAATAAAACCTTACTCCCATCATACTTCTAAAATTACTTTCTCCTCTGTGGCCACAGTGGCATGATAAAGATGTCCATCTGTCTGCTTTATATGTTTTGGTTATTTTCCAATTTTTTGTGGGGGGAAATATTAGAAAGTTTGCCAAGTCTTAGAGTTCAGCAAATTTCTCACAGTGGGTTTGAACAATGGGGCTCAGAAGCAAGTGTTTTTTGGAGGGGGGGGGGGGTAAGAAAGAAAGAAAGCACAATAAACTTTAGAGGTTCCGGAGCTCCATTCCTGTGAGTTCCTGCCCCAAATGAGACCTGGTTATAGGAATCACAGAATCTGGATCCACAGTATCCATAAGCACCATGTTGGATATCATTGATATAGTATTTCAGTAAGAGGAAATAACTTGCCACTCTGACCAAAGGTCTTCTTTTACATAGAGGTTGAGAGGGAACCAGATTAAAGTCTGCCTTGAGTTTCAGTGAGAAAGGTGAATAAGGTAAATAAATACAATATTTATGTAGATAGAATCATCTGTGAAAAGTGGCTAACATAACATATGGCCTATTTCTTGAGGTGAGCTTTCTGGAATACTTTTTTTTCTCACGAGATATATGTGCTTAAGACCTGAGGCCACCAGATAGATTTTAATGCCTTTATGTTGGTGAACATTTTTTTCTCTGAAGGCAATGACCTACTTCTGCCCAGTTTTTGTTTGTTTGTTTGCCCAGTCCCTTGATCGAAACAAAAAGATCTGTGTGAGACTGGAGTGACCTCACAGGGACACTTTATTTTGAAGGGTAATGAACATTGCCCTGTCCCTCCACTGCATTCTACTTTAATTTTCCCTCCTAAATCCTTTCCTTTTCTAGAGTTTTTCTCTCTCACCTTACTGACAATTTGCTGCCGGAATTTGAAGAGAAGCAATTAATACCAGAGTTGAGTTGTTTGACTGACATAATAATTATAGTGGGAAATGTAGTTTTCTTTGCATATTTGAGATGAGATTATTTCAAGGAGATCTCATTAATGTGTCATTTGCCAACAAAAGGCTCAATAACCTGTCTTTTTAAAAGGTTAGCTCAGGGGTCAAAATACAGGAGGCTAAGTTGACATATCTGTCCTTTTGTTATAAAGAAATATGTCACCTTCATATACTCTCCTCTTCACTATTTTATGACTCAAATAACCATCCATTACCTATTGTATGCTATGAGAAACATATTTGTGTTCTATGGGGAATACAGAGTCACAAGCCTCTTGGTTGCTGCTTGGCCTGGCCCCAGTGAGTCTTCCCATCAAAGCGAAAACAGCCCTGGAAAGAGTCTGTTCCCTCACCTTGCCTTTTATTGAGAGAAGCCAAGGCTTGAAGGCTGCCAACCTGGGGCATTTTTCAAGTGTGTAGATTTGTAGAACAATATGTCTTGTTAGTTAATGGCTGCAGTCTCTGGATCCACTGATTTGGCCAAGCTGAGAATTAGATATGTTGATGTTTATTCTCATAGATTGGAAACTGGCCATTTTTAGATTTCCTAAATCAAAGTCATAGATGTCGCAGAGTGACAAAAGCTAGGGCTTATAATGCTTCTTGTATAAAATGCAAATAGTTTCTCAGATGACAGAACACCTCACCTTGCACATAACCTATTCAAAAGATGTCACTTTAAAATGGTATCAGTGATGTCATGCTTCAAATCAGACTTATAATTGGCAGTCCAGAATGCTGCAATTATATTGCAGAAATATGAAGAAAAACATCGTCCATAGATAACGAGTTGGATCTCAGTGGAAAAGCTCACAGAGGGATGTTGGTGGAGCAGATATTGTCTGTCTTCCTTTTCTACCAGCAGCATGATGCTTGTCCCAAAAAGCCATTCTGAAACTTAGAGGATCCTCAGGAACAAAGTGCACCACAGTACAGGGCACTGCATTGATGTCAGGAAGAAATCGCCTTCTTCCTCGGCCAACAAGGAGAAGGAGGTGATTTCTATATATATTCCAATTAGCTTTCAGTTGTTAGTTTGCCTGGATGAGAAAGAATTTCAATGGTTATGGTAATATTAAGTAGCCAACAAAACAAAGGGACCCATCTTAAATGCAGACAGAAGTCACATAAGTAATGGATTCCTTGGAATTTTGTGGAGTAAGACTAGTATTTTCCAGCAAGTAGAAGGGGTGGCAGTATGGTGTGTATAAGAGCGTCTTTGTTAAAATAATTCCAGAAAGTGTCCTTGGCAATTCTGATGGCGTGGAGGAGAGAGGCTGTCTTCAAGGCCCTTCACTGATGGGAACTGAAGGATAGGCATGTTGCTAAATAAGGAAAACAGGACTTTAGGAAGGAACTAAATTCTTGCAAGTACAAAAGGATGAAAATTGGTAACTAAGGTTATTTCTAGAGATAGGCATGAAACAAACTAATAACCGTGTTTCGTGCACGAATCAGGCCAATTCATGGTTCTTTCCAAACTGATTTGGTGATCATGCCATGCCCAAATTGAAAAACAAACTGCCTTTTTTCCTTGGTGGTTTGTTTGGTTCATTTTGCAGTTTGTTTTCCCAGATGGCCTGGCACTGATTCAATCAATTCCTAGCCAACACTGGGGATGGACTTCTGGGATCCCTAGAAACACCCATAGCAGTTGTCCATAGCTTGATTGGCAGTTCTGGGAGCCATTCACAGAGGTCCCATTCTGCTCTGTGGGAGCAGACACCTTGACTCCACTGCTTCCACTTTGCAACAGGAAAAGAGAACAGTTAGTTGTTGCGAGAGCTGAAGTGAAGCAGAGAAATAACGAGGTCTGCACAGACTTACTGGCATGAAGCGAGGTTTACTTTTGGCACCAAAAGGAGGACTCAGTCCAGCACGGGGCCCAAAATGACCGAGTTAAAATCTTTCTACACAGGGGTCGTTTTGTAGAAAAATAGGTGGTGGAGCTCATCCAGGGATTGTTATGCAGCTGCAATACTATTCAATGGACAAGAAGGTGAAACTCTCAGAATGGTTCAGGAGCTGTGCTCCTGTGAGCTCACACTGAATCTGAGGCCTGATTCTACATACAGACAGTTTTATTCACACAGAAACAAGCAGGCAGGCACACAAGCTTATCTGATTTCAAAGGGTCCCGCCTTCACTGTGTTCCTCCTGGTAAATTTCCATAACTAAGTTCCCTTACTTATCTATTACAGCAAGTCTCCTCTAGAAGACCGTTTCTCTTATCTTAGCAGACTCCGGCTCTGGGACTACCTGATACTGACAAGCTCTTTACTCTGTATGTGCATGAGTGAGAAGGAATAGCTGCAGGCATTCTAACTCAATTGCTGGGACCCTGGCCCCGACCAGTAGCATATCTGTCTAAACAACTGGACAATGTGGCCAAAGGTTGGCTCACTATGGTTGGTTCACTAATGCCCGCATGGTTTGCTACAAACTAGTTTGAGCAACCATACAATCACAAAATGAACCTCCAGTTCAGGCAACCAAACAAACCACGAACCAACACAAACCACCATTTTCCATTTCATGCCCATCCATAGTTATTTCTCCTACTCTTAAATTATCCTTATAGAAATAACCTTATACCTATGGAAAGATGATTACTGGATTCAAAATTTGTTCTATTGCTTCAGACCAACACGGCTGCCCACCTAGATCTACTTTCATTACTGGGCTGGTCAGGGTTCTCAGAACTGACTACCATAGATTCCAGACTACAAGAGCCCTTCAGCTCATGCCTCTGGCACACCCAGGCTACATATCTGCAGAAAGAGAGGGGAAAAGTCAGAGTAGATGGTACTGAACTGCTGCTAGCTTGCTACTAGGAAGCTAGCAAGGGCTTTGTCTTTTCCATCTTTATGGTGATTCTGACCCACATAATAGCCTTACCTGGGCACTTGCTTACAAAATATAAGGAAAAGATAGGTGAACTTTTGTCTGAGGCAGGAACCCAAAGACCTTCTGGTAAGCATTTCTGACATTTTAACTTGTTCTTTTGTTGCTGTTTTTTGACACTGATTTGGTTAATCTCTTATTTTTGCATTCACTCCTGAGGTGTTTGACCTAAAAAAACAAATCAGTGTCTTGCTACTAAGTGCAGCCCTCTAGTTAATCCATGACAAAGTCTGGACCATCTGTGCTGTTTTATCCCTTGTGAAGAAGTCCCTCCTGATTTGCTGTTCATGTACTTCACTTGCCTGAGTAATGGGGCCAATGCCTGGAAAGCAACAAATAATCGGCCTTTCAGCATCTCTTAAGGCACTGTAGATTCTTAACATTGCCTTCTTAAAACTGTCTCTTCCTGTGTAAGGCTGACAGAAGTTGAGATTATCAGTATTTTATCAGTATTTCTAAGCTTGAATTTGTTCTCTTGGTTAAACTGGGTCCACTTGCATGCCATTTTTCACTGAAACATATATGAGTCTGTGCAGTGAGATCGTACCTTTTGTTACATATTCTACTAAGCAAAGTTTGAGTCCAATGGTACCTGTAAGACCAACAAAGTTTAATTCTGGGCACAAGCTTTCATGTGCATGCACACTTCTTCAGATACATAAAAAAGCTTATACTCAGAATTAAACTTTGTTGGTCTTAAAGGTGCCACTGGACTCAAACTTCGTTCTGTTGCGTTAGACCAACATGGCTACCCACCTGAATCTGTACTAAGGTGAGGGAAGGAAACTGATGTCTAGCTTCTGTGACAAAAGCCATTTTAATTTCATCATTTCATTTCATTTCATTTCATTCCATTCACTTCATTTATAGTTCACCTTTCTTGCTGAGAATAGAAGTGAATTACACTTTTATAGAAAAATGCAACAAAACAGTGCAATACATAGAGTAAACTATGTAAGAAAAATGGCCTAATATTTTCATGGACATTAAAAGTACACTAGTCTTCCCTATGATGGTGGAAGACAGGAGGGCCTGGCGTGACTTTGTCCATGGGGTCGCAAAGAGTCGGATTCGACTATGCAGCTGAACAATAACAACAATCTTCCCTATATAAAAATGCCCTCCTGAACTATTCTGTTTTACATATTCTGTAGAGCAATAAAACTTTGGGAGCCTTCCTGACATTATCAGGTGGGCCATCACAACAGATGGGAGCCACAACAGAGGATGCTCAAGTATGGGCAGCTGTTGCCCATTTGCAGAGTGGCACCTTCAGAAGTCTGCACTTTGATGAACAGCTGCTGCAGTGGGGCACATTGGGAGAGCACTCCTGCAGATCTCTGGGTCCTACATCATGAAGGCAATGAACCAGAAAACTAATGTAGTCCATATACCACCCAGCTCTGGATAGTAATTGAACAATGGCATTCTGTCCTATCTAGAGTTTCCAAGATGTTCTCAGCAGCAGCCCCATATAGTTTAAGTTTGGAGTTTGATACAAGGGCTGTTTAATTATGGTTCTCCCCTTTCTTACATTGAATTCTGGAGAGAGCAGGGAAACAGCCTACTTCTTTCTTGGTTCTCTTAGGTATGTTAACCTTTGCATAGTCTCTGAAGCCTGCAACAAATGCTATTCTGCACATTAGAAAAGATAGCAGCATCCTGTTTGGCAGGCTTTGTTTTGACAATAATGGACACATGCAGGGAACTGTGAGGTGACAGCATTTCTTCCCCTCAGGGCAAGTGTAATGTCACATAGTGCTAGAATAAAGTTAGAGTTTTCAGACCAGCGTGGCTACCCACCTGGATCTGTAGTGCTAGAATAACACTCAGTGCCTTGGTCCCTGTCCACACAGGGGCACCAATCAGGAAAGAGCTGATTCTTCTTACTCTAAACATTGTAGTCCTTGCTTCTGTTCCAAGTCCTTTTACAGTGGAGACAGCTGTGCAATTGATTTATACCACACAACCTGTGGGTCCTGACCCCCAAAGTGGGTAGGAAAACTGGTGAAAGTGGGCTCTAGGCTTTTGCAGTTTAATCGATTTGTGTATGCTTTGCCCGCCCCCCAAGTGGGTCACCCTACCAAGTAATTTTGGACTTGTGGGTCAACATACAAAAATGTTGAGAACCACTTATTTATGCCACCTGGGAAAGGTGCTAATGCTAACTTCAATGTGTGAACATATAAGCCTGGGCATGAGTAACTCAAATAAATTATACTAATTTGCACACTGTGTTCAAAGTGTTAATATAGACCCGTCTTTCATTCAGAAAAGAGTCCCGTGGCGCAGAGTGGTAAAGCTGCAGTACTGCAGTCTGAGCTCTGCTCACAACCTGAGTTTGATCCTGGGGGAAGCTGGGTTCAGGTAGCTGGCTCAAGGTTGACTCAGCCTTCCATCCTTTCAAGGTCGGTAAAATGAGTACTCAGCTTGCTGGGGGGAAAGTGTAGATGACTGGCAAAGGCAATGGCAAACCACCCTGTAAAAAAGCCTGCCATGAAAACGTGATGCGACGTCACCCCAGAGTCGGAAACAACTGATGCTTGCACAGGGGACTACCTTTACCTTTTTTAAAAAACTTTCATTCAGAGATCATTGGATAGGGTGCTTAAATAGTGGAATCTTTGCTTGAGATTAAAATTTAGCACTGGCCTTTCAAAGGTTGCTTTCTCCCAACCCTCAGTTGACCATATATAAAATGAGAATAGCTATCTCATTGTTTGGCATGAGAATGAACAAGGAATGGAATTAAATAAAGGTAAGACACTCTGATACTAGACATTAGGCTATCTAGGCTACGGCAGGGTCTGTAAATGCAAATCAGTATATAGGAAACTATGCAAAATCTAGACTCCTTAAACTGTGCACGTTAGCCAATTAAGAGGGTTTCAGTCAATACTTACACGACTGGAAAAGTTCATGTGGCCAGGCTTGTCAGCAGAATCTGTAAGGGTTTGCGAGTGCATAGGCTGCCCAAACTTTTTCTTAAACTCAAATGGTCACATGCCCTGTCTTGGAGGACAGATGGCAGAACAGATTGATACTCCTGATGCATCATGATACTGTCTGCAATTTGATTAAGATACAATTTCAAGCATAAAATAAACCAGATATTTTCAAAGTGAATGTCCTTAGATGCCGTAGAGCAAGAGAGATACTGCAAGAGGTATTACAGGAGAGAAGTGCTTGTTTTGTTTTTTTTCTCATAAAACCTATGGCTCTTGTGGGGGGATTTTTTTCTTAAACAGTCCAGTAAAAGGCAAACAATAATGTAGTACCTATGAACCCATCTTTTTTACTGTGGCGTGAGTTTACAAATGTATGTTTCAAATGGCTTCCACATAATTATTGTAATGCATAGATAGGCTGTTAATGAATTACACAAATCAAGGGAAATCTGTGTCCCTCTGCTTAGGTAAAAAGGAAATCTAAATTGAATCTGAATTAAAATGTGCACATGGTGAGCTAGGAGGTGTCACATGAGCTCACATTGCTCCTACTAATTTGTTTATTCTTTATTCATATCTTAGACTTTGAGAATTATGTCTCTAGTGTCGCATTGCCAAGATTTTTTTTGTATCAGTTCACTCAGTGGGCTTACATTGCTATGGGGGCCCTCTCTTAAAACATGCTTCTGGCCTCCTCCGTCCATTGCTTCTGAAAATTAGAAATACAAGTACCTATCAGCACATTTATCTTTGTGCTGTTCCTCCCACCTCCTCTTATTAGTTGTTTCCCAACATTCACTGATGCATTTGGTGACCTGCATAGGCATTGCCAGATTAAACCCTGTGGAGGCCCCTAGGCAGTCGATATCTTGGGGGCCCCCTCACAAATTATCTCAGAGTCTGAGCATCTGCCGCACCGCCCACAGCCCCCACTGCAGCCTGCAGGCACCTTCTTGAAAGCCCCTATTACTAAGCTGCAAGGGAGAGGCAGAGAGAGGCAAATTTAGCAACAACACCAGTAACAGCCACACCAGGCAAGTCAGGCAAAAAGCAGCTCAGTTGCTGGCTTTGTGTGTAGGCTGGGAGGGTTGCAAGCAGGGGGGAAATGGGGGCAGGGAGCTGGCCTGGGGCCCCTAAAGGCATGGGAGCCCATAGGCCAGTGCTTACTTGGCCTAATTGTTAATCCGGCTCTGTGCATATTTTGAGATCTTTGCTATGCAGTGTTCATAATTCCCATTACCAGCAATCTAGCAACTTGAGGTACTTCAGGGTATGAATAGTACCAGATCTACCATTTTAATCACTGTCCCCAGAGAGGCTCACTGTTGAAGGGAGTCTGTAGAAAAGGTTTGCGAGTGTTCTTCATACTCAGTAAGCTTACAGGCACTGTCTCTGTCCCCATGCTGATCAAATGGACTAGCAAGATTGCCACTTGTGGAACAGTTAACATTGGAGAAAGCAGCTGCAAATTCCTGCCCTAACAGCACAAAAGGTACCTTACCCTCCACTTCCCTACAGTTGCTAGGGAAGCTGGCATCTGGACTAGACTGTGTGCTTCCTAAAGAAGTATCAATACATGAAATCATCTTCCCACTCCTTGAAGTGGCAATCTGCCAGTTTCTCATTTACGGAAACACCGGTTTTCTCATTATCACTTTTATGCACAAGGAATCTGGAAACCCATTACTTTTAAATGTCTTGCTGTTATGGATGCATTTTCTGTTCCTTGTAATGGTGCCAATCATAATGAATTCATTTTGCATTTAGGCAGATGTCGCTGGCACTTTGGATAGTCTCACTGTCTTTTTCATCAGTAAATGCAAGCATAAATGCAGGATCCTGTTTGATCCAGCAAGGGAGTAAAGGGTAAGGGGCAGTATCAAGGTTGGGCACCTCCTTGCTCAGGCAGAAAGCATTTCTTTGTTTTGGAAAAACATACAACCAATCATTCTAGTTTGGCAGCCTGCTTCCTTCTGACAATGTAACTAAATCTGAATGAATCCTCTGTGTTTGTATTACAGGCATTCTGCTGCTACTCAAGTGACTGGCACAATTTAATGATCCACTTACTTTCCCAAATACCTGTCTTGGACTTTTCAGGTCATGTGAGGGAGAGGGAGGGCTTCATACTTTGTCATCTAATGAGCAGCATTTGCATTTTGCAGCCCACCATGGGTCTTTCTCCACATGCCTGTCCACCCCCGCGCGCACACACACACACACACACACACACACACACGGCACTTAGCCAGGAGAGGCTGGCATTCCAGCAACAAGCCTGTTGTATGCGAATAAGCTCTCTCTAGCTCAGTGATGCAGAATCTTTGCTCAATGAACCAAGGGAGAGAAATAATTTGATGGCAGATGTTTGGAGCTCAAATAATGCAGGACCTCCAAACTTGATGTGAATTTGTAAAATGAGAGATGAGCAATAGGAGAAAGGAAGAGGCCAGAAAAGATGAGGATCAGTAGGAGTCCTTAAAAGACAGTAGACTGTTTGTCCTCTCCTAGCCTTTCACCCCTTCTCACAGTCACATCATTCCATCCCACAAAAGGAGCAATATGTGACAAGTCGTCTTTTTCTCCTAGTTCATGGATATCCTCATTGAGTAAAAGAGGCTGTTGCTAGGAGAGTGCATCGGAATAGCTGTGACATCTCCTCTGGTGCATCCCACTTGAAAGACGTGGGGACACATTGGTGAAGGGAGGATTGTAGTGGAGTGCATATTTCTATCACATATCAGCTTCCCTTTACAGCCCCTAACGTTCTCCATGATTTTCCACCTATCATTGAAAAGGGCAAAAGGGACCTTGACACATCCCCTTAGGGCTTAGGCATAGATCACAGAGATGAAAGTTATCCATTTGTGAGCCTTTGCAACTGCACCTGGAATCATGGGCCAGAGTTTAGACTTGAGACCACATGAAATAAGGGATGTTTGCACTCTCCACCCTAATCAACTTGAGGAGGAGAGGAGTGTTTTCATTGGTATGAAGCATTTGCAAAGACATTAAAATTGCTCATTCTTAAATAAGAGAATCAGCTAGAGAACATACAGTGTATTGCTTTTATAGTTTATTCAAATATTTATACCCTTCTTTTTGTATAAAATGCCCTCAAAGTGGTTTACATAATAAAATAATATGTAAGAATTAAAATAAAATGCATCAAAACAAAAATCCAACAGTATTTTAAAGGATAATATTAAATAATAACTAACTGAACCAACAGAATTCCACAGCAGTCCCCCTTAGTGCCAGACTATCAATCTCAGAATCAATCAAAAAGATGTTTGGGCAATTTTCTCAAAATCAAGATAGATAATGACAGATGTGCCTCAGAGGCAGGGAAATTCTAGTTTAAGTGCCCCCTCTAAAAAGGCCCTCTCAAATGTGGCTACCCTGTTGTCAGAGGATAGGTGGATACCCAAATCAGGATCTCACTGAATGATCTAGCAAACTGTGATCCTCCAACCTGCCGGTAGATCTGCTTGCAGACCATCCCAACTCAGAGAATGTTGCTGGAAGAAAGGATGCCTCCTTAATGTGTAAAAGCTCCAACATGGAGTTCTGATTAGGATTGTTACTGCAATGAAATGAATTGTCTGGATGATACTTTGGAAGACGTTCACAAATACATACAACAAGGATGCATGTTAAGGAGAACGATAATATGCATATTAGGAGGTAAGATCCGAAGCATTCCCTTAAATTGTTTTTATGCTCATATGTAGTATAACATGTAAAGTGGCTCTTGAGGTCAGTCCTAAAATGGTAAGGACTGTGATCAATAATTAATCTTGCTAGGTTTAATGGGGTGATGCAAGGAACAGGCAGGCATACCATGTCTGTAGTTTTCTCTGCTCATTTTGCTACCTCTGTGTTGCTGAAAACAGCTGAAGCAGCAGAAGAGCTGTTTGCGGTGCAACATTTTACTCCTTATACAAGGCTAGGCTTTGACTGACACACAAGCGACTCAGTTGAGGATGTAGCATTGTTGCATGCTGCACAGTCACACTGTGAAGCCTATATGAGAGGTAAGGAAGAAATTAAGGTGTGAGTTATTCATACCTGAATCACAGGGCATACTTTTTTCAAGAACCTGAACCAACCAAACAGTGAAACATAGTCGTGCTATATACTAGATAGTTAGGGGGAAATAGTTCAAATTCGTCAGAGTAGGTGGAATGCCTACACAGTTGCATCCATAGGAGTGGAAGAATACTAAGCAGTAGCCTATAAACTGGATATAAGGAACTGGATGAACTCTTTGTTGTACAACATTTTAATCCTTACACAGACGCACAAGTGACTCAGTTGAGGATTTGGCATTGCTGCCTGCTGCACGGTTACACACTTTACGCACTTGAGTCTCAGCTCAAGAGCCCACTTTTCCTTAACTTGAAAAGCAATTACAGTAGCTGGAACAGTAATGGTCACAACTTTCAGTATGCTTGTCTCTTATTAAAGTTTATCCTTAGAAACAATTTAATCCTCTTGAGCAGACATTGTGGCCTGACTCTGATGATTTCGTAGTTTTGAAGTAGGAAGGGAAAACAGCCAGTTACAAAGGGATGATTCTCCCTCACTACTGAATAAATCAGCAATTCCTAAGTGTCCAGTAGTTAAGGAGATTACCAGAATGGGGTGTTGTGAAACTGCTAAAAATGCAGTTCAGAGAGATATTTTATAAGCTGTTCATGAGATGTGCACACTCAGTTGCTATTTATCAAAATCATGGAAATAAGGCATTCAGAATCCCCTGTGTGGTTTTGAAAATGTGTATTTCAGACTAGCGGTGGGAGTAGGAAATCCCAGTATTAATAGCTCAAGGTCTTAGAATAATTAAATGGTAGCTCTTTAAATGCAGAGCAACTGAAGCGCAAATCCTAAAGTCCTTATTCAGTACCTATTCAGGCAGAGTTCTCAAGATGAGGGCATTATTTTGTTCTTTTGACTGATTAAGCCCATTAGGAAGTATGTGTTGTGACTGTGTGTTAGAGACTTCTTAGGTTAAAGGGCAGACTTTTACTTGGCTTCTCACTGTGTTTAAGAGTGTCCAGTATTTAATGGCATAGCTGGAGTTTATAGCAAGTAGAGGTAGATGATAGTTCTCCGGTGGTCTGGACAGTGGGTCGGTCCGACTACTGGGTATAGGCTCCTCCTCCTCTTCACAGGGTCGGGTCTTCAAGCTGATCCGAAGGGGGGGAGTGGCCTATACCACCAAGCTCCCGCCAGTTTGTTTCCCGGCCCTGCTAGAGCAGGACGGTTTCTCTTCTACAGCGTGCTTATAGCAGCACTGAAGATCCGAAGGAAGAAGACTTTGCCTTTCTGGAGGCTGGGGACTGGGAGCGTAGGGGTTTTCCCCGACAAACCCAGCCAGCGGACAAACGCGCAGGGCTACTCACGAGTAGTTCCCGCGACGACGCAGCAGGCTCCGGACGCTGTTGGCAGCGCGGAGGTCCGTGGGGCTCCGTTTCCACTCGCACACGTGTGGAACGGAGCGGAGAAGAAAAGCGACGGCTCTTTGAAGAGCGGTAAGTCGTCCCGCGGCAGGGAGAACCTGCGCGGGCGATGTGGAGCCGGGGGGGAGGGGGAAAAGGAACTTTCCCCTTCAGGCTGCAGGTTTTTTCCCTTCGTGGAAACCTGCTCAAGGGACTGCATAGTCCGGCCTGCCTTTCTTCTCTAATCCCCGTTGATCCGAGGTAAGGTTCTCCATAGCACAGAGTTTTACACATGCAGTTTTTCTACTGCACTAAGCTCTGCTTACAACCCGTTTTTTCAGTCCTCGGTGGTTTTTTTGCGTGCAATGCTTTAGCCGATAGGGCAATCAGAGGGCTAGTTAAAGACTGTTAATGCCCTCCATTTTGGAAACCTTCCCGCCCTTTTATTGTAGCCTGTCTTTCTCATTTCCCTTATAGGGATCTGGTGTGCAGACAAAATGGCGGCTAGCTCCCAGAGCAACTCTCCAAGCGAGTCTGACTTGCCTCTTTTAACAGGAGCTTTGTCACAGCAACAAGAAACTCAGGACCCTGATATCTCAGGCGAGGATGCAAAATCTAATCTTTTACAATGGCTCAAAAGAGAGATGTTGAAGGAACTGGGGCAGGATCTTGTTCAACAGGCCCCTTCCCTTCTGAGGCAACAAAAGAGAAAAAGACCCAGAGACCTCAGCCCTAGTGACACTATGGGGCAGTCTAAGGGCAGGATGCATCCAGGTCTGGACTCCCCTCTTCTGAGTTCAGCTGAGGAGTCGGAGGACTCTGATCAACAGTCTGAAAGGGAGGAAGGAGAACTTTCAGATGAGGATGAGGAAAAGTCGGACACTGTGCAGTCTAGACTTTTCCCTTTTGAATATTACTCTAAGCTACTTCCCAAGGTCTTGAGAACCCTTAATTTTGTGCCTGTTCCTAAGGAAGATGAGGAGCTAGACCCCGACTTGCCCACGGGATCAGGGGAAATGATGCCCAAACTGGGCAGTGTCCAGACGGGGGTGCCATTACCAGCCACCTTTTTCGCTCTAGTTAAAGCAGAGTGGGAAAAGCCGGCTAAGCCCAAGTCTAACCAGCAGATCATTCCTAAACTCTACTCCCTTATTCCAAAGGCCACTAAGAAGTTAAAATTACCAACAGTGGACGATCCTGTGACTAGTTTGATCTCTAATTCGGTCCTCCCCATGGATGCAGATGGTCTTCCTAGGGATCCATGTGACAGGAGGATTGAGCAGGCCTTGCGGAAAGAATTTGAAGCAACATCATGGGCAATCAAAGCGGCCACAGCATCTTCTCTTTTTGCTAGAGCAATGTGCACGTGGTCCAATAACTTAGCAGCGGCAGATAGTGGAGCTCCCAAGGAGTTTAAGGATGAGCTTAAAAAGATTGCTCTGTCTGCGGCCTTTGTGGCAGACAGTTCATTAGACACTATGCAGCTAGCTGCCAGAGCTATGGCTTGTGGGGTGGCTGCCAGACGTAACATTTGGCTGCGCAATTGGGAAGTGGACACTACTGCCCAGGCCAGAGTGGCAGCAGTCCCCTTTAAGGGTTCCTTGTTGTTTGGGGAGGGTCTGGATAGATTCCTCATTGAAAACAAGGATAAAAAGAAAGTCCTTCCCTCCAAGGGTAAGGAGACCAAGCAGAGGAAGTCCTTTTCGTCCTTTCGAGGGCCTAAAAAACAACCCAGGTCAGGTCCCTTTCGTCCCTTCAGAGGGAAGTGGCAGCAGAAAGGGCGTGACTCCAAACCCTATTTCTCTGGGAAGTCAGATCAGAACTCTAAATCCTCTGCCAAAAAAGGAGGACCCCAATGACTACGCCCTTCATCACATAACGGGGAAAATAGGGGGTCGCCTCTCATCTTTCAAAGACATCTGGAGTCAATCGATTCAGGACAAGTGGGTTCTGGATGTAGTGACTCATGGATATGCCATAGAGTTCCTTACCCCCCCTCCCAACCACTTTCGTTGGGTTCCACGAAAGAAAAATTTGGCGGCACACAATGCCATGATGGCAGCCATCCATCATCTGGTGGATATAGGAGCGGTGGAGCCGGTCCCAATCTCCCAGCAGGGTTTAGGAGTTTACTCCATCATATTTTTAGTTCCAAAAAAGAACGGGGAGTTCAGGACCATCCTGGATCTGAAATGGCTCAACAAGTTTGTTCCAACAAAGCACTTCAAAATGGAGACCCTTCGGTCGGTGTTGCTAGCCATTCAGCCCCAGGATTTTCTGGCCTCGCTGGATCTGTCAGAGGCTTACCTGCATGTACCCATTCGGGACTCACACAGGAGGTTCCTACGTTTCTCCTACGGGGGAAAACATTTCCAATATCGGGCACTGCCATTCGGGCTGAAATCATCACCCCGGGTCTTTACGAAGGTTCTGGTCACTCTGGTGGCGGAACTGAGACTGCAGGGAGTGGCCTTGTTTCCTTACCTGGACGACATTCTGGTGAAGGGGGGGTCATTCCAGCAATGCCAGGAGGACATGCACCGAACAGTGACCATGTTGCGCAAGCATGGATTCGTTGTGAATCTGGAAAAGAGCAATCTGCTTCCATCCCAGAGACTAGGGCATCTGGGAGTGGAGATAGATTCAGTCCTGGACAGGGTTTTTGTATCCCTGGAGAGACGGGAAAAGTTCTGTATCCTCTTACGGGGGGTTCTACAGCAGAGCAGGGTGTCAGTCATGGTTTTAGCACAGCTACTAGGGATGATGGTCTCTTTTCAGGACCTTCTCCATTGGGCCAGGTTCCACACTCGCCCCCTGCAGTTCTTCCTTCTTCCGTTCCAGGAGGCCATAGGGAACAAGATCCCCAGGTTAGTGACATTAACGCCAAACTTGAAATCCCAGTTGCAGTGGTGGTTGGACCCGAGTCTTTTCGGATCAGGCCACCCTCTGCGCGAACCCCTGAGGGTATGTCTTACCACGGATGCCAGTCTTTGGGGCTGGGGGGCTCACTCTCAGGATCAAATGATCCAGGGTCGATGGGAACCCCACGAATCAAAGCGGAGTATCAACTTCTTAGAACTCAGGGCGATTCGATTAGGGCTACAGGGCTTGCAAGCAGTCCTGAGGGGTCACCACGTTTTAGTGAAAACGGACAATTCAACAGCCAAGGCGTATGTGAATCGACAGGGAGGGACCAAGGTAAAGTCTCTCCATGCCGAAGCCAAGACTCTTTTCGAATGGGCAGAGAACAATCTCTTATCGATCAAGGCAGTACACGTTCCCGGAAAGGACAATCTAGTGGCGGACTGGCTCAGCAGACGCTGGTTGGACCAGACGGAGTGGATGTTACACAAAGACACGTTCCGTTTGATAGTGGACAGATATGGACCGGTGACAGTGGACCTGTTTGCCACAGCAGAAAATCGTCAGGTGGACAGGTTTTTTGCCAAAAACAGAGACATAAGAGCGGAAAATACCGACGCTCTCAGCGCAGACTGGCCGGTGGGACTTCTATATGCCTTTCCGCCCCTGCCTCTTTTACCCAGGGTAATCCAGAGGGTGGTGGTGTCACGGGCCGAGATGGTATTGGTGGCTCCCTTCTGGCCAAGGAGGTCTTGGTTCCAGGAACTCAAGAGGTTGTCGGTCCAGCCTCCCTGGCGCTTGCCGAGGAGGGACGACCTTCTGGCTCAGGGCGACATTTTTCACCCCCAACCAGACTTACTACAATTAACAGTCTGGAGGTTGAGCGGTTGCAGCTCGAGGGACTAGGTTACAGCAAAACGGTGGTAGATACTATGTTGGCTTCACGTAAAGGTTCCACAAATAGAGTATACAATACCACCTGGAAAGTTTTCTCATCGTGGTCGGCCCAACGGGGGTGGGATCCGATGTCTGTAAAGGTTGATGGTATCCTAGGTTTTTTGCAGGAAGGAGCAGACAAGGGACTTTCCACCAGCACGTTGCGAAGGCAGGTGGCGGCGATTTCGGCTATACAAGGGGTACGGGGTCGCAAGACTCTGTCAGCGCATCCTCACGTTAAAAGGTTTCTGAGGGGTATTTCTCTCCTGAAACCGCCACAAGTGCACAGATTTCCCTCTTGGAGGTTGAATGTTGTCCTTCAGGCCTTGTGTGGGCATCCCTTTGAACCTCTGGCTTCCTGCGGGATCAAGGAGTTAACCTTTAAGACCCTTTTTTTAGTAAGCATCACCTCGGCGCGTAGAGTGTCTGAGTTAAGGGCATTATCAGTTGATAAAGAACTGTGTGTCTTCCACAATGAGAAGGTGGTTCTGAGACCAGACCCATCTTTCATTCCTAAAGTCAACTCCTTCTTTCATAGGTCCCAAGAATTGGTTCTGCCAAACTTTTGTCCCAATCCGAAATCACCAAAGGAAAGGGCATTGCATTGCCTAGATGTTAAGAGGGCGCTTAGTTTTTATTTAGAGCGCACCAAAGAGTGGAGACAATCAGATTCGTTGTTTGTGTCCTTCAGCAAAAAATCGAGGGGACGACAGGTTTCTACTTCATCCCTTAGCAGGTGGTTGAGAGAGTGTATCGGTCTGGCTTACAAGGCGCAGGGGCAGAACCCTCCAGAGGGAATTACGGCTCATTCCCTGAGGGGGGCAGCTACATCGGCAGTGTATCGGTCCTTTCCGTCATTGGAGGCTGTATGTAAGGCGGCGACATGGAGATCGGTACACACATTTACCAGACACTATAAGGTGGACAAATGGGCTTCAGCGGAGGCGGCCTTTGGGAGGCGTGTGCTGCAGCATGCACTCTAAACAGGGAAGCCGGTCCCGCCCGGGGATGTCAGCTTTGTTACGTCCCAGTAGTCGGACCGACCCACTGTCCAGACCACCGGAGAACGGAAGATTGGTCACTTACTGTGAAGCTTCCTTCTCGGTGGACTGGCAGTGGGTCGGTCCGGCCCGCCCGTCAGAGGTTGAGCGGCTTCCTGGGTTTTGGAGATGGATCCTGGAGCCTCGTCTTTTCTTTCCTGAGTTCTATGGTCTGTTCGGTTTGGCAACGTTGGTTTCAGTCTCCTATGTTGGAGTTTTTTTTTCTGGAACTTAATAAATGAATTTCCTCATTCTCCTGCCTCAGTTGTGAATGGGGAGGTCGTGGAACTGTTTATTCCTAGGGGGATGCGGCTTGGATACACCTGGCGGGAGCTTGGTGGTATAGGCCACTCCCCCCCTTCGGATCAGCTTGAAGACCCGACCCTGTGAAGAGGAGGAGGAGCCTATACCCAGTAGTCGGACCGACCCACTGCCAGTCCACCGAGAAGGAAGCTTCACGGTAAGTGACCAATCTTCCGTTTTGTGAAGTATGCACTGTTGGTTAATAATTAGCATTTATTCTCCGAAGAAAAAACTTCATTCTAACTTTTCCTATTGTATGCACATCTGGTTCCTGTGGTAGACCACAGTAGGTAGTTGACCGTGATTTGAATACAGATAATTGATAATTGTTTTGTTTAAAGGAATGTTACGTGTTGCACGTGAATGAGAGTTTAACAGTAGATGCCTTCTGTATTGCAGCGGTTGAGCCCCTTGACTTATAAGAAAACATCTGGAATAGGCTTTAATTGGAGCGTTTTGCTTGCCTTGTTATCATTTGTGTTTGGGTATGTTGTCACTGTGAATGGCTCCAGTCCACCTATTATTGTGATTGGTGCTGTTAATTTGTTTTCTTATTTTAGACATTTTACACAATTTATATGTATAATGTATGGTATTTGCATATATGTTATACATGCCTACATATGCCCCCCCTCCATCGGTAGGGGACCATAAACGATTGCAAGGAAGGGAAAGTCCCACTTTCTCTCCTAATTGCCAGTTCCTCACAATTTTTTGTGCCATTATCCATTGCTTTGGAAAGACTGTGGTGCTCTAATTCTAGCATGTAAGGATTTTTGCTGACTAAACATGTACTAACATTAGTATTAACTTTCTTTGAGGATTTTTGGCCACAGATTGTTTTATTTTTTAAAAAACAAGTTATTTCTGTTCTTCAAGGTTTGCAGGTTCCTCCATGATAATTGTGGGGATTAGGCTGTTGAAGCCAGCCTTTCTTTATTAGATGTAGGCCTGCCCTATATAGTAAATCTTACTATGTTTATTTATTAATTTCATTTAATTTCTAAACCGCTCTCCTGAAACTGGCTTAGAGCAGGTGCCAACACTTCATAACTATACAATAAAATCTTCTAAAATACAACATGTTAATAAACAGCAATAAAATCAATAAAACAGTTACAATTTACAATTTAAGATGGTGTACTCCCCGTGGTGCAGAGTGGTAAGGCTGCAGTACTGCAGTCCTAAGCTCTGCTCACAACCTGAGTTCGATCCCGGCAGAAGCTGGGTTCAGGTAGCCAGCTCCAGGTCGACGTAGCCTTCCATCCTTCTGAGGTTGGTAAAATGAGTACCCAGCTTGCTGGGGGGGTGGGAAGTGTAGATGACTGGGGAAGGCAATGGCAAACCACCCCATAAACAAGTCTACCGTGAAAACGTTGTGAAAGCAACGTCACCCCAGAGTCGGAAACGACTGGTGCTTGCACAGCGGACTACCTTTACATTTACTCAAATGGAGGGGCAATATAGAACATCTGGAGAAGGGAAAAGAAGAAGAAGATGAAGATATTGGATTTATTTCCCGCCCTCCACTCCAAAGAGTCTCAGAGTGGCTCACAATCTCCTTTACCTTCCTCCCCCACAACAGACACCCTGTGAGGTGGGTGGGGCTGGAGAGGGCTCTCACAGCAGCTGCCCTTTCAAGGCCAACTTCTGCCAGAGCTATGGCTCACCCAAGGCCATGCCAGCAGGTGCAAGTGGAGGAGTGGGGAATCAAACCCGGTTCTCCCAGATAAGAGTCTGCACACTTAACCAATACACCAAACTGGCTCTCCAGGAGAGAATTGGAGGGAAGGAAAGTAGGCGGAGGTCAAAACTTGCTGAACCTATTAGCTAGGTGCTAGAGAGCCAGTTTGGTGTAGTGATTAAGTGTGCAGACTCTTATCTGGGAGAATCGGGTTTGATTTCCCACTCCTCCATTTGCACCTGCTGGAATGGCCTTGGGTTAGCCATAGCTATCGCAGGAGTTGTCCTTGAAAGGGCAGCTGCTATGAGAGCCCTCTCAGCCCCACCCACCTCACAGGGTGTCTGTTGTGGGGGGAGAAGATATAGGAGATTGTAAGCCACTCTGAGTCTCTGATTTAGCGAGAAGGGGGGGGGTATAAATCTGCAGCCTTCTCCTCCTCCTTCTTTTTCTCTGCCCTCAACAATAGGCCTGATGGAACAACTCTGTTTTGCAGGCGCTGTGGAATTGCACTGGATTCCACAGAGCCCTGATTTCTCCTGGAAGAGCATTCCACCAGGCAGGATCCAGGGCCAAAAAGGTCCTGGATCTGATTGAGGACAGTCGGATGCTCTTTGGGTCAGGGACCACCAAGCAGTTTTTGGTCATTTGAGCATAGCACTCTATGGGGGACATGCCAGGAAAGGCAGTCCTGAAGAAATGCTGCCTCTAAACTGTGGAGTCTTATGAGCAAAAATTCTACTTTGTGAATTACTGACATTAAAATTGAGCTACTGCATAAATTAGTTTGCTCTGAGGCCATTTTTCCTTAGCTAAGACAAAAAATTGTGAGCCAGAGGCTAAAAATACTGTGAGCTAGTTCACATTAACTCAGCTTAGAAGGAACACTGTCCCAAAGATATGCTGGTTCCTGACCGTTATGGGCTTTAAATGTCAAACCTAGAACCTTAAACTTGATCTGGTCCTAAGTCTGGAGCCAGTGCAGCTTATAGAGCAGTGGTTGAATATGCACTCTAAAACGTGTCCCTTTGAAGACCCTCACAGCTGCATTCTGGACCATAGGGAAGCCCTATATAGAGCGAGTTACAGTAATCTAGCCTGGAGGTAACTGTTGCATGGACCACCATGGCTGGATCAGAGGGTGACAGGCATAGGCAAAAACTATGCAGGGGCTCGGGGGCTTGAGCCCCCCCCCCGGATTTTCCCAACGGTGGCTGAGCCCCCTCCAGGAAACCAACACAGGACTTGGGAGCTTCCAATTTAAATTTTCAAGGAGGAGAGATCATTATCTTCAAAGGCATGAATGGAGTGGTAGAGTCTATGTGTGATTTTCCCTCTGGGCTGCAAAGAAATTAGTGGTGTTAATGACTTTACAACCTCAGCTTCTTAGAAATGCTAATTGAGCTAAAACAATAAAACTTTGCTTGTCTTAAAGGTGTTACTGGACTCAAACTTTGTTCAACTAGTTGATTGGAGAAGAAATTGGGGAGAGGAATAACACTGCATTGCTATGTTGCATACATATTGTTGCATACATATTGCTTGGGGTTCTTTTGGCAGATAGATATTTTGTGTCTTCTTCAAGCCTGTGATTTTTTACATTCATTTAAGTGGTTGCTGAACCAGATCCTTTTGAAAATTAATGACCCCAGCAAAACTTTTTTCTTCTTCTCAAAATGACTACACTCTTAAAGACTTGGTCAAGTAGGTATGTATTGACAATAGTTCACCACCTAGGCATAGGGTTGCCAATCTCCAGTTGGGGGAAGTGGATCCCTCAGTTTGGAGGCCCTCCTCCTGCTTCAGGGTCATCAGAAAACAGCGAGGGGAAGGGAAATCTCTGCTGGACATTCCATTATTCCCTATGGAGATAGAGATTCCCTTAGCGTATAATGGTGAATTGATCTGTGGGTATCTGGAGCTCTGGAGGGGCTGGTTTTTGAGGTAGGGGCACCAAATTTTCAACATAGCATCCAGTGCCTCTCTTCAAAACACCGTCCAAGTTTCAAAAACATTGGACCAGGGGATCCAATTCTATGAGCACATGATATGTATATTTGCAGATCTTAGTGACTATTCTAAAAGTGAATTTCAAAAACAGGACACAGCAAGAGACCTCTGAGATATCACTATAACCACTGGCCAACTCCCACCTTTTCCTAGGTTTGGCCTGGTTCATGGGCATTGTTGGGGGGGTGCTCCCTAAATTTATGGGGAGGGAGCTTCTCCTTAAATTCATAGGTAATGATAATGGAGGCCCCTCCCTGTGATGTCACTGGCTCCTCTCTATGATGTCATTGGATCAAATGCCTCTGGCTGGACCCCAGCCCTCCCTCTCGGGAAATTAAAAAGTCTATGCCCTTGGTGACAGGTATGAGGCCAACTGTTTTAACTTAGAGTAGATGGCAAAATGTTCTTTGAAATTGCAGAGGACATGATTTTGAAAGAGAACCATAGACATATGGATAGATTGGAGGGTCTTCATTCCTTCAGATAGCTTGGAAGCAGAACTCTGGAGCCACAAATATTAAAAAGCTAATTCCAATGAGTATAATGCAAATATTCTATTTACCATAAGCTTTAAAAAATCACATGAAATTATCACAAATTCTTGAAGTACTGAGGCAGATTACCAACACAATGCACCAAAAGCATGGTAACTGATAAAAAAATTGAAAACAATAAACCTCTATGATTACCATATCAATCTAGAATAGACCTCAGTGATGTGGGATGATGCATAAATAAGATGTACATGGATACATTTTGTTAAAATAAAGATTCATAGGTTCAGTTTGCACAAAGTAGAAGCAAAATGATAATAGGGATATCTGAAATGAACAAGAAAGCATGCATTGTTTAATCACATTCCTAGTTTGCATTGTATTGAAGCTACTATTACTTTTACCTACTGGCAATAATAAACCATGTTATAGTGTCCTTTTACATTATCAGGTAGGTTTTAACCTAATATTTTGGAATCACTGATACACATCCACAGGTGCTTAGAAATTAATGCAAACTGATTAGGGAAGTCCTGTTGTGTATGAATATATCCTGGGGTAATTACACTCTTGTCAGCAGAACTAGAAAAGAGGCCCATGAGGCCAGGATAGTACAACCTATTGTGACTCAGTAATGTCTATATGTGCTTCTGCAAATCTTAATAATTAAAAATAGCAATTGATTTTTCCATCCAATTTACTGGCAATATATTGTAATTTTTCTTGTACCAATAATAATAATAATAATACATTTTTATTTATATCCCGCCCTCCCCGCCAAGGCAGGCTCAGGGCGGCTTACAAGACATGATAGATATACCATGATATAACAATAAAATACAATTAATACAATAAAATACAGGTTTGTAAATTTAAGTTAAATAAATAATTTAAAACCGATATAAATTAATGGTGCTACAGTTTCAGTACATATATAAAGACGGCTAGGTATCATTGCCAAGATTCCATTTTAAAAGGCAAGTTGGAAGAGGGCGGTTTTACAAGCCCTACGGAACTGATTAAGATCCCGCAGGGCCCGCACCTCCTCTGGCAGCTGGTTCCACCATTGGGGAGCCATTATCGAAAAGGCCTGCTCCCTTGTTGTTTTTAGCTTGGCCTCCTTTGGCCCAGGGATTTTTAGAAGATTTTGCGAACTAGATCTCAGTGCTCTCTGGGGAACATATGGTGAGAGACGGTCCCTTAGGTAGGCAGGTCCTCGGCCATATAGGGCTTTAAAGGTAATAACCAGCACCTTGTAACGAATTCGGTACACAATTGGCAGCCAGTGCAGTTTCCGCAGCCTAGGCCACACATGTTCCCACCAAGGTAGTCCCACTAGCAGTCTGGCTGCTGCATTCTGCACTACCTGCAGTTTCTGAGTTTGGTACAGGGGCAGCCCCATGTAGAGGGCATTACAGTAGTCCAACCTTGAGGTGACCGTTGCATGGATCACTGTTGCCTGGTCGCCACGCTCCAGGAAGGGGGCCAGCTGCCTCGCCCTCCTAAGATGGAAAACTTGTACCAGTTAAATTGTGTGTTTATTCTATAACTTGACAAATTCTTAATAAATTGGAAGGTCAATATTTGTCTGTTTAATATGATTTCTTATTCTAATTATGCATTGTAATGGCAAGTTCAGCTTTCAATTTTACTTTCATGGGCAATAAATAATGAAAAACTGCAATGGCAGTTTTTATTTATGGACCCTGATTTAAGATTCATAAAAGATGAAGTTTAAGTTTCAGCTGTTTCAGTAAATGTCCATTAGCCCCATTAGAGTATGTACTGTTAATCTTTATCTGTAAAACCATGGGGAAGTTCTTCTGTCTGCCACTTGCATAACAGGTGAATATTGGTCCTCTCTCAGACCTGTGTCTTTCCCTCAAGTGTTTTAATGTTTCTTTGAAACAAAAAAATAACTCCTTAATGTGAACTTCAAACTCACACATGTTTATATTATATTGATTTATAGTAAAGATGGGTGCAATGTAAAAGTATGATCATGGCACTGTGAAACCATGTTTACTATAGAACAGTAATCCTATACATACATTACAGAGTAATCTGTAATGTCCAGGTACTCATATGAGTATACTAGTGAATGAAATGGCTAAAGCAGGGGTGTCGAACTCATTTGTTAGGAGGGCTGGATCTGACACAAATGAGACATTGTGGGGCCCAGGCCATGTGTGTCATAAAATGTAATATGAAGTAGCAGAGATATAAACTTTCTAAAGGACATGAACAAACACAGTTAAAAATATTTTTAAACTTAAAATACAAACATGCTTAAAACTCTTGCAATATTTTGTTTAACAAAGGTTGAAACAAAGGTTGAAAGGTTGAAACGCTTGGGACTCTAGCTTGGAGAAACGTCGACTGCGGGGTGACATGATAGAAGTTTACAAGATAATGCATGGGATGGAGAAAGTAGAGAAAGAAGTACTTTTCTCCCTTTCTCACAATACAAGAACTCGTGGGCATTCGATGAAATTGCTGAGCAGACAGGTTAAAACAGATAAAAGGAAGTACTTCTTCACCCAAAGGGTGATTAACATGTGGAATTCACTGCCACAGGAGGTGGTGGCAGCCACAAGCATAGCCACCTTCAAGAGGGGGTTAGATAAAAATACGGAGCAGAGGTCCATCAGTGGCTTTTAGCCACAGTGTGTGTGTGTGTGTGTGTATATATATAAATTTTTTTGTCACTGTGACACAGAGTGTTGGACTGGGTGGGCCATTGGCCTGATCTAACATGGCTTCTCTTATGTTCTTATGTTCTAACATGAAAAGGTGGGGAAATAGTGGGATTTGGCAATGTAATTTTTAAAATAAAGCTTCAAGAAAAAGCACAAGGATCACAGAAGAAACTAAAAATATAAAGTGCCTTGAGCCTGGGAAAACAATGAAATGGCACTGCAGACTTCTCCCCCTTCCCCAGGGTCTACTCAGATTGGCAGTGGCTCGCCAGTGTAATATCCCCTTTTGCCTGTGGGTTCCCAGGTTAGAATACTCACTAGGTCAGGTTCATTCGGCAGAGACAAGTTGGCTCAAAGCATCAACACTTTATTTGCAAGGACACAACTTCAGAAAGCATGAGCTTCAGCTGTCTATATAGGAATGCTTAAAGTGAAACTGATCTCTACTCCATTGAAACACATTGCAGCACAGACAAAGTTGCAAAGAAAACTTGGAATGGGTTTTCTTTTAAGGTCTCTGGGCCCTATCTATCTGGGCACAGAGACCTTAATGAAAAATCCATTCCACCTTTTCCTTGCAGCTTTGCTTCCTGTTGCAGTCTGCAAAGACAAGGCAGAAAAGGCAGGGAACTGAAAGACCAGGGAACTTTGTCAGCCCCAGAACTTAAAACAGTGAGGCCAGGAGGGGGAGGGGGGAGAAAAGAGCCCCATGGACCTGATTAAAGCCCTGGGTGGGCTGGTTCTGGCCCACAGTCTGGACATTTGATACCCCTGGGCTAAGGTTTGTGTTTTGACCTTCCCTACTTGGTAATACTGCTTAGTCATCTGGTCACAGAAGTAGGGTTGCCAAGTCCAATTCAAGAAATATCTGAGGACTTTGGGGGTGGAGCCAGGAGATACTGAGGGTGGAGTCATGAGCAAGGCTGGAACAAGTACAATTGAAGTAATTCGGGACAGGATGAAAAAGTAAAAAATCAGGCAAGGCATGACCTGAAAGAAAGTGAGGCAATGTTACTATTAGGGTCACAGCTTGAAGAAACTTGGGAATGAGGCCTAAGGAGATTTGGGAAATTTATGTGAGGCCCTCCAATCACAGTTTTATTATCCAATTAGAGTCAGGCAGAGGTGTCTTGGCTCACATAGAAAATGGATTGTGGCACTACCTGATTTTAAAGTAGGTCAGTAACTAAAGCATCTTGGCTTGTTGTCCTTTGTTGGATTTTTCAGATTTCTTTTCCAGTTTTTGGAGTCCTCATTAGGGATTATGCTCTGTATTTTCTGATGCAACATAGCCACACATATTTCCAGAGCTCCTGACAGTTGGTAGTCATTGGAGCTTCTGTTCCTCTGTTTCCTTTCCACCAGTGTCAGTTCTGATTAACATTAACTTCATTTTACTGATGTATCTGGGAAAACAATTTGTAGTGTATTTTTAATGCATATTAGAGCCCAGGGATGTGCAGTGAAGACCTGCTATTGATGGCAATTGATGGACTTTCTGCCTATGAAACAGTGATCTGCCTGAAAGAATTCGATGAGGGTGATTACTTCTCCGTCTAACTTCTCAGTCCTAAGTATTTGTATCCTTATATCTCTCTGTCATTGTTCTGAAGTTAAGTTTCTACAACACCAGGGTAAGATCATAATTTCTGATACTGTGTTAGCACACTGCTTAGCATTCTTCTATGCCGTGCAATTAGGGTTGCCAATCCCCAGGTGGGGGCAGGGGATCCCCCGGTTTGGAGGCCCTCCCCTCGCTTCAGGGTCGTCAGAAAGCGGGGGGAGGGGAGGGAAATGTCTGCTGGGAACTCTGTTATTCCCAATGGAGATTTATTCCCATAGAAAATCATGGAGAATTGATCCGTGTGTATCTGGGACTCTGGGAGGGGCTGTTTTTTGGGGCAGAGGCACCAAAATTTCAGTATAGCATCTAGTGCCTCTCTCCAAAATACCCCCCAAGTTTCAAAAAGATTGGACCAGGGAGTCCAATCCTATGAGCCTCAAAAGAAGGTGCCCCTATCCTTCATTATTTCCTATGGAAGGAAGGCATTGAAAAGGTGTGTCGTCCCTTTAAATGTGAGGGCCAGAACTCCCTTTGGAGTTCAATTATGCTTGTCACAGCCTTGATCTTGGCTCCACCCCTAATGTCTCCTGGCTCCACCCCCAAAGTCCCCAGATATTTCTTAAATTGGACTTGGCAACCCTATATGCAATGAAATAATGAAGCAACAGCAATCCTTGGGATCAGTCCATTAAGCTTTTAAAAATCTTTTGTAAGAAGCTATATAAGAAATGCAGAGTAAATAATGATTTTTCTTTCCTGCTGAATCAAAGAAACAATGGAGGGATAGGCCAGAACAACTACCTTTGATTCATTAAATTGGTTTTATGATTATGGAGATCCTTTCTATGTCCCACAATGGCCCATTTCCTCGTTGTCAAATTTGTAATTAAAACTTCATTCTAAGAAGATTTTTCCCAGGTTTCACATTGGGTTGTGGATAGGTTGCACTAGGATTTGTGTGTAAGCCTAAAAAGGGATTTTCACATGCTGTTCTTCTAATTTCCTAAACATTTTAACTCCACTTCATACAGCTGGATTTAAAAGATAGAAATCATGTATTTTATCCTTACATACACCTTTTTTGAATACTGTAAGAGCTGCCTTAAGGTTCTGTTGATGAGGTAACTTACTGTAGGATTAGGCTTGGCTCCACCAGAGCTTTCTGCATACAGAAGGATTGTTTCCTCTTCACTGTAGCCCTAAATGTTGTTCTGCTAAGATTTCCAGCAGGGAAGAAAGTTGTACTCTGTGGAAGGCCTTTTCCCTGAAGAAAAGCTCTAGTGGATCCAAACCTTATTTACAGATTAAACAGTTGTGACTGAAAAGTACCGTATTTTTTGCACCATAAGGCGCTCCAGACGATAGGACGCACCTTCCTCCTGGGGGGCAATCCGCTGCCTCTGCCTTCGATCCGGCGCTTCCCCCGCGCCTCCCTGCCTGGCTCCATCTTCTTGCAGCAAGTGCTGGGATCGCTCCCTCCGCCCTCCGATCCCAGCGCTTGCTTTAAGCATCAGAGGTGGAGCCAGGCAGACAGACAAGGAGGAAGCACTCTGCCCTCTCCACAGCCGGTGCTCGTGAAGTGCTGGGTTTGCAGAGGGGGCGGGTGCTTCCTCCTTGCCTGTGTGCCTGGCTTCATCTGTGATGCTTAAAGCAAGCGCTGGGATCGGAGGGCGGAGGGAGCGATCCCAGCGCTTGCTTTAAGCATCAGAGGTGGAGCCAGGCACATAGGCAAGGAGGAAGCACGCTGCCCCCTCCGCAGCCAGCGCTCGCAAAGCGCTGGGTTTGCGGGGGGGGGGCACGTGGAGCGATCCCAGCACTTGCTGCAAGAAGATGGAGGCACGGGGGAAGCGCCGGATCGGAGGCAGAGGCAGCAGATCGCCCCCCCAGGAAGGTATGTACCTTCGCTCCATAAGACGCTCACACTTTCCCCCCCACTTTTGGGGGGGGGGGAAGTGCGTCTTATGGTCCGAAAAATACAGTAATTTGTAAGAGCTGGTTCTCCTCTCTCATGTTATGAGGATCACCAAATGCACAACCAAGTATGCAGTAAGCTGGCAGTCAGATGGAAGTGTTCACTCTGTATCTTTGTGAAATGAACTTCAGTTTCCCTTTTGCCTCTTATTTTCTGAATATGAACTAGACTGGCACAAAGCAGCCCAAAGTCTTAGCTGATTTTTGACAGTGAGGAAAATTCCTTTCAATAAAGGAATTCAGTGAACTCTCTGTTCACTTTGGATGTTGTATCAAAATAGAGTGCCATGTCTTGAAATAAGTAGCACTTTTCTGGAAACAAAAATACTTAACAGCTACTGTTGTACTATGAAGTGCCAGACTATTGTAGCAGGAAAAGAAATAATACATTACCAATTTCAGTCGGATCAATAACAGAGGCAGCGTGAGGCGTAGTCAGGAAAACAGCTTTCTTTTATTTAACGTGTACATGGGCCCTGTACACGGGCTTCAGACC
This sequence comes from Heteronotia binoei, assembly GCF_032191835.1. NCBI lineage: Eukaryota > Metazoa > Chordata > Lepidosauria > Squamata > Gekkonidae > Heteronotia > Heteronotia binoei. The sequence continues at coordinate 113,031,514 of NC_083243.1, read as the reverse complement.
TGAGAGTCTGAGCAAAGACCACAGGGGCACGCAGGCCTTATATACCCTTCGCTTTCTACTATTTTTGCATCAGGGCTGCGCCCTAATTTTGCATCAGTGTTGTGCCGCGTGTTCTTTATTAGTTCTGTTCAGTGTCTTACTACTGCCTTCCTTAACCCTGGACCATTGGTTTCCCAGGCAACCTTTACCACAAACCATTTGTGCCCTAACCACAATCCGTTGGTGGTTCTGCTTCTGTTACCTTCCTTTGCTTATGTTTTCTACTGATGCTCTCCTTTGGGCATTTATTCAATCCTGTTTTGCTGTGCACCTGCCTTTCTAGCTCCGTTCCTTGCTGCAAAGCCTGAGCTGAATCTTAGCAAGCCTTTTTGCATTAGCTAGGCAAGTCCAGACATGTCCAGGTAGGCCTATCTTTATTGATCCTTGTATCCTAAAACAGACCTTTTCCCTAAATCTAGATACTTTCCAATATTTCCTTTTTGGCCTGCTGCCACACTATGAACTGGGAAATATATGTTAAAATACCCACTTGTTACCCCAACTGGACACAGAGAAGGGGAAAGTTGCTTTAATAAAGGTTCCAAAAAAGAATCGCACGGGATGTTGCAGTCTGATTATACCAGAGTTGATCTTGGTAGGGTTACCCCAGAATAAAATTATGAAGAAAGAGAGTGAGTGATTGTAAACATATAAAATTTTGTATATAAAATAAAAGAGTAAAAATGTAAAGGGACCTAAACTAGGCACCTGAGAACTGATTTTCTTAGTAATCACACACACAACAAGAGGATACACTTACACACTTTTAGAAGGTAGAAGACAGGAAATTGGTAAGTTTTGTGGAAGGATCATACAATCTTAAATCTACAGTTCAGGGTCTGGAAAGGTCCAGGGTGAGAGGCAGCTGAGGTCCAAGAAGCATACCTGACATTCCAAGGTGGAGTGATCATTGGATGGCTTTAGCGTATTGATATGGTTCCATTAAGTATGCCTTATTGCTGGGAGTGGGTATTGTGCTTAATCAATTTCTTTTTAAATTCCAGCACACCCTTCATCTTCATTCTTGGGATTTTCCAATATCATGACTGAAACCAGGTCCTTTTATGAGACTCCCTAAGTTTCAGATTCCCTGGCGCTTAGACTCTAAAGGGGGTGCCTATTAAAACAACTAAGTCCAAATCAAGAGAGGGGCCCCACTAATAAGGGGGTCTTGGCTGGGGGTGGGGCCCTCACACACTTGTGCCATGGAAACTTGCTAGGTGACCTTGGGACAGCCATACATTCTCAGCCTAACCTACCTCACAGGTTGTTGTGAGAATAAATCAGACAAACAGAGAATGATGTAAACCACTTAGGGTCCTCATTAGGGTGAAAGATGGGATATAAATATAGTAAATAAAAGAAACTATACTTAATATGCATTGAACTAATTCCATATGGTACTTTCTATTACATTTACAATGCATCACAGATCTGTCACCTGATTGGCAATTTTGTTGCATTTTTAAAGTCTCTTAAAAATACTGTACCAACGAATGACTACATGTGTGGCTGCCGTGAACTGAAACTGACCGTGATGCATAAAGGTTCTAGCAGTCTTAATAATAATCCTTTCTTTTTCCTTCAATGCTTATCTTTCCTGATGCAGCATCCCCAGGCATTGAACTTATAATTTAAAGCAATGTACTTTTGAGCTTGTGAAAAATCTGATGTGAGCAGCACAGCATAGAGCCGTCTTTCATCATGCAATGAAACGACTGCCTGTCTGCCTTTTGCCAGTCAGTTTTGTCAGGGAGCAAGGCTAAATTCAAACTAGCTTGACATCTGTGGCACAGTAAAATGTTACACTGTTCTGAAAGGCAGCTGTAGATGCTGAAGAAGCACATGGCAGGGAGGATGTAGCTGGGGGCTTGGTGAATAGTACAGGAGCTTGCTTTGCTTTGGATTTTTATAGCTTGGGTCACCTCATCAGGCATTCTGGGAAGCTCTGGCAAAACCCTACTGTGCAGCCTAACCAATATTACAGGATTGGCTTTTACAATATAAAAATAGTGAAATTCATTGTACCCTGAAAAATACTGTAGAAATGAAAATTAAGATGGTGATGAATTGCATGGTAACAGGGCTGCTGCCAGTGCTTCTGGCACCCTAGGCCCTTGGCTTCCCCCCAACTTACGCAGCGAGGCTGAGTGTGGTGGGAGCAGGTGGCATGGACACACACCGTGCTGCCTCAGCCTTTCCAGGTCAGCACAGACCTGAGAAGGCTGAGCAGGCATGGCAGGGTGGCATGTGTGCTTGGAGGTGCTCAAAGTCTGGCTTCAAGCGCCTTCAAGTGCACTTGCTGCTATGCTGTCACTGCACAGCCTTCCCAGGTTCCAGTAAGACTGAGCGGGGTCAGCACAGCAGCGGGTGTGCTTGGAGGTGTTTGGAGTCTGGCTCTGAGTGCCACTGCTTCCCTGCCAACCCTGGTGCCCCTTCCCTGTTGTCGCCCACCTGTCTGCAGGGAGGCAGAGGCAGTTGGTGAGAGAGAGTGCAATGGGGGCAGGGAAGGAGCACTGAAGGTGGCAGGGTGCGTGTGGGGAGCCCTGCTGACTGCCCCTGAGGCCAGGTAGCATCCTAGGCAGCCACCTACCTGGCCTATTGGGACACGCCAGCCCTGTATGCTAAGGTAGAATGAAGAAGTCCTTTGGAGGAGAAGCTGAGATTTTGTGGTAGAGAACATACATTGCATGCAGAAGATTCCAAGTTCTCTCTCTAGTGTCTACCACTGAAGAATCTTAGGGTAGTAAAGCTTGAAAATTCATCTGGCTGATTCTTTACAGTGCAGCTGCTGGTCAGTGAACATAGTCCTGAGCTAGATAAACTAATTGTCTGACTCAGTTGGCAGTAGCTTCATTTGGATTAGGATAATAGATTTACAAGTATGAGCAAAGCCATTCATAAGAAATATGACAGTTGCTGGGGATAGCTGTAGATACAGGTAGAATTGTTTGCCTAGGTCCCTGTCTTTAGAACGGCAAGACTGATAGGAGGGCCTCTCAGAGGAATTTAATGAGGTGACGCACAAAATTTTTCAGGACCCCTTTCCTACTCCATTAGCCATCTTTTTGTTACCCATAATGGTTTTAAGCATAAGGTCAAAAAGTTTATTTGAAAAGGCTTTGTATTTACTTAAAAATGAGCTTTCCTTGCCTTTTTGTGAAAAAATTCTGATGACACCATCAAAATTAACTGTTCTGGCAGTGTTTGATTCAATAGTTATCCTGGCCAAATCCACAAGAAGTTCTTGAGACACTAGATCTTTAAAAATTCTTAATCTGCTTGAGTTTGCTAAACGATCTCTCAGCAGAAGCTATTATAGCTGGAATTGTTAATGGAAGCTGATACAAACATTTGGAAACAGGTCACCAAGTCTGTTTTCTGTTGGTATGTTCAACAGATCCAATGGTTTTAACTGCATTTCCACAAGTTTGCCTTTTACTGAAAGTAAATACTGCATTTCTGTCAAAGAATTCTCATCATTAAGGTCATCAGGATATTGATTTGATAAAAATAAAGCTTCTCCTTTCAAATCACTTTCAGACACGGCGAAGCATTTCCACAAGAAATCCAACTTTTCAGCCAACTGCTTCACGTCATTGAATCTGACAGTTAATCCTGCTATAACACTATCTACCAAAACAGAAAACAAAGTTTTTCTGAAGTAGGCTTCTTCTGGTGAATTTATCTAGTAGACTTATATTCCGCCTTTTCCCATAAACGGGCTCAAGACGGATCACAACATATATAATAACAATAAAAACCTACATATCAAAGTTAAAACAACAAATTAAAATTAACAGTAAAAACAATAAATAAAACGCACCACCAGCAGACAGGGCACAGCATATCAATAACCAGTTGTAGGCCCACCTTAAATGATGGTAATAAGAATAGGATAGCACTGTAATAAAGCATGATGTCACCACAAGGGAGGCAATCATCTGTGTCATTCATTTCCAGCAAGCTAGCATCAGGTCTGTTATCACACAGCCTTGCCCTCTTGTGTGTACCTCCACCACGTTCACAAGAGAATTTGATTTCTGTCTTAAGGATCTATGCAACAATTTTGGCTTCATTCTACATGCATTACTAGTTGTTTTGAAGTTCTGTAAGATCTGTAAAGAGTGTTTCAATGTTTTCTGCTTTGACATCCAATGTAGCATTTCTGACTTGGATTATCTTATTGCAGTTGTTATGCAAGCTAATATTTTGTACCACACAGGTGACATTAACACAGAGACAAAAGATGTCACATAGAATAAGACAAAATAAGATATTAATACTTGTCTTCATCCAGGGACTCTAGGAAACTCTCAGGCTCTCTTTGGGCCCCCTCTGGGCCCAAGGGCCCTGGTGCAATATACCTGCTAACCCACCCACCCCTGCCATAGGTCCTGCCTGGAAGATATTTGGACAGTATCTTCTCTACTAATCAAATTCATGTGGTGGGTTACTGGGGTATATATTCTTTGTGGCCCTTAAAAACCAATGCCTTTAGGCAATCACTCCCCCCCCCCCCAATCCCTAAGACAGAGGACACAGTTGAAAGCTGTTTGCTAATTATGTGTTCTAGTGTTTTTAAAAGTATCTGTTAATTTTAAAAGTATTTGTTTGTTAACTTGTAAGTTTCCTGCATTGTGCATTGGGTTGGACTAGATGACTCTGGAGGTCCCTTCCAACTCTATGATTCTAACTAGTAGTGCTTTGATAATTCCTCCACAAACACATTCAAAAAGTGAATTAACCCTGCTCCTCATGTCCATTGCTCTCAAGTTGAGCACACCATTTGATCACACTGATGGTTTCTTCACAACTAAAAAGTATTACAAAGTTTTGGGTTTTGTTTTCAGTTCTGTTTTGTGTTCTGCACATTCGGTGGCTAGATGCGTAGCCTTTGTTATCACATGCCCCATTTACTGGTTAGTTGGTATTACATGTGCTCCAAAGTCAGGAGAAGCTGGTCATGCATAATTTCAAATCTGCAGCATGTCAAATGTATGTTCTGCCATTGCTCCTACACAGTTTTATGCATTCATTGTCAGCAGCATTTATTAAGATTATTATGCCACATATTCAATCAGAATGCACTGAGTATGAGAATATACAAATATTTGCAATCGAATTTAAAATACCGAGGAAATACATTCTGCTTTGGGCATCAGTTTGGAATGTTAGTGTCAGCACAGGGGCATTGAAGTTTCAACAATGAACAGACTTGGCTTTGTTGAAAACAAAGTTTCCATTTATTGATTACAGCAATGCATTTCACTACGCAAGTTCGTTGATACTAATAACGAGAGGAGTGCAAGCATGAGCATATATGGATACAGATCAAAGCATAGGGGTTTTAAATCATTTCCCATAATAAAACTGGGGCTCCCCTATTGAGAATAGCCAGGGCGCCTATCTGTTATCTCCCTGTCTCTCATCCCCTGCTGTGGCCTTGCTCGTCTCTGCTAGGCGCCTGGGAACCGGCTAGATGTTTGCACTTCAAAAGGCTTTTGGCACCCTCCCGGCCATGCTTCGCATTTCTCTGCAACCCTGGGGTTAGTACAGCAAAAAGTCATAGGGTTAGTTAGCAGTAAATAAACAGTTCAGGTAAAGTAAACTTCAACGTATACAAGCTGACAGTTAGAGATGGACATACTAAACAGGTTGCCCATCATACCATTTCAGCAGAATTGAGACACCCAATAAAAAACTTTTTTTTTCTCTTGGTGTCAGGAGCATCAGTGGGAAAACAGCTCAAAGATGCACAATGAAGAAAATATTTTCAGCACAATGTAGAACAATTTAAAATGTTCCAAATAAAACAAACTTTCTTGGGTGTTCTATGATATTGCTCACAGTTGCAGTCAAAGTGCAATTCAGAGGAGTATTTTGCCATCAGGTGTTTCACAGCTCAGATGAGTCTGATAATATCCATTATGAAATGGATCCATCCTAGGGCATGGACTCACTAGGGCTAGTTATCCTACAAGCAACTATAAAATGTTTATGATGGCCAGAAATATTTCCTGACATTTTTAAGTCTTAAAGCCAACAGAGGATAGGCAATTCTGGTACTAAAGAAGAGAAGTTGATCGTACAGATTATCAGTAAATACTTTGATTTATCTTATTTTGCAGTCTTGGCAGAATACAAAAACATTATGAATGTGCGCAAGAGCAGTTTTTCCACCCATGTAGAAAACCTTGTTATTCGCAGTACGGTTGTCTGTGCCCTTTTCATGAGTGGAAGACATTTACATTCATTCAAAGGAAAGCACTTTTCACCAGGCTGCTCTTCCTACTAGTTCCTGTGCCACATTCTCTGCTTTTTGTGACTCTTGGAAGTGGAACAGGGGGCTGCAAGGTCAGAAAGCCATATTGTGTAAGTAGTGCTCAGTTCCTGGGTCATTGGTTTCAAGCATATGCCTATGCAATGGGGCAGCAGGATGAGTGCTGACCTGTGTCCTGACGTAGATCAGTGCTCTTTAGAGGCTCTGACCCAAAAAAAGCCAACGAAAACACCTTTAACAAAAACAGAACTCCATTGCTGTACACAGATTGTTTGTGTTGGATTCTGATTAATCTGTTGACACAATATACTAACATCATGCCTAGAAAATGTAAGAAACAGAGATAGTATTTTCCTTAACATAAAATCCTTACTCACTTCAGTTGTGCCCAGGGCTTTTTTTGTAGAAAAAGTCCAGCAGGAACTCATTTGCATACTAGACCACACCCCCTGATGCCAAGCCAGACAGAACTGCATTCCTGCTTTTAAAAAGCCCTGGTTATGTCTCTTTAAAGAAATTAGTTTCTCTCTCAAGTTGCATATTCAGTGTGCTTAGGTTTATCTTTGGGTTGTATTTAAAATGGTACAGGGCAGCTAAAAATAGATTTAGCTCTCTGGATAGCTTTAAAAAAAAAATCAGGCAGACTGATCTTTTGCCAAACCAGCAAGCATTTCTACTCAAAGCAAAATAAGGTAGCCCCTTCATTAGTAGCCAATTGATCTCTGATAATTTTCCACTGTGGGTAAGCTCCTGTCTTTTTTGCTTCTCGCTGTGATAAAAACAACAGAGACAGAGTTTGATCTTAGCATCAGGTGGAAAAAGAATAGCTTGGTCCATTAGAGAATTGCACATATAGAATGATATCAAAGTCATATCCATTTCATCCCCAGAAATCCACTTGAGCTGTTGTTTAATTAATTTTTACATAGCCCTTCTGGGCTTGCAAAATTTCTTCAGCCTGATATCAATTAATTGTATATAGATTTTTTAAAATTGTTCAGTAATTTAAAATAATTTGCAACTACACAAATTTATTCATAATTATTTATAACAAGTTACACAGTGTAAGTAGGGTCAACTGACAGGAAATGGGGGATGCAGGAACTTAAATGCGGTGGATAATTGGCAGTCCTGGCACAATGATGTTACTTCTGGTGTGACATCAATGTACTGCAGGCAACTATCAAGTATTCACCTCCAACTTTGTGATTTAACCATAGGGTTTGGGGCAAATACTAGAGCATCACTTGATGTGATGACACCACTCCCAGGTCATGCCTGAAATTGCACAGTCACTTCAGGGAGGCTGATTGTGCCTCTTTTGCCAACCATTTCCCTCCCACTGGCCAAAAAAAAGGGAGGGGGAGATCTCCTGCAGTAAATGGGAATATGGCATCCCTAAGTGTAAAGCAATGCAATCAACAGGATCAAACATCTTATAAGCATTGTGACAGGACTGGGATTGCCAAAATCGGAAACCAGCAGAAATTGAAAGAAATTATTAGCATTAACCATGATATTTTAAGCAAATTGTAAATAGTATTACATAAGTAGAAATGCTCAAAAATGACATGCTGTCCTCCTCTTTCACTTTCAGAATCTCATAATCAATGTACCTAAGCCTCTCTTTAAAAAAAAAAAAAAAGGATTGCATTCCAGAATTAAGACTGCATGTCCCCAACATTTATGTGAACTGTATCTAATACCAAATTAAAGCAGTAGATTAATCCAATTGTGCCTCCTAAAATAACTGAAAAGCTAGTTTCTACTCTACTTTTTAGGCAAACTGATTTCTTTTCTTGCTAATGAACATGTAGCAACAAGTGTTAATATTTAGTTTTATTTTAAGCATTTGTATTGCACCTGTCAACCAAAACACTGGTTCCTGGGATAGCAAACAACATATGTAAGAAACTAATATCACAGCGATAAACTTGCAGGAGAGTAAAATAAGAGCTAAAACAAATCCCATTTTCTGAAAAATTAAAGTAGGAGAAGGTAAAATAGAACCCAGTAGAAAACATGGAGACGATCATTCAGTCTCATTTAAAAACAGCAGACTGAAATCAACATCGTGAGGTGTGGGAGGAAGGAAGACAAACTTTTACTTAGCACTGGAAGATAACAAACCCAGCAAAACTAGTGGGAGTGGGAGGGCATTCTTCGATTGAAGAGTTCCTGTTCCTAGTTGCCATTTATCTCACCTCAGAGAGGAAGAAGGAACTCATTGAAGATCTAACCAACAGGCAGGCATATTGCCATAATAAAGACAATCAACTGATCTCTTTAAACCCTACTGATGCAATCCAGGTAATTTAGGCATTCCTAATCCCATTTGAATCATTGCAGTTTAACTGTGCATTTAAGGATATTTACAATGCAATCCTAAACAGAAGCATACTGTTCTAAACCCTGTGACTTTAATGGATTTAGAAAGGTGCAATTTTGCTTAGCATCGCACTATTAAACAAGGATAGTATAGAGTAGCAGCAGTGGACATGAGTGAGCAAGTGGGAGGAAAGAAGTTGATGAACTGACTTTTCCCAGCCATTTTAAGACCAAATTTTCTAAGTACAGTGGAAATATAAGAGCATTTCTTTGCGGGATGCAAACAAAATCATTCTAGCCCAGAATTCTGTTTCCAAGAGAATTTAGACAGATGCATCTGGAAATTCACGAGTAGAGCATGTAGGTGAACAGAGATAGGAAGCTTTAATAATACTGGTTACCCTACGGTTACCACTCTCCATGTGAGGCCTGGAGTTCTCCTGGATTTACAGCTGATCTTCAGACAGCAGGGATCAGTTCCCCTGGAGGGAACCTCCAGAGGGTGGATTCGGTGGCATTCTACTATCACAGCCCTGCAGAGTCCCCGCCTTTCCCCAAAATCCCTCCTCCCCAGGCACTCCCCACAGAATCTGCAAGAATTTTCCATCCCTGAGTTGGCAAACCGGCCTGTATTGCATGAGATACAGGAGTAATATGTATGTATCATCCTAGCCTGCTTCTCTGTGCTTGAGTGAATGGAGGAAGAAAAGAAGTACAGAGATCAAAGATGGATTGAGACCTCAAACTTACCTTTCTAAGCCCTTCTCCTCCATGTTGACTACTTTGTATTCAAATAAGATGGTGGCATCTCTGATTTTTTTATGACCTTGGAATTGACTCCGACCTGCCAACCTGCTATCTTGCTATTGAAAAACCACTGGATATAGGGACAAGTAAGCCTCACAGCAAACTTTCTCTTCATGTTGTTGCAATATACAGTGTTAGACATCAGCTGCTTGTTCATTTGTCTCCAAGGATCTTCTGTCTGTTCTTCTGATTTTCAAGGGAAAACCTCTGGCTAATCTTAGCATCTCCCTTGCTTCTGGTTTTTAATCTGCCTTTTGCGGAATGAATCAAGACAGCAAAAGGAGATTCTGCCTGCCCTGCCTGTTCAAGCACTAACTGAATATAGGAATGAGGGGAAAAATAGAGAGCGAAAGCAAGTGCATAGCATATTATCATCTGACAGTTGAAAGGCCTTATATGAGCAGACACTCTGGTGGGAATAATAGTTGTGTGTCCTTTTCCTTAACTCCTCAATAATAACCCCTGAAGTTCTAGCAACAGGGTTTGTGTCTGAGCATTTCCCCCCTGTTTTATCATATTGCTCTGTGCATTGTTTGTGAGCAGATATACCCTGAGATTAAATACTGAAAAGGAGTGGAGAGAATGCAATAACATGCAGGCTTGGTCATATGAAGGTGAATTAGATCAGCTGTTTGTCATCTCTGCTGCACAAGTTTTTGGCTTTTAAGATTAGTATTATTTAAACCAGGCATTCAAACTGCCTGAGAATATTTCCATGAAGATAGGAAGTTTGCTTTCCAATATAGGAACAATTTCTGTAGTAGAACGTAAAATTTAATATAATTAAAAGTATAAATACAATGACCTGGATGAAAAGGAACCCAGGTGACCACTTTGGTGACAGGCAGCCCTATCCAGAGAACTGCCGTGTAGCTGCACTCGGGTGCAGAACTAGTGTCGGCAGCCACAGTTGACTTCCAAAGGGGAGACATTACGCCATGCTTGGAGGGGGAGAGTGGCCCGACAAGCGAGAGAGAACCCGTCGCCATAGTGATTCCGCCCAGGTGCATGCCATTGGCCCACTGCCGAGGCGGGGGTGGGGCAGGCATAGGCTCACACGGGACCATGGGATTGGCCAGCCCGTTGCACGTGACCGGGTGAGGCGGCGGAAAGCCCGTGTCTGAGAGGCCATCAATCCCCTCACTCCCTCCTGCTGTCAGAGACTCTGCCAATTGCAGGCAGCCGGGCAGAGGCATGCGCGGACAAGCAGGAAGTGCCAAGTGCAGGAGTTCACTGTCCTAGACAGCGGCTGAAATGTGTGTCTGGGAGTGGCCAGACCAAGTCCAAAAGACACCTCCCGTAGCCCCCCCCCCCGGTGTTGCCCTGCTGCCGCCCCCTGCTATGTGCAAGGAACACCTCCCCTGGGGGCTGCAGAACTCAGAGTGCGAGCTGCTGAGTATCCATCCACTTCAGCAGCTCCCCCTTAGTGCCCTGCGCACAACAGCCCTGTGGGGTCGGGTGTGCTGTCAGCCCGAGCAGGCTGAGGGGCGGTACCCCCTTCCCTTGTCCTGCCACGTGGGGGGCAGTGTGGCGGCTCATAGACCATTCCCCCCCCCAGAACCAAGTCTGCCCACCCTCCCAGGCATTCCCTCAGAGAGGTCACTGACAGAGGGGGGCGGTGCCTAGGGAATGTGCAGCAGATGTCAAGCAGGAGAGACAACAGAGGGCACAGCTCAGACTTTATTTTTATGGAACAGAATGCAGCAGTCTCCCTGGTGCACGCTTGGCAATCTCGCCGAGGGCGGGGCTCCATTCAGAGCAGCGGGCAGAAACAGCTGAGAGAGTGGGGGGGACGGTGAAGCGGCACACGCGGAAGCCTCTGTGTTGCAGTCCCACCTGCAAAACGGAAACAGAGATCAAGAGCACCTGCAGGGGCGGCTGCTGGAAGAGCAGGCTGCGTTTCAGCTGGGCACTCTCTTAAAGGGACAGTCTCTGACCCACCTCCCCGCAGCGGGGCAGATGCCCACTCCCCCCCCCCTCGTGCCCTGCCAGGGGTTGGGAAAGCGGCAGAGGGCAGACGAAGGGAAGGGAGCAGGCAGCAGCACAGGGTAGCGGGGTCAGAAAATGCCCCCTGCTGGAGCCCACTGCCGGGTTCAAGTGCCAGAGACACTCGCACACTGAGCAGTCAAGAGCAAGGGGAGGGGGAGTACGGGGGGGGGCACAGTGGAACTTACCCAGCCATGGGCGACAGTCCTCGCATGCAGAGCCTCCGGGAGCCTGGAACCTGTGGAGACCTGGAAACAAGAGCTGTTAGACCCAGGAGAGAGACCTCTCTCTCCCCCTCGCAAGTCAAAGATACTGTCAAAGCAACTACGCAGTGCAAAACCTGTCACCAACGTGCCTGCCTGTCCCTCGCTTGAAGTCTGTATGGCCGGAAACTCGCCAGCAGAACTTCACACCATGCGCTCCTCTTCCTAACAACTGAGTTGTGCAAAGCCAGAGCGGAAGTATTTCTAGGAGGGGGGAGACTGTGATTGGGTGCTGGGGAGGGGGCTCGTCAGCCCGTGGTGCAAGGCAATCACGCCGCTCCCTAAGGAGTTTGCGAGCTTCTGCAGTGGCGGAGGCAACCTTTGTTTTTGGTTTCAACTAGTGCCTATGGGACATGCTGCTGTTTTTGCAGGCGTAATGTTGCGCCTCTAAGGGGGACATGTCATGGCCCAAACTGCTCAGGAAGCCGCCTAAGTCTGGCCGCACCCCCAACTCCACCCCCTCCTCCACCTGAACGCTCTGCCTCACTTCCACCCATGCTCGGGTGCAGCCCTCAAGTGCCGCTGCCCTCCGGCAGAGCAGCGCTCTGGCGGCCCCCTGCACACGTAACTCCCCTCTGCTGTGACAGCGCCAGTCGTACGTCAGTGCAAACCCTTCCTGCGCCCACGTAGCGGCTCGTCTGCTCCCAAAAGACTCTCTGCCCCCCCTCCCCCGGATTGTGCTGTGAATCTAGTTTCAGATCTGGCATATGCCTGTTTGACATCAGCAAAAAATAATAATAATAAAACCACAGATAAATATAACCTGATTTTGCTTGTGAGCGTCCCAGGGTCATCTGGGCTATATTGGCTCTTGATTTGATGCTGCATAGTCTGTTCTTCTGTTCATAACCAGCAGTCTGTGCCTTGGCATTCAAAGTCATTCCTGGTAACACAGTGAGGAAGAAATGCTGACAGATTGCATATTTATGCAGCACCTAACAACGCAGGCACTTAACATCAACATATGGAGCAGAGGTCCATCAGTGGCTATTAGCCACAGTGTATTGATGGAACTCTCTGTCTGGGGCGGTGATGCTCTGTATTCTTGGTGCTTAGGATGGGCAACAGTGGGAGGGCTTCTGGTGTCCTGGCCCCACAGATAGCACCCGGTTTTTTGGCCACTGTGTGACACAGAGTGTTGGACTGGATGGGCCATTGTCCTGATCCAACATGGCTTCTCTTATGTGACTGGAAACTGCTGCTGCAATGAAATAAAATATGTTTAAAGAAATTAGGAACTAAAACATTTTCCACAAAATTAAAATTCTTTTGGTAACTCTGATTTGGCAAAATGCATTTTTCCACTGAAATTTACATACCACAAAAGTGTAAGAATTTGGTGGAGGTGGTGGTAGTGTAGAAATTCACATCTCTCTGAGTTTGAGGATGTGAAGAAGAAACTTTGAAATTTTGTCTTTGATTCATCAATCAATACTATAGATGTAGTCACAAGGCAACTGAGTAGGCAGATTTTCTCCACTTGTCTGAGGTCATTGATTTTTCCTGTCAGTATAGCTAAATTGGTTCTCAGCAGTTTTTAGGGATCTGGGGATCATTTAGGCATTCTTTATTACAATGTCTTGTCATTACAATACCTTGGCTTTCCAAGTAAATCTGATTGATCCCATCTTAGAATCAGTCACTTGGAGTGGAGATTGTATCTATGAAGTCTGTAGATCAGGTCTTCTGCTTCCCAAGAAATTAGAATTAGCATAGTAATCACTGAATGACTTTAATTTCAAATAGTAATGGCTGTGCACATTACTTAGATCCCCTAACATTAATACAAAGCATGATAATGTCCAGTGGAGTCAGTTCAAGTACCTACTTTTGAGTGTCCTAATATAATATAATGAACATTTGAGGCTTCTGTTTTGAAAGTCAGACCATTGATCCATCTAGCTCAGTATTATCTACTAGGCTTTAGGAAGAGGTGTTTTCCAGTCTTTTAATTACACTTGTTTTGGGGGAATCACACACACATGTAGCATGAGATCTGCCTGTGAACCATAGTGCCTCCCTCACATGATAAATAGCAAGAAATCAAATGTTGTTCATCCATGATCTAACCTGACATGTAGATAGCCACATCCCTAATGACTTGTATTGCCTTCAGATAAGAACATAAGAGAAGCCATGTTGGATCAGGCCAGTGGCCCATCCAGTCCAACACTGTGTCACACAGTGGCCAATATATATATACACACACACACACACACACACACACACAAACACACTGTGGCTAATAGCCACTGATGGACCTCTGCTCCATATTTTTATCTAACCCCCTCTTGAAGCTGGCTATGCTTGTAGCCGCCACCACCTCCTGTGGCAGTGAATTCCACATGTTAATCACCCTTTGGGTGAAGAAGTACTTCCTTTTATCCGTTTTAACCTGACTGCTCAGCAATTTCATCGAATGCCCATGAGTTCTTGTATTGTGAGAAAGGGAGAAAAGTACTTCTTTCTCTACTTTCTCCATCCCATGCATAATCTTGTAAACCTCTATCATGTCACCCCGCAGTCGACGTTTCTCCAAGCTAAAGAGCCCCAAGCGTTTTAACCTTTCTTCATAGGGAAAGTGTTCCAAACCTTTAATCATTCTAGTTGCCCTTTTCTGGACTTTTTCCAATGCTATAATATCCTTTTTGAGGTGCGGTGACCAGAATTGCACACAGTATTTCAAATGAGACTGCACCATCAATTTATACAGGGGCATTATGATACTGGCTGATTTGTTTTCAATTTCCTTCCTAATAATTCCCAGCATGGTGTTGGCCTTTTTTTAATTGCAATCGCACACTGTCTTGACATTTTCAGTGAGTTATCTACCACGACCCCAAGATCTCTCTCTTGGTCAGTCTCTGCCATCAACTTGTATTTGTAGCTGGGATTCTTGGCCCCAATGTGCATTACTTTGCACTTGGCCTAATTGAACCGCATCTGCCACATTGACGCCCGCTCACCCAGCCTCAAGAGATCCCTTTGTAGTGCCTCACAATCCTCTCTGGTTCTCACCACCCTGAACAACTGAGTGTCATCTGCAAACTTGGCCACTTGACTGCTTACTCCCAACTCCAAATCATTTATGAACAGGAAGGGAAGTTCTGCAAGAATTTTTGTGTGTCTGTTCTTTTTCAGCTTTCTGCTTTAGACAGCAAATGCTAAAATATGTTAGGTATCTGCATACAGCTGAATTACTTTAAAATGTTTATGCTAGAAACTGTCATTTACTTAGAGCATTGTAGTGATCATGCCCTGCATGTGTTAGTGTGTGATCGCAGCATTCACATGAGCACAACTCTCTGTACGCGGGAAGAGGATTATAGGGAGGATGGCAGTGAGAGCTACTTCATGCATCAGTCTGCATGGTTGAGAGGGAAAAGGAAATGACAGGGTTGTCCTTATTTTGCAAGGCTAAGAAGGTACTGACTTAATTGGTCCAGTTTTCAGTCTCAGCCTTCTGGAAACCCTGATCTAGGTATTTCAGCATTTCCTGGAAGACCTAAATAAGGGTTTCCAGAAGGTCAATGTATAGGTATTCCAGTATTGCCTGGAATATGCTTATTGGTACACATAAACATTAAGCCTAATTATTGTACTGTGTATTTATAATGACTAAAGTCTGGCACTGCTCACAAGAGAGAACCATCTTATACTTCTCTTAAATTTTTCATTGAAATTCACAGGACACTAAATTAATAAAGAGCATGAGAAAGCTTTAGAAGGTTCTCTATTAATGCTATCATATCCCCTGCTTCCAGAACTTGATTTTCTAAACAAGTGTGACAATTTTCTGGTAAAGATGTTGAAGAGGCAAAGGGGAGGGAGAAAAGGGGATGGAAAGAACTAATAATCTCTGTTCTGAAAAAGTCTCTTCCTCCACTCATCTTTGCAGAGGTTGATCTTGGTGACATGCTGATGACTGGCACATGCCTTATCAGTCCAAATGTTCTCCCTGCCGTGTATAATGTGCAAAATGATTTTGAGAGCTCTTGCAATACAAAGGTGGCAGGTTCTGCGAGCTGCTTTTGAAACAGCTGTGTTTTTGCTGCCTCCAACAGGGCTGAAACAAAAGTGTCTCACAGAAGTGTATTTTAAGCTAGTACTCTAGACAAAGAACTGATTTCTATGTGCTAAATTTCCTTTGTTAATATTGTTTCTCCTTAGGAAAGGTATTGTATCACAAATTACAAATGATCTCCAGTTAAAGTTTGGGCTGAAAAACTCCCTAAATAAGGGGTGTATTTGTCAGTCTCTGTGTTCGTTTATTTATTTGCAAAATGTATATCTTCCTTTTTGCCCTTGCAAGGGCCACCAAGGCAGCTAACATTTAAAACATGCATGATGAAAGCATGTTTTTAAACCATTAAAATTAACCTCACCCAACACAGGTCATTCAAACAAATTAAAATAGATTAAGTGCAGTTTCACTTGCGCAAAGTCCTGTGCAACATCGAGTACTGTTGTCTCTACATTTGTTGCCCAAGATCTTGCACAAGCAGAAACACAAGAAGGAATACAATTAGTTTGACATAGCACAAGTGGCTATGATGGTTTTTCCCTTGAGTTTCTTCTGTACAACAGCTCTAGCCCAAGAGGAAATTTTGTGCTGGAGCCAACCTACTTTGCAGTGTTGCCATCAATGATATAAGCTGGACATACAAGGGAAATTTTGAGAGTTCTGGGGCAGGAAATCTGGGCAGGGGCATGTGAGGTTGTATTTTGTATTTAGGGTACTAAGATTAGGCAGATGGCAACCTGGGAGACAGACTTAGCTATAGGGGGGGTCCACCCCAACTTCCTGTTGGGGCCCCTCAACTCCGGGCCCACAACCCAGCAGAGCAGGAAGGGAGGGCAAGAGGTGGCCATGCTGGATCTTCATGCTCTCGCAGTCGGCTTTGAAGCCAGCTGCAAAAGCAGGAAGACCCAGCCCAGGGAGGCCACCTCTTGTCCTTTCCTCCTGCTCAGCTGAGCAGAACAGGAGAACAAAAGGCAGTAGATGTTTGTGCTCTTGCAGCTGGCCAGCTGTGAAAGCAGGAAGACTTGGCCTGCCAGCCCTACCTTTCTCTCCCCTCCAGGAGAGCAAGAGGTGGGTGGGTCTTCATACACCTTGCAGCCAGCTGGGTGTGAAAGCAGGAAGACGTGGTCTGCTGGCCTCATCTCTCTCTTCCCTCCTGCATGGTCAAGCAGGATGGGAGAGCGAAAAGTGGCAGATCTTCTTCTCACAGCTGGCTTTGAAGCTGGCTGCAAAAACAGGAAGCCTCGGCCTGGGGCGGCTGTCTTTCAGGGGTGCAGCCAGGATTTAAAAAAAAATGTGCCCTTACATTTTTTAAAAGCCCCCAACCTTAAGAAAAACAGTGTGTGTATGTATGTGTGTGTGTGTGCGTGTGTATATATATACACACACACATATATTGGCCACTGTGTGACACAGAGTGTTGGACTGAATGGGCCATTGGCCTGATCCGACATGGCTTCTCTTATGTTTTTAGTGATCCATAACAATAAAAAAGCTAGAATTCTGTCTGCCAGACAATTTTAGGATCTCCTGACTATACTGCACATCAAGGGTTATTTTTGTAGAAAAGAGGTACCTGAGCTCATTAGTATAACTCATTTGCATATGCCACACACCCCTGACATCACCAGAAGTGTGTCAGAATACCAGGTATTGGAGATATAAACTTTACAAAGTGCATAAATAAGCACAAAGTTTTTTTAAAAACTTAAAGCATGCTTAAAACATTAGCATGCCTGCAATATGTTGTTTTAACAGTCTCTGATGACTGACACTTTGTGCTCTGAATTATTGCATCAAATCTGGAGACAGTTGCGCTGTGGCAATCCTGAGTTGTTCAGGTGTTGTTCAGGTGTGTATCGGTAAATTGCAAACCGACTTTTGATTTATTGGCATTCATTACAGAAATCTCATGCTCAGGGCTCAGTGCCCTAGGACCAAGGGGAAAGCATGAAATGGCTGGACATTGCGAGCTTTTATTCATAAATTGTTTCATGTGCTGGTCAAGAACAAGTGAAGAAACCATAACAGACTGAGGGCTGTGTTTTTGTCTACAAAACCGTAGTCTTCCCCAGAGAAATTACTACAACTCCTATGAGGCAGTGAAGGAATAGAGATACAGCCATGTATAGTGGTCAGTATCAGCCTACTATTGGGGAAGTCTAAGTTCAAAATCCCCCCGGGACTTCCAGGGGAGGAAAATGCCGAGCTGAGCTGCCTCTCATAACGGGAGCAGGCTGGAACTTCTGTTCGGGGTAGTGGAAGGCAAATTAATGCCTACTGCCTACTTTTCTCAGTTAGAGATTAGTCCAAGATATGCACAGAAACTTTGATGATATTTACCTTGGCTAAAAGGAAGTCCCGGGGCGGGGGGCTTCTTTGAGGCTTTGAGGGGTCTCAGGGAAGAGTTGCATATTCAACTGCAGAAGTTCTCAGAGTCATTTATTTGACATAAGCTTGACAGGATCCTAACCTTCTTGGACATTGCTAATCATCTAAAGCTTTGCAAGACCAGTGGAAACTTGGATAATTGGAAGAAAAGGTACAGAAAACTATTTTTTCATTCTGGAGCTATTTATAGTTTAAAGAGACAAATTTAAAAGCTGGGGAAAGAAAATTTAGAGAGCCTGGAAGAAGAGGGAAGGAAGAGATGAAATATGGACTTTATAAATATAAAGGACAGTGTTAAAAACTGCTAAAAAGTGGAAAAGAATTTATTGTTTTGTCTGCTTGCGGTTTTGGAAGAAAAAGCACCATCGTCATATTGGAACAGACCTGCAGCACATCTGAGCAAGACAGGAAATACGTTAAGTATCGTGAGATCTCCTTACCAGTGTGAATGAGACTTCGTGGCAACAAAAGCAGGAAGTAGTGGAAAGAAAACCTACTCTAGGAATATATACCATTGAGAAACATCGGCGGCCATTGCTAGGAGGCCAAAATAAAAACAATGTTTTAAAAGAATTCGGGACATTAAAAATTGTTGGAATCAATTGAAAAGAGGGTAAGAAGATAAATACTATTGGGCATATTATTTGTGTGGTCCTCAGAAATTTTTAAAAGAGGAAAAAAATTGCAAGGAGCAGTAAAAAGTTGTGACTGCCATTTTGGAAGATTTAAAAACTTTAAAAATAAATATCTTGACTTTGGGAGCTCCGAGGACAGCGAAATTGGGCTTGTTATAAAGGGCAAGTCCTACTCTTTTGAACCTGATAGTTGAATTGAAAATTGGTGAAGTCCAAAAGTTCGTGGTTTTTTTGAAGGGTTTAAAAGTTTTAAAAATTAATATCTCGGTCTGGGAAGCTCCGGGGACGGTGAAATTAGGCTTATTATAAAAAGCAAGTTCTAATCTTTTGAATCTGACAGTCAAATTCAAAATTTGTGGGATTAAAATTTTGGTGTTTTTAAATGTCTGAACACAAGCAGCCCCGAACAAGGGCTACTTCATTGGAGAAAATGCAAGACCAGTTAGAGGCGATGGAGGCCAGAATGATGAGAGGGGTGATTCATGATAGATGAATCGAAAAAAGAAATTATTGCAGAGATTTAAAAAGATATGGAAGATCTCAGAAAGGAAACTGAGGAAACATCTAAGAAAGTGCAGGAGGTAGAAGGCAAAATGAAAGTATTTGATTCCACCTTGCTGAAAATGCAAGAAAAAGTCACAATCCATGACTGCAAATTGATGGAGACTCAGATACCTCTGAGAGGAGTACCTGAAGTAAAGGATGGTGATTTAAAAAGCTATATAATAAAAATAATTGCAGAATTTTTAGATGAAGACCCTGAAGAGACTAAAAACATGTATGATTATATGTATAGAGTGAATTCACTTTTTGCCAAGAAAAATAATTAACCAAGAGATGTTGTCATAAGATATATGACAAAGGAAATGGTGGGAAGGATCATGAATAAAAACTGTGAAAAGGCATTGATAGTGGGAGGCAGCAAAGTGAGAATTATGAAGGAGCTGCCAAGGCAAGTGATAAATGATAGGAGAACATATAAAAAGCTGACAGAAAAATTGAGAGACAATGGCATGAGGTTTAGATGGATAATACCTGAAGGTTTGAGCTTTGAACTCCAGGGAAAGAGAATCACAATTACAAATGCCCAGGAGCTGCGTAGATTTTTTGAAAAAAATAAAGAATTTGCACCATGATGGATTACAAATTATTGTCTTGGAACGTCAGTGGACTAAATTCACCACAAAAAAGAAGGGCAACATTTCATTGGATTAAGAAACAAAACTGTAATATAATTTGTTTGCAAGAAGTGCATATTAAACAAAAGGATTATAAATTTTTATGGAACAAACAATTGGGAGTAGAATTTTTTTCATCAGGTGAACAGAAGAAAAGGGGAGTGGTTTTGTATATAAAACAAGAATTGGAGCCAAAATTAGTGTTTAAAGATAAAGATGGAAGATTTCTAGCAGTAGAGACAATATTAAATTGGAAAAAAATGTTGTTATTGGGATTGTATGTGCCTAATGGTGCAAAGGATGCTTTTTTTAAAGACATTACACAACAGCTTGATGAACTGACCTATGACCAAGTATTGTTAATGGGAGATTTTAATGGAACAGTTAAGAACTCATTGGATAGATCTGGAGGGGGAAAAATAACTGTAAAGAAGGGAAATTGCCAAAGTCTTTTTTTGAATTGGTTAAACAAGAAAATTTGGAAGATATATGGAGGAAATTCAACCCTGAAGTGCGGGACTATACTTTTTTTTCAGCAAGACACAGAACTTTTTCTAGAATTGACATGCTGTGGGGAACCAAAGATTTAGGTCTTATAACAAGGAAGATAGAGATTTTACCTAAAATTGGGGCCGACCATAACCCAATAATGTGGATTACAAAATTGTCCAAGAAATTGAGAAGATGGAGACTGAATGAAGATTTGCTACAGAATAAAGAAACAGTGACATACCTAGAAAATGAAACTAAAGCTTTTTTCCAATTGAATGATAAAGAGGATGTTGATTTTCAGACGGTCTGGGATGCTTATAAAGCAGTAATGAGAGGAGTGTTGATTACTATGAATAATAAAGATAAGAGAATGAAAGAAAAACAGTTGTTGGACATTCAAAATGAAATAAAGAAAAAGAAAAAGGAGTTGAGAAAAAGACCAGAGAAAAAGAAAATTTTAAGGGAAATTACAATATTACAAACTCAATTGAGACATTGTTAAATAAAGAAGTGGAATGGAGTTTGAAAAGACTTCAGCAGAAATCCTTTGAAGGAGCAAATAAACCAGGAAAGTATTTGGCTTGGCAATTGAAGAAAAAGAGAGAAAATTGAATTATTAATAGAATTGTGGTAGATGGAAGAGAAGTGGTTACTCAAGAGGGGATAAAAAGAGAATTTTTTAAGTACTATGCCAAATTATTTAAAGGTGTTAAAATAAAGAAAGAGAAGATGGATGAGTATTTACAAAAGATAAAAATAGAGCCCTTAACTGAAAATATGCAAAAAGTTTTGAATGATCCAATTAAAAAAATAGAAATTGAAGCAGCAATTAATGCAATGGAAAATGGAAAAGCTCCTGGGTCAGATGGATATACAGCTAAATATTTTAAAACCTTTAAAGATGAATTAATACCAAAATTGCAGAAGCTGATGAATATGATTAATAAAAGGGAATGTACCAAACACATGGAAAGAAGCTGTCATTTCGTTGATACCCAAGGAAGATAGAGATGTCACGAATGTAAAAAATTATAGACCAATTTCACTATTAAATAATGACTATAAAATATTTACAAGAATCTTGGCAGAACGGCTTAAACAACATTTGATAAACTTTATAAAGAAAGATCAAGCAGGGTTTCTTCCCAAAAGACAAATAAGAGACAATATTAGAACTCTTGTAAATATTGTAGAATATTATGAAAGACATCCAGAAAAAAAAAGTAGCATTATTCTTTGCAGATGCAGAGAAAGCATTTGACAATTTAAGTTGGGACTTTTTGTTTGCAGTAATGGAAAATTGGAGCTGGGAGAAAGTTTTATAAGAATGATAAAACCAATATATTCTGAACAAAGTGCAAGGTTGTGTATAAATACAGATCTTACAGAAGGTATGAAAATTAGTAAAGGTACTAGACAATGCTGTCTGCTTTCACCACTGTTGTTTATAATGACTCTTGAAATATTACCGATGCAGATCCAAGAAGAAAAAGATATAGAAGGTTTAAGAATAAAAGGATTTACTTACAAATACAGAGCTTTTACTGATGATGTAATGTTTATAAATGAAAACCCCATACAAGTTACACCTTTGCTGTTAGCTAAAATACAAGAATATGGGGAGTTGGCGGGACTCTGTATAAATAGAGAAAAATCAAAAATTCTATGTAAAAATATGCAGATGAACAAGCAACAAGAATTACAGAGACTAACGGGCTGTGAAGTCACTTCTAAGGTAAAGTACCTAGGGGTGGAGATAACAATGAAAGATATTGATCTGTTTCAAAATAATTATGAGAAGTTATGGCGTAAAATGGATGAAGATATGCTAAAATGGAACAAACTTAATTTGTCATTGCTGGGTAGAATAGCTGCAATTAAAATGAATATGTTACCAAGAATAATGTATTTGTTTCAAACTATTCCTATTGTGAAGGATGGCAAACAATTTGATAAATGGCAAAGGAAAATTTCAGAATTTGTGTGGGCTGGGAAGAAACCAAGGATTAAAATGAAAATCTTGACAGATGCAAAAGAGAGGCAGATTTCAGTTACCAGATTTAAAATTATATCATGAAGCAGTTTGTTTAGTGTGGATGAAAGAATGGATAAGAAGTAATTTATTAAATACATGTATGAAATACAAGAAATATGGAGATGAGAGAAGACCGTTATGGATAGTGCCAGCTGAAGTAATAAAAATAATGGCTGAGATAGGTGAAGAAAAGTGGCTGCCATATAATCAATTATTAAAAATACAAAGTGGAAAAATAGAACTGAAAACTGCTGAAGAGTTGAATCATAAATATGATTGGTTTCAAATGCAACAAATAAAGAGCTTGGTGGAGAATGATATTAAAACTGAAGGAATAAGGAAAGAGCAAACAGAAATGGGAAAAGTTCTGCTTGGAGACAATGAAAAATTAATTTCAAAAGTATATAAATTACTTCTACAGTAGTCTACAGAAGATGAAGTAGTGAAATCTCAAATGATTAAATGGGCAATTAATGTAAATAAAGAAATAAAGATGGAATCTTGGGAATATCTGTGGAACTCTATGAAACTCTCAACATGTCAAAGTATTAAAGAAAATTGTTTTAAAAATCCGCCCTGAGCCACTCGTGGGAAGGGCGGGATATAAATCCCGGAATAAATAAATAAATAAAGATGATGTATAGATGGTATATGACTTCTAAAAATTAGCAAAGATGAATAACAAGATGCCAGACAGATGTTGGAAATGTAAAAAGCATGAAGGTTCTTTCTACCATATGTGGTGGACTTGTGAAAGAGCAAAACAGTATTGGCAAATGATTCAACAAGAAATTTCTAAGATATTGGGATATGAAGTAATGAAAGTTGCAGAGACTTTCTTATTGGAATTACAAATGGAAACATTTCCAAAAGAAGATAGAACTTTAATCTGGTACTTGCTGTCAGCTGCTAGGACATTGTATGCGCAGTTGTGGAAGCAAGAAAAAATACCAGAGAAATGGGATTGGATTATAAAAGTTATGACATGGAGTGAAGTGGACAAATTAACAAGAATATTAAGAGACTATGACTTAGAAGTTTTTAAGACGGAGTGGAAAAAGCTTAGAAGATATATAGAAAAAGAGTGGAAAATAAAAGGACATTGGACAATTTTTGATAATAATTAAGTTTTAAAAAGAAGAATATAAATTTTTGTTTTAATAGTTAAGGGTACCTTTAATATTTTTTTTAAGTAAATAACACTGGCGGGGGTCAAGTAACGGGGGGAGGGGTGGGTGGAAGTAATATATGGGGTAGATAAAAAAAATTTTTAAAGATGTAAGATATAGATATAGATTTATTACCATATGTTACCAATAAAAATTGTTTTAACCTAAGTTCAAAATCCCCAATCAATCAGAGGAAATCAAAGAAAAATGTGAAATATGAAAGAAAAATCAAAGGAAATGTGCTGGGTCAAACTTGTCTGGAAATACACTCTCAGCCTAATCCTGGCTTGTTGTTATTCCTCTTCTGGATCATGAAGGCATGAATACAATGAAAATGGGAAGGCAAATCCAGTTGCTCCCAGGAGAGCCCAGACATAACAAACCAACAAAACACACTCTTTCTCTCTGTGTAGCAAGGCAAAAAGCTCATACCTTGGAAAAAATGTTGGTCTTAAAAGTGCTCTCCTGTGTGATCAATGGAGGGAACTGGGCAAAGGAAGCTCTCCCTCTTTCCCTCCTTCTCCAGGGGAGGAGGAGGGGGAGGAGCCTCAGCAAACAGACGAAAGAGAGGTTTGGCTCAGTAGCTCTGCAATGTGATTGAGAAAACTTGGCAACCTTGGCAAGCTCAATCACACAACAGAGCTACAGAGCCAAGCTCCTCCACTGGCTGAGGCTCCTTCTCCCTCCTCCTCCCTTTAGGAAGAGGATGGGAAAAGAGTTAAAAGACCAAGAGATTGCTTTACTCAGCTGTCTCATCACAGGGGAGAGGGGGAAATAGCAGCTGAAGCAGGCAAGG
Source organism: Heteronotia binoei (assembly GCF_032191835.1). Classification (NCBI taxonomy): domain Eukaryota; kingdom Metazoa; phylum Chordata; class Lepidosauria; order Squamata; family Gekkonidae; genus Heteronotia; species Heteronotia binoei. Next base: position 113,007,091 of record NC_083243.1, on the reverse strand, counting down.
GAGAAGACAGCAAACAATGACCATTTGCTTGGGAGCCTGATTAGAGCTTCTGGAGCGGTGCTTCGGGAGCTCCACCCCCAACTAAGGCCTGCTGCACACAATACCATATGATATTAATAATAACCTAGAATAGCTCTCCTTTTGCTTACTAAAAGAGTCCATGCCAGGTATTCCCCTGTGTATACTTCCTTTCTTTTCCACAGCATCAGGGAAATTTCTCCCAAAATAAGGCATTCATCTGAAAGGCAAAACAGACTTGGACAGGAACATCAATTACCTGCGAGTAGGATGCTATTTTTTCTCTCTAGCTGTTAGCTAGAGACTGAAGCAGCTTTGCTAAAATATAATCTAGACAGGTGTATGTATATCTCTTTCCTGAAACAGGTATGGTGGGGAGTCTTAATTGAGTTTTTAAAACTTCTTTAAGCAGCAGATGAAACACTTTGCCCATTACACATTCTTGTTTATGTAGAAAATGCAAGTTTATATGTAGAAAATATATCATGTGAAGGTGCTGTACTGAGAAGCCCTGAGTCTTATATATTGCTGTTTCTCTTTTGTGATTTCCCTTAGTCCTAAGAACAAAAGAACCTCGGTGGGGTAGGGCGGGATATAAATCGAATAAAATAAATAAATAAATAAATAAATAAATAAATAAATAAATAAATAAATAAATAAATAAAATCCTAAGAAGGATATTGTTTCCATGAAGGGAGTAGAGAAATAATTGATGAAGTGATTCCCTTCTCTCTCAACCTTTTAGCTTCTGTGAGCTAAGGACAGGATGAAATAATCAAGTGTATCGGTCCATTTCCAATATCTGTGGTAAACTGGCCATAAATGGTAATCAGTAATGATCTCATTGTCTTCATTTTAGATTTTAGCAGTTTTAAGGCACTGACAGGCGGGAAGGAATGCTGGTGATGTCTTTTGTTTCTTTTTCCCAACACTGTTAAAATAAGTCTCTTTCCCCCCAACATTATTAAAATGGTTTCCAGAAAACAGAACTCATTGGACAATTAAAAATAAATACTGCCCATCACTAATCAGAGGCCAGATCGGTGAATGTATTGAAAACATCTCAAATAATATGTAGGGCAAGTCTAGACATTATCCCTAGATTTTCTTAACACTTGTTCAAAGCTTACAGGGTTCTGTCAGTGCACTCTCTGGGTGGTTATGTTCAGACTGTATTTCCCATTATCTGAAGTGGAGAGAACAAATGTAACATATGGTGGGGTGTAGGCATGCATGCATTAAGAACAGTGCATGTGAGTTGCTGCTTCAGAACCTCCACTGGAAACATTTGTGATTAACCAAACTATACTCATGATATGAATTGTAGCATCACTTCATAAACAATAGCAGAAGTTTTAGATTTTTCTGAATCCTTACACATCATAGCTATGATAGGCCCAGAACTCCAGAGCACACCTGGGATTTCATTTCAGTGGAATAGGAAGCTTGGTTCATGCAGCTTTTTGCTACCACATGCAAATTCCTCTCTATTCTCATGCCATGAATCCCTAATTCACTGGACAACATACACATGTCTCTTTATAAGGCTACATGTATTAGTGTCACCTGCAATGCCATGGATATAGGGTAAAATGGAAGACTAGATTCTGTGAAATGATACATATCTTCCTTTTTTTTGAGAAAGAGTGTTTTTTTGGGTGTTTTCGCACTTACGTTTTACTGGCGCGACGACCCTCCTCACGCCGGCGGATCTGCAGTGATTTCGCACTAGAAGCGCCAGCGCAGCCCAAAGAGCCGGCTACTTCCGTCGCTAAGCCAGCGCAAACGTTTTCCTGCTTCTTGGCGGTTTCCGTTTGCGCTGGCTTAGCGACGGAAGTAGCCGGCGCAATGGGCTGCGCCGGCGCTTCTAGTGCGAAATCACTGCAGATCCGCCGGCGTGAGGAGGGTCGTCGCGCCAGTAAAAGGTAAGTGCGAAAACACCCAGAGAGTCAGGGGAAGATGTGGAGCTGTTGTACAAAAGGCTTAACTGGCATTGACTTGTGCATGTGTGTGTTAACTTCCATACTTTTCCAGCTCCACTAGTTTGCAGTCCTGCCTGCAAACACCTCCTCAAATGAGGAAAAGATGGAGGAAGCTGGCTCCAGCCCTTGGATGCTGCAGGAAGACCCGGTAGACAAGGGGGAGATGGAGAGTCTCAGGACCCTCAGTCCAGCAGCCTAAGATTGGAAGCAGAAACCCTACAGCCACCAGCCTCACCCTTGGGGTCACCAGAGCCTTTGGAGCTAGAGAAGGTGGGGGAGGCACAGGAGTGGTGCTGAAGTGTGCTGTTGGCAGCTCAGCACCAGTCAACCTCTGCTTACAAGTTGGAGCCATAGCAGGATCTGGAATTACAGCCCTAAAGGATGTCCAGCCATTGATTACTGTCCCTGGATGACTCAGCAGGTTGATGAGTTGCACCTGGCCCTCCATGACTCATGATAAAAGCAGCCAGAAAAGGCAGACCCAGTGTGAAAATGACATGTTCAGAACCTGTTCATGCACTTCTGTGTGCTTGACCTTCTGAAATGTGACCTGACTTGTGCTCTTTGGATTTGACCTTCTGGTTTGATGCTTGGACTTTTGAATAACTATACTTTGACTCTGAACTGAGTTTGGAATATGTTTATTACCTCTTGCCCCAGATGTCTGCCTGAACTCAGTCACAGGGCACCGGGCTGGGGAGGACACCAAATTGGGCCCTCCCAGCCCGGCACCATAGGCAAATGCCCAAATTTTGCTGCCTGCAAGGGCTTCTGGCTGGCGTGCAGTTTCTATCGCTCTCTGAGCGTCCTCCAAGTGGAGGACGCTCAGAGAGCACTACAGAGACTGCACGCCAGCCAGGCGCACTTCCTGCCCACTCTCTGATGATTCTGAGCTTTGTTTCTCCTCTGGATTTAGCCTGGGCATGGCCAGAGGGTTAAGGCCAAAGATGAAGAGCCATGCTGCTCTTGGAGAGCCATTAATCTTGCATGAGCCAGCTCAATGGATCCTGGACCAGTTCAGGGTGTGGGCTAGCATATTCTTGGGTGGGAGGGTGTGTGTGTTCTGTTTGGATAAACTGTATTTCAGGTAATCTGCTTTGTGTCCTCTTTGGGAAGATCCTAAATAAGCAGCAAATGTCATAAAATGCCAATTAATTGTTTTAAATTCCTGGATTTGTGACTCCCTCTTTCTGCCTTTCCCATCCATATCCTATCTTACTCTTAGTTCACTAATTACTTTCCACTGTGCCACCTCTGTTTTTAGCACAGTTTCCTGTGACTGGGGCTTTGCAGCTGGAGTGATATCTTACATAAAACTTATTCTCAAGACACTTTCATTTTTTTCTCTACTCTGGATGATGGATAGGCCATAAAATAGACTGTGTGGAAGATGGATACGCTGGGGAGGCTCTTGCCATGTGTCACAACACGCTGATGACTTCCCTGAGATCCTCCCTGCATTAACCAGCATTCTTCTGCTGCTCTGCAGAACTGATCGTGACAGATCAGAAGTGCCACTTGCACTGAGCTGCTGCCTCTGTTGCCTTTTGGTTTTGTTGGATCTTATTATTATATACAGGTACCCACCCAGCTGTCAGGCAACAGCACTGGCAAACATATAAAATTTGAATGACAGGAGCAGAGGGGAAACGGTGGGCAGATGGATGAGTTCATCAGTAATTGTTGGGCAGAATTACAGCATATTACAGCACTGAGCCCAGAAGAAAATTGAAAGGAATATTTTCCTAAAGGTTAGAGTTAATAATTTACCAAAATTTTCTATGCAGAATGGAAACATGCTTCAGTCTCTGAATGAAAGGAGAATTTGGTTTACACAAGCCTTCTGTTTATTAGGTAGCTGATAGTGTATACTAGGCCAGGCCCATGAACCTCTTCAACCAGTTTTCCAAGTCTCTTTCTCTTGCCTCATCTCTCTACGTGTTCTCTATTACCATTGCATGCCCAAATGTAGCTGGGGAAGTTTCTAAGGAACCAGAGTAAGAGACCAGGATTTGGGCTCCATCAGCTGATGTGAACAGTGGGCAGACAGAAGAGATGAAGGACTCTAGGGCAGTTCATAACCCTACCTCACAATTTGGATGACATCTGCTTACCCTAAAGGCAGATGACTGGTTCCTCAGAGAATATGAGATGCCTGATGCTTCCAACTACTAGTGTCTGGAATATAGTTTCTCATTTAATTAAATTTCTCTGCTGCTTTGTTAAACATGCCACAATTGGTTGTCACCTTTCCACCTAAATTTTGTGAGAGGTCCACGTTTATGTTGAATGCTGCACACAGCTGGGTCTCGAACATAACAGGGCATGGTCGCAAGCAGATGTCTTACATTATACATTACATTACATTATAAGATATACACAAATATGAGTACCTTTAGCCAGGAAATTTACATTTTTACTATGTGTTGCTCATTTTTTTCCCCAGGGCTTCTTTTGTAGCAGGAGCTCCTTTGCATATTAGGCCACACACCCTGATGTAGCCTACAGAGCTTGCAGGGCTTATTACAGGACCTGCTTTAAGCTCTTGGAGAATTGGCTATATCAGGGGGTGTGGCCTAACATGCAATGGAGTTCCTGCTACAAAAGAAGCCCTGTTTTTTTCTATTACTAATAATTAATATACTTTTTTTGTCTCCCTCTCCATCATCTTTGCTTTTCTTGACAACTTATATCAGCTCCTATTTCATGTTCTCATAATCACGATTGTATTGGTTTATATAAGTATAACCAATGGCAGTGAGTGACCTGCAGAGAATTGCAGGGAGACTTTTTCCTGTTTTCCCTCCCCCACTATTTCTTCTTTTTCTCCTCCTGGCAGTCCCATACCCCTTTCTTTCTTTCTTTCTTTCTTTCTTTCTTTCTTTCTTTCTTTCTTTCTTTCTTTCTTTCTTTCTTTCTTTCTTTCTTTCTTTCTTTCTTTCTTTTCCAGTCACCAGCCAACATACTGTTTATCTGCCCCCCATCTTCACTGTATTTATTATGTATTTACTTCATTTATATCCAGCCTATGTCTCCAGTGGGGAACTCTAAGCAGCTTCCATTGTTCCCCTGTTCTTCATTTTAGTCTAATGATTATAATGTGAGGTAGGTTAAGGTGTGACTGAACAAAGGTCATCATTGAGTTTCCACAGCAGAGTGAGGATTCAAATCCAGGTCTTCCAGATCCTAGTCTGAAAGTCTAACCACTACACCACACTGGCTTTCTATGGTGGCTGCTATTGAATAGTATTGAGCAACTGAGTCTGCCAGTGATTGCTGCCAGATCTGGCCCCATTACTCCTCCCTCAAAAGCCAAAACAGTCCTCCCTCTGCCTCCTACTGCCAGAAACCAAGGCTTTGAAAGCTGGCAATATTATGGTTGCCTAGCAACCCCACAATGACCACTGCAGAGAGCATTTCTTTCTTAAAGGTACCGGTGCTGCTTCTGTTATTTTTTGGGGGGAGGGGGAGTGTTATTCCTCCCCTGTGTGCGTGTGTGTGTTTAGATTTCAACTTTTTCAGCAAACCTTGTCTGCTGGATTGCAGTACCTGCTGATTGGGTCATGTTGAGAATTAGATATACTGATCCAGTATTCAGATCCAATTCACAAAGTTACTTCAAGAGCTCTTCTTCATCTTCTTCTCTTCCTCTTCTGCCACGTATTTGTGTTCATTATGTGGCAGAGAAAGTTTTATAGATTTGAAGAAGACCCAAAAGTTGATATTTGAGTAATCTTTCAGACTGCCTTTCAATTTTATACTACTTTGTCTTTGGTGTGTGGTACTGTGGGTACTCTGAAAAGAGGGAACGACTGTTATACTTGCTTCAGTGATCTGTTCTTCATGTCCTGAGGCACTATGTTTACCTGAGAGGTTTCTATGTGCCAAATTCCTTAGAAGATAAATTTAGTTCTTGTTTTACTGGATCACTGAGAACTAGGAGAGTGTCTGCAGTGGTCAATTTATGTGTGTACAATTTTGTATAGATACTGGATTGGCTCCAAACAGCTTTTGTACTGATGAAAAAGGACAGTGTGGTCATCACTGACCACCTAAAATACTGTGATGGGCAAGCACAAAAGCCATGTAGGATAGGAACCATATTAAGGAGAGGAATTGGATGAGGTTGAATAAAAAAGTTCACTGGATCTAATCCACTGCTAGTAAGCTTGTATAGGATGTATCCGTATCATAGACTGTCTCAACTTTTTCCCTAGGCCTGTATGAACTGTTTAATGCTAAAACCCAAAAGTACCAAGATGCCAGCTTTCTATGATGTTCCGTAGCATTTGCAGTGGTTATCTGCACAAATTTCCATTGCTGCACTTGCTTTTCTGCCACTTTTGTTGGATTTATTTTAATTCCCATTCCCCCACCCCCCAGAATAAAAGGTATTCACCAATCTCAGCAGGGGTGGGTGGGTAGGTAAATTAATTGAAGATACCCTTTTCAAGGGATTTGCACTCCATCCCTATCCTCCCTTACCAGATTTAGCACTTAGTAACCCACTGTGCAAATTTGGCATGATTGAGAAGGCCATCCAGAAACTGCAAAGGAATTAGAATTTGTCTTGGAAGAAAATGCATCTGTACAACACAGAAAGGTCACAAAATATACTTCAAAATGAGAAGAAATGTACACTGCTTGCACCTTTTTAAAGAAGTGGTTTAGAAAGTTTAGAGAAAGAGAACATAATGTGTAACACATTTAAGATTTTTTTAAAAAGTGGAAAGTGTTACAGGGTTTAAATATAAATGTATAAATGGGAGGTAATAGCTAGAGAGCTAGGTGGAAGCTGCTTGCCATTACAAGTGAAGCTGAGCTATTTGAAAATAGTTTCTAAAACTTCACAGTGTAACACAGCCAAGCCAAGGCCCTGGGAGATGAGTGAATCTATTAATCGCTGCAAAGCAGCTGCCAGCTCTCAGACTCTAACTGGGCACCTGCTAATATTTAAGCCATGGTGAGGTTGGTTGGTGGGTTTTTTTGCATTAGTGGGAGACAATTTTATTCCTCTGCCATTGAGACTGCAGACATTTTATAAATGTACACTTGCTCCTCTCTACAAGAACCTGAAGCTAATAGACATTCCATATTAGCAGTTGGTATTATTTGTATGTTTATTTGGTGGTAGCTTAAAAATAGTTTACCGATTAGTTCTGATAACAGTAAATTCTAAACATGACTCTGAGTGGGTCTTAAATCAACCTAAATTCATTAGCTTCATACTGACCCTTGTGGCTGCATGAGTAGTTAAACACATTTAAATTTTTGCAGTCTTGCTTTTTCGAACAGGATTTGTTCAGAGACACTAACATGCCTTGGGTATTTTCACTTCTTGTCATGATGAATCCAGTAATTTAGTTCCTCTTTATCCTGTGTCTCTTTGGCATCTAGGACCAACAGCTTTCCTCTGCCTTTGCCAAGTCCTTCCCGAAGGGACAGACAATACAATGATGGGGATCTACCACCTGCCAATGGGCCCTGTTGACTCAGCAAGGTAAATTTACCTACCCAGGAGAATCCACAGGTATTTTTCTTCAGCAAGCAGAATACTGACTTATGAGGTGTACCAAACATGTGGTATGTTATGGAACCAGCATGTATTAATTTTTTAAAATAAGATGCAGAAACTACAAGCTCAGATCTTACTTAGTCCAGACATTCACCGGGTGATCTTGAACAAGTAAAATGAGATGACAACATGTGTCCCATCTTGAACTTTTCTCAGGAAAGAAATTTACTTTCCCCACCCCTAATCTAATTATTCATTTGATACCCTCAGTGATTTTCCTCTCTGGGTCCCCCCCCCCCCCCCGTTTGCCTTTATAAATTGTATCTTCATCATAATTCATTTTGTAGGACATTTTCAATCTCCACTGGAGAGAAATGCAGGATAAAAATACTGAGATCAATAAGAACATCCAAATTTTCTCAAAAAAGGAAGCACTCAGACAATGAACAAAAGTGGAAAACTGTATAATGTGCAATTCTGTGTGGTGTTACTGGGAGAAAAGCTAATAATATAATATACAGTCATGAAGTATCACTGGATACAGTCTGAATGCTCTGCATTTTCTGTATCATTTTTAAGCCATAACAAAGGGATTTGGTACACTGCTTGTAGAATATGAGCACATCTCAGTGGCTACTTATAAAACTAAACTGTCCATGGTTTTTAGGTCAATCCACTCTCTCAAAATGACTAGCCAATTGAAATCAGGCCAGTGATAGGTATGAATAATATTTGTAATTAGAATAAGCCTTTTGAACTACAACCCCCTTGCAGACTATAGAAGTACCAGACTTCTATCCTTGTGTAAATGAAATTTATTGGAAGTGTTAATCAGTGACAGCTATCAAAACAAGAACAAAAAGGATTTTAAAACCATTGGCAGTTCTCCATTTTGTTTTGCTGCCCATTCTAGAAATGTCTGATATTGCAGCTTGAAGTTCAGCTCAGCTTCTTGAACAGTCTTTCTGTTCCTGTCTTGTCTGGAAAAGCCCTCTGTAGTGCTGTTTGCTCTTTACTTGGATCTTATGATGATCCAACTGCTGTGCTCTGATCTGCTAAAGAAAAGTGTTTGAAGGATCCTGAGAGAGTGCAAGAACTGAGACCAAATAGATTTCTGATGCTTTGTCTCTCTTGAAATCTGTGACTGAGAATGTTTAATTTGCCTGCCTTGCATATTTCCAAGAAGAAGCTAAGAAATGCCTGCTGTTTTGCTATGCAAATATAAAATCCTTTTTTTCAGACCACTTTGCAATGGTAGAAGCATAACCTCATCTTATTTGTTTATCCTTTTGCCTTCTTCCTGTTCGCTGATGCTGTCCATGTCTCAATAACACTAATAGCTTTTTGTTAGTAGTAATAAAGTTGATTCATGTCCTGGGAAAAATGCAGCCAAGCCTGGCTGATCAGTAATATTTTAAAACCTCTTGAGATTTTCACCCTCCCCCCTCACACACACGCAGTAGGCAAAGTGAATGGGAACAATAATCTCTTGCTTGGGTTTAATTCCAAAGGAGGCCATGGATACAGTTCAAACTCTAGGAGGCTTTCTGGGGAGAAGGTTGTACAAAAGGCACTTTGTTCCCTTTTGGGATGGATGCCACCAAATAGTAGAATTAATTTCTTAATTATTTTCCAGGGCTGTACTGTTTCCAGTTCATTCATTTTCACACAGATAGGCTTAGTCACATAGATATGCTTGGAATGGTGAGAAAGGGTGGAGCCTTCCTGTGAGGATTTGCTTTTTATGCATGGCATGGCTTGCCCCATCTGGTCGCTGTAAGCTCAGTCTTGTTCCTAGGATACCTTTGCTTGGGCTTAATTTATGGAGCTTGCTTTATTAGCTTTTTCTCCCCCACCCCCTCAACAGCCAAGATCTACCTTGACATTCCAGCTAAGCTTCTTTCTGCTCAGGCCAAGACCAGCAGTTCAAATGAACTCTAGATAAATGTTAGAAAAATAAGTCTCTGCTTATGAGTGCTGTAGCATGCTGAGCCTCTGCATTACAAAGAACACTATGAGTTTTAAAAGAGGGACCTGTAGCTATTGGGACAAGACACCTTGGAGCTAAATGAACCATAAAGCTGGGCTTATGGAGTGTTATCTCAAGGGGAAGGGAGACGGAAGTGAGAGTGAGAATCCACATCATATGGAAATTCCAGAAAGGCCTGCCTGTTTGAACAGACAGTGTAACCTCTCCATCATGAACTTAGCTATTAAAACTTTGAAATGAAGCTAGTAATAGATCCCAATCACTGCTAATGAAAATGAAACCTGCATCTTTTTCTGCAACAGTATTTCAAGGGGAATGTGTTCCTGACTCAGGGTAATCAGGGTAAATAGCCTTTTAAACTTCATCCTAGATGGAGTCATTGCAGGTATCCTTCATGAATGACATATTCTGTTGACTTTTGCTGTGCTGTTGCAAGGTAGCAAAACAAATGAAGGCAAATCAGTAGCAGAGCTTTATCACAGAACATATTGCATTGAACCAAATGGAGAATTTAAGTAATTTGTAACCAAGACGTAAAAAAAAATTAACTTTCTTCAAATCATAGAGTAGAGGTCCCCAACCTTTTTGAATCTGTGAACATCTTTAGAATTCTGACACAGGGTGGTGGGTGCAGGCACAAAATGGCTGCCATGGGAGGTGGAGCCAACCACAAACTGTTAGGTTATACATTACTCCAATAGTAACTCCTCAGCATTTCAAGCAGAAACTCTGTTAAACAGGATGTCTTTTGAAATGGACATACTGTTTTCAAATTTCCTTGCATAGATACAGCTTATCTTCATTCACACAGTGAAGATCCTTGCTATGATGCCAAAGCAATGCTTTTATGATCTGCGAAGCCAATCAGATCTCCAGATGCCAGTCAGATGCCTTGCTGGACAAAAACCCCACCTGGCCTTGCCCACTTTCTAAAAATAGTCAGCAAGCACTAGGAAATGTGGTGGGCACTTTGCTGGGGACCCCACTCCTGGAGAAATACTAGATATGTGTTTGGTATAGAGTGATATCCAACATATACACATTTACTGTGGTATCGCTAAGAATGATTTTATGCACCAGTTTTAATTTAGCCTGTTTGTTGTGATTTGACTTTATAGAGGTTCTTGCTATAGTGAACTAGTGTTAGTGAATCCCCAGTGTAAAAAGAAAGCTCTTGTCTTAGAAGAGTCTTTGAATTTGGACATCACAAATAAGGATGATAGCAAATTCTTGTGGATTTCATAATTGAAATTAATTTAATAATTGAATCTTCTTCCTCCCACATCAGGTTACTAACATCTAGTCTGTGCGGGGAGCCACTGAAGGAGGAGTTTGCACATTTAGGTGTTCTTAGTTTTTACTAATTTCCCCCAGTGTCTGCCAACCACAATCAGTGGAGAAAAATATTTCTTTAAAGTACTCTAGGTACACATATCTGTGACACTGAGATTCAAAGATACCAGGAAAGGCAGGTCTCTGGTTGCATGGGGCGGGGGGTGGGGGTGATTGTAAAAGGTGCACACACAGAACAAGTTTCAAAAGATTTTTCTTCTTTTGTTTCTCTGTTCCCAAAATATACAGTCTATAGAAGAAGAAACAGAAAACCCTTCAAAATTGGCTTTTAACATGCCAATGTTATGCTTTTAGAGATTTATTTGTTTGGGTTCTGCTCTTCAAAGTTGCATGAAATTTGATGTAAGAACCTTTGAGCAAAAACTCAGAGTTACAGATGAAACAAATCCTAATCAGAATGGAACTGGAGGAATCTGCTCATTCTGCATTATAATCTAGTTGTATTGGATGATTTGCTATGTTTCAAGGCCTTGCAAAAGGCAGATGGGGATTTTGTCAGAAATCAATTCACTGCATTCTAAATTTACTCCCACCCACCCTCCTCCAGAAGGACAAAGACTTTGCATTTCTTAAATATGTCTGCTATTCCATGAGGCCGCCAGATAACATGTTATGGAAACTGAAAGGATTCCTCTACTATACTCAGAGGTAGGGCTACCAGTCTCCAATTGGGGGCAGGGGATCCCCCAGTTTGGATGCCTTCCCCCTGCTTCAGGGTTATCAGAAAGTGGAGTGAGGGAGAGAGAGAAATGTCTGCTGGGAACTCTTATTATTCCCTATGGAAATTTGTATAATGGAGAATCAAACAGTGAACATCTGGGACCCTGGAGGGGCTGTTTTTTGAGGTAGGTGCTCCAAATTTTCATCATAACATCTGGTGCCTCTCCTTAAACCCCTCCTCCAAAGTTTCAAAAAGAAGGTGCCCCTAACCTCCTCTATTTCCAGTGGAAGGAAGGCATTTAAAAAGAGTGCAGTCCCTTTAAATGTGATGGCCAGAACCCTTTGGAGTTCAATCATGTTTGTCACAACTTTGCTCCTGGCTCCACCCCCAACATCCCCAGATATTTCTTGAGTCAGACCTGGCAACCCTACTCAGAGGAGCTTGGGTCACAACAAACCACTGACACTCCTTGAAAGGTAAAATTGGAGAAAGTATTTCGACATGCCTGTACATTTCTAATTTTAAGTCTATTACAATTTTACCTCAATTAAGACCTTTTTGTGTATATATATTCACTACCAGAGCTGTAGTTGACAGTCTTACCTCTATGTGTTTGTAAAATAATTTACATACTTCTGCATGGGTAGAGCTCTGCACTGATAACCTTAAACTATTACAATGGTATCTAACAGTTGCAATATTGTAATTAGGAGATACTTTATATTTTAATGTATGCTTTAATAGTATATTGTGGATTTTTAATTAACTCAATTTGTACAATTTTCTATCCTAACTGCTGACTGCAGTGTAGCTTTTTTTGGGTGGGGTTTATTTCCCTGAAACATTTTTGTACGTGAAGTTCTGTATACAGGATTACACTAAAACTCCATAGGGGGTCATGCAGTCAGCTCAAAGGATTAGAAGTTCTGGATAATTGGATAGCTTCATCTCTGGCTGACCTTCCCAGTGATGAGCTGAATGGAAATATAATGTGCTTCATGAAAGAAAGGAATGGTTCCTCACAATGATGCTGGAATCTAAACATTTAGAGTAACCGCTAGAACCTGTGCTGATGATGCTGGAGACTGCAAGGTACTATTGCGGTACTTGAATCTAAACCAGACTCAAAAGAGGAAAACAAAAGACCCAGTGAAATCTTTGTCTCTTTAGGAAACCTGTTCATAGTCCCAGCAGGAAAAGCTTCTGAAGCTCCTTTGGGCCTGTGGATGGGAGACTAAATAGAGGGCAGTGTTGTAGAAACCTTACATGGTTGTTACTTATGCTTTGCCAATGTGAATAGTCAGGCTGACACTGCATCTGGAGCTGTCAAACCTGCCCTTGCAGATGGCACTAGGCTGCCCTAAAATTTAACAAGCTTTTTGTGTCAGCCATCTCTGTTACCCTTTTCAAAATACAGAGGTCTTGAAATTTTCTTTTTCTTGGAATAAAGTTTACATATCTGACAAACGTGTCTGTCGGGCAGAGGTTTCTGTTTGCTCTCCTAAAAAGAGTAAGGAGGTAAAGAAGAACCATAATGTAATATAGGGTTTATCTTGAAATGGGAAACAATATAGTGCCATGCTGGTCCCTAATGTCTTCTGACTGCATTCGCTCCTGATTTTTGCTTGCCTTGAGCATTTAGAAGTAATAAAATTGCAGAGTAGACGCAGGATAGGAAAATGGACAGAAAAATACTTGTGTGTGTGAATTCTCAGGAGAAGGAGAATTTAATAGGTTGATTATTACAAGAGCTAGCACTGAGGAACAAAGCAATGTGGAGTTTTGAGCTTATATGTTTAGAATATTTTAGACCCTGCCTTTTAACTCCCAAGGCAGCTTACAACCTTGATAAAAACCATACTGTGAGACAGAAGGATAAACTATCCCAGTTTTGCCATTGCTCACTGGAATTTTCCTTTCTTCTGCAGAAGGATGGCCCCTGCATTCAGTCTCCGTATGGTGAAAACTGTCCTGAATACATAGCAGAAGAGACTGCAGACATCTTTGCTGTACTTTTCACCTGTCTCTAAAACAGTCTGTTCCTTCTTCCAGATGTATATTTTGTGAATACACTGCTTGTCATACCAAATGAGTTATTTGCTGATCAATCACTTTACTGCTTAGGGTTGACAAAACATCTTGCATAAAGTAAGTCACTTGCCTTTTGAAACGTGGAATTTCTAAGTTAAAATCAAGACAGGATCACAGTAGAAAAGGAGAAATATGGGTGTGAATATTGCACTGATTTTCAAGTGACAGGATTCCTGAGGACTTGGTTTGAATTATTCAGTGTGAGTGAGATGAAGAAATTACAGAAGGGGAAAATTACTCCTTTAAGTCACATATAAGAATAAAAAATTAATTTAGGGTTCTTTAAAAGATGCTGCCTGAGTAGTAAAAAATGATACTATGCAGTTCTAATATTTCTCAACCTTTTTTGTGCATTGTAACATTATAAATGAGGCTAATACTTTACAATCAGAGTGTGCAGACTTTAAAGTCCAGTTCATATTGTGGTTCTTATGCCTTAAAAATAAGTGTAGAACTATAGAAATGAACTTCACGAGATTTTTAAAAAAGAATTATTTCTTTCTAGCTAGGGGTAGTTTTAGGTTTAAACTGCCCAACAATAAGAGCAATAAAGACATATTATTCTTGAAGTGATACAGAAATTCATGAGACCATAGAGTTGGAAGGATCTTGTCTGAACTGGACTATCCTCCAGTAGTTTTCTGTGTCATGTGGAATACTTAACTATAAATATGTGAAGCTGCCTTATACTAAACTAAGGCACTGGTCATCTTCCTCAGTACTGTCTACTGTGACTGGCAGCAGCTCACCCAAGTTCTAAGACAAAGGTCTTCTCCACTGCCTGCCACCTCATGATTTAATTGGAGATGCCAAGGACCAATGTTCCCTCTAATTTTTCCTCACTACTGAACGGAACAGTTCACATCCTGAACAGATGTGATCTGCTGTAATCTTAAAATGAGCAGTGTAAGACCCTGCACAGCTCCAGATTGCTGCTGAGTGTGGCTTCCTGTGTTAATGAGCGGCCACTCATGCACACAGCTTAGAGGGAACATTGCCAAGGACTGAAACTTCTGCTAGCAAAGCATATGTTTTATCACATGGCTTATCGTGTTACTTACTGCTAAGTGGAAACAGAAAAACTGCAAGGAGATCTGTGTGTTTACCCCCAAGTGTGGTTGATGGACAGCAGTATACAAAATAACCATCCGTTGCCCCAAACAGTTGTTCATCCTTGATCTTAATGGCCTATCTGTCCCTTCAGTCTTACAAGAATCTGCATTTGGGATTTTTTTTTTTTAGTGAATTAAGTGAAGACTAATTCCAGAAGACTCCCATGTCACCTACCTTGGCATCCTTGTGGTTATTAGCAGAGGCATAAATTAGCATCCTTAGCTCTGGAAGTGGATTGGGCCAATGCATCAGAAGGTAATCTCTCATTTTCAGGGAAACAAAGAGGCTTCTACTTGTGCAAGTTGTCAGATTTGCACTCATGGCTGGAGATTTACTATATGAATATCGGCATATGATAATTTAATAACTAGTTAAGACTATGAAGTTGGCTTGTACGAACACCCATGCAAACTTTTGTATAAAAGTTAGCTATATTCTTTCTTCTGATTATTTTCTACAGTTGTCTGCATTCTTTGATGTTTTCTGACCTGTATGTATGCAGTCAATAAAAATAATGTCTGCTGTTCTGGTGTTCTAGATTGTGGTGAATATGAAAATCCCAAAATCCTTCACCAAGCCTGTATTTTTGGCAATATTGCTGGCATTGAAAGAAGTGGGGGAATGGAATCTAACAGGGTTTTTACAGGGGGTTGTGCTTGGAATTGGTACCAGAGGTGAAGAGGAGTAAATGTGTATCTATTTGAGGCTGTGTGGTTTCTGAGCTGTTTGCAGTGTGTCTGTGTGAAAAATTTCCTAGCTTTTGGTGTGTGCACAGAAAGCACATGGTCCTTCTGGGAAGGGCTTCTGCGTGAATGAGGTGAGTCAGCTACCTGCTATTATCTTAATCCTCAGGGTAGAGCCACAGCGGTCAGCTGTAAAGCAGAACCCATTGGGCTGACTCTGTAAGAGGCACTCAGGATCCCTGTGTGACTTGTTTGTGACCAGTGCTTCGAACAGAGTTTCTAAAAGGGGAGTTGAGCTTGAGAGTTCAGCACAGAAAGGTGAGGGGAAACAGGAGAGAACCCCTCTAGTCTGAGTTTCCTAAGAAAGGGCATACAAGCTCCACATGAGCAAGGAGGGTGGTATTCCACTATATCCTTCCTGCTACTGAAATTTGCACAAATTCATGTAAACACCTTATTTCAATCTGAAATACCTTTAAACAATGAAACCACTTACAATGGTAGAAAGCCAGCTGGGGAGATGGGGGACTATCTAGTGTTTTACAGGGCGTGTAACTTGTATGATTATCTACCCACTAGGTAGGAATCATGGGTATGTGCTTGCTGCATGGAGCTCTTGGCTCTCAAGGTGTGGGTTTGTTCCCTTGAGGCTCACAGGAGAAGCTGAGTCAGAGAGAGAGGTTTGGGGATGAAATCATCAGGGACTTACCAGACCAGTCTTACTCCTGAGCTCACAACTGTGCTGTTGTGGAGAGTCAGAAAGTCAAAAGGCATCAGTCTAAGAAACTCTTTCTTTGAGTGATGGACTAATATCCTATTGTACTGAGGATACTCTTCCACAGTTATGGGGAGGTGGGCTTCTGGTAGCGGTGATTCAATTATTAGAAATATAGAGAGTGGGGTCTACGCCAGGCATCTTGACCTCATGGTGACTTGCCTGCCTCATGTGAAGGTTGCAGACATCACATCCTGTCTAGATAGGTTGATAGCATTGGGGAGGAGTCAGCAGTCATAGTGCAACATGGCTCCAATGACATTGGGCAATGTAATCATATGGTTCTGAAGGAAAAATTCAGGTTACTAGGCAAAAAGTTAAAAGACCAGGACCTCAAAGGTAGCATTTTCAGAATTGCTACCAGTTCCACATGCAGGGCCAGCTAGACAGTCACAGATCAGGGGTCTCAATGTGTGGCTGAGAAAGTGCTGCTGGGAGGAAGGGCTTAGATTTATTAGGCACTGGAGAACTTTCGAGGACAAGCTAAACCTGTACAAAAGAAATGGGCTGCTGGGAACCAGGCTGCTGGCAATTAATATCAAAAAGGTTGTCAGAGCAGCTTTTAAACTAATCCTGGTGGGAAAGCTGACAGGAGCTGAGAAGCCTCTGGTTGGAATAAATATTGATAGGAGCATAATAGAACTTGAGAATGAGGGTAGGATGGTGACTGAGGGCAACTAAGGGGCCAAGGAGAGATGAGGGTTATTGGAGAGGGAAACCCATTATAGGTGTCTTTATGATAATGCTAGAAGTCTCCCAGCCAAGATAGTGGAGCTGGAGTGCTTGGCATTCAGTGACAATTTAGATAATAGTAGATATCTCAAAAACATGGTGGAATGGGGAAAATCTATGGGATACAGTCATCCTTGGCTATAAGCTCTAGAGGCAGGACAGGGAGGAATGGGTTGGGTTGGGGAAGGTGTTGTACATCAAAGAGGGCATAGAATCAAATAAGTTAGAAACCATTAGGGGAATGAACCTCCCAACAGAAGTTACAGGCAGAAAAATGGGGGCCTAAGTGTTACTTAAAAGTTGGGTGTACTATCACCCACTTCCATAGAATGCAGAGTGTGACCCAAAAAGTATACCTCAGAGAATGCCAAGAATTCTAGGATGCCTCAGAATCATTACAACTAGCCAGTGCTGGTATTGAAAAGTTGGCCACTGTGTCAATGGAGAATATTGACCTATTTTTCCCTCCCCCCCTTCATATTAAGCTTGCAGATCGTTACAGACAGCTTATCTTCTGCTCTCCTGATAGAAGGTCTCTTCAGGATTTCTCTGGACAGTGCATTCCCTGCAAAATCAAAGCATAGTTCAAACAAATCTGAATAATACATCAGCACCTGCATAGCAAGGCCTTAGAAGAAAATGATAACAATGTAATCTTTACATTCAGGGATGAATGTGACACTCCGCAGTTTATGAGAGCTGTAGCAATCATCAGAAACAGTGCAGGATTTAAATTGATGAAAATGCATACACCAGAAGCCTTGGATATTTCCACAGTTCTTTGTTTAATGCACGTTCTACTTCCAAATTCCATCAGGTGTTTTGGAAGCTGTAGATGGTAAGGAAGAGTCTGGAAGCTATTTCAAATATTTTAAGATGACACACTGTCTGGATCTGCTCAATTACAGATCATTGTATGATTCTAATTCTGAAGAGCAATCCTTATTTCACCTGGACTACTGAAGCTTTTTTTTCCCCCAGCAAGAAAAACAACTTAAGTAATCTGAATAATTCAGAAATTTAAAATGGGTTGTATGCAATCTGCCCAATATGCATCTTAAAGCCCTAGTTGCTTCCAAACCAGGAACTTCTAAAGGGAACTCAGAAGTGACATTTCATAAAAAGCAAGCAGATGCACAGCAAGAGCAGTTGCTACACAATTCCAGAAGACTACTGCAAAGCTAGATTTTACTCACCCAAATACATGGTTTCCTTTTTGATCAAGAAAAAGAGAGAGAGAAAAATAGCTGCTTTGCTTTTCCACACGCATGGATCCATGTGACAATGGCTGGGAAATGTGTGGCTGCAGTCCAAAACTCACATGCCATTGAGTACTCCTAAGTGGATAACATTTATACTATGTGTATCACAGCTTTATGAAACAATTTGTAAAGCCTCCCAAGCTTCCTGCTTTGCCATCACTGACTGACACCTTTCTCCTCCACCACTATTATCACAGTATACCTTTTGTTGTTACAGAAAGCAATGCCTAGAGTAGACCTTAGCTGATCTAACATTTATCCTTGAAGAAAGGGAAAGCAGATTTTTTTTTTTTTAAGAGTGGAGGTGTTGCCAAGGCTTGTGAAAGAGAAGACATACCTTCTTGGACTTTGGCAAGGAGAAGAAATTGTTCAGATCTTGAATGAGAGTGTAAAGATGAAAAGACACAACGCAGTTCATCAAGTTTTCTACTGGGTGTTGGGGAGCAATCACAAAAACAAAGGAAGGAGATGAAAAACCTCATAAAGTATTTCTTTAAGGCTCCAGAATGCTCAATATTTTTGCAAGTCTAACAGGGCAATAATCCCAAACAGATTTCGCACTTCCAAGACCATTCTTGCAAGAATGTAATTCTGGTTAGGATTGCACTCAGGGCCTGCCAAAAGGATTTTGGCACCCTAGCTGGCCAATCTGGGTGCACTCCAAGCCTCCAGTCATTCCAGAGTGCTCCCCCTTGGCCAGCAAAGGTAAACTCAGAACTGCTGGCCTGCCCAAGCATACTCCAAGTCCAGCAAAGGAATGAGAGAGTGAAGCCCAGTGTCAGCAAAGCTGGTAGCCTCCTGCTTTTCCTCCCAACTTTGCAGGAATGGGGCAGGGGACTGCAGGCCAGGCCAGCCACCATGACTAAGCTGGTAGTAGGGAGAGGAACCAAGCACTGTAGATCTGGAGGCTGCCTGCTCTTTTATCCTCCATACCTCATAGGGGCAGGGGAAGATGAGCTAGGTGACTGGGGGTGTTGCTTGGGGCCTGGGAGTACTGCTTGGGGCTGCTGCTTGCCATCAGGAAGCTTCTTTTAAGGCCTGGCACTCCTCCCCTCTGGTGCCCTAGACAGTCACCTAGGCTGCCTCTGATTGCATTATCATGCTCCACTGTTGGGATACTGCCTTGGTCCAGTAGTGACACAGAAACTTCTGTAGAAGATTTCAGCCTAAAACAGAATTAGAATTCTCTCTTCAGCTTTCTGGGCAACCTGTCATTCTTCTTGCTCTTCTGCTCTCTAAAGAAGGGTAAATATGTGAACTCTCAATTAATAGAAGCTGCAAATCAAAACTTATTGGAACATTGTGGCACAAAGTGAGTTCTCATTACTGTCTAGAGTGAACATGAGAGTTCAGATGTTCAATGTAGAGTTAATTTCAGAGGTCAGAAGTCAGTAGTAGTCAAGAGGTTGGCTCACTTAGGTGAGACCCTTTGGCACTTCCTTCTGGCATTCCCTGAAATGGTAGTACACGACTGTAGCAAGATGAATGCACCCTTTTCATTTAGCATGAATTTGTTAGTGATATCACTGAACTTCTTCCTAGTTGGCACAAAGTTCTGATGACTTTCAAAAAAGTCTGTTAGCAAACATTGCTAGAAAGCACTCCAAAGAAAATGCAGGGTCCTACCAGAAAATTAAGGACACTTGGATTCTTTAAATCATGCATGACTCAAGACATTATGGCAGGCTTTCAGTATTACTTGCCTTGCATTCCCCAGCAAAAATCAGTGAAGGGATCTGGCATTCTCGTTCGAGTCATAGTAAATCATTTTAAAGGCTTCTGTTGCTGAAATGGTAAATATATCTGAGGAAATTCACCCAGTTCCCTGCCAAAGACCAATATAATGAAATCTTTTGGATGCAAAGCAAGGCAAGCTATATTTCCTGCAGCCTTAGAGTCCACTATTGGCGCCAGCCTTTGGAAGTGATTTAATGGCATAAAGCCAAGGCACCATGGCACCCATGGCTCTTCTGTTACCCAGGCATAGTCTTATATCTAGCTTGGAGAAACATGAAACACAGAATGGTTCATGAAGTGAGAGGCATATTGTGAGCATCCATTTATTTCTGCATGGGAGCTTTAGAGTACAATCATAAACAGAATCCCACTATTTTAAGCCCACTGATTTCAAGAGGTTTTCTCCAAAGCTAGTGTCATAGGAATGTTGTATGCTGGAAGTTGATAAGTGGAACACATCTCTCAGATGAAGACATTTGAAACAGTATTACAAGCTTTACTGTTAGAGGCTTATGACCTTCCACTATATAATAAACGTCTTTAAAGAAAGGAAGTTTAAAGCAACGTTTTAACATCATAAATTCTTTGCTGAAGAACAAGAATTATCTGCAGTTGCAACACATTGGACACTGGCACTTTAATTAATGGTTTTCAAGGATTTCAAACTGGATATGGACTAACTGCAAGCACTTTTGAATATTTATTCTTTGTACTTTATATCTTGCATTTGTGATAATATGCTGTTGTATATAATGATATGTGAAAATGTGTGAAGTTGAAGTATTTAATTATCTATTACACTTTTGAAGTATTTTTCACTAATTTTTCATTATTTTTCCACAGGTTTTGTTGTTGTTGATTGAGTCATTCTCTGTGGAACTCTAGGCTTTTCATTCATCAATAATTCAGGTGCAGCAAGACTCTGCAGGAAATTATTGAAACTTGGCAAACAACTTAGACCAGGGGTTGTCGAACTGTGGCTTGGGAGCCATATGTGGCTCTTTCACACATACTGTGTGGCTCTTGGAGCCCAACCACCCTGTCAGCTGGCTTGGAGAAGGCATTTCTAAATCTCTTTAAATCACTTCTCTAAGCCAAGCCAGCTGGCAGCTTGGAGAATGCATTTAAAGTTAAAGTTACTTTCTTTTCATGTCTCCCTCCTCCTTTCCCAATCTATTTTCCTTCCTTTCTTACTTCCTTCAGCCCTCAGACATCTGATGTTCCTGTATTTCAGTTCTCAAACATCTGATGTTTATTCTATGTGGATCCTGCGTTAAGCAAATTTGGCCACTTTTGCCTTAGACCAATCAGGGAGCTCAGTATCTGATCAACCACTGTTCTCAGCTGGATGGCATAATTGAGTCTTCTTTCCAGAGAGCCATAGGCGCAGCTTGATGCCAGCCCCATCCTGTGCCCATCATAATTCTCAGTAGAGAATTCTATCCAGAATGCAGAGTCCTTCAGCTCATGGTCTAACCCCTCCTTCCATTTTTCCTAATGTCTAGCCAGATGAAGAGTTCTGGAAAACACACTGTATTGTGTTTTTTATTGTTCTTAATATAAGGTATTACTTGTCTTTGGTTTTGGATTTTATTTATTTATTTAGATTTTTATGCCCCACTTTTCTGCTTAATGGAGATTCAGTGCAGGTTACAACATTGTTCTCCTCTCTTCCATTTGATCCACACATCCACTCAGTGAGGTAGATTAAGCTGAGAGTGTGTTATTGGCCCAAGGTCACCCAGAAAGCTTACGCAGCAGAATGTGGATTTGAACCTGAGTCTGAAAGATCCAAGTCTGACACTCCAACCACCACCCCCATTGGAGAAACAGAATGGAGACATTAGATGGAAAAACCGGGGGGGGGGGGGCTTTTCTATATCCTCATTTTACAGCTTTGGTTAGAGATTCAGCATGGAAAAACAAAAAAATATTGTGTACAATGACACTATTTAAAATAATGTATAAAGACTGCTTAAGCTTGTGCACAAACTGGACAATAAAATTTTAAATTCACCTTTTCATATTTATCTTGATTTTAATTCTGGATTTATGCTCCAAGATGTGTGTTTTTATAGCCAATTCACTACTCCCCAGATATAATAGTAGACACGAGCATAAAACAACATATAATACTCATTTTGCATTACAGTTGTTAAAATGTGTCAGTTTTATAGAAGAAGAAGAAGAAGATATTGGATTTATATCCCGCCCTCCACTCCGAAGAGTCTCAGAGCGGCTCACAATCTCCTTTACCTTCCTCCCCCACAACAAACACCCTGTGAGGTGGGTGGGGCTGGAGAGGGCTCTCACAGCAGCTGCCCTTTCAAGGACAACGTCTGCCAGAGCTATGGCTGACCCAAGGCCATGCTAGCAGGTGCAAGTGGAGGAATGGGGAATCAAACCCGGTTCTCCCAGATAAGAGTCTGCACACTTAACCACTACACCAAACTGGCTCTCCACACCATTTGGATGATTGGTTCATCTGAAGCCCAGTATTGGTATGCTTTCACAACCCGTAAAGTCTGAAACTAAATATCAGTGCTTGAAGATAATTTATTATTTATTAAATTAGTTGGTTTTTTTAAACACCCTTCTTAGGTTGTGCAGGGCTCAGGGCAGTTCACATATTTATAGGACAGTTCACATTTAACTAGCAATGGCTAGTGGAGTGTATTCAAATGTACAGATTATGTTATTCATGTTCTGTGCTGGGTTCTCTTTAAACAAGGTCCTTCTACTAACAGATTGGGGTCAACATTTTGTAGTTTGTATCACATGCTTAGGGTAACCCCAGTTTATTAATTGATTTTCTACCTTTCTGCAATGATGCAGAAAATCCTGAGTGTTGAACAAATTCCTTTTGAGTCTTAAAAATTGCCCATAGTGCAAATCATTTCTTAAATGAGGGGGTGAAAAGACTGATTGTGTAAAAATGAATTGCTGTCCATTGGCTTCGTGTATGTCCAGATCACCAGTTCATTTTATAATCTCTATACGCTACAGTATTCAGAAAAGGTATTGACCTACAGTTGTTCTGGACTGTATTAATCCATTCAAAAAACTGCTTTATCCTGAAGTTATTGGTGAAAATAAAAATATGTCATCAATAAACCTTTTGTAGAGAAGTATATATTTTAAAAAGGGGTTCCTAACTGGATTAGAAATTATGCTCTCCACCATGGCTGTCGTGAATAAATTTGTAAGGCTCGGTGTGAAGGGACTCCCCATAGCCATTTCTTTGGTTTGATTTTTTTTTAAAAAAAATCTATCAAACCCAAAATTATTTTTTTGTAAATTTCAATATCTACTAACTAAATGAGGAAAAAATGTTGGCGGAAATTGTGTGGATCATTTATCCAACGCAATTTCAATTATGCTTCTGTCCTCTTCATGTCCTCTTCAGTTACTGGCTACGTGTTGTGTTCCGAGTCCGCTTCAAGGTGCTGGTATTGACCTTTAAAGCCCTATATGGTTGAGGACCTGTTATCTTCATGTCCTCTTCAGTTACTGGCTACCTGTTGTATTCCGAGTCCGCTTCAAGGTGCTGGTATTGACCTTTAAAGCCCTATATGGTTGAGGACCTGCCTATCTATGGGACTGCTTTTCTCCATACGTTCCTCAGAAAGCACTGCATTCAGGGACACAAAACCTGCTGTCTATCCCTGGACTAAGGGAGGCCAGATTATGCTCTACATGGGCTAGGGCCTTCTCAGTGGCAACACCAGCAATGTGGAACGCCCTCCCAGAGGCCATAAGGGCCCTGCAGGATCTCTCCCAATTTTGCAGGGCCTGTAAAACCAAATTATTTCAGCAGATCTTTAACATTTAAATGGGAGAGGACTGCCACCCTATACTGCTGAGCAATACTACTCATAAGGAATTACGACCATCATAGGATCACCGTTGGAAAGAAAGTTACGATCCCGCCTATTGAAATTGTTAGCAGCACCATGAAATGTATTTTATGTATTTAACTGTTGCTTTAATTGTTTTAAATTGTATTCTCAAATTGTTTTAAACTGACTGTTAGCTGCCCTGAGTCCGCTTGTGGAGAGGGCGGGATGTAAAATTTGATGATGGAAGAGGGGAGAGGAGAAGGAGGAGGAGGATGAAGTGTATGCATATATAAAGAAGTTACATCCATTATAACTAGTTCAGCTTCACTGGGGTTCTGGAGATACTCAATTTAATTTATGAAGTCCTTTGTATCCTTAATATATGATGTTGCTTTGCTTACAAAAGATTTGCTTACAAAAGATTTTAGGAAGAAATCAATATATTGAACAAGAGGTTCTAGAATTGAATTAGATCCAGAGACAGTAGGTCTCCCTGGAGGGGGGAATTCCAGTTTGTGTATCTTGGGAAGTTAACAAAAAAACCTGGGATTCTCAGATGTGAATTACATAAAAATTTAACAGTGGATTCCTCTATAAAACCTATAAGCAGGGCATCCTCACTCTGTTTCCTTGGCAAAGGACTGCTGTCATTGCTCAGACTTTGCTTCCCTCCTTCTTTTCTCTAGCCATTCTTTGGCTTTTCAGAACTGTGGTTCAGGCTCTTGGCCTAGTAGAATTATAGAAGACTTCTGTTCAGGAAACTAATGTCATGATGACTTGCATGTTCAGAGAGACAGGAAGGGGATAAGATGGACACAGGTGCAAGTGAGATCATGGGTACTTCGAGGCCAGGGACTAGGAGAGCATTCTGTGCTCACATTTCATCTCATTAGTGCAAGGAACTCTGGTTTGTTTCAGTTTGGCCAGGTAATATCTGGGTCAGAGGACCATTAAGCCTTCCTAAGTATTTCAGGTTAGCTATTTTCTTCCTTGCTTTGCACTACTCTTATATTGTACATTTTTCCTACATATATTTTAATAAACCTTATTAATGATATTTCTGTGATTTGGGGTTTGGGGCTTCATTCTAAACTCTGTACCAACCTTTGATGGACAAAAATTTAGGGTTGCTTCTGGATCCCTCTTTAAATATGGAGGCCCAGGTGGCAGCCACTGCCAGATCAGCCTTCTATCATCTGCGGCTGTTAAGGCAGCTGGTCCCCTACCTCGAACGCAACGACTTGGTGACAGTGATCCACACCACAGTCACCTCAAGATTGGATTTCTGTAATGCCCTCTACATGGGGCTACCCTTGTCTCAAACCCGGAAGCTTCAACTAGTGCAGAACGCAGCAGCCAGGCTGTTAATGAGCCTTCTTTTATGGGAACACATTCAACCTGTGCTGAAAGCGCTGCACTGGTTGCCTATTGCATACCAGGTGCGTTTCAAGGTGTTGGTTCTCACATTTAAGGCCTTATATGGCCAGGGGCCTGCTTACCTTAGGGACTGCCTTTCCCCATATGTTCCCCGGAGAACACTTCGGTCTGGATCACAAAATCTACTTACAATCCCCGGCCCTAAGGAGGCCAGGCTCATGACAGCTAGAGCCAGAGCCTTCTCTGTAGTGGCTCCACGCTTGTGAAATGAGTTGCTGGAAGAGGTCAGGGCCCTGCAAGAGCTCATACAGTTCTGCAGGGCCTTTAAGATGGCAATCTTCCACCACACATTTGTAAACTAGACTGCTGGCCACTACAGTCCTAGGTAACATATGAACCATCCCTTGAAATCCACTGTACAGCAGCTGCAGGGAAGACAATTTAAGATCGGCTTACAGAGAATCGGAAACTAATATTATTGCACCGAATATTTTAATGTTTTTATATTTTTCTATGGTTTATGGTTTTAATGTATTATTGTATTTACTCATGCACATGCATGTCTATGTGAGCCACCCTGAGCCCGCCTTGGCGAGGAGGGTGGGATACAAATGAAATAAAATAAATAAAAATCTGTACTTTGGCCTACATTGGCTACAACTACCAACGTAATTGTTTTTGGAATTCACTTTGCAAGTGTCGGAAGAGGAGGAGGACTGTATTTATAACCGGCTCTTCACTTGGAGTCTCAGAGCGACTTACAATCTCCTTCCCTTCCTCTCCCCACAACAGATACCCTGTGAGACAGGTGGGGCTGAGAGAGCCCTCTGAGAACTGCTCTTAAGAGAACAGCTTTGTGAGAACTGTAGCTGACCCAAGAGCACCAGCAGCTGCATGTGAAGGAGAGAGGAATCGGACCCAGTTATCCCAGATTAGAGTCTACGCACTTAACCGCTACACCAAACTGGCTCTCCAGTAGGGCTAGAGATTTGGTTCTTCAGTCTCTCAGCTGAGGCTTCCCCAGCTTTTCATCTTTTGTTTTGCCTCAACACTAAGCCTTGACACCTTTCTTCTGGAGCTGCTGCATTTAGTATACCTACCAAAGTACTGTGGTTTAAACAACACATCTGACCCTAGTGTATGAGTGGGGTGGGGGGATGAAGTTGAGGAATGGCTTGCCTGATGTATTCAGGACAATACCACATTCAAATAGGTACCTTCCCTACATGAGCAGTGTATGGAATCTGTGGCAGTGGCCATAATTGTTCATGTGAGAGTTCTTTTTTCTCTAATTGAATAATTACTCTTTAGACTTGCTGGGAAGCGTAGGATCCTGAGTCATTGCACTGGCATAAGTTCAGAAGTAGTGGAGACCATTTTGGATAGCACTACACATCTAACCTACTCCACAAGCTTGTTGTAATGCTAGGTTGTTGTAATTGACTGCTGTGTCTCAGAAAAAGGAAAGAGAAAAATGTGATAACCAAATAGCAACAAAACATGAATTTCAACCAGCCATTTCATGAGGTAATGTACCAGTACTACTTTCCATCATCTTATTTCACGCTGTAAGCCGGAGACCCTGGCTCCAAATCCAGAAGGATGCATTTTCAGGGTTTTTTTGCATTTTCAATGTTTTTTAAAAGTGACAATTTACTGTCCTTTGATATGTTGATATATTAACATCTTTTTCATTCTTATAAAATACTCCGGTCCATCTTTCATTTTCAAGAGCAAGACAAGGTCAAGCCCCTAGATGGACCCCCCACACACACACACACACACACTCTCTCCTGAGTGGGAAAATATCTATTTATGATGGCCTGAAAATGTGCATCCACTAGAGCGTTTAAATTAAATCACCACATTTTCAGGAACTCCCATTTTCATCAAAATGACTCTTCCCCACATTAAATGCCCCATTAACTACATCTTGGTTTAAAACACAGTATTGGTGCCAGGTATGGAACCACTGGCACTCAGCTACCTGGATTAGAATGATTAAATGGCAAAGAGTGCCCATTCCTTCCCCTTGTGATGGAGTGTATGTCTTCATGTGCAACTAATCTATTTTAAGTCAGTATGCATCAACATACTTAATAGAGTGGTTCAAATACAAACAATCTAGCCAAAGGTAAGTTCATTAATTTCAATGGAAGATATAAACAGTTGCTAAACTCCTTTTTATTAAAATAAACTAGGTTTAGTAAAGCTTACTTTGGAGTACTGCCCCATAGATTTCCCCCCTTTCATTAAGACTCAGGTGAACAAAATTGTGAGGAAGATGCAAATCTACCTACTCAAACTTAACAGTCCCCACCAAAAGCTAAACAATACTTTTTGAGAAGATATAAATTTTTCTATAAAATTGAGTAGTGTAGCACCACTCTACCATGGAAGAATATTTCTTCCTAACTCCAGCTGGTGATAAATTTATTCCCTCAGTCATATGGATTGATGGACCTTGTCATCTTATTCTAGTCTTTGGAACTGCAAATGCAGTTCTGGTTCATACGAAATGCCGGGGCCTTGCTTAAAAGTTCCTGGGCTCTTTGCCTCCTGCCGCATCTGATACATATAAATTTTAGAGGCCCAAGAAATCAGCTGCTCAGAAGGTGACAATGGACTGGCTGGATTACAAAGAATAACCTAGTTTTGGATATAATCTAAAAGCAGATGTTTGCAAAGGATACCAATTAGAGCTATTTCACTCTTGGTAGTTTGTTTTCAGGTATGATGCTGATTATCTTTAGTGCCTCTCAGAAACAATATTGCTTTCCAATAATTCAACAATATCAGTGGACTCAAGCCTATTGAAAATGTGCTTAAGATACATAACTATGTATAGAGTCAATATACTTTTAGATTACATTTAACAGGAAATATGAAGAGTTCAAAATAAGTTAGTGTTTATTATGTGATACCACACAAGTGCAGAAAGCAAGGCGTATAGTTCAGTGAAGACTTAAAGCATGCAAAATAATAGTCTAACTGACTGCGTTACTTAGTTATGCTAATGGCAGCACTGCTGGTTGTTATAGCTGAAGCATGATGTTCCAGAGCTTACACAAAGTATCTTCTGGCAACAAGAAAAAAGAGATGAGAAGGAAATGTTCTGTCTCTACTGTAGCCTACAGTGTATATATATATATATATATATATATATATATATATATACTCCTAACCTGCCCAACCAGTCACTGGCCTGTCTCCATGGAACTTTCTGGGGTGAGAGCAAGTTCCCCCCTCCCATTCTAGGTTCACAGCTGAACTGTGTGAACTAATTAACAGGATCTGTAAATTACCTCAGTGAGTAATGG
This sequence comes from Heteronotia binoei, assembly GCF_032191835.1. Classification (NCBI taxonomy): domain Eukaryota; kingdom Metazoa; phylum Chordata; class Lepidosauria; order Squamata; family Gekkonidae; genus Heteronotia; species Heteronotia binoei. Next base: position 112,978,643 of record NC_083243.1, on the reverse strand, counting down.
GGGGGGGGGGGGGGCTGACACCTGCAAGCACTCAGAGTGCCAGAAGAGAGTTTTAGCTGGAATTTTCCTTTACAATGGTTTCTCTTCTGACAATTGATATAGTTTTTTATTGATTTGTGTTGTTCTTCTGACTTTAGTCCACATTATTTAGCAAGCTGCAGGCTGATCCAGTGTATTACGTGAGGTATCTAGGTCCACCAAAATCAATGCAGTTAGGGGTGCCTAACTCAGCATAGGATTAGGCTGTCATTGTTTTATATGGTGTAAACTGCCCTGAGGACCCTATTGAGCCATATTGACATGATTTAAATTGCACAATTAAGGATACCATGCAGTGCAAGCAACCTCGCATCAAACACAGTTGCAGAGTCAGTGTTTCTATATAGCATGTTTGTTTCCAAACAGAAAACCCATGCTGTCAGTACAGAGAGCCTTGATATAATTTATAATTGTAAGGACGGGGGATTGAATCCTGACACCCCCTTAACTTCCAGGAGGCTAAAGTTGGTTCCCAGTTCCTTATTTATGATTTTTTCATGAATTCAGCCAAAGATTGTTGAGGAGAGTTTAAAAGCTCTGAACGACAAAAGAAGGTTTGGACCACCATGAATCATACACCACCACATTCACCACAATCATCACCACATTTGAGAAGACATTTGGTGTTTCTTGATCCAAAGTGCCCCAAAGTAGGGTGCTCCAAGGACAATCACAGGTGGACACTGGGGCCAGGATGCGCTCCAAAACAGTCTTTGGACCACCCCAAATCACACATCCCCACACTCCAGAGACTATCCCCTTCCCAGCCCAACAGCATAACAAATGTGCAAGTGCACACAAAAATTAATAATCTCTTCTCCAGAAACAAAATTGTTGGTATAACTTATAACAAAAGACAATATGTCATTTACTTCCACAAATTTAGGGAAAATGACAACTGTCATCTATATGATGGACTTAAGGAACAACAGCGCTCAGGACATGGCAACAGAGAAGTCACAGAAGCTGTCTTCAGCAATATTCTGAAAATGTCCACTTCCCAACCACATTCAGAGAGTCCTTTGAATGGGGGTGGGGGGAGAGTGGTAATGATTTTGGGGCATCCAAACCTTACTTTGGGGTTCAAAGCTTTTAAATTCTCCTCAGGTTTGGGCTGAATTAGTAAGTCACAAATAAGTCATGAATAAGGTACTGGGAACCAACTTCAGCCTCCCGGTATTACAATAGTTTCATCCTTGCCCCCACCCCCCCACCCCCAACTATTGCAGTTCACACCACAAAAACTAGTCTGTGTTGTACGCTTTAAGCCTAAAGTTGCCAGGTCTGGCTCAGGAAATATCTGAGGATTTGGGGGGTGGAGACGAGCCTCCGGGGTTGAAGTAAGGGTCAAGGTTGTGACAATCACAATTGAACTCTGAAGGGAGTTTTGGCCACCACATTTAAAGAGTCCACACTCCATTTAAATGCCTTCCCTTCATTAGAAATAATGGAGGTTGGGGCTCATAGAATTGGACCCCCTGGTCAAATTTTTTGAAAGTTGGGTGGGGGAGGGTTAGAAGAGGCACCAGATGCTATGCTGAAAATTTGGTGCCTCTATCTCAAAAAAGTCCCCCCAAACCCCAAATAGCCATGGATTGATTCTCCATTATACCCTATGGGGACCAGTCTCCATAGGGTACAATGGAGAGTCCAGCAGACATTCAAAATCCCACCTCACTTTCTAATAAGCCTGAAGTAGGGGGAGGGCTTCCAAACCAAGGGATTCCCTATCCCCAGCTGGGGATTAGCAACCTTACTCCAGCCACATATGGGTCATGCCGAAACCAGAGAGGAGGCATTTGTTAGAAACCTTTTTAGACATCCCAAATCCTTTCTCTGTGGCCTGTGGCAGGGTGCGGTGGGAAGTGGGGAAAAGGAGAGATGGGAGGAGCCTCTGGGGCCTTTTGCTGGTCATCAACAGTAACAGAGATGACCCGTGGAAATCAAGCATATGTTTGCTAAAGGTCTGTAGAAGAAGACAACACATCAGCTAATAATTAGGGTTTGCACATCAAAGACCTTATCCCATAGGGCAGGGGTGGCCAATAGTAGCTCTCCAGATGTTTTTTGCCTACAACTCCCATCAGCCCCAGCCAGCATGGCCAATGGTTTAAAACTAAACCAGTCAAATGCAGTCTTCAATAAAAATGTCTTCAATTGCCTCCTACCCACTTCCTGCTTTGCCACCTCCTACCTCCTTCCAACCATCCTTCTCTCCACCAACTTCCACTTTAACATTTGCCATTGGCCCTCTTGATGAGTTACCATTAGCCCAATGGTGGGCCCTTTTCAAGCTGTCAAGAGAAATTCAGTTCGAACTTATCAGTTTACAGCTGTAAATCCCAACTGCCAAGGCTCAAGCATTTTTAAACATCACAATCCCCCTGGGGATTGTGATGCTGGCATTGTGACATTAACATCTGGGTAACAGGGACCAATCTCTGGGTAGCATGGCACGAAAACTTAGCTTTGGACCAGGAAACACCATAAGTCTTGTCAAAGGAAGAGTCCCCTGAAAGTGGGGGTGTAGGATATGTGGTGATCCAAACCTTATTTTGGAGTGTGGAGGGCAGGGCATGCAATTTTTCCAGTTCCTTATTCAAATCTGCTTTGAAATTCAGGCTTTCTAGCAGCAATCCAAATACAAGCTTGTGGTGCCAGAACTAGTGTTTAGACATATGTTCTTCAGGTGACAGTCTCTGGAGTGTGAGGCTGTGTCATTTGGGGTGGTCAAAAGATTGTTTTTGGGTATAGCCAGGTCCCAGTGTCTACTTGTGTAGTTGTCCTGGGGGCACCCCACTTTGGAACAGCTGGCAAAAGAATTGTGCTTTGCAGCAGGAAACACCATATGTCCCCTCAAAGGAGAAAGTCCCTTGAATGTGGGGGTGTATGATTTATGGTGATCCAAATGCAATTTTGGGGTTCAAAGCTTTTCAACTCTCCTCAGTGTTTTTTGGCTATATTCATGAATAAATCATGAGTTGGGAACTGAGAACCCACTTCAGCCTCCTTTAACTTTCCGCCCCTGGCTAGCAGCATTTTCAGAGAATGACAAGGCAGAGGAGATGATGTCATACACTGAATGTGGTGGCAATCCTCCATTTCTTTTTGCAACAAATGAGGGGGAGGGGGGAGTCAGCTCTGCAGTGAACCTAAAAAAAACAAACAGATTTATACCCAGAGAAGAAAATACAGGCCCTTACACATACTTCAGCATGAGCCACTTTGGCATTATCATCTGAAGCCTGTACCTAGCTGATATCATTGCAATTCACAGTGCCTCATCTCCGCTGTCACAACCAAATTTATACACAGGGCTGCTCTGTCAGGCCCAGATTTGCTCCTGGCCCATTAATATTGCATGCAAATAGTTTTTCTCTTTTAAACATACATTCCAAATCACAAATACCTCTTTCTCTGGAACACCCACTACTTCCTTTTTAAGGTTGGATTTGTAAGGATTATTTTGAGTCAGTGATTAATGTTGTAAAGCACTCCACTAACAGTGTCTTGACATGTTGACTGCCAAATAACATATTTGTATGTTTCTTTGTAACACCGGTCATACAACTTGTTTATTTATTTAGCATGCTACATACTAGGCACGTTGGGTTTGATTCTTTTTTTGTGAGTAAGAAATCACAATTTTTTCCTCTAAATAAAAAAAAAATTAATTGGGGAAAGAAAGAGAGAGAGAGAGATCAGTGCATTATGGATTCCCCATTTTTGTAGCCACTTCATCCGGAAACCTACAAACCAGTTCTTTTCAAACATCAGGAACCCTCTTCACATGGACACATCTAGACTGAAATCAATGTGCACAAAGCAGAAGAGAAACAAATATCTTCTTGGTTTTTCCTTCACTTGTGACCAAGTATTTTAGCCCTGCCTCTACCTACAGGCTATTGCCAAAACCTGAGTACCATAGTTGCACCAGTAGTAAATGTACATGTATAGGCTCCATCCCCATTGTCACCAACATTTGAAAAGAGGCATTCCTGATCACAGAGAAAGAATTTATATTCATAAAGTGTGTATGCACATAGTTGTCACACCCACATTCCAGCAACTGCATGAAGTGAACAGTGATACTTGTAATCTTGATGGTTTGCCAGTTACAAGCAGGGAATCAATTTTTAAGGCAGCTCTTTGACTGTTTCAAGCAGTTTGAGCCTGTTTGTCCAGTTACTTCCTTTATGTTCAGCTTAGTATAGTGCAATCGGCAGTATATTACACTTGCACATTTTCACATATCCCAGTGGGAGGCCTATAGCCGACCTTTCCTCACTGCTTGCTGATAAACAGCCACTTGCATAAATCAATGTAGACAAATCAGACAGCTATTGATTATAAATAAGCATTTTTTAAAAAAACAAAACAAAAACCTTATATTTTGGGTCCATTTAGTTCTATGTTATTATCTGAATTGTTTTATTTCACATTTGTGCATTTTTACAGACTCGGGGCTTTTTTGTAGAAAAATCCCAGCAGGAACTCATTTACATATTAGGCCACACCCCTGATGCCAAGCCAGCTGGAATTGCATTCCTGTGCATTCCTGCTCAAAAAAAGCCCTGCACAGATTTATGGAAGCCATGTGTTATTTGCTTACTTAACCTGACAATTAATGACCCTGGGAGAGAACTGTTTTCATCAACCACTGCAATGCAGAAGCAGCTTGCAAGGTAGAAGGAAATGGGACTCAGCTACCTAGCTGCAAAAGCTGTTCAGCAGCCATTCAAGAAGGACAAGGAAATGGATCTTAGAATCAACTCATGATGATCACGACAGTTGATTGTGATATGTGTGCCTGCCAAACTCATTCACTGTGAAATTTGTAGCACTCTAGCTTCATGTAGGTTTGGCATGCTGTGAACTGCAGCATTAATATAATTGCCAGATGAACTGTTTTGTTCAGCTCTCTCAGGTAGCCTTGAGGTGAGCTCCTGATTGGATTTCCTGAATGGCTGTTGCCAAATATCATATTGAGCTGTTTTGCACCACAGCGGTAGCCACCTATTTTATGAGACCAGTGCTGCAAAACCACAGTAATCAGTAACCTAATAGTACTTCTCCTTCTGCTTAACTGATATTGGCAAAAGATATTTCCCTATATATTCCTTTCAGCTTGAGTCAGCACTATTACATCATCACACCAGGATTGTTGCCTAATGATAGAAATAATGTGGTGGTGTAATAGATGAACAGGAAGGGGGAGACTGGGGGAAAACAATATTCTGAGCACTCAAGCCCTCTGCACATCCAGTTAACATCTGGAGAGGAAGAGAGGGCACATGCCCACTTGTGTTCCTTCCACTGTCACACAACGGTCAGCTTGTCAGCATTGTGTTTACACATGGAGAAACTGTAAGGTTGCCAAGTCCCTGGGCCGGGCAGGGGTTCTCCCACCCTGGAGGTTCCCAACCCGCTAGCCGACATTGGGCCAGCAGGGGGAACCTCCCCCGATGTTGCCAGTGCAATGACATCACCTGGAAGTGACATCATCGCACTGGTGACCACTCTAGGCATTTCTGGGAAAACTCTATGGTTTTCCTGGACACTCTAGCAATAGAGTTTTTCCCTCCCAAATTGCTAGAGTGTCCAGGCAAACCATAGAGTTTCCCCGGAAATGCCTAGAGCAGCCAGCATGTGGCGTGGCTGGCACAATGAAGTCACTTCCAGGTGACATCATCACACCGCACGTGCAATGCATGCACAAAAAAGTCCCCTGCCAGGACTTCCGGGATCGGAAAATGGCAAGCTGAGCTGCTTTCCTTAACGGGGGCAGGCTGGCACTTCTGTTCAGGGTAGTAAAAGGCAAATTAATGCCTACTGCCTACTTTTCTCAGCTAGAGAATTGTCCAAGATATGCACAGATACTTTGAGGAGACTTACCTTCGCTGAAAGGGAGTCCCGAGGGGGCTCCTTTGAGGGATCTCCAGAGAGAAGTTGCATATTTATCATCTGCAGAAGTTTCCAGAGTCATTTATTTGACATAAGCTCAACAGGATCCGAATCTTCTTTTACAACTTTAAACAGCTAATTTACAAAAGACTGGTGTTGATCTGGATAAACTACCCAAAAAAAAGGTACTGATTGCTATCTTTTCACTCCGGGACTAACTAAAGCTAAACAAAACAAAATTAAAAGGTGGGAGTTGGAAATAATGGAAGCCTGAAAGGAGAAGAAAAGGGGCTAAATTTGAACTTTGCAAATTTAAAAGAAAGGATATTGAGGACTCAAAAAAAAAGAATTAAAAAAGAAATAGAGAATCTCAGAAATGAGACTGTAGTAATAACAAAAAAAGAACAAGAGGTGGAAGAGAGAGTGAAAACACATGATTCCACCTTGTTAAAATTAAAAGAAAAGGTGATAATACATGACTGCAAGTTGATGGAGACACAGATTCATCTGAGAGGTGTACCAGAAGATGAAAAATCTGATCTGAAAGAATACATAATAAAAATAATTGCAGAATTCTTGGAGGAAGATCCTGAAGGGAATAGAAATATGTATGACTATATGTATAGAGTGAATTTACTCTATGCAAAAAAGAACAATCTGCCAAGAGATGTGGTCATAAGATTTATGACAAAAATGATGGGAAAAATCATAAATAAAAATTTTGAAAAGACATTGACAGTCTGAGGTAGTAGAATAAGAATTATGAAACAGTTGCCAAGACAAGTGTTAACTGACAGGAATATATATAAAAACTAACAGAAAAATTATGCAACAATGGAATGAGATACAGATGGATAATACCTGAAGGTTTGAGCTTTGAACTTCAAGGGAAAAGGATTCCAATTACAAACACACAGGAATTGCGTAGATTCTATGGAGAAAATAAAGAATTTGCACCATGATGGATTACAAATTGATATCTTGGAATGTAAATGGACTAAATTCACCACAAAAAAGAAAGGCAACATTTCATTGGATAAAAAAACAAAATTGTAACATAGTTTGTTTACAAGAAGTGCACATTAGACAAAAGGATTATAAATTTTTATGGAATAAGCAACTGGGACTAGAATTTTATACATTGGTTGAACAGAAGAGAGGAGTAATTTTTTATATTAAAAAAGAATTAGATCCAAAATTGGTTTTTAAAGATAAAGATGGAAGGTATATCGCGGTGGAAATTACATTGAATGCTAAAAAACCTTTATTGTTGGGACTTTATGCTCTAAATGGTGCAAAGGACATTTTCTTTAAAAATATTACACATCTTGATGAAGTGATTTATGGACAAATTTTGTTGATTGGGAACTTTAATGGAACAATTCAGAACACGATAGATCTGGGAAGAAAAATATTGATAAAGAAGGGAAATTGCCAAAGTCTTTTTTTGAGCTGGTTAAACAAGAAAATTTGGAGGATATATGGAGGATGTTCAATCCTGAAGTACAGGACTATACCTTTTCTCCAGTCAGACATAATTCTTTTTCTAGAATTGACATGTTGTGGGGTACCAAAGATTTGGGACTTATAACAAAGAAGATAGAGATTTTACCCAAAATAGGAGCTGACCATAACCCAATAATGTGGATTACAAAATTGTCTAAAAAGTAGAGAAGATGGAGATTAAATTAAGATTTACTACAAGATAAAGAAATAGTGACATCTTTAGAAAAGGAAACTAAAGCTTACTTCCAAGTCAATGATAGAGAAGATACAGAATTTCAGATGGTATGGGAGGCCTGCAAGGCAGTAATGAGAGGAATATTAATAACATTGAATAATAAAGATAAGAGAGCAAAAGATAAACAGATGTTGGACATTCAAAATGAAATTAAGAAAAAAGAAGGTGAATTAAGAAAAAGGCCAGGAAAAAAAGAAAATTATAAGGGAGATTACAATATTACAAACACAAATGAGACATTTGTTAAATAAGGAAATGGAATGGAATTTGAAAAAATTACGACAGAAATCTTTTGAGGGAGCAAACAAACCTGGAATGTACTTGGCCTGGCAATTGAAGAAAAAGAGAGAAAGTAAAATTATTAATAAAATTGTGGTTGATGGAAAAGAGATGGTAGATCAAGAAGGAATACAGAGATTTTTTTCAGTATTATGCTAAATTATTTAAGGGTGTTAAAGTAAAGAGAGAAAGAATCGAAGTGTATTTGCAAAAAATCAAAATAGCACCCTTAACTGAATATATAAAAAATTTTTGAATGATCCAATTGAAAAAATAGAAATTGAAGTAGCGATTAATGTAATGAAAATTGGAAAGGCACCTGGACCAGATGGATATACGGCAAATTTTTTTTTAAAGCTTAAAGAAGAATTAGGACCGAAACTTCAAAAATTGATGAATGCGATAAGATTAAATGGGAAAATACCAAATACATGGAAAGAAGCTGTAATTTCTTTGATTCCAAAGGAAGAAAGAGATGTCACAAATGTAAAGAATTATAGACCAATTTCATTATTAAATAATGATTATAAGATATACACAAGAATCTTGGCAGAATGGCTTAAACAATATTTAATAAGTTTTATAAAGGAAGATCAAGCGGGTTTTCTTCCTAAAAGGCAAATAAGAGACAATAATAGAACTGTTGTAAATATTGTAGAATATTATGAAAGACATCCAGAGAAGGAAGTTGCATTATTTTTTGCAGATGCAGAGAAAGCTTTTGACAATTTGAACTGGGAGTTTATGTTTGCAGTAATGGAAAAAATAAAGTTGGGAGAAAACTTTATAAGAATGATAAAGGCAATATATACTGAACAATGTGCAAGGCTATGTATAAATGCAGATCTTACAGATGAAATGATAATCAGCAAAGGTACAAGACAAGGTTGTCCGCTTTCACCATTGTTGTTTATAATGACTCTTGAAATCTTATTGATGCAAATACAAGACGATGAAGAAATAGAAGGAATGAGAATTAAAGGATTTTCCTATAAATATAGAGCATTTGCAGGTGATATAATGTTTATAAATGAAAATCCTACACAAGTTACACCTTTGTTGTTAGCTAAAATGCAAGATTTTGGAGAATTGGCGGGACTTTACGTTAAAAGAAAAATCAAAACTTTTATGTAAAAATATGCAAGTAAATAAACAAAAGGAATTGCAGAGGTTAACGGGATGTGAAGTTACCTCTAAAGTAAAATATTTGGTTGTGGAAATATCAATGAAGAACATTGATCTGTTTAAAAATAATTATGAAAAGTTATGGCGTAAAATGGATGAAGATATGATAAAGTGGAGCAAGCTTAATTTGTCATTGTTTGGTAGAATAGCTGCAATTAAGATGAACATTTTTGCCGAGAATAATGTATTTATTCCAATTGTGAAAGACAGTAAACAATTTAATAAATGGCAAAGGAAGATTTCAGAATTTATATGGGCTGGAAAGAAACCAAGGATTTAAATGAAAGTTTTAATAGACGCTAAAGGAAGAGGAGGATTCCAATTACCAGATTTAAGATTATATCATGGAGCAGTTTGTTTAGTGTGGATAAAAGATTGGGTGACGTTATTGAATAAAAAACTTTTAATGTTGGAAGGTCATGGAAATAAAATCTGCTAGCACGCTTATATGTACTATGGGAAGAAAAAGATGGATGATTTTTTCTCTCACCATTACATAAAATAATTTGCTAAATATTTGGATGAAGTATAAGAAATATGGCGATGAGAGAAAACCACTATGGATAGTGCCAGCAGAAGTAATAATAATAACAGCTGAGTCAAGAGAGGGAAAATGGATGTCATACAATCAACTATTAAAAATACAAAGAAGAAGAAGAAGAAGAAGATATTGGATTTATATCCCGCCCTCCACTCCAAAGAGTCTCAGAGCGGCTCACAATCTCCTTTACCTTCCTCCCCCACAACAGACACCCTGTGAGGTGGGTGGGGCTGGAGAGGGCTCTCACAGCAGCTGCCCTTTCAAGGACAACTTCTGCCAGAGCTATGGCTGACCCAAGGCCATTCCAGCAGCTGCAAGTGGAGGAGTGGGGAATCAAACCCAGTTCTCCCAGATAAGAGACCGCACACTTAACCACTACACCAAACTGGCTTTACAAAGTGGCAAAATAGAGTTGAAAACTGCTGAGGAGCTGAATTATAAATATGAATGGTTTCAAATGCAACAAATAAAGAGTTTGGTGGAAAGTGATATTAAAACTTGAAGGAATAAGACGAGAACAAACAGAAATGGAAAAAGTTCTGCTTGGAGATAATTAAAAATTAATTTCGAAAATCTATAAGTTACTTTTAAAATGGTCTATGGAAGATGAAGTAGTGAAATCTCAAATGATTAAGTGGGCAATTAATGTAAATAAAGAAATACAGATGGACACATGGGAATATTTGTGGAAGAACTCTATGAAACTCTCAACATGTCAGAGTATTAAAGAAAATTGTTTTAAGATGATGTACAGATGGTATATGACTCCTAAAAAGTTGGCAAAGATGAACAATAAGATGCCAGATAAATGTTGGAAATGTAAAAAACATGGTTCTTTCTACCATATGTGGTGGACTTGTGAAAGAGCGAAAAAGTATTGGCAGATGATTCAACAAGAGATTTCTAAGATCGTATCTTGGGATACGAATTTAACAAAGTTGCAGAGACTTTTCTGTTGGGATTACAAATGGAAAAATTTCCAAAAGAAGATAGAACTTTAATCTGGTACTTGCTCTCAGCTGCTAGGACATTGTATGCACAGTTGTGGAAGCAAGAAAAAATACCAGAGAAATGGGATTGGATTGTAAAAGTTATGACATGGAGTGAAATGGACAAGTTAACAAGAACCTTAAGAGACTATGATTTAGAAGTATTTAAGATGGAGTGGAAAAAGTTCAGAAGATACGTAGAAAAAGAGTGGAAAACAAAAGGACATTGGACAATTTTTGATAATGACTAAGTATAAGAGGGAGGAGGATATTAATTTTGGTTCTTATTAATTAAGGGTACCTTTAATATTAAGATTTTAACACTGGCGGGGGTCAAATAACGGGGGGAGGGGTGGGTAGAAAGTAAAATATGGGATAGATAAAAAAGTAATTATTAATTATGTAAGAAATTGAAATTTATTACCATATGTTACTAATAAAATTGTTTGAAACCAAAAAAGTCCCCTGCCAGAGGCCATGAGGGACTTGGCAACCCTAAGAAACTCTGTGTGCATGGGCCCCCTCTGTGCACTGTTTTTTGAACATCCCTGATGACAGAAAGAGAAAGCACACATGCACACAGCCCTTTCACATGAGAGCAAAGTGCTGAAGATCTGGTGATTGCACAAAGGCAGGAAATGTGGCCTGTGTACTCATGCCTACTCTCTTCGCTCCCCCCATTAAAGACTGAATGCACAAAGGGGAGGGCTCAGTCTCTGAGTACTCAGGGCTCTGAGTGATGAAAAACAGTAAAACATATCATCCAAACTATTCCAACAATTTAAAAACTAATTTAAACAATTTCACAAATAATAGTATTCTGATTGTGCTAAATACATCTAATTTCAACTGTGTCCTCCTCTCATAGGAGAGCAGGGTGTTTGGAGGAGGGGAGAGTGCCAGCAAGAATAGTGCCCATCACTGTCCTCAACCAAAGGCCCAGCAGAACACAACTGCCTTTCAAGTCTTGCAGAAGTTCATAAGGTCCTGCAGGACACAGGTATCATTTGGCAGAGAGTTCCATCACATAAGGGCCAGGGTGGAAAAGGTCCTGGTCAAGAACAGCTGGATGTCTTTTGGGCTGGGGATCATCAATAAGTTGTTCTCAGTGGTGCATTATGCTCTTCAGGAGACATACTGCAGGAGGCAATCTCACAGGTATGCTGGTACCAGAAGTCCTTGAAGATCAGTATTGACTAGGTAGAATAGCTGGAAAAATGTCAGAGCTATACCAAGGGTGGCCAAACTGCAGTTCAGGAGCCACATGTGGCTCTTTCACACATATTGTGAAGATCAGTACCAAAACCTTGAACCAGATGCAGTATTCCACTTGAAACCAGTGCAGCTGAAGCAGTTAACACCTGGAGAGGTTGAATATGTACTGTCTGGGGCACTCCCATCAGGACTCACTCCACTGCATTCAGGATCAGCTGGAGCTTCCAGATCAGGCTCAGGTCAAGCCCGCATAAAGCAAGTTACAGTCATCCAATCTGGAGGTGACTATTGCATGGGTTTCCAGCGCCTTAGAAGTGACACTGGATACCTAACTTTCAATGGAGGCCCAGGTCACACACATTGCCAAGGTGGCATTTTTTCATCTTTATCAAGCCCAGCAGCTAGCTCCCCTTCTATCTCACTCGGACCTAGCCACAGTAGTCCATGTGATGGTCACCTCCAAACTAGACTACTGTAACTCACTCTATGCTGGCCTACCCTTGAGTCTGATCCAGAAGCTTCAATGGGTCCAGAACGCAGCAGCACAAGTCCTGACAAGAACACCACGGACGGCACATATTCTACCTGTGCTGCGCCAGCTACACTGGTTGCCAGTTGAGTACTGGATTAGATTCAAGGTTTTGGTTATGACCTTAAAGGCTTTGAGTGGTCTGGGACTGGTGTATCTATGGGACTGCCTCCTCCACTATGTCCCTGGAAGGGTGTTACGGAGGGCTGGAGCATGGGAGTCAGCAAACTAGGCAACAACCTAGGGTGCCGGCTCCCACAGAGGCACCTCCCTCCCTCCTGGCATGATCGGCTGCACCCCTTGGCCCCTCCACTCCCTCCTCCCCCCACCTGGCGGTGCGATCGCCTCGGCCCTTCCACTCCTACCTCCCTCCCAAGTCCCAGTGCAATTCACTGCACCTTGGCCCTTCCGCTCCCACCTCCCTCCCTCCCAGCGTGATTGGCTGCACCTTGGCCCTTCTGCTCCTCACCCCCCACATCTCACCGAAGCTCCCTGACCCTCTGCCCTGGACTTTGCCACTGCCATGCCCCTCATTGTCGTCAAAGTCAGAGGAGGCAGCATGGCAGCGAATGCGCTCAGAGCCAGCGGCTCTGAGCACATTCGCTGTCTTCGACCTTTGGCAAGGTTGGAAGGTGGGGAGCGAGCCAGCGGCTCTGAGCTCCCCCTCTGTCTCCTCACCCTTGCTGAGGCTTTGCAAGCCTCACAAGGTGTGGGGGGGTGTTCTCTTCCACTTTAAAGTGGAAGAGAGCTGAAAATAGGGGGGGGGGGCGTGCGCTGCATGTGACCTGATGACGTCACTTCCGGTGATGTCATTGGGCAGTGTATGCTGTGCGTGTGCAAAACATATGTTAAAAGAAGGCAGGGGGCTGATTTCAGCCTGGGGCGCTGGGAAGGCCACCGCTGGGCCTGGTGTTACGCTCCACTGGTCAAAATCTGGTGATTCTTGCCCTGAAGAATCAACAAGGGCTGGGGCTTTTTCAGTCCTGGCCCTGACTCGGTGGAACACTCTACCAGAAGACATCTGGGCCCTGTGGGATCTTTTACAGTTTCACAGGTTCTGTAAGACAGAGATGTTCCACCAAATTTTTGTATAAGGACAGTGAAAGTTGCCGTGCTGGCACCGTCTTCTCTCCACCTCCTCTTGGGGAGATCCCCCCACCTCTGATGTGACATAATGACTGAATAAGAGCACTTTAAAGATGCCATCAGGGTTTGTAATTTTTTGATGTAACTGATTTTATATGTATGTGGGGTTTTTTAAATGTTGTACATCATAAGAACATAAGAGAAGCCATGTTAGATCAGGCCAATGGCCCATCCAGTCCAACATTCTGTGTCACACAGCGGCCAAATATATATATATATATATATATATATATATATATACACACACACACACACACACACACACTGTGGCTAATAGCCACTGATGGACCTCTGCTCCATATTTTTATCTAACCCCTTCTTGAAGGTGGCTATGCTTGTGGACGCCACCACCTCCTGTGGCAGTGAATTCCACATGTTAATCACCCTTTGGGTGAAAAAGTACTTCCTTTTATCCGTTTTAACCTGTCTGCTCAGCAATTTCATCGAATGCCCACGAGTTCTTGTATTGTGAGAAAGGGAGAAAAGTACTTCTTTCTCTACTTTCTCCATCCCATGCATTATCTTGTAAACTTCTATCATGTCACCCCTCAGTCGACGTTTCTCCAAGCTAAAGAGCCCTAAGCGTTTCAACCTTTCTTCATAGGGAAGGTGTTCCAGCCCTTTAATCATTTTAGTTGCCCTTTTCTGAACTTTCTCCAATGCTATAATATCCTTTTTAAGGTGCGGCGACCAGAACTGCACACAGTACTCCAAATGAGACCGCACCATCGATTTATACAGAGGCATTATGATACTGGCTGATTTGTTTTCAATTCCCTTCCTAATAATTCCCAGCATGGCGTTGGCCTTTTTTATTGCAAACGCACACTGTCTTGACATTTTCAGTGAATTATCTACCATGACCCCAAGATCTCTCTCTTGGTCAGTCTCTGCCAGTTCACACCCCATCAACTTGTATTTGTAGCTGGGATTCTTGGCTCCAATGTGCATTACTTTGCACTTGGCCACATTGAACCGCATCTGCCACGTTGACGCCCACTCACCCAGCCTCAACAGATCCCTTTGGAGTTCCTCACAATCCTCTCTGGTTCTCACCACCCTGAACAATTTAGTGTCATCCGCAAATTTGGCCACTTCACTGCTCACTCCCAACTCTAAATCATTTATGAACAAGTTAAAGAGGATGGGACCCAGTACCGAGCCCTGTGGCACCCCACTGCTTACCGTCCTCCACTGCGAAGACTGCCCATTTATACTCACTCTCTGCTTCCTATTACTCAGCCAGTTTTTGATCCACAAGAGGACCTGTCCTTTTACTCCATGACTCTCAAGCTTTCTAAGGAGCCTTTGATGAGGAACTTTATCAAAAGCTTTCTGGAAGTCAAGGTAAACAACATCTATCGGGTCTCCTTTGTCCACATGTTTGTTCACCCCCTCAAAGAAATGTAACAGGTTAGTGAGGCAAGATCTTCCCTTGCAGAACCCATGCTGAGTCTTCCTCAATAACCCGTGTTCATCAATGTGCCTACTCATTCTGTCCTTGATAATGGTTTCTACCAACTTTCCCGGTATTGAAGTCAGACTGACTGGCCTGTAATTTCCCGGATCTCCTCTGGAACCCTTTTTAAAGATGGGGGTGACATTTGCTACCTTCCAGTCCTCAGGAACGGAGGCAGATTTCAATGAAAGATTACAGATTTTTGTTAGAAGATCCACAAGTTCAACTTTGAGTTCTTTCAGAACTCTCGGATGTATGCCATCCGGACCCGGTGACTTATTAGTTTTTAATTTGTCTATCAGTTGTAGGACCTCCTCTTTTGTCACCTCAATCTGACTCAGGTCTTTCAACACCCCTTCCAATATTAGTGGTTCTGGGGCGGGCAAACACTTCTCATCTTCCACGGTGAAGACGGAGGCAAAAAATGCATTCAGCTTCTCAGCCATTTCCCCATCCTCCTTCAGTAATCCTTTTACCCCATGGTCATCCAAGGGCCCCACTGCTTCCCTGGCTGGTTTCCTACTTCTAATATATTTGAAGAAATTTTTATTGTTGGTCTTTATGTTTTTTGCAATATGCTCCTCATAGTCCCTTTTTGCCTGCCTGATCACAGTCTTGCATTTGATTTGCCACTGTCTGTGTTCCCTTTTATTAATCTCACTTGGACTGGTTTTCCACCGCTTAAAGGAGTCCTTCTTACCTTTTACAGCTTCCATTACATCGCCCTGAGCCTGGCGCTAGCCGGGATAGGGCAAATCATCAAATGTAATAAATAATAATAATAATACTGTGGTTAGGTCATGATGAGAAAAGGGGCAGCTATTGTGCTTGACAGAGATGGAAAAAACACCAGCTGAGCAACGTTCGTTATCTGGGCCTCCATAGATAAAGAGGTATCCAGGACCATGCCCAAACTCCTGACCACCTCTGCCAGTGTCAGTGGCACCATCAAGGGTAGGTAGTTGGTGCCCTAGTCCCAACTCCCCCCCCCCCCCAGTCACAGAACCTCCATCTTAGTTGGATTCGGCCTCAGCCAACTCTTCTTCAACCATCCTGCTCAGGGCTCTTGACTCTTTTCTACCTGTGTTGATTTCTTCTTATATATGTTGACCAAGATGTCTGAACATGAAACCAGTCACACACCTAAGAAGCTAGTAGTCGTATCCCACACGGTTACAACATCTGTGTGGCAGGTGCAGCAGCAAGGGAAGTGCCTGCCTCTGCAAACCCTTTCCATGCCACGTGGCTCTTGCTCAGGCGTACCCTTCAGAGAATAAGTCTTGGCAGCACAACTGAAATGTCAGGGGAAAGTCTAAGAGCCATATCAACTCTGCATCATGTGTTCCACCTTCCACGTGCTCCAGTTGGCAAATAAGCCCATTGTAAACTGTCTCTGAAAACTTAAACTCCATTTTCCATCTGGCTAAGTCACTAAAGGAGGGAAGCTGAACCACTTCACTGGGCTTGGGATGACAAAGTGGTCATTCAATTTATCATGCTTATACCATATACAATTTGCTATCCAGTCCATGCTTGACATTTATTAATGTTTTCTTCCACTTGTGGCATCGTACAAGCTTTACGTGCATATTTCTTTTCAGTGCCTTCAATTTATTTTTGTGCACAAAGTTTCTATTAAACATAACCTCTCTAACAGCAGGAGGAATTACATCGTAATAGGATCCTGTAATAGCATAAACAGTTGCGGAGACAGGAGGATGAATACTGGCTCAGGCACATTAGTTTCCTAGGATCTGGCTTCCAAAGACATAGTCAGACTCGGTCCAAGAGGAAGTCTCTAAATTCTGGGTGCTTTAGTGTCAGTGTCCATAATGCAAAGTCAAGTCCAAATGGGAAACAAATTCAATGCCTATAGCTTGGGAGAGAGCAAAGTACAGACTGCATAAAAATGCAGAGAGGCTGGGATTTCTTTCCACATATGAGGGTTCCCTGGGCTCTTATGGGGAGTCTTGCACAAGGGACTGAAGGAGGTATGAGGAAATGGCAGGTGCTTGACCTTTCAGCAGTCACAGGTGAGGGCTGAAGAAGGAACTTGTTTACTTTTTTTCTGTCACAGCAGACTTTTGGCGATTCCACTTAGTTTTCAAGGCAAGAAACGTTCAGACCTTTGCCTGCCTCTTTATAGCAACCCTGGGCTTCCTTGGTAGTCCCATTCAAGTACTAATCAGGGGGGATAACCCTGCTTAGCTTATGGGATCTGTTGATATTAAGCTAGCCTGGGCTATACAGGTCAGGGTAATTTGTTTACTGAGATTCTCTATTTCTGGAGATGAAATCCTTCATCTCAGTAAACAAATGGCATCTCAGTAAACAAATGGCATCTCAGTAAACAAATGGCAGGAGAGCATGGCAGGATTCTGTTATCCCATGTAACTAGGATAACAAAAAGCAAATGGCAGCAGGACTTATAGTGCTGGAACATCCCATTCTGGCAAATAAAAGTTTACTTCATGGCATTCAAGATTATCTAACTTCCTGCTCAGAGATGAAAGAGAACAAGTCATCCCTTGGCAATGCCTTGCAGTTTATTGTTGTCCCAAGGGTCAGAGATCAAGATTATTTTTTCTCTAATGGCTAGAGAGCTTGGGAATGCAGTCTGGGCTATCTTTGCCGAAGGAGGATCTCCTTCAGAATTGCTTCACGCCTCTTGGAAGGAACTCACTATATGCACACTTTCACTGCCAACTAGAACTGCAGAGCCACCATCCAAGGAATAACAGGCCTGAAAATACTTCAGCTGATCTCAGTGGAATGGAAAGTGCCAAAGAGAAGCCCAAACACTACCAAAATCAAAGCGTGTGCTACATTACACAGTGTAGTGATTTACAGGCAAAGGATCCACTCTTCATTGGGCTCCATGTACTTAGTGACCAATAATGTTAATTAAGAATATGAGAGCAAGGATTCTTACTTTTGTTGTTTTCACACTGGTCTGGAACTTCAGCCCAGCTCACCCTTTGAAACCAATGCTACTTGAGGATAAAATCTTAACCATAGGGCTATATGTCGTACTATGCCTTACCAAATAAATGGCACAGTTAAAATCACTGAGGTAACTGCTGTGCCTCTGACTGTGTTGATTTGATGATCCCACAGGCCAGGGCCACTCTCCCACCTCCTGAATCAAACTACTTTGCCCCAACAGATTGGAACAACAGTGAGTGGAAGGCAAAGCACTTTCATCCTTTCATGTCGTATCAGAACTACTAAAGGGATATGTGCAATATCTTAGTAAAAACCTGTCAGTCTTAGTTCTTTTTCTCTTATGCCTTTGTTACATGGAGCCAGAATAGGTAAGTTCAACAGGAGAACCTTCCCCAGGATAATGTAGTAGTGGGGGAGGGGACCCTCACCAGATGAATTTCTGCCTGCCAGCTGTGAAAAGGATTCCTTGCCAGAAAGAAAGTTGCCCCCCTTTTCCCACCACTTCTATACTATACACCTATAAAATGTTGTCTGTTTAGACACTTAGAAAGCTCATCCAAGCACCATTAAACAGCTGCTTTTGCATCATTTTATTTGAAAAGTTTATAAAAGGACTAAATGTCATACACAGATGCTCAGTCTAGTGACAGATGGAGAAAAAGTCATCATTTTTGCTCCTTAAAACTTGCTAAGTAATAATAGATGAATTCTCAATAAGAAAAGGAACTGGCAATCAGGCTCTCTTCCCATCTTTAGCTTCTTCCTCCCATCCCATTTTGCAGGGAAACCACCCACAGAGTGAGCACTTATTGAAAGAGAAACAAACCTCTGAGACTAAACTACAGGAAGGCAGGAGGAATACTAGGCTCCTCTCAAATGATGTGTGGAATTTCAGCATCACAAAAAGTGCAGTGTGATTTTTATTCTAGAGAGCTGCACAATAAATGCTGGGGGTAGTATTATTATCAGTATTAGTTTTAAAACCAATCTATGATATTTAACAATGGACAAATCTGCAGAAATAAAGCATGTGAAAAATTTTCTATCAGTGACCTGGTAACTAGGAAAGATAAAACTACTTAATCTCTGCATGCTCAGCTGTCAAGGAGGGAGTTTTAAAAGTTGCAAAGTTTATCCTCACAATCTGAAAATCAACCTTTTGTTTAAATGCAGTGGATGAGGAAACTGAATGGAGTCCATTGTTCTCATTTGGTCTGAAAAAGAGTTCAAAGAGTTCTTGTAGCCCTCAATGTTTTACATGTATCTCTGAAGCCAAAATTGATCAGAACCAAACATAACACGCAGCAGTTTCCGAGTAATATTGTCTCCAAAGAGCTTCCGTTGCCAGCTGAACTTTGTCACTCAGTCTCACAAATTTCATTTTTTAATTTTTTTTCTTGTAACCCATTTCATTTATTTGATGAAGCTCCATTCTGAGGGCATGACCTTGTTCCAGCTCTCTGCCACATGCTCTGAAGAATTTTCTGCCACTGTCAGCTGCTTCTTAAAGCAATGGAGCACAAAGCTATCCATTTCCTTTTTATGCAAGAGCAGACATTAGCATTCAGGAGCAGCAGTTTCACTTGTGCTCTGCACTGGCCAATAATCACCCAGTTTACTGGCACCATCTGCGCCACACCATGCCTGCTAACATTGTAGTGGGAAAGCCTGGTCATTCTGTATCCTGTGAATGGAACACATGCCTAACAATGGAGCTCAGCTTTGCTTATTAATGTCACAAAGCTGGGCCTGCCTCCCCACCCCCACCCCCCACCTTTTGTTGCCTTCACGCTAGGGAGGAGGCCTCAGTGGAACATGGCTCTGAAATTACTTGCTGCAGTATTGGAGTAGCTATAGCTTCAATATAATGATATGCTGTAACCTGGGCTTTTTTTTTCATGGGGAATGTGGCAGAATGGAGTCCCAGAACCTCTTTGTGGAAATAAAATTATTAAATAATGTTTAGAAGTTCATGAGAGGGACTCATGTGTTTCTCCTTCATTTTCCTCTTGAAAGTTCCAGCACCTCTTTTTCCAGAAAAAAAGCCTTAACTGTAACTGAGCACATCGTTTGCATATGTGAAACTGGAGGTGTGACCCCTGGTGTCTCCAGTCAAGAGGTCTTAATTAATAGGTCTGAGAAAAACCTCTACCAGAAAACTTAGAGGAGCTGAGTTCAAGACCTGCTGCCAATAAGGACAGATGTTAAAGTTACCTGATTCATTATAAAATAACGTTTCAGTGTCTTTCATTTTACATAAATGATTATTCATTTTTTTATCCTGGCTTTTACTTCCTCTGCTTAAAAACCTGGTTTTGTTTGCTGCCACATTAACAAATAAAGCCTTATTACCTGCTTCTTATTTCTTTATTTCAGAAATACTCATGGAAACGGAAAGAAGGAGGATAAGTAGAAAAAACAAATATAAGATATCACAATGAAAATGGGTTGGAGTCAGACTAATTTTTCCATCAGAAGAACTTTCCTGCCTTGCCATCTCCACAGCAGCCCACTGATCTCCACAAAATCTTGGGGGATAGGAGACACTGTGGACTTATTGAGGAGGGGGAGTCCTGTAACAGGAAGGGTGAATCAGTGGAAATTTCTGTTGGTGAAAAATTTAGTCTGGATTCAACTAGCCCACTTTCCTCTCTCAGGGTATGATTTTCCCTCTCTTTTTCTCTCCCTTTCTGACTGAGCAGTCCTATTTATGAATTTTCTTCTTTTCTGAAGAACTATGGCTACCCCACCCTGTCACAGTATGAAATTATGCTGCTGACTCAGCTACAGTTGCCAGAAATATTTTGGAACTCTGGGGGTGAAGCCAGGAGACTTTGGGGATGGAGCCAGGAGAAGGGTTGTGACAAGCATGACTGAACTCTGAAGGGAGTTCTGGCTATCACATTTAAAGCGATGCACTCCTTTTAAATGCCTTCCCTTTATTTGAAATAATGGAGGATGTGGGCACCTTCTTTTGAAGGGGGATCTTGACCCTTCCCTCAGGTTCCTGAGCTAGTCTACGGTTGCCAATCCCCAGTTGGAGGCAGGGAATCCCCTGGTTTAGAGGCTTCCCCCCTGCTTCAGGGTTATCAGAAAGTGATGGTGTGGGGAAATGTATGCTGGGCACTCTATTATACCCTGTGAAGACCAGTCCCTCTAGGATATGAGACTGACCAAGAAAGAGATCTTGGGGTCGTGGTAGATAACTCACTGAAAATGTCAAGACAGTGTGCGATTGTAATAAAAAAGGCCAACGCTATGCTGGGAATTATTAGGAAGGGAATTGAAAACAAATCAGCCAGTATCATAATGCCCCTGTATAAATCGATGGTGTGGTCTCATTTGGAATACTGTGTGCAATTCTGGTCACCACCTCAAAAAGGACATTATAGTATTGGAATTTCAAGGCTTCAATATGAATTAGCATACAACCTAATACAACATTAATTTCAAAGTTGTTCCAGAATTTGTAGGACCATACATGTAGTTTTTAATTAAAAAAAATGCTTGACATTATTTTAATCCATGTATTTTGGAGCACTTGTCTTGTTAACTTGAGGCATGTGTCCTAGGTGTAAATCATGTTTTGAAAGGGAAGTCTTCTTCATGTCATAATAACAGTTTGTAGATGGAACCCATGTAGACTATTCAGATTCTCAAATTACACACAAAGGCCAACTAACTTGTCTGCAACAGACTTTCTTTCCAAAACGCAATTTAAACTTAGGATATGTGTCTCCTAGGATATGACAACTATCCTCTTTTCTTTTCGAGGTGAGGAGGGTGCTGGCCTGCCACCCCCTCCCCCACAAAGAGCAGCTCTGCTGTGCCAAAACAGATGAGGCTGATCATCCTCATTCAGTGCCACTTAGAGAGTGAGCAAATGTGCAGGGCCAGGGAGTGGAGTGGAGTGTCCAAGGGCAAGGCAAGGCAGAGCCTCCTTGGTCTCTCCTGAGATTGACCCCCACCCCTCAATCCCTGCTGTGGCAAAGTGGAGAGCGCTGGCCTGAGGGGTGCTGAGAGCAGTGCTGCTGACAGGCACCCACCCAGCCACCCAAGAATGAGGTGGGGTGGCTAATGGGACATTCAGGGCCAGGACTAGAGGGGAACTTGGGGGGCCTTGGTGGTAAATTGGGGGTGGGACCTCAGAGGCCTCACCATAGCTACAGGCCTGCCCCCTCATATAAGAGGGGGAGGAGAAACAAGACAAAATTGTTCTTTTCTTAGAAGCAGGCCCCGGGGCAGATGTGGTTATGCACAATACATAGATTCAAAAATAAAATAGGGACAGTGTTCATCATCATAGACCTTTATTGGCATTAAAGGGACAGTGTTGTTATGTTAAATAAAATTCAGCTTGGGGGACGAAGAGAAATAAAACCTGCTCTCTTTCTCTCTCATGTCATGTTTCACTGTAATGTGTTTATTTTTTTAAAAAAATTAAGAACCTAGAAGGTTAAATGAATCCAAATTAAAGGGCCCAGTATTACAATAGCTAAATATAGGAGACACACACACACACACACACATATACATGCACACAGTCCCAAATATAGCCTCAGTTCAGATTAAAATCATGCAATAATCTCAAACATACATCACATGCGTTTCAGCTGTTGTCAGTGGTCAAGCACAGTTATTACACATTAGCTCTAGACATTGATAGGGGTGCCATCCTCCAGGTGGGACCTTGGGATCACCCAGAATTATTGTTCAACTCCAGACTACAGAGATCAGTTCCCCTGGAGAAAATGGATGCTTTGGACTCTGTGACATTGTACCCCACTGAGATCCCTCTCTTACCCAGGATTCATCCCCAAATCTCTAGCAGTTTCCTAACCTAGATCTGGCAACACTACCCCCCCCTCCATCCCCAAGTGGCCAAGGGGGACCTGGCAATCCTAATATAGGACCAAGGTGGGGTTAAGATCTAATTGCTATCTGTGATTTAATCTCCTTCTGCCCTAGTTAGGCACACGTATCTTGAATAGTAATTCAATTGTGTGCTTGAAAAAATTCAAGAATATCCTAATAGCACCATTTTATTAAAAATATTTGGAAAATAATCCAAACCATTTAGATTGAATTATACATAATAATACCAAAATAATAAAAACATTATTTTCTTATTTATTTATTTGATTTATAACCAGCCCTCCCTGCCGAAGCAGGGACTATTATTCTGGTCCAAAGAAAATCAACTGAAATATGGAGCCAAAGCAATTTAACAGTATATAGTGCAAAATGTTGAATGTCACATTTGATTGTATTATCCATCCTGATACCACAATCCTAACTGCATCATTCTAGCCTGACATATAAAGAATGTGACATTTGACACTATTACGTTACTTTGGCTCCATATTGCACTCAGAATTTTTCTGAACCCAACTCACTTCCAGTATCAGAACAGGCCTGGGGGAAAATCTGCTTTAGAATGCCATGAGATAAGACAGGGAAGGAGTAGGAGTTTGTTCGTCTCACCTCCACACTGCATTTTCTTTAAAAGCAGTACCTGTACTGAGACCCTTCTGGTGTAAATAGTTAACAGACTGCAATTTAATCAAGAGCCATGTAGTAGTTCTTAGCGATAGAAAGAGTTGTTCTTCTAGTGAAAGCCATTACATTTGGAGACATTTCAGGCCCTCTGAGGGAAATTAAAAACTTGTGGTGTGAAATAGGCAAGATTTAGGTCAAGACCACAGCATTGTCTGTGATGGATGGTGCCAAATTTGGTAGAACTGATCTCCTTTCCCCCCCAGATTTGTGGTAATTAGTTGCCAAAATTTAGGGTTCATATAAGAGGCTGCATTGTCTGATGGTGATTTACAGCTTTTGCTACCATTTCAGGTCACAATTATTTCAATTTTCCCAAGGCTGGAAGAAAAGAGACATAAAAAAGGAGGAGAAGCTGAGAGGTCAACCAAAGAAGAGATGGATCCCCTGAGGAATAAACATTCAGTAGCTAATGAAGTGTGAATCCAAATGGAATTTGGGGGAGGGGAGGGAATAGCAAGACATTCATTAACTGCAAAAGCAACACTTTAGAACATGATGGCAGCAGCCCATCTAGCCAAATAAGTAACAGGGAGACTGGATTAGTAAAAGGAGATAATTGGCCTTGGAGGATGGGGTTTTTTATGCCAGGACAGGAAAGGTGGGAGGATAGTCTGAGTTCACAAATACCAAATGTTTTGTTTATATTTATCTGTGGGTTGTTTTAAGGTGCCTAGAAAGATAACAACAAAGAAAAATAAGGGTTGAGAAAAAGTGGAAAATGAGGTGTTCCCCCCTTCCTCCTTCAGAAACAGAAATGGAATTAAAGAAATATTGATAAAATTGAAAAAAGACACTCTTCTATATTTTCTCATTCAAGACAAATCAGGAAAAAAAGCACACTGTTTTAAAATAATATTAAAAACTTTGTAATGCTAAATCTGTCTGCTCAACGATCTTGTCTGTTAGAGAGCGGAAGGAAGGGAGTGTAGAAAGAAAGCAACTTTAATTTTGAATGCATTCTCTAAGTTGCTGGATGGCTTGGCTTGGAGAAGTGATTTAAAGAGAGAAATGCAGTCTCCAAATCAGCTGATGGACTGGTGGGGGCTTCGGGAGCCACACAATATGTGTGAAAGAGCCACATGTGGCTCCTGAACCGCAGTTTGGCCACCCTTGGTATAGCTCTGACATTTTTCCAGCTATTCTACCTAGTCAATACTGATTAGGAAATTCAAACAAGTAAATATATAACAGTCGACAATTTTACAAAAACTGGGGGCAGAAGACAAGAAGGCAGGAATGGGGTTGTTATGCCAGTTGCTGAGAAAGATGAATCCTGCTACTTCTGGATATGAATGGAATTTGTTACCAAGTCAGTATTTTTGTTACCTGAAGGCTTTGGCTTGCAGAAGGAGGAACTGTAGCTTAGCAGTAGAGTATATGCATTACATCTGCAGTTACAGGGACCCAAGAAGCTGTTGTTGGAACATACTGTTCTCTACTCGAGATTCTGGAGAGCTGCTACCAGTCAGAGTAGACGATACTGAGCTGTTAGATGGACTAGTGGTGTGAATATTTGTGAGTGTGTGTGTGCACTTGCATGTGCTTGCACACTAGGTCTGCCAACTCTGGGTTGGGAAATTCCTGGAGATTTGAGGGTGAAGCCTGGGGATGACAGGGTTTAGTGACACAAAGAACATCAATGAGGTGTGATGCCATAGAGTCCACCCTCCAAAGCAGCTATTTCCTTCAGGTGAACTGATCTCTATAGTCTGGAGATTAGTTGTAATTCCAGAGGATCTCCAGGTCCCACCTGGAGGTTTGCAGCCTTGCACACACATAATGATATCCTGTAGACCAAAGAGAAGCAACCCTGCACCACCACCACCATTCAACAAGGGAAACCTATATGCAGAATCAGACTTCTGCTTGGATCTCCTTGTAGGGTTAGAACTGAGCATACACACTTTGTTCTGTTGCTGGTTTTCTGTGGTTGTACCCAATAGCTGATCAGTACTGTCAGTTGCCCCACTACTACCAGATGATTATTCACCCATGGTTTAAAAAATGCATCTGTTATTTTTCTCTGCAGGCAAACAGCAGCTTATGGGAAAGGGGAAGATTTTGAAAACAGTAAGGGGAGAAGAGGAGTAAACTACCACTGTCTTTTCTGTTGCTCTTGTCTAAATACCAATCTCCCCATCCCAGATGTATTTCAACTTTGTAAAGCTGGGAAAGTAAATAATAGCTCTCCTGTATAATGGGTAGTTTGGACTTGAGGATTTTTTTTTATGAGCATTCATATTTGTTCATTTTCTGTTTTTATGGAGGGCAGCTATATCATTAAAAGTTGTATAGCAGGCAGCTTTTTGTGGAATGGAGGTGCAGCTTCACCCATTAATGTTCTGCTTTCTGAGCAAGTTTTAAAAGTAGAGGCACCCTGTTCAAGAAGTAATATGAAAATTAATTTGACATATGTAGTTTACATCTGTACACACCTAGAAAATCAGTGTATTGCCTTAGTCACATATAACGATGATGGCATGGCAGATATCAGGAGCATTGTGGGTAGCATACCCTCCCATCGGTGCATCAAGGTATGTATGTTTATAACATCTGAACAGCTCACTCACACAGCAACATTTCCAGCTGGTTTGATTTGCCACAACAGTTCTCCACTATTCCAGCAGGGGGCTGATAGCATCATTTTTGGGGGTGGGGGGGTTCAACTACCTCAATACACGAAAGAAAAATACAGGCACAGCTCTTTTCATGTACAGTAGTAAGTGCTGATCAGATTCTACAGTGTAAATTCTGTACCCTCTTTGACAACTCAGGTGTGCAACAGTAACTATGCTGACTTTTGTCTGGAGAAGAAGTAAATCAAGCAATTGATTTTTTTTCCTTAAGCAGAAGTCTACTCTGAGAGCAGCGCTTTCCTGTTATCCAAGAAGATATATTCCTTAGACAAGCCATTGTAGGCAAGGGCCTTGCAGCATCTGTGTTAGCTATTGCTTTTCAGGGAAAAAATAGGAAGCAAATTCCAATAGAGTGATCAAGGCTTAGCTGCAGTTTTAAAGGGTCTTTCTTTACACCAATCGTACACTGTCCAGAGAAAGGCAGGTACATCTCATTTCTAATTGTGTGCTGTGATCCAAACTATGCCTCTTTACTCTGTTGCCTTGGTTGGCAACTAATTGTTATTAAAAGCCATATTTTCCACTGGGCAAGAAGAGCAACTTTTGCTCAGCTTGGTGACTCACACAAGCCAAAACACAGACAAAAAGTTATTTGCAGTTTTATCACTATTTTTTATGTTATCATTAGACTGTTAATGGTTCTATTAGAATTCCCGCATGGTTTTCACGTAATTTTTCTGTAAAATTCCTTGAGGATTTGTTTGCTTTCAGGTGACAGATAAAGAACTATATAGCACAATACCTGAACATATTGTTGAGAGTTTGCACTAAGATGATTCAGTGGTAGTTAGAAGGTGCATAGCTGAATCAGAACCTGGTTCCTACATTCAGTTGTATTTACTGTTTCTAAATTCACTTCCTGCCTTTTTGGTGACTCACTTGAAGATCAATAATAACCAACTCTACATATAAAATCTTCATCAAAATAATGTTATGGATACAGTTTCTATAGTTATAGTAAATCCTTAAAAGCTTGCATGTTGAAGTGTGACCCAGGAGATTCCTGATTAAGATCTCTAGTGGTTTTGTTGACGCTAGTGGTGGTGTTTTAAAGTTAAGAGCAGCCTGGTTCCATTTACGGACATGGCACTGGAGGATAGGATCGTAACACCCTTTCTAATATCACTGTGCTACTTTTAGCTAATTTATGAAATCTTTCAAAGCACATCTAAATAACAGTAATTGTGTATTTATCCCATCCCCTAATGCAATCAGAATTAGAGAAGCCCTGGTCACATGCCACAGAGAACTTGTGTATCTTCATCATGTATGTGCTTACATCTGTTTGCAAGAAAGGGCCAATGCACATTTACCCTGCAACTGAAACCAGGGACCAGTACCTCAATAAAGGTGGGGGTTGTGCCTGTGTTGAATGTAACATGAGAATTACTCAATGTACGTATTAAAAACAATCAAGTATACATTGTACATAGATTGTAATGTAATGTAATGTAAAATTTTATTTATATCCCGCCCTCCCCCGCCGAAGCAGGCTCAGGGCGGTATTGTATGGGTATTGTATGGGTATTCATGTTAACATGAGAACAGGGTTAGGGTCTAGAAGGAACAGGACTTTTTTCAGGAGCAACCTGCATCTAGAATTAATTAAGCAGACTTGACAGTAACCCAGCAAAATATCATACAAAATAGGAACTGCCTCTATCTTCCTATACCTATTCTTGGCATAATGCTGTCTATTTACCTTTTTGGGAGATACTAGGATTGCTTTTTAAAATGGTTAGTGTACACACATGTTCAGTAAAGCTCCTGTCCACCACCTTGGTCCTCCAGTAGTTAAAAATCTAAAGTCCTATGCAGGGGAATGCTTCTATAGAGGAGGCAGCAGAGTCATCTCTACGGACCCCCCCCCCCCCCACTTACTTCAACTCATTCACCTGACCTTTGGAACAAAGTTTATGGGAAAGCAGTTACATTTTTACTCTATTGTACATGCATATGGATACATGTGCATGGATACAAAGTGCCAGTGCGTGGCTTCCTTTCCATCGCCTCGGACTCTTATCTGAGAGAACCGGGTTTGATTCCCCACTCCTCCACTTGCACCTGCTGGAATGGCCTTGCAATAGCTATTGCAGGACTTCCTTGAAAGGGCAGCTGCTGTGAGAGCTCTCTCAGCCCCACCCACCTCACAGGGTGTCTGTTGTGGGGGAGAAGACATAGGAGATTGTAAATCGCTCTGAGTCTCTGATTCAGGGAGAAGGGCAGGGTATAAATCTGCAATTCTTCTTCTCATAAATCAGTGTATCTAATGCTTAACATGGCCTCATCTGTGGATACTTAAATCCAGATAATGGAGCCATGAACTCACAGTACAGATATTTCTACAAACCTCAGAAAAGCTCCAGTTTTGCAGAAATACTGAAATCTTTAAAAAAAAAAACAAACCAAAAACCAAAAAACTTTGGAGGAGTAAACCCGCCCCCCCCCAAAAAAATAGAAGAGGCTTTATGGACATTGCTAGGCAACCACAATGGTATTGTGAGATTGTGAGGAACAGTGCCCATTCCAGCCAGGGCTGTTTGGGACTTGAGAGAAAATTCCTCAGAGCCAGGATTAGCAGTAACCACTAGACCAGGTATGTCTAACAGGTAGATCACGATCTACCAGTAGATCGCAGAGGGGTCAGAGGTAGATCACCAGCCCCACTTGGTCTCATGGTTTTCTGGACAGGTGTTTGGAGGTTTTTTGATGATTGTTTGGTGTGGTTGCATTTGATTATTGATGCCAGTATGATGAGTTCTTATTTTTACTTTTAGAACTGCATGTGTGGTTTTGGCATCATCCAAAGGTCTTCAGTTCCTGTTGATTTTTAATACTTTGGGACAGTGACAGTTTTGGACCAGATTCAGCCTGTGTTAACTTAGCACCCCAGCCACCCCAATATAATGAAGGTGAGTGTTCCAAAGAAGAGCAAAACCTACCACTTTCATGATGAATGGGAAATGGACTACTTCTTCATCATGGTGAAAGACAAGTGTTGTTGTCTACTTTGTAACACTGCTGTATCCTTGCCCAAAAAGGGTAATCTGGAGCTCCATTATAAGGCTCTGCATAGCAATAAGTTTGATGCTGATTTTCCACCCAAAAGTGAAATTCGTAAACTGAAGCTCACTTAAATCTAAATTGGCTGCACAGCAACAGTTGATGGTGAAGCCAAGGTCACATTCAGTCAATGCAACCATGGCATCCTTCAAGGTCAGCAACCTGGTTGCAAAGAAATGCAAACCTTTCAACTAAGGAGAATTTGTAAAAGATTTAAGAATAAGAAAGAGATCATAGCTGCTGTTCAAGATGTACAATTGTCAAGAAACACCATTGTGCGGTGAATAGAAAAGATGTGTGGAGACACAATTGAACAATTGTTGGAGGATGTTTCAGTTTGTGTTGATTTCTCACTCCAACTGGATGAATCTACAGACATAGCCCAGTTGCTAGTCTTTATCTGGATGGTTTTTGAAGATTTCAGTGTTAAAGAAGAACTACTTGGAATGATTTCTTTAAAAGGGAGAACTACCGGTCAGGAAACATTCAGCTCTTTCCATTCTTTTGTGACAAAGTGTAATCTTCCATTGCATAAACTTGTTTCCATCACTACTGATGGAGCAAGAGCAATGACAGGTGAGGTTAACGGTTTCATAGGCCTCTGTAGACAGCATGATGACTTTCCAGATTTCCTTTCTTATCACTGCATCATTCACCAGCAAGTTTTGGCAAGCAAGAGACTCAATACAAAGACTGTCATGGACATCACTTTCAAAATCGTAATTTCAGTTTGTGGAAGATCACTTCAAAGACGGCTTTTCAATCTTACTCTTGATGAAGGGACAGCGGAAATCATTTTGCACACAGATGTAAGGTGGCTAAGTAGGCACAAATTTCTGCAAAGATTTTGTGATTTGCTGAATGAAATAAGAAGGTTTTTGAAGGAGAGGGGAGATGACAAAGCAGAGTTGGAAGATAAGGAGTGGTTATGTGATCTGGCATTTCTCACTGACTTTACAGGCAAACTAAGTGATATGAACATTGAACAACAAGGTAAAAACAAATGCATTGGCGAGGTGATGAGTACAGTTTCATCCTACAAGCGCAAATTTGAGCTAATGATGACTGACCTTGCAAACAACACTTTTGATCATTTTCCAAATACGCAGGACCATCTGGGACAATATCCAAATTTTGTTTTTCAGAACGAGATGTATGTGATAGAAATCTCCTCTGTTATCCAGGAATTCAAAAAAAGATTCTGTGACTTCCAAAGAATTGAAAAAGTTGTGGAGTAAGTGTCATACCCAACAAAGCGGATATGGACATTAAGGAAACTGTAGCTGCTATCAGTAAAAATTACTCATTGAACA
This sequence comes from Heteronotia binoei, assembly GCF_032191835.1. Lineage (NCBI taxonomy): Eukaryota > Metazoa > Chordata > Lepidosauria > Squamata > Gekkonidae > Heteronotia > Heteronotia binoei. The sequence goes on along the minus strand of NC_083243.1, from coordinate 112,948,099 downwards.
AGGCATCTTTTGAAAACGAAATAGTAACCCTTAAAAATGATATTTTTCTCAAGACCTGTGCTGAGCAAGAATCGTTTTGGAAGTTAGTGCCTAGGGACAAATTTCCCAACTCGAGAAGATGCAGTGAAGCTGTACACTCCTGTTTCAGTTCAATTTATTTGTGTGAATCTGCATTTTCCCATCTGAAAATGACAAAGAGTACACAGCGTTCCAACATGACAGATGAACATCTCCAGGATTCCCTGAGACTGGCCCTCACGCGATATTCACCCAACTTCAAAAAGCTGGTGGATGAAATGCAGGCTCAGACGTCTCAATAATTAGCAAGAGCAAAGTTTTAAAGATTGCTCAAGATCAGCTTGACCAGCTTGATCAATACTTGACCTACATTTAACACAAATTACTCAATAAAAGTTAAAGAAAGTTATTAAGACAGTTAAAGAAAGTTATAACAATAAAAATTTAAGAAAAACTGTTCGCAGTTCTTTCTGGATCTTTGTGTCTCTGTTTTGTTTTTGTTTATTTTGCTTACCCAGTAAATGACAGAAGGTGCATGGTAAATGGGGGGTGGGGGTGGAACCCAACTTTGGTGGGTTAAAATCTAATTTGAAACTAATTTGAAACTTAATTTTCATGGTGGTAGATCACCAGCACTTTTGTCTGGAAAAAAAAGATCACGACCTGTTCGAAGTTGGACATGCCTGCACTAGGCAACTTGGTGCCACATGCATTGCATGAGTCACCCATGCCTGGCTGCTCACTACTACTCAACAGCAGCCACTGCACGAAATCCAGTGTAGTGCAGTAGGCAGAGTTTCAGGCTAGGATCTGCTTCAAATCCCACCTCTGCCATGGAAACACACTAGCCAGTCACACACTCTCAGCTGAACCTACCTCACAGGGTTGTGTAAGGTTTATGGAGGAGATAAGAACAAGCTGCATTGTGGAGAAAGTTAAGGTATAAATGAAGTAAATAAATAAATATAGTTGAGAATGGGGGCTGATGAAAGGCGGGTTCAGTTGTGGGTGTGGATCAAAGGAAGCAGGGAAAGGGGAGAGGATATGGAGGCCATCAGGAGAAATTAAAGACGAAATAGAGTAGGGAAGAGAACACAGGGGAAACAAAATGACCACTACATGCACTTGTGGGTTGCCTGCTAGTAACTCTAACTGCCTATTTAACCAACATTTTTAATGTGTCTTAATTGCAATTCTTTAAGTGCAACCAGATCCACTTTGAGATTAATCATTCTTCTTAAAAATCAAATTAAAAAGAAAATTTTATCGACCATTTACTAGCACATCCTGGTTCAGAAGTCAGAGCACGATAGGCTATTTCAGTTAAATGACTATAGCAGGCATAGAAGAGCCATCAGTGATGTGTAATTGGAGTGAGGCGGCGGTGCCCAAGGAGTGAAAAGAGGGTTGTTATAAGTATACCACAATGTTTCTGATTTCATTTGTGAAATGTTGGAAGGCAATACATTTGAATAATTAGCTATTTCTGTAATTGGGAAGAGCAGGATTACATGGGGGCATACAGTGTACTCAGCAGTTTTGAGTAATCTATGTCTGGTGATCATGCATCAGTGATTTTATATTTACTTATTTTTTAGATGTTTTCCTGAAATGTTATAAAATAGACTTCTAGCTGTTGTTTTTTTTAACCTCATCCTCAATACAAAACAACAATTGCCCTTGAAATTGGCAAGTATCTAAAGCTGGTTCAAATTACTGGGGTATAAGCAGTAGTGGATCCATTATACTAGTATTCCAAGAGTTGCATTGGTTACCTGAATGCACTGAGATCATTATGATCTTTAAAGGTGCTGGTTATGATCTCTAATGACCATAAATGGTTTGAGAACACAGCAACTTAGTGCTGACACCCAAACAGACCTTTCTCTTTTTGAGATTTCCTAGGGATCAGAATAAGGTTGCCAAGTCTAATTCAGAAAATATCTGGGGACTTTGGGGTGAAGCCAGGAGACTTTGGGGGTGGACCCAAGAGACTTTGGGGTGGAGCCAGACTTTCCCATTTCCAAAATAAATGCATAAAAATGCAGTAGTGCAGTTCACCTGAATAGTCATCATTTCCTCCTCCCCCAATAGCTGCAATTCTAGTAAACGAAAGTGTAAACACACAAAAAGCAGCAAAAATGCACAGTTTGCAAGCTCACATTTTTGTGATCTCCCTGGGGCTTTACTCACAGGAACTGCTGTTCTTCAGGCTAACACAGGCAAATAAAAAGAGAGAGAGGTGGAGTTTTCCTCCATCCCATAAACAGGCTCCTATACAAAGACTCTGAAAACAATGCAAAACAAGCACAGAGACAGACACACACTGTTACTGCCTCCTCTACAAAGACTTCTGAAAATTACACACACTCTCTCACTGGGTCTGGTTCCTCCACAACAACAACTGAAAATTACAGGGGCTACGCTGCTCTCTCTCTCTCACACACACACACACACACTGTTACTTGCTCTGAAACGAAAACAAAACAAACAGAGTGACTGTGTTCCCAGAGGCTGCTGCTGACCCTTCCCCATGAAGTACTTCCTGCTCAACTTTAAAGGCGCACACACACACACACACATTTTAAAACTGGACTTGTTTCTAAACCTGCGGGAAATCTAGAGGTACTGGTGGCTGTGGGGGCAGGGCTTCCCCCACCGGCCAGCTGGCTGGGGGTGGGGGAAAGCCTGAAAAACCAAGGGATCCCCCGCTAGGACCTGGGGATTGGGAAGCCTAGATCAGAATTAGATTAGAATTTTCTCTATTAGCCAAAATTACAGGGGACTTAGCATAAAATAGTACAACTACGAATACCCGCTAAGTAATCACCATTCCACTGTATATCTATTTAAAACTACATGTATGCTATTTAAGACTACAATCCTAAAAGCTCAGATAAAATGTATACCACAAGTTAGGAAAGGCACAAACAGGTATAAGAAAAGGCCTGCATGGTTAACAAACAAAGTAATGGAAGCTGTAAAAGGTAAGAAGGACTCCTGTGGAAAGCTAGTCCAAGTGAAAAGGGAACACAGGTTGTGGCAAATCAAATGCAAGACTGTGATCAGGCAGGCAAAAAGGGACTATGAGGAGCATATTGCAAAAAACATAAAGACCAACAATAAAAATTTCTTCAAATATGTTAGATGCAGGAAACTAGCCAGGGAGGCAGTGGGGCCCTTGGATGACCATGGGGTAAAAGGATTACTGAAAGAGGACAGGGAAATGACTGAGAAGCTGAATGCATTTTTTGCCTCAGTCTTCACTGTGGAAGATGAGAAGTGTTTGCCTGCTCCAGAACCACTAATTTTGGAAGGGGTGTTGAAAGACCTGAGTCAGATTGAGGTGATAAGAGAGGAGGTCCTACAACTGATCGATGAATTAAAAACTAATAAGTCATCAGGTCCGGATGGCATACATCCAAGAGTTCTGAAAGAACTCAAGGTTGAACTTGTGGATCTCATGACAAAAATATGTAATCTTTTATTGAAATCTGCCTCCGTTCCTGAGGACTGGAAGGTAGCAAATGTCACCTCCATCTTTAAAAAGGGTTCCAGAGGAGATCCGGGAAATTACAGGCCAGTCAGTCTGACTTCAATACCGGGGAAGTTGGTAGAAACCATTATCAAGGACAGAATGAGTAGGCACATTGATGAACACAAGTTATTGAGGAAGACTCAGCATGGGTTCTGTAAGGGAGCATCTTGCCTCACTAACCTGTTACAGTTTTTTGAGGGGGTGAACAAACATGTGGACAAAGGGGACCCAATAGATGTTGTTTACCTTGACTTCCAGAAAGCTTTTGATAAAGTTCCTCATCAAAGGCTCCTTAGTAAGCTCGAGAGTCATGGACAAGTCCTCTTGTGGATCAAAAACTGGCTAATTAATAGGAAGCAGAGAGTGAGTATAGGGTGGTCTTCGCAGTGGAGGACGGTAAGTAGTGGGGTGCTGCCGGGCTCAATACTGGGTCCCATGCTCTTTAACTTGTTCATTAATGATTTGGAGTTGGGAGTAATCAGTGAAGTGGCTATGTTTGCAGATGCCACTAAATTGTTCAGGGTGGTGAGAACTAGAGAGGATTGTGAGGAACTCCAAAATGATTGGTTGAGGCTGGGTGAATGGGCGTCAATGTGGCAGATGAGGTTCAATGGGGCCAAGTGCAAAGTAATGCACATTGGGGCCAAGAATCCCAGCTACAAATACAAGCTTGTGAACTGGCAGAGACTGACCAAGAGAGAGATCTTGGGGTTGTGGTAGATAACTCACTGAAAATGTCAAGACAGTGTGCAATTTCAATTTAAAAAGGCCAACGCCATGCTGGGAATTATTAGGAAGGAAATTGAAAACAAATCAGCCGGTATCATAATGCCCCTGTATAACTTGATGGTGCGGTCTCATTTGGAATATTGTGTACAATTCTGGTCACCACACCTCAAAAAGAATATTATAGCATTGGAAAAAGTGCAGAAAAGGGCAACGAGAATGATTAAAGGTTTGGAACACTTTCCCTATGAAGAAAGGTTAAAACGCTTGGAGTTCTTTAGCTTGGAGATATGTCGACTGTGGGGTGACATGATAGAGGTTTACAAGATTATGCATAGGATGGAGAAAGTAGAGAAAGAAGTACTTTTCTCCCTTTCTCACAATACAAGAACACGTGGGCATTCAATGAAATTGCTGAGCAGTCAGGTTAAAACGGATAAAAGGAAGTACTTCTTCACCCAAAGGGTGATTAACATGTGGAATTCACTGCCACAGGTGGTGGTGGCAACTACAAGCATAGCCAGCTTCAAGAGGGGATTGGATAAAAATATGGAGCAGAGGTCCATCAGTGGCTATTAGCTACAGTGTGTGTGTGTGTGTGTGTATGTGTGTGTGTGTGTGTGTATATATATATATATATATATATATATATATATATATATATATATATATATATATATATATATATATATATATTGGCCATTGTGTGACACAGAGTGTTGGACTGGATGGACCACTGGCCTGATCCAACATGGCATCTCTTATGTTCTTATGTTATGTTCTTATATCAAAATTTACAAGCAATTTACAAGCAATTATACAAAGTAGTACCATAGGTTGATTGTGAAACAACCTCAAATATTCAAAAACTACAATACAGTATGCTCACAGGCACTCCAAGAAAATTGTGCTCACAGGCACTCAAGACAAAATATGGATTTACCTTCATGCTATGAACTCTGTGTCTGGAAATAATGTTGTTGAAATCAGGTTCCATTGAAGTAGCCTGCAAACTGAGAAATATATGTTGAAGGATTGAAATGTCTTATTGAGAATATTCAGAATGGGTGTTATTTGTGGCTGTAAATTTTCTGTTACCTCTCTAACAAATACATTTGGAAGTCCACGAACACCCATACAGTTTGTGGAAAACTCTTTTAGAGGGACACAGTATGAATATAGTTGTGCTCATATATTTTGTTTTGAGTAACTGTGAGCACAACCATTCTGTAGCGCCTGTGAGCAGTTTTCATGGTGTGCCTGTGAGCACACTGTATTGTAGTTTTTGAATATTTTACGTTGCTTCACCACCAGCCTATGGTACTACTTTCTATTTGCAATAATAATTGCTTGTAAATTTTGATATACAGTGTGATGGTGATTACTTAGCGGATATTCTTAGCTGCAGAATTTTCTCAATGCATCTGTGACGTGTCCTTTAATGAAACTGAGGGGACCCACACTGCCTCTTTAATTGGCTTTGGGAACCTATTTGGTGTTGTGATATAAGTCTTCCCCTCAGTTACAAGAAGGTCTTAGGGTAGCAAATTTAAAAGTTTCATGTCACTGCTGTAAGTAGAGATGCCAGCCTCCAGGTGGGGCCTGGGGATCCCCCAGAAGTACAGCTCATCTCCAGATGACAGATATCAATTTCTCTGGAGAAAATGGATGCTTTGGAGGGTGGACTGTATGGCATTGCACCCCACTGAGGTCCCTGTCCTCCCCAGCCTCCATCCCCAAATCTTCAGGAGTTTCCCAACCCAGATCTAGGGTTCCAAGCCTCCTGATTTCAGGGCCTCCAACCCTCTGGCACAGGATTGGCTGGTGGGGGGAGCCCTGTCCCTGAAGAACTCTGTTGGCACCCAACATGCCCAGGATGATGACATTACCTTGAAGTGGCATAATTGCACCAGGAACATCACACAAGAGCACTCTAGCTTTTGGGTAAAAAACTCTATGGCGCTATAGATTTTTTTACAAAAATACTAGAGCATCCCCACATGGTCACTTCCAGGTGACATCATTGCATCATGCATGCTCTACATGCATTGAGGACAGTCCCCCTGTCCGCTGCCAGGTAAGTCCTGGCAACTCTACCTGGATCTGGCCAGTGGCCACCATACTCTCCCATCCCTTGCCAGTGGCCGGGGGGACCTGACAACCCTAGCTGTAAGGTATGTTTTGTGTTGTGTATGGAGATTACAGAGCTCACTGAACCAGGAGGTTCAATAAAGCAGCAAAAATTGTACAGGTCATGTGCAGTGCTCCCTCTAAGCTGAGTTAGTGTGAGCTAGCCCACAGTTTTTTAGCCTCCAGCTCACACATTTTTGTCTTAGGCTAGCTCAGGAAAAATGGTCACAGAGCTGACTAATTTATGCAGTAGCTCACAACTTTAATGCCAGTAGCTCACAAAGTAGAATTTTTGTTCACAAGACTCCACAGCTTGGAGGGAGTATTGGTTATGTGGTGAATTCTCTTTGAAGCATGTAGATTCCAGGCATGCTTATCACCAGAGACAGGCCACAAAATTATGTTCTGGCTGTGCAGGAGTTGGGTGAAACTAAAGGAAAAAGGAAAGCATAGACCTTTTTAGGAGGCTGCATCCTGTCCTGGCTGGTCTTCCCTCACTCCAGAGTGAGCTTAGCAAGATATGACAAGCAGTTTCCCTCTGCCACATGGTAAACTTCGAATAAAGGGCAAGCTCTTTGCAATGCTCTGCCTTCCCTGAACCCCTAGTGGTTGCAATCAGAACTGTATTAGCATTTTAATGCATTCCATGAATACCACATGAGGCCAGCTTCATGCATGATAATACATGTTAATCTGCTTCAATGATAACATATGAGGAACAGAAGTTAGAATTTATTTATATAATATCCTGCCTTTATCTTCAAGGGGGACCCAAAACAGCTTCCATCTTTCTCCTCTCCTCTGTTTTACCCACACAACAACTCTGTGAAGTAGTTTGGCTGAGAGGGTGTGACCAACCCAAGGTCACCCAACAATCTTCCATGACAGAATGGAGATTTGAACCTGGGTTTCCCAGATCATGGTCTGACACTTTAACCACTGTACAATCTTAGCTTCCATTGCAAATAGCATTGGGGTGGGGCGGGGGGAGCTGGTGATAACCTGGGCCAGCCAGGATATTTCAGTTCCTTTCATTTTTGGCCCTGGAACTCCCATGATCACCCTGAAGCTGGTGGCCCAATTTTGACTTTCCTAATTTTATTTTCTCATGTTTTTTGCCTGCCACAAATAGACAGACAGGTGGACATGTGGATCCTTTTATTATTATAGATGCATGCTAACAGCCACCCAAGTAATGTGTTCTGTTTTGATATTTGGTTTGAATGAGGATTATATGAGTTGGATGGAATATTTGTCCAGGAACCCAAGGTGGCTCTCAGCAGCCTGGCAATCCCCTTTCCCAATCCCCCTTTTTTTTGGGGGGGGGGGGTCCACCAGCCCCCAGAGGCACAATTTAAAAGGCCGAAAAGTCTGCAGCAGGAAGTAAGGAAGGTCATTTCAGTAAACATCACTTTATGAGCACTAGATAAGATCCATCCCAATGTTATCATATTACAAGTTTTTCTAGACTGGGCAATATTCTAATTTCCACATATGCTGAACATACCTTAGTTGAGTTCCATTAGCTGCTGAACCCTAAAATAAGAATATGGTCTATTTTCTCTCACCTGCCTTTTTATTTTCAAGCCAAAATTTGGTTAAAATTTGATGTGATTAATAATTATTTAAACAATTTAATTTACATTTTTTCCCTTGAGCTTGTTTTGCAAGCTTTAGTCTGCTACTTTTAGGGGTGAAGAGGAGAATCTCTTTCAGGAGTTCCCATTGGTTGAGTTCTAAGCCTTGTTAAACTCAAAAGTTATAAACAGCTGCATTGCTGGAGAAACCTTTGATCAGCTATTGATGTTTTATAGTTTCAGTTGGAGGCTGCCATTTTTCTTTTTTCTTTCTCAAAGGTCAAAGGTGCAACAATATGAATGCTGCCTATTATTTAAACGTGCTAGGCATTTGTCACAGGATGCAGGGGGAAAGGCTGTAAGATCAAGACCCAAAATGCCTCCCCCTTCCTTTTATTTGCTTTTTTGCACCCAACCCGATGAAGAATTTAAGCAGAGCTCAAAAGCTTGCACCCTGCTTTGTTTTATTTCAGTTGGTCTGATTAAAATTCTTGCATGGCAATGTTACTGCTGCTGTCCCCCAATTTCCCATTTTTGGTTACCAGTAGCTCTGCAGAATTACTGTGTGATTGCATTACCTTCACTTCAGTACTGCTGAAAAAGCAACTCTCATCAGCAAAACCGAACAGAGAGTTGGACAATCAAATGAAAATTATTTTCAGTTTGTGAGCTTAAACTGAGAGGCCACAGCTTTAGCACCCTCCAAGGTCCCCTTCTTCCCTGGCATGGCCTTAGTGTTGGAGTAAACAACTCAGCGTGCCTGGACACTGTGACTGGGGGATGCCACATTGCTCCAAGTGTGTATAAGTGTTATCTTCTTCATGCCTCTCTTTGTCTTAAACTGGGAGCTGCTCTCTGATCTGGCCCTGATCTGGATAGCCTAGGCTTGCCTGATCACATCATATTTCAGAAGCTAAGCAGGGTCAACTCTGGATAGTGTTTGGGTGGGTGACCTCCAAGGAATACTAGGAGAGTGACACAGAAGCAGGCAATAGCAAACCACCTCTGAAAGGTCTCTTGCCTGAAAAACAAGTCTAGCTCTCCACCACTAGAAGAGCTAAAATTTCTGGCTGCCAAACAATCTTAGGATCTCCTGACTGCCAAACAATCTTAGGATCTTCTACACACACTGCCATATAATTGTTATTAATTATTAATTACCCCTCTTCTCATCTTGTGTCCTTTGTTCTCTACCACTTGCCTCAAGACTCTCCTGTAGAAACAGTGTCCACATATACAAGATGCCCTATCAGATGACCATTTGTGATAGGGATTAGTATTCTTTAGATTAGGCTTCTGTCTCTCCTTTCTGCTGCAATATGAATGTGAACTGAATATACCTGAATAAATGTAACTTTTTTGCAACATACTTTGAAAGTTTATTTCTGCTTTTACTTATTGAATTCAGTTTAGAACTGCCTTCCACCAAAGGACAGGGCTCAGGGCAGTGTAAAACACAATACATAAATGCACTTTGTAAAACATCATAAATACATTGATAAAAACCAGAAAAAAATCAGCAACACAGTAAATAACTTAAAGATGGCACTAAAAGTTCTAATGGCACTACTCTCTCACACGTGTGCGTGGGGGGGTATGGCATTCTATGCTTCTATGACTGGGCAAACTCTGCTATATTAGCTACATATCCCCAGGACTTTTTTTGAGCAGGAAAGCACAGGAATGCAGTTCCAGCTGGCTTGGCATTGGGGTGTGTGGCCTAATATGCAAATGAGTTCCCACTGTTTTTTCCTACAAAAAAGCCCTATGTGAAACAATAGTGACATCAAAGAGTGTGGCCTAGTCAGAGCTGGATTAAACCCTGTGGAGGCCCCTAGGCAGCTGAAGTCTTGCCCCCCTCTGTAAATTATCTCAGAGTCTGAGTGCCTGCCCCACTGCCCAAGACCCCTGCTGCAGCCTGCAGGCACCTTCTCAAAAGCCCCTTTTACTAAGTTGCAGGGCAGAGGCAGAGAGAGGCAACCTTGGCGATAATGCCAGCAGCATCTGTACCACACAAGTCGGACAAAGAGCAGCTCAGTTGCTGGCTTTGCATGCAGGCTGGAAGGGCTGCAAGCAGGGGGGAAACCAGAGATGCGATGCTCCTATTATCCCCAGGGCTTTTTTTGTAGCAGGAACCCCTGATGTAGCCAATCCTCCCAGAGTTTACAGTAGGCCCTGTAAGAAGAACTCTGTAAACTGCAAGAGGATTGGCTATATTAGGGGGATGTAGCCTAATATGCAAAGGAGTTCCTGCTACAAAAAAGCCCTGATTATCCCACATGTTGCAATAGATGCTTCACTATATGTCAAGCTCATCACTCAGACATACACTCAGCCAACTCACTGTTGCATGATATAGTCCTTGCTCACTTTCAGATTATCGGCAATTTGGTAACTTAAAACATGATTTTGAGCCATCAGATGCATATTCATTTATAGTTCCTTTTGATTCTTTAGCTATGCCAATGCAATGTTTCCTGTGTATGTGCATGTAACCCTTGGGTTTTCTTTACCTGGCCATAAGCATTGTGTATGAGACCATGAGTATATCTGTAAATTTGCAAGTGTACCTGTACCTGATTGTAAGGAAGTAAAAGGTAATGTTCCCCTAACATAATGAACTTGGCTGTCTCCATCAGTCCAGATATTTACTACTTAGTCTTGTTGGCCATGCTTTCTTTCTGCCTCCATAAAATCCTAGCCTGTAATTCCTTGGCCTGACAAGAGTCTAGCAACAAAGCTTTACACAGTGTAGAGATATTAATTCCAATTGATTATAATGCCAAAAAGATGTCTTCCATCAATGTCTTATGGTTACTTTCTCTTGCTGTAATATCTTACTTCTGCTGCAGAACTCTTCCTTGCCCTTGTGCAAGGGCTCAGTGTGTTAGCTGATGCCATTGTCATTATTCAAATATAATGTTTCTTGACAGCAGAAACATCTGCATCCCGACAAAGAAAAATGCTAACCATCACAATTTAGTGATGAAGCAGGAGCCTCAGTTTCAAAGGAATTTGTGGTTTGGAACCCAATGGTAGAAAGGCTGCAGAGTGCTGATTTTATTTTATTTTTAAGAAAATGAAGGCCTTGAAGTTGAGAAGAGATTACATGCCGATAATGCTCATTGCAACCTGCAGGGCTTACAGCCATTCACAACCTTCCAGGTCATGCTCTTTTTTCTCCCACCCTTTTCCAGCCAAAGCAATGCCAGATTCCCTCTATAAATAGCTTACTTTAATATGTTCCACAAGTTGTATTACTTTGATTTCCACACATGGCTGCGATGTGTTTATTTTCTAGCTTCCTCTAGGTGTCACTTCTGTGAAATGCAGGGATGGGATTGAATTCTGGTAAACTGTGGAGACAAAGCTGTGTGGAAGCCTGCTGGTTTTATCTGTTTCCTTTACTGGAAGGGCAGATGTTGATTCTATAAATAAATATCTACATGGAGCACTCAGTATATTCAGTGCATACTTACCATTAATAGCACTGCACAACAGGCTAGTGCTGGAGGATGATAGTTATACAGGCCACCCTTTGTTATGGATTAATGCCATCACATTCAGGAAAAGCAGAACTGATTTCACTATAAAACTACAAAACTGAGAGTGAGCATCCAATCTCCTAGCCACATAACTTGCCCTAGACTCACCATTTGGAATCTGAATTTCCTCCCCATTGATTTGTGTGCAGTGGAATTTAGGAAAGCTCCATGAGGCAAGCAAATCTTCAGAATGGAGCTGAGATGTTAATTGTCAAGATGCTCATTTATGAAGTAGTTTGCATTATATCTTTGTCATTAACTTGCAGTCACCCTTAGCTCCCCATTTTCAAACTCATCAAGATGAAACCATCAGGTCCTTGGAGGACAAATGGTATGAGAATGTAACAAATAATATATCTTCATCATTTTTAACTCTTAAAAATACCCAATATAACACCAAGTTTTGTCATGATCATTACAACATGCCAGAGTCAGCAACCAAAGCCAAATTAGATATATTTTGCTTTTTTCCAAGCTGAGTACAGAAATGTAGAAATGGTAAGTTGTGGTACTGAAAATAAGGCAAATGAGATTAAGGAAAGAAACTAATTATAAGATGTTCAATGCTTCACGAAGTACCTATTCCACGGCTTTCCACTGCCAGTACGGATGGAATAGACAGGCTCACAGAATATTTAACTGTCCTGGAACAGGCTGGGCATGGGGTGGGAGCATACAGGATGCAAGCTAGGTGAGGAAAAGGCACAAGCTTGTAAAACATGGTCAGAGTCCAGTTCCTGAGTCATACACGGAATAGCAATAAGAGCAGATTTGAGGCAGATTCAAAAGACGAGGACCAGAGGCAGTTCAAGAGTCAAAGTCACAAGGCATAGTCAGAGTCAGTGAGGTCTGTGACGCCATCTCTCCCTTTCTCCATAGTCAGAGTCAGTGACACCATCTCTCCCTTTCTCTGCCCTTTATTGAAGAGATGCCCATCTTGCAGCTGGATTGTGTTATGCAGGTGTATGTGCTCTCCTTCTTACTATCTAGACCCTTGGTGTCTCTGCGCTGCTAATCACACACTTCTGCCTGCTGTGGAGTTGTTTTCTCTTCCCTGATTCATATGGTCCCATCCTCACTGTCATGATGTCTGTTCATTTGGAAACTGTTGTGATCATCCACTCTTATCTAGCACTTCCAGTGATCAGAGCTGTAATGTGTTCATCTGTCCTTCCCTACTTATATCAATGTCACCTCACTTGCTTTAATATTCCAGGGGAAAATTCTGCTTCTAAGCATTTTAGATGCCATATATTCTCCTTTGAACACCTGTATGGTGTAGAGGAATTTTTCTGTCACCATGAAAAACAGCTTTGCAAAGACCTATCAGCAGTCATAGTGCAATTCCCCAACTCCTTCCAATTTCTGTGTCTTATTTGCTTAGTCCGACATATTTATTACTAGTTTCAGTCTTGCATGATCAACCTATCTAATGTGCTGTGCAGTGGAAAGCAGTAGGGAGAACTCAATAAAGGCAAGTCAAGACTGCCAAGCTATTCCTTGGGGTTTTTGAAGGTGGAAACATTGCGTGCACAAGTTTGTTCCCCAGAAATATATTAACAATGCGGCTGCTGATATTTCTTACTAAGGAAAAAGCCCAAGATTACTAGGCAGTGAATTCTGAGAGGTTTTCATTATTTACAAGGGGAGATGGTTTCCTTAACACCTACAGTCAAGTGTGTCAGCTCAAAGGGATCATTTTTTAAAGAAGATGCCAATTTAAACAGGAATAAAGACATGTGAACCTAGGGACTTAATCCCTGCCCCCAATCTTCCAGGACCTCAAAAAAGAATAACAATAAATTTTCACGTGCAGACTGTAACCTCTAGTTGAGCCCCATGTGCTGTGTGGGTTAAAATGTTAGGTGTCATTTTTGACCTTGAAGCCATGCTCATCAAAGGCATGCAGAACTGGGGTATTGGATAGATAGCGCTCATTGAAATCTTGCTCAATGGGACCTCCCTGCATGATAGGTTTGCTTGAAATCTGCTGTCAGAATCAGTGGAAAAACAACCTGAAGAAAATTGTCAGCGAGACAGAAAATGTTTCTTACCTTTGATCTGCAACAAGTGGTTTGGCTTATTTGTTTGATTTCTTTGGAGCTATTTGCTTTACATCATAACATACAAACACATTAACTTGCCTTATACCAAGTCAAGCAATTAATTAGGGATGGGTTTAAACTGACTCATGAATGAAAGTTCATGGTGAATTTTGGCCAGTTCATGGTCAACTAGCACGAACTTCCCACAGACTTTCATAGTGGTTTGTGATGGTTCCCAAATCCATACTGTCTCCACCCAAACAAAGACAGATTTCCCACTCACCTTACGCCACTCTCATGTTCTCAGTAGAGGTGTGCATTCGGTTCGGCCAAAATGAATAGACCGCCGAATACCCCTTGATTTGGAAATATATGCCGTCATATACTTCCGAATCCAATTTGCAGGCATTATACGGGAGCCGTATATGGCTCTCTATTACTTCCGAATCAGTATTCGGAAGTCAATGTAAAAGGCGGGAAAGGAGATTCTGCAGCCTCGGGGAGCTGCTTGCCTCCTTTCCCACCTTTGGAAGCCTTTTCCTGCCTCTCCCATAGCCTCCCTGGGATCATGGAGGGAGGGGGAGAGGGAGAAGAGCCCAGCAGCCAATCCAAAGCATGCATTTGCAAAATGCATTGCAAATGCATGCTTTCCAAGGCTGTTGTGTAGCTGTTGGCTGGGCTAATCCCCCAGCCATCAGCAACATTGTTGTTCTTTTGTTAACTTGGGTATCCAAGTAAACATTGTTCTCTGGCCAATTACAGAGCAGTGGTATTTTTTTAAACTGCTCCATGTAGGGCCAGAGAACCTTTTTAAGGAGTCTGCCTGGCTAGACTCCATTCCATTGCTGCTGTGTTGGTGTGTGAGAGAGATTGCTGCACTGGCTCTCAGCCTTGCCTGACCTGCCTGGAGAAGATAAAACATCTAAGGTAAGATAGTCTTGGGGTTCTTGTTTTTATTATAGTTAGGATAAAAGTAAAAGGACTTTTTAAGACCCAGAGTCCCTTTACTTATTCAGATTTGGGTGGGTGGGTAGCTTATTTAGGGTTAGGGTTAGGGGAATCTGCTGGGGGTGGGGACCTAGGGTGGATGGGGGTTGCCAATTTGCCTATATCTTACTTTAGTAAGAGGACTTTTAAAAGTGCAGTGTCCTTTTACTTTTCCTGATTTGGGTGGCTTGGATTTCTTGGGGTTAGGGTGAAGGGTTTTTTGGGGGGGAGGGGTTGGTAAAGTTCCTGTATTGTTAAAAGTCAAGATTTTTTTTACTGTTTTAAAAGGATTCTGTGTTTGATTTGTTGCTGCTGTGTTGTGCTGCTATTATTCCTTTTCTCTTCTGGTTCTGGTTCTTGGGGGCGGGGGCTGTTTGGCCTAATTTTTATTGATAAAACATCAGTTTTTTTAACAGTTGAGTTTCTTGGCCTTTTCTCAGTTAGATTTGTTTGGATCTGTTGTTGTTTCTTTTGCATCCTGTCCTGTTGTCCTTTTTCCTGGTTCTGGTTTTTTTTGGGGGGGAGGGGTTGACTAATTTGGCCTGAGGTTTTTTATTGTTAAAAAGGTCAGTTTTTTAACAGTTGAGTTTCTTGGCCTTTTCTCAGTTGGATTTGTTTGGATCTGTTGCTGTTGGTTTTGCATCCTGTCCTGTTGTCCCTTTTTCTGGTTCTGGTTTTGGGGGAGGGGGGATATTAAAAGTTAAGTTTCTTTCTGTCACATTTTGGGTTTTTTAAATTACCTCTGGTTGGTATGAGGGGGTTGCTGTGTGGGGTGGGTCACTTTCATGTTTTTATAGAGTTATTTTTGGAGTCTGAGGGTGCTTTTGGTTTGGCTAGGGCCACTAAATATGCTGCCCCACTAATAAGGGTGTTTTTAAAGATTTTGTTTTTTGAAATTAAAAAAAAATCCAGTTTAGGGCTTTATCTTCTTTCAAAATTCAACTAGGCCAGATAGGGGCAATTTAAAAAGATTTTAGGTTTCTCATAAAAGGCAGCCTGACTACTAGGCCACATCAGGCTCCCTTTTAAAGAGACTAGGGTTGCAGTGCATCTTGCTTTCAGCCACTAAAAGCCGGTGCATCATTAGATTTCCATAGGGTAAACCACAGCTTCTCTCTAGTTATAGGGGACACCTGATTTCTAGTTTGCAAAGAAATCCGGTTTGTCCCAGGATCTAGTTAGAAGTTTAACTAGGAGGATATAATAAGGATTGCCTTCATCTCAAGATAGCCTTTTAAAAACTGTAGCCAGGTAGAGGCAGGATCACCTAGTCTCCTAAACTTTACCAGACTACTACCCCAACCCAAAGAAGGACTGGTTAGGGCCCCCCCAAAAAAACACAAATAAACAAGCTTTGGTGGGAGGGTTTTTGAAAAGAAGTCAGGGCACCTGTTGGTTCAAGGTACAGTGTAGTGAGTTAGGTTTGTAAAAAAACCCACTCTCAGTTTAGGTTGTGTGAGACTGGCCAAGGGTGACATGAGTGACAGGCAGCAGAAGAGGAGCCCTGGGGGCAAGGCCAAGGAGAAGACTAGAGGGGTGGAGGGGAGAGGGAGGACCCAGGTTTCCCCCACACCTGAGTGTAGGGCCACTCCACAGCTGCCTTCCGACACTTCGACCTCTGGCCAGAGTTTGATGAAGGAAGTCCGCCCTGGGCCCTTCATCAAGGCTGCTGCTGGGGCGCCCCCAGCAGAAGTGCCATTAGGTTCTGGCACTGAGCAGGGGTCTCCTGTTTGGGCAGTCTCTGCTCCAGCTTATGTCGCTCGGCTTCAGCAGCCGGAGAAGGGGCAGCAAGAGCAGCCCTCCTTGGAGATGAGCTTTGGGGACAGTTTTATGTCCAAAACGATCACCCCAAGGAGGGTGCAGAGTGTTGTGCAGGAGCTGGAGGAGAAGCTGGTTGAGGAGGACCAGCCCCCTTCTTCGGTTTCTTCGGGCACCAGCAGTCCTTCAGGGGATGTCCAGGAGGGGAGGCTGCATGGGGTGGAGAGGGAAGAAATGGAGACACACGAGGTGCCTCCATCTCTGCCCACTTCCCCCTGGCGGCCAGCCTTTCCTGCCACCCCGAGACATGTTGTGTCTGCCCCAAGCACCTCACAGGAGGTGGCTACGGACACCAAAGTTGCCAGTTAGTTTGGGCATCCATACACCTACGAAGTCTGGAAGCATTTCCGACTTATAGAGGATCCACGCTATGCACAGCGCCAGCTGTGCAGGGCCCAGATCAGTCATGGGTGGGACCCTGCCTACTTGACTCCAGGGAGGATGCCGAACCACCTACGGAAGCACCACCAGGTTGTGCTCCTTAAGGGGGAGAAGCAGGCTGGTGCTGGGGTGCCCAAGCGGCCAACGCCACCCAGCCAGGAGGTCCATCCCACTGCGACTACCTCCAGAGCTCTCCAGGAGAGTTCCGCGACAGGGCAGGGATGCCAGGCATCTCTGCCTGAGATGTTTGGTGGGAGTGGCACCTGTGTGCCAAGAGGGAGAATCAGGTACAGCAGGAGGTGATTGCCTGGAACCTTGCCAGGTCAGTCGCCCATGGGCTTCCATTTTCAGTGGTCGAGAATCCTGGAGTGTTAGGGTTGCTCAAGTATCTGGCACCCTGGTACAAAGTTTCTGCTAAAACCACTATTAGCAGGACCATTGTGCCATCTCTTTTCAGGGCGTTCAGATCTGTGGTGAAGGAGCATTTGTCTCATGCTGCCGGGGGGACTGTTGATTTCACCTGAGATTTCTGGAGCTTTCAACATGCGTTCGAGGGGTATCTCTCCCTGACTATGCATTGGTGGCAACCCTGTGAGCTGCAGGGTGGGGGTGGCAGTAGCAGAAGGCAGGGTCAGGGCCGCCAGGCTGGCTATCACTGGACCTTGCTGCATGCCAAAGCAGTCGACGCCCTGCACATGGTGGACGCTCTCAGAGCCATCCTCTCATGGCAGCAGGGACATCACCATGGGCTTCGTGGTGACTGATGGCTCCAACATCAAGGCGGCTGTCCAGCGTCAGGGCCTAAAAAGCCTTCCTTGCATGGCCCACCTTCTCCACCTTGTTGTTAAGGATGCATTGGGCCAGACGAAAAGCCAGGATCATCAGTATCCAGAAGTGTCAGCACATCATGGGTCACTTCTCACGCAGCAATACGGACTTGTATCTGCTGCGTGAGAAACAGACACTGGCAGGCGTGCCAGGGCATTGTCTGATCAGTGATGTCAGCACACGCTGGAATTCCACCTGTGCCATGCTGGGGTGCATGGTGGAGAAGAAAGCAGCCCTGGATGCATTTGTCTCTGAGATAAGGGACTTTTGGTATGAGAACCGTCTCACCTAAGAGGATTGGGAGGTCATTTCTCAGACTGCAGAGGTTCTTGGGCCCTTCAAGACCCACAAAGAAATGCTCTCGTGTGATACGGCGAGCGTTGCACTGGTCGTCCCCAGGGTCCACATGGCCCGTGAGGACCTGGCCTCCTTTTTTTTCAGGGGCAGAAGGAAGAAAGAGGGAGGTGCCAGTGATGATGACAGGCAGCCAGAAGTCATGCCAATGCTGAGGTCCCTCTAATGGGACAGTGATAGCTGGTGTGTTGCTGCTGAGCTGAGAGAGAAGGAATGGTTCCCTCCCTCTCACACAATCTGAGGCCCTCCAGTGATCTTCCTCATTTGGGGTGCAACTCTGGGTCGCCTCCTCGTGGTGCACCCTGGGTAACGCAAAAAAGCCTGGACCAGCCAACCATCCATCATTCAAGGTAAGTCTAAATGCTTCTTGCTTTGTGTCAGATACAGAATGATGTGGTCCACTGCTTCTCTTGTTTGAGAGTTGTGTTGTTTGGGGCAGGGCTGGAGAGCTGGCATCTGTAGTTTGCGTGTTCTGTGGCAGAGAAGCTGGCATCTGGGTGGGAGACCCAGAACCAGCATGCTTGTTGTACTTGGCCAGCTCTCCCCACATTGTTTGGGGCAGGGCTGGAGAGCTGGCATCTATAGATTATGTGTTCTGTGGCAGGGAAGTTGGCATCTGGGTGAGAGACCCAGAATCAGCATGCTTGTTGTGCTTGGCCAGCTCTCCCCATGTTGTTTGGGGCAAGGCTGGAGAGATGGCATCTGGGTTTAAGCAGATTGTGTTTTGTGTGGCAGTGACGTTGGCAACTGGGTTTATATTGGTTCCAGGCCAGCAGGGCTCATAGAGTAGATAGATGGATGTAGTGCATTTGGGTCCTATAGAGATTCTCTGGTGTGAAGTTAGGTTGGACCCCCCTTTCCTATGATAATTACAGTGGGGGAAGTGGCTCTAATTGGTTTTTTCTCACCATTGGGAACAGTGTTCGTTTTGGGGTGCCCACAGATGGGTGCAGTCTTTTTGGGCTAGGGGGGTTGCATGTGGAGGAGTCCCCTGAAGCTGCCCTGTAGTTTTGGGGCCTCTCCCTCAAACCCCCTTCTGGCCAGAACCACTTTCCCCACAGCAATTATAGTGGAGGAAGTGGCTATTTGGGCTTTCCCCAGCATTGGTGGCAATGGGCCTTTTGGGGAGCCCAGAGACAGGGACCTCCTGGCCCAATCTTTTTGGGACTTGGGGGGTTTGTAGGGGAGAGTCCCCTGCGGGTTCCCTGCAGTTTTGGGGGCTCTCCCTCAAACCCCCTGCCCCCCCAGTAGCCTCTGATTATGCCCTATGTTGCCATTGATTTCAATGGCCCATAGGGTATAATGGTGGGATAGGGGCACCATATTTGGGTGCCCCTGGAATGGGAACCCCGGCCCAATCTTTTTGGGACTTGGGAAGTTCATAGGGGAGAGTCCCTTGCAGGTCCCCTGCAAATTTGGGGGGTCTCCCTCAAACCCCCTCCTCTCCAGGCGGCTTCCAATATACTTTATTTTGCCATTGATGTCAATGGCCCACAGGGTATAATGGGGCCGTATATTCGGAAATAACCGTATATCTCCAGTATATATAGCTATTCCAAGTACTGGTATTTGGAAATATACGGTATTCCAAATATTTTTGCCCCCTATATTTCTGAATCCGATTAATTCCAAATTATTATTATTTTTTTGCACATTCCTAGTTCTTAGCAGGTCTTTCTTCCAATTTCACACTATCTGCCCTGGGGCTGCAAGTAATGTTGACGTTTTCATGCAGCAAACAGAAACCTCTAAAAGCCGGTTTCTGTTTGCTACACAAAATGCCGATGTTACTTGCAGCCCTGGGGCAGACAGTGTGAAAGCAGAAGGAAGCCCTGCTGAGAAGAGGAACATTAGAGCGATGTAAGGTGAGTGGGAAATCGATCAAAATGTTTACCAAACTTAAAAGCAATGGTTGGGGGTGAGAATTCTCCAGCCTTGGAAACATTCTTGTCAATTTCAAACTAGACTTCTCAGTTTGCCAGGGTTCTTTTATGTTCCCTTCCCATTTTCTTGCACAGAGCTTGCAAAAACAAAAATAAAACCCTGATTGGATGTGTCGTGACTGTGCTTTAAGAGCAGTCTTTTTAAGCTTGCAGTGTCACAGTGGCACTGGATTCTGCTAGACATTCTGCAAATTGTAACTGGTTGTGCTGGGCTTGAAATAAATGTCCCAGCTTTAGTTTCTGCAGAGTTTCTCTGGTTTGACATTAATCCTCTTTTAAGAAGAAGACCGTAGATTTATACCCCACCCTTCTCTCTGAATCAGAGACTCAGAGCTGCTTACTATCTCCTATACCTTCTTCCCCCACAACAGACACTCTGTGAGATGGGTGGGGCTGAGGGCTCTTACAGCAGCTGCCCTTTCAAGGACAACTCCTGCGATAGCTATGGCTGACCGAAGGCCATTCCAGCAGCTGCAAGTGGAGGAGTGGAGAATCAAACCCAGTTCTCCCAGATAAGAGTCCACACGCTTAAACCACTACATCAAACTGGCTTGCATTGCTACAGGGGCACTGGGTTCTGCTGGACATTCTATACACTGAACTAGTCCTGCTGGGCTTGCAATCCCCCCTTGTTTCGATTTTGATTCAATATTTCACACCATTCCTGTTGAGCTGGCATTGGTACTGGGTTCTCCTGGGTTCTGCTGAGATTCTTTGGCTTGACCTTAATTCTGTTGGGTTTGTACTGCCACAGTGGCACTGGTTCTGCTGGACACACTACACTTGTTCTGCAGGATTTGCAAAAATGACCGCCAACTTCTGCTTCTACTGCAGAGATTTACTGGGACTTTGATTCTGTTCTGCTGGTCTTCTATTGCCCATGCTTCTTTGCTGTCCCCCCCACCCACCCTTTTCAGAAATAGTGGAGGATGGGGGCACCTTCTTTGGGGGGCCATAACTCAAACCCCGTAAATCCAACCATCACCATACTTGGAGGACAGGTAGAGGAGAGTCAGAGATCCCCTGTGACGTTGGTATCTCTAACATGCTGGGGGAGGGGGTGCTCCATCACATCTCAAACCTCACAAACCAAACCAGTTCATTTAGCCCCTAAAAGTTCATGATAGTTCATGGTTCACAAACTGGGCACATCTCAAACCATTAGCTGAACCACATTTTCCCAGTTTGTATTCATCTCTATAGTTGATCTATCAAGGCCAGTATTGCCTGTCCTGGCTAGCAGTCTCCAGGGTCTTAGGCTGGGATTTTTCACATTATTTATTACCTGATCCTATTAGATTGGAGATGCCAGGAATGTACTTAGGACTTTATTCGTATGCAAAGCTCTACCACTGAGCCACAATCTCTTTCCTTCCATGATATCCTGTTTATTTCAGTTCTCGTCTTCAGTTATACAGGTTAACGTTAAGAAACTAGTATATGCAGCATCCAGCATTGGCATAGATGACTCTACAACTTTCCAGTCCTCCTAATAATAATTTATTTTTGAAAGGCAGATTCACAAACCTGTAACAGATCTAGCCAATTAAATTTCATATGGGAATGATTCTGCTGACAGACATTGTAGATTTCTGGCAGTATTAAGCATAGGGTATTCCTACTTCCTTATATATTAGCCAGGCTTATAATGAAAGATATTTAGACAAGTTTGGGCTGATTCTTATGCTTACAAACATTGTGTGATTTTTGCTTCTCCATTACTCCATCCGACACTACTCTAATACAAATGTAAAAACCATTAAGAA
The DNA here is from genome assembly GCF_032191835.1 of Heteronotia binoei. NCBI lineage: Eukaryota > Metazoa > Chordata > Lepidosauria > Squamata > Gekkonidae > Heteronotia > Heteronotia binoei. Next base: position 112,926,443 of record NC_083243.1, on the reverse strand, counting down.
GGAGCAGTATCTTGTACCGTACTTACAACAGAGCGAGATTAGTGAAGAGACATTAATGTAATTCTTAAGACATCAACCCACTTCTCTGCTAAGATTTCCACAATCTTATAATTTGGGATGAGGCCACAGGGGAGCAGCAGCTGTATCTTTTTCAGTGTAAAAACCTGGACTTAGTAATGAATCTGATAGCTCAGACCGGACTATACGCCTGCGACAAAGAAAACAAGCCCGTAATTCAACATTTACATTCATATTAGACTCAAATACAGCAAAAGATACACACAGTTAAGTCACTGGTCCTCTTCCAAGTTGGTCAATCCAAACTATTCTGATACCTCTGCTTGTTGAAGATGCAGGGAGTTAGAAATTAACCCAACACACATGTCTTGGAACTATAGGGTAATTCATAGGTTTTTGGAAGATGTCAACCGCTGGCACCCTGTAGACATAAATTATGGATTTTCCTTTGTTCCTTTGGTACTTGGTTACTTTCCAGCTCAATGGTCCCTAAATAAAATATGCAAGCATGGCTTGGATTGGATGTGCTACCTTAGTTGCTAAGGGACTACTTTTATGGGCTTGGAAATCCAACTCTCTGTCTAATATTGATGACTGGAACGGCTAGAATTGGCATCTCAAAAGCATGTAACATTTATGCAAATGAGTATGAGTGTGTGTGTGATGCCTTTCTGGAGTACTTTCTTGCCACCTATAGCACCTATAGGTGCTATAGGTGTGCTGTGTGGGAAGTAGATGCATCATTCTCTGCTCCTCCCCATCACCCTCCCTCATCCTCTTTTTTATCCTTTTACTTGCATGTACTAAGACTGAAGATCAGATTAGAAATTCATACAGCAACAAAAATATAATATCATTTTAGAAGCTTCTATTCCAGATTATTTTATAGTTCCCAGATAATGTGTCTTTTTCCTAAATTTCACTCATTTATAATTGTATATTATGTTTCCTTTTTGGTTATAGAGAAATATTTCAATAAACAACTGATAAAAATAACTGTAGGAAGCATGTTCTTTCCACAGCTTTAATACACTATCAAAGCAAATATGTTTTGAAGCCCTTATCCTTGTAGTAGTGACCTTTTGATCTTATCTCCATCTATATTATTTGCCCTTAATGACAACTAATGCAGTGAAAAGATTAAAGGCACAGCAATACCATCGAGAAAATTATGAAAAGATGTTCTGTCAATACTCACAAGCTGCTGAGCAGCAACCATGGCTGCCATCTCAGATTTGATAGGAAGGGAGAGAGAGAGAGGAGTAAAATACTCAGGCCTTCACCTTGCCATTCCATACCAACCAAAAACCTGAGAACCAGAGATAAGAAAAATCTGACATGTCAACACATTAGCAAAGAGCTTTGCTTTTTCCTTGGGGGAGTGTACTCCACTCCATGAGGTGACTGTTGAAGACCACCAACCTTGCCTCTATGAAGCAGCTGGGAGTGACCTTGATGGGATAGAAATGGCATCCCACTTAGGCAAAGTGTTACTGATAAATGTTATCTGCCTTCATTTCTTATAAATATTGCTGAGAGGCACAGAGCACCAGGGTAACTAGATCAGCTTCACTGTTGAGATAGTGAGGGCTTTTTGCAGGGATGCTGCCTGACTCGTTCTAAATGGTAGCCTCTTGGTTGAAGTGGATTTTTCCTGTGGAAAACATGCCTTAAAGCACTTGAGACATAATCAACAGTGTAATGTTATGCAGAATTACTGCTGCCTAAATCAGTGGAAATAAATCAACAAACCAGAGTAGTTCTGCAAAGGACTGCACTGTAAAAATAATGTTTATTTTTCATCCTGTCTACTTGGAGTAAGTTGAAATGCCTCTGCATAGAAGTGCATTGAGAATGCTTTTGAATATTCAGTGCGTTTCACATACACCTGGTCAGTAATCTCTACAACATCTCACTAAATTAAGTCAGTATGTGAATCTCAATTGCTACTGCAGATGGGGGCAAGGCTGAAAGTGGGAAGAAGAGCTTTGCCCAAGGCAACACATGGAGTCTATGACTGAGGGGGATTCAAGCGGGAAAATCCTGTGGTCTCAAAAGACCAGGTGGTTAATATGACAGTGCCTGCATCAGTGTAGCAGTGTTATTCCTCTGCATTCTCTGCACCTAATTCACAAGCAAAAGAATAACATTAGAAACTAAATTGGCACTGCAATCCTGAAGGACACCTCCACTCCAGTAGGGGACTGCTGGTACATCCTGAGTCCACTGCCCAGGGGAGTGCTGCTGGATAGGTACTATCTAAGTGGCCACTAGCTTGTACCTTTCAACCATGGCCTGCTTTTTTTATTCTCCTATCTTCCATACTCTCTAGTTTACCTCCTGTGCTTCCTGCTGCAAAATTTTTCTTGTGGACACATCAGCCTTATGTGAATATCTCTGTCCTACACCCAGGTTATCCCTGGCAAGCAGAACTGTGCAGCCCAGCTACAGATTGCTGCAGGCTATGTTTGATACATCACAAGATAAAAGACAAGGGGTATGCATCATTCCAGTTTTAGAAGGAGAAGGAACCATAATCTTTTCTTCCACTGTGGAGAAGCAGAATGTGCAGACACAACTTTAAGGTGCATTTTACAGACTGAATTTTTGGCAAGACATCTCAAGGTGTGCCTAGGAAACCACACCTTCATCCTGAAGCAGTAGCTTAGTCTTTGAAAGACAGGAAAGATGTAATCAGTGAGTGATTGTTTATGGTTCCACACAATTATGATTACTTTTCTAGACAGCAACATCTCTGGAATTCCCCTCAGTGATTGCAATAAAACAGTCTCTAATATTCCAGCTGCACAGTGACTGACTCCATCAAAACCTCGAAGGCTGTTTGGTTTCTTTTACAATATGTACTTTTTTGGTATTTCTCCATCTTCTTTTCTTGAAGAAGTTTTTAGTTTAGGCAAGTGGGATAATCAGTCTTTTCCAGAGATCCTTATAAGTGTCTTATTTTCAGTCTGTCTGCATGAACAATGGAGTTAGGTATGAACTTTTGTAGTGCAGAAATGTTATTGTTATGGTACATGGGAGAGAGACTTTATACATGGAAGGTAGATACTCTGGTGGACAGTAGAATCAGAGTTCTACTAGATGCATATCTTCTCTCTCCAACAACAAAAAACTGTACACATGAGGAGAGATTAAGTCACCTGAAATACTTGTTCTAATTCTTTTAATGATTACAAAGTGGAATCCTTCATAATAGCTCCAGTACTGAAATAGATTGCTGAAACTGCCGTTACAAGAGAATGAACCAAATGAGCAGGTTGAGAAGCCAATTCATTTAAAAGCATTCTGTCATTCATTTTTGAAAAGGATTCAATTCATGCTGATGTTTTAGCAATTTCTTTTTGTTTTTTAAACATATTCCTTTAAAAATATTTGTATTAGGAATTGACCCTTTTTCAATGAATTTATTAGACTATCAGTAACCTTTTTTGCATTGTAAATGAAAACTAATTTCTCTAACAGTGCTTCATCCCACAAAATTCAGTCTACTAAGATTTAGCACAAAGGTGTGTTGATTTCTATTTCCTAAGAATTTCTAATCTTGTGGCAGAGATAAGAGATAATATGAGATCTTTATTGTACTCTTGACAAACACCTAGTAATGATAGGCACAGATTATCAATAATATGCTATCTAATTATCCTCTCAGATTTGAAAGGGTACAGAATCACATAACTACTACATAGAATAAATAATATGTTCACTGCAAATGGCAGCCCTTCCAACAATAAGGATAAGGGTTTGTTGATACATAATATTGATAGCCTGGTCTTGTCAGATCTCAGAAGCTATACAGTGTCGATCCTAGCTAGTATTTGAATGGGAGACCTCCAAGGAATAGTAGGGTCATGATATGGAGGCAAGCAATGGCAAACCATCTCTGAATGTCTCTTGCCTTGAAAACTCTATGGGGTCATCATAAGTTGATAGGAAAAACATTGTTTTAGTTGTGTCATATACCATTTTGTACTATTTTAAGGCAATGTCCCTGGTCTTCTTAGTTATAATTTAAAACAGTGCTTAATTGACATAGAACGCCAAGCTTCATTAAGGATTCTGTCTTTGTCACATTTGAACCAGTATGTAAACTTCATAGGTTAGAAACTAGAACTTTAGAAGGGGGATGCCTACCAGGACTTGTGGAGAAGGGGAAATTTTATTTACTGCCTCCCTTTCCACTGGGTCCAGCTCTGGTTTCCCCCAGAGTTTTACTCCTTTTCATGCTGGCTCTGCACTGGCTTCTCTTTTTCTGTCTGCTATCCTGATACCTGCCCAGGCTCCTGTTCCATTTTCTTTTTTCCTTTCCCATCTTACCTCCCTACTGTTGGCTACCCACACTGATGTCTCCACTCCCTCTACGTTCACCTCATCATCCTCCCCCCTACCTTTCCTTTGAGCAACATTTTGGGCAATATATACTAGGGAACAAAAACTTGAAAATGTTATTTAAAAATACACACACACACGTTTGATGACTTGTGTATGTTTATAACATTTTCAAGTTCTTGTTCCTCCCTCCATTTTTTAACAATTCATTTTTTTATGCAAACTTGGAGTCCCTCTTGTTAAAGTAGCCAAGGCTAGACCTATTTTGTGAATTTCTTGATACGTGTTGGGTGGGGCCAGCAGTTGGCTATCAGATCTAAGAATAAATAAATTCTAGAGCTCATCATGTTAAATTGGCAGTCTGAATCAGTTTCACCATCATCAAAGCTTAGTTTATTCTGAAACAACTGTTATTACATGGTTGTAATAAATCTTTCCATAGCCCTCTTCAAAGAGGGGACATAATAAAGATTGAGGGGAGGACTCATCAGAGGGTCCCTAGAGAGTAGCTCTCTTTGTCAGCTCTTGAAAAGCTGTTAGATTAATCACTCATAAAATATCATTTAGGCTATAGTGGTTTAGCTAAATATGTGGTCTTCAGATTTTCCTATTTTGGTCTTTTGCTTTTACCACAGAGAAGGGAAAATAAGTCCAGGGCTGATATATTAGGTTTTCATTGTATATTCTTTGAAGAGAAACACAATTGATGGCTTTCCCTGCCAAGTATTCAGTTACCCAATTTTACTGACCTTTTGAAAGGTCATTACCACTGACTGGCTCTCAGACTTTCTCAAGCCCTCAGACTTTCTCAAACCTTGTTTACACTATAAAGAGTGAGCGTCCATTCATTTGAATTAATCTGAAAACTGATTTCCTATCTAGAAGGATGTTTCAGAAAGTAATATCAAAAGACCTGCCCATAATTTATGTCAGAATTGAGGTTGCTTTCGTAAACACTCTCATATGTTATTCCTGTACTTGGATATACGGTACTCTGAATATTTATTACTGATCATTTCCTTAGCACTTGCTTTACAATATTTATTTTCTGTACTTTCACAATAGCAATGGATAAAGTTTGTGGCCTGGATAGTGAAGACGCATGATCAAATTATTGTCAGGCAGGCCTTTGGGATATCTGCTTCCCTTGATAGAGCTTGGCAGATAATCAGGGAAGAAACTCAACAAAAACAGACATTCACTAAACTGCCCACTTCTTTAAATGTTTATGGTTTTTTTGACCAGTTTCTTCCCTTTTGAAAAATTAATTAAATTAATTAAAATTAATTAAATAGAAAGAGGTTCTAGGCAAGTGCCCTAGGGGTGCTGGGAGGGAAGGGAAAGATAGAGGGAGGCCAGGCATGTTTAGAAGGCATATTTTACTTACTTACTTAGGGGAGGGCATGGCCACGATCCGCTCCACCACCATCTGTAGTTGCCAGGCAAGGTTGTGCATCTCCTGGATCAAGAAGGCATGCATGGCTTGCATATCCTCATGCAGTTGGCTGCTCTGGCTGGCGAGGGCTTCTTGCACGCATTCGGTGGCAACGCTCCCCGAGCTGCTCACCCTGGGGTATTCTCCCCCACTCTCATCACCCTGGAACCCGCAAGGGTGGTAGGACTTCTGTAGCCCTGAGAGTCGGTGGCGCTGGTGGGGGTCCTCTCTCAGATCTCCGACAATGCTCTCCCGGAAATCCATAGAATGCCACTCTTTCCTCCGAACCGTCACTGTGGCAGGGGTGACCTTCAGCCCTTCAGGCTTTGATTCTGCCTCCTCAGTGGTTTTGGTTATCCCCGTAGCTTATTCCTGTTCGCCAGCCATCAGTCTGGGTTCAGGCCAGTCAGGGGTGGGCACAGTTCTGACAAAATGTCAGACCCAGAGGCAAGGAAAAGTCAAGTAATGTTCAAGATCTTTATTCCAGCATCATAGGCAGATACAGGCATTGTCAGAACTGGCTCTCCCACTAGTTCCTGGCTCTTATAACCCCTTGCCCTGGCCGTTATAATTCAAGCCAAGCACGCCAAGCTAAAGCGGGGATTTTGTGCGGGTTCATTGCTATTCAGTCATCACCCCAAGTGCTTGTTATCACCCCTTTGGTTACATCTCCTCCAACTCTCCTAATCTTAGTTGAATAGTAACTTGCAAGTTCCCAGACATGCCACCCTCCCTCCAGGTAAGTGGTCTGGATGTTTCAAGCAAGCATAGCAAAGCACAGCATTAGCATTGTATACAGATTCATTGTTTGGATACATATGGCAAGAGGAACAAAGATGGAGTGACTCTTGACAGGGGGTAGCATACTTTTGGGATTGCCTCTCCCCATATGAGCCCCATAGGACTCTACAGTCTACAAATCTCCTGGTGGTCCCTGGCCCCAGGGATGTCCATCTTGTCTCAACTAGGACCAGGCCCCCAATTGGTGGAATTAGCTTCTATTAGAAATCAGGGTCCTAATGGACTTACTACAGTTCTACAGGGGGATCGGGAACCTCGATTGCCAAGGCCAAGTCTGCAGTGCTCCAGTTCAGGGAACCGATCCTGGAAGAGTCTGAGGGAGAAGACAGAGAGGCCCAGCTGGCAGGAAATGACAACTACCTACTGTGAGGAGCGTGCAACAGCAGGTCCAAGCCATGGCCGTGCCACTACAGGTGAGATTATCCGGGACTTTGTATTATGTACTCATAACCCTAGTGAACCCCGTTACAAAGCAGTTTGCTTGTATTAGAGCCCTACTGAACTTGGGGTGTTCGAAAGACTTAATATTGCCTAGCTTGGTAGAGGCGCTAGGACTGAGAACTATGCCCCTTAAAGAATCCTATGTATTTGAGCAAATGGACGGAAGCCCCATGAAGGGGAAGCCATGTAGTGGATGGAAATGTGCACCCTTGGGGTGGGAGAGCACTGTGAACCCTGCACCTTCATCATAGCCCCAGCCGCCAAATTCCAAGCCATCCTCAGCTTAGAGTGGTTGGTAGATCATGACTCACTCGTCCAATGGAGTGAGAGTGCAATAAATTTTCTGGACCCGGTGTGCAAAGGCCACTGCTGAACAAAAAGTGGGGCCCACATCCCCCTCCCCAGATAGAGAAGCTATGTGTCATCAAAGTCGAGGTGCCCAGCCTACCCCCCGAGTACCAAGATCTACATAAGGTGTTCGATGTTCAAGAGGCGAACGAGCTACCTCTTCACCGAGACACAGACTACGCTATTGAACTGGTGGAGGGGGAGCCACTGCCCAAAGCTAAACTGTACTCGATGAGCCGGGAGGAGAGGGAGGAGCTCCAAAAGTTCCTGGCATTTAACTTATGCAGGAGTTTTATACGACCAGCCAAATCCCCCCATGCCGCCCCTGTGCTCTTCAGAAAGAAGGACGGGAGTTTATGGCTATGCACTGATTTTCGTGGGTTGAATGCAATTTTCATGAGTAATACGTACCCTCTCCCCCTCATACGGGACCTCCGGGAGGAGGTGTCTCAAGGGAAAATCTTTACCAAGCTCGATCTATGGGATGCGTACTTCCGAGTGCGCATCAAAGAGGGGAATGAGTGGAAAACCACCTTCAACACCCCACTTGGCCAATATGAATACCTGGTCATGCTGTTCAGCCTCAAGGGGGCTCCGGGAGTGTTTATGAACTTAATCAACGAAGTATTGCACAAGTACCTTTATAAGGGCGTGATTTGCTACCTGGATGATGTTTTGATATACTCTCAGGACCTACCCTCTCACATCCGTTTGGTGAGGGAGGTGCTCCAGACCCTGTATGAGCAAAAACTGTTTGCCAAGTTGTCTAAATGAGAATTCCATAAAACAGAACTCAACTTCATGGGATGCTACATCTCCACGGGGGGGGGGGGGGGGAGTTGGGAATGAATCCAAACAAAGTATAAGCAGTGATCAACTGCGAACCTCCTTGAACCCGCAAACAGCTGCAGAGTTTCCTGGGGTTCACAAATTTCTATAGGGGGTTCATCAATAACTTTGCCAACATCTCCCTACCCCTCACAGAACTGTTAAAAACAAAAGGGAAGGGGGCGCAAGCCTTAAAAGGTAGTTCCGGCCTTCAGTGGACAGGGGAGTGCCAAAAAGCATTTGATGAACTGAAAGCACGGTTTATGTCCGAGCCTTGTCTCATACACCCTGACGAGAACAAAAGGTTCGTGGTTCAATGTGACATGAGTGACATCACCTGCACTGCCGTGTTGCTCCAAGAGGGGCCGGACAGCCAGCTGCACCCCTGCGCGTACCTGTCCCAAAAATTTAGCCCAACCGAACGCAATTGGTCTGTTTGAGACAAGGAAGCCTCCGCCATTAAACTCACCCAAGAAAAATGGAAGCACTACCTAGAGGGGGCAAGGGAGCCATTTGAACTGTGGACGGACCACAAGAATCTGGCCACTCTCATCGCCACCAAAAACCTCAACAACAAACAAGTGCAGTGGGTGGGGTTATTTCGGCGGTTCAATTTCAAGTTGGGTCATATTCCAGGAAAACTGAACTTCCTATCTGATGCCTTGTCCTGCCTCCCTCAATATGTCAGCAAGATGAGGAAGTTATTGACTCACTATTCACGCCCTCCCAGTTGAGCACCTTAGTAACCACGTGTGCGCAGAGCCGGAGGAAAACTGAGCCCCCTGAGGGATTCTTAATGGAACTGAAACAAGCGGCTTTGGATAATCTGCCAGGAGGGGATCTCCAATTAACAAAGACTGAGGATGGACTTTGGCGGAAGGGAGAAAAACTTCACATGCCCCCTCCCTTAAACAAACAAGTGATCCAAAGATCGCACGATTCCAAGTTGGGGGGAGGCATTTCGGTTTTGTCAAGATGGTGCATTTGATTCAAAGACAATTTTGGTGGCCGGGACATAGGAAAGATGTCGGGGGATATACAGCAGGGTGCTGCACTTGCATCATGGCAAAGAAAAGGACACTTGCAACCCCTTCCTCTTGCCTCGCGCCCCTGGGAATGTATATCTATGGATTTTATAACCGACTTCCCCTGTCTATGGGGAAAACAGTTATCTGGGTGGTAGTGGACACCTTCTCTAAACAAGCTCATTTCATACCTTGCCAGCAACTTCCCATGGCCAAGCAGCTAGCCTAATTGTTTATTCAGCACATCTTTCGGCTACATGCTTTCCCCAGTAACAAGTGATTTCTGACCGTGGACCACAATTCATTGCCAAGTTCTGGTTGCACCTGTGCGAGTTGGCGGGGATGGAGCAAGGGCTCAGCTCCTCCTATCACCCGCAAATGGACGGACAGACAGAACGCACCAACGTGGTGCTGGAACAGTTCCTGTGCTGCTACATGTCCTTCCAGCAGGACAACTGGGTGGCTCTTTTGCCATTTGCACCTATAACAATAGTATGCATAGTGCCACCAAAGTAAGCCCTTCCCAAGCAGTGTATGGTTACGAAAGCAAGCCATTTCCTGAACTCACCCCCCCTCATCCGCCCCAGTAGACTTTGCGGAATGGTGGAAAGGAATAGCGGGGGGATGGGCAGTTATCAGTCAGCAACTCGAGAGGGCGCAAGAAGTTTACAAAATCCAATATGATAAAAAGCACTCCGAGCTTTGGGATTTATCAGTGGGGGACAAGGTGTACGTTCCAACTAAGCATTTACCTAACGCCCAAAATTACAAACAATTGGAGCTAAAGTATTTGGGGCCTTTCCCAATCAAACAGATTATAAATAAGGTGACTATTGAACTGGACTTGCCAAAGAACTTTAAATATGTGCACCCTTGTTTCCACACCAGCTATCTGAAGAAAGACGCTGGGCCTTTGTCATGGCACCCCCAGACGGAACTGCTGCCCCCGACTCTGGTTCATGGTCAGATTCATCATGAGGTGCAAGAAATTCTCAATGCCAAGATCAAACATGGTGAACTCTTTTACCTTATCAAATGGATTCACTTCCCATTAAATCAAGCAGAATGGGTCAAGGCCAAAGACACGAACTGTAAAGCTTTTATTAAGGATTTCTATAGCAAATATCCCAACAAGCCTGGAGGGAGGAGGTCATGGGGGGGCAGAATGTCAAGAGTCACTCCATTTTTGTTCCTCTTGCCATATGTATCCAAACAATGAATCTGTATACAATGCTAATGCTGTGCTTTAGTTTGGCGCACTTGGCTTGAATTATAGCAGTCAGGGCAAGGGGTAATAAAAGCCAGGAACTGGCGGGAGAGCCAGTTCCAACAACACCTGTATCTGCCTATGATGCTGGAATAAAGATCTTGAACATTACTTGTCTTTTCCTTGCCTCTGGGTCTGACAACCCCTGGTCAGAAGGTCTTTTAAGGTAAGCATCAATACCTTGAAATGGGTTCAGTACTCAATAAGCAGTCAGTGCAATTCACACAGCATAGGGTGGATATGTGTTTGCACAGACAATGAAGTCAACATCCATGCATTTGCGTTCTGCACTAGCTGCAGTTTCCAGAGCAGAGTCAAGGGCAGTCCCATGTAGAGACAGTTACAATAATCCAGCCTGGAAGTGACCTTTGCATGGGTCACTGTAGCCAAGTCACAGGGGGAAGGTATGGGACCAGCTGCCTGATCTACCTCAAATGGAAAAAGGCAGACCTGGCAGTGGCAGTGACCTGGGCCTCCATAGTCAATGAGGTGTCCATGAATGAACCCAGATTCCTCGATGTCAATGAGGTGTCCAGGAACAACCCTCAACATCTGCACCAATGGAACTCCATCAAAGACTGAGAGCCTGATTCCCAATCCTGGTCCCCCACAGGCCAGGTGCAGGACTTCCATCTTCAATGGATTCAATTTTAGTCACTGGGGCTGCTTTTCAAAACAGTCTGGAAACTTCAGTCGGTCCAGAATGCAACAACAAGTCTACTGCCAGGGACAGATACAGGGATCATATCATTCCTGCGTTGAAAGATCTGTGCTGGATGCCTGTCTGTTTCCAGGCTCTATTCAAAGTGCTAGTTGTTACGTTTAAGGCCCTAAATGGCTTAGAGAAAGGGTAGCCATGTTCCCACTCCTAGTGGGGGATCCCATGTTTTCAGCCCTTAATTGCTGCCACCACTCAGTAGGCCAGTAGAGAGGAATTTTTTAAAAAAATCACAATTGGTGTAATGGTATTATGTCACTTCCAGATGAAACCTGGATGACAATCCTACTTAAAGCCAGGATACTGGATGGATAAGAAGGGAAGCAGGCATGGTATAGCCTGATCATATATACACATGAAATATTACATATTTCTGTATTTTTCAGCCCCTCTTCAAGAAATTCCTCCTTGTAATCCTGCTTTAGGTGAAGTGGGTGGCAACCAGAAATAGTTCCCCCCACCAGAAATAGTTCCCCCAGAACCAGAAATAGTTCCCCCCACCCACCCAAGGAATACCCTTCCTCTGTTCTGGCACCTACCAGGCCAGAACATTTCTTTCTACACAGGCCTTTACCCCTAGCTGCAGGAGGGTATGTGTTTATCCCCCATACACTGTGGCTCTTTTGGCACATAAATAGGCACAGGATGGTGGCCATGAGTTTTCTGTCAGACTTAGTTTGGTTTTGTGAAAAGCTATTTATGTTTTTAGAATTTTTCTATATAGCATGTTTGTGTATCAAAAGCTGTGCCTGTGTATAATGGAGGAGTGCCAGTGTGCAATCTGCTATAAAATAGGTTAATGGGATTTTTTAGAACATTATAGATGGAATTGAAAGAAAAAACAAAAATTATTTCATTTAAAATTAGAACTCTAACACAGATGGCTTTAAAGTATATTTCTACATATGCGTTTGTTTCTTTATTTTTAATTCCAAAAGCTTCATTATTGGGTTGCTTCATATGGTTTTGTTTTGTTGCTGTTTCATTATTGTTGTTTCATTTTCATAAATCAGTTTAGTTACTATATTTAGGGTTGTCATAACCCTGGTCTGGGCAGGGGTTCCCTCACTTCTGTGAGCTCCTCCCCATCTGCAAATGTCCCAAAATGTAAGTGGTCTTCTCTCTCTGCCTTTTTTTCTCTTTCAGCCCTTTCAGATTCTATTCTGGCTAACTCCAATTTGTCAGCTTTTTCAGCTTAAATTCTAGCCCTTTCATTTTCTGCTTCAATTCTAGCCTGTTCTATTTGTAATTTCATTCTTTCTAACTCCTAACTGGGGTTCTCCCCAGCAGCTGCTTCATCAAGCTGGTCATCTCCCTCAGCTTGGTACAAAGATAAATAGATGAATACATTATTGCAATATTTAAAACCATATTCAAAAACTGTTAAACATTATAATTTTAAACAGGTAGCAATTGATGATATGAATATACCGCTTCCAAACTGGTGCAGTTAGATCCCAAAGTCTTCTTAATCTGGGCCAAATAACAATGGAGGTTTCAGTGAGGGACACCAGTTTGTTTGGATGCCCACTGCTTCTTCCAAGGGCCTGGTGGATAGGCTTGCCAATCCCCAGGTCCCAGCGAGGGATCCCCTGGTTTTGCAGGCTATTTCACACCCCAGTCAGCTGGCCAGCAGGGGGAAGCCCAGCCCCAACAGCCACCATGTGCCTTTCCTCTTCAGAAGGCTTAAGAAGATTCTTGAAAAGGGTTGCTTTTTAGATGGTGTGTCTGTGCCTTTAAAACTAGGAGCCAGGCTGAATGGGGGGCAGGGGGGGCCAGCAGAACAACATGGCTGCTTCCAGTGACCTGTGAAACTGTAAGAAAAGAAGGAAAAGCAGCCCAGACCCTCTGTTTGCTTTACAATCTTTTCAGAAATAATTTGCATAATAAAGGGTAAATTAGAACCTTTAGTTTTCCTGTGTTAGTCTGAAGAACTTGGAACTTTAGCAACTTGGGGGTAAATTACCCCAGTGAGACCACACAAGTGTGGGATTGCAAACTGTTTATTTTGGCTGCTGTGTGTGTGTGTGTGTGTGTGAGAGAGAGAGAGAGAGAGAGAGCATATGGGACCTGCAACTGCTTGGGGATGAGGAAGACTGTATTCAGGGAACTGCACTGCTGTATTTTTACTTATTTGTTTTAGTGAAAGTCTCCTCGCTCCACCACCAAAGTCCCCAGATATTTTCTAAATGAAACTTGGTGGAACTCAACTGGTGGAACAGCTCTGTTCTGTAGATCCTGCAGAACTGAAAAAGGTAAAAAACTAGATGGATTTCTGGTCTAATTCAGCAGGGTGATCTTAATATTTTTGTAGTGTAAGTTCTTCTTATCCTGTAGTCCATTTATATGTTTATACTTTGATAGGATCTATTTATGTACATGCAGATTTCCAGAGAACAGCAAGGAGAGATAAGGAGGCCTTCCTGAAGGAACAATGCAAAGCAATAGAGGAAAATAATAGAATGGGAAGGACAAGAGATCTCTTCAAGAAAATTGGAGAAATCAAGGGAACGTTTTGTGCAAAAATAGCCATGATAAAGGACAGAAACAGTAGGGACCAAACAGAAGCAGAAGAGATCAAGAAGAGGTAGCAAGAATACACAGAAGAATTATACAAGAAGGATCTCAATGTTTGACAACCACGACAGTGAAATCGCTGACCTTCAGCCAGACATCCTGGAGTGTGGAGTCAAATGGGCCTTAGACAGCATTACTAACTTTTACTGCATATAATGAGGCATATGGCAAGGAACTAATATACAATGTAATTAAACTAAAGTCTGGAAGAGTTTGAATTGGGAAATTATGTTTTGAATTGGGAAATTATGTGGGTTTTTTAGTAGAATTAATAGGAGAATATGTATATAGTTAAAAGACAGGATAAAGATATGATAAATGGGAATGGGAAATGAATTGTTAAAGCCAATGGAGTAGCAAGGAGGTGGTGGGTGTGCCCCCCCCAGACCTCCGACTGTAGAGATTTTTCTGCAGCACCCAGTTCCGGAGGTAACCCTGTACAGCTTTCTTTTGCAGGCATGAGAGAAGATAGGTAAAGTTTTAAAAATTAAGTGTGAAAAGATGGAAGTCCATGAAGAAGTAAAGAAGTTTTGGAAACAAAGAATATAATTATGATTAGAATAAGAATTAGGGAAAGTGGTACGGGTATCAGGTGAAATCGGGTAAACAAAGGAAATAAGAGAAAGGGGTTTCTTTATTTGTTGTTAGTATTCAGTTCGATTTGTAGAAGGTAATAAGCAAAAAATGAAATGTATTTATTTGAAATGTATAAATAAGTTGATATATGCACACTTAATAAATATTAATACTGGGGAGGAGGAAGTATTACTAACAGCAAAGCAAGTGGAGATGACGGTATCCCAGTTGAGCTGTTCAAAATCCTAAAAGATGATGCTGTTAAAGTGATGCACACATTATGTCAGCAAATTTAGAAAACACAACAGTGGCCACAGGATTGGAAAAAGTCACTTTATATTCCAATCCCAAAGAAGAGTAATGCCAAGGAATGTTCAAACTTTCGCACCATTGCACTCATTTCAAATGCCAGCAAGGTCATGTTAAAGATCCTACAAGCTAGGCTTCAGCAGTATGTAGATCAGGAACTACCAGAAGTTCAAGTTGCGTTTCGGAGAGGTAGAGGAACTAAAGATCAAATTGCCAACATTCGCTGGATTATGGAGAAAGCACGGGAGTATCAGAAAAAGGTCTATTTCTGTTTCATTGACTATGCTAAAGTCTTTGATTGTGTGGATCACAACAAACTGTGGCATGTCCTTAAAGAGATGGGAATACCAGCCCACCTCACATGTCTCCTGAGAAACCTGGATAAGGGTCAAGAAGCAACTGTCAGAATGGGATATGAAACAACCGACTGGTTTAGAATAAGAAAAGGAGTTTGACAAGGATGTATATTGTCACCCTGCTTATTTAATTTATATGCAGAGTACATCATGCGGAATGCTGGCCTGGATGAAGCAGAAGCTGAAATTAAGATTGTCAGGAAAAACATCAACAACCTCAGATATGCAGATGACACCAATCTAATGGCAGAAAGTGAAGAGGACCTAAAGAACCTCTTGTTCAGGGTGAAAGAGGAGAGCATAAAAGTAGGCTTGAAACTCAACATCAAAAAAACTAAGATCATGGCATCTGGCCCCATCACACCTTGGCAAATAGAAGGGGAAAATGTGGAAGTAGTGACAGACTTCACATTTCTGGGATCCAAGATCACTGCAGATGGTGACTGTAGCCATGAAATTAAAAGACGTTTGCTCCTTGGAAGGACAGCTATAGCAAACTGGGGACATTTGGATGGTGACTGGGGAAATTTGGATTGCTTTGCAGATTTTAAATCAGCGTTCACTTTTGGTTTGGGGATGGATGAGGGGTGGGGAGGTGCACTGCCAATCAATTTGTGAGTGAGTTTTTGGGCTGTCTTTGGACTCTAGTGTATGTTCAGTGGGAGGGCGTTTTACAACCACCTTCCAAGCACAGACCAAGAGAGGATGCAGTCACAAGTAGATGCTCACTTCATTCACTCTCAAAGTCTACATTTGGGGAGCCAAACAGAGGCAAGTTGACCTTCATGAAGACGAACTGCTCAACTTTCCAGGGTTGCAAGCGATTTCGATGAGGGCAGACAATGTCGCCCATATGCGAAAAGACATGCTCGCTCTGCACGCTCGTCGGTGGGCATGAAAGGAATGCCTTGGCCACAGAGGAGAAGGCTGGCCAGACCCCCTCCTTCATGATCCAGTAGTCCAAAGGAGACATTTCCTGTGACTCGTTGGGCTCTGAAAGACAGTCCCTCACCATCACAGCACCCGTCTCTTTCATCTTTCACTCTTCTTGGCGTGAGTCTGGTGGGAAACACTGCCTAGGCAGGGAGGTTGTGGATGAACAGCAGTGGAAATGGCAGATGAGCTGCTTCCACCCCCCTCCTCCTCAGCTACCGGCACTGGGCCTGCCCTAACTCTGTAGCACTCGACCTTCTGGGAGACCTCATCTCACCAGCAATCAAACTCATTGGCCTGCTCGGTGATCATGCCCTTAAGGCACAGGTCTAACATGGTCACCATCAAGTAGAACTTATCTTGGGTGAAAGTCTGAAAGTGGGCCTCAAGGCCTTCCTGCAGCCTAACAACCAGGGCGCACACTGCTGGAAGAAGTTCTGCACGGTCTTGAGCTGGCTCTAGAAATGAGGCCAGGTCCTCACGGACCATGTGGATCCTGGGGACGACCAGTGCGATGCTCGCCGTATCAGACGAGAGCATTTCTGTGTGGGTCTTGAAGGGCCCAAGAACCTCCACAGTCTGAGAAATGACCACCCAATCGTCTTGGGTGAGACGGTTCTCATACCAAAAAACCCTCGTCTCAGAGACAAAGGCACCAAGGTTGCTCTCTGCTCCACCATGTGCTCCAGCATGGCACAGGTGGCGTTCCAGCGTGTGCTGACATCACCGATCAGGCCGTATTGCTGCGTGAGAAGTGACCCATGTTGTGCCGACAGTTCTGGAGCAGAAGTCAGTACTCATGGGTTGTGGCTAGATACTGACAATCCTGGCTTTTCATACGTCCTTAACCATGAGGAGGAGAAGGTGGGCCATGCAAGGAAGCCTTTTTAGGCCCTGACGCTGGACAGCTGCCTTGATGTTGGAGCCACCGTCAATCACCACGAAGCCCATGGCGATGTTCGTGCTGCCTACCCACCCCTCTAACTGCTGTGAGAGGATGGCTCCGAGAGTGTCTGCCGTGTGCGGCGTGTCAACTGCTTCAGCGTGCAGCAACGTCCAGCAATAGCCGGCCTGGTGGCCCTGACCCTGCCTGCTGCTACTGCCACCCTCACCCTGCAGCTCACTGGGTTGCCAGCAATGCGCAGTCAGGGAGAGATTCCCCTCGAACGCATGTTGGGAGCTCCAGAGATCTCAGGTGAAATCAACAGTCCCCCTGGCAGCACGGGACAAATGCCCCTTCACCACAGATCTGGCCGCCCAGAAAACAGATGGTGCAATGGTCCTGCTAATGGTGGTTCTAGCAGAAACTTTGTACCAGGGTGCCAGATACTTGAGCAACCCTAACACCCCAGGATTCTCGACCACTGAAAATAGAAGCCCATGGGTGACCGACTTGGCAAGGTTTCAGGTGATCATCCTCCTGCCGTACCTAATTCCCCTTCTTGGCACACAGGTGCCACCCCCACCAAACATTTCAGGCAGAGATGCCTGGCATCCCTGCCTTGTCGCAGAACTCTCCTGGAGAGCTCTGGAGGTAGCTTCAGTGGGACGGACCTCCTGGCTGGGTGGAGTTGGCCGCTTGGGCACCCCAGCACCAGCCTTCTTCTCCCCCTTAAGAAGCACCACCTGGTGGTGCTTCCGCAGGTGGTTCCGCATCCCCCCCAGAGTCAGGTGGGCAGGGTCTCACCCATGACTGATCTGGGCCCTGCACAGCTGGCATTGCGCATAGTGTGAATCCTCCGTAAGTCGGAAATGCTTCCAGATTTCAGAGGTGTATGGATGCCCAAGCTGACCGGCAGCTTGGGTGTCCAGAGCCACCTCCTGTGAGGTGCTTGGGGCAGACACATCGTGTCTCGGGTTGGCAGGAGAGGCTGGCTGCTGGGGGGAAGTGGATGGAGATGGAGGCACCTCATGCCCCCTCACACCAACCAGAGGTAATTAAAAAAACCCAAAACGTGACAGAAAGAAACTTAAGTTTTAATCCCCCCCCCCAAAAAAAAAACAGAACTAGGAAAAGGGATAACAGGACAGGATGCAAAACCAAGAACAACGGATACAAACAAATCACTGAGAAAAGGCCCAGAAACTCAACTGTTAAAAAACTGACCTTTTTAACAATGAAAATTAGGCCAAACAGCCCCCTCCCACCAAGAAGCAGAACCAGAAGAGAAAAGGAACAATAGCAGCACAACACAGCAGCAACAAATCAGACACAGTATCCTTTTAAAACAGTAAAAAACTTGACTTTTAACATTACAGGAACTTTACCAACCCCTCTCCGCAAAAAAACCTTCACCCTAACCCCAAGAAATCCAAGCCACCCAAATCAGGAAAAGAAAACTGCACTTTTAAAAGTTCTCTTACTAAAATAAGATATAGGCAAATTGGCAACCCCATCTTCACCCCCAGCAGGTCCCCACCCCCAGCAGAACACCATAACCCCAAATAAGCTACCCAATACTCAGCCACCCAAATCTGGATAAGTAAAGGGACTCTGAGTCTTAAAAAGTTCTTTTACTTTTATCCTGACTAAAATTAAAACAATAACCCCAAGACTGTCTTACCTTAGATGTCTTCTCTTCTCCAGGCAGGTCAGGGAAGGCTGAGAGAGAGCAACAGCAGCTGAGGCCAAGGACCAACATAGCACAATCTCTCTCACACACCAACACAGCAGCAATGGAATGGAGTCCAGCCAGGCAGACTCCTTAAAAAGGTTCTCTGGCCCTTCACAGAGCAGTTTCAAAAAATACCACTGCTCTGTGATTGGCCAGAGAACAGTGTTTACTTTGATACCAAAGTAAACAAAAGAACAACAATGTTGCTGATGGCTGGGGGATTAGCCCAGCCATCAGCTACACAACAGCCCTGCAAAACATGCATTTTCATTGCATTTTGCAAATGCATGCTTTGGATTGGCTGCTGGGACTCCTCTTCCCCTCCCCATCCCTCCCTGATCCCAGGGAGGCTATGGGAGAGGCGGGAAAAGGCTTCCAAAGGTGGGAAAGGAGGCAAGCAGCTTCCCTGAGGCTGCAGAAGCTCCTTTCCCGCCTTTTCTATGGACTTCCGAATACTTCCGAATATTGATTCAGAAGTATACAGGAGCTGTATATGGCTTCCGTATAATGCCCCTGTATAAATCGATGGTGCGGTCTCATTTGGAGTACTGTGTGCAGTTCTGGTCGCCGCACTTCAAAAAGGATATTATAGCATTGGAGAAAGTCCAGAAAAGGGCAACTAGAATGATTAAAGGGCTGGAACACTTTCCCTATGAAGAAAGGTTGAAATGCTTGGGGCTCTTTAGCTTGGAGAAACGTCGACTGAGGGGTGACATGATAGAGGTTTACAAGATAATGCATGGTATGGAGAAAGTAGAGAAAGAAGTACTTTTCTCCCTTTCTCACAATACAAGAACTCGTGGGCATTCGATGAAATTGCTGAGCAGACAGGTTAAAACGGATAAAAGGAAGTACTTCTTCACCCAAAGGGTGATTAACATGTGGAATTCATTGCCACAGGAGGTGGTGGCGGCCACAAGCATAGCCACCTTCAAGAGGAGTTTAGATAAAAATATGGAGCAGAGGTCCATCAGTGGCTATTAGCCACAGTGTGTGTGTGTGTATGTATGTGTGTGTGTGTATATATATATATATATATATACACACACACACACACACAGAGTGTTGGACTGGATGGGCCATTGGCCTGATCTAACATGGCTTCTCTTATGTTCTTATGTTCTAATGCCTGCAAATTGGTTTCAGAAGTATACGACACCATATACTTCCGAATCAGACAGTATTTGGAGGTCTATTCGGTTCAGGCGAACCGAATGCACACCCCTAGTTATTATTACTCTGGTTCATATATTTGAAGGACATATCAAGGGTTTGATACGAGGAAAAGCATCAGATTTCCAAGGAATAGATTTATGTCAAACTCTGATTTTAAAAATTACTCCTGAAGAATGTTCTGTTCATGCTAAAGACACAAGCACACTTGCCAAATCTGCACACAGCTGTGATCAGTTTCCTGTTTGGTGATGGCTCCAAATGAATAGGAATTTGTCTAGTGCTTATGTTTACAGTAGAATCTACTCTGTGTTCCCTACACAGGTGTCCAACACTTGGGCAACAAAGCAGAAAGCATAACCTTCTGGCTTTAATTCTGTTTATTAGAAGCCTTCACATAGGAAAAGAGCAAAACACACCTGTTTCCCATAGCCCTCAAACATTTCCCTTCCCTGCATTGTTCAAAAGCAATTTAAGAGTTTTATCTGTGGCACCTGCTCCTTGAAAGAATTATGGTGAAGCTTTCACACATACAAAACTCTAACAAAACAAGCTCAACTTCCTTGCATGCTCAGATTGGCCCTTGGTTGCTCCCTGCCCCAAATGTGAAGCACTTAAATATAGAATCCCATATTTAAAAGCAGAAATTTTATTGAGGGGAGGATGGATTTTAGAAGGAAGGCCTGTCTCATTTCAGAACAGAGAAACTTTGCAGGTATATCTTGTTTTATATGCCAAACGTAACCCAGAGTATATTCAAAACATTTCTTCCTAACTTTGAGGTAAGGAATCTGCAGTTTCTTCTACCAGAGTGGGTTCCATGGTCATCATGATTTTATTCTGAAGTTCTTGAGTATTAATATGCATAAAATTATATTCATTTTTCCATATATTTAACAAAAAACAAACAATACAGAATTGCTTTCTTGCCAGGGGCGTAGCTAGGGCTTTGGGGGCCTGGGGCCCAAGATTTATGTGGGCCCCCCTATGTGTGTGCATGCCACCAGAAACAGGATATGATGTCACTTCTGCAAGATGGCCACCACTTGCGAGGGAGCCCTGCTGGAAACAGGAAGTGATGTAACTTCCCCAAAATGGCCACCACTTGTGGGGGGGGGACAGGAAGTAGTGTCACTTTGGGGGCAGCACCCCCCCCCCAAGATGGCACTGCTGGTGCAATCTAGGTCATGTGATTGATAACCTGATTACCCCACCACACCATGTGACAGGGAGAAATGCCACAAGCAGCCTGCTGGCCCAGCTATTCCCCTTGTGCCCTGAACTTGTGGGACTTCTATATTAAGCAAGCTTACAAGAAAAACAAGGAAAACAAAAACAGGCATGCTGATGTGGTTTTCAACAAGCAACTCCCAGACCACTTGTTAGTTGGCTCCAGCAAGACATGTTCCTCTGGCAGCATCCCAAAACTCATGTCCTTAGTTCAACCATTACCTTCATCGATAGTCCCATTCACATCCTCCCATAGCAAGAGATCTCATTCTATGAAAGCAACATTGATTCTAATAATTGCTGGACACAGAAGCTTCCCTTCTACCTGAAAGAATGCTCCCCACCCACCATGCATATGAACTTTGCAAACTTTTCTCCTAAAATAGGGTAGAGGGTGTCTTCAGCTGGAGGGCTGCACCAGGGCTTCCCCTCACTTTTAAGTAAGGCTCACTGAATAAAATGGGAATTCTGAGTTAAAATGCACAAGACTGCACTGTTTCTTTATTTACTTCCAAGCCGACATGTGTAAGGCTGCAGCTTCTGGGTTGAGTTCAATATAAGGCAAAACAACGTAGCTGCAGAAATGGAACCTTCTGCATGTGCCCTTCCCCAGGTGTTGTGCCAGCATGCTAATTAAGCACTGGCAGCTGCTCTGCAGGTGTTGCAGCCTGGTTCAAAAGCAGCCCTCAACTCTGTGGAGCGCAGACTCCTTTTGTCTCATGTTTCAATTACCTTAAGCATGCAGTCTTAGACCCACTTACCCAGAAGTAAACCATGTTAAATAAGTCCCTTAACAAAGGCACTGCTACACATCTTTACACAGAAGTCACATTTCAGTCAAGGCAACTTTCTACCAGGTAAGAGTTCTTAGGCCTGACAGCCAGTGTACTTATACTAGTTAGCAGTGTTCCCTCTAAGCTGAGTTAGTGTGAGCTGGCTCACAGTTTTTTAGCCTCCATGTCACACATTTATGTCTTAAGCTCAGGGAAAATGGCCCCAGAGCAAGCTAATTTATGCAGTAGCTCACAACTTTAGTGCCTGTAGTTCATGAAATAGATCTTTGCTCACAAGACTCCACAGCTTAGAGGGAGTATTGCTGATTAGTGTCTTTCTGGGAGGCTCAGGAAATCACTTTTCCATGGAGGCTTGCCTGGGTGATTTTGGACTCACAGTCTAACCTACCTCATAGGGTTGTTGTGAGGGTAAAATGGGGAGAAGAGAAGGAAGTAAACTGCTTTGTGTCCCACTCATGGAGTAAATAAATCAGTAACCTCAGCCCAAATCAGGCTGGTTAACAAAGTGAGGCTTGCTTCTAAGTAGGCATGAAGCCAGTTAGGGTGTACCACTAGTTATTTTCAATTCCGCAGGGCCAGGCTTTATTCCCAAAATGTGCTGAGAGGTTATGGTTGGACTTCATCTCTCCCGTAAATGTCCCCACCCCACAACAGAGCGACCTGGCTTGCCCTCACCCCCAGGAAGAGAGTGGTGAATCACACACAGTTCCTGTTTTGATCGCAGGGAAGCCCTTCCCTGGGCGGCGCCGTCGCCGCCTAGCTGCTCCTCTGAGGTTAGTCACACCTGCAAGAGTGTCCAAGATCCTCCCGGGAAAGAAAGGGGGAAAAGAGGGAGGGAAGCAGAGAGGAGGAGGAGGAGGAGGAGGAAACATTCTCAGCCCAGAAGGGCGGTCCCTCGGCGCTGTCACCAAAACATATGCAAAACAGGCAACCCGATCTCCCGCCAGGCCCCTCGGGTGTATCAGGCCCCTGGCTCCTCCTCGGCCTGCCCCCTCTAGGGGGCGGGTGAGGGCAGACGCCAAAGTGGGGTCAAACGGAGAACGCAGCCGGCCACGAGTGGGCAGAGGAAGCAGAAGCAGCTCAAAAGCAACTGCGCGCCCGGGTCCCGGTCCTCTTGGATTTGGGGCCAGATCCTGCGAAGGCTGCAGAAGGCGCTCTGCGTCCAGCACAAGGGCGATCTTCGTCACTCGATCTCTCGGAAAAGGGACTCTTTCCCCGCCGGCCAGCCCTGCACGCTCCAAGGCGTCAAACCTTTCTGCTCCTTCTGTTACAAACATATATAAACTCTGCCCCTGCGGCTATTATTCCGCTAGGCAGGGAGACGCGAAGATCCGCAAGCAGCTTCACGCTACGAAAACCGAGCAACACGGCCATTGTTCGGGGGGCCCCTTGGCAATGCGGGGACCCCCAGACCTGGGGCGACCCGCCCCCCACGCCCCCCTCCCTACACCACTGTTTCTTGCATTGCATTTATTTACTGGATTATTTACATCCTACATTTATGTTTACAAATAAGTATGTAAGGTGGCATAAAACATTAAAATCCATATAAAAGAGTTAAACAAGATTTCACTAAAAACTGAAAATGTTTTCAGTTACCATCAAAAGGAACTCTCTGTGGAAGTAGGAAATGGAGCAAGTTCCAGAGAGTTTGGTGATTGTCAAGAAAGCCTTCATGCAGAATTCTCACTAACTGGATTTTTCGGGTGTGGGGGGGTGGGGAAGATCCTGCAATATGGTTTCCTGGGCTTGATTCAAATAGGTGGATTTTGTTTACTCAAATAGCCCAAAATGGCTTGTATCTGACATACCATTCATACCATACCAATTGTTCTTCTCATTATGTTCCCTCACAATAACAGAAGATCAACTGAAAGCAATACAATGCGTATTAATAGTTTACATTACTTAATGGGGTAGCTTAATTTCTTCCCCTATATTAAAAGTGTGACTCTCCCAAAGCCCTAGGGTTTCTGTGGTAGCAATGGAGCAGAAGTTCTGCCAAGCAAACAAAGCTCCCATGCCTACAGAGACTGCTCCATTCATTTTAGAGGAGACAGTAGATCAGGACCTAAAATACTTTTGCCCAGGCAGATCTCCACAGGCAGATCTTGTTGAAATAAATGGGCTAGCCCTTGCACACCAGAGCTCTATGTGGATATCAAAGTGCATGCAAGTTTCTCAACTGCATGCAAATAATTTCTTTTCCCTCTTGTTGCTCCAGCCTTTTAGGATAGTTGATTTTTGTTTCCAGTGCAGATATCTCATGGTAGAAGAAGAAGATGAAGAAGATGATATTGGATTTCTATCCCGCCCTCCACTCCGAAGAGTCTCAGAGCGGCTCACAATCTCCTTTACCTTCCTCCCCCACAACAGACACCCTGTGAGGTGGGTGGGGCTGGAGAGGGCTCTCACAGCAGCTGCCCTTTCAAGGACAACCTCTGCCAGAGCTATGGCGGACCCAAGGCCATCTCAGCAGGTGCAAGTGGAGGAGTGGGGAATCAAACCCGGTTCTCCCAGATAAGAGTCCGCACACTTAACCACTACACCAAACTGGCTCTCCAAACTGGTACTTGACACCCATCTCGGTAGCCATTTTATGGGCGCCCTTCAACAAAAATAAACACCTGAATTTGACATCCTTAGAGAAGGGTATAATTCTAACCGATTAAATATGGAATGCTGTCCCAGTGTCATCTGTTTTTAATTGCTTTAATGATGTGGGGGGTTGGGATTGATTTTAATAGCTTTAAAACCTCTTTTATCATGTGTGTTTTAATTTGTTAGCTTTCTCAGAGACCCTTGTGAGGTCAGAAAGGTGGGATATAAATTTTGTAAAATAAAAATTAATTAAATAAATCTGCCTTGGGAGCCACTTTAAAGCATAATCCCTTTTTTCTGGAAAGAGAAGATTTCCTTGTTAAGACATTGCCTCACTTGGTGACCTCAGAAAAGTTTTGTTCTCAACCACAGATCCCCTCCTCAGATCTATCACATGGTGTTGTTTTAAGAATAGACAAGGTGATGGTAAGCTAAATAATAGTAGTCTGGATCAAAAACATGGCTGGAGTTACTGCTTTTTCTAAAAACTGCAATGCACCGGTTACTGAGGAGTCTTTAGAAGACTAGCAAATCCATTTCTTGGCAAAGATACTGTCATCTCCCTCTTTATATAGTTTGCCAAGACCAAAGACCAGTACTATGTTTTCTGTCTCGATGATCAAAACGAAAGATAAGGAGGGCTCTTTGATCTTTGCTGAAAAGATTAGTGTCGATGCAGGAGGATTAGGTCACTGCAGAGTAGGAGATTATGCCTGCAAACTTTCTCATTACCAGCTTCTTTTGCCCTGTAATCCCTACAGGCCTTCAGTACCATCTACTGCCAAGTGCTGCTCTCAGATTCACTCATGATTTTAATGCTGAAGGGTGTGAGAATGAAAGCAATAACTGCATAACTTCATTGAACTTCATTTCTGGAGTTTCTGGACTCTTCCAGCATATAGGATTGTTCGTCCATATGGCTTTGCTTACATCAATAAACAAAAATGAAAACCAGTTATTAGTTTACACTCAGTTTTTCCCTTTTGCAATGTGGTCTCAGTTCCCTAGCAACTACAATAAGAACGCAAAGCACAATGCTAAGTCTATCCAGCCAACACATTCATGGAAAAACTCTTTCCTGTCCACTAGTCTCATGTGAGTTGGCAGAAAAGGCTCAGGGAAAAGTTTTGGCAAGGCTCATACAGCTTCTGATCCCTTCACTATATGCCTTTCTGTTTGAAGGTCTGGCAGGCTGATTGCAGCTCCTGGATCCTGCAACTTGAGATGCGTCTCAGTAAAATAATGTTGCACATCCTGATACGTAGTGTAAGATATGTGGCTCCATTAAATCATCAAGATCTCTTTGAGTCAGTTCAGGATCAATTTTACCTCATGCTCTATTAGTGAAATTGTGACAATACATACACCATTAAGAGGGCTTGAAAATAGTTATCTGTCCAACCTCTTGTGTTAAAACTGATTATAGCAACTATTGCTATGGATCAAAAACACATTCTTTTATATGCTTCATAATCAGGAAAGGCATTCTCAAAAATAGAAGGGCTATGGCTCTTTGCCTTCTTTTCTCTAGCACTTACAGCTTGTTTCATTGGCTCTGTGCATACCCCTAGTTACCTGGGAAATGTTTGTGTTACTTGGAAAACCGATTGTCTTGGCCACAGACCCCTTTTGGTGCTCGCTGTGGACAGTTTTTCCTCCCATTAACCACACCGAAGGGAGGGAGCTGAGGAACAACAAGAGTTTCTTTTTCATATGGATAAAAGGAAAGCTTTCTTTAGCCAGCTCTAAACCTGGGAAAGACACCCCCAAAGTGGCCAGCATATGCAGTACAAGCAACTAGCAAATGTGCCAGATGGAGAGCCAGAGAGATGTGACACTGAAGAGTGTGCTGACAGGTTCTGAGTTCATACAGTGTTCATTCATACCAGTGCACTCAAGCAGCTGGTATTGATATAGATAAGAAACAGACCAACCTATTTCATTTAGAAACAGAAGTCTGTATGTGCTTGGTGCATTAGTAGTTTTCCACGTTACTGCTGCTCTGACACACACTTGTGCGCCTGATGTGCATTGACATCAGTTATTAGTTACCTGTGGCAGACTTTGTTATTTCAGGTGTACTCCCTTCCTTCAGGAATGTTCATTTGTGCTATAGTCAGCAGAGGTTTTTCTTTAAAAAGAAATACACACACAGGGAAAGAATGAACACCTCAGAGACAATAGTTAACAAAATCACTCCCTAAGTGAAGCCCAGCTGCCACAGAAAAATGGAAACAGAATGTGTTTCTAATAGGGGAGCCAGTAACCATATAGCAAGCAATGACACATCAGATCAAAGCACCTTAGGGTGCGTTCGCAGACACTAAATAATGCACTTTGTGAGATTTTTACTGTGTAAGAATATCAAAATCCACTTACAAACAGTTGCCATGTGAAAGCATCCTTAGTCTGTGATACAGAAATAGACTAAGGTATCTGAGTTCTTTCTCAAGCTTTGGTATTCATACACTTTATGTATTCTGTCCAGCAGTCAGACATGTGCCTGAGCCCTCCTAGATTCCTAAATGCTTGGTGACTATGGCAGACCATGATTATGGCTTTAATGCAATAAAGAAGGAATTTTCCTGACCTGAAACTGTTACCCAAATAGGCAGTCTACTAATTTGTTGGGGAAATGCAGCCTTAAAGGAGACACAGTGAGAGGGGGTAACTGGGATTCTCCACCTATGTAAATGGGGGTACATCGAATTCTCATAGAGAACTCTCAAAATAAACTAGCCCAATGTTCAGCAGGAAAGGTTTCTATTAAAATAAATAGAAATAGACAAAACATACCTAAATACTCACTGAAAACACATACCAGGCAAGCTAAAAGGAAATCAGGAAGGAAAGGAGAGAAAGCAATTTCTCATAAGGCTATA
The DNA here is from genome assembly GCF_032191835.1 of Heteronotia binoei. Lineage (NCBI taxonomy): Eukaryota > Metazoa > Chordata > Lepidosauria > Squamata > Gekkonidae > Heteronotia > Heteronotia binoei. The sequence continues at coordinate 112,899,169 of NC_083243.1, read as the reverse complement.
GTTACCAGTCTAGATGAAGGAGATCCATGGAAGCAGCAATTCATGGAAACACTAGTAAAACACCAGTGTTTCATGGAGAAGAGAAGGCCCAAACAAATTTGGCAGTGTATGGTATGGTTCCCAGAACACATAGACACTGCTATGGAGCAGGATGCCATACTTTATAGGTCAAAATGCTCCCTGAGCCAAGCTGATATATTGGCCTCAAAAACAATAACTTGATGGCTTGTTCAGAGATAGACAATGATTTGGAAGAAACTTAATAACATAAGAGAAGCCATGTTGGATCAGGCCAATGGTCCATCCAGTCCAACACTCTGTGTCACACAGTGGCCAATATATATATATATATATATATACACACACACACACACACACTGTGACTAATAGCCACTGATGGACCTCTGCTCCATATTTTTATCTAACCCCCTCTTGGAGCTGACTATGCTTGTAGCCGCCGCCACCTCCTGTGGCAGTGAATTCCACATGTTAATCACCCTTTGGGTGAAGAAGTACTTCCTTTTATCTGTTTTAACCTGACTGCTCAGCAATTTCATCGAATGCCCATGAGTTCTTGTATTGTGAGAAAGGGAGAAAAGTACTCCTTTCTCTACTTTCTCCATCCCATGCATAATCTTGTAAACCTCTATCATGTCACCCCGCAGTCGATGTTTCTCCAAAGCTAAAGACCTTTCTTCATAGGGAAAGTGTTCCAAACCTTTAATCATTCTAGTTGCCCTTTTCTGGACTTTCTCCAATTCTATAATATCCTTTTTGAGGTGCGGTGACCATAATTGTACACAGTATTCCAAATGAAACCCCACCATCGATTTATACAGGGGCATTATGATACTGGCTGATTTGTTTTCAGTTCCCTTCCTAATAATTCCCAGCATGGCATTGGCCTTTTTTATTGCAATCATTCAGTGTCTTGACATAGGTTTAATGGGTTTACTGACGTTGGACAGTGATTTGGGAGAAACCTGATGGTTTATCTGAGGTGAACTATAGGTGTTGTGATGCTTTGATGACCCTCAAGTATGTCAGTTTAGCGAATAGTGTTGTGTTGTTTAGGGTTAATGGGTGAGGGGAAGTGAGGCTAGGTGTGGATGAGGTTAATCCAAGGTGAGGATTGTCTTAATAATGTGTCGCTCTGGGGTGGGGAAGAGGTTGTTAAGCTGGCCAGTCACTCTTTCCTACACTTCTATACCAAATGTCCAGACTTGTCCCTGGCTGGCATCCATTTTGTGTCATTTTAGACAAGGCAGTATATTGCATATATGATATCTGAGGTGATATTCTAGGAAGGGTGTTTTCAATTTTCTAGCTATAGACAGTCCCTCAGCAAGAGGAAGGGTCTGACTGCTAACAAAATGATCCAGTGGGCACTCTTTGGCGTATTGGAGAATCCCATGTGTACACTCATGGATTTCAGAACAAGCAAAAGGTACAAGTCATAGGGTTGCCAACTTCCCCATGGAACCCCATTATTCACCCATTTTATTCCTACAACAGCCCTGTGAGGTAGGTTAGGCTGAGAGTATGTGATTTGCCCAAGGTTACCCAAGAAGCCTCCATGGGCAGAGTGGGGATGAGATCTTTGGTCTCCTAGCTCATTGCCTGACCCTCTAGCCTCTGCACCATGCTGGCTCCCAATGAGAGAAAGGAGCACTGGAATCTCTTTTGTTTACATAAATGGGAATATGACAGGGTCAGATTTAAGCTGTCATTCAGCCTGCAGAGGTTTTTCTTTTGGACATCAGAATCCAGCATTTCTGGTTTATTATGTACTAGGAGTAAGGCCCATTGTGATGAAAAATACAGCCAGGTCTAGAAAAAGGCTCTGAGCAAGCACCACCCCCATGCTTGCTGACTTCCCACCCACCCAAGTGAAGGCATTCACTCCCTCCACCCTTGATGTCTTCCTACCAGGGCCATAGCCAGGATTTGGAAGGTTGGGGGGCATTTACATTTTTGGGGGGGCACTGTTGTCCCCCAGCGCCCCACACGACCTTCCCTCTTGTGACAGGCAGGGCCGGCCCTAGCCCTTCTGGCTAGGCAGCACAGCTCCGCCCTGCCCCAGTCACTGGATATGCCGCCTACTCATGAGTAGCCCTGTGAGTAGGCAGCAGGCATGTGGCTACTCATGGGAACAGGTGAGGGGAGAGGCAGGCAGCAGAGGTGAGGAGAAGCAGTGGAGATCGGGGCTGGGAGAGAGGGGAAGGGGTGAGGAGAAGCCACTGCAATCGGGGCTTGGAGGGACGGGAAGGGACAAGCACATGGCTGCGATCAGGGCTGGGTGGGAGGGGCAGGAGCGATCGAGGCTGGGAAAGAGGGGAAAAGGTGAGGAGAAGCCGCTGTGATCGGGGCTGGGGGGGGAGGGGAAGAGGCAAGCAAGTGGTTGTGATTGGGGCTGGGAGGGAGGGAAAGGGGCAGGAGAAGTGACTGCGATCAGGGCTGGGTGGGAGGGAAAGGGGCAAGGAGAAGCAGTGGCGATCGAGGCTGGGAGGGAGGGGAAGGGGCAGGAGAAGTGGCTGTGATTGGGACTGGGTGGGAGGGGAAGGGGCTAGGAGAAGCCGCTGTGATCAGGGCTGGGAGGGAGGGGAAGGGGAGAGGAGAAGCTGCTGCGATCGGGACTGGGTGGGAGGGGAAGGGGCAAGTGGCTGCGAAAGAAGGGAGGGTGGTGGCAGGGAAAGCAGCAGGGAGAGAAGGGAAGGGAAGCTCTTCCTTGCCTGCCCCTTGCCACCACCCTCCCTTCCTTCCCCGCCATTAAAATAGTGTGGGGTGGAGGCAGAAGCAGCCCCAGCCCCCCTGCTAGTTAAAGGGCCCACGAAACAGCTGATCATTGGGCCCTTTAACTGGCGCAGGGAGGTGGGCGGCTGCTTCTGCCTCGCCGGCACAACTATTTTAATGGCGAGGAAGGGAGGGCAGCCGCGAGAGCTTTTCCCTCCCTGTCACTCTGGTCACAACCCTCCCTTCCATCCCTGCCACTAAAACAGCTGGTGGAGTGCAGCAAAAGTAACCCCCAGCTCCCCCCTGGAGTTAAAGGGCCCATGAAACAGATGATCTGCTGGCCCTTTAACTCCAGGGGGAGGCTGAGACTGCTTCTGCCCCCGGCCGGCCAAATTGCTTGTGTGGCCAGGGACAGCCCCCGGAGCTATGGCAGAGGCCCTGGGGACTGGTTGGGGCCTCCAGTCAGGCGGCCTCACCCAGAAGTCGGGGGCTGTTCCCCCACAGGCCTTCTCATAGCTACGGGCCTGCTTCCTACCCTTGTGTCATGGGCTGGGTGCAGTTGGGAGCAAAGTCCAAGTCTGGTCTAGCGTCAAGCCAGGGAGATCTAACTGAAGCTGAATCAGGTAGCCAAGTTGGGAGCAGAGGGCAAGGTTGTCTGGAGCTGAGAATCAGGAAGCCGAGGAGTTTGATCAGGAGTGCAAAAGCTGGGGTGGATGCAAGTAGTTGTCAAGAGTCATCTCCTCTGTATTCCTCTTGCCATGTTTTGTACTATAACCAATTTGTTTGAGTGCATTCTTGTTTTGCTCACCCTTGCTGTGTGCTTATCTTGGGAACGTATTAAGTAAGCTCTTTCCACCGACTTCAAGGTCAGACACTGGGGGAAGCGTAGATTAGACACCTGGACTCTAAACTAGGGGTGGATTCCAAAGGAGGGTGGGAGGGGGTCCTGCCAAAACCCTGGTTCCCGCTTTTTGCTTTGCCGCGCTTGCAATTGAATTGTAATGGTTGGGGTGAGGGATTAAATGGAGAGTCCCTGGGCTAAGACGTTAGTCTTAGCAAAAATGCTGTACTGCCTTATGATGCTTATGGAATAAACTGCTGAATTATTGGACTGTGTTATTCCTTGACCCGAGGTCCTGACAGTAGTCATGGAGGTGACTTGTTGCTTCCCCGAGGCAAGGGGCTAAATGGACCTCCAGCGATGTTCCCATTACCACATGGTAAAGCTTCTATCAGAACTCAGGACTCAGTGATCATCTTCCTCACAGGTGTGAGGACTCCTTTAACAGATCACTAAGTCTTGGTGGAGTTGCTCCCTCAGCCAAGCTACTCATGGGGGTGAGTCTGGAGGGCTTTCTGCTTGCAGTTGTGCCTCTTCCACTGCTGCTGGGTCAGGTGTGGGGAATGCTGACTCAGGCAGTGGCAAGCTGTCAGTTTCTGAAGCATTAGAGGGGCCAGCTGCAGGCTCTGCTGCAAACTCAGGCAAGGGCCCAGCATGGTCATTGCCATCACCCATGACATCCTGCACCCTCAACTCACCCCCTCCAACTACCACCCACCCCCAACCCTCTTCCTCTCAACTACCCCCCCACCCTTTGCACTCCACTACTCCCCCACCTATGACATTCACTCAACCTCTGCTCTTGCTGTCTTCCCCCCCCGCCCCACTTCCAACCCTCAACCTTCACTCACCTTCCTACCATTGCTGTCTTCCCACGTTCCCAACCTTTGACATTCACTCTCTCACACACCCCTCACTGTCTTTGAACTCCCCCCCACACAGCTGAAACAGATGCCAGCTTCTCACTCCCCCCCCCCCCCGCCTCTCGATATGTTTGTGTGTCCCCATGTCTCTGATGGCTCAAGGCCTTAAAACAGCCCAGAATGGAGAGAAGGAAGAATAATTATGGGAGGTGGAGGGGGCATGACAATCATCACACAGAACCTGAAGCTCAGCATTTATTTTTGTTTGCAGTACACTGTTTCCACCTTTCCCTGTCATATTCAGCCTTGTGGCATTTAGCATCAGCAAGAGCTTGTGGCATGATCTGTGTTTTTTGGCCTGGCAGGATTGTGTTATGGTATACCATAGAGCAGGGGTGACCAAATTGTGGCTAGGGAGCCGCATATGACTCTTTCACTCATATTGTGTGGCTCTCAAAGCCCCACTGCCCCATTGGCTGGCTTGGAGAAGGCATTTGTCTCTTTAAATCACTTCTCCAAGCCAAGCCCACTGGCAGCTTGGGGAACACATTTAAAGTTGCTTTATTTCCACCTCTCCCTCCCCCAGTCTATTTTCCTTCTTTCCTTCCTTCCTCCCTCCCTCAAGCATCTGACATTTATGTCTTGCAGCTCTCAAACATCTGGCATCTATTCTATGTGGTTCTTTTGTTAAGCAAGTTTGGCCACCCCTACCATACAGTATGTCTCTCAAGGCAGCCATTTTCTGTAGGGGAATTGATCAGTTTTCTATCTCCTCCCCCCTCATTGCAGCCTCTACCTAGGAAAAATGCAGTCTTTCTCGGGGGGGAGGGGGGGCGCTAAAGCAGCTTAATTAATTTTCTTCTCCCCCTTTTGATCTGCACAACAACCCTGTGAGGTAGATTAGGCTGAAAATCTGTAACTTGATTGCCTAGCAACAGCCTCTGGCTAGCAGCTTCCCCAGTGGCCCAATCTTCATCTGTCCTGGGGTAAGGCTGAGGGGAGGAGGGAGAGAGGGAGTAACAGGAAAGATGCAACAGCCAAGGCCTCTGAAGAAATGCTCCCGGTGGGGCCAGGCCTCACTGCCTAGTAGCATTACAGTGTGGGAGGGTATTTTGGTGACCTTCAGAGGCTGCATGTGCTGGGAGGCTGTGTGAACCACTGATGGGTTAGCAGAGGTCTGTTGCTGGTAGCGGTTGCAACACCTTTCATGAGGCCGCAATAGAGTGGCAGCCCTTTCTGAGGATGGTTGACAGAGAGGAAAGAGAGCAACATCAGAGATGGGTCTGTCTCTGAGGTAAATCTGTTTTGGCAGTTTGTTCAACATTCCCGGACCTGCAGTAGGCAGGGGCAGGGAAGTCAGCCATTGGGAGGCCAGAGATGCTGACTGAACCATGATGGGTCAGTAGTTTATGGAGTGCATGGAATGGACCCCTAAGCCAACGGGAGAGCTCCATTTGCCACCACAACAGGGCTTTTATATATAAAGGATTTCCAATTGTTAGCTCTGCGCTGATGTGAAAGGTAGACTTTCCTGCTTAAATTAAAAGAGGGAGCAGCTGGCAAAGGACTGCATTACATTTAATTAACTCTCTCGTATCACATTAATAGTGGTAATCATCACATTGTCACGCTCCATTGACAGACCTTCTGTGAATTTGGGGATTTCTACATAAGAGAGGCAGTGGGAAAACACCATCATTGTTGAAGTCCTTCTGCTTTTCATTAATTGGTTTCACTGTCTGTTCTAACCACAAGTGTTAACTTACTGAGAAAGCAGGCTGCTGGCCTCTAGGGGTGGGGCAGCCTGGAGCAAGTTGAGCAGATCTATGCCCTTGGAGCCACTGCCTTGGATGTGCCATGGGTGGCAAAATAGTTTTGGGCTTGCCTGTTATCACTGTTTAATTGGCTGTGTCTCAGCTGATAAGTTTTTCAGCTTGCTTTTCCTGGGTCACTCCTGTTCTGCCCCAACATAGAAATGTTTGAGTCCCTAGTGTCAAGCAGTGTTCAGATATTCAAAAGCAAGATGGCCATGTTCAGTTTTTTAAAATAGAATTTAATGTACTTAACAGAAAAGAAACAGAAACCTCAAGTTCCTGGATAATTTTGTAAGCTTTTGTAATCTGTTTTATGGCTAATAATATGTATTTGGGCAAAGGTTAATCATATCAAGCAAGGGAACTGGTTTAATATTTAAGGACAACTCAGAAATTCCAACCTAACCTCATTTTAGCAACGTCTGTTCCATCTGATATTTTAAAAAATAAATGAACGAAGAAAATATTAAAGAACTGTACTCCATGTTATTAATGAAGTCATGCCAGATGACAAACTGATGACAAATGGGATCCTCTAGTTGTGCGCCCTGATTCTGTTTATTTTTATTAATGGCTTGGATGAGGGAATAATAAAGGTGTTAATCAGATTTGAAAAAATTGGAGAATGACAGAGATAATTATTGGCAACTAGGATTATTACAAGCAGGGGACCTGTAGGGATTTAGGGGGCATCTCTTTCCCCCTATCCCACTTCCTCTTTCCCTTCTCTAAAAGTTCCCATAGCCTCTTCCCTTTTCCTGTTTTCTTCTCTCCTTTTCATTCACAACCAACCTACCTTTATCTGCTTCTGTCTCTAGCATTTCCTCATTCCCTATTTAGGGTAGCCTATACCTGGGGAAATGATGGCTAAGTTGCAGAACAGTAGCCACCAAGCCCAGTTGCCTCCACGCTGTTTCTTCTTTCCTGCCTTCTGGCACTCCCCCACCCCATTTCCTCACCTTTTCTTGCTTTCTTCTCACTTTCCCACTCACCAGTCAACCTACCTTTTATCTGCCTTCTTATCTTCATCTTTCTTTATGTATTTACTTTGACTGATTCCACAGTCACTGTTGCTACACTCCTGGGCTTCTGCTTTTGTTGGATCAAGCTATTGATTACGGACCAGTTGCTGCATGGCTGCCTTTTGACCCATCATTCCCTCCAATCTCTCTCATGTCTACTTGATCTCTAAAAACAAGATCAAGTAGATGCAAGGAAAATTAGAGGGAGCCACAGGTCAAAATGCTGCTGCGTAGCAACTGATGAGGGATCGCTCACTTGTTGCCCCCCCCAAGTCAGAATAAAGAGGCAGACACAATTAGATTGGTAAAAACTATGGGCCACTTTATTAAATAACATAGCAACAGCAAGGGCAACCGAACTACGGCCAGGTCAGGGCCAGGGGTCTCCACAGACCGCTCCCCTGCCTTTTCAGTGGACAAGAGACCCATCAGGCAGGCCCAGCAGGGAGGCTCGCACTGGAGGGCCCAGACACCAGACGCGAGTCTCAGCGAAAGGCACCCATCCAATCGAGTCTCCAGGACAGTCTGCATTCACACACCTCTGGCCACACCCAAAGGTTGATCCTGCCAGACCCCTAACTCCCCAAAAGGGGGAGGCTAACCGGTCCTCCCCAGGCTGCACGGTGCCATAAACCTCATAAAACCTGCCACAACTAAGGCCAAGTCTCTACTTAGGGCTTAGCACCCACCGAAAGGCCCAACGCCAACACAAGCCCGTGCCACAGATCCCTCAGGAAAAGCATATTACCCTTTTCCGAGAGATGCACCCCATCTCCTCTGTAGAGGTCGGGACATTCCCTAGAAATATCCGGATGGGGCAAATAGTGGCCCAAACCACCCTCCAAAACCTTGCGAATCTCCTTATTCGCTCTGTAACAAGCCCTCTCTATCCCAGCTGGATTCCAAGCACTGTGCCACACCAAGCGCGGAATCATGGCCGACCAAACTATAATGGTACCAGGCCATCTCTTCCTTATGTGCTTAAAATCATCTCGGGCTTGCAAGATCAAAGCCTTGCCTTTAATCAACCCGAGATCATTCCCTCCCAGGTGAGCAATTAATACCTGAGGAGGAGGGCCCACACACCCATGAAACAAAAGGGGGAGCAAGCCAGGCCACTGAAGACCCCGGCGCCCCCACCATTCAACCGTAACATATTTGCGGAGCCCTAGCTGAGAGCCAACAGCAGTTCTCCGAGCTTGATGTGCTGCCCAAAACACATAACTGTGCCCGCAGATGAGAACTCTGCTCCTCCAGCCAGGAACAACAGCATCTAAAAAGAAAAACAGACAAGTTATAAAACCCAAACCTTAAACTACCCCAGTTCCTAATTGCAACTACTAGTGGAGCAAAGGGCGAATATAACCTTTGTAAGCCTGCGACCACTAACGGCCAGGGCGCTGGATGGACAAAGTAGGATAACCCAAGGTAGTGGCCGTAGAGGCCGTGCCAATTCTAAAGGAGTGGGTGCCAAACCTCACTCCAGACAACCCCAACAAGGCTAAAGCCCTGGACGTCATGGCCCAAAATTGATGTTTTGTCAGAGTGCTGCCTCCAATATGACAAAACAACAACCCTTCGCGGCCTCCCCGCACAGCCAAATAATCGGACAATGCGGAAACTGGGCAAAGCTCCACTTCTGAACACGGACCCAACTCCAACACAGTCCCAGTGCCCTCTTGATCCGTCTTGGATCGTCGGATGGTAAGAACTGCCTTACCCCCCGATAACTTAATATCCCTCAGTGACAAAGCCCTGCCTGAAACATCACAATTGGGGAAGCCCTGCCTGAAACATCACAAACATTGCAATTGGGGAAGAATGGTGGCTCAGTGGTAGAGCATCTGCTTGGGAAGCAGAAGGTCCCAGGTTCAATCCCCGGCATCTCCAAAAAAGGGTCCAGGCAAATAGGTGTGAAAAACCTCAGCTTGAGACCCTGGAGAACGAGCCGCTGCCAATCTGAGAAGATAATACTGACTTTGATGGACCAAAGGTCTGATTCAGTATAAGGCAGCTTCATATGTTCATATGATCACTCTTGGAGCTTGTCACTAATTCACTAATCCTCAGAGCCCCAAAGAATCCCACCAAAGAGGCTTTGTGAAACAAAATAGCCTCAAAATGAGACGCACAAACTGCTCTCCACGCCCGTTTCAAACCTCTAACGATCTCAGGAGACATAGGGTTCCTGGTATCAGGCTTAGGCCCAACCTCTCTGGACCACCCTTCTAGCATCTTTCGAATACGAAAATCTGCTGTCTCCTCCTTATATCCTAACGCCTTACTAGCAAAGGCCAGCGCAGACAAGTGCCCCCTAATTGATCGCACGGCCAATCCCTTACCTTTCAAGGAAACACAATAGTGGAGCAATTGCTCCACCGGGAGGGGCCAAACAATGCAATACCCTACCTCAGCCCTAAAGTCTTCAAACTGCCGCACAGCACGTTTGTAAGACTTCCTGGTGCTAGGCGCAATGGCTAGGCCTATCGCTCTGCAGGCCTCGGCTCTCCAATCAGCCATAGCTCCTGGGACATTGGCGCTGCCTCCTGATCGGCGTCCAGGGCCAGCTGATGAAACTTCTCCATCTGTTTACGAGAGAGAGCGTCAGCCACCCTGTTATTCACCCCAGGAACATGCTTGGCCAAAAACAAAATGTTAAGTTGCAAGCAACGCAGAGTGAACGCCCTCACCAACCTCATAACTCGTTGCGATTTGGATGAAAGGGAATTAATAACATGAACAACAGCCATGTTATTGCACCAAAAATGAACAGTGCTATAAACATATATCACTCCCCCAAGACCAAACCGCAACCAAAATGGAAAAAAATTCCAAAAACATGAGATCCCAGCTCAAACCAGCCTGCACCCATGATTCAGGCCACTCTTCCATGCACCAATGTTCACGGAAGTAGACCCCAAAACCTAATGACCCAGCAGCACAGACATGACCTGAAGCTCCACCTCAAGCCTCATGTCCTCCCTCCAAAAAGAAACCCCATTAAAGAATTCCAAAAACTCCTGCCACACATGCAGGTCCTACCTCATGCTGCTAGTAACCCTAGTCTTGTGCTGTGGCAAGCGAAGGCCCGCCCTAGCATCACAGAACCTATGAAGAAAAGCCCTACCTGGAGCAACCACTTTGCAAGCAAAGTTAAGGTGCCCCACTAACTGCTGAAGCTCAAGAAGCTTTATTGAGCTTGCTGCTGAGTTGGGTGTGCCATTGGCTGAAGAAAAAACATAGGGTCCAGCTCAAAACCTCGTGTTTTTGGGGACTGAGCTGGAAACTGTAGCGCAATTGTCCAGAATTCCTTGCTAATCCTATCCCTCAAATCCGCCAGCTTCTGGCAATGAATTCTGGACAATTGCGCCTGTGACGGAACCAGCCCAATTCTGCCTTCAGACCTGGTCCCGTCAACTCCCTATTGAGTCGCCAACAGCCCTTCTTCGGGGAACCCCTGGAGGATTGGCACCTTAGCCAACTGCATGCCTTCCCCAGGGCCCCCTTCATAAAGCAGCGTGGTCTAAGCAGTTGGGGATCTATGTGGTACAGAGTTTGACTGCCAGCATTCAAAACAGTAAAAATGTTTAATAAGAAGAGAAAGAAAAATAAAATAAAAACAAAAACAGTTACATGTAAAAGTTTAGCACAGCACCTGAACAGCAACAAGAAGGACAAATAAAAGGTGGATTTAAACGCATCCTCTCGTCCCTGGTGTAAACTTGCCCTACCTTGTGAATTACTGCCTGGGGGCCACTCCGCCTATCCCACAGGCAGGAGCCCACAGACTGGCAACCACTCTCCTTGAGCACCAGCTGAGAACTGCCCTTTTCCCGCCTAACTCAAATAAAAGAACAAAAGAACTTCCTGCCCCTCTAGGAGGCTTTTCCCCTAGAGTGGCTGGTTTAACTCCAGAAGGGAGGAGGGAATGAGGGGAAGGCTAAAGAACTTCCTGCCCCTCTAGGAGGCTTTCCCCCTAGAGGCGCTGGTTTAACTCTGGAAGGGAGGGGGGGTGAAGGGAAGGCTAGGCCCCAAAGCCTGCCTAGCAGTTTCATGTTCCCTCCCAACTAAGATGGCGTTTCTCCATACGTCCCCCTCCTTAAATTCTGAGCCGGAGGGGTTGCCTCCTACAGAGGTGACCCCGTAGCAGAATACAAGCAAACAAGAAGAAACCAATTAACCAAAATATTACACAAAAACTCAGGCATTTCTCCAATACATGAAGGCTGACACCTTAAGTGTCACCATCCTTTCTGGACAGAAAGTCTGCGATCACATTGTGGCGTCCAGCAATGTGCTCGATCTTCATAGTGTACTCCTGAATCCTCCAGGACCATCTCGGCAATTTAGAATTGGTGTTCTTCATAGTCTGTAACCATGGCAGAGAGGAGTGGTCAGTCAGGAGGATGAACTCGTGGCCCCACAAATAAGGGCGAAGTTTGTCTAGAGCCCATACAATTGCTAGACACCTTTTTGGACTGAGGACAGGTTCTTTTCTCGAGGATTGAGCTTCCTGCTCAGGTAAGCTACAGGATGTTTGGTCTCATCCCAGTCCTGCATCAAAACAGCCCCAATCCCATGGTCTGAGGCTTCGGTGGCAACAAAGTACCGTTTATCAAAATCCGGAGCTTTGAGTAGGTTCTCCCTCACCAGATCCATCATCTCTTTCAGTCGTTCCCTGAAAGCCAACACATAGTCCACTACCGACATCTTAGCTTTAGGGATTTTCTCCTCCCATCTCTCCTTGACCAGGTCTAGAGGTCCCCTGACCCTTCTGCCAAACTTAAGTTCAAAAGGCGAGAACCCAGTGGATTCCTGGGGTACCTCCCTATAAGCCAATAATAATTGTGGCAGTTTTTCATCCCAGTCTTGGGGATGAGTATCAGCATAGGCTCTTAGCATTCCTTTCAAAGTCCCATTAAACCTCTCAGTTAACCCATTTGACTGAGGATGGTAGGCTGTGGTTTTCAGATCTTTCACTTCACAGCATTTCCACAACCACTCCATTAGTTCTGACAGAAAGTTACGCCCCCTATCTGTCAGAATTTCAGCAGGAAACCCCAGTTGACAGAACACCTTGATCAGGGCTTCTGCAACTACTGGAACCTCAGTGGAGACTAGAGGCACTGCTTCTGGGTAACTGGTTGCGTGGTCCACAATAGTTAATATAAACCGTTTGCCTCTCTGAGTGGGTTTTGGGAACGGGCCCACAATGTCAATTCCTACCCTTTGGAATGCCTCTCCCATGATAGGAAGGGACTGCAAAGGAGCTCGTGCTTTGCACCCAGTTTTGCCCACCTTTTGGCAGGTTGGACATGACTTGCAGTAGTCCCTCACATCCTGAGCCAGCTTCGGCCAGTAAAAATTTAACAAAAGCCTGTCTGGTCTTGTTAATCCCTAAGTGTCCAGTACATGGTATGTCATGTGCCAGCTCCAAGAGCTTCAGCCTGTATTTCCTGGGAACCACAAGCTGTTGAACTGCTTCCCAAGTCACTCGTCTACCAGGTGGCAACCAGAGCCTATATAAGCGACCCTGCTTCCATACCACTTGTTCAGTCAGAGCTTCTGAGAACTCCACTTCCTGGTCCCTTGCTACCTTATGCAGCGGTTCCAGACTAGGGTCACATTGGATCTCTGACAGGAAAGTTTCTGGTTCCCCTAGACTCTCTGCCCTCAGCTTCTCCAAGCCACCCATAGTCCCACTATTCCCAGGACACTCAGCCAAAGTTTGGTTTGGGTTCTCCGCCCCCTCAGTTGGTTTTTCAGTGTAAACCAACTGAACTCCTTCCTGCCTGGAAGGCTCCACAGCATTCTGCTGCCCTTGGGTGAATTGGCACCCCTCTTCCCATTAAGCACACCCTCCTTCAGGGCTTGAGACAGGCTGGTCCTCTCCCTCCTGGGTAACTGACCTCTCTTCGTCCTCAGTAACCTGGGCTATTTCCCCCTCCCTGGTTGGTGGTGAGATGGCTTCCTTAAAGTTGCCTTCCTCCTCCCACTTTCCTCTGAGGGTTTGGCTGCGGGTTACAGCATTGATAGAGTACTGGCCAACCAACAAATCCCGTCCTAATAACACTGGAACTGTCTGTTCCTTCATTACCCCAACCTCCATAAGACCTGCTGATCCTTGCCATTCCACTGGCATCTGGGCCACAGGAATCGTCCCAGAACCCCCTTGATTCTGAACGCCATATCAGGGACAATGTCAGCTTCTGACACCAGATCAGCCCTCACAAGGGTGACTGAAGAGCCAGTGTCAGCATATCCCAAAACCAACCGGTCCTTAAGCCTTACTGGTTCAACAAAATCACTCCAGGCCTTCGCAGGCTCCATTCTGGTGAAAAGACATTCATGGCTTACCACAGCCACATACTCCTCCTTCACCTTTGGAGTGACTGGTGCTTTTGTTGTGGGTTTGGGGGGTTCAGCTTGCAGCTCTGGGCAGGCTGACCTTAGATGTCCAGCCTTCCCACAGTTGTAGCACGTTCGAATCTGAGGCTGATCCTGATTAGTCAAATCAGGGGATTTCCTACCCTCTTCCTGGGCAGGTTTCCCTTCCCTTTTGGGTAACGGGTGTTCCTTCCCACCCCTTGGGGACCCCTTTTGTCCCCTTCCCAACTGGGAAGGGATCCAATCCAACCCCTCTCTGTTCTGCACCAGCTCGTCCACCAGTTCTGAGGCCTCTGTAATGGTTTTAGGTTTCTTTTACCAGGCATTTCAACTCTTTGGGAAGTCTGAAGTAGAACTGGTCTAAAATCAACAACTGAAACAAAGCCTTAAAATCCTGGGCTTTTTCTTCCTCTACCCATCTCTTCCCAAGATCACCCAGCTTTACCCCAAATTCAGAATAGGATTTACATTCTGGTGGGGCTAAACCCCTGAACTGCTTTCGGAAGTGGTCTGCCCCCAGTCTAAACCTTTTAAAGACAGTGGCTTTATAGGTTGCAAAAGTTATCCCCCCATCTTCCATAGGCATGCTGTGATAGATGGCTGCAAGTTCTCCAGTCAGGATGCTACAGAGGTAAGACATATAGTCTTCCTCTGCAATTCCCTACTGTTTGGCTGCCTTCTCAAAGTTGGAGAGGTATATGGAGGGATCTTCTCCCTCTTTGTACACTGCAAAGTCTTTGGGGGTGACTTTGATCTTTTTGCTTTGTTCAGCTTTCAGACGTAGCACCTCAAGCTCATGGTGACGTTGCTCTACCTGCTCCCGTCTGTGGATCTCAGCTTCTCTTTCATCCCTCTCTCTTTCCTCCCGGCTGCGGATCTCTGCCTGTCTTTCATCCCTCTCTCTTTCCTCCCAGCTGTGGTCTCGGTCCGCCTCAATACACATTCTCTCCAGTTCCAATTGTAGCCGTAAGGTTGCTTCTGATTGGGCGGGGTGCACTTCTGCAGGTGCCCCTGCATGCTGATTATGCTCCAACAGCTGTCTCAGAGCTGTCTCAGAGGCACCCACTTCACTGTGGCGTGCCTCAGGGGGCAGTTCTCTCCCCGATGTTGTTCAACATCTTTATGCGCCCCCTTGCCCAGATTGTACGGAGGTATGGGCTGGGTTGTCATCAATATGCAGATGACACCCAGCTCTATCTACTGATGGACGGCCGGGCTGGCGATGTCCCTATAAATTTGGACCGGGCATTACAAGCTGTGGCTGACTGGCTCAGGCTGAGCGGGCTGAAGTTGAATCCGGCGAAGACTGAGGTCCTTTGTGTGGGCCGCGGCGGACCGGGAGGGGAGATTACCCTACCGGCTTTCGACGGTGCGCCACTGATACCAGTGCGCAAAGTCAAGAGCCTGGGAGTGCTACTGGAATCCTCTTTATCAATGGAGGCCCAGATAGCTGCCACTGCTAGATCCGCCTTCTTTCATCTCAAGAGGGCGAGGCAGTTGGCTCCCTTCTTGGAGTGCAGCGACCTAGCAACTGTGATCCACGCAACGGTCACCTCGAGACTAGACTACTGCAACGCCCTCTACATGGGGCTGCCCTTATACCGAACACAGAAACTTCAGGTAGTCCAGAACACGGCGGCCAGGCTGCTAGAGGGACTACCACGGTGGGAACATGTGCGGCCTGGGCTGCGGGATCTGCATTGGCTGCCGGTTGTGTACCGTGTTCGCTATAAAGTGCTGGTCATCACCTTTAAAGCCCTATATGGCCGAGGACCTGCCTACCTAAGGGACCGCCTCTCCCCATATGTTCCCCAGAGAACACTGAGATCTAGCTCTCAAAACCTTCTAACAATCCCTGGGCCAAGAGAGGCTAGATTGAAGACAACCAGGGAGCAAGCCTTCTCAGTAATGGCCCCTCGATGGTGGAATCATCTTCCAGAGATGGTACGAGCCCTGCGGGACCTGAACCAATTCCGCAGGGCTTGCAAAACATTTCTTTTCCAGCTTGCTGTTGAGACAGAACCTGACTAATTTGACGTGTAGCCATGTAGCCATCTTGTGGATATTATGACTTACAGTATTTTGTAGCACCTATTTTATCTATTTTAAATAATTTATTATGTAATTGATTATATTTAAAACTGTTGTTTACATTGTTTTACTTGAATCATGGAATTCCATGTCTGTGAGCCGCCCTGAGCTCGCCTTTGGCGGGGGAGGGCGGGATACAAAAATAAATGTATTATTATTATTATTAGTAGTAGTAGTAGTATTATTAGTATTATTATTAACAGGAGGTCTTGCATATCTGCTACAGTCATGTTGTCACACTCCAGCTTTTGCTTTGCACATTCTTCCTGGAGCTGTGGCTTTGTCATCTTCAGGATGTCCCATCTCTTGGCACGCTCCATCCTAACTAAACTAAACTTTCCCTACTCCAGTTGACCCGAAAATAAAACAAAACCGCTGTTGCTTCCTCTGGGTGCTTGCACGTATCAAATTCAAAATGCCAACTTAAAAAAAAAATGCCTGGCCAATCAAGTTCTCTGTTTGTTCTTATCCCACTGCTGCCACCAAATCTGACGGAACCAGCCCGATTCTGCCTTCAGACCCGGTCCCGTCAACTCCCTATTGAGTCGCCAACTCCAGGAGGGAGCTATTTCTCCTCTGGCCACTTGGGCTCGCTGCCACCACCTGCTCAGTCTAGGAGTTCAGATTGAGAGGAACAGGACTCCCAATCCCCCACTCCAGCTCTGAGGCCAGGCCTCAAGGTCTAGCAGTTTCATGTTCCCTCCCAACTAAGTTGGCATTTCTCCACAGCGCCACAGGAAACCCTAAGGTTGGCCACTGTAGGACAAAGGTAAGGCAACCTCACCAAAGAGCATTGCACCAAAAGGGACCACCCCATAAAGAGATGGGAAACCCCAACCACCAGTTAAAGAAGCAGCCACCCCCTGCTGCTCTACCCCAGGCCAGTTGCCTACTGAGCCAAGCTGACCATTTGGCCACATCCAACTACTCTGCTGTCCCCCACCTGAAGCTAACCGAGTCCGGCAGCCCCCGAAGCAGCATAGGCTCCATTGGGTGCAGCAGATCCCCAAGGCCCCCAGGGCCACACAGGCCCAGAATAAGGTAAAGAATCATCCCCTGACTTACCAGGTGGAACAGCAGACCCCAATGCTGCTCCCACACCAACCACACCGGACGACGAGCCAGATCCAGCATCTGAGCCGATGAGCCCCACAGCTCCTCCATTAGCAGTTGCAGCTGACCTGCCCTCCAAAATAGACAAACAGGTCAATATATCCGCCTGCAAAGCCTGCTTAGGAACCCACCCCACTCCTGGCATCTGAGAAGGTTGAAGTCCAGATGCCCGCTCCAAGGCCTGCAGCCTCTGGAAAATGACCGCGTTCACCTCATCCTCACCCTCCTCATCTGAAGACAGGGGGGGGGGCGGAGGATGCTTCTGGGGCGGTTTAGGAACCTTGCGCGTTGGCTGCTTCCCCTTTGATTTTCCACCACCTTTACGCCCTGACATATTCGCAACCCTAAGGGTTTAAGGCGCCCAAAGAGAATGAAGAAGAGCTTGAACTGCAGTAAAGCAGCTTATCACTCAGCCAAAGGCAGGAATTTTTTTTATTCCCCCCACCTAAAATGGCTGAAGCCCACAAAATGGCTGCCACCTCAGGGCAAGTTAAAATGGCCGCCAAGAACAAGAGACGAGGAAGAAGCACCAGCACCTTCCAAAATGGCCGACTCTAACACACCCAATGGCCTCTGTCTTAAACCCCACCTAAAATGGCCGCTAAGCCCACGAGGCCATGCAGAGAAGAAATTATACGCTTTAAAATTGGGGGGGGGAAGGGGGGGAGACACCAAATCAAGCCCTCCAATGAGGCAGCCCCCCACCACCCTTACAAAATGCCCCTTCAATTCCCCCCCAAAAACCACCAACCAGGAAAAAGATTGAACATGAACATATGAAGCTGCCTTATACTGAATCAGACCTCGGTCCATCAAAGTCAGTATTGTCTACTCAGACTGGCAGCGGCTCTCCAGGGTCTCAAGCTGAGGTTTTTCACACCTACTTGCCTGGACCCTTTTTAGTTGGAGATGCTGGGGATTGAACCTGGGGCTTTCTGCTTACCAAGCAGATGCTCTACCACTGAACCACCGTCGCTCTCCCAAAATTGAAACTAAAAATGCAGCCCATGCTACTCAGGGCAACAAAACGAGGGCTGCAACACAGCCAGTGAAGGGAGAACGCTCTGCAAATAGCCTCGAGGGCCCAGATCAAACATGTGAAGCTGCCTTCTACTGAACAAGCCTTCCTAAAAACCAGGGTCCCACGACGCAATCTCCCTCATGACGCGACTAAACGTCAAGCTGACGAACAGCCTCCCAAGTAAGAGGGAGGCCTATTCCTCCCGATGCCGGCTACAATCATCGAAAGAATGCTCCCTTTTGCCGAGCAACTCAAGAGCACTGCGAGGAAGGGAGCGGAGGCTTCTGAAGGCACACAGAAGCCCCGCCCCCTGCAAACGCGCCAAAAGTGTGCTAGATTGCCCGCTCTCTCCTCCGGAGGGGGCAAAATCTCCCCGGCAGCCACGCCGCGAAGCGGCGGGCTGCTGGAGGCTCCGATCTGACAAAAGCAGAAGTCCAGGAGTGGAGCAACAGCAACTGTGGAATAGGTACATATTTATTCCTACCATTTCTACAATGGGGACCCAAAGCATCTTATATCATTCTCCTCTCCTCCTGTACAATAACCTGTACAATAGGTTATTGTACAATAACCTTGTCAGATAGGTTATGCTGAGAATGTTTGACTGGCCCAAGATTACTCAATGAGCTTCCATGGCATAACGGTGATTCCAGCCTGGGTCTCTCAGATCCTAGTATGATTATGGTTGCTGGTGGGCCATCTGATGATTGCTGGTGGGTCTTACCCCTAAGGTGTGCTTGCTGAAAAGCCAAAAGGGCCCTGAAAAGGGCCCTGCTCCCTGCCTTTTACTGACAGAAACCACTTGAAGATGCATGTAGATGTAGGATGTCTGTGCATTCACTCTAACATGCATACAGGCTACACATAATGACAGACCGGGTTCATTATGCAAAGTGTTTAAGCCATGATGTAATAGTGTTTAATTGCCTATAGATTCTGATTATAAGCTATTGTGGTCAATGCAATAAGCAAGCTTTTAAATTAATTCTTGTACAATCTTCACAAGAGGCTCTGATACTTAAAGAATCTTGCCTTCAAGATGAGGTCTGATCTTGATGACCTTCTGGTCTTCCAGCCGAAGATCTTACCAATCATTGATTGAGAAGACATGGCAAAGGTGTACCAAATCTTTCCTAAGGACAGAAGGCTCAACTAAATATATCTTTGACTCTCTGTTTAATTCTTACAATTATTTGTGCCTGCAGTGATGTTAAGTATATCTTTCCTTCTGTTTGTGTGGCCAATATGAGTCCTTGATTCTCAGCTTACTGCACAGTTCTTCCTGTCCCATACTGTTAACATTATCGCGTAGCAAAAGACTTTCCCTGCAGATCCTGCTGTGAACTGTGAGAGCCTCCCCTCCAAAGCCTTTGAAACTATTAATTGTGAAAGCATTGAAATAAAGTTTCTCTTTATTATTATTTCAACTCATAAAAGACCAGGAGGGATCCTGTTTATTTTTCTAAGCTTTAGTTTAATGGATTATTTGTATTTTAATAGGATGTTGCCAATACAAAAGAAGTGCATTTTTAAATGACTTGTTTAACCATGTATAAAAACCAGACACATTTTATTAAATCTGAGAAACCTGTATATATTGACCCTGCTGCTTTGCCTTGTGGATGCTTCTCAGCTCCATGCAGCTTGTGGCTATGATTGCTGTTCTGGTACTTGTAACAACATAATGTGATGGCAACAATCAACTTAGTTATAGCGATAGAGTGAAAGTTAGAGCACTGAAGGGATTTAATTATACCTTGTAACTAAACTATAATACCCTGGATTCTCCAGGGTTTAACTTGATTACTGGAGAGAGTTTTAGATTCCATTGTGAACAATGTTGGAACAAGTTTTCACTCTTCTCTTGACATGGCTTATATGTTCAGAATAACATTACAGTAACCACACTGATGTGGTCTCTTGGATTTTGATGTCTGCCATAGACTTTACTTCCTATTATGAAACCAGTATTTTGGCTGGAGTTTCTCACTATTTACATATAGAACAGATCCAGGTAGCTAGCTGTGTTGGTCTGAAGCAATAGAACAAAGTTGGAGTTTAGTAGCACCTTTAAGACCAACCAAATTTTATTCAGAATGTAAGCTTTCATAGGCATGCATATTTCATCAAACGAAGGAATGGTGTACAGTGAGCAGAGTTACATATAGCTGGTAGGCAGTGGTCAAGCATGCAAAATGGTACAAAGTTATAATCCAATAGGAAAACAGTGAAATTAGCAAATTGAAAGGACATTTCTGACATGTTAACTGCTTCTTTTCTTTTCCTATGCAGATGCTATCCAGACCAAATGTCCTTTCAGTTTGACTAAATGCCCTTTCAGTTTGACCAAATGTCCTTTCAATTTGTTAATTTCACTGTTTTCCTATTGGATTATAATTGGTTGGTCTTTATTTATTTTATTTGGTTCACTTATATTCCACCCTTTCCCAGACGGGCTCAAGGATGTCCGACTTGCCTCAACTAGGGCCAGGGCCTTTTTTTGGCCCTAGCCCCAACCTGGTGGAATCAGCTCCCGGTGGAGGTATGGGCTCTGTCGGATTTGTTACCCTTCTGCAGGTCTGTAAGACAGAGCTGTTCCACCAGGTGTTTAGTTGAGGCCGGCAGGAATCCTCTGAGCAGTAGCGGAGGGAGGGGGGGGGCGGGGAGGGCGTGTCGCCCCAGGTCTGGGGGTCCCCGCATTGGCATGGGGGGCCCCCAAACAATGGCCGTGTTTCTCTGCGCTGCGAGGGGGGGAGAAAAAGAATGGAGGCGCCCGACAGCGAGGGGGAGCGCGCGCGCACGGCGGAGGAAGGGGGTGTGGCGGGGAGGGGCGGGCGCACGTCGGGGCTCCTTGTTCCCTTCCCTTCCCCCCTTGAAGCAGGGCAACTGGGCCCAGGGAGGAAGAGGAGAAGGCGGCCTGGCCTGGAGACCCCGAGCCTCTCCGGCGGCTGCTTCCGGCCTGCTCCCCCGAGCGCGGCGCGGCGGCAAGGGCAGCTCCAGCCCCGGACACCCCAGCCCTTCCTCGGCCGCCCGACGGAGCCGCTCGAGCCACGTGCGGTGGGGCGCGGGAAGGCGGCGCTGCTGCCTGGATGGCTCCCCCCCCACACCCCAGGCACCTGCGGGCGGCGCGCGGCTCTCCTCCTCCTCCTCCTCGTCTCCTTCCTCGGCGGCCGGGCGGGCTGCGTGCCTCACAGTGCTGTCTTAAACAGAATTACACTCTTCAAAGCCCATGAGTGTCTCTCTACTGCTATATTTCTGTTGGAATTGGAGCTCTTTTTAATGGGACACCTGATCCAGTTTGCTTTGGTGAGTCTTTCTGATGTCTCCATGCCAGAAATGCAGAAGTAGTGCTTATGTTGGTTGAAATATATATATATATATATATTAAAAATTAGCATTTTCTTTCTGAGTAAGCAGCATTCACAAACATCCATCCGTGTGCACAAATGGCACAAAAGAGACTAGTGCCCAGGGATTTGCTCCCAAAGCTGAGTGTGGGGGGCGGGCGGGGGTTAGGAAGGATAATTCCCTCCCCCCCAAGAGCTGTCATTCATTCTGTGCTTGGGAAAAGATAAGAAGCAGCTTCAGCCTCTCCTAAGCCATAGCTGGTTGGTTGCTTCTTAATTTCCCCACACTGAAGGGAAAAGAAAACTCTGCAAATTCCTCAGTGTGCATGCCCGAGGGCTGGAGAGCGGGAGTGGGCAGTGACCACAAATCAAGGCTGTCTGGTATGCAGAACCAAAATTCGTGTCCCCCTCCCCACTCAACACCACTTTCCGAGCCAAGCTGGAGGAAAAGCTGAGCAAGTCATGATTGGATCTCCTGAGTTTTTTTAATGGGTAAATAGCATGCTGGCAAGAGCCCCATGGCGCAGAGTGGTAAACTGCAGTACTGCAGTTGGAGCAGTTGGAGCCCTCTGCTCACGACTTGAGTTCGATCCCAGTGGAAGCTGGTTCAGGTAGCCAGCTCCAGGTTGACACAGCCTTCCATCCTTCTGAGGTTGGTCAAATGAGTACCCAGCTTGCTGGGGGGGAGTGCAGATGACTGGGGAAGGCAATGGCAAAACACCCCGTAAAAAGACTGCCGTGAAAACATTGTGAAAGCAACATCACCCCAGAGTCAGAAATGACTGGTGCTTGCACAGGGGAGTACCTTTACCTTTAGCATGCTGGCAGGGGCTTGAATTCAGATTGGGGCTGCAGTATGGGAGAGGCGGAGCTTAACCCTCCCCCCCCCCATGCTGTTTTGTTGACAAATAGCTGACCAGGCCTGTGATGTGCTCCCTGGGGAGAAAATGAGGGTTGCCAGCTCCAGGTTAAGAAATACCTAGAGGCTTTGGGGGTGGAGCCTGATGAGGGTGGGGTTTGGGGAATGGAGGGGTTTCAGTGGGGTATCATGCCATAGAGCAGGGATGGCCAAACTGTGGCTCGGGAGCCACATGTGGCTCTTTCACACATACTGAGTGGCTCTTGAAGTCCCCACCAACCTGCCAGCCAGCTTAGAGAAGGCATTTGTCTCTTTAAATCACTCCTCCAAGCCAAGCCAGCTGAGAGCTTGGAAAATACATTTAAAATTAAAGTTGCTTTCTTTCCAGCTCTCCTCCCTCCCCCATCTATTTGTCTTCCTTCCTTCTAGCTCTCAAACATCTGGCGTTCATGACTTATGGCTCGCAAACATCTGACAATTATTCTATATGGCTCTTATGTTAAGCAAGTTTGGCCATAGAGCCTATCTTCCAAAACAGCCATTTTCTCCAGGGGAACTATCTCTGCTGCCTCCCAGGAGATCTCCCACCACCACCTGGAAGGTGGCAGCCCATGGAAAAACACAAGCAGCATATGGTTGACATACAGGCAAACCATGGCCCCTCGGGAGGCAATTGGGGTTGGGAAAAATCCCCCCCCCCTTCCCAGTGTTCTAAGCCTGATCAGAATCAGGGACCCTGTCACTACTATTTACTAATTTTAAAAAATGGAAATCAGGGTACATATCTGCCAGTATTTTATTTAATTTAGCCCTTAAAGTCATGAGTTAATTTGAAGCCCGCTGCATTACTGAAGGAGCCTGTAGAAGATTATGCGGTCAGAGCTTTGCATTTTTTGTTTTCAGATTTCTGCAGGACAAACCCTGTTTTATTGGATGCCCTGTCCTGTTGATAGTGTTTGATTTAAACTATGTAATCCTGCCTTGAGTCTCATGGAGAAAGGCAGAGGCAGGCTATAAATTACAAATAACTACAAAAATCAGGTCCACAAACTTACAGAAATGTTTTACTATACCCATCTGCGTGCGTATACTTACGCTAGAAGCATGTTGCTCTTTGGGAAGAGAAGACCAACTTTCTTGCATTTAAAAAAACCAAAAACTTTCCCCCACCTGGTCTCCTGGAAGAGATTTCTGCTCGCCACAGGTGACTAGGCAAGTGTCTGTTTGCAGACCTGATGTGGACGGATGCTTTCTTGCCGCAGCTTCTCTTTCCAGCAGCTGATGTTTTGCTATGTGGGACAGTGACCCTTCCAGGTGCAGCTTGGGGTGGAGTTTGCTATTTGGGGATGGGTATGATTTATTATTATAGACTCAACTTGAACTCAGCAGTTTGTTTTGTTTTCCCGAGAACAGATTATTATTAGTAGGGCCTGCATCCAACTTCTGAATTTAACTAGATTGGGCTTGGGTTCCTTGTTATATGGAGCAGGATGTCCAAGGAAAGGAAGGCCTCTTGTCATTTTAAGGATCCTGTAAGAGAGAGGGCAAGCTCAGCTTGTTGTGTCTCAGGGAAAGGAGATAGTAAGAAGCTGTATCAGATGGAATTCCTTCTTCGTAGGCCTCACCTCCTTGAGAGAGCCGGTTTGGTGTAGTGGTTAAGTGCGTGGACTCTTATCTTGGAGAACCGGGTTTGATTCCCCATTCCTTCACTTACAGCTGCTGGAATAAAGAATGGCCTTGGGTTAGGCATAGCTATCACAGGAGTTGTCCTTGAAAGAGCAGCTGCTATGAGAGCCCTCTTAGCCACCTCACAGGGTGTCTGTTGTGGGGGAGAAGATATAGGAGATTGTAAGCTGCTCTGAGTCTCTGATTCAGGGAGAATGGCAGGGTATAAATCTGCAATTCTTCTTCTTCTTCTTCTCCATTGAATAGTATGTGCAGCTGCATAACAATCCTTGGATGAGGTCCGCCAACTATTCTTCTACAAAATGACCCCTGCTTCTTCGGCATGTTTCTGAAAGGTAGAGAAGACAGTCCTGCAAAGCGGCTGGCCTGCTGTTTGTAGGGAATAAGGCTGAGTTGCAACAGCTGAAGAGGATTTACCTATGAAAGCCATATGATATGCAAGCCATATGATATGCTTGCAAGCCATATGATATGTTACATCACCATATGAAGTTACATCACTTCCTGTTTCCAGCAGGGCTCCCTCGCAAGTGGTGGCCATCTTGCGGAAGTGACATCACTGGAAGTGACATCATATCCTGTTTCTGGAGGCGTGCACACACATAGGGGGGCCCACATAAATCTTGGGCCCCGGGCCCCCAAAGCCCTAGCTACGCCACTGCCTCTGAGGCCAGAATTGTTTTCTATGGCCCCAGAAGGTATGACCAGAACCAATGGGTTTAAATTAAATCAAAAGAGTTTCTGGCTCAACATTAGGTAGAACTGCAGAAAAAAAAGGTAGTAGAGGTTCTGGAGAAGGAGACCAAAGCTTTCTTCCAAGTAAATGAAAATAATGATGTCCAATACCAAATGGTGTGAGATGCATACAAAGCAGTAATGAGAGGCATCTTAATCACACTGAATAATAAGGACAAAAAAGCTAAAGAAAAACAAATGATGGATTTACAAAAAGAAATTGGAAAGAGAGGGAACTCAAAAAAAAGGCCAGGAAAAAAGAAAATCTTAAAGGAAATTCCAATTCTACAAGAACAACTAAGACATTTATTAAACAAAGAAGTAGAATGGAATTTTAAAAGGCTTCAACAAAAATCTTTTGAGAGCGCTAACAAACCGGGAAAATACTTGGCCTGGCAAATGAAACGAAAAAGGGAAAATAATACCATCAATAAAATAATTTTGGGAGATAAAAAAATTGTGGATCAGGAAGGAATTAAAAGAGAATTTTATAAATATTAAGCGAAATTGTTTAAAAGCCACGTGGTGGATAAAGGAAAAATGGAGACATTTTTACAGAAAATAAATGTAAAAACTTTAACTGAAAACATGAAGAAAATGTTAAATGACCCGATTGAAAAAGAAGAAATAGAGGCGACAATTAATTCAAAGTGGAGTATAAGTGAAGTAATTAACATTTGGGGAGGGACGGTGGCTCAGTGGTAGAGCATCTGCTTGGGAAGCAGAAGGTCCCAGGTTCAATCCCTGGCATCTCCAAAGAAGGGTCCAGGCGTGAACATATGAACATATGAAGCTGCCTTCTACTGAATCAGACCTTTGGTCCATCAAAGTCAGTATTGTCTTCTCAGATTGGCAGCGGCTCTCCATGGTCTCAAGCTGAGGTTTTTCACGCCTGGACCCTTCTTTGGAGATGCCAGGGATTGAACCTGGGACCTTCTGCTTCCCAAGCAGATGCTCTACCACTGAGCCACCATCCCTCCCCAAATGTTAATTACTTCACTTATACTCCACTTTGAATTAATTATTCTTATTTATATTTTATTATAGTTATACGTTTTTAGAAGGTTCTTAATAGGTTGATATCACCTTTTATTCTTTTTGTATTTTAAGTTGAATGCACCAGGGAAGTCATAAAAGGGGGGAGGGAGATGGGAAATGGGATGCAATATGTTTGATGTTTATTTTTGGATGATTTTATGCATCCTGAGGGTTTAGTTTCTGTACAAACCTGCAAGTTAACATTACCTAGCATATGCGTAACTCTCTGCAAATCTTTAATGTTCTTATCCCCAGTTTCTGGCATCATACGAGGCATTGAATCGTTATCTCACTCCCCCATAGAATTTAGTTTAAAGTCCTCCTTATTAGGTTAGCAAGGCTGTTACCAAACACCCTTTTTCCTACTGCCGTAAGGTGCAAACCATCTCCTGATAGAAGGCCACCATCTCGAAAGCATAAGCCATGGTCCAGAAATCCGAATCTTTCCTGACGACACCATCAACGTAGCCAGTCATTTATTTGAAGTATTCTTCTTTCTCATCCTAAGCCATGGCCTTTGACAGGAAGCACTGCTGAGAACACAACCTGTGCACCCAGCTCCTTTACCTTCTGACTCAGAGCCACATAGTCTTTTCTAATACGTTCAGGGCTATGATGGGCAGTATCATTCATTCCCACGTGGATTAGCAAGAAAGGATAGTAATCCGTGGGCTTGATAAATCTTCTAATCCTTTCTGTCACATGCTGGATGCGTGCACCTGGCAGACAGCAGACCTCTTGGGATGACAAGTCTGGTTGGCACACTTTGGGCTCCACCCCTCTGAGCAAGGAGTCTCCTATCACCACCACCTTCCTCTTCCATAATGGGGAGCAGAAGCTCCAGCCTTCTTATCCACAGAATCCTGAGAAACTTTGTTCAAGCTTCGTGGAGGCTGGGGAAGTAGCCTTTGTTCCAGTGGTTCAGAATCAGTTACTGTGGAGGGATTCTGAAACCTATTGCTGAGCAGCAGAGGCTCAGAACATCTCCTGATTTTCTTTCTCCTTCGGGTTACATTTTTCCAGGAACCCTCCTGAGTTGGGTTCTCTTCTAGTTGCTGAGATACCATATCCTCTCACTCCTCTTGTTCTTTCAAGAGTGCCTTATGTGTTTTGTCAAGAAAATCCTCACCTTCTTTTATACACTGCAGTGTGGACAATCGTGCCTCCAGTCATTGTATCTTCTCCTCCAGCAGGGACACTAACTTACACTTGCTGCAAGTGTAATTACTGCTACTCTCAGGTAGAAATACAAACATCCCACTGTCTTTACACATGTCCATGCTCAAATGAGATGTTGTATTGTTGTGGCTGAGGAGTTGTTTGAGATTAGGGAGTTGACTGTGTGCAAGAAAAGGTTTGCCACCCAGTACTGTCACTGTCCAATAGAGGTTGTTAGTCACTGATGATGCATTGAACTGTTTTGAGTTGAGAGTTGTGTGTGACCACTAGTGGTGTTCAGTTATTGTCTTTTTTGAGCCTGTCTTGTAACAGGTTTTCTCCGTTACAGGTAGCAACAGAAAAATCCAAACTTTTTTTTAAATTTCAGAATAAGACAAAATAATTTCTTCAATGTACATTGTGCTTGTCAGAAGACTCTATCCACCCTCCCTCCCTCTGAAGCAGTGTGCTTGCACACAAATATGAAATAAAATGTTGTTGGTACTAAACCTGCCATGGGACTCCAACTTTGTTTTTTCTCTCTCTTTCCTCCCCATCTTCCTCCCCCAAAGAGGAGCAGCAGAAGGAAGCAGAAGTTGTGTTTCTGTGTCTGTGAGTGTGAGTGAAAGAGAGAGGTGTGGGGGGAAGGCTTGTCTTCCTATCTCTCCCACTCAAAGCAGAAAGCAGATACAGAGCTCTGTGTGCATGAAAAAGGAAGAAAAGGAGGGATGAGTAGGGAGGGAGGCAAGAGGCAGGAAACAGGAAAGAAAAAGCCACTGAGTGAGCTGGAGGAAAAGCAAGCTATGATGTGGTTGGAGAAGTAGCACTGGAAAAGAAGCAGGAGAAGGAAATTGCTTGGGCGTCAGATTTGAACCCTGTGTGGGATGGATTTGGCATGCAGGCCATATATTTCACACCTCTGCCCTAGGAAGTGTGAGACTGGCCAGAGAAGTGCACCATCTGTCAGTTAAGTCAAACACAGGGCTTTTCTGCACACTCAGCTTACTCCTGATTTTCTTGTCAGTCGTTCCATAAGTACTGGAAATGGCTTGGACACAGGTCTTCCATACATCTGCCCTCTCTTTGCATTTACACAGTTGTGGAGTCAGTTTATTTTGTTCTACATGTACCTTCAATAATGAGAGTTTTCAAGGGAGGGCTTTGTCATTGGTGTCATCAAAGAACCCCCCCCCCCTTTTATTTTTTGTGCATGCTGTTACCAGAAATGCTAGGGTCTCCTCTTTTTATGGGAGGGAATTAGCGGAGGCAGACTGTAGGTAGGCCTGTTTTGGAGCAGTATCTCACCAAGTAAGGAGCCCCGTGGTGCAGAGTGGTAAAGCTGCAGTACTGCAGTCTGAGCTGTCTGCTCACGACTGTCTGCTCACGACTGCTCACGACAGTTTGATCCCAGTGGAAGCTGGGTTCAGGTAGCCAGCTCAAGGTTGACTCAGCCTTCCATCCTTCTGAGTTCAGTAAAATGAGCACCCAGCTTGCTGGGGGGAAAGTGTAGATGACTGGGGAAGACAATGGCAAACCATCCCGTAAAAGTGTCTGCCGTGAAAACGTCATGATGCAATGTCACCCCAGAGCCGGAAATTACTGGTGCTTGCACAAGGGAGTACTTTTTACCTTTACCTCACCAAGTATATATCACGGCCCAGTTTCAGAAGAAAGACTCCAGATTTAAAATGGTTTTAAATATTTACTTGGAAAAATGTGTACCAATATAATCACACTTAAAGCAATCAAAATACAATCACGAGACTAGGAAAATAAGAAAGAAAAATAGCAACTTGGAGGGGAAGGTACAGAGGCAATATTGCCTGTCCATATGTGCAGATGTCAGTGTAGAAATTGGAGATGGGGGATGTGCACAACCAGCGTGACACATCGAAGAACCCCAGTTATGTAGAATAACAGGGGTACAATCTATCTTGGCACCCACAGTTAGGTTTGCTCTCATGTTTTATAGTATTTGGAGAGGTGTTGCTCCCACCTGGAATATGATTGAGTTAATTATTGTTGATGGGCTTTTCTGGGTTTTTTGAATGAAGTCCCAGTTGGAAACAAAATGTGGGAATGGGCTCCTGATGAGTGTCAGGAAGAGCCATATAGTTTAATGTTTGAGATTACTTTTATCTCGGTACTCAGGGGAAGGAGGCAGGAAGGAAGAGGGGGTTATGCAATGGATTTTGCACAATAACATGGGGTAACACAAAAGGTGTTTAGATAGGGTTTTAGGAGACATGAGAGGATTAGACATATGCTGCCAGCTAGCTACAGAAATGCAGATACTATACCTAGTAGAACTCATTGTCTCTGACATTCTATCACAGGATAGGGAGGATAAAAACTGGAACTAGCTTCGAGGATGCCTATTTTGCAACCTTAGAATCCCTTTTTGGAGAGCCTTGGCAGTGTTCTCACTTGGCCTGTTTTTGCAAGATCTCTGGTTCAGGTCAGAATGTGGAGACCCCTTGGTTGTTGGGGTGCTTCCATGAGTAGGCAGCACCTTTGGCTATGATGCTTATACTGTTTTAATGATATGTCAAAGAGCCTCTCTCAATTCCCACTTTTCATTTTTTAAAAAGTAAATCTCTAGCCCTTTTCCTTGCAGAGGTATGCATTTTTCCTTATATCTCTGGGAGGAAAAAAAGCTAAACACTACTTTAAAAAAATAGAAGGTGGGTCATAATCTACTGGTAATCCCTGTCCCTAAAGAGGTCCAGCTGTCCTCAACGAGATCCAGGACTTCTTCAGTCGTGGCCCTGACCTGATGGAACACTCTACCAGAAGATACCAGGCACCTGTGAAATCTTTTACAATTCCGCAGGGCCTGTAAAGCAGAGATGTTCTGCCAGGCTTTGCCTGAGGACAAAAATGGTTGCCAGGCTGGCACCTCCCCTCTCTCCCTCAAGGGAGGATTTCCTGCTCCCAATGCCTAGAAAGCAGAACTGTAGCATGTTATAAAGAATGTCACTGGGTTGCAATTTGTTTTAATTAACTGGTTTTATTGATTTTATATTTTTTAATTTATTGAATTTATATCCTGCCCTCCCCACAAAGATGATGTACATCACTTAGAGCTTGGCGTCAGCTCTAAATTTAATTAATTATTAATAAAGAGAACCTAATTGACCCATGTTTACACCAGTATATTGATATATCAATATTTTAGTGGGGTTTTTTTTTAATGAAAATGAAACCACTTGTCTTCAAGTCAGAGACAGAGAAGAGGGAGTATTTTGCTGACAGCAGTCCAATAATTGAAAAGTGGGAGGGAGGTGCATGACAGTTTACAGGACAAAGAAAACTGCAAGAAACAGTATGCACAAGGAAAAGACTGGTTTTCAAAAAAAGATTGGCATAAAAGTGGTTTGAAAAGAAATGCAAAAAACCCAGGGACAAAACAAAAAAACGAAGTGAAAACTAAAATGTGTGTGGAAATCAGAGGACAATCCAAAGCATTTTAGGACCAGATCTGATAACAAAAACCCATATGGAAAGTGCACAGTCAACATGAAAGACCCCTCCCCCCCTAAAATATATAGAATGTTAAGAGTAGAATTAATGTTTATATATGTTTATATATATTTATATATGTTATATTGAGATTTGAAAGTGTCTTTCCAGATATATTGGACCAGATTACTTATCATTAATACAAACCTTTTAATTTGCAAAATGATTTATTCTGTTTACCCTCAAAACTCCAAGTCAGAGACTTTTTTCAGTGATTCACAGACTGATGCTCTTCTTGGCATCCATTTGATTTACCTGTTAATGAAGTGTAAGATCAGCATTCTTTCCCTAATCTCTGACCGTTGTGTATGTTTAAAAAAGGATGATACAGTTGGATACACAGTCAACACGAAAGACCCCACCCTCCCTAAAATAGGGTCGCTATAAAATGGGTCGCTAGGGAAACCTATCTGGGAATCTATAATCCTACATATTTTGATACCCTATAGAATTATGTATATGGATCCGCTGACATCTTGAATGTCTCTAGAGTCTAATGGTGCAATCTTGTTCCATTCAAAACCCATTGAAATAATGGACTTGACTGGAGTAACTGGACAGGATTGTCTCCTTTAATCGCTGGGTCGCTAGGGAGACCTATCTGAGAATCTATAATCCTACATATTTTGATACTCTTTTGCATTTTGATTGGATTAGAATTAGATACAAATAATATCAATTAATAGGGAAGATCAATTAATAGGAAAAGACAGGAGGACTCTCTCTAGGTCTGACTGATTCATGCAAGCATACAAGATAGCCATCTGTGACAATGCAACTCAAGGAGTGTCTGCCTTCCAAGAAGCTCTGCCCTTCTTTGAGTATAACTGGATTATTGAATGAACAGAGAATGCACATTGGAATTCCCCTTGCCATTGCAGGCGGACTGGGACATTCATAAAAGGTTGTTTCTGTGTCTCTTAGATGCAAAAAAGCTTTTTGTGCTCCTTCTCCACATTCTGGGCTTCTACAAGTTTCCTCCACAAGCCCTACACTTTTTAATAATAATAATAATATTTAATTTATATCCCACCCTCACCGCCGAAGCAGTCTCAAGGCGGCTCACAACATAAAAACTTTAACAATTAAAACAATGCATATTATAAATCATACATACATATTATAAATCATACATTATAAATCAAATATTATAAATCATACATTAAAACCATCAAAGTTGATTTGGTGCTAAAATCTTGATGTTATGCATCTTAAAGTTTTTCCATGGCGACGATATTCCTTCTACAGTAAATTCCTTCTTAAGTAAAGGCCAGTTGAAAAAGAATGGTCTTGCAGGCCCTGCAAAACTGAGCAAGGCTGCACAAGGCCCGCACCTCCTCTGGCAATTGGTTCCACCAGTGTGGGGCTACAATCAAGAAGGCCCTTTCTCTGGTGACTTTCAGTTTGGCCTCCCTCAGCCTGGGGATTACCAATAGATTTTGAGAACCAGATCGCAGTACCCTCTGGGGAATATATGGGGAGAGATGGTCCCCAAGGTAGGCAGGTCCTCAGCCATATAGAGCTTTAAAGGTGATAACCAGCACCTTGTAATGAATCTGGTACACTATTGACAGCTAGTGCAGTTCTCACAGCCCCGACTGTATGTGGTCCCATCTAGGGATCCCCAATAACAGCCTGACTGCTGCATTCTGCACTAGCTGTAGTTTCTGGGTTTGGCACAGGGGCAGCCCCATGTAGAGGGTGACAGAGTTTGAATGCGTAGGAAGGTGTGGTCCCCTGAGTGAGTAGATAGTTGGGTGCACTCCAGGACACTGTGGTAAAAACAAAGACTCCACAACAGCCAGTTAACAGATATATTTTGGGTTAAACGTAAGAGGCAGTCAAAACAGGCAATGGTCATACACAGAATAGCAGTCCTCCAATATGTAGCACCAAATCACAGTCCAATAGAGAAGTCAAAAGTCAGTCCAATACATTACATGAATCCAGCAAGTCAGTCAGTCAAAGAAACAGTTCAACAGAGTTTCTCCTTCACATATGTCATTCATCCAGCATCGCCCAAGGCCAAGGCACGGCATGTAACCAAGGCAAAATGCTGTGGGTAATGCTACCACAGATATAGTGCAGCCACCCAATCCTAAGCCTGATTGGTAACATGAGCTACACCTGTGCTTCTCGTGACTTCTATCACAGCTGTATAGTTTTAGTTGCATAACCTTGACTCAGCAGTTTAGTTCTTAAAGGAACTCAAACACTGACATCCTCCCCTTATGGAACTAAAAACATTCTATACAGGTAACATAAACTATTTACATTCATAGTTCACATACATATCAACAACATGGCAGTAATATTGCAACTTCACTTCAGACCAAGTTTTATACAGTTGTCTTTATGCCTTACTGGTGTCTGCGCCTTTGTGAAAATGTCTGCAATATTGTCACTCGTGGCACAGTATTCCAGAGTGATTAGCCTGTCTGTTAAGCATTGCTTCACATTGTGGAACCTGACGTCTGTGTGCTTGGATCTTGATTTAACTCCAAGATTGGTTGCTAGATTTAGAGCCGCCTGATTGTCTTCAAACACAGTGATCGGTTCTATGTAAAACAAACCAAGGTCAGCTAGTAGCTGTTTGTACCAGGTTAACTCACTACAGACTGTACTGAGTGCGGAATACTCTGACTCGCATGTTGAGAGAGCCACATGTCGTTGTTTCAGAGATCTCCACCCGACCAGGACACCACCCATGAAAATTGCCAGACCGGTGGTTGACTGCCGGGTGCTCTGATCACTAGCAAAACTTGCATCTGCGTAAGCATGCACCTTTAGATCCTTAACAGGTGTTATATACAAGCTTAACTCTAGAGTATGCTTTAGGTATCTAAGGACATGTTTAGCAGCAATCCAATGGCATTGTCTTGGCTCCTTTACAGCCCTTGCCAATTGGTTAGTTGCCATAGCTATATCAGGTCTTGACCAGTTAGCTATATAAGATAAACTTCCAATCAAAGACTGATAGATGCTTTGGTCAAACAGTGGACTATTACTATCATTTAAGTCAAAGTTCTGCAGCATAGGAGATTGCACTCCCCTGCATTGGTCCATTTTATAGCTCTTTAGCAACTGAGCTATTTTACCCTTCTGTGAGACACGATACCCACCATTTACAGGTTCTATGTCTAAGCCAACATATTGTCTGATGTTGCCCAGATCCCTCACAGTAAACTGTTCATTCAAAGTTTCAACAACAGATTTCATCATCTTTTCATTTCTACAAATCAAAGCTAAATCATCAACAAAGACAAGGATTAAACATTGCTGCTCCCCTTTTCCTTTGAGAAATATACAAGGGTCAGCTATGCCTTGCTTGAAACCAAGCTTCTTTAAACATTCAGTTAAGAACTGATTCCATTGATGCCCAGACTGTTTTAAACCATACAGTGATTTTTTAAGTTTCCAGCAAACATTTACATTGCTATTTCCACCAGAAACACCAGGTGGCAACTTCATATACAATGTGTGTTCTAGAGGAGCGTGTAGGTAAGCGGTTTTAACATCTAGATGTTTTACAACACAATTATGCCTGGCTGCATAAGTCAGAGCACAAAAGATTGATGTAGCCTTGAGTGTGGGGGCAAATGTTTCGTCATAATCTTGCATGGACTGCAAGTACCCCTGTGCTACTAGTCTAGCTTTATAACACACATTTCCGTCTGCCCCAGATTTTAATTTGTAAACCCACCTACAACCCAAGAGTTTATGATTAGGTGGTAGTACAGACTCTTCGTAGACTTGTAGCTCTTTTAACGACTCAAGCTCCTCCTTCATGGCTGCGTTCCATCCAGCCTGTTCGTCTTGCGTGAGATGCTTGATGCTGTCGTAGCAGGACGGCTCAGCAAGGACGACACACGCCTGACCAGGACTGTAGCGATCTGGAGGACGAGTTTCTCTCGTAGATCGTCTGAGAACTGGTTCTGGTTCCTCATCTGACACTCCATGCTGGCTCACCGGCTGCTGCTGCTGTGACACTCCCGCTCCAGAAGACGCAGGTGTAACAGGTTCCGGCTTGATGACTCTGCTGCTGGGTGAAGGACTCCGCCTCTCGCCTCCAGTTGGTAGTTGCAAATCAGTTTCCACTGCTGTAGGCAGGAATACTGTAGAGGACGTTCTCTCCCAACCGACAGAGTTTTCCAGGAACTTAGCAGAGCAGGACGTTGTTATCTTCTTGTCACCTACTTGGGAAAATCTATAAGATTGGTGATTGTTGGAGTACCCAAGAAATAACAACTTTACAGCCTTATTTCTCCCCTTTCGCTGTAGCTGTTTTGGGATGTTTACATAGGCTGGTATCCCAAAGATCTTTATATGGCTAATGGACACTTTCCTGCCGTACCAGACCTCAGCAGGGATCTTTCCAATAGCAGAAGACCAGGAATAATTCAGCACATGGGAAGCACTCATGATACTTTCCCCCCAATAACTCATTGGAAGGTTACTGTCTCTCAACATAGAGATACACATATTGTAGAGGGTTGCATTCCTCCTCTCGCAAAAAGCATTATGCTGTGGCCTATAAGGTGCTGTTCGTTGATGGCTGATGCCATATCTCCTAAACAGAGAAGACATGCGGTCATTACAAAATTCTGTGCCGTTATCAGAAATAATAGCCCTTGGAACTCTCCCAGTTTTCCTGTTGACAAAACGAAGCCAGTTGCTGATGTTTTGGTAAGTCTCAGCCTTGGATTTAAGTAAATAACAAAAACCATAGCGAGAATAGTGATCTTCTATGTGTAAACAGAACTTAGCTCCGCCCACACTTCTGGTTGGGAATGGTCCAATCAGATCCATGAAAACTAGGTCCAAAATTTCTGCAGACTGGAATTTTGATGGAGACACTGTGGGTGCTGCCTTTGATTTCGTTGCTTTGCATATCTCACAGTCAACAAAACAATGACAGACTCTGGGGGTAATTCCTGCAGCTTGCAAGGTTCTCTTGACTGCTTGGAAATTTATGTGCCCCAGTCTCCTGTGCCACATGTGTATACATTCATCATGAGGGGGTCGGTTCATACTCACATGTTGCACAAGGTTTTCTTTCTCCAGAAAATATAAGTTGTCTCTCCTTTTAGCCACCACTGAAACGCCATCACCACTAATCAGGCAGCTCTCAGCTGTAAAAGACACTTTAAAACTCTGCTCAGTCAAGGTGGAGACAGATATCATGTTGTACTTAATGCTGGGCACGTGAAGCATTTGGAATTTTCTCCTTAGACAAGGAATGTTAACAAGCCCAGTTCCTTCTACGTTGGCACAAAGCCCATCAGCTAACATAACACACTGACCTTTAATTGGTGTGTAGGTGTTGAAGAGACTCTTGTCCTTAATAACATGCACAGTCGCGCCGCTATCAATTAAAAACTGATTGCAGAGGGAAGAATAGTTAACAACAAGGTTCACATGCCTGCCTCCCACCGGAGGTACAGAAGACTGTTTCCTTTTGAAACGTTTACAGCTCCGTCTGAGATGATTAGGGCTGTTACATATAAAGCATCTCCTCACTGAGTAAGTTTTCCCAGCTGCTGCATGACTGTCGGCCCCTTTAAATCCCTCCCGGGCGGGAGACTTGGCTGAATGAGCTGGAGACACACCGAACAAAACTGTGTTCCTTCTCCTCATGTCCTCATTCAACAAATGTTGAGCGATGTTAGACATAGTTATCTCAGCTTTAGGCAAGATATCCAAACAGGATACAAACTGATCATAACTAGCATCCAGGGAGCAAAGGATTATGTAGGCTTTCTGCTGCTCAGAAAAAACCACCTCCTTCTCCTGTAACTGGTGCAAGGTACGTTGCATAAACTCTAGGTGGACATTCATTTCCCCACCAGGCACATATTTTGCACTAAGGAGTTTCTTCATTAAGTATATATGGGAGCCCACACTCTCACTGACATAGAGAGACCTTAAAGCGTCCCAACAAGACTTTGCACTGCTGGAGGACTTTATGTGGATAAGCTGGCTGTCTTCCAACGTTAGACCAATTAGTGCGCAAGCTTTATCCTCATTACTCCTGTGTTTTGCTATAACAGCTGCGTCATCAGCAGCGTCTAACACAGCTATATTGGGTGGACTTGTCACGTACTCCCACAAACCATGATATTTGAGGATCATTGTGACCTTCTCCGACCAGGTGCAGTAATTCTCCCCGTTCAGCCTCTTGATGAGGAATCCGGAGACTTGGATACTGGACTCCATTCTGCCTGTGTAAAATACAAAAAACTGCCAAGCCCAAAAATGGCTGTTACTCACGAGTAGACCTCGAGTAGACCACAGGAACTGATGGCACGTAGCGCTCTTACTCTCCAGGAGACCTACACTGGGCCCATAACCGATGACAGAGTTTGAATGCGTAGGAAGGTGTGGTCCCCTGAGTGAGTAGATAGTTGGGTGCACTCCAGGACACTGTGGTAAAAACAAAGACTCCACAACAGCCAGTTAACAGATATATTTTGGGTTAAACGTAAGAGGCAGTCAAAACAGGCAATGGTCATACACAGAATAGCAGTCCTCCAATATGTAGCACCAAATCACAGTCCAATAGAGAAGTCAAAAGTCAGTCCAATACATTACATGAATCCAGCAAGTCAGTCAGTCAAAGAAACAGTTCAACAGAGTTTCTCCTTCACATATGTCATTCATCCAGCATCGC
Organism: Heteronotia binoei; assembly: GCF_032191835.1. Lineage (NCBI taxonomy): Eukaryota > Metazoa > Chordata > Lepidosauria > Squamata > Gekkonidae > Heteronotia > Heteronotia binoei. The sequence goes on along the minus strand of NC_083243.1, from coordinate 112,862,269 downwards.
CCAAGGCCAAGGCACGGCATGTAACCAAGGCAAAATGCTGTGGGTAATGCTACCACAGATATAGTGCAGCCACCCAATCCTAAGCCTGATTGGTAACATGAGCTACACCTGTGCTTCTCGTGACTTCTATCACAGCTGTATAGTTTTAGTTGCATAACCTTGACTCAGCAATTTAGTTCTTAAAGGAACTCAAACACTGACAGAGGGCATTACAGTATTTCAGCCTCGAGGTGACCGTTGCCAAGTCGCCGCGCTTCAGGAAGGGGACCAACTGCCTCGCCCGCCTAAGATGAAAAAAAGCAGATTTAGCAGCGGCTGCTATCTGGGCCTCCATTGACAGGACAGTCTCCAGTAGCACCCCCAAACTCTTGACCTTGCGTGCTGTTTTCAATGGCGCACCATCAAATGCTGGTAGAAGGATTTCCCTGCCCAGACCACCGCGACTCAGGCAAAGGACTTCTGTCCTCGCTGGATTCAATTTCAACCTACGCAGCCTGAGCCATTCTGCCACAGCTTGCAACGCCAGGTCCAGATTTTCTGGGACACAGTCAGGCCATCTGTCCATCAGTAGATAGAGTTGGGTGTCATCAGTGTACTGGTGGCAACCCAACCCATACCTCCAGGCAATCTGGGCAAGGGGGTGCATGTAGATGTTGAATAACATCAGGGAGAGTACCGCCCCCTGTGGCACCCCACAATTAAGTGGGTGCCTCTGGGACAGTTCACCCCCAATCACCACCCTTTGTCCTCGACCATCAAGGAAAGAAGAAAGCCATTGCAAGGCCAACCCCTGAATCCCCGTGTCGGCAAGATGGCGGGTCAGTAACTGATGGTCGATTGTATTGAATGCAGCCAACAGGTCTAACAGCATCAGGACTGCCAAGCCACCTCGATCCAGATGCCGTTGGAGGTCATCCACCAGGGCGACCAGCACTGTCTCCGTCCCATGATCTGGACGAAAACCGGACTGGTGGGGGTCTAAAACAGACACGTCATCCAGAAAACTCTGTAACTGTAATGCTACTGCCCTCTCAATAATTTTACCCCAAAAGGGTAAATTTGAGACTGGCCGATAATGTACTAATTCGATCAGATCTGATGTAGCTTTTTTCAGGAGAGGGCAGACCACAGCCTTTTTAAGAGGCGTTGGAAAAAGCCCCTCCGGGAGGGATCTATTTACAATGTCCCTTATAGGACACCTAAGCTCCCTCCGGCAGGCTTTAATTAGCTAAGAGGGGCGTGGATCCAGATCACAAGTTGTTGGGCATACAGTGGAGAGGATTCTGTCAACTTCCTCCAGGCTGAGCATGTCGAAGCAGTCCAGAACTGGTCCAGAAGACAGGCATGGGGCCTCAAGTTCGCATACTGTTTCCAGTGTGGCGGGAAGGTCGTGGCGGAGCGACGAGAACTTATCTGCAAAAAATTTCGCAAAAGCCTCACAGCCTGTCTCCAATTCCCTAGCATGTGACCTGCCTTGTGGCAGTGTTGTAAGATTTCGAATTGTCCTAAATAATTGTGCTGGGCGCGAATTTGCAGACGCAATCTTGGCCGCAAAGTAAGTCTTCTTTGTGTCTTTGACTGCCATCTCATAGGACTTCATAAACTCTGTATAGGATGTTCTGGTCACTTCATTTCGAGCACACCGCCATTGCCTCTTAATGAACGAGGGCGCCGAGGTGCTATCTCATGCTATCTCATCAGGCTATCTCATCAATGGCTCTGGAAAGCCTGGCCTTGCCAAGACTCCACCAGGTCATCGAGAGAATTGCCAGGGGGCTAGGGATTCCGCAGGGCCATTTGGAACCACTCCGGGTCCATCAGACTCCATTTGGAACCACTCCGGGTCCATCAGACTCGCCGCCTAAAACGCCAACATTCCAACGATAGAAGATTTACAAAAAAAGATTGGCAAACTACCTCTTTTTAATCACTTGCCTCAAAAGCCCCTTGCTGGGGTCGACATAAGTCAGCTGCAATTTGATGGCACTTTACACATGTGAATGCATGCACACCCCTTAATGTTGAGTTATTTACCCTCTTTTGGGCACCACATGTAAACATCTATAAAACAGATAACAATAACTACATAAAGAGAAAGTATGCTGTTCCCACACATTTAAAGATTGGGTGTCACAAACAAATTCATATTGTTCACAAGCAACCTATTCATTGAACACACAGCTGTTAGGGATGCTTCACCTACATTATATGTGGCACTGTTGATTATGTATTTTGCCTGTCAGCTCTTGAATCCTTTGAATTCAGCTTGTCAGATGTTACAATATTAATTTTCTTTACAACAAAAATGACAGGTTATCAAGAAAATAGGTTACTATTGTGTAGGATATAATAAAACGGCTTGGCAAAAAAAGAAAAGAAAGAAGAACCAAAAAAAGGGTCAGCAAAATAAGAAAGATTTGGCGTATACAAGAAGCCAAATGCAAGATCTGTTTGTGCATGCACTCCTAGATCTTTTATCTGTGCTTGAAATGAGCTCAAACATGGGCAATATGCCAGGGAGGAGTTTGTAATGACAAACACTGAGGGAGATAATACTTAAGTTTTACTCTTTATTGAATGTATACATTTAAAGGAAGGAAACACAGGAAATACAATTGAAAGAGAAATATCTATGTACAAATAGCGAAGTTGGCCAAATCTGAGGATACTCATATCTGGTCACTGGAGTAAATCAGACCCGTGTGTTCTGTAGCTTGTTACTCAAAAAGAGGAACTGCCCTATAGCTAGCTGCAGTTCTGTTTTCTTCTCAGACCTTAAACTTGTTATTTAAATAGGGTCTATGTAGGCTTCCCAATCCCCAGGTCCCAGCATGGGATCCCCCGGTTTTTCAGGCTTCCCTCCGCCCCCAGCCCCACCCCCGCAGTCACCATGTACCTTTAGAGCTCCAGCAGATTTAGAAATCTGCAAAGAGGTCCATTTTTAAAATGTGTGCCTTTAAAGTTGAGCAGGAATCAGGAAACAGGAAACTCTTCATGGGGAAGGGTCAGCAGTAGTTTCGTCAGAGCACAGACCCTCCATTTGTTTTGCTTTCGTTTTCGGAGCAAGTAAGTTGTGGAGGAACCAGACCCAGTAAGTGTGTGTGTGTGAGAGAGAGGGAGGGGGCAGGGGATTCCCCGGTTTGTAGGCCCTCCCCTCGCTTTAGAAAGCTTTAGAAAGCGAAGCGGGGGGGGAATGACTACTGGGCACTCTATTATTCCCTCTGGAGAATGATTCCCATAGGGAATAATGGGAAATTGATCCATGGTTATCTGGGGCTCTGGGGGGGGGATGTTCTTTAAGGTAGATGCACCAAATTTGCAGCATAGCATCTGATGTCTTTCCTCAAAATACCCTCCAAATTTCAAAAGGATTGGACCAGGGGGCCAATTCTATGAGCCCCCAAAGAAGGTGCCCCTATCCTTCATTATTTCTAATCTGGTTAAAGATTTAGTTGAGACAGAAATCCAAAAAAGAGTCATATCAGACCATAGTCCTTTAATGGTAAAGCTCAAAGGCACACGAATGAGAAGATCATGGAGGTTAAATACCTCTATCTTGAAAGATAAAGATTTTCTTAAAGAATCTAAGGTTGAAATGGAATCCTTTTTCAAACAAAACATAACACAAGATGTAAAGATGTAAGTAGTTTGGGATACTGCTAAAGCATATTTCAGGGGCCTTGCAATCAGATATAGTGCAAAGAAAAAGAAATTAAGAACTGAAAACTTTCAAAAATTAATGTTGCAAGCAGGAGAAGCTGAAAGGAATTTAAAAGTCCAACCGACAAGACAGGAGTTCCAAAATAAGGTTAAAGAAACACAACATCAACTTAATTTATTACTCATAGAGGAGATGGAAATAAAATTGAGATTTGCTAGACAAAATTTTTTTGAACATGCTAATAAACCTGGAAGGTGGTTGGCCTATAGAATGAGAAAAGAGAATGCCAAAAGAATAATATCAGTCTTGAAAGATGAGAATAACAAAAAGAAAGTTCAAAAACAGGAGATATGCCAAATCGTGGAACAATTTTATAAAAAATTATATGAAGATAAACAAGTTCACAAGACAGATTTAAAAAATATATTAACCAAAATAACCTTAATAAATTTACAGAAGAACAACAAAAATTTTAAATGAACCAATAACAATAAGGAAACTTGGAGACGCAATGGCATCTCAAAAGAATGGTAAAGCCCTGGGTCCAGATGGATTGCCTGCGGAATTCTACAAAGCTTATGAGGAGTCCTTACTGTTACCATTTAAACGTCTCCTTGAAAGAATTCAAGACGAAGCCCAAATACCAGTTTCATGGCAAGAAGCTAAAATATCCTTAATTCCAAAAAAAGGTGCAGATTTGAAAGATATAAAAAACTACTGTTCAATCTCTCTTTTAAATGTGGATTATAAAATCTTTGCAGCAATATTGGCACAACGTTTGAAGAAAGTTCTACAGTCCACAATACATCAAGACCAGGCTGGATTCCTTCCTAGAAGATATTTGAAAGACAATGTTAGAACTTTTTGTAATATATTGGAATATTATGAGACCCATCCAGAGAAACAACTGGCACTAATTTGCCTGGATGCTGAGAAGGCCTTTGATAATGTTCGTTGGCAATTTATATTACAACAACTTTCTTGAGAGCAATAGAATCAATATACTCTTCCCAAAGAGCAAGGGTGATGGTGAATCGTGAACTAGCAGAAGCAATTGACATTCAAAAGGGTACAAGACAAAGTTGCCCATTGTCACCACTCCTTTTTATTTTATGTTTAGAGATATTGAATAACCAGATAAGAGAAGATTATCAAGGTAGCAGTGGTAAAAGGTGAACAATACAAATGGAGAGCTTTCACAGATGACCTGGTTTTTATATTAGAGCAATCAATAGACTCAATTGACTGTCTTATAAACAAGGTCACTCAATTTGGTTGCTGGGCAGGACTGAAGATCAACTACCATAAAACAAAATTTTTGACAAAGAATATGATGATAGAACAAATTCAATCTCTTCAACAAAAATCAGGATTTTTGTGTGAGAAAATAATCAAATATCTAGGTGTACTTATCTCAAACAAATGCAGTAGTTTAAAAATGGACAATTATGATAAACTACTCAAAGAAATTAAAAAAGACTTGGAAAAATGGCATGATTTGAATTTATCCTTAATGGGAAGAACAGCCTCAATAAAGATGAATATCCTGCCAAGACTATTATTTCTATTTCAAACTATCAGTACTCTTAAATAATGGGTTTTTTCAAGAATTGAAAAATATATTTGGCAAGGCAAAAAACCAAGAATTAAACTAAAGATACTGCAAGATTCTAAATTGAGAGCAGGTATTTGCCTTCTGGATTGGCAATTGTATTATAAAGCTTCTGTGCTCTTGTGGGTAAGAGACTGGATACTATTGAATGATAAGAGACAATTGCTGTTAGAGGGACATGATCTTATTTTGGGCTGGCATGCATACCTAAGATACCAAAGACTTGAAGGACATTCTTATTTTAAGAATCATTGGTTCCAGAAATCTTTGTATCACACATGGTCATGGTTAAAAATGAGAATTTCCCAGAAAATTCCAAGATGGATATCACCAGTGGAAGCATTCACTCATCCAAATCTTTTAAAACCTAACCAGAGTTATAGATATGATGACCTGTTGGGAAAAGACAATCAACTGAAAACCAGAGAAGAGTTAGAAAACATGGACATTAAAATGAGTTGGTGGTTGAGAATGCAAGTTGAATCTAGGTATGCCAAAGACAAGATGATAGGCTTTAACACAGAGCAATATCCATTTGATAAAATCTTTCTAGAAATGGCTATCCAGACCAAATGGTCAAGCCACACTGTTTCACCATGTGATCACAGCCAGTTTGCCCTCTTAATCAACAAACTGCATGTATTTCAGCCCACAATACCTGATCCCCTTGTCTGATGAAGTGTGCTTAGAGAGCATATGAAAGCTTACGTTCTGAATAAAACTTGGTTGGTCTTAAAGGTGCACCTTGACTCATGCTTTGTTCAACTGCTTCAGACCAACACGGCTGCCCACTTGGACCTATCTACCTGAATATAAAAGATTCTAGGAAGGAAATATTTCCTCTAAAACTCAGTGCATGACTTTCATGCATTACATATTGGAACAAAACTAAACCAATAATTTTGTAAGAAATGTAATATTGAAACTTGTTTAATTAGTTGTATTAGCTATAGTTTTTGTTATTTCTTCTGGAGATGTATTCAGTTGGTAATTGTATAATTGTATATTGATTAATAGCAGTAAAATATGTTAGTTTTTAAAAGATAGCATGCAGAGAAATTGAACAGGTCAAATTGTTTAGATACCTTGGTGTATTATTTCAGTACAACCTAAACTGGTGCTGCTACTGGGATCAGTCTCTTAATTTGGCCAGGAATAGGATTGCAGCTATAACACATTTTTTTCCATCTAAGAGGTAACCAATTTATTCCAGTTGCCCTGCAGATTTTCCAGGCTACAGTTATCTCACATCTGCTGTATGGGATTCCTGTGTGGATCCAGAATTTCTCTAAAGAGGTTGAATGCATTAATGCTATCTTCATGCGCAGGATTCTTGGTCTACCTAATTCTGTCACTTTACCCTCTGTGCTGAACTAGGTTTACATCTTATTGAATCACAGGTGTGGTCCTCTGCTAACAAGTATTGGCTTTGTCTTCATTTATCCCTCCTTCCAATAGTCTTCGTGTTCTCTTCCCTGTGGACCCTTACATTTTGACATGGTCACAATTTATAGTGTCCAAAATTAAATCCATTGGGATTGATCTAGATTCCCTGGCCAATTCTGATTAAAGGGTCATGTTTCAGATTGTCTGAAGGAGGACCTGGGATATTGTAACCCGAACAATCAATGCTCATAGCTCTGGAGTTTGCTCCTCACTTTACTTTGACCTCTCTTTTGCACAAGATTCTATGTCTCAGTATTTTTCCAACCTGATAAATCCCTTACATCACAGAGCCTTTATGCTAGCCAGACTTAATCTTTTCCCTGTGGTTGTCTTGAAAGGCAGATATAAGGGTATTCCTTATAAGGAAAGAGTTTGCTCCTGCCTCTTTAATAAACCTGATTCTGTGCAACATATTCTTTTTCGCTGCTCTCATTATTCTTCTCTGCGCCACTACTTGATTTGCCCTCTTCTCCCTTCTGCGAAACCTAAGACCAATAATGAGTTAGCCTTTCTGTTATCTGACAAGTCCCTCGAAATCACTGCATCTGTGGCTGAGTTTCTGTCATGTGCATGGAAGTCAAAGACTAGAGAATACAATATATAGATCTATTCTGCCTGCCTGCTCTGCCTTTTTAATTTCAGCATGTTCTGGTTGGTGGCGTCCTTTTAAAATATTTTTAGGCATCTGGTTTTTGGACTTTTTATTCCTGTTTTGTTGTATTACTATGCCATTAAAGATTTGTTTGTTTGTTTGATTGATTGATAGCGTGTGTGAAGATTGCCTGAAAAACATTCAGAAATCACTTAACTAGAGTCCCATTGATATCAATGTAATAAAACTGAAAAACTAGACACAAAGTTAAAAACTCTGGAGAAATTAAGACTGATGTTCCAGTGATCTTCTTGTATTTATAAATTGGGGCAAATAAACCTTACCTTCCCCAGAATTCCCATGGTGATGCAACCTGAAAAGGAATATCAGTAATCAAGAGAGGATTATTTCATCTATTGCAAGTAGCAACCTGGCCCCTAGCACACCCAGAAGATTAAATGAATTGTGGAGAGTGAGGTAGTGGTCAGACAGTTCTTTGGCAAGAACTTGGCTTTAAATAAGCCACTTAAGTTTGGGATGGTTTATGTCCATCAGACAGTACCCCGTAAGCACCCCGTTTATGTCCATCATTAAGTGCCATGTGTCAGGCTCTGTAACTCTATCATATTAAAATTATAGAATACTAACCAAATGGACTCTGCATACTAACCAAAAGCCTTTTGTTATACTGTAGCTAGCATGCATATCAAAGAGGGTACATTTGAAGTGTTAACTTTGTTTAGGTTGTAAAAGGAGCAAAGGAATGTTAGTAGATACCGCGGTCGCCCAGCATCTTCCCAGAGGCAAAGAGATAAGCAGAAGCTCTCGTGTGAAAGTTTGCACCTTCACTCCCTGTTGTTTTGAGAATAGTACTTTTGTTTAGATATCGCTTTGATGTAGATTCCATAAGACTAAGAGACACCCACTCCCAGGTATTAGTCTCAACTTCTGTATCCAGCTATGAGTTTCCAATAAAGTATACATTGTTTCAATGAATACTGCCTTGAGTCTCCATCGCCTGACACCATGGGCCTGTGGTTGGTTGTCCACATCACTGATGGACCCATGGCTGGGTTGGGTTCTCCCCTAAATTCCCACTGTGCGTGTGCAGAAGCAGACAAATACACATGTGCTCCCAGCTACATTCTATGAGAATGCTGAAGTGCACTTTGAAGTGGGGTTGTGGGGGAGGATACACTGGAAATAGTGTGGAATGATCAGACCGCTCATGCATTTCCATGGTGCACATGGGCAATCAGACAGCCAGAAACCCGCCATGGAAGCGCTTTGCCAGGGAAGCCACTGGAATTTGCTGGTGGCTATTTAATCCACATGAGAGTCATTTTAGCATGAAATAAGGATGAGTGGGGAGCCAGATATTTGTGTGTGGTCGTGCCCATTTAATTCAGAGAGGAGGGGTTATGTCAGGCCAGACTGCTTATTTGATCAAATCCTGAGAGAGAGAGAGAGACAGAGAGAGCGCTGGTAGAAGCCAAGCTCCTCAAATTCTACCAGGTGACCTGTGTTGACAGTTGTAAAGCCACAACATCCTGTTCCCTGAAACATCTTAAGTGTTTATGTTAGGAATTCAAGTGAGAGGGTAGATTAATGTGGCCTAGAGAGAAAGGTAGGTGGATGCAATGAAAACCTGGTGTTATGCTGATTGATAGACTGGTATTATCAGCTGTACAAATTAAAATTCAGTTACCTATTATTCTTTTCATTGCATGCATGTATATGTTACAGGTGTGACAGTTAGGGGAACATAAAAAAAAGCCAAAAGAATGTTTTTGTTTTGAAATCTGGTATGATCCCTGATCCTCTAGAATTTTTTCTAACAACAATGCAAAGGCATTTGGAGCAAAAGGCAATGACTAACAAAAGCAGGGAGGGATTGTGTACCTGTAAGTGAGGAAGACCTCTGCACTGTTATTTATATTAAAATGAATCCAGTGGAGATGGCATAGATTTCACCTTTCCTAGCCACTTCTATCATAATCACAGCCTGGGTCACCTAAAAGAAACAAATAACCCCAGTATGCTAATGCATATACTGATAATATATTCTGTGTTCGGTTTGTGACTGTTAAAATTCTTAGCCAATGTGAGTATAAAAATAGACAAGCAAGTCTGGAGAAAAAAAACCATCCATCAGGCCCAGCATTAAGTCACAGGAAAAGTATATAAGCCACACCAGTACTGAAATAAGATTTCTTATTGTTTTGACTGGTGTGAAATACCATTGCAAAGCCATCCTGTAAATCCAGATACTGCACAAAAGAACCCCAGCCCAGTCCTCAAAGTATCCTGGTGGCAGAGAGCCAATTGAAATGAATGGAGCTTGCTTGGAACAGTTTGAGGATTGCAACTGGCTTATATGAGGCAATGCTGTTTATTCTTCAGAGGCAGCCAGATAGCTTGAGATGGCTTTGCCAGTATTCACGTAAATCCCTCCATTTGCTTCTTTTGGATGTGTGTTTCAGGTCAAGGGTGTGTTCTGTATTATTAATATCCTTCCTTGTTATTTTTCAGGTGCCTTCCATTACAGTCTTCTGCTGTTTCTCATAGGGACATTCTTCATCTCCAGTCCTGGAATCAAATCTGTGTGGAGGTGGCTGCCAAATGGAAATTTCAGCTGCTTTGGAAAGTTTTGTCAATATAGCTACCAATCAGAAAAGGTTTTCAAATCATATGAACCATGGCAATCAAATGTGTTAATGAAGTGTGAGAGTCACATTAGAGCACCTCCTTCGTTTAAAAGGACTTCCTGAATGCTATGCATCCTCAGAAATAGTTTCTTCCTAGATTGTTTCCATCCACCTTCCTCATACTTCCTTCCTGACCAGGTATGTGAACTCTTACTCTGAACGTCGAAACATGATCTGGCTAGGACAGGAAAAGATCCAAATAGTTTTTGCTCAGTTTCATCATCAGTATATATAGACAAAACAGAGAAACAAACAGCAACAGACAATGCAATGTCATTCAGAATAACTAGATTTATTAGATACTCTGAATGAAATCAGGAGATCCTTTGGGATATAAAGACAAAAATTTACAAGGACACAGTATCAGCATGGAGGGATATATGATAAGATGCAAGTATAATTTTCTGACTTTACATTGCCTGGAATATCATACAGAGCATAGAGTTATGAATAGTCACTTCTCCTACATAGTCACCTGCATACATTTGGCCAAATTCATGACCAGTAATAAAAATACCTCTCTGAAAATTCAACATAGGGCTAATTAGTTCTATTCTATTCTCTACATACTAACTGAAAATCTCCGGAGGCATGCCAGTATATCAGTCAACAAGGAAAGAGGTTATTAATTATGATAAGACATGGAATTTAAAAAAATCTATCTATCTATCTATCTATCTATCTATCTATCTATCTATCTATCTATCTATCTATCTATCTATCTATCTATCTATCTATCTAAGTTATTACTCACATTAATTCAGTTTCAAAACATCTTTTCTTAAATGGTTGAATCTCTTATAAATATACTTCTACAACTATTGAAAAAGTCATATTATTATTGTCTGCAGTGAAAACATGCATTGCTAGGAATTGGAAAAGCACATAATCCCCTTCCCTTACTCAGTGGCATAACAAAATTTGGGAGTTTTATATGATGACAAAATTGACTGACAATATTAATTCAATTGATGGCTGTGAAACACCTTCCAATTGTAATACTAATGGTTTCCTATACTGAAATAACTACTCAACAGGAAATCCCTAAAATTAATGATTTACACCTATGGTAGAATGTCGGACACTGCGTGCTTATTTATTTTATAATACCTTCCTTTGAAGTACATGTTATATATATATGAATGAATGTGTATGAACTTAGGCTGACCAAAAATGCTAAAAACAACAAAAAAGGGTTCTTTTCTTAAGAAAAAGAGCAAGGATATGGTACGCCCATTGCGAGGGCAAGAAAGTGAAATTGTAGCAGGTAATGAAGAGAGGGCGGAACTGCCGAATTCCTACTTTTCCTCAGTCTTCTCTTCTGAGGAAACGGTGTTTAACATGGCAAAAACAGAACATATAAGGAGGGTATGAAGTTCTAACCTAGGATCAGCATAGGAGTAGTACATAAACACCTAGTTTCTTTAAATGAAACTAAGTCCTCAGGGCCAGATTAATTGCATCCAATGGTTCTAAAAGGGCTTATGGATGTAGTTTCTGAGCCTCTGGCTATTATTTTTGAGAATTCTTGGAGAGCAGGAGAGGTGCTGGAAGATTGGAGGTGGGCGAATGTTGTCCCCATCTTCAAGAAGGGGAAAAAAGATGATCCAGGTAACTACCAACCTGTCAGCTTGACGTCTATACCCGGAAAAGTTGTAGAACAAATCATCAAACAGCCGGTCCTTGAACATTTAGAAAGAATGGATGCGATTACTAAGAGCCAGCATGGGTTTCTCAAGAACAAGTCATGTCAGACTAACCTGATCTCTTTTTGAGAAAGTGACTACCTTGCTGGATCATTTATATTGATTTCAGTAAGGCTTTTGATAAGGTTCCACATACTATCCTTGTTGACAACTTGGTAAAATGTGGTTTGGATCCTGTTACCGTTAGGTGGATCTGTAACTGGTTGACAGATTGCATCCAAAGAATGCTTGTGAATGGTTCCTCATCCTCTTGAAGAGGAGTGACAAGTGGAGTGCCTCAAGGATCTGTTCTGGGACCTGTATTGTTCAACATCTTTATCAATGATTTGGTTGATGGAATAGAGGGAACGCTTATTAAATTTGCAGATAATACGAAATTGAGAGGGATTTCAAACACAGTAGAAGACAGAAACAGGATACAGGATGACCTTGATAGGCTGGAAAACTAGGCTAAAACCAATAAAATGAATTTTAACAGGAATAAATGTAAAGTTCTGCATTTAGGTAGGAAAAATCCAATGCATGGTTATAGGATGGGGGAGACTTGTCTTAGCAATAGTATGTGTGAGAAGGATCTAGGGGTCTTAGTGGATCATACGCTGAACATGAGTCAACAGTGTGATGCGGTGGCTAAAAGGCAAATGCAATTTTGGGCTGTATCAACAGAAGTATAGTGTCCAGATCATGTGGTGTGATGGTATCGCTTTACTCTGCTCTGGTAAGACCTCACCTGGAGTATTGTGTTCAGTTTTGGGCACCACATTTTAAGAAGGATATAGACAAGCTGGAACGGGTCCAGAGGAGGGCGACAAAGATGGTGAGGGGTCTGGAGACCAAATCCTATGAGGAAAGGTTGAAGGAGCTGGGCCTGTTTAGCCTGTAGAGGAGGCGGCTGAGAGGTGATATGATCACCATCTTCAAGTACTTGAAGGGCTGTCATCTAGAGGATGGTGTGGAATGGTTTTCTGTGGCCCCAGAAGGTATGACCAGAACCAATGGGTTGAAATTAAATCAAAAGATTTTCCGGCTCAACATTAGGAAGAATTTCCTGACTGTTAGAGTGATTCCTCAGTGGAACAGGCTTCCTTGGGAGGTGGTGGGTAGGGGTGTGCATTCGGTTCGGCTGAACCAAATCAGCTGCCGAATCATTCGGAATCGCCTGCAGCCGATTCCAGTTGGGGCCCATTATGCAGCGGCCGAATACATATATATATTCAGAAGTATATGGAATTCAATGCAAAAGGTGGGAAAGGGGCTTCTGCAGCCTCAGGGGAGCTGTTTGCCTACTTTCCCACCTTTGGTAGACTTTTCCTGCTTCTCCCATAGCCTCCTTGGGATCAGGGAGGGGGGTAGGGGAAAGAGGAGCCCCAGCAGCCAATCCAAAGCATGCATTTGCAAAATGCATTGCAAATGCATGCTTTGCAGGGCTGTTGTGTAGCTGATGACCCAGCCATCAGCAACATTGTTGTTCTTTTGATCTTTTGCTTACTTGGGTATCCAAGTAAGCACTGTTGTCTGGCCAATCAGAGAGCAGTGCTATTTTTTGAAACTGCTCTCTGTAGGGCCAGAGAATCTTTTTAAGGAGTCTGCCTGGCTGGACTCCTCCATTGCTGCTATGGTGGTGTGTGGTGTGTGTTTAGAGAGAGATTGTGCTGTGCTGTCTGGTCCTTGGCCTCAGCTGCTGCTGCTCTCTCAGCCTCACCAGACTTGCCTGGAGTAGAGAAGACGTCAAAGGTAAGACAGTCTTGGGGTTCTTGTTTTTATTTTAGTTGGTAAAAGGACTTTTTAAGACTCAGAGTCCCTTTATGTATCCAGATTTGGGTGGTGGTGGTGGGGTAGCTTATTTGGGGTTAGGGGGTTAGAGGTTTCTGCTTCGGGAGGGGGCCTGGGGCAGGGGGTGGCTTTGCCAATTTGTCCATATCTTAATTTAGTGAGAGGACTTTTAAAAGTGCAGTGTTCTTTTACTTTTGCTGGTTTGGGTGGCTTGGATTTCTTGGGGTTAGGGTGAAGGGTTTTTTGGGGGGTGGGGATGGGGAAACTTCCTGTATTGTTAAAAGTTGAGTTTTTTACTGTTCCAGTGTTTGATTTGTTGCTGCTGTGTTGTGTTGCTGTTCCTTTTTCTCTTCTGGTTCTTGGGGGCGGGGTGCTGTTTGGCCTAATTTTCATTGTTTAAAAGGCCACCTTTGTCCCCCTTTTCCTGGTTCTGGTTTTAGGGGGGGGTGTTGTTGACTGATTTGGCCTGAGGTTTCTTATTGGTGAAAAGGCCACTTTTTTAACAGCTGAGCTGCTTGGCCTTCTGTTGTCCCCTTTTCCTGGGTTTTTTTTTTTGGGGGGGGGGTTGTTGACTGATTTGGCCTGAGCTTTCTTATTGGTGAAAAGGCCACTTTTTTAACAACTGAGTTGCTTGGCCTTCTGTTGTCCCTTTTCCTGGTTTTCGTGTGTGTGTGGGGGGGTGTTGTTGACTGATTTGGCCTGAGCTTTCTTATTGGTGAAAAGGCCACTTTTTTAACACTTGAGTTGCTGCTTGGCCTTTTCTGATTGTGCTGGTTTTGTTTTGTTTTTTTTAAATTACCTCTGGTTGGTGTGGGGGTTGGCGAGGGTGTGTGTGGGCTGTGTCACTTTCATGTTTTTATAGAGTGATTTTTGGAGTCTGAGTGTGCTTTCGGTTTGGCTAGCGCCACTAAATAGGCTGCCCCACTAATAAGAGTGTTTTTAGGGATTGTGTTTTTTGAAATTTAAAAAAAAATTAATCCAGTTTAGGGCTTTATCTCCTTTCAAAATTCAAGTAGGCCAGATAGGGGTGATTTAAAAAGACTTTAGGTTTCTCATAAAAGGCAGCGTGACTACTAGGCCACATCAGGCTCCCTTCTAAAGAGACTAGGTGTCAGCTTGTGTTCAATTGCATCCTATTGATCCTAACCACATTGCCTATATTGTTTATTTGCTTAGAACTAGCCCTAAGGCTCTTTGATAGAATGCGAGGTATGCCAAACGGGGGGAGGGAGAAGCAGGGCGCCAGAGGCCATAAACGGCGGGAAGACCAGAGGGAGGCGCCGCCGCTTCCCAGCCGCTGCAAGGACATCGGCCGAAAGGGGGAGGCTGGATGGCCCAGGAAGGGAGATAGCCAGCATGTGAATCAAACACCTTAGAAAGAGAAAATAACTTTGTTTTGAGAATGATCTAGAGGCCCCTGCCTTTGATGTGCCCCCATAAATACTAGTGCCTTTTCAATGTATGTTATCACTCTCAAAGACCTTCTGCAGCAGTAACATTGTATACTCAATAAAAAGAAACTTATTTCGAAAGAAAGAGTTCTATTATTTTGAGGAATCGATGAACCCTGCGCTGACACTAGGGTTGCAGCAGTGCATCTTGCTTTCAGCCACTGAAAGCCAGTGCATCCTTAGATTTCCATAGGGTAAACCACAGCTTCTCTCAAATTATAAGGGACACCTGATTTCTAGTTTGCAAGGAAATCAGGTTTGTCTCAGGATTTAGTTAGGAGAAATTTAACTAGGAGGCTATAACAAGGATTTCCTTCATCTCAAGGTAGCCTTTTAAAAACTGTAGCCAGGTAGAGGCAGGGTCACCTAGTCTCCTAAACTTTACCAGAAAGCCCAGAAAGTGTTTTTTGCAGCTGCAGTAATGAATGGTCCAGTATATCCCCTAGGCTCTTGATCAAGTCAGTAAGGGTCTGCTGTACCCTATCACAAGTGGGAAGCACAATGTCCTTCAAGACCCAACCAGCATCACCTTTGTCATTTTCAAGCTGACTAATAAAGGCAAGTTGTTATTTTTTGTTCTGCTTAATTTTGTTTTGATTCTTCCTTGATTTGAGACTCATCTCGTAAAAAACTTATTTTCCTTTACTTGCTTGCAAAGATTTGTTGGTATCTTACACAGTTCACTTAAACTACCAATGGTACTTCAGGAAGGGGAAACACACACATCTTGAGAAACTTCCGATGAAACTCACCATACTGAAAACCAGGGCTTTTTTGTAGCAGGAACTCCTTTGCATATTAGGTCACACCTGCTTGATGGAGCTTACAGTAGGCCCTATACTTACAGCCCTGTAAGCTCTTGGAGGATTGGCTACATCAGGGTTGAGTGGCCTAATGTGCAAAGGAGTTCCTGCTACAAAAAAAGCCCTGCTGAAAATAACTAAAACTGATAGGAAGTTAGATCAGCTTTATATTGTCCAAAGACAGTTGGGAGACCTGTAGAACTCTCCTGCACTATATTGTTTTGTTTTGTTTTGTTTTGTTTTGTTCCCATCAACCATAAAATCTATATAGTTACTGCAATCCAAGATAGCCATATTCAGCTGAGACATCTTGTCTCTGCATTTCTCTCCAGTGATCTTTTGCAAGCAATTACTTCTTTTATTAACAAATAGTACTTCATATGATTGATATCAAGATGTTCTGAGGGCATCCTGAAATATTTGTTTTTTATTATTGATGTATGGCTAAAGTGTCTGTCAGTATGCTGAGCTGTATTTACTTCTCCCATGAAAGTGAGTGTCTCCCATTGATTTGTCATGGTTTCATCATTTATTACTTGTATCATTTCTATGGGTACCACACAGATATTAAAAAAGAGGCCTACAGTTCAGTGAAATACAACATACAACAGGGGGATAAGGAAGGAGGAGGGATAATGTTTATCAAGTACCCATCCAGAGTAGCAGGAATGATTATAAGCAAAGAGTAAACAGAAATTTTCAATAACTTGTTAAGAAAAGAAGCCCATAAAAATAGTGCAAAACAGCAAGGGCAGTGGTGGTGGTGAAAATATATTTGAGAAACAGGGCATCAGGGTTTCAGTTTGGAAAGAAGATTTGCATTTGAAGAGCCCAGGAAATGTGAGAAAACAGAGATAAAAGGCAGTATGGACTAAGTCTAGGAAGGCCCTTAAAAAGGAATAAGAGAAGCTGAAAGAAAAAGAGAATAAGAGAATATTCCTTGAAAAAGAATAAGAGAAGTGAGGGGGGGGGCAGTGTTGAGGAGATGGAGGAGACTGAATACAAGAGCTGTTTCTATCAACTGTCTTCCCAGTTGCAGCTGCTGAATATGAGGAGAAGGAGGTCAATACAGTGAAGGAGGCACCACTGTCCTAAATGGGAATGGAACATTTTGGTAGGGTTGAGAGTGGGACTGGCACAACTACAGGGGAGGAGTTAATCACTGGCCAACATTTTCTGTTAGAAAAGCTGCAGTACTGCAGTCTAAACTCTCTGCTCATGACCTGAGTTTGATCCTGGTGGAAGCTGAGTTCAGGTACCCGGCTCAAGGTTGACTCAGCCTTCCATCCTTCTGAGGTTGCTGGGGGGGGGGGAGTGCAGATGACTGAGGAAGGCAATGGCAAACCACCCCGTAAAAAGTCTTTAGTGTAAATGTCGTGATGTGACATCACCCCAGAACTGAAAACGACTGGTACTTGCACAGGGGAATCCCTTTACCTTTCAAAATCTTAATACAATGATTCAGACCCTCCTTTGGCTACATCTGTAGTTTTAGAAAACAGTGTTGTTTTTTAAAACTTGATATTTCTGGTATTACATCACTGATTAAAATGTGTCAGGAAAAGACATTCAGTCAACACCTGAGAGCATCCAGACCATGGTGTCTTAATGGAATATTTTAAAATTTCTTACAGCTGTCATTGTAGAAGATAGCAGATTTGTGACTGCCTGTGTCTGCCTCTGCCAGTTCACTCAATGAGGAATAGTTTAACATAGCCAACACCACACTGTGCTCTTAAACTATATACAAGGTTTATTATATACATATATACAGCTCTTCATCATAACGCTCCGCCAGACAATCAAATAATAGTGAGAGGATAGTTGGTACAACATAGATCCATTGTTATACAGATGCTGCTATGTCCTGCACCAGTGAGAAGACAGTGCTGTCATTCTGAGTCGTTCTGCACTCCTCACCTGATTACATCATCTATCTGGCCAGAACCAGTTCTCATCTGCCAGATCATCCTTGGTTGATCTATTTGACAGTAGCTTTCAGATTAGTAAGCATTGCCTCTTGCCTTACCAGGAGTTATTCCCTATGCCAACAATCCCCCTAAGGCATTAGGCAAGAGTCCCAAATTATGTTTCAACCTGTTATACTGTTCCACAGTTATGGTCTTAGTAAACATATCTGCAATATTTGTTTTAGACATGCACTCCTGCAACGTTATCAATCCTCTGTTTATAGCATCCTTTAAATTTTGGTATCTGATATTGATATGTCTACTTCTTGGCCTTATCTCCTGTGCATCAGTCAATTTCATAGCCGCAGTGTTATCACAGTATATACACACTGGTAGTTTACATGTCATTTCAAGATCCAATAACAGTTGATATAACCATTCAACTTGTATTGCACAATCCTTTCTCTCAATTAATGAGTCACATTTTTTCTGCATGGCTTGCTGCCAAGCACCTCTTTCAGTCTTAGGTAGAGATAAGAGTGCCTCATAGCTCTGTGGCTCTTTAATGAAAACATGATTTACACAGTTATTTTGATACCCATATCTCTCTGGTGGTATCCCTTTAGTACTCCGAGCTGACCGCCTTGGTCCAGTACTCTTCACATCTTCAGACACATCCTCTGACACACTTGGAGATTCTATCTCTTGCTTTATGGTAGTGCTTTCACCTCCCTCTGTCATAGGTAAAGCTATCTGTTCAGGCACATCATTAGCGTGTATCCGGTTCCAACCCACATTTTTAGTGAAATTGGCAGATATACTGAAGCTTATTTTCTGGTTCTCATTTGCAAATCTGTAGGCTTTCATGCCTGTCTGATAACCAAGAAACACAAGCTTATTTGATCTATTGCCCCCCTTCCTTCTTTGATTCAAGGGAATATTCACCCATGCCTTTGTGCCAAAAACTCTCAGGTGGTCTAGAGAAGGGGTTTTGTTATACAACATTCTATACAGAATATTGTCTATAGGCTTTGTCCACAGTCTATTCTTAATATAACAGGCAGCCTTCAAGGCTTCTGCCCAGTAACTCATTGGTAAATCAGCATCTTTAAGCATTGCATGCATCATGTTTTGCAGTACACCTCCCCTGCGTTCAGCAAGACCATTTTCTTGGGGTGCTGCTGTATTGGCTATCCTATGTTTAATGCCTTGACTCTGTAGCCAGTGTTTGAATGTTGTAGACATGAACTCAACACCCATGTCAGTCTGTATAGCACACAGACTTCCCAGCTGATTTTTCACTCTCCTGTGCCAATACTTGATAGTGTTGCATACCTCAGACTTATGTTTCAATACAAAAACCCATGAAAATCTGGAATAGTCGTCTGTCAGCAACAATGCAAATCTATTATTTGAGTGACTATTAGCAAATGGCCCTATTATATCCGCATGGACTAATTCCAGGGGCTTATTTGTCACTCCTCGGTGCAACTGGGAATGCATGCAATTTTGCACGTTTACATACATCACAGTCTAAATACTGTTTGCATTCTTTCACACAGTTCCTCCCCACAATTTGCAGTGTCTTATCAATTGCATGAAAGTTAGTATGCCCTAACCGTCTATGCAATAGGTGCACACAGTTATCATGTGGTGGTACATTTAATACAGTTTTAGCTGTCATAGCATTTGTGTCTAACACATACACATTATTCAGTAATTTAGTCGTTCCCAGCTCTTCACCTTCTCTGCTTATCTTACAAGCCTTATCAGTGAATGTCACTGTAAATCCTGCTTTGTCCAGCACAGATATGCTCAACAAGTTATTCTCCAGAGCTGGCACACATAAAACATCAGGGAATGTATGACGCAAATTGGGAAAAGCCACACATCCCTGCAAAAGTACCTCTGAATTGCTGCCATCAGCCAAACTGACAGTTTGCCGTCAAGATGATTGTTTATTTTGCAGTAAATTCTCATCCTTGCAAAAAATCTGCGACACCCCGGAGTCAATAATCCACACTCCAGATGACTCAGCATTGTCAGCCACCACAAGTGATGCATTGGAGTAACCCTCAGCTCCTGCAGACCGGCCTCCACACTTCCGTCTGGCTCTCCCCTCTGGACACTCACGCCTCAGATGTTTTGCAGAGCCACAACGAAAACATTTCTTTACATTTAGGGCAACCTCCAACTTTGCTCCAAGTCGATTTCCGGCTGACGTTTCCTTGCTGGCCTCCTGCTTTGCAGACTCCCCCAGTCTGGTATGCTGCCAAGCCGATAAACCAGACTGTTGCAAATGACACTCCTCATCCAGTAAACATCTAGTAACATATTCCAAGTTTGCTGGTCTCCACCGTCTCCAGAGCAGTCACCAACATATTAAACTCTGCCGACAGCGAGCTCAGGATAAGATAAACCTTATCTTCCTCCAACACAGTTTTCCCTCTCTCAGCCAACTCATTGCAGCATAGAGCCAGAGCATTGAGATGAGCTCTAAAGGACTCCCCCGGCTTCATTACAGTTCTATAAAGCCGCCTGGTAATAGCAATAAGTGAACCGGCTGTTGCTTGCACATAAACTGCTCTCAGAGAGTCCCAAGCAGCCTTCGATGTGCACTTACCAGTTAGGTGGATCAGTTGGTCGTCTCCCATGCTCAGGACTATAGTTGCTAGTGCCTTCTTGACCTTTACGGTGTCCTCCTCACCCAGCTGGTCCGGAGGCGACTCAACCACATTCTACAAACCTTCACATTTGAGATAATGCTCCATGTGGAGAGCCCACACACTGTAATTAGTGGAGGTGAGCTTTCCCACAATCTGAGCTGTTGCGATTAGAGCCATGATGAAAACCTTCGGCACCGCTGTTCCAAGCGTCTCCGAGCTAGTCTCCACTCCCGCACACCAACCACGGCAGCAGACGTCCACTCTGGCTCACCACTCCACAGCAGGCCAACTCACCAAACACCGCAGACGGTTCCAAACTGCTCAGACTGGGCCCATAACCCTGTCGGTGT
Source organism: Heteronotia binoei (assembly GCF_032191835.1). Classification (NCBI taxonomy): domain Eukaryota; kingdom Metazoa; phylum Chordata; class Lepidosauria; order Squamata; family Gekkonidae; genus Heteronotia; species Heteronotia binoei. Next base: position 112,841,591 of record NC_083243.1, on the reverse strand, counting down.
AGAAGTTAGCAGATTTGTGATTGCCTGTGTCTGCCTCTGCCAGCTCACTCAATGAGGAATAGTTTAATACAGCCAACACCACACTGTGCTCTTAAACTATATACAGGGTTTATTATATACATATATACAGCTCTCCATCATAACGTTCCGCCAGACAATCAAATAATAGTGAGAGGATAGTTGGTACAGCATAGATCCATTATTATACAGATGCTGCTATGTCCTGCACCAATGAGAAGACAGTGCTGAGTCATTCTGAGTCGTTCTGCATTCCTCACCTGATTACATCATCTATCTGGCCAGAACCAGTTCCCATCTGCCAGATCATCCTTGGTTGCTCTATTTGATAAAAAGGCCAACACCATGCTGGGAATTATTAGGAAGGGAATTGAAAACAAATCAGCCAGTATCATAATGCCCCTGTATAAATCGATGGTGCGGTCTCATTTGGAGTACTGTGTGCAGTTCTGGTCGCTGCACCTCAAAAAGGATATTATAGCATTGGAGAAAGTCCAGAGAAGGGCAACTAGAATGATTAAAGGGCTGGAGCACTTTCCCTATGAAGAAAGGTTGAAACGCTTGGGACTCTTTAGCTTGGAGAAACGTCGACTGCGGGGTGACATGATAGAGGTTTACAAGATAATGCATGGGATGGAGAAAGTAGAGAAAGAAGTACTTTTCTCCCTTTCTCACAATACAAGAACTCGTGGGCATTCGATGAAATTTCTGAGCAGACAGGTTAAAACAGATAAAAGGAAGTACTTCTTCACCCAAAGGGTGATTAACATGTGGAATTCACTGCCACAGGAGGTGGTGGCGGCCACAAGTATAGCCACCTTCAAGAAGGGTTTAGATAAAAATATGGAGCACAGGTCCATCAGTGGCTATTAGCCACAGTGTATGTGTGTATATAAATTTTTTTGCCACTGTGTGACACAGAGTATTGGACTTGATGGGCCGTTGGCCTGATCCAACATGGCTTCTCTTATGTTCTTATGTTCTTATAGTAACTGTCAGATTAGTAAGCATTGCCTCATGCCTTACCAGGCATTATTTCCTATGCCAACAATAGCAAGGGATCATATGCAGAAAGGTATTTAATTAGGCTTGTATTATGGGAAAGGAGCAAATCTTTCAGATGCTGTAGACTTTTTCAATAGTAAACACTAGCATTCTACTTTGAAGGTAAGGTTGTGGGTGCTAACAATGGTGTGGACACATTACTTAGCATACTAAAGGATTCTTTTGTGTTCTTGGAATGCACTTCCATCCAAACACCACTTTGCATGAGAAAAAGATGCTGCAAGGTTGCCTCCATCCTTGAGAGGACAAACTCGCACCATTCCACAATTAAGGATACTCAATCTCCAATTATGACATATTTATTATTTATGCTACATTTGTCTTCCTCCAGTTGAATCCAGATGATAGTCATATATATTAAGCTTATTATTATTTAAGTCTGTTAAAACACATTTATTATTCTGTTTGCTAATTTGCTGCCCACCCTCTATATGTATGACTGTTATTTCCATTTCCATTTTATTGTATCTGAAGAAGTGTGCATACACTTGAAGGCTCATATGTTGAATAAAACTTTGTTGGTCTTAAAGGTGCCACTTGTTTCACTTTGCATGAGAGATACTCTTCATCTCAGATTGCTTTCGTACAGTTTTTTCAAAAGTGAGATCTCAGTAGAAGGTGGTGACAAGTAGCAAAGCGCAGACTTCATGCTGTCAGCAGATTTGCACACCTTTCTAAATGGGCTGCATTAGTAAGAGATTAGTAAGAGATTAGTAAGAGATGGGAAAATGAGATTGCCACTTCCTCACTGTAATTATTGTGGGGAAAGTGGCTCTGGGGAGCAGGGGGTTTTGAGAAGAGCCCCCCAAACTGCTGTGCAGCTTCAGGGCACTGTCCCACACAAAAGACACAAGGCCAAAAAAAAAATTGGACCAGGGGGCCCAATTCTTGGGGCACCCAAAGCCAAACCTAACTTCACACCAGAGAATCTCTATAGGACCCAAATGCACTACATCCCTCTATCTACTCTATGAACCCTGTTGGCCTGGAATCAATATAAACCCAGTTGCCAACATAACTGCAACACAAAACACAATCTGCTCAAGGTCTGCTCTGCAGACCTGGCTGCAGCAAACCCAGATGCCAGCTCTTCAGCCCTGCCCCAAATAACATGGGGAGAGCTGGCCAAGCACAACAGACATGCTGTTTTTTTGGTCTCTCACCCAGATGCTAGCTTCCCTGCCACAGAAAGCACAATCTACAGATGCCAGCTCTCCAGCCCTGCCCCAAACAACACAACTCTCAAACAAGAGAAGCAGTGGACCACACCTAGCTCCACATCATTCTGTATATGACACAAAATAAGAAGCATTTAGACTCACCTTGAGTGATGGATGGTTGGCTGGTCCAGGTTCTTTTGCATTAACCAGGGTGCACCATGAGGAGGTGAGCCAGAGTTGCACCCTAAATGAGGAAGATCACTGGCAGGGCCTCAGATTGTGTGAGAACCATTCCTTCTCTCTCAGCTCAGCAGCAACACACCAGCTATCACTGTCCCATTAGAGCGACCTCAGCATTGGTATGGCTACTGCCTGCCTGTCATCATCACTGGCACCTCCCTCTTTCTTCCTTCTGCCTTTGAAAAAAAAATGGGTTATCCTGGCTGGGCCTATGGGTGCTGTCGGTTGCAGTTGGGGGCTGCAATGGCCTTTTCAGTATTATTAGGCATGTGTGGATGGGGACTGGGGAAATTTGGATTGCTTTGCAGATTTTAAATCAGCATTCACTTTTGGTTAGGGGATGGATGAGGGGTGGGGGGGTGCACTTCCAATCAATTTGTGAGTGAGTTTTTGGGCTGTTTTTGGACACTTGTCTATGTTTAGTGGGAGAGCGTTTTACAACCACCTTCCAAGCGCGGACCAAGAGAGGATGCAGGCAAAAGTAGGTGCTCACTTCATTCACTCTCAAAGTCTACATTCAGGGAGCCGAACAGAGGCATTGACTTTCAGGAAGACCAACTGCTCAACTGTCCAGGGTTGCAGGTGATTGTGATGTGGGCAGACAATGTTGCCCATATGCGAAAAGATGCGCTCACTCTCCATGCTCGTCGGTGGGCATGAAAGGAACGCCTTGGCCACAGAGCAGAGGGCCGGCCAGACCCCCTCCTTCATGACCCAGTAGTCCAAGGGAGACGTTTCCTGCGACTCGTTGGGCTCAGAAAGATAGTCCCACACCATCGCAGCACCCGTCTCCGCTCTCAGGCGACTACCACTCCCAGAGGGGCCAACGAGCCACCCGATAAGTGTGATCTCGGCACTCTACTTGGCTTGAGTCTATTGGGAAATGCTGCCTAGCCAGGGAGGTTGGGGATAAACAGCAGAGAAAGTGGCAGATGAGCTGCTTCCACCCGCCTCCTCCTCAGCTATTGGCACCGGGCCCGCCTTGACTCTGCAGCGCTCAACCTTGTGGGAGAGCTCGTCTCGCAAGCGATTGAGCTCGTTGTACTGCGCGGCGATTGTGCCCTTAAGGTGTGGGTCTAACATGGTTACCATCATATAGACCTTATCCTGGGTGAAAGTCTGAAAGCAGGCTTCAAGCCCTTCCCGCAACCTAACAACCAGGGCGGACACCGCTGGAAGAACGTCTGCACAGCCTTGAGCTGGCACTAGAAACGAGGCCAGGTCCTCATGGGCCATGGAGATGACCAGTGCGATGCCTGCCATGTCAGATGAGAGAATTTCTGTGTGGGTCTTGAAGGGCCCAAGAACCTCCACAGTCTGAGAAATGACCACCCAATTCTCTTGGGTGAGACGGTTCTCATCCCGAAAGACCCTCGTCTCAGAGACAAAGGCATCCAGGACTGCTCTCTGCTCCACCATGTGCTCCAGCATGGCAGAGGTGGAGTTCCAGCATGTGCTGACATCACCGATCAGGCAGTGCCCTGGCACGCCTGTCAGTGTCTGTTTCTCACGCACCAGATACGAGTCTGTATTGCTGCGTGAGAAGTGACTTGTGATGTGCCGACACTTCTGGATCAGAAGTCAGTACTCATGGGTCGCGGCTAGATACCGACAATCCTGGCTTTTCTTTTGGTCCAATGCATCCTTAACCACGAGGTAGAGAAGGTAGGCCATGCAAGGAAGCCGTTTTAGGCCCTGACGCTGGACAGCCGCCTTGATGTTGGAGCCACCGTCAGTCACCACGAAGCCTGTGGTGATGTCCTTGCTGCCTACTCAGCCCTCCAACTGCCGTGAGAGGATGGCTCCGAGAGTGTCCGCTGTGTGCGGTGTGTTGACTGCTTCGGCGTGCAGCAAGGCCCAGCGATAGCTGGCCTGGCGGCCCTGACCCTACCTGCTGCTACTGCCACCCCCACCCTGTAGCTCACTGAGTTGCCACCAATGTGCAATCAGGGAAAGATACCCCTCGAACGAATGTTGGGAGCTCCAGAGATATCAGGTGAAATCAACAGTCCACCCGGCAGCACGGGACAAATGCTCCTTCACCACAGATCTGGTCACCCTGAAAAGAGATGGCACAATGGTCCTACTAATGGTGGTTCTAGCAGTAACTTTGTACCAGGGCGCCAGGTACTTGAGCAAACCTAGCACCCCAGGATTCTCGACCACTGAAAATGGAAGCCCATGGGCGACCAACCTGGCAAGGTTCCAGGTGATCACCCTCCTGTCGTACCTGATTCCCTCTCTTGGCACACAGGTGCCACTCCTACCAAACATCTCAGGCAGAGATGCCTGGTGTCCCTGCCCTGTCATGGAACTCTCCTGGAGAGCTCTGGAGGTAGTAGCGGTGGGATGGACCTCCTGGCTGGGTGGTGTTGGCCGTTTGGGCACCCCAGCACCAGCCTGCTTCTCCCCCTTAAGAAGCACTGCCTGGGGGTGCTTACGCAGGTGGTTCCGCATCCCCCCTGGAGTCAGGTGGGCAGGGTCCTGCCCATGACTGATTTGGACCCGTACAACTGGCACTGCGCATAGCGTGGATCCTCCATAAGTTGGAAATGCTTCTAGACTTCAGAGGTGTACGGATGCCCAAGCTGACCAGCAGCTTGAGCGTCCAAAGCCACCTCCTCCTCGTATCTCGGGGTGGCAGGAGGGGCTGGCTGCCAGGGGGAATTGGGCAGAGATGGAGGCACCTCGTGTGTCTCCATTTCATCCTCCTCCACCCCATGCGGCCTCCCCTTCTGGCCATTCCCTGAAGGACTGCTGGTGCCCAAGGGAACCAAAGAAGGGGGCTGGTCCTCCTCAACCAGCTTCTCCTCCAGCTCCTGCACGACACTCTGCACCCTCCTTGGGGTGATTGTTTTGGACAGAAAACTGTCCCCAAAGCTCATCTCCAAGGCGGGCTGCTCTTGCTGCCCCTCCTCTGGCTGCTGAGGCCGAACAACATCAGCTGGAGCAGAGACTGCCCGAGCAGTGGACCCCTGCTCAGTCCCAGCACCTAATGGCATCTCTGCTGGGGGCGGCCCAGCAGCAGCCTTGATGAAGGGCCCAAGGTGGGACTTCTTCATCACACACCAGCCAGAGGTCGGAGTGCTGGAAGGCGGCTGTGGAGTGGTCCTACGCACAGGTGTGGGGGGGAACTGGGCCCTCTCCCTCTCCTCCACCCCTCTGGTCTTTTCCTTGGCCTTGCCCCCAGGGCCCCTCTTCTGCTGCCTGTCATTCATGTCACCCTTGGCCAGTCTCACACAACCTGAACTGAGAGTGGGGTTTTTTACAAACCTAACTCACTACACTGTACCTTGAACCAACAGGTGCCCTGACTTCTTTTTAAAAACCCTCCCACCAAAACTTGCTTGTTTGTGTTTTTGGTCCCTAACCTGTCCTTCTTTGAGTTGGGGTAGTAGTAGTCTGGTAAAGTTTAGGAGACTGTAGCCTCTACCTGGCTACAGTTTTTAAAAGGCTACCTTGAGATGAAGGCAATCCTTGTTATATCCTCCTAGTTAAACTTCTCCTAACTAGATTCTGGGACAAACCAGATTTCCTTGCAAACTAGAAATCAGGTATCCCCCTATAACTAGAGAGAAGCTGTGGTTTACCCTATGGAAATCTAAGGATGCACTGGCTTTCAGTGGCTGAAAGCAAGATGCACTGCAACCCTAGTCTCTTTAAAAGGGAGCCTGATGTGGCCTAGTAGTCATGCTGCCTTTTATGAGAAACCTAAAATCTTTTTAAATCACCCCTATCTGGCCTAGTTGAATTTTGAAAGAAGATAAAGCCCTAAATTGGATTAATTTGTTTTAAAATTTCAAAAAACACAATCCCTAAAAACATCCTTATTAGTGGGGCAGTCTATTTAGTGGCCTTAGCCAAACTGAAAGCACCCTCAGACTCCAAAAAGAACTCTATAAAAACATGAAAGTGACCCACCCCACATGGCCCACACACCAACCCCCTCACACCAACCAGAGGTAATTTAAAAAAAACCAAAATATGACAGAAAGACACTTAACTTTTAACCTCCCCCCCCAAAAAAAAAGAACCAAGAAAAGAGACAACAGGACAGGATGCAAAACCCAACAACAACAGATCCAAACAAATCACTGAGAAAAGGACAAGAAACTCAACTGTTAAAAAACTGATGTTTTAAGAATGAAGAATAGGCCAAACAGCACCCCCCCCCCCCAGGAACCAGAACCAGAAGAGAAAAGGAACAACAGCAGCACAACACAGCAGCAACAAATCAAACACAGAATCCTTTTAAAACAGTAAAAAACTTGACTTTTAATAATATAGGAACTTTACCAACCCCTCCCCCCAAAAAAACCTTCACCCTAACCCCAAGAAATCCAAGCCACCCAAATCAGGAAAAGTAAAAGGACACTGCACTTTTAAATGTACTCTCACTAAAGTAAGATATGGGAAAATTGGCAAAAACCCCCACCCCATGCCCCCATGTCCTTTTACTTTTGTCCTAACTAAAATAAAAACAAGAACCCCAAGACTGTCTTACCTTAGATGTCTTCTCTTCTCCAGGCAGGTCAGGCAAGGCTGAGAGAGAACAGCAGCAGCTGTGGCCAAGGGCCAGAGCAGCACAATCTCTCTCTCACACCAACACAGCAGCAATGGAATGGTGTCCAGCCAGGCAGACTCCTTAAAAATGTTTTCTGGCCCTACACAGAGCAGTTTCAAAAAATACCACTGCTCTATGATTGGCCAGAGAACACTGTTTACTTAGATAGCCAAGTAAAAATAAGAACAGCAATGTTTCTGATGGCTGGGAGATTAGCCTAGCCATCAGCTACACAACAGCTCTGTAAAGCATGAATTTGCAATGCATTTTGCAAATGCATGCTTTGGATTGGCTGCTGGGTCTCCTCTCCCCCTCCCTCGCTGATCCCAGGGAGGCTATGGGAGAGGTCGGGGAAAGGCTTCCAAAAGCGGGAAAGGAGGCAAGCAGCTCCCCTGAGGGTGCAGAAATTCCTTTCCCACCTTTTCTATGGACTTCCAAATACTTCTGAATATTGATTCGGAAGTATACGGGAGCCGTATACAGCTCCCATATTACGCCTGTAAATTGGATTTGGAGGTTTATTTGGTTCGGCCAAACCAAATACACACCCCTACTAGTGACATCCATCTCTGGACTGGTCTGCCCCTGATGGATGTCCCATTTAAATTTGCTTAGTGACTTGCTGCAGAACAGAATGATCATCATTTGGGCATGAGGAAAATTATGTTTCTTTCTCTCATACATGTAATACAGATGCAACGCCCTCATCTTGTTAATATTTGTTCAGTCCTTGAGCACTAGAAACATGAAAGAAACATAAAAAGGAATCTTTATACCCCCTTAATCCAGTTTAGATATTTTCTGTGTACACAACCTCTAATGATGAGTAGCAAAGAGCCAAAGGTCTTCCCTAGTGTAATTTCCATTCTTCCCACCAGGGATAAACATGAGGGACTGAGATTTGGCCTGTAGTCGTGATAACTGATGCTGTGGATCTTGCCAGCACCTGTCAGCTACACCAATACACCTCTGAGGTGGCAGGCAAGCAGATTGCTCTAGGGAAAAAATAGGAAGATCTAAGTCTGTCCCACAAGACTTCATTAGTGCTTATTAATATACATTCAGTTGTGATGTGGCTAAGAACACCAGGGCTCTTTCATGCTACTGGAGGAAATACTGATACACCCAATTGTTTGCAAAGGATGTTTGATGTTAGAACTGTGTTAAGATCTGTTCTTTAATGCAGAAAATGCTGTAGCAGTTTCCAACATCTCAGGGAAGCTTATGGCAAAATGTCTGGGCTCTCTGAGGAAGAATTTTCTTAAATAAACAGACATTTTTAACAGGAGAAAACAGTACAAGATTCTATGAAATACACCACATTTTCAGTTTACTTGTATAATCATTCCTGCACTCAAAAGTAGAACATATGAAACTGCCTTGTACTGAACAAGACTATTGTTCCAGCTAGATCAACTTTTCTACTTTGTCTGGCAAGTGGCTACCATGTCTTTCCACACTTACTACCCAAGATCTTTTGACAGAAGATGATGGAGATTGAACATGAGATCTTGGCTGATTCTGCACTCATCTTTCTCTGGGGCAGGCTTCCGTTTCTGGGTGGAGCAAACTGGTGATTTTGCACCAGTTGCTCCGCTCTGGCATCTTGCGCGGGGCAAACCCGCAATTTGTCCCGCCGCAGTGTAAACCTGAAAAAAACAGGTTTACACTGCAGCAGGGCAAATAACGGGTTTTCCCTGCGCAAAATGCCAGCACGGAGCAACTGGTGCAAAATTGCCAGTTTGCTCCGTCCAGAAACGGAAGCCTGCCCCAGAGAAAGGTGAGTGCAGAATCAGCCCTTGTGTATGCAAAATAGATACTCTAGGGCTGAGCCATGGCTAGGCTACTCCTCTGGCTGATACCATGTAGTTTATAATGATGGAAAACAGGTAAGATAATTTTCTCAGCTTCTGTAGGGCTATAAAGGGCTTTTGAGTCACACAGGGAGCTAGTTCTTTTGAGTCAAACGGTGAGGTACGTTAACTCCCTTGAACCTACTGAGGAAAGTCAAGAACTACCTGGACACATTCAGTCCACTAAGGAAGACATGGGAAATCTCTACAGTTTGAGATTCACCTGTCAAATGTATGTTCCAAATAACCTGCACTATTACTGTAAATTAACCATGCTGTGAACCCTTTTGTACCAGGCATAGAGAAAAAAAGTCAAATCAGCTTCCACCATGCAAATATTGCCTCTCAACAATGGCCCCCCGATGGTGGAATCAACTTCCAGAGGTTGTGCGAGCCCTGCGGGACCTGAATCAGTTCCGCAGGGCTTGCAAAACCACCCTCTTTCAGCTCGCTTTCAAGATAGAACCCGGCTAAATTGACTTTTAGCCATCTTATATATGACTGTGAATTGTAGCACCTTAATTATTAATACATAACAGCTGTTTTATCTAATTTTAACCTAATTTACAACTGTAATTTAATTGTATTTTAATTTGTCTTATTGTATTGATTGTATTTTACTGAAATCATGGTTGTTCCATGTCTGTGAGCCGCCCTGAGCCTGCCTTTGGCGGGGGAGGGCGGGATACAAGAAAAAAATTATTATTATTATTATTATTATTATTATTATTATTATTATTATTATTATTATTATTATTATTATTATTATTCATGCACATATAGAGTCAACTTCCAGGAGGCAGAAATTTGGTGTGCAGTTTGCAAATCTAGCTATATGTACTTAGATGATAGAAGGAGATGGCAATCTTGTCATCAACTGGATCCTTAAATCACTTGTATCAATTGCAATTTTGGAGATAATCTTGCAAATGTATGTATTCCTATCAACTGCCAAACCACTTGTGATGGACTGCAAGTCTTTTTAGTTAAGCAGCAAGGAATCAGGCTGCAAGGTCACACGACTAAACTGTGAAGTCAGACTGCTTAGAATTCTCAGGAATTTGAAAAAAAGGGGAGGAAGTGAGACAGTGAGCGTTTTTGCACTGACCTTTTACTGGCGCGACCACCCTCTTCACACCAGAGGATCTGCGTGGATTTCGCACAAGAAGCGCCGGCGCACCCAAAAGAGCCGGCGACTTCCGTCGCAAAAGCCGCTCAAACGTTTTCCTGCTTCTTGGCAGTTTCCGTTTGAGCGGGTTTCGTGATGGAAGTTGCCGGCTCTTTTGGGTGCGCCGGCGCTTCTTGTGCGAAATCCGCGCAGATCCTCCGGTGTGAAGAGGGTGGTCGCGCCAGTAAAAGGTCAGTGCGAAAACGCTCAATGAGTTGAGAGGGTCAGTCAGAATGTTCAAACCTGGAGAGCAGATCTGTGAAGAAGCAGCCAGTTTGAGGGAAACTATTGCTAGAGACCAAATTATGCTGGTTACCTCTAGAGACAGAGGGGGTAGTTAAAAAAAAAAAAGAGTCACAAACAAGAACGCTCCTTAGTGTTAAAAGAGTCACACCCACTTCTCAGACAAAGCTTTTACCCAGTTGAGAATAGACTAAGAGTCTGGAAAGGCAGCTTGCCAAAGGGCCTGGGTAGAGGCAAGGACAGTCTCATAGGCCAGGTGAAACTGAGGTAATGTATACTGTATAGAGTATAGTGTATAGAGATTACCTGGAAGTCCAGACTAAGAGAGTTTTAGGAATAGCAAGAGATATTAGCAGGAGAAGTGGAACAACATTGTGTGTTCTCAGAGCTGGCCCTTCCACTAGACATATTAGGCATTTGCATAGAGTGGCAGGCCTGGGGGGATGTCGAATTGGGCACTCCCTCCCCTCCCAATGCCCTAGGTAAATGCTTGCGCATCAGCTAGCTGGCTTCACTTCGCCTCCCTTCCAATGGAATGAGTGAAGCCACAAATATACCTGGTTTCATTTATCACAGCAGCAGTACAGCTGAAGGAAAATGGGGGAAAGAAAGTGGATGTCGCTGGAAAAAAGGTAGTCAGAAAATTAAAGACTGATCAAGTCTTTAATCCGGAAATTGCCAATGTATTCTTTAATGGGTCAAATTCCTGAGAATTCTAAGCAGTCTGACTTCACAGCTCTTAGTCATGTGACCTAGCAGCTCCCTTCATTCCTTGCTGCTTAGCTAAAAAGCCTTGTAGTCTGTCACACTGCTCATTACTGTATTATGGACTACTATGTGTAAATTACAGTCATGTAGCAAGCAGGAAAAACAGAAGTGGACTTTATAGTTTAACTAGAGTCAGAAGGTGATTTCATGTTGTCATGATCCTGGGCCTAGTGAGGCCTACAGGCTCCAGAGAAGCCTGCCTAGGAGTTATTACAGAAAGCTTACATTTCCCAGGATCCCTTCTGTCCCTCTGATTGGGTGGCAAGGTTTTGGAGGGAAAACTAGCCCAGAAAGGGGTGGAACTTGGGAGGAAGGCATAAAAGAGCCAAGCTCAGACAGGGTGTGTTTTCTCTGGAAAAGACTGCAGGAGAGAAGTCAGCAGGAGAGATCCCTTACCCAAGGTGATGAGTTTTGGTATTACAGCAAGGGAATGTCTAGCTAAACGTGTCAGGAATTCTGTTTATTTGAACCAACCTTTACTGTTTTCATATTCACTATAGCACTAAATGTTTATCATTCCCCAGGTTGTTAGTGCTGAGGGATTTCAATGTCCATGTCCAGCATCCTCACAGGCCCAGGACCTAGTGTCATCTATGGAGACGCTGGGACTCATCCAGATTGTATTAGCCCCCACTCACCAGGCTGGTCACACACTGGATCTGGTTTGGGGGGCTGGGATAACATTGGATCTGATAGCTGTTAATCCAGCTCCATGGTCAGATCACCATACTCTGAAAGTCCAACTGGACCTGCAGCCCTCCTCCTGTTTAGGCAGTGAGCAGATTTATACTCGCCTGTGGAGCCAACTGGACCCTGGGTGGCTTCAGGAAGCTCTACGACAGGGGTCCTCAAACTACGGCCCGCGGGCCAGATGCGGCCCGCTGAGGATGTTTATGCGGCCCGCCGGGTTATGGCAAAATCAGACCGGAAGTGACGTTCGACCTAAACTCGCGTTAGCAACGCACACTTCCGGCACTGGGCTGAGGCGGTGGAGACAGAGTGTGAGGTGATACCGAAGTGAGGTGAGTTCCCAGGCCGGGGTGTGTGGTGTGGGGAAGGGAGAGAGATGCAGAAGACGGAGAACTGATGGCCCGCAGCCTTGTACAGTAACGGCAGTCTGGCCCTCCAGCAGTCTGAGGGACAGTGAACTGGCCCCCTATTTAAAAAGTTTGAGGACCCCTGCTCTACGAGATCCAATGCCCCCTGGTGGGTCATTAGATGAGCTAGTAGATGACTGGTATTTCTGGCTCTCTACAGCCATCGATGACATCGCCCCGTGGCACCCTCTTCACTGCCGTACCAAAGCAGCCCATGGTATACCTTGGAGATGCAGAGGATGAAGTGGCAACTTAGATGGCTAGAGCGAGTGTGGCGGCATTCTTATGACGAAGAGTCAAGAGCTTCTTATAGAATGTTTTTTAAGGTCTATGAGAAGGCAGTGAAGTCTGCTAAGAAAGACTTCTATGCAGCCTTCATTGCATCTGTAAAATCGTGCCCAGACCAATTGTTTAGAACGATTCACTCATTAACCACATTGCTAACTGGCAACCAAAAGGTTAGAGAATTGGATATTGGCTGTGAGGTCTTTGCGACTTATTTCTCAGATAAAGTCTTGACTCTCCGCCAAGATCTTGACTCTCAGCCAAGACAGAAGTCTTGGGTGTGTGCTCGATGCAAGGAGTTCCTGGTCCTCAGGGAACAAGTTTGTACCCTTGAGGCTGAGGTGACTGACCTGGAGAAGCAGAGACAGTCAGTTAGGCACTCAGAGAAGACTCTCGGGGACGTATTAGATGAGCCCCACTCTGAACGTGGCAGCCCCGTTGCTGCCAGGGAGCATGAGGGTCGAGAGGGAACAGGGCACCGTGTTGAGGATAAGGGGAATGCGCCCTCAGAAGGGACCTCTTCTTCAGTTGGTGAGTGGGTATCCTTTCGCACCAAGGAACCATCCCTGGGCAGGGAGAGGGGGGGGGTCTTGGTAGTTGGTGATTCGATCCTTAGGCAAGTAGACAGCTGGGTGGCTAAACCGCATACTGACCATATGGTGACTTGCCTGCCTGGTGCGGAGGTAACGGACATTATGTGTATAGTTGTCAGACAATGGAACTTCAAATGAACCAGACTCCATTTGTTACAATGTTAAGGCTTTATTTGATAGTTTATAGTTTCTGAGTGCAGCAAGATTGGAACTGATACTTTTCCCTAGGTGCATAGATATTTTAAAGACTTGTACATCAAAGGTTTCTAAGCAAATCTACATTCCCACTATGAAGTGATACATTTCACACGGTTGCTTTCTCTTAAGAACATAAGAACATAAGAGAAGCCATGTTGGATCAGGCCAATGGCCCATCAAGTCCAACACTCTGTGTCACACAGTGGCAAAAAATTTTATATACACACATACACTGTGGCTAATAGCCACTAATGGACCTGTGCTCCATATTTTTATCTAAACCCCTCTTGAAGGTGGCTATACTTGTGGCCGCCACCACCTCCTGTGGCAGTGAATTCCACATGTTAATCACCCTTTGGGTGAAGAAGTACTTCCTTTTATCCGTTTTAACCTTTCTGCTCAGCAATTTCATCGAATGCCCACGAGTTCTTGTATTGTGAGAAAGGGAGAAAAGTACTTCTTTCTCTACTTTCTCCATCCCATGCATTATCTTGTAAACCTCTATCATGTCACCCCGCAGTCGACGTTTCTCCAAGCTAAAGAGTCCCAAGCGTTTCAACCTTTCTTCATAGGGAAAGTGCTCCAGCCCTTTAATCATTCTAGTTGCCCTTCTCTGGACTTTCTCCAATGCTATAATATCCTTTTTGAGGTGCGGCGACCAGAACTGCACACAGTACTCCAAATGAGACCGCACCATCGATTTATACAGGGGCATTATGATACTGGCTGATTTGTTTTCAATTCCCTTCCTAATAATTCCCAGCATGGCGTTGGCCTTTTTTATTGCAGACGCACACTGTCTTGACATTTTCAGTGAGTTATCTACCACGGCCCCAAGATCTCTCTCTTGGTCAGTCTCTGCCAGTTCACACCCCATCAACTTGTATTTGTAGCTGGGATTCTTGGCCCCAATGTGCATTACTTTGCACTTGGCCACATTGAACCGCATCTGCCACGTTGACGCCCACTCACCCAGCCTCAACAGATCCCTTTGGAGTTCCTCACAATCCTCTCTGGTTCTCACCACCCTGAACAATTTAGTGTCATCCGCAAACTTGGCCACTTCACTGCTCACTCCCAACTCTAAATCATTTATGAACAAGTTAAAGAGCATGGGACCCAGTACCGAGCCCTGCGGCACCCCACTGCTTACCGTCCTCCACTGCGAAGACTGCCCATTTATACTGACTCTCTGCTTCCTATTACTAAGCCAGTTTTTGATCCACAAGAGGACCTGTCCTCTTATCTCTTTGTGGTTCCCATTCTCACAGGGATGGCCAAAGTGGCATTCCCGGAGGCACCTTATATTCAAAGGGATGTTGCCTTTGTTAGTATCAGGGACAGGAATTCACACCAGTGTTAGTAGCAACTATGCTTCTACTTTGATATGCAAGGTTTCTCCTTGAGGTTAATAACATATGTTAGAAAATGGAGTCAGTTAAGCTAAGCAATTCATTACAGTTTAAACCAAGCATCATATTATGTCATGGTAATTTTCCAGTGTATGACAATAGTAGATAGACTGACAGACAGTGCTGGGGAGGAGCCAGTGGTCTTGGTGCATGTTGGCACCAACGATGTGGGGAAATGCAGTCGTGAGGTCCTGGAGGAAAAATTTAGGCTGCTAGGCAGGAGACTTAAGGCCAGGACCTCCAAGGTAGCCTTCTCAGAAGTGCTACCTGTTCCACGTGCAGGGCTGGAGAGACAGGCACAAATTAGAAGTCTCGAGGTGTGGATGAGATGATGGTGTAGGGAGGAAGGGTTTAAGTTTGTTAGGCACTGGGATGCTTTCTGGAACAAGTGGGAGCTGTACAAAAGAGACGGTCTCCACTTGTCTCCAGATGGAACCAAGCTGCTGGTGCTTAAAATCAAAAAGGTGGCAGGGCAGTTTTAAAACTAAATCTTGGGGAAAGCCGACAGGAGATGAAATGTCTCTGGCTTGGGAGGACTCATCTCAAAGAGATGAAGGGTTAGCTGTTACTTTTCTACCGGGTAATGGATCAGAGTTGTCCATTGAAATGGTGACAAACAGTATGGACTGTCTGCCAAAGTCTCGAGGCAGCAGGAGGAAGGTTGCGGGCCTAGTTTGCCTGGAAAATTATAGATGTTTGTATACAAATGCTAGAAGTGTTCAAAGTAAACTTGGTGAGTTGGAATGTTTAGTGTTGGGAGAAAACATAGACATTGTGGGAATTTCAGAAACTTGGTGGAATGAGGAGAATCAGTGGGACACAGTGATTCCTGGATATAAGTTATATCAGAAGGATAGGAAGGGAAGGGTTGGAGTTGGGGTGGCTCTGTATGTCAGAGAGGGTATACAGTCCAGTAAGACTGAGGTCTAGGGTGGCCATAATATCTGCAGGCCAGCCAGGGACACTTTGAGGGGGGAAGGAATGTGTGTGTGTGCACGCAGCGCGCGCCGCCGGAAACAGGAAGTGACGACACTTCCGGTGACGTCATGCCACAGCCGGAAACAGGAAGTGACATCACTTCCTGTGACATCATCCCCCCCCCGCGCCACCTGCCGGAAGCAGGAAGTGACGTCACTTCCGGTGACATCATTTCCCCCGTGCCACCTGCCGGAAGTAGGAAGTGACATCACTTCCTGTGACATCATTTCCCCCAAATGCCACTGCCAGAAACAGGAAGTGACTTCACAGCACTTCCTGTGACGTCCCCAAAAATCCCCCAAATATCACCGCCGGAAACACCAAGATTATTTATAGAGAGGGAAAGGGGGAAATAAAGTTAAATAAAACTCTTTTTTTACTTTTTTCAAAGTGAGAACACTAGAGAGAACGGGTTCCACGCTGAGAAGCCAGTCAGATTCCAGTGAGACTGTGCTGCATAATGCAGCCTATTTATTTTGACCTGTTTGCTCTGTTGGCTCTATCTGCGCCACCTTCATCACTTTCGGGGTGTGGATCCCCCAGTGGGGTGGTCTCCCAACTCCCTCCGCCGGCTGTTTCTTATAGCCCTGCGCCCCCTCTTTCATTTGATATGTGTCCCGTGCGGGTGCCACTTTCCCGCCGGGAGATGCCACAAAATGAGCCCCCTTGAGGCTTATGGCAGCAGGGCTCGGGGGAAGCGAGCTAGACTGCTGTTCTTTTGAGGGGTTATAGAGTGTTTCGAGCCCGTCCCTGTGGCATCGGTCCCATCGTTGTGGGACCCAGGGGGCCGGCGCAGCGGCACACCGAAGCAGCCTGTCACTAATAACACAGGTCGAGATGCAGGACAGGAACCTGGAAGTGACCGACAGGCTGCTTCAGCGGGCCGCTGCGCTGGCCCCCTGGGTCCCACAACGATGGGACCGATGCCACAGGGACCGATGCCACATGAACATCGGATATTTGAGAGCCAAGGAAGGAAGGAAGGAAGAAGGAAGGAAGGAGGGAGGGAGGGAAGGAAGGGAGGAGGGAGGGAGGGAGGAAAGGAGGGAAGGAAGGATGGAGGGAGGGAGGGAAGGAAGGAGGGAAGGAGGGAGGAAGGAAGAAAGGGAGGAAGGAAGGAGGGAGGGAGGGAAGGAAGGGAGGAGGGAAGGAGGGAGGGAGGAAGAAAGGGAGGGAGGAAGGAGGGAGGGAGGGAAGGAAGGGAGGAGGGAGGGAAGGAAGGAGGGAGGGAGGGAAGGAGGGAGGAAGGAAGAAAGGAAGGAGGAAGGAAGGAGGGAGGGAGGGAGGGAAGAAGGAGGGAGGGAGGGAAGGAGGGAGGGAGGAAGAAAGGGAGGAAGGAAGGAGGGAGGGAGGGAAGGGAGGAGGGAGGGAGGGAAGGAGGGAGGGAGGAAGGAAGAAAGGAAGGAGGGAGGGAGGGAAGAAGGAGGGAGGGAAGGAGGGAGGAAGGAAGAAAGGAAGGAGGAAGGAAAGGAAGGAAGGAAGGAAGGAAGGAAGGAAGGAAGGAAGGAAGGAAGGAAAGAGGGAGGGAGGGAAGAAGGAGGGAGGGAGGGAAGGAGGGAGGGAGGAAGGAAGGAAGGAGGGAGGAGGGAGGGAAGGAAGGGAGGAGGGAGGGAGGGAAGGAAGGAAGGAAGGAAGCAAGGAAGGAAGGAAGGCCGCCCCCTCCTGCCAGCGGCCCGCCCCCCGCTTTCGGCCCCCTCCCTCCCTCCCTGCCTGCCGGCTTACCTTCTCCCAGGGCGCGGCCTCCCCTCCGGGCGGGTGTGGCGGGCTGGCCAGGAGGCGCAGCGGCGGCTGGTGCTGCTGGCAGTGGCTGAGGAGGAGGCGGCCGAGCCCACCGACCCGGGGCCTCCTGCCACGCCGCCGCCGCAGGCGCCGCCGGCTCGCCTCCCGCTCCGGCCACGGCCTCCACCGCCGCCGCCTCCCCCTCTGCCGCCGCCGGGGCCCTACGCCAGCGAGAGGAGCCGGCGGGCCGCGCGCGCGGTCGGGGAAGGCGGCGAGTGAGGGACTGAGCATCCCTGCGCGTGCGCACGGCGGTGTGGCGGGCCCTACACTGCCCACTCTCCTGGCCCCGCACATGCGCAGAGCCCGCCACACCGCCGTGCGCACGCGCAGGGACGCTCGGTCCCTCACTCGCCGCCTTCCCTGACCGCGCGCGCGGCCCGCCGGCTGCCCACTGGCTAAACCGGGATCTCTAATGGTCCTGGTATAGCCAGCCCGGGAGGCGGGAATTGGGGGCCAGAATCGGGACTTTCCCGTGTGACCGGGACGATCTGGCCACCCTACGAGGTCAGAGAATTAAATTTCCTTCAAGAAATGCTTTGGGTTGAAATAGAGGGCCCAAAACTATGGGAGTTTGTTATCGCCCACCAGGTAAAAAGATAGACGATTATAATATGATGGAAGGATTAAAGATAGTGGCTAAACATAAGAACTGTCGCAATAGGTGATTTTAACTACCCGCAGACTGATTGGGTCAATATGCGTTCAAGTCGAGAGAAAGGGATTTAGTTTCTAGATGCTCTCAATGACTGTGCTATGGAGCAGATGGTCTCAGAACCTACTAGGGGTGGGGCAATCCTGGATTTGGTCCTAAGTAATGCCGAAGACTTGGTGAGAGATGTAAAAGTGATCGCACCACTTGGGAGCAGTGACCATAACGTTATTCAGACTCCGCCCCAGATCATCTGACCAGGGCCTTAGAAGCTGTGGCTGGATGGTTGCAGTTAATTCTGCTGAAACTTAATCCAGCTAAGATGGAGGTCCTGTACTTGAGGGGGTTTGAGTCAGGCATCCAACTCCCAATCGTGGAGTCAGGCATCCAACTCCCATCTTTTGTGCCGGTCCAGAAAATGAAGAGCCTGGGAGTGATACTGGATGCCTCACTTTTCATGGAGGCCCAGATCACAACAGTTGCTCAGCCTGCCTTTTACTATCTTCAGCAGATTAGACAACTAGTGCCCTACCTGTCCTCCCAGGACTTAGCTACAGCGATCCATGCGATGGTCACTTCCAGGTTGGACTACTGCAACTCATTCTATGCAAGCTTGCCCTTGAGGCCAACCCAGAAACTCCAGCTGGTGCAAAATGCGGTAGCACAGCTGGTAGCTGCATTGCCTTTACGGACAAGCATTCGGCCAGTGCTGCACCAATTGCACTGGCTACCAATAAAGTACCAGATCCACTTCAAGGTTTTGGTCTTATCATTTAAATCTTTATGTGGCCTGGGACCAACATACCTATGGGACTGCCTCTCCCCATATGTGCTGCAGAGACTGTTGCGTTCTGCTTTGCAGCATCTCCTGACCATCCCTGGCCCAGAGGATGTTTGACTTGCCTCAACCAGGGCCAGGACCTTTTCGGCCTTGGCCCCGGCCTGGTGGAATCAGCAGCCTGTGGAGATCTGGGCCCTACCTGAATTAATGCCATTTCATAGAGCCTGCAAGATGAAACTATTCCGCCGGGCCTTCGGTTGAGGCAATGGATGTCCTTATTTCCATCTGCTTGGCCTCCCTTACCTGTCATGATACTATCTTATTTTAATCTTATCTTAATCTATTATTTCATCTCTGGGCCTACTGTTGTATTGATATATATAATGTGCCCAATTGGAAACCACTGCCGGTGATATATATGCTGTTTGTTTTATTATATCCTATGGTTTTAGCTTGTAGATTTAATTGTTTTAACTTTTGTTGTTATCCACCCTGAGTCATCTTGTGGGAAAGGGCAGAATATAAATTAACAAAAATAAAAAATAAATTAAATACCCACATTTCTTTAGAGCACTAATAATAAATTTCTTTTTGTTGTTATACTGCCTGGGTCCTCATGTCTCTTTGGTCACAGTTAAGAGTTATTTACTAATAAGGAAGATACAGCGGTGGTTGGGTGCTCTGAACCCTCCCATGCAGACCCTTGCCAGAGTGGTGGCAGCCAGTAGAAGGCCCTCCTAGGCCCCTCTGTGTGACACATGTGATGATGAACAGCTTGGAAAAAAAATTAGCTGTTAGCTTGTTGTGAAATGATAATTTAAGATTTGTCAATAAAACATATGCATACCAAACAGTACTGACCTCACAAAATTAAAAGATATTTCAATGCAGTAACAAGTTACTTGTTATTCAGTTACATTGGGTAAAAAATACATAAGAAGAAGAAGAAGATATTGGATTTATATCCCGCCCTCCACTCCAAAGAGTCTCAGAGCGGCTCACAATCTCCTTTACCTTCCTCCCCCACAACAGACACCCTGTGAGGTGGGTGGGGCTGGAGAGGGCTCTCACAGCAGCTGCCCTTTCAAGGACAACCTCTGCCAGAGCTATGGCTGACCCAAGGCCATGCCAGCAGGTGCAAGTGGAGGAGTGGGAAATCAAACCCAGTTCTCCCAGATAAGAGTCCGCACACTTAACCACTACACCAAACTGGCTCTCCATGTGGATCCATTCAAATGAAACCTAGCATTTTGCCAGAAAAGAAGAAATTGCTTAGGACTAATTAAAAAGGCAGAATAATTTATATAGAACATGGTTTACAGTGCTTTACAATGGTTTACTTTTTTTACACTGTCTGTCTTGTAAATCCACAAAATAACATCAAGCAGGAAAGTGCATGTGAAAGTAAACATAGGCTGGGCCCAATTGGCAGCTTGGGGTGGCAGCCTCCCATCTCAAAGTAAGCTGGCAGAGGGGAAAGCATCCTAGGGGTGTTCAGATTGCATGGCCCACTGCTGGGACAGGGATGGGCTGTGTGTGCTCTGGAGGAGTGGTCAGACTATTTAATTGGCACTTCCCAGGCATTCTCCGGTGGATCAGATGGCCAGGAAAGGCAGCAGGGAAGCATCCTGGCGTCCTGGCGTCCTTGCGATAGCTAGATAGATAGATAGATAGATAGATAGATAGATAGATAGATAGATAGATAGATAGATAGATAGATAGATAGATAGATAGATAGATAGATGGATGGATGGATGGATGGATGGATGGATGGATGGATGGATGGATGGATGGATGGATGGATGGATGGATGGATAGATAGATAGATAGATAGATAGATAGATAGATAGATAGATAGATAGATAGATAGATAGATAGATAGATAGATAGATAGATAGATAGATAGATAGATAGATAGATAGATAGATAGATAGATAGATAGATAGATAGATAGATAGATATTGTCCTGACAACAGCTCTGTGAAATAGGTTAGGCTTTGAATATGTGACTGGACCAAGGTCAACCAGTGAACTTCCATGGCAGATTGGACATTCAAACAGAACTATCCTAGATCCTAGTCTGACACTCTCACCACCACACTGGCTCTCTGAACTTTCTTATCCATTGGTAATATTAAGGGGCATCACCATTGGTATAATTTTGATGATGCTAAGGGAATTACCCCATGTGAATAATTTACTAAGGCTGAAATCCACACAAATGACATAGAACAAATAGCCACTCTAGAATCAGATGACACTGACAGGACTGCCGTGCAGTAATTGTTTTCTGTTCTCTCACAATTGCATACATAAGCACACTCAACATCCTGAGACAATCATCATAGATCCATTAATTTTTCATGTCCTTGTACTCATATTATCCTAATATGAGTTGGTGCATTAAAAATAGGGGCTTCAAGTGAGAATATAATAGCTAATTGGCAGTCCAAAACGCTTGCTTAAATTTCATTGACTTCAGTAAATCTGTATGTGCTAGAAATCTGAATTCAAGAATCTCCAACTGTAAACAGCATAAGCCTCTAGGTTTTCCAAATCTCAAAACTGGTTTTTATCAGTCAAATATATTGATTTGTCATATGCAATTTATATGTCACAGTGTCTGGTAATGGATGCTTTGATGCAATCTATATTCACTAAAGGGGATATCTATTGATCTGGTCATTCATTCTATTGATTTTTCACTCTGCTGCCAGATGATCCTCTGTGATCACTTGTCTTCATTATGTTTTGGGGTTGGGAAAAAGTTTCTCTCATTTACCCACTGCCTATTACCCTAATGGAAAGTATTGATATGGTAATTGCCTAGGAAGGAAGTTTAGGAGTTTGCCAATGATATAATAATCTTGCATTTTTTCAAGTTTAATATTATGATGATTCTTGAATAAGTAGTAGTAAATATTGGTGCATTGGGTAAAGGTACAAAATTAATGTAATTCATTTCAAAGGAACTGAAAGTGCTTTCAGAACAAAGCAATGCATGCCAAATGCTTTGTATTTTTGATTAGTTCTTTCAATAATAACAATGCCTAGGTACTTTAATGAAAATCATACTCAAGTGAGGATTATATAAATCATTTGGGTTCTGATATTTTGCAGTTAAAGGAATATAAGACGGACACTGAGCTGTCAGATACACTATCCAGTCAGACACTGGCTTGGTTTATACATTTTCTGAGCTGCTAGGATGGGTGAAAGAGCTGCCATTTCTATTCCTGCTATCATTCATTTTTTGTCAACCAGGAGTTCCAGGGATACCAGTTACTACAGTTCCTTGCAACAGGGGGAGGGAGGGGTCACATGAAATGGGTCTAAACTACTTGGCAACTCCATAGAGGGCCCAGTTACATGGAGTTATCTGCATGGGGGAAGAAGGTATGCTGATGTCATCACTTTGTGAAAATTCTTGTTGACTCAGAAAATATTTGAATTAGGGCAGCATGATACTGTAGACCACCAAAAAGACACATGTGTGTTCTAGATCAAATCAATCCTGATCTCTACCAAGAAGCTAAAATGACTAAATGGAGGCTATTATGCTTTGGTCACATTATGAGATTACAGGAGTTGCTGGAAAAGACTAGGAAAGTTGAAAGCAGCAGGAAAAGAGGAAGACCCAACATGAGATGGATTGGCTCTATAAAGGAAGCCATAGCCCTCAGTCTGCAAAACCTGAGTAAGGCTGTTAACAACAGGACTTTTGTAGGACATTAATTCATAGGATCACCATAAGTTGGAAGACAATTGACAGCATTTAATATACACACAATCAGGGTCCTGGCCAGGATTTCAAATTTGGTAAGGGTTTTTTGCTGGCGGGGTAAGGGGGCCACCAATAATTCCCTCCCTGCTGCAAAAAAACAAGCTGCTCCCCTCCCCACTAGGGTAAAGTCTCAAGCAGTGGCAAAGCCTCCAGCAGCAGTGGGAAAGAATATAAGGAGGGCTGCTGTGAGTCAGGCAGGATTGGAGTACAGGGGCCATTTTACCAAGACACTGCAGGGGTGCTGAGCCAACAGGAGGATGGTGGTGTTGCCCCACAGTGCTTTCGCTTTCAGGAGTGCTGGTTTGGGGTCTAGCTGGAGCATGAGAGAGCCATCCCCTCACAACAGGCTGTGGCAAGAGGGCAAGGTAAACCCCTCAGCTAGAGAGTGAACAAAGCAATGGTGACAGTCAGAGGATCAAAGTGCCAGTGGGAGGGGACTAAAGGTGCATCACTGCCACTTGCACCTGGGCACACCGGGACTAGGGCTGGCATGCCACATATGCCAGCTCTCCTCCCTCCTTTCTCCACAGGCTCTGTTCTCACCTCACCCCCACCAGCCTACCTGGAAGAAGCACTGAAGAGCACGTGAGGAGAGGAGGAGGAGGCTGATGGGGTGGAGGCTGCAAAGTACAGCAGTGACTGCCTTGGTAGCCTCACTTGGCTTGGAATTGCCTGGCACACTGGCAGGTGAGGATGCCTTTCCTTCCTTCTTCCCACTGCCGATGGCAGACAGCATTCTGGGCTGGTTAGGTTAAGAGAGTGGAAGCACTGGAGTGTTTCTGGTTGCCTTCCTGGCAGTGGCAAGGCTCCTGCATGCCTGCTGCTGGCCTGATGCTGGTGGGGAGGGCGACAGCGGCAGGCCACAGAAGTGCAAACCTTGGATTGCAGAATGGGAGGGAAAATGTTTTGTCTCAGGGCTGGGGCTGCCTGGCCTGGGCACAGCCAGTCTGATGGGATGCATGACTTCTGAGATGCAATCTCACTGGAGGAAACGATGAGGGACTGATTGGTGGTGCCAGAAATCATCCATGGCAGGTTAATTGGAGGGACCAGGACCCCATAGATCTCACCATAGCTATGGGCCCACACACAATGTGAAAATTGTTTTTTTAAAAACTCAGCTATCAGTTATATAAGATTAGTAATTGTGTTTTCTGATAGGCAGGGCACAATGGTAATCAAGAGAGTTGGAGAAAGGAGAGAGAGGCATTGTTGCCCATAATGTACAGATTCATTTATTTTAACTCACTATTGCTTTTTTTAAAATACTGCAAGTGATTGAGTAGGTCAGAGATAAGGATTATTTATTAGAGATTTATACCCCTCTTTTCTTTACAATAGACGAACATAGGGTTCCACTTAGTCCCATAAAGATGCTTCTTCCATTTCCAGTGTACCTTCCCACACAGGCTTTAAAAAAGCCAAGTCATGTCTAGAGGTTTTAGCTAGTGAAGATATTTAAAAATGGGATTTTGGTTTGAAGACAAATCCATAAAACAGTAAGTAAGTAACAGTGATTCCACACCAGGTTTAAGACTTTCATTTGAAGGGTTAAATATATAACAAAATCTCGTGAAATCTAAGCACAGAAATAAGCTGGTGTAAACACAGAAAAGGAAGTCTGTGATCAGTTGTGAGCTGTAACAACACTTCCTACTGGAATACAACATGGCATCGTGCAGAATTGACTTGAGAATTAGAATGTCACAGAGTTATAGCTGATTTAAACATTATAGCCCCCATGTGGAGGTCGCTTAAAGGCACTTTCCCATGGCAGTGATCCATTGGTAGTGGTAAGCATAAAATTTCAAAACCTCCTAACCCATGGGTGGGTGGTGTCTCCCTGTTTGTTATGCAGCAGTGTAGAACAATTGATTGCAATTAGTTATGACTAATGGTGGCAATTAGGAAATTATTTAGTAACACGTTAGTTGTATGATTGGCTAAACAAATTATCTATGTCAATAAATTTTATTATAAAGGAAACAGTAATGGAGACAGATGTTTGAATTTGGGATCAGCATCTTCTGTTTTCCCATGTGGTGGCTGAAGGGCCACTTTGACTATGTAAACAAAAGAGTCCTGTGGCACCTTAACGGCTAATAAAATATTATGATAGAAACTTCTTTGGATTTTCAAACTGATTCTTGCATATACTCAGATATAGCTTCTTCTCACTGTGAAGAAGATAAAAGATCCTAACATAAACACCAGTAAGACTCTAAGCCATGAACCAAGAGAAAATAGAGAAAACCCATAAGCAACAGCATGTTTGTAGATTAGAGAGAGAACAAATAAAAATATTGATCATTTCTTCCCCATAAACTTGTTTGATGTACCTCCCAGTATTCTTTGCTTCAGTCTTTTTCACACTGCAGACTGCATTTTGTCTAACTCTGCATTTTGCTATGGGTGTGTGTTTGGTTTTATGCTTGATCCTCAGCCTAACCTGCCCCTGTGACATTTTGTTTGGAGTAAGCCCCATTAAATAATGAAAGCAAAGATTGGATCCAAACTTCTACAAACTGAGTGGACTTCATAGGAGAGATATTTGCCACTTAAAGCCATTCCTTAAAGTCAGTGATGTTTAGTAACAGTTTGGTATAGGAGTTGGAGTTCTTGTAAGATTTCTACTCATTTCCATTTCCTACTGCAGACTTCCATCTTCCATGCTACGTCTCCTGCCTTCAGAAGTAACCTTTCAGGTTGCATTGGGTACTGTAGGATAAAAAAGGGAAGACAGCAGAGAATCCTTCCACAAACTTTGCTCTGATCAAAGAAATATTGGATCCAACCCAATATTTCTTAATGTATTGACTTTTGATTTGACATCATAGCAACTACAATTATCTAGAAAAATGAGAAAACAGAGTTGCACTTATTTGCAGCTGTTATTCATTGACACCTTCTGTGCAGATACACACCGGGGCTTTACCTGCATGCAAGCTGGCCACAGATAGAAATTTCCCAGTTCCTAGGAACTCAAGGGGGGGGGGGGTGTTCCTTCCCTCTGGAGCACACACAATGGCATTTGTGGTGTAAACTGTCACATGCTCTGGAAGAGCAATGCCTTCCTTTTCTCAGTTTCTGCTTGTCAGCTGCGAACTCTCACTATGACTAACAAAACAAAATAGGAGTCAATATCACCTTTAAGACCAACTTAGTTTTATTCAGAATGTAAGCTTTCGTGTGCTCCAAGCTTATATTCTGAATAAAACTAAGTTGGTCTTAAAGATGCTATTGACTCCTATTTTGTTCTACTACTTCAGACCAACATGGCTGCCTACTTGGATCTATGATTAGCAAATGAGTCATCCAAATGACCTTTATCTCCATTCTCAATTCCCTCTCTCTCTCAATTCTCTCTCTCTCTCTCTCTTTCTTTCTTGGGGAAGTGCTCACAGTGAGGCAGGAGAGAAGGAATGTGTGTCTGCACAGAAGATGCTGATGAACAAATGTTACAGGGAAGTGCAAACACCATATTCAGAGGCACTAAGCTGTGAATCCCAGCACCAAGAGGCAACATCAGGAAAGGCCTCAGCCTCTATGCCTGTTGTTGGCTGTTCAGAGGAAATGGTTGGCCACTGTGTGAGAAAGAATGCTGGACTAGATGGACTATTAGCCTGATCCAGCAGGGCTCTTCTTATGTTCTTATGAAACTCTGTTTTCATCTTCCATCTTCAGTGTAACCCCACCCCCACATTGGAAGTTTAGCAAGCTACACATCAAAGAGGAGGTGGGGGTGATGCTCCCACTGAAAAAGTGACTGGAGCACTGCCTTGATTACTTCTGCATTGTTTCTTGATTGCAGGTCCAGCATATAGTGCTTCACAAAGGTGTTCTCAGCTGACCAAGTTGTAGCTTTACAGATGTCAACAAGTAAGATACTGTGGTGAAAGGCTGTTGAAGAGCCTTGTGCACTTGTGGAGTGAGCTTTGACATCCAGAAGGCAGGGCTTGCCAGGGACCTCATAACATCACTAGATTGCAGCCATGATCCACCTGGACTGTGAAGAAGCAGCCCTTCCCTTGGGACTCAAGTAACAGACAACTAAAACTCCAAAAAACAACCACAGCAAACTATAGCTAGGGACCCAGCTATCAAAACAGATGGATTGCCATTCCGCGTAGAAATAGGAAACATGGGCCTTCAGACTCCAAGTGTATGGGTAGTCAGAATATTTGTACAGGCTGGATTTTCTGGGCCATGTAGTGCTCTTCCTTTTTTGGAAGGGGAGGGGCGAGAGACCAGTATTCACCATGAGGATACTGGTGAGTTGGCTGGTGCTACTGCTGTCTCTGGCCATGATAGAAGGGGATGGCAAAGCCTTGCTGGCGGTGGGTGAAACAATGTTGTGGAACAGTGGATGGAAGCACCCAGAGTGACTTGGCAGTCTGCTTGTTCCTTTTGACCGTTGAAAGTTATCCATAGTATGCAAGAAAAGAGGAGATTTTCTGAAGGGGAGATTCTATACTCTACCATGTGTATCATGTGTATCCAGAGGGAAGGTTGTATGTAACCAGGAGTGCCTCCTCAAAACTATGGCTGAGTGCATAGATCTTGCGAACATATCTGCAGTGCTCGGAGAGCAAGTTTGGTGTAGTGGTTAAGTGTGCCGACTCTTATCTGGCTCTGCCTCTGGAGCATTTGTATGTCTTTTGGAACTAAGGATGAAGGTGGTGGATAGGTTGATAGGACATCACAACTTGTAAAGATTTCCTACCTTATGGGAAGTAGTGGCTGTGGATGCAGTCTTTGCCAGACTGGGAATGAGGTTAACAAGGCCTTCTAAAACTGAAAAGGCCATAATATGGAGAAAGTCCAGATAAAGATGACTGATGATTTTATTCTTCAGTTTATGGTGACATCTATGTCCAATACATTGGGTATCTTTAACATTTGTTAGCTGTAGAAGTGAAGTTCTTTATTGGGGGAAATAGGGGTGGGATCCTCAACACTGTAATCTGGTGAATATTCCATATGGCCCTCTGAGCTGTAACATGAGGCTGACAAGAGGCCACAGTCCTCTCTTCTTCCAGCTCTGAGGCAGAGAAACTGAGGGTAGGAAGGGCAAGTGGGATCTTAGCATCTACAGTCCCAAGAAGCATACCCATGCCTTGAAGCAGCAGTTTCAAAGTGTGGTTGATGTGCACAAAATTTAGACCACTATTGAAGATAGGCAGGTAACATATTAAATGGATGCCACTGAGGGAGAGGGTAGCTCTATGGCCATGGGGCAGGCATGGGTGGTTCTGAGGAAGGAGGCATTATGTTCTCCATTGGAATGGCTGGTCTGCTCTCCCTCAGCCTCCAAGAAGGACTTCTTAGGGAACTCTAAATGTAGGGATGAGGTGCAAAGCAGCACCGGAATAATCTCTGGATCCTCAGTGATTGGTGAGGCAAGGAGTGAAGAATGCTTCTGGTGCTTAAAAAAGGCACCAACCTTCTATATACATTGTGTCTGCTTTGGGGGAGGGGCTCCTCCCTTTGGTTACTAGGAGCTAGGAAATTTCTGTCCACAGCTGGCCTGCATGCAGGCACAGTCCCACTGTGGGGTTGCACCAAAGACAGACGATGAACAAGAAGTTACTCTCTGTATAGTTATAAACTCTCTCTATAGTTATGAACAATGTCTCTAGGTTAAAAATTCTAAGAATAATCTATGTGGAAATTCAATGTGATTGATCTTTCCAATGGAGATAGTTTTTGAAGATGTATTTTCTTGTGTCTTTTATTGCAAAATGGGATCAATTATTATGTTTCTATTAATTAATAGACCTGATAGAACTTACCACTTTTAATATCTGATATAGTAAAATAATTATTCATAAGTCAATGTGTTATTGAGAAACTACTTCCCATGGTGTATTCGAGGGGCATGAGTTGAGATTTTGTCCAAAGTGAAAGCACACTTGTAGGAACAAGTCTGTGAATTCAATATGATCGTACATACTTTCCTTTATTCCTCTTCTGCACTCGTCTCCGACTGCAGGACAGCTAAGGTGATTGTGTGTTGAATGTGAAGACAGTACAGACTATCAGTGCCAATGGATAAAGTTCACTTAGCCCAGCGGGATAATACCTCTATTGGAGCTTTAGCCCCTCTAAAGCGGTGTCCATCTGCAACACAGGATGTGGATCCCGGAGCTCCTTTACAGGGTCTAAGGTCAGCGTGAGCCATGAAAGGAATGTGCAGCAATTGGTTCTACAGCCCAATAAGGTATGCATCACAGTTTGTCCTTATGGGAGGAAGACCCCATGCTGGAGAAGTAAACTTTTAGTTAAGTCTCATCTTTGTGAACTTCTTCATCTGAACTATCACAAAATTGACTTGATTACCATCGAATCTCTTAATGATCAGTCTCAAATGCAGAGGATTCTGCTTACCTTTCAATCCCCCAACATTCCTTCACTAATTTTGAGGCGAAAGAATTACTTATGGTCGAAGGGGGTTTTTCCTGTGCGATCCTTTATTAACTCTCAAACTAATGCTCTGCTGCCTAACCTGTCCGCAAGGGACAGTACACGAAGTAATCCTCATCTTTTGAAGACGGCATCATCTTCAGCGGCAAAATATAAGGCTTCGATGTGTTTTAAGGTATCCAGATCTGGTCAGTCCCAATCAAACCCCGAGTTGGATAATGAATCATCAGTGCAGCCTTCTATGGATGTGATGCATAATCCCCTTAATGTTTCAATAGAAGATGACCTTCTGCAGTCATATGGGAATCTTCCAGCAAAAGATCAACAGGCGATCCTCGTAAGACTTGAATGTACTAAGTGACAGCTGCAAAGGTCTTTAGAGCCAGGGAAATCAGTTCCTTCAATCCACCTGGATCCTGCAGGCAACCCCCTGTCCCCTTGTCCCCCATCGGCTGACTTAATTGATCTGACTATGGAACCCTCTCTAACTGGCTCAAGGGCACCCCAACATAATGGCTGTATTTTCACTGATGACGCCAGGGTGCTAGAAAGGATATCCATTATTGATTGACTACCAGCTAGCGAAGCCACAAGAAATATCCACATTGTCTCCTGGAACATAGCTGGGTGGAAGAGTAAAGTGAATGACTCAGATTTTTTGGACTTTTTGAAATCCTTTGATTGTGTCTTCCTTCAGGAAACATGGGCGGAAGACAGTTTTAGACTGATGGATTTTAAAGTTTTTAATCTCCCTGTTTATAGAACTCATTCTAAAGGTCGCAGTAAAGCAGGTCTGGCTGCTTTGGTGAAATCCAACACCATTTAAGGTGATCCTCTTGGATCCTTGCCTGCCATTTGCCCAGGCTTTATTGCTGTCCTCGCCAACACTGGCTCTAATCATGATTAATGTTTATTTAGCCCCTTCTAATGGAGAGCTGGAGTTTGATGCTGTCTGGGAGAAATTTTCTGATTATTTGATGTCTTTGTCTAGGAAATTCCATACTACCCAGCTCATGATTTTTGGTGATTTTAATGCTCGGATAGGCAGTAATAATCAGAAATGGATCTCTCATTTTGGTTTTGATGTGGCTGAATCCCTTCCACTACAATTATGTTTGCCCCGTTGTTCTAAAGATACTTTAGCCAATAAGGCGGGTCTTAGATTAATTGAATTCTGAATAGCACACAATGCTATAATATTTAATGGTCTCTCCAAATTTCCGGCCACAACTGACTTTACTTTTTTTCCACACGAGGTTGCAGTGTGATAGATTTTTGTTTGGGTTCACCCAACCTTCTGTCATCTATCGATAACTTACATTGATTCGTGCACGGAAAGCGACCACTTGCCCCTAATTCTATCTTTAAGATTGGATCTGGAGGTTAATATGGTATCATCTTCCCAATTTGTGAAGGCCTCTGAGAAGGTTCTAAAAAAAATCAAGTGGTCCCCGGCCCTAGAAAGGGAGTTTTCTTCCCTCTTTGCCTCTGAAGCACTGTGCAGATTAAGGGATTCAATCATAAATTCCAATTCAGATGATACACTCCTTTCAGGATTCTCATTATTAACTGATTACTGTAGTGTTAAAGCTAAACCTGTGATCTTGTCTAGGTCTAGTTTCTCTAGCTGGTTCGATACAGATTGTTTAGCTTGGAAACAAGAACTGAGAGCACAATTTAAAGAGGCCTGTCACTCCGAAGACCCAACAAAAATTAAGGCCTACATTGCTTGTAAGACAGCCTACCTGGAGCTTATTACATCCAAAAAGAAAGTTTTCTTTCAGAATAAATGGGACCAACTTTACCACTCGATAAAATCTAATGATAATAAGGCTTTTTGGAGAATCATTTCGGGTAATCTAAAAAACAATTTTGTTACTGACACAAATATTTCTGTGCAAACATGGGTTGATTAAGTTGATTTTTGCTGCTCCGTGTGTATCCCTTCCTATCTTAGCAAACCCCACAGTTACTGATATGCCAGTTTGGCATCCAGTAACTCTAGAGGTAATCAGTGCTTTATTGAAGGATTTAAAAGCGGGTAAAGCACCAGGCCCCGATGGCCTTCCCGCTGAGGTATTCACAAAGTTTGCCGATTGGTGGCTATTGCCCCTTGCAAAATAGTTCTCTTTTATTGATCTACATGGCTCCATCCCAGACTCTTGGCTTGATTCTATAATTATCCCAATATACAAAAGGGGGAGGCTGGAGTTACCAGAACATTTCCACCCCATTAGTTTATTATCTATAGTGGGCAAATTGTATGCCAAACATTTAGAACTCCAATTTGTCAGTATATTGAGTCCTCCTTCCACAGCATGACAGGAGAAACAAGGAAGCAGGTGGATCTATCTGACAGGTCAGGTCAGAGTAACCTTGTCAGTAAGCCGGTTCTGGCTGGACTATGACTAAGGGAAAGTACCTGCTGGAGTCAGCAAGAATATGGACTGCCTTGATTGGCTGACTTGTATATAAAAGGACTGCAATGCCTGTATGTAGTTCTCTCACTCGAGAGGTGGATGCTGGTGGAGCACTTTGTCGCTCAGATCTATGATTATCACCGCACTAGTTACACTGTATATATCTTGTAAATACACTGTTTTGATACTAGGTGCTGGTGTGTGGCTCACCTTCTTTCCGGAGTTTACCCTTGTACAGTTCCCTATTCCTCCCTCTGCACACACATGCACCGATAGGGTTATGGACCCAGCGTGGTTCTGCTGTGCAGAGGAGTGTTGAGAGCTGTCCGGACGTTGTGGTGGAGCCGGAAGCGAGAGAAGCCATGGAGGACAAAGACGAGGATTTCCAGCTATCTCTGTCTGAGAGCGAGGGGGAGGATGGCAGCCAGCTGTCTGGAGGAGTCGGTGAGATGGCTCAACAACAGCTTGCCGTGGCCGTGGAGAAACTTACGTCTACCAACTACGCTGTATGGAGCTTGAGAATGGAGCATTTCCTAAAGCGTGAGGGTCAATGGCTATTCGTGAGTAACCCCCCTGCTGTATTATCTCCACCTGAGACTGTGTTGGCTGAAAAAGCACTTGCAAACATAGTGCTGGCTGTTGGAGATGACCAGCTTATCTATGTGAGTGGCAAGGACTCTGCGAAGGCTGCGTGGGATGCGTTACAAGCCGTGGCTGGCTGGCTCAGGCTGAGCGGGTTGAAGTTGAACCCAACGAAGACTGAGGTCCTTTGCGTGGGTCGGGACGGACCAGGAGGGGAGATTATTCTGCTGGCTTTTGACGGTGCGCCACTGATACCAGTGCGCAGGGTCAAGAGCCTGGGGGTGCTACTGGAATCCTCGCTATCAATGGAGGCCCAGATAGCCACCACCGCAAGATCCGCCTTCTTCCACCTCAAGAGGGCGAGGCAGTTGGCTCCCTTCTTGGAACGCGACGACCTAGCAACTGTGATCCACGCAACGGTCACCTCAAGATTAGACTACTGCAATGCCCTCTACATGGGGCTGCCCTTGTGTCGAACGCGGAGACTTCAGGTAGTGCAGAATGCAGCGGCCAGGCTGTTGATGGGACTACCTAGGTGGGAACATGTGCGGCCTGTGCTGCGGGATCTGCATTGGCTACCGGTCGTCTACCGCGTTCGTTATAAGGTGCTGGTTATTACCTTTAAAGCCCTATATGGCCGAGGACCTGCCTACTTTAGGGACCGCCTCTCCCCATATATCCCCAGGAGAGCGTTAAGATCTAGCTCCCAAAACCTCCTACAAATCCCTGGGCCAAGAGAGGCCAGGATGAAGATAACTCGGGAGCAAGCCTTTTCATTAATGGCCCCTCGCTGGTGGAACCAACTCCCAGAGGGGGTGCGAGCCCTGCGGGACCTGAACCAGTTCCGCAGGGCTTGCAAAACCTCTCTTTTCCAGCTCGCATTTGAATCAGGACCAGACTAAACTGATTAAATCATCGTAACTTTAGCCATCTTATGTGCAATTGTAACTGATGTTTGATAGTATGTAATTGGGACGACAGAATTTATAGCACCTATTTTTATCTATTTTTATCTATTTATGTAACTGTATTATATTTAAAATGTTGCTTATTTGTTTTAAATTGAATCATGACGTGTCATGTCTGTGAGCCGCCCTGAGCCCGCCTTCTGGTGGGGGAGGGCGGGATATAAGAATAAAATTTGATTTGATTTGATTTGATGCACTCAGTGGTGTGTATGTTAGAACTACTGCAGGCTCCCTAATGGCCTTGACGCGTAAGATGTTCCGTACGCTGATGCCGGCTGGAGGGTGCATAAGGCAGCACATTAAGAACTTGACTGACTGTTTTGTTGAGCTAGAGACCTGGGGGAAGGTGATTGCTGACGATGACAGGGTCTATATACTGTTATCATCCCTCTGCCGGAGTTTTCTCCACTCATTACTTCGTTGGAGATGGTGGACATGGCTGCACTAACGATGGAGTATGTGTGTGCCCATCTTTACAACTACCAGGAGCGAGTGGCAGCTGTTATCCATCCAGGAGTGTCGGCTGGTGAGCGTGTGTCTGCAGGAGCGTCTGGGAAAGCATCCAGAGAGGAGCCGGTTCATGCTGCTGGCAAGCAGCCAAAGCCTGAGATAGAGCCGAGAGCGTTGGCCGTGAGGCGCTGCTATAGATGTGGGTCTGCATCTCACCTCTTGCGTGCTTGTCCCGAGGCTGGGAGGTGACATCATCAGGGGCAGAGGAGTCAGATTACCACAAGCAGCTGTGAGGAGGAAGCTTGGCTGGTTACGTCATCAGCAGCGAGTGCCGGGTCGCAGTGGATTTTAGACTCCGGTGCGACAAGTCATCTCTGCTATGAGAAAAGTCTGCTGCGAGACATTAAAAACTCCAATCTCTCCCACGTGTGGCTAGCTGATGGGTCGTCGGCTGCTGTGCATTGTGTGGGAGGTGTTGACTTTCCCTCATTAAGCTGTAAGCTGGAAAATATACTGTGTGTTCCCACTCTGAGATCGAACTTACTCAGTGTCAGTGCTTTAAATGATGAAGGCTTTGAGGTGCTGTTCACCAAAAGGTGCTGTAAAATTCTTGGAGGTGGGGGGAAGTTGCTGGCTACTGGCATCAGGGTTCAAAATGTCTATGTGCTTAGGTGTGCGTCTGTCAATGCCACTCAGGTCACAAACGTGCCAGTGCATGACAGATGTATTCATTTAATTCACTGCAGGCTGGGGCACTGTGGCTTTCATGCCCTAAAGAAAACCCTGCAAATGATGCCAGACCTAAAAGTCAAGCCATGTAAATGCTTTTTAGACTGCCAGGTCTGTAAAAAGACAAAAAGCAAGGCTTGTGCTGTTGCAAAGCAAAGCTCTAGGGAGACAAGGCAGGCTCTAGAACTGCTTCATCTAGATATCCTGGGGCCTTTTCCCAGGAGCCATTTGGGAAACCGGTTTTGCTTAGTTGTGACCGACGACCACTCAAGGTTTTCATGGGTGTTCTCAATGCAACATAAGTCGGATGTGTTTAAATGCTTTACACAGTGGGCAAAGGCTGTGGAAAGGCAGCTAGACTTAAAAGTAAAGGCAGTTCAGTCAGACCGTGGGGGAGAGTTCACCTCAAATAATTTTAAAAACTGGCTGGAAAGCAGAGGAATTGCTCAGAGGCTAGCAAACCCAGCAACCCCCGCGGAAAATGGCCTGGCAGAGAGGCACGGTGCCATCCTCCAAGGGTATATGTATGCCATGTTGGAAGATGCTAGTCTACCATGTACGTATTGGGCTGAAGCTATACATTCTGCAGCCTATACATGTAACAGGGTATGGACTAGGGCTACAAATGACATACCATATCGAAGGTTGTATGGAAAACTGCCTAATTTGAAATTTCTAAAGGTGTTTGGTACCCGGGCATGGGTTAATATTCCTTTAAAGAACAGAAGAAAGGGAGGTGACCGGGCGATTTGCCTGACTTTCCTGGGCTACGAGCCAGGAACAAAATCTTATCAGTTTTGTGATAAGAGGGCGAAAATCACCTACAGCCGTTCAGCAAATTTTAATGAACAGAACAGCTGGGCAAAGCTGCACAGCTCTGAAAATGAAACTGTTTTGCTGCCATGCTCAGACAGCAGCTCTGGGGCAGAGCAACAGGAGATAAAACTTGAGTCAGAATCTCCAGCTCAGGAGGTGGTATCGTCAGAACCTCCAGCTCAGGAGGTGGTATCGCCAGAATCTCCAGCTCAGGAGGTGGTAACAAGTGAGCCCAGTACAAGTGAGGGTCCTCCAGAGCAACGAAAGGCATTACTCCAGCTAAATATGGGTTTACAGAAGTAAATTTGTTCAGTGTGCCTGAGCCTAACCCGTTGCAGGAGGTGTTAAAAAAGAGGGCAGCAGAATGGCAGGCTTGGTGCTCAGGGCATAGAGCACAGCAAATTGAGGCTATGACAAAGTGTCTGAACTCAATACCAAACCAGGACTAGAGTGTAAAAATAAGTACCTGGGTTTGGGGGGATAATGGCAAAGTGCAGAGTGTATGATAAAAATACTGCTAACTTGTGCACAATGTATCTGAATGTGAATGAACATTGTAAGCATTGGAAAAGTTGTAAAATTCCTGGGTATGCTATGTACGTCAGACTAGGAGGTGTGTCGGTGTATTGAGTCCTCCTTCCACAGCATGACAGGAGAAACAAGGAAGCAGGTGGATCTATCTGACAGGTCAGGTCAGAGTAACCTTGTCAGCAAGCCGGTTCTGGCTGGACTATGACTAAGGGAAAGTACCTGCTGGAGTCAGCAAGAATATGGACTGCCTTGATTGGCTGACTTGTATATAAAAGGACTGCAATGCCTGTATGTAGTTCTCTCACTCGAGAGGTGGATGCTGGCGGAACACTTTGTCGCTCAGATCTATGATTATCACCGCACTAGTTACACTGTATATATCTTGTAAATACACTGTTTTGATACTAGGTGCTGGTGTGTGGCTCACCTTCTTTCCGGAGTTTACCCTTGTACAGTTCCCTATTCCTCCCTCTGCACACACACGCACCGATATGATTAACTGACTGGATGTGCCTAGGCAACATCATAGGTCCTGAACAGATTGGCTTCTCCAAAGAAAATCTGCTATGGACTATTGCTGCACTCTGGCCTTCCTTGCTGAAAAATATATGCATACCGGGACAAAAAAATTATATGCTGCCTTCATCGATTTGAAGGACGCTTTTGATTCAATAGATAGAGCCCAACTATGGATTAAGCTAGGTTACCTGGGAATGGACCCTCGTCTGCTGTTTCTCTTGAGGAAACTTTATTCTAATACTTTTAGCCAAGTGAAATTTTCTTCTAGTGGTGACTTGACTAGCAAAATCCCAGTGTTAAAGGGGGTTAAACAAGGTTGCGTGCTGGCCCCGCATCTTTTTAATTTATTTTTAACTGACCTGGTACAATTTTTGAACCCTATTAATGGTCATCCGCGTAAAGTAGCAAGCCAAGCAGTCCCCCTATTACTTTATGCCGATGATACTACCATCCTCTCTTGCACAAGTGTGGGCCTGCAAAGGTATTTGAATGCCTTCTATGACTACTGTAATTGTAATTCACTCTCTATCAATTATGTCAAATCTAAAGTAGTTTTTTCAAATTGCTGGCGCCCACAGAGATGGTTAATTGGCAATTCAACAATTGAGCAAACAAAAATTTTTAAATACTTGGGGATCACTTTTAATCACAAGTTAAGCTGGGTTTCACATCGTAACAACACCATCAACTTGGCTAAATGTTCGGTTGCTCAAATTAAACAATTTTTCTTTGCAAGGGGCAACCAATTAGTTCCAGCAGCAATTAAGGTGTTCAAAGCCAAAACGCTAGCCCAAATTCTCTATGGTATCCCTATATGGATCTCAGCATTTACCAGGAAGGTGGAGGGCATTCAAGCCTCATTCTTTGGACAAATTCTTGGTATGCCAAAATGTGTGTCCTACTTTGCTCTCTGCTCTGAAGTGGGTCAATCTTTGGTGGAGACAAAAGCCTGGATTGCAGTGTTTAAATTCTGGCTCAAATTTCACTTTAGAACAGATCCTAACAGCCTTCTTGATTGTATGAAAAGAGACCCATATATCTCATCCTGGACAGCAGTGCTTATGTCCAAACTTAACCAGTTGGGGATAGAGGTTGATGATTTTTTTACTTCTGATGAGTCATATATCTTCAGATGTATTAAATTGAGACTGTGGGAGTTGGAGGAAACAAAATTACAGCCAACAGACCCTTATATTTGGTCCCCAACTTCCTTAGGTCTTTATGCTTTCTGCGGCAAAATGCCCCATTATCTATCAGACTTAACTATTCCAAGTCATCGCAGGGCATTTATGTTGGCTAGATTAAATGCATTTCGCTCCAAAGTTTTACAAGGGAGATATCATCAAGTCCCTTTAGGCGACAGACTCTGTTCCTGTGGAGCGAATATTCCCGACTCAATTCAACATATATTGCTTGATTGTTCCTTTTATCATAATCTCCGTAAAGATTTATTTTGTAAGCTTTCTTTCTCCCCAGATTTGTCTATTCTGCCACCCTGTTATTATTTATTGAACAATACTGAGGGGTAGGTTAGCGAGGCTGTGGCAAAATTTTTGGCTGACATCCTTAAATTTAAATCTGACCATGTATGAATGCATCTGTAAGCTCAGTTTCATTTTGATTTTATCTTCAATGTTTAAATTTTTATATTCTGTGTATTTTTATTTGGAACTGTTATGCCACTAAAGGTTTGGTATGGTATGGTACAAGACAGATCTACCGACCCCACAATGCGGTGATCTCAGAATAAAAGACATTCCAGCTAACTCTTCTATAAAACAATGGTACAAAAATATATATTCATTTCTTAATATATTAGCTTCATAGAAACAGGAGTGAGACTCCTGCAACTAATTTATTTTTTCCAAAAAGGAAAAGAAGATATCTGGTTCTTAATCAGGTATCCAGGTGTGATACATTAATGCTCCTCAATAGTTTCAGAATAATGGTTCCCTACGAATCTTGTGATTTCTGGGGGAGGAAAATGTCGAGCTGAGCTACTTCTCATAATGGGAGCAGGCTGGAACTTCTGTTCGGGGTAGTGGAAGGCAATTTAATGCCTACTGCCTACTTTTCTCAGTCAGAGATTAGTCCAAGATATGCACAGGAAACTTTGAGGAGATTTACCTTGGCTAAGAGGGAGTCCCGGCAGGGGGGTGCTCCTTTGAGGCTTTGAGGGATCTCTGGGAAGAGTTGCATTTTCATCATCTGCAGAAGTCATTTATTTGACATAAGCTCGACAGAATCCTAACCTTCTTGGACATTGCTAAACATCTAAAGCTTTGCAAAACCGGTGAGAACTTGGATAATTGGAAGAGAAGGTACAAATTACTATCTTTCATTCCGGAACTATTTACAGCTTAATGGAATAAATTTAAAAGGTGGGAAAGGAAAATCTACAAAGTCTGGAAGAAGAGTGGAGGAAGAGGTAAAATTTGGACTTTATAAATATAAAAAGTACTAAAAAGCAGAAAGGAATTTATTGTTTAGTCTACTTACGGTTTTGAAAAAAGAGCACCATTGTCACAGACCTGCAGCACATTCAAGCAAGACATGAAGTACGTCAAGTATCGTGAGATCTCCTTACCAGTGTGAATGAGACTTCGTGGCAACAAAAGCAGGAATTAGCGGAAGGAAAACCTACTCTAGGAATTTACTACCATTGAGAAACATCAGCGGCCATTGCTGGGAGGTCAAAATAAAAACAATGTTTTTAAAAAATTCGGGACATTAAAAATTATTGGAGTTAACTGAGAAGAGGGTAAGAAGTTAAATACTATTGGTCATATTATTTGTGTGGACCTTGGATGTTTTTAAAAGAGGAGAAAAATTGTAAGGAGCAGTAAAAAATCGTGACCGCCATTTTGGAAGATTTAAAAACTTAAAAAAATATATCTTGACATTGGGAGCTCTGAGGATGGCGAAATTAGGCTTGTTATAAAGGGCAAGTCCTACTCTTTTGAATCTGATACACGAATTGGAAATTGGTGAGGTCCAAATTTTTGTTGTTTTTTAAATGTCTGAACACAAGCAGCCCCGTACAAGGGCTACTTAATTGGAAAAAATGCAGGACCAATTGGAGGCAATGGAGGCCAGAATGATGAAAGGGGTGAGAGAGATGATAAATGAATCGGAAAAAAATTATTGCAGAGATTAAAAAAGATATGGAAGATCTCAGAAAGGAAACTGAGGAAACATCTAAGAAACTGCAGGAGGTAGAAGACAGAATTAAAATATATGATTCCACCTTGTTGAAAATGCAAGAAAAAGTGACAATCCATGACTGCAAATTGATGGAGACTCAGATATGTCTGAGAGGAGTACCTGAGAAGGAGGATGGTGATTTAAAAGAATATATAATAAAAATAATTGCAGAATTTTTAGAGGAAGACCCTGAAGAGTCTAAAAACATGTATGACTATATGTATAGAGTGAACTCACTTTATGCCAAGAAAAATAACTTACCAAGAGATGTTGTCATAAGATATATGACAAAGGAAATGGTGGGAAGGGTCATGAGTAAAAACTTTGAAAATACATTGATAGTGGGAGGCAGTAAAGTGAGAATCATGAAGGAGCTGCCAAGGCAAGTGATAAATGATAGAAGAACATATAAAAAGTTGACAGAAAAATTGAGAGACAATGGAATGAGGTTTAGATGGATAATACCTGAAGGCTTGAGCTTTGAACTCCAAGGGAAAAGAATCACAATTACAAATGCACAGGATATGTGTAGATTTTTTGAAGAAAATAAAGAATTTGCACCATGATAGATTACAAATTATTGACTTGGAATGTAAATGGACTAAATTCACCACAAAAAAGGGCAACATTTCATTGGAGTAAGAAACAAAACTGTAATATAATTTGTTTGCAAGAAGTGCATACCAAAGAAAAGGATTATACATTTTTATGGAACAAACAATTGGGAGTGGAATTTTTCTCATTGGCTGAACAGAAGAAAAGGGGAGTGGTTTTTTTATATTAAACAAGAATTGGAGCCAAAATTAGTATTTAAGGATAAAGGTGGAAGATTTGTAGCAGTAGAGACAATATTAGATGGAAAAAAAGTTGTTATTGGGACTCTATGCGCTAATGGTGCAAAGGATGTTTTTTTAAAGACATATACAACAGCTTGATTAATTGACCTATGACCAAGTTTTGATAATGGGAGATTTTAATGGAACAGTTAAGAACTCATTGGACAGGTTGGGAGGGGAAAAAAATAGTAAAGAAGGAAAATTGCCAAAGTCTTTTTTTGAACTGGTTAAACAAGAAAATCTGGAAGATATATGGAGGAAATTTAACCCTGAAGTTTGGGACTATACTTTTTTTTCTGCAAGACACAAAACTTTTTCTAGAATTGACATGTTGTGGGGAACTAAAGATTTAGGTCTTATAACAAGGAAAATAGAGATTTTACCTAAAATTGGTGCTGATCATAACCAAATAATGTGG
This sequence comes from Heteronotia binoei, assembly GCF_032191835.1. Classification (NCBI taxonomy): domain Eukaryota; kingdom Metazoa; phylum Chordata; class Lepidosauria; order Squamata; family Gekkonidae; genus Heteronotia; species Heteronotia binoei. The sequence goes on along the minus strand of NC_083243.1, from coordinate 112,801,060 downwards.
ATTACAAAATTGTCCAAGAAGGTCAGAAGATGGAGATTGAATGAAGATTTGCTACAGAATAAAGAAACAGTGACATACTAGAAAATGAAACTAAAGCTTTTTTCCAAGTGAATGACAAAGAGGATATTGACTTTCAGATGGTCTGGGATGCCTATAAAGCAGTAATGAGAAAAATGTTGATTACTTTGAATAATAAAGATAAGAGAGTAAAAGAAAAACAGTTGTTGGACATTCTAAATGAAATAAAGAAAAAGGAAGGGGAATTGAGAAGGCCAGGGAAAAAGAAAATTTTAAGGGAAATTACAATATTGCAAACTCAATTGAGACATTTGTTAAATAAAGAAGTGGAATGGAGTTTGAAAAGACTTCAGCAGAAGTCCTTTGAGAGAGCAAATAAATCGGGAAAGTATTTGGCTTGGCAATTGATGAAAAATAGAGAAAATAGAATTATTAACAGAATTGTGGTAGATGGAAGAGAAGTGGTTACTCAAGAGGGAATAAAAAGAGAATTTTTTAAGTACTATGCCAAATTGTTTAAAGTTGTTAAAATAAAGAAAGAGAAGATAGATGAGTATTTACAAAAGATAAAAATAGAGCCCTTAACTGAAAATACGCAAAAAGTTTTGAATGATCCAATTGAAGAAATAGAAATTGAAGCAGCAATTAACACAACGAAGAATGGAAAAGCACATGGGCCCGATGGATATAAAGCTAAATATTTTAAAACTTTTAAAGATGAGTTAATACCAAAATTGCAGAAGTTGATGAATACGATAAGAATAAAAGGGAAAGTACCAAACACATGGAAAGAAGCTGTTATTTCATTGATACCTAAGGAAGATAGAGATGTCATGAACATAAAAAATATAGACCAGTTTCGCTATTAAATAATGACTATAACATATTTACAAGAATCTCGGCAGAACAGCTTAAACAACATTTGATAAACTTTATAAATGAAGATCAAGCAGGGTTTCTTCCCAAAAGACAAATAAGAGACAATATTAGAACTGTTTTAAATATTGTAGAATATTATGAAAGTCATCCAGAAAAAGAAGTAGCATTATTCTTTGCAGATGCAGAGAAAGCATTTGATAATTTAAATTGGGACTTTATGTTTGCAGTAATGGAAAAAATGGAGCTGGCTGAAAACTTTATAAGAATGATAAAATCAATATATTCTGAATAAAGTGCAAGGTTGTGTATAAACAGATCTTATAGAAGATATGAAAATTAGCAAAGGTACTAGACAAGGTTGTTTGCTTTCACCATTGTTGTTTATAATGACTCTCGAAATATTATTGATGCAGATCCAAGAAGAAAAAGAAACAGAAAGATTAAGAATAAAAGGATTTACTTACAAATATAGAGCTTTCGCTGATGATATAATGTTTATAAATGAAAACCCCATACAAGTTATACCTTTACTGCTAGCTAAAATACAAGAGTATGGGGAGTTGGCGGGACTTTGTATTAATAGAGAAAAATCAAAATTCTGTGTAAAAATATGCAGATGAACAAGCAACAAGAATTACAGAGACTAACGGGTTGTGAATTCACCTCTATGGAAAAATACCTAGGGGTGGAGATAACAATGAAGAATATTGATCTGTTTAAGAATAATTATGAGAAGTTATGGTGTAAAATGGATGAAGACATGTTAAAATGGAATAAGCTTAATTTGTCATTGTTGGGTAGAATAAAGGGGGGGGGCTCCCTCCGGGTGTCCTGCCCCCACAGGGAAAGTGCATGCGCAATACATTGCCTCTCCTTTCCCGGTGTAGTGAACGCTGCGTGGTCACTGTCTGGCTGTGCCTGGCAGATGGTCACTGCAATGGCCTCTCCTACATTACTGCATCCGTGGCAACACCTTCTCGCTGGTCTCCCCCCCCCCGTTTTCACAGAGTTTGCCACGTCATGGTGCAACCGAATGTCCGGCGGTATAACCGGATGGGCAGGCTGGGCTCACCAACCTCGCCAGCCAAGAGAAGGAAAACTCTAACATCAAGCCCGGGCAGACAGAGCTCATTAATGTAACATCTACCACCTGGAGGACTCGCTGCCGGTGTCCCGGCTTACTGGACCATGGCAGATGATCCCATGGTGAAAGGGTGGAGCCAGTACTGCGCACACTGTGCTTCACCTAAAAATTCCTCTGCACAGGCCTGAAGGGTATCCACATCCACAACCCACAACATACCAAGTCCTGCAGCGATGGGCAAGGGGCGAAACGGCAGGTGGAAGATGCCACTGGAAGCCGCAGTCCCGATCCTGCATGTAGGCGGTTCAGGGTATTGGTCGCCTGATGCTGACCCGGAGACGAAAGCATTTTTCAGCAGCACCCTGAACGACCAAGCAGCCCTATTTAGGGACAGCATTGCTTGCTCCATATGGAGAGGGGCTAGAAAAGGTGGCCTAAACAAAGCTCGTCTCCTCCCCCCCTCCCAGTTGGCTAGCCGCAGTCAATGGGCATCCTTACTTGCGGTCGAAAAATAACAACAAAGAAAAGGCATGCACCTGCCTCACAAAGTGTGCAAAGACTAAAGCTTGTGTGTTGGAACATCAGAACCATGCTTGACACAGTAGACAGTGGTCGCCCTGAACGACGCTCTGCTCTAGTTGCCCATGAACTTCTCAGGTTGAATATCGACATAGCAGCTCTCAGTGAGGTCCGTTTCCCTGAGGAAGGTAGTCTTCAAGAACACGGTGCTGGCTATACCCTCTACTGGTCAGGTAAGTCAAAGGCTGAGAGCCGCCTTTCTGGCGTTGGCTTCATGATCAGGAACTCCATTGCCTCTAAACTCGAAAACCTGCCAACAGGTCACTCAGATCGCATCATGTCTATGCGCCTCCCACTTCAAGACAAGCAGCATACAACACTCTTCAGTGTGTATGCCCCAACCCTTCAAGCAGATCCTGCAGAAAAGAACAAGTTCTATGCTGATCTACGTAACCTCGTAGGGAAGACCCCTACAGAGGACAAGGTGATCATCCTTGGCGACTTCAATGCCAGAGTAGGTAAAGACTCGGAAGCCTGGAAAGGAGTACTTGGCAAACACGGCATTGGCAACTGCAAGTATAATGGGCGCCTCCTGCTAGAATTCTGCACGGAGCATCAGCTCACCATTACCAACACTATCTTCCAGCAGAAGAACAGTCTGAAGACAACCTGGATGCAACCACGGTCCAAGCATTGGAACCTTATTGACTACATTCTGGTGCGCCAGAGAGACCTTCAAGATGTCTTACACACCTGAGTAATGCCCAGTGCAGGATGTCATACGGATCATCGTCTTGTACGCTGCAATCTCCGTCTTCACTTTAAATCTACACCCAGGAGAGGTAGTATCCCCCGGAGGAAGTTTCAGGTTGGCAGCCTTCAGTCAGCTGAAGTTAAAGCTGCCTTCCAGGCAAAACTCCAGTCAAGAATTGAGGACCCCAGTTGCCTCACAGATCCTTCTCCAGAAGCACTCTGGGAACACCTAAAAACTACCATCCTGTTGACCTCTGAAGAAGTCCTCGGGTTCTCCACAAAGAAGAACAAGGACTGGTTTGACGAGAACAATCAAGAGATCCAAGAATTACTGGCGAAAAAGAGATCTGCCTACCAAGCACATCCTGCTCAGCCCTCCTGTCCCGGGAAAAAAAGCAACCTTTCATGCTGTATGTAGCAACCTCCAGCGCAAGCTTCGAGATATTCAGAACGAGTGGTGGACCAAGCTTGCAGAGAGAACCCAGCTGTGTGCAGACACTGGTGATTTAAGAGGGTTCTACAAAGCCCTGAAGGCAGTATATGGTCCATCATATCAGGCTCAGAGTCCCTTGCGTAGTGCAGATGGCCAAGTGTTCCTCACAGACAAGGCATCCATACTAAACCGGTGGTTGGAGTATTTTCAGGTTCTCGTCAGTGCCAATCGCTTAGTTCAAAATTCAGCAATCCACCTCACCCCACTTCAACCAGTGAAAACAGAGTTGGATGAGATCCCCACCCTAGAAGAGACTGTTAAAGCCATCAAGCAACGGAAAAGTGGCAAGGCAGCGGGAGTTGATGGAATCCCACCAGAGATCTGGAAGCATGGGGGCATAGTACTACATAGCACACTTCACAAAGTACTTGTCACCTGCTGGGAACAAGGCAAACTACCACAGGACTTTTACGATGCAATCATCATTACTCTACATAAGAACAAAGGGAAAAAGTCAGACTGCTCCAACTACCGGGGGATAACCCTGCTCTCCATAGCAGGCAAAATCCTTGCTAGAATACTCCTGAACAGACTGGTGCCCACCATAGCAGAAGAAACTCCTCCCAGAGAGCCAGATGATGCTGCACTTGTCTCCCACTCGGTATCAGCTTTGCAGCATATGACGTCCTGCTTTGCAGAGGCTTCCAAGCTATTATTTATTTATTTATTTATTTACTTATTTATTTATTTATTTATTTATTTATTTATTTATTTATTATTTGTATCCCGCCCTTCCCACAAGTGGCTCAGGGCGGCTCCCAACAATGAGTCAACATAAAATTAAACAATATTTAAATATATAAACAGTTAAACATTTAAAACAGTTAAAACCTTAAAAGCTTCCTTAAAAACCTGTAAACATTCCAAAAATATATATATAAAACAGGAGTCTGGCAAGCTACATTGAGTTCTCATCTCAGCTAGGTGTAGGCTAGCTGGAAGAGGGTCGTCTTACAGGCCCTGCGGAACTGAACAAGGTCCCGCAGGGCCCTCACCTCCTCCGGCAGCTGATTCCACCATGTAGGGGCCATAACAGAGAAAGCCCTATCTCTAGTGGATTTTAAACGGGGTTTTGGCCCAGGGATAATGAGAAGATTTTGGGTTCCCGACCACAGTACTCTCTGGGGAACATGTGGGGAGAGACGGTCCTTCAGGTAGGCAGGTCCCAGGCCATATAGGGCTTTAAAGGTAATAACCAGCACCTTGTACCGAACTCGGTATATCACTGGAAGCCAGTGCAGGGTCCGAAGACCCGGCCGAATGTGTCCCCATTTTGGGAGACCCAGTAACAGCCGGGCCGCGGTGTTCTGCACCAGCTGCAATTTCCAAGTTCGGGACAGGGGCAGCCCAATGTAGAGGGCATTGCAGTAGTCCAACCTCGATGTGACCGTAGCATGGATCACTGTTGCTAGGTCGTCGCGCTCCAGGAAGGGGGCCAACTGCCTTGCCCGCCTAAGGTGAAAGAACGCGGACTTGGCAGCGGCTGCTATCTGAGCCTCCATCTTTAGAGAAGGCTCCAATAGTACCCCCAAGCTCATGACCCTGTCCGCCGCCGTCAGCGGCACACTGTCAAAAACTGGTAGGGGGATTCCCCCTCCCGGCCCCCAGCGACCCAAGCAAAGGACCTCTGTCTTCGCAGGATTTAGTCTCAGTCCACTCAGTCTGAGCCACTCAGCCATGGCCTGTAGTGCCCGATCAAGATTTTCTGGGGCGCAGACCGGCTGGCCGTCCATCAGTAGATAGAGCTGGGTGTCATCAGCGTACTGTTGACACCCCAGCCCATACCTTCGGGCAATCCGGGCAAGAGGCCGCATATAGATGTTAAATAACATCGGGGAGAGAACCGCCCCTTGGGGCACACCACAATCGAGTGTGCACCTCCGGGATAGCTCCCCCCCAATTGCGACCCTTTGTCCCCGACCTTCCAGGGAAGAGGAAAGCCACTGTAAGGCCAACCCCTGAATCCCCGTGTCGGCGAGGCGGCACGTCAGTAGCTGATGGTCGACCGTGTCGAACGCAGCCGACAGGTCTAACAGCATCAGCACCGCCGAACCACCCCAATCCAGATGCTGTTGAAGGTCATCTGGCCTAGAAGTTAGTCTGAAGAAGATAGAAGTTCTCCACCAGCCTGCACCCCAGGAAGATTATCACCCTCTTTTCATCACTGTGGGTGAATCAGTTCTGAAGACAGTCCAGCAGTTCAGCTACCTGGGGTGCATCATCTCCTCAGATGCCAAGATCGACAAGGAGATTGACAATAGACTGGCAAAGGCAAACCGTGCATTTGGCCGACTGCATAAAAGAGTGTGGAGCAACAAGCATATGAAAAAAGGCACAAAGATCAATGTTTACAAAGCGGTTGTGATGACAACCCTCATCTACGGCTCCGAATCGTGGTTTTTATACCGTCAACCCCTGCGACTCCTTGAGCGCTTTCATCAGCGCTGCCTTCGCACCATCCTCAACATCCACTGGAGTGACTTTGTGACCAACACTGAAGTCGTCAAGCTGGTGGAGGTTACAAGCATTGAGGCATTGTTGTTGAAGATGCAGCTGCGCTGGGCAGGGCATATCTCCAGGATGGAAAACTACCACCTTCCCAAGATTGCTCTGTATGGCGAACTTTCCACCGGCCATCAAAATAGAGGGGCACCAAAGAAGAGGTACAAGGACGCCTTGAAGAAATCCCTTGGTATCTGTTGCATTAACCATCACCAGTGGTCCGACCTAGCCTCAGATCTCAAAGCATGGAGGCACACCATCCACCAGGCTGTCTCTTCCTTTGAGAACGCACGCATAGCTGCTCTTGAGGACAAAAGGAGATTGAGGAAGAATCGTACTGCTACAGCACCAACCCCAAATCAGACTTTTCCCTGCAGCCACTGTGGCCGGACCTGCCTTTCCCGCATTGATCTTGTCAGTCACCAGCAAGCCTGCAGCAGACGTGGACTACTGCACCTTTCTTAAATCTTTGTTCGCGAAGTCAAGCTGAGAGAGGGTAGAATAGCTGCAATCAAAATGAATATCTTACCAAGAATAATGTATTTGTTTAAAACTATTCCTATTGTGAAGGATGGCAAACAATTTGATAAATGACGAAGAAAAATCTCAGAATTTGAGTGGGCTGGGAAGAAACCAAGGATTAAAATGAAAATTTTGACAGATGCAAAAGAAAAAGTTGGGTTTAAATTGCCGAACTTAAAATTATATCAGGAAGCAGTTTGTTTAGTGTGGATGAAAGAATGGATAACGCTGTTAAACAAAAAACTTTTAGTGTTGGAAGGTCACGGAAATAAATTTGGCTGGCACGCGTATTTGTATTATGGAAAAGGAAGAAGAAGAAGATATTGGATTTATATCCCGCCCTCCACTCCGAAGAGTCTCAGAGTGGCTCACAATCTCCTCTACCTTCCTCCCCCACAACAGACACCCTGTGAGGTGGGTGGGGTTGGAGAGGGCTCTCCCAGCAGCTGCCCTTTCAAGGACAACCTCTGCCAGAGCTATGGCTGACCCAAGGCCATTCCAGCAGCTGCAAGTGGAGGAGTGGGGAATCAAACCCGGTTCTCCCAGATAAGAGTCCGCACACTTAACCACTACACCAAACTGGCTCTCCAAGAAGATGGACGGTTTTTTCTCTCACCATTATAGGAGAAATAATTTGCTAAATACATGGATTAAATACAAGAAATATGGAGATGAGAGAAGACCGTTATGGATAGTGCCAGCTGAAGTAATAAAAATAATGGCTGAGATAGGCGAAGAAAAGTGGTTGTCATATAATCAATTATTAAAAATACAAAGTGGCAAAATAGAACTGAAAACTGCTGAAGAGTTGAATCATAAATATGATTGGTTTCAAACGCAACAAATAAAGAGCTTGTTGGAGAATGATATTAAAACTGAAGGAATAAGGAAAGAGCAAACAGAATTGGAAAAAGTTCTGCTTGAAGACAATGATAAATTAATTTCAAAAGTATATAAATTACTTCTACAATGGTCTACAGAAGATGAAGTAGTGAAACCTCAAATGATTAAATGGGCAATTAATGTAAATAAAGAAATACAGATGGAAACTTGGGAATATTTGTGGAAGAACTCTATGAAACTTTCAACTTGTTAAAGTATTAAAGAAAACTGTTTTAAGATGATGTATAGATGGTATTAACTCCTAAAAAATTGGCAAAGATGAATAATAAGATGCCAGAAAGATGTTGGAAATGTAAAAAGGATGAAGGTTCTTTCTACCATATGTGGTGGACTTGTGAAAGAGCTAAAATGTTTTGGCAGATGATTCAGCAAGAGATTTCTAAGATCTTGGGATATGAGTTTAACAAAGTTGCAGAGACTTTTCTGTTGGGACTACAAATGGAAACATTTCCAAAAGAAGATAGAACTTTAATCTGGTACTTGCTCTCAGCCGCTGGGACATTGTATGTGCAGTTGTGGAAATAAGAAAAAATACCAGAAAAATGGGATTGGATTATAAAAGTTACGACATGGAGTGAAATGGACAAATTAACAAGAATATTAAGAGACTATGATTTAGAAGTTTTTAAGACGGAATGGAAAAAGTTTTGAAGATGTGTAGAAAAAGAGTGGAAAATAAAAGGAGATTGGACAATCTTTGATAATGATTAAGTTTTTAAAAGAAGAAGAATATAAATTTTTGTTTTAATAGTTAAGGGTACCTTTAAATATTTGCATTTTAAGTAAATAACACCAGCGGGGGTCAAGTAATGGGGGGGAGGGGTGGGTAGAAAGTAATATATGGGGTAGATAAAAGTTTTTTTAAAAAAAAGATGTAAGATATAGACTTATTACCATATGTTACCAATAAAATTGTTTTTAAACGAAAGAATAATGGTTCCCTACAAAGAAATTACAAGAACATTTCAAAAAAGCAGACTATATCATCACAATACCATTCAGCAGATTTTTTGGTACCGTGTCTTCAATATATTTTGGAGAAATGCCTGCTGCAGTCTCATAAAGCAGAGTGGTAGCAGAATAGATATACACAATTACAACCACTTCAAAATCATCAGCTATTGTGATAGACATGAACTATATGCATATCACATTAACGTTCTAAACTAAGGAATTACATATTCTGCAAAGAGAACTACATTTTGCTACCTATAATCTGGATTTGAGGATTGCTGGCAAAATTCCACTTGTGTGATAGAACTTTCACTTTTTGTTTGCATTCCTGCAGCAATTTGATAGATATGGCTAAGCTTTTATCTTATGTTCTTCAATACTTCATTTATTGTATGAAAATTCTGAGAGTGACTTCATGCATTATTTACCATGCCTATCACATTTTCATTCTGTCCTCCCTCAATGGAGTTTATGGTGCTCCTCTCATCCATTTCATCATTACCACACATGAGTTAATTGAGAGAGACTGACTGGCTCAAGGTCACCCAATGAGCTTCATGGCAAATTTAAACATAGATCTCCCCAGTCCTAGTCCAGTGTTTGAGCCACTATTCAACAACACAGCAACCAATTTCTCAAGGTGCTAATCCCAGGTATCTGTTGAGCATTTGCATAATGAACACATTTACAAACATCTCTTTCCCATATGAATATATTACATTTTATATATTCATATAAAACCATTTATGTATACACTTTTAAAATGTAAAGTAACACTTAGAGCCTGTTCAGACGCACATTTAATCGGTTGTTGCTGCTGTTTCCTACTGGATTAAAAGTGGCTGATCAGATAGCAACATCTGCCTCCCGGTAGTCAGTGGCTCAGGGGAAGGACAGTGGCTCAGTGGTAGAGCATCTGCTTGGGAAGCAGAAGGTCCCAGGTTCAATCCCTGGCATCTCCAAAAAAGGGTCCAGGCAAATAGGTGTGAAAAACCTCAACTTGAGACCCTGGAGAGCCGCTGCCAGTCTGAGAAGACAATACTGACTTTGATGGACCAAAGGTCTGATTCAGTATAAGGCAGCTTCATATGTCATATGTCCAATTGTTGTTGCCCCCCTCCAGTCCTTCGCCAAACTGGATTATTTTGTTACCTGCTCTTTTGTGGTGTGTTTTGAGTTGTCCGGTTTCACCTCGTAGTTTCTCCGTCTGGATAGTTCTGCTGTGATATTAACCAACTTCTGGATGTCTGAAGGCTATCCCAGAGCAAAAGGAGCTTCAGACATCCAGTTCATGGTCGCCATTTTTTTTTTTACTACTTTGTGATATGCGCATAACCGCATGTTTTTACCTATGCGCATGCACGTATATGTGTATAATGTGCGTATGCACAGAATGCTCTTATTTGCCTAATGGTGGAGGAAACAAAAAAGAGAACTGCATGGTGCCGTTGTGTGGACGGGAGAAGATGGTTTCACCGCAGAGTGATTCGAATTGCAGTATGACAGTCTGATCGATAATATCCGAAACAAAGATTTTCGGAACAGAACCGGGTCAGTTTAACATGGACTCAACACGCTGTGTGAACAGGGCCTTAATGTCTTAATTGTGGGAATGAATGTTTCCTTAGCTCACTTAAGATCACATTCAATCACCTTCATGTAGAATTTCATGACTAACTGACATTTTTTTTGAATGTGGGACTCTGATATTACCATTTGGGGTTGCATCTTACTGAACTATTTGGGCAAATTTCTAGCTCAAGTAGAGCTAAAAGACCAAAACACTAAAAAGTTATAATGAAGACACGTTTTCATAGGCAAACAGATATACACCCATATGCTAATATGCATGGGTACTGTGATAAATGTTAATGAAATAGTCCATTTTATAAATGTTTTCAGGAACCACATACATCATTCTGGTGTGATATAATTAAACAAAGCATTATTATTTTGAAACCATCAAAATCCCACAGGTAATCATTATATCAATATCTTGCCTAATGGCAGCCAGTCATTTATAAAATGTTGCAGACTATTACCTGTTTTTGTCATTAATAAGCATAATCTCCAATTTTTACGCTTATTATTTCTGATTGCAGAGATGATAACTAAGCATACTTTTGCTCTCACTTGGCACAGGTACACATGTGTAGCCCTGGTAGCAGAAACCACCACAGTGTGTAGCTGTTTAAAGTAAGGCTTCAGGTTAGGGAGGAGTGGAACAAAGAGGCTGGACAAACTTCAGAAACTCCATCTTCTGAGACCAGCAGCTTCATGGGGGTTTCATGGGCTCTTACAACTTGATGTGGAGAAAAGAAAGAATTTCAAAGTTTATTTTTGTGGAGGTTTTAAAGTTTGTAGGAAGAGCCCCGTGGCACAGAGTGTTAAAGCTTCAGTACTGCAGTCCTAAGCTCTGCTCACAACCTGAGTTCGATCCCTGGTGGAAGCTGGGTTTTCAAGTAGCCAGCTCAAGGTTGACTCAGCCTTCCATCCTTCCGAGATTGGTAAAATGAGTACCCAGCTTGCTGGGGGGGAAGCGTAGATGACTGGGGAAGGCAATGGCAAACCACCCTGTAAAAAGTCTGCCATGAAAACATTGTGAAAGCAATGTCACCCCAGAGTCAGAAATGACTGGTGCTTGCACAGGGTACCTTTCCTTTTTTCCTAAAGTTTGTATTCTTTGTTATGTGTTTCACTTATTCCACAATAGAGTTTTATGCTAGGCTTCCAAGGCAGAAAGCTGCCAAGTTAGAATTCACATTCGACAAGCTACCTCAACAAGAAGCACAGCTTGCGCACTGTGCAAAAATAAATCAATAAAGGAATTAACGGAATTCAACAGTTACAAAATTGTACCTCACCACATATTGCTATGTATACATACTGTGTTTTTTACCGCCTCTGGTTTTCTTTACAATAAGTGCTTGTGCATATTCTGCAAAGAACACACAGGGCAGATTGTGATACTAAAATAGTCTTGGAGCAAGCTGAGCCAGGCAGCCCCAGAGCTGCCGGGCGCACCTAGATCCATTGCCATTGCTGCTGTTGCTGGGGTCCGATTTGAGCAGCCCTTAGCACCTGGCAACAAATGGCTCTCCAGGGCAGCAGCCCACCAGGAACTTTCCTGGTAAGTTAAAGGGCCAGTCTGCCTCTGGACACACCCACTAATAGTATCCAGAATCATTATACTTAACTGAAATTTTCTATCCCCTTTTTTAGTTTTTAAAAGTTATATTGCATTCTTTGCTGTTTTTCATTATCACATGGCAAACTATAATACATATTGATATCAACACAGATACATACATAGATATCTATAGTGCACCAAACTATCAACAATAATAATCACCATTCTTGCACTTTTATATTGCATTCTTTGCTATATGATTTTTGTATGTTTGTTGTCATTTCATAAAAAATTGATCCAAGTTTTCTCCCCTAGTTGAGATGATTCATCTATGCAGGGCTTTTTTTGCAGAAAAAGCCCAGCAGGAACTCACTTGCACATTAGGCCACTCCCCCTGATGTCACCATTGTTTCACACAGGGCTTTTTTGTAGAAAAAGCCTAGCATGAACTCATTTTCATATTAGGCCACACACCCTGAAGCCAAGCCAGGCGAAACAGCGTTCCTGTGCGTTCTTGCTTTAAAAAAAAAAAAAAAAAGCCCTGCATCTATTGATATCTGTTGCTGGGGATCGGGCAAAAACAGTTTTGTGCCATGTTTGTAGGCCTTACAGATGCATTTTGTTGGCCTCCATAGACAACTGAATGCTGGAATACATTAACTGTTGGTTTGATCAAGTGGGTCTCTTCTTGCATTCTTAAAATGGATAATACCTGAAAACTGGTATGTTTTAATGGAGGCATCTTCTTTGTAGAACATATTATCTGTAGACAGCTGCCAACAGTCATTTTATTTGAAGATGTTTATTCCACAAGACATTTAAATATTAGAACTGTAGAGCTTTATTCATTGTTATTTCTGTTGCAAAAAATGATTTTAGCTGTGCTGTATTATGATGCTGATAAGTCTGTATCTGTTTATTGGATTTTGATGTAAGCTGTTGTTTTCTTGTGTTCTAAATTGTGAGCAGCTTAAAGACTTTCCAGTCAGGTGGGTAGAAAGCTAAAAATAAATAAATAAAATGAAACATTGTAGACTAAAGTAAAGTTCACTAAAGGCAGTTTTAGATGTTATATTTTAGCAAACAATTTCCAAGTAGTGCAAACATTAAGTATTACAACATTTTCAACAAAGAATTTCCAAGCATTGCATGAATTAAGTAATTCGGCATTTTATGGAAGGACTATGTTATTAATGTGCATTGATAGAAAGCAGAGGATTATCAAATTCAATCCTTGGAATATTTGCATGGGTAGGAATGGATAGATTTATTATGGCGGAACCCAAAGGATCACTTTGCATGATATTAGTTATGACTGCAGCAAAAGGGATTGCAGTTCCACTTTGTGCTACAAGCTGTAATGTGTAAAAATGGACTTATAGTGTTCACTTGTCAGCTTCCCTGCATCTGGAGCCCATCAGAAGTAGATTTCCATTGTGCCCATTACAATTTGCACAGAAAATGAAAGCATAATCCTGCCCATGCATTTGACCAAACTGTCATGTAAAAGACAATCTGCAATGATCTTCCAGAAACTGTAAAGAAATTTCACAGTAAGGTCTGGGAACAAGGCTCAGTCTTTTCAGATGGACAGAACTGCACAAGACGAATGGGTTCCATTTAGGAGAAATGATTAGTAGATTTTACATAGAAACTGTAAAGTCTTGTCTATAAAATAGATTCCTGCAGGGCTTTTTTTGTAGCAGGATCTCCTTTGCATATTAGGCCACACACCCCTATTGCAGCCAATCCTCCAAGGGTTTATAGTAGGCCCTGTAATAAGAGCCCTGTAAACTCTTGGAGGATTGGCTACATCAGGGGTGTGTGGCCTAATATGCAAAGGAGTTCCTGCTACAAAAAAGCCCTGTATTTCTGCATATATAATTAGTCTGACCATAGGGTTTACATTGCCTTTTTATCTAATCATTAATTGCTTCTAAGTACCCTTGTTTATTAGTAATGGACTATTGCAAAGAAAAAGTAAAACACAGGTTTGGGATTATCTTGACAACATCATGTTTAACTCATTCTCCTCACAAATTGGGTGCCCTTAATGGCTTGGATTCTGCCTAGAATTTCCACAGGCACAACCCCAAATGACCTCTACAATGTTGTTCTTAGGAGTGGGGAACCCCAAAGGAATGGCTTAGTGGTGGGGGAAATCCTTTCAGGTATCTGGGCACCAAGTGAAGGGCTTTAAAGTAAAAATGAGCATCTTGAACTAGATTTAGAAACTAATGGACAACTATTGAAGACTGAAACGGTGCCAAATTCTGTACCAACTGCAGTTTCCAAATTGCCTTCAATGGCCACCCCATACAGAGTACATTACAACAACCAACCCTTAAGGTTAGCATCACATGTGTCAGAAGGGATTGCACCTCTTATTAGAATTTTCATTTGAAGCAATGTAAGTCAACACCTGAAAAAATCAACTCCAAGGTAGCACTGAATGTCAGCAAGTGAGGATGTTTGGATGCTTTAGAAGTCTCCAAGTTAGGGAACTATATTATGATTGCTCCTTGCAGTTGAACTATCCATCTTGGCTGTTTTGGAGGCTTCTAAGTGGAATGCATTTAGGTCTACTTATGCTAGAGTGGATCTTTGACTTAGTTTGGAGTGGATCTCAAGATGCAGAGGTTGTAGCACCAAGTGGGAACAGTGACCACAATGCTATTAAGTTCAGCATTCAGGTCAATTAAAGTTAGGGAACTCAAATATGTATATGTAACCTATCATTATATTCAGCTGCTGTCCCAAAAGACTGCAGAGTAGCAAACTTTTTTTAAAAAGGTACTCCTCTGTGCAAGCACCAGTCGTTTCTGACTCTGGGGTGACATTGGCCGTTTTCGCACTAGCGTTTGCTCCGTCGTAGCGCCCCATTTACCTCCGGATCTTCTCTTGGATTTCGCACATCTTGCTCCGGCGCTGCGGTTTGCTCCGGCGCTACAGGGATTTTACGCCGGAGTATGTTTTTCAGCATTTTGCCAGAGTTTCCGAAAACCTCCGGATCCACTCCGGATCCACTCAGCGGAGTTTGCTGTGGGAAATCCATCCATGCCGGATCGACTGCTTTGTGGGCGGCACCCTCTCCCTTTCCGTCCTCCCACCCCATCCACCCCCTTGGCCAATCATCAGCCTTTCGCGGCGCTTCCCCGAAGTGCCGGCGCGGCCATTTTTTTTTTTTAAACTTCACAGTTTTGCATAATAGCGATATTTCGAAATTAACAAAGGGGAAAAAAAAAACCCCTCCTGGAATAGTTGCGTTATTTCGCTGTTGCGTTATCCCCCGCCTCTTCTCCCTTTAGGGGCCCCGGTGGGGGGACCGCGGCAGCCCCCCCAGCAGGCCTTTTCCAGCCAGTTCGTTTCGGGTCTAGTTTGGGGAGGGCGAGCGGGAAGGAGGCGGTTTCAGCGGGCCGACGGAGGGGCCCCGGCAGCTTCGACTCTCCCCAGCTCAACCCCCCCCACTTCACTTCCATTTGCGCCCCGCTTGACCCCGCCGGCTTCCCGCTGCCGCCGCCGCCTTGGCAAAGGGAGCCCAGCCGCCCAGAGACATTTGGCGGCGGCGGCGCTTCTCCATTGTTTGGGGGGGGGGGAATCTAGTGCCGGTGCGGGCCAAAGCGTTCATGTGTGTGTGTTAAAAACGGAATGCCTCCCTCAGCTGTGCCACCAGGATTTCTGGACCTGCACAAAATCGCCATGTATAAAATGGGAAGTTGGAGTCCTGCATTCTTCTCCCTGGCTACATTCCGCTCGGTTAGAAAATAGACGGAGCTCGCTCTTCACACCCGCCACTGAAGGGGAAGGAGAGAATGGGGCGGGGGGGGGGGGAGCTCTGGCAGCAGGAATCAGTCAGGTCCCCCGTTGCAAGCGCCAGCCGGGGAGGGGAAAGAAAGAGAGCGGAGGAAATCCCAGCTTCGCCACCCGGGAGGGAGCGAAGGGAAGAAGCTGCCACACACACACACACACAAACCCCTCGATTTCTCTCTCTTCGTTATTGCGATATTTCGCAAATTCAGAATTTGGGGGGGGGATATAGTGCTAGGAATGCTTCTGTTAATACATAAAGGACTGTGGAGGACTCTACAGCTGCAGCCAATCCATGAGCAGCAGCAGCACACGTGATGCGGTTTGTCCACGAAATGAAGGGGAGGGAACAGCTCGATGTTACGTTAGTACGTTAGTACGTTAGTACGTCATTACGCAACCAGACTTGCGCTTAAAAAAAAAAATGATTGACAGGGCATCGAACTCAAGCCGATGCCAGTGGGAAAACGATTTGAGCCGGGGCTTCAGGGAAGGCGACTCCGCAAAGAGTCACTAGTGGGAAAACGAAAAAAATGATCCGGAGATAATTGCGCCGGGGAATAAGGGGAGCAAACGCTAAGTGGGAAAACGGCCATTGCTTTCACAACGTTTTCATGACAGACTTTTTATGGGGTGGTTTGCCATTTCCTTCCCCAGTCATCTACACTTCCCCCCCCCCCCACAGCAAGCTGGGTACTCATTTTACCGATCTTGGAAGGATGGAAAGCTGTCAACCTGAGCAGGCTACCTGAAACCAGCTTCTGTCGGGATCGAACTCAGGTCGTGGGCAGAGAGTTCAGACTGCAGTACTGCAGCTTTACCACTCTGTGCCACAGGGCTCAAAGCAAACTTTACACCAATATGTAAAAAGGGATCCAGGAAATTGCAGACCAATCAGCTTAATATATGTTCCAGGCAAATTAGTACAAACTGTAATCAAAGATAGAATTATCAGGCACATAGAAGGACAAAGCATGATGTGTGATAATCAGCATGGCTTCTGCAAGGGGAATCCTGCCTCACCAACCTTTTGGAATTCTCTGAGAAAGTGAACAAGCATGTAGTCAATGGTTACCCAGTAGACAAGGGGTGTCAAACATATAGTCTGAGGGCTGAATCAGGCCCCCAGAGAGCTCCTATCAGGTCTCCGAGCAACTGGCTGCCATCTGCTTCCTTCTCCCTATATCTTGCTTCCTTCTGCATAACAGCTTGCTTTGCAAGGCTTGCTCAATTGCACAGGAGCTACAGAGCAAAACCTCTATTTTCCTCATTGGCTGAGGCTCCTCCCTTGAGGAGGAAGGGGGGGGGAGAAAGAGCTTGTTTTTCCAGGCTCTCTCAATCATACTGCAAAGCTACTGAGCCAAGTCTCTCTTTCTTCTGTTGGCTGAAGCTCTTCTCTCTCCCTCCCCCAGTCTCCTGGGGAAGGAAGGAAAGAGTCAGAGCTTCCTTTTCCCAGTTCCCTGGATACCATGGGAGAAAGCACTTTTAAGACCAACAAGTGCTAATGTTTTAAGCATGTTTTAAGTGTGTGTGTGTGTGTGTGTATATATATATATATATATATATATATATATATACACATACATACATACATACATACATATATATATTATTGGGTTTGTCTGTATCCTTTATAAAGTTTCTGTCTCTGCTACCTAACCTTAAATAGGTACACACATGGCCCGGCCTGACATGGCTTGGCCCAACCCAACACAGCCCGGCCCAACAAGGTCTCATTTATGTCAGATCCGGCCTTCATAACAAATGAGTTCAACACCCCTGCAGTAGACATTATATTTTTGGACTTTCAAATGGCTTGACAAAGCACCTCATCAAAGACTCCTGAGCAAACTTAGCAATCATGGGATAAGCGGATAGGTGACAAGACCCCAGCAGTTCAATGACCGCAAACAGGCCACTTCAGTAATGGATATTTATTGACTCATGACAGTTATAGGCAGGATGGATTTTGCGAAAACTGGCTTGGCGGGCTTTTGCCCCTCTCTTATAGCGTTGGCTAAAACTGTTACATGTTCAAAGAAAAGTGGGAAGTGGCAGTCCCTCCCACCAAATTCTTCTAAAGCCCCTTTTGCAGGTGCACATAATCTTGCAAGAGTGACCTTGGTAGCCCTAGTAACCCTTGAGACTAGGCAGAAGGAATATGAAAATTGTTAACAGAGATAGGCACAATGCAAGGCGGTGAATCAGGAAAGTAAAAGTACTTCAGACAACAGAAAAAAATGGCAAGGCATCTTGACAATAGGTTCCCTTATGGATTACAAATTGGTTAAATCACAGGAAGTGACAAATTGGGGTAAACAGACAGTTCTCACAATGGAGGAAAGTAAGCAGTGGGGTCCCACAAGGATCAGTATTTGGATTGTTCCTATTTAATCTGTTCATAAATTATCTGGAACTAGGGGTGAATAGTGTAGTGACCAACTCTGCAGATGACACAAAATTATTCAGAATAGTGAAAACCAAGGATGACTGTGAAGAGCTCCAAGAGGATCTCTACAGATTGGGTGAATGGGTGACAATGGGGCAAATGAAGTTCAATGTTGGTAAGTGTAAAGTGATTTGCACTGGGATAAAAACATCCCAACTTCAGGTATAGGCTAATAGAGCCTGAACTTGCTGAGATATAGAGAGAAAAAGATCTTGGAGTCATAGTTAGGGTTGTCAGGTCCCTCTGAGTCCCCAGCAGGGGACTTTGTGGGAGAGGGGTGTGGAAGGGGGCAGGGATAGCCCCAATGTGATGATGCCACACATATGTGATGTGATCATGTTGGGGACCTGTAGAACCATATAGCTGAAATGGTGTCTTGACATTGTGACCCCTAAAGAGTGGGAAATATCATGAGTTCAGTAGTTCAGAACCTGCAATGTCTGGAAAACACAGACGCTCTCACATTGAGACAAGATATTTTGAGAACTTGCTAAGTGCTGTAAATTTTGTTGCATGCTAAGCATATTTCCTATGAGAAGCTTTGTGTTGTGATGACTTCATCTGAGACCTGAACCCTATAAAATAAAGACTGCTGGCTTTGCAAGCTAAGCATTCCTCCTTGGACACGCGTGTTGTGTGGTTCCTTTCATCGGGGACCAGTGCTGGTGCTCAAAGCTGCAAATGCACACTGTCTCCCACTTCTTCGCCAAAGCAATTAATGCTTTGGGAAAGAGGGGTGGGAGGGCGCAGGTTTGCACTCCAAGACACGAATTCATGGCTTGAATTGCAGGCTCCCACGACCTGCCACTTCTTCACCAAAGCTATCCTTTAAATGCTTTGGGAAAGAAGGGGGGGGATGCCTTTGCACTCCAAGCTGTGAAGTTACAGCTAGGAATGCAAACACTCTCCACTCTCTTTCTCTCTTGCAAGATCCAGATGATCGGCAGGCCATGTCCTCCCTGCCAATCAGCTGAAGGGCTCTTTAAATCTTGCAGGAGGGGAGGGAGAGGGGTGGCCACCAATGGTTGGGCTTGTGGGTGGAGCTTGTGGGTGGTTTGCAGTCCCAAAAACTGGGGCCTAGAGGATGGCAGCCCTTGTTGTAGTTGACAGCTCAATGAAAGTGTCAACCCAGAATGCTGCAAAAGTGAAAATGGCATATTCTATGTAGGATATTATTAGGAGAGGGATTGAAAATAAAACATCCAATATTATAATGCCCCTATACAGATCCATTGTGCAGCCTCATTTGGAATACTGTATGCAGTTTTGGTCACCATATCTCAAAAAAGACATAGCAGAGCTAGAAAAAGTGCAGAAGAGGGCAACCAAGATGATTGCTGGTTGAAGCACCCTCCCTATGAGGTAAGGCTGAAAAGTCTAGGACTTACCAGTTTAGAAAAGATATGACAAAAGGGAGTACATGATAGAAATTTATAAAATTATGCAGGGGGTGGAGAGAGCTGACAAAGTACATTGTTTCTGTCTCCCAAAATACTAGAACTTGGGGGCATCCAATGAAGCTGATGGGTAGTAGATTCAGGACATGGAAAAGGAAATACATCTTTACACAGAGAGTCATTAAAATGTAGAATTTGCTGCCAAAGTATGTAGTGATGCTACAGGAGCAGACAGCTTTAAAAGGGGATTAAATAAGATTAATGGAGGATAGGTCTATCAATGGCTACTAGCCATGGTGATGGAGGAGAACCTCCATGTTCAAAGGCAGTCAACCTCTGAATCCCAGTGCCAGGAGACAACATCAGGGGAATGTCTTGACTTCTATGCTGCTGTTAGCCATCCAGAGGAACTGGTTGGCCGGACAGGATGCTGGACTAGATGGACCACTGCTCCGACCAAGGAAGGCTATTTTTATTACGTTATTACTACTTGTTTTGGGTACTGTGGCTTAATTACAGCTAATAGGATTAACTGCCACTTCATAACAATAAATATAGGCTCATGACAACTTCGTAGAAGGATAGGGAAGAAACTAATTTTTGAAGGAAAAATACGTTTCATTTTTAGTATGGTGAAGGGACCAATTAGAAATCAAGAAGATGCTGAGTTACTTTCATGAGCTTTATCTGGTGTGATTTTTTTTTTTTGCTTAAATTGTACACAGGCATAAGGCAATATTATGCTTCTGTTAAAGCTTCTAAAATTGATTTAAGAATTAATTGTAATTTCAAGAGTAAAGGTTTTTTTCCCTAACTATTCTACTCTAGGCTTAATGAGATGGTACAGCTAGTGTCATTTTGGCTCATAGAAGAAGGTTAGAACAAAACTTTACCCCATCAGATGTCTATTACCAGTCTCCTGATGGTTAAAATACCTTCATTATATTTGGCACTAATTCCCACAGGGAATAGCAATTTTCGGCTTCAGACATTAATGGTATGAACTTGGAAATTAATGACTAAGGGTTAAAGCTTCACTTCAGTTATAACAAAAAGCTAGATATTAAAAATAAAAATGAAAACATTCATCCCTTCAAATTATATGAAATCCTTATCAATAAATCTCTATAACATGAGCTTCTCAGTTGACTGTATTAAAAATGAGTTACAAGAACTGTGCTTGTACCCAGCAGTATTTTTCTGAAGATTAGCTGATGACAATTTTAAAAATCAGTTGGCAGCTTTAGGCTATTACTCAGAGAATTGAATACTTGGCTGAAATGATGCTACTCAGTAGTTTCATGCTACATCTTATGTGAGTACCACTGAGACCAAAGCTATGTTCATATGATAACTTTTCAGAAACTTTGTATGATAGAGCCATGTGTAGGACACCAAGGTAGGACATTAAAAAAACAACAACGGCCTGTTTATTACATCATATTTATATCCCACCCTCTCAGCAAATGGACTCAGGGCGCTAATGTCAAATGGCATCTAAAAACAAAATACAATGTTATGGACACATTACAAAACATTAAATGTAAAAACTCTGTGGTGCTATATTTCAGTATAAAAAGGTGGGTTTTTAAAAGTTCTTTCAGAATTTCACAATAACTGTTGGTGGTCCTCAGGGATAGCAACTATCAGTCCAAGTGGAGTAGCAGCTATCTCCCTATTTAGATGTTATGTGCAAGCCAAAATAGTTCAGTTTTGCAGAATTGAGAGAGGTCCCACAGGGCCTTGATAGCCTCTGGGAGGGAGTTACATAAAACCAGTGCTGCCACTGAGAAGGCCCTGGCAGAACTCAGCCTGGCCTCCTTTGGTATTAGAGGGTTCCCAAATGCAGTGCTCTCTGGGGAACATGTGAGGAGAGGCAGTCCCACAGATCGACTAGTCCCAGGCCATAAAGGGCTTTAAAGGTCAGCACCAATACCTTGAACCGGATTCAGAATGCTAGTGTAGCACTTTCAGCTCAGGTTGAATGTGCTCTTATCGAGGAAGCCCCATCAACAGTCTGGCCACTGTATTCTGCACCAACTGTAACTTCTGGATCTGAGTCAAGGGCAGCCCAATGTAGAGGACATTACAGCAGTCCAGGGGTGGCCAATGGTAGCTCTCCAGATGATTTTTGCCTATAACTCCCATCAGCCCCAGCCAGCATGGCCAATGGCTGGGGCTTATGGGAGTTGTAGGCAAAAAACATCTGGAGAGCTACCGTTGGCCACCTCTTCAGTAGACTATTCTCAAGGTGACTGTGGTGTGGATCACCATCACTAAGTCGCTGCACTCAGGGTAAGGAACCAACTGTCATATCCACCAAAGGTGGAAAAAAGTGGATTTGGCAGTAGCTATTACCTGGGCCTCCATAGTTAGAGAGGACTCTAGGAGCATCTCCCAGGCTCTTGACCT
Source organism: Heteronotia binoei (assembly GCF_032191835.1). Taxonomy (NCBI): domain Eukaryota; kingdom Metazoa; phylum Chordata; class Lepidosauria; order Squamata; family Gekkonidae; genus Heteronotia; species Heteronotia binoei. Next base: position 112,779,238 of record NC_083243.1, on the reverse strand, counting down.
TTGGCGCCAGTATCAATGATGCACTGTCAAAAGCTGACAAGGGAATCTTCCTACCTGGGTTGCCATGACTTAGATAGAGAACCTCTGTCTTTGTTGGATTCAACTTCAGTCGACTCATTCTGAGCCAAGACACCATGGCTTGTAGTGCCAGATCCAAATTATTCAGGGCACCAGCCACCCATCAGGATAGAGCTGGGTGTCATCTGCATATTGATGGCATCCCAGCCCATACTTCCTGATAATCTGGGTACTCTTATCGAGGAAGCCCCATCAACAGTCTGGCCACTGTATTCTGCACCAACTGTAACTTCTGGATCTGAGTCAAGGGCAGCCCAATGTAGAGGACATTACAGCAGTCCAGGGGTGGCCAATGGTAGCTCTCCAGATGATTTTTGCCTATAACTCCCATCAGCCCCAGCCAGCATGTAGATGTTGAACAACATCAGGGAGAGAACTACCCCTTGGTGCGCACCACATGTAAAAGGGTGTCGATTGTTCCCCTATTGCCACCCTTTGTCCATGACCCTAGAGAAAAGAGGAGAGCCACTATAAGGCTGATCCCTGAATCCCCACATCAGTGAGATGTGGTGGTGGTCAACTTTATCATATGCAGCTGACAGATCTAGCAACAACACTGCCAAGCTGCCCTGATCCGGATGTTGCAGGTCATCCATGAGGGCGACCAGAACCATCTCCATCGCGTGATGTGGACAAAAGCCAGACTGGAAAGGGTCCAGAACAGAAGTGTCATCCAGGAAACTCTGTAATTGTGTCGCAGCTGCCCACTCTATAATCTTACCCAAAAAGTGTAAGTTCAACACTGGCTGATAGTTGGCCAATATGGCCAGTTCCAAATATGAGGGTTTTTTAGAAGGCGGCAAACCACAGCCTCTTTAAGAAGAGTGGGAAAGATCCCATCCATAATGGATCTGCTGATAATGGCCTGCAAAGGGACTCGTAACACCATCTAGCAAGCTTTTATTAGCCAAGATGGGCACGGATTCAGGGCACAGGTGGTAGGGCACACAGTAGAGAGGATTCTGTCAACTTCCTCCAGGCTGTGGAGTGAAGTGATCCAAAATCAGACCAGAAGACATGACCGGAGCCTTGAGTTCACTTACTGTATCAAGTGTGGCGGGGAGGTCATGGTGGAGTGACAAGACCTTATCTGTGAAAAAACTCACAAAAGCCTTGCAGCTGATTTCCAATTTCCCAACATTTGGTTTACCTTGTGGTAAGGTAGTTAAAGACCGAATTGTACTAAATAATTGAGCTCGGCACAAGGTCACAGATGCAATCCAGGCTGCAAAGTAAGCCTTCTTTGTGACCCTCACTGCCATCTCATAGGCCCGCATAAATGACCTATAAGATGTTCTAGCCACTTCATCACAAGTATGCTACCACTGCCTTTCTAGTCGTCTAAGCTGCTGTTACACCGACTGTAGTTCCAGGGTATACTGCAGCGCGAGTCATGAGTGGGGGTGAAGCGGATGCCGTGAAGCAATCTTGTTAATGGTCATGGAGAGCCAGTCATTCCAAGTCTCTGTGAGATCTAACAAGTTGCCAGGAGGCCAGGGATCTCACAAAGCCATCTGAAGCCACATTGGGTCCATCAGGCTATGCAGGCGAGCTAAAACACGCACATTGCCAAAACAGGGGTTTGGTGGGATATCCATACAGAGAATAGTGGTCTGACCATGGCACTACCTTGGCAATGATCTGGTCCGCTGAAACTCCCGCTGCAAAGATCAAATCCAGCATATGCCCAGCCTAGTGGATGGGGGCTGATACATATTGAGAGAGTCCTAGCATCACCATGGATGACACTAGGTCTGTCGTCCAAGTAGAGGCCGTGTCATCAAGCATGGACATTGAAGTTGCCCAACACTATGGGCCGAGGGTGCTTCAGTGCACAGCCCGCTGCAGCCTCCATCAGGGACGGTAAGGCACTGGCTGGTGCATTAGGCATACGCAGGGCTTTTTATGAAGGAAAGGCCCAGCAGAAATTCATTTGAATATTAGGCCACACCCTTGACACTAAGCCAGCCAGAAGAGTATTCCTGCTCAAAAAAAGCCCTGGGCATACGGTACACCAGCCAGATTGCCAAACTCTTCCCAACATCCCAAGCCAGGCCAACACACTCAATGCTGGTGATCTCTGGGTACGGGAGTGCCTGGAAGGAGTCAGCCTCCTGTATGAAAATTACCACTCCTCGCCCCTGCCCGCTAGTCTGTGCTTAGAGGAGTACTGAGAACCTGGGAGGAGCTACTTGGGAGAGAGCTACTGTTTCTCTGTCTTGCACCTAGGTCTCAGTTACATAAGCCATTGTTTAGAGACAATGCAAACAGGACAGCAGTACCACAGAGAACAGTGCTACTATTCCTCCTGAATACACATACACACACACTATCATCAGTGCACAGCATGAGATACTATTATTCCTGTGTTACACTTGCATTATATACTGTGTAGAAACACAGAACATTTACACATTAATAATAATAATAATAATAATAATACTTTTTATTTGTATCCCGCCCTCCCTGCAGGGGCAGGCTCAGGGCGGCTCACAACATATGAATACAATACAATATAATTATAAAATTATACATAGTACTTACATTTTATAGTTATAAAATCGACATAAATCCATTTACAAATTGTATTAAAATTAATTGTGGTGCTATAACTTAGATCTTTAATACATTCTGTGGCTAAAAACATCCAGCAGCACTTCCTTAGCTCAGCATTAGGTGAAGGCTATTTTAAAGAGGTAGGTCTTACAGGCCCTGCGGAATTGATCTAAGCATCGCAGGGCCCGTACCTCCTCCGGGAGTTAATTCCATAATAGTGGGGCAGCAATTGAGAAGGCCCGATCCCGGGTGGTCTTCAATCTGGCCTCCCTTGGTCCGGGGATATTCAGCTGGTTCTTCCCTGCTGACCTCAGCGCTCTCTGGGGCTCATATGGGGAGAGACGGTCCCTCAGGTAGGCAAGTCATTGGAGAAGAGACTGATTTCTAGTAATCTAATGTTAATAACCACATTTCTTCCTTGAATTACAATATGCTAATCTAGGCAACAAAAATCAGAGTTGACAAGCTGATTGATCTCTTAGGTGCAGATTCAGAGATCTTAAAACAGACATTTAATCCTTGCTCTCTGAACACTGTAAGAGGGCCAGTTTGGTGTAATGGTTAACTGCATGGGCTTCTTCCCATGCAACTGCTGGAGTGAACTTGGGTCAGTCATAACTCTCTCCAAATTGTTCTGCTCAAGACTCAAGAGCAGTTCTTGGACAGCTCTCTCAGCCCCACCTACCTCACAGGGTGTCTGATGTGGGGAGGAGAAGGGAAAAAAGACTAAACTGCTCTGAAACTCAGAGTGAAGAGTGGGGTATAAATCCAATCTCCTCCTCTTCACTCTGAATCTCTACACTACTTCATTCTTCTGACGTCTTCACTATATGATATAATGTACAATCTATTTAGCTGTCTAATGTACAGATCTCTTTACATTCCCATGTCCCCACAGTACTCTACCACAGGTCTCTTTGTTTCATCCCCCAAGAAATCTCTGTATCTTAACTTTTGCCTCCCTTATTACCCATCCCACAGATCTTTCTGCATTCCCATCTATTAATCCCTTTTTTCTTCAGTTATTTTTCTGAAGACTCTTCTATTTTATTTCTCATGTTGAATTAAGCATAATGCACAGGAGCTTCACAGTCTCAGCAATTCACACTTTTTCAGAAGCAAGAAATGTTGCATGCCTAGCTAGAAAAAAACTGGCACTAACTCCACCTCACAGCTTTGAATTCACCTCTGAATGCCTCTTGCCTTGAAAACCCTAGGGGCTTAAGTCAGCTGTGACTTCAGTACTTTCTACCACCAAATATAGAGCAATACAGACTTACTGATGCAGCCATTCTTCCAACTACACCTTAACTTTCCAAGGGCTTAAGCCAGTACAGTACAGTACAGTACAGTTCATACTGCAGAGGAAGATGAATGGACTTGCACTGCACCACTTTAGATTCAGGTGGTGCAACTGAAGAAAAAAGTACCATAGCAGTAAGAACACTTGCCCCCTCCCCCTTGCTTTCAGTTTCATTTGCAGGGAATTTCCAGCATTCAAAAATATAATTCTCCAGGATCCTCTACCTACATAAAGTGGTATGGTCCACCACATAATTCTACACTCTCTCTGTGGCATATTGAACAACCTCTTAATAAACTTAGTTGTTTTCTGATGTATGCAATAAAAAGGGACTGAATCTGAGACAAGGTTTTAAGCCCAGGCTAAACCCCAGAAAAATACGAAATCTGCATGTGGACACAATCATTACCTCCCCACCCCCCACATGCATGAATATCTATTGAGATGTCCATTACGGTATACGGAGTTTACTCTGAAGTAACTTTAAAACCAACCAAGCCTTATTCTGATGTACATTCCACTGACTTTAGTGCGACTTAAGTCCGAATAAGCATACTTAGGTTTACAGCAGAGAGGAGTATGATCCTATCCATATTTACTCAGAACAGAGGTAAGCTTCACCAAGTCCAAAAAAGAACATTCTCAAATAAGTGAGTATACATTTCTATCAGGCAGCTTCCACACAATCAGGAGCATTTGCAGCTTCTCTACTTTTGTTCTTTCAAAAGTGTTACAGAAACAGACAGACAGGTTTGCGCCTGCGGCAGGTCGGCGCTCAGGAAACTGGGGCGCCGCAGGTCAGGGCAGAGAGTCAGCCTGGGATCAAGAACACCGCCGGGGCGGTGCAACGGCAACCCTCTTTGCAGTGTTTGCGTCTGTCTGTGTATGAGAGCCTGCAGAGACGGCTGGCTGGGCGTGAGGGTCCGGCTGGCTGGCTGCGAGGGAGCCTCCCCCTGTCCCTCCTTCTCCTCCTCCTCTGCCCGCCTGCTTCCCCGCACAGCAGCCTGGGCCTGGGCCGGGCTCAGGCCGAGAGTCCAAGGCGGTCGGGGGAAAGCCCCGAAACTTTACAGAGTGGCGGCGGCCGCCACGCTGAAGCAATGTGGCTGCTATGGCTGCTCTTGGGCTCGGCTGGTGAGTGGAGGCGACGGGGGAAGAAAGAGGAACTAGAGGGGCTGCTCAGCGCTGGAGAAGGGGAAGGCGAGCAGGAGGATTGCTGGGGGGAGGGGGGAAGGGAAGGGACGGCGAACGTAAGCTGGGACGGACCTCTCATGCTGTACGAGCCGGAGGGAGGGACCTTGAATAGTGGCGGCACCTCACGCCCCTTGCTTTGTATCTTCTCAGGCTGTGGGCAAAGAAGGGGGTGCTTTGCAGAGATATGAAGCCCGGGGGGTGGGGGCAGAGAGTAGTGGGGATTTGAAACGTACTGAGGCTTCTCCAGAGAGCGAGTGTCCTCCCATAATAAACCACATGTGAGGACCTGAGGTGTATTTTGTTCTGTTTTGTCTTCGACTGTCCCCCATATGGGTCTCAATGACATAATAGGAACAATTTCTTTTGTGGGGTGTGTGTGTGTGTGTGTTTGTCTTGCCACTGAGGCGGGTTTGTCAGAGAGTCATGCCAGCTCTGAGTGTGGGACTGGATATAGACATTGTTGTTTGATTCTTAAAAGTATCAACAGACGTTTTAGTTTAGAGAAGTGGCTTTCAATTATTGTGCCCTCTAGCAGCCCAGGTTGTTTGCAAAACCGTCAATCCTAGAAGGGAAGAAGAGTATCAGCTTTGGTTTGTAGCATGAGATTGAAATCCTCCCTCTCTTCTTGGAGAGTTACTTTAATTCTGTGCTGTAGTTTCATAGACTGAAAGGCCTGGCCACCATCAGTTAATAAGACTTCTAAAGAGTCTATTTTGGATTCTTCATTCTTAATTCTTACCAGTGTTCCTTCTAAGCTGGGTTAACATGAGCTAGCTCACAGATTCTTAGCCTGCAGCTCACACATTTTTGTCTTAGCTCAGGCAGGATGACCCTAGAGCACTCTAATTTATGCAGTATCTCACAACTTTAATGCCAGTAGCTTACAATGTTAAGACCAGTAGCTCACAAAGTAGAATTTTTGCTCACAAGACTGCAGCTTAGAGGAAACATTGATTCTGACATGAGAGAACTTCCAGTAAGGTGTACTTAAATTTGTCTCTGGTGAAAAGAAGTATAGGGGCATGTGCCTATCTCGGAAATCTGCCCAACTCAATTATATCACAAAGTTGGAAGGATTTGAAAGCTGCTAACTTTGTCACAATACAGAATCCTCTACCCAAGCTATGCCCATGCAGTCCTGACCCCAGAGTGCCACAGTTTCCTTGGAAGGCATCTAGCTCCAGATGACTCAAGGAAGCAAGTGCAATTTTTGGGAAAGGCATCTTAATAGTGCTAGAGGTCCTTGACATGTGAAGATATGGACTGGAGAAACCAGGATCAGTGTTGACGGAATCTGGCTATAATCCAGGACTGAATGCTATAGTGCAGTCCCTGTGGCAGTCAAAACTTTTAGTAGGCAAAGTGGCAGTGAACAAATTGCAAGAGAAATTGTCATTTTATTCAGAAAACTTTCATTTTAAAATATATAGAAACCTCAAAGAATGTAACTGAAGCAACATGGGCTTTCTGATGTCCTCAAATGATGATGTGTAGATGTTTGGAAACTATTTAAAATTTATGTTTCTGTTCCACCCCCACCATGAACAAGACATTTCAGTGCCATTTCTAAGTACTGGACTATGAAAATGTTGGTAAAATTCAGTGTTCTAATAGCCTTCTTCACACATCTATACTTTTTTAACCCAAATTCAGCTTTTAATACAAATGCAAGCTTCACATACAGAACTATTCTGCTTGCAGCTTGATATAACGTTTGCAGTATCCTTTACAGATACATTTAACAGCACTGAGCACTGGTGTTGGTGCTGAAAATAAATCTCTTATTGTTAGATACATCTTTTCCTCTTTGGTTTTCCATTTCCATTGAAGCTAACTGATTTGTCTCTTATCCATATATGTACTTGATAGACCTGTAACAGTGATACTTTACTATAGTAGATGTTGGCGGAAGTTACTGAAGGTGTACAAAGAATTTAATTGTACCAATGTTGCATTAAAAAAACCTTTGGGTGCAAAGCTAAAGTACAGTTCTTTCATCTGTTGCACTATATAAAGCACACCTTTTCTTCCTTTCGTTATCATCTTTTGTTGCATTCTTTCAGTGAATGGTGTTCACAGATATCTTTGTTTTAAGTTCTCATTAGTGCTGTACCTTAATCAAGGCCATGTAATCTGGAAGAATTGTAGCCAGGTACCGCGTGAGCAGTCTATGCTTTGACTGTTCCATAAATGAGTGGTTACTTTCTTCTTTGGTTTAGGAGAAAGTATAATAGATAAATGTCAAAAGTAGTAAAAGTAAACGGTAGGAGAACTATCAAAGATTTCAGGTTTTCACGGCTGGTAACATCATTAGAGTTTGTAGAATCTTTCGGAGAACTGTACCTTTTGAAATGGTGTCAGTATTGGAGTTCTGTGAGAATTTAACCCTGACCATGAAAGTGTGCAAAAAAACCCCCTTTCTGTTACTCTGACAAGTCAGATGTTCTCTTTAATATTTCAGCTGTTTGTCTAGTGAAAATATGCCTAGTCATTTAATTTTTCCCAAATATCTAATGTCCTTGACTGTCATATTAGAAAGACAATGGTTGCAAGGGGGAGGGGTCGCTACATAATGTCACAGTACTTTTCATTCTTTGCTGATGGAATTCTGTGCGGGGGAGTGCCTCTTAAATATTTTAAATTGCCTTCTGAATGGCAGCTTCTTGATAGTTGTAAGTCATATGAAGTCAATGGGCTTTGTTTGGCTCAGGTTTGTTTGGAATTCAGAACATTATAGACTCTTCAAACAATGCTGCTGGATTACTGCAAAGGTCATGCTGGAAAATTCAAATTTTATATCTCGGCTAGAGTTTAAATCTTTGGAACAAAGTAAACTGATGAAACTGTATGTATTTGTTCCTTGTATTTGTCATTTCGTACAGTGGTTATATGACTCCAAACTTCAATTTACACACCAGTCACTCATGGTATCTAGTATTTCCCCTCAATTTCATTCACTATATCAATGTTAACTTCAGCAGATGCTATCATACCTTTGACAATATTCTTTAATTTAGAATTACCTCCAAAAGGGGATCCATTATTTTTGAAATTAACTATTTGATGAGTGCTTAGAAAGCATGCTGTTTCTGAGTTGTTTGCTGCTGTAACATATGTGTTTTGTATTCATTCAAATTAATTAATTTCAGAACATGCTGGACAAGATGACACCCATGACGAGTGCTGCATTTCTGTCATGCCACTCCCCCATTCCAGTCTCTCTGTTGTCTTCAATGTTGTCATCATTTCTTGATCAAAGGACAGCTCAGTTCTATGTTTGTCTGATAGCTGTGTGTATGATAATTTGTAGGTATCATGATGTGTCTTACAATACAGATTCCATAGCTCCATTCATTCATGTCTAATATGACCATAAATGAAAGTTAAGAGTTTGCTATTCTAACCTTCACTATATTTGCTTTTCTAGTACAGAAAAAGTATTCATTTTTTGTTGCTTCATTAACATTTAATTCATCTGGCATTCAGTTCTTCTGTATTTTGAGTTAGATTCAAAGCTCATTTTCTACTGGCCAAAGGGACAGTTTTCACTGATTCCCTCCTCTGCTGCAGGCCCATGTTTTGCCTTCATGCTGTTCCTGAGGGTTTCCTGTGCCCAAGGATCAGCATTTCATGGATTTCAGTATGCAGCAGTAGGAAGGGGTATTTGCAAAATGAATAGAAAATAATCTGTGGATTCAGTTATTTCATAATTAAAACGTGCCAATTCATCCTTCTGAAATCTAGTGGCTAGCATTCGTTTCTAAATCATTATGGCTGACTTCTGAAATTAACAGAAATTGTAGAGCAGGATCAATAAAATAGCCTCAGAGTTTGCTTGAAAATGCTTTTCCAATGGGTAAGTGAAAAACTAGTAGGAATATGTATCTTCTTCAGAAGCTTTGTTAAAGCTTATATGTGTTATAAGGTGAAAATGAAAAGTCAAATAGATTCCTGACTTGTCTTGCTGACAACTTCCTTTTCCAGAAAATGAAGAAGGAAACAAGGGGATCTGCTATCTTGGATTTGATTCTCACCAACAAGGAAGAATTGATTGAAGAAGTGGAAATAGTGGGCACCCTGGGCAGTAGTGACCATGTGATTTTGGAATTTACAGTCTTAGGGAAGGGGAAAGCTATACGTAGTCAGACTTATAGGTTGGACTTCAGAAAGGCAAACTTCAATAAACTTAGAACTATGCTGGGTAAAATCCCATGGTCAGAAATACTTAGGAAGAAGGGGGTTTAGGAGGGGTGGAACATTTAGAAAGAATGGATGTGATTACTAAGAGCCAGCATGGGTTTCTCAAGAACAAGTCATGTCAGACTAACCTGATCTCTTTTTTTTAGAAAGTGACTACCTTGCTGGATCAGGGGAATGCTGTAGACGTCGTTTATCTTGATTTCAGTAAGGCTTTTGATAAGGTTCCACATACTATCCTTGTTGACAAGTTGGTAAAATGTGGTTTGGATCCTGTTACCGTTAGGTGGATCTCTAACTGGTTGACGGATTACACCTGAAGAGTGCTTGTGAATGGCTCCTCATCCTCTTGGAGAGGAATGACAACTGGAGTGCATCAAGGATCTGTCCTGGGACCTGTTTTGTTCATCATCTTTATAAATATTTGGATGAAGGAATAGAGAAAATGCTTATTAAATTTGCCGATGATACTAAATTGGGAGGGGTTGCAAATACAGTAGATTTACAGGGGTGGCCAATGGTAGCTCTCCAGGTGTTTTTTGCCTACAACTCCCATCAGCCCCAGCCAGCATGGCCAATGGCTGGGGCTGATTGGAGTTGTAGGCAAAAAAACTTCTGGAGAGCTACCGTTGGCCACCCCTGCAGTAGAAGACAGAAACAGGATACAGGATGACCTTGACAGGCTGGAAAACTGGGCTAAAACCAATAAAATGAATTTTAACAGGGATAAATGTAAAGTTCTGCATTTAGGTAGGAAAAATCTCATGCATAGTTATAGGATGGGAGAGACTTGTCTTAGCAGTAGTATGTGTGAAAAGGATCTAGGGGTCTTAGTGTATCATACGCTGAACATGAGTCAACAGTGTGATGCGGTGGCTAAAAAGGCAAATGCAATTTTGGGCTGTATCAACAGAAGTATAGTGTCCAGATCACATGATGTGATGGTATCACTTTACTCTGCTCTGGTAAGACCTCACCTGGAGTATTGTGTTCAGTTTTGGGCACCACATTTTAAGGCTATAGACAAGCTGGCACAAGTCCAGAGGAGGGCGACGAAGATGGTGAGGGGTTCGGAGACCAAGTTCTATGAGGAAAGGTTGAAGGAACTGGGGATGTTTAGCCTGGAGAGGAGGTGGCTGAGAGGTGATATGATCACCATCTTCAAGTACTTGAAGGGCTGTCACATAGAAAATGGTGTGAAATTGTTTTCTGCGGCCCCAGAAGGTAGGACCAACACCAATAGGTTGAAATTAAATCAAAACAGTTTCCAACTCAACATTAGGAAGAACTTCCTGACAGATCAATTCCTTAGTGGAACAGGCTTCCTTGGGAGGTGGTGGGCTCTCAGAGGTTTTAAAACAGAGGCTAGATGGCCATCTGACAGTGATGAAGATCCCAATTTGGGGAAGGCATTTGTGGGTTTCCTGCATTGTGCAGTTGGTTGGACTAAATGACCCTGGAGGCCTTTCCAACTCTATGATTCTAAATTCTAAGGACGTTTGCCTGGAAGTAAGCCCTACTGAATAAGATGGGGCTTTCTTCTGAATAGACCAGTTATGACCATTTCAACCCTCCAGATCCATCTTGGTATATGATCTTCATTGTCAATATACTTCTTGAAATATTCTTTTCAAGTATCTGCTGTCTTTGTGGCTTCCTTTCAAAGGGAATGAGTAAATATAGCCAATGGTATAAATTAATTTTTCCATTATCAGTGTTAAAGCTGATAAAATACAGTGTTTATTGCTTGAAGACAGATGTTCCCCTGGCACCCTCCAAATGAAGGCACCCACCAAATGAAGGTTCAGCTAATTTTATATATTCAAATGACCGATCAATGTGATTGCTTACTATCCTATGGGCATGCTGTGCTAGGCAGCCAATCATGGCTGCCTGTTATGAGAAGGTCCAACTCTGTCTCCAAACTTTGCCAGCACTTTCTCTGGCATTGCTTATCCTCACCTACATATGCACTATGTACTGAGAAGTGCCAAGCCTCAGCTCTCTCCCTAGATGTGCCATAAGGCCCCTACCAGGTTTGGAACAAAGCAGCTTAGCACAAAGGGTGCTCCTCCCCAGTGCCCCCAGATGTGTGGTGTGTGATAGCCTCCACCATGCCAGATGCCTCCATTTCTCTCTACCAAACTGAACCACCTGCTCTATTCCTTCCAGGTAGCTGTAGCCTAACTATTATATAACTAAAGATTCATCCATCTGGGAGATCACAAAGCAGGCACAAAAAGTTTTTTTCCAAAATACAATCAAATGAAACCTCCAGAATTCCTGCTTGACCCTATAAAATAGTGACCAGCTAATCCTGTGCTATTTCATAGGAGGATGGTTGGGCTAGCCACAGTGACAAAAAGCTATATGCTGTTCTGTACCTATTGGCTGGAGACCCCACAGCCCTAGACAACATGGGGTTGAAGCAAAATGATTCATGGCATTAATGCCGTGAATGTCCCCTGCTGGAAGATAATAAACATTTACATAGTTCTGTTCTATCTTGATCACGTGGGTTGATATTTTTTGGCCATCTGATCCATGTGTTAGTAAGCTGAAGGCTAGGCTATTATAAGCTCTGTATAGGATAGCTAGTGAGGACAATTTATAAATTTCAACTAGTGCAAAATCCAGCAGCTAGCTGATATTAATTAGATGGGTCTTGCTGGTGGGTACTGTAGCTTAATGTAGTTTGTGTGGTTCTTCTTTCACTCTTAATTTCATATCCTGCTTCTTTATATCACTTCAGATGAGTAATCCCTTTTCCTGTTAGGATATCTTTTAAACTTGAGGTGTGCAGCCTGTCTTCCTGCCTTTCTCAGTACCAGCAGACTATGCTATGACCAAGATTACTCTGGATCCACACTCATTTAATGAAGACTGACTAATGTGAATGCTGAAACCTTTGATCTTGAGTAAAGAACTGCTGAGGACACAATGTTTATAAAAACAAACAAATAATTTTAATAATCATATGAAAATTAGAATAATTTGTCATTTTTCTCAGTCTCTAGCCTGATCCTGGCAAAGCATATAATCAGTTGAAGGAGATTTTTATAAAAGACACAACAATAAATCTAACCCTTTCTGATCTTATCAGTAACAGCTTCCTTGTCTATCTCATTTTACAAATCCCTGCCTATCTAGTCTAGCCCTTCCTATAATGCTCTTCTTTCCTGAAAACTCATGCCTCTCCTCAGCGTCTCTGATATATATTGCCTCTCTGTCACATTCTCTCATCTCGTCAGAACAGGTTACTCCTCTGTCTTTCTCATTCTGTCACTTCACTTTCTACATACATACTTTCTCCCCTCAACCAATCTCCTTCCTGTAACCTGTTGTCAAGATCTATGTACATAATTCACAACATTTTAGGGCATTATTTAGAGATTATATATAAAGAAAAAAGTTACAGTCCAATTGCACCTTTAATAATGAAGTTTTATTCAAGGTATAAGCTTTTGTGTGTACACACACACTTCTGATAGAATGAAATGGGAGAAAAGTATTCAAATTTACAGTCAGGGTTGAGAGAAAAAAACAAATTAGCATATAACATGATGTAGACATTTTGAGCCAAAGCAGGGAACCAAGCAAAGTGCACAGGGTCAACAGCTGTATGGATCCAATTAAGGGAAAGCATTTGAAGCAATAAATGTCAAAATAGGAGATAAGTGTGTAACAGAATCTTTTCTAGTTGTGGGGAAGTTACCTTTCTGATGCCCATATTATATATGCATTATATCATAGCGGCTTATTAGGCCTGTTTGGAGAACTCTGAACTAGTTGCCAAATTGTTTCTAAATTCAAATTAAGGTTCTGGTTGTTCCCTTTATGTCCTTGGATCTACTTACCTACAGGACCACCTGTCTCAGTGTTAGCCACTGCTAATATATCAATATAGCAAGTCCCGGTGTTGAATAATAAGAACATAAGAACATAAGAGAAGCCATGTTGGATCAGGCCAACGGCCCATCAAGTCCAACACTCTGTGTCACACAGTGGCAAAAAAAAATTTATATACACACATACACTGTGGCTAATAGCCACTGATGGACCTGTGCTCCATATTTTTATCTAAACCCCTCTTGAAGGTGGCTATACTTGTGGCCGCCACCACCTCCTGTGGCAGTGAATTCCACATGTTAATCACCCTTTGGGTGAAGAAGTACTTCCTTTTATCCGTTTTAACCTTTCTGCTCAGCAATTTCATCGAATGCCCACGAGTTCTTGTATTGTGAGAAAGGGAGAAAAGTACTTCTTTCTCTACTTTCTCCATCCCATGCATTATCTTGTAAACCTCTATCATGTCACCCCGCAGTCGACGTTTCTTCAAGCTAAAGAGTCCCAAGCGTTTAAACCTTTCTTCATAGGGAAAGTGCTCCAGCCCTTTAATCATTCTAGTTGCCCTTCTCTGGACTTTCTCCAATGCTATAATATCCTTTTTGAGGTGCGGCGACCAGAACTGCACACAGTACTCCAAATGAGACCGCACCATCGATTTATACAGGGGCATTATGATACTGGCTGATTTGTTTTCAATTCCCTTCCTAATAATTCCCAGCATGGCGTTGGCCTTTTTTATTGCAGACGCACACTGTCTTGACATTTTCAGTGAGTTATCTACCACGACCCCAAGATCTCTCTCTTGGTCAGTCTCTGCCAGTTCACACCCCATCAACTTGTATTTGTAGCTGGGATTCTTGGCCCCAATGTGCATAACTTTGCACTTGGCTACATTGAACTGTATCTGCCACGTTGATGCCCACTCACCCAGCCTCAACAGATCCCTTTGCAGTGCCTCACAATCCTCTCTGGTTCTCACCACCCTGAACAATTTAGTGTCATCTGCAAACTTGGCCACTTCACTGCTCACTCCCAACTCTAAATCATTTATGAACAAGTTAAAGAGCATGGGACCCAGTACCGAGCCCTGCGGCACCCCACTGCTTACCGTCCTCCACTGCGAAGATTGCCCATTTATATTAACTCTCTGCTTCCTATTACTAAGCCAGTTTTTGCTCCACAAGAGGACCTGTTCTTTTACTCCATGACTCTCAAGTTTTCTAAGGAGCCTTTGATGAGGAACTTTATCAAAAGCTTTCTGTAAGTCAAGGTAAACAACATCTATCGGGTCACCTTTGTCCACATGTTTGTTCACCCCCTCAAAGAAATGTAACAGGTTAGTGAGGCAAGATCTTCCCTTGCAGAACCCATGCTGAGTCTTCCTCAATAACCCATGTTCATCAATGTGCCTACTCATTCTGTCCTTGATAATGGTTTCTACCAACTTTCCCGGTATTGAAGTCAGACTGACTGGCCTGTAATTTCCCGGATCTCCTCTGGAACCCTTTTTAAAGATGGGGGTGACATTTGCTACCTTCCAGTCCTCAGGAACGGAGGCAGATTTCAATGAAAGATTACAGATTTTTGTTAGAAGATCCACAAGTTCAACTTTGAGTTCTTTCAGAACTCTCGGATGTATGCCATCCGGACCTGGTGACTTATTAGTTTTTAATTTGTCTATCAGTTGTAGGACCTCCTCTTTTGTCACCTCAATCTGACTCAGGTCTTTCAACACCCCTTCCAAAATTAGTGGTTCTGGGGCGGCCAAAAAGTTCTCATCTTCCACAGTGAAGACGGAGGCAAAAAATTCATTTAGCTTCTCAGCCATTTCCCTATCCTCCTTCAGTAATCCTTTTACCCCATGGTCATCCAAGGGCCCCACTGCCTCCCTGGCTGGTTTCTTACTTCTAATATATTTGAAGAAAGTTTTATTGTTGGTCTTTATGTTTTTTGCAATATGCTCCTCATAGTCCCTTTTTGCCTGCCTGATCACAGTCTTGCATTTGATTTGCCACAGCCTGTGTTCCCTTTTACTAATCTCACTTGGACTGGTTTTCCACCGCTTAAAGGAGTCCTTCTTACCTTTTACAGCTTCCATTACTTTGTTTGTTAACCATGCAGGCCTTTTCTTATGCCTGTTTGTGCCTTTCCTAACTTGTGGTATGTATTTTATCTGAGCTTCTAGGATTATAGTTTTAAATAGCGTCCAAGCTTCCCCAAGGGTTTTGACCGTATGTACCTTTCCTTTCAGTTTCCTCCTCACAGGCCTCCTCATCTCAGTGTATTTACCCCTTTTAAAGTTAAACGTGGTTGTGGCGGTCTTTTTGGACAACTCCCTATTTATACAAACGGTGAAATCAATAACATTATGGTCACTGCTCCCAAGCGGCGCAATCACTTTTACATCTCTCACCAAGTCTTTGGCATTACTTAGGACCAAATCCAGGATCGCCCCACCCCTGGTAGGTTCTGAGACCATCTGCTCCATAGCACAGTCATTGAGAGCATCAAGAAACTCAATCTCTTTCTCTCGACCAGAACACATATTGACCCAATCAATCTGTGGGTAGTTAAAATCACCTATTACGACACAGTTTTTACGTTTAGCCGCTATCTTTAAGCCTTCCATCATATTATAATCGTCCTCTCTCTTTTGATTTGGTGGGCGATAACAAACTCCCATAGTTAAATTTCCTTTTGGGCCCTCTATTTCAACCCAAAGCATTTCTAAAAGTGAATCTAATTCTCTGACCTCAGTCTTACTGGACCGTATATCCTCTCTGACATACAGAGCCACCCCACCTCCAACCCTTCCCTCCCTATCCTTCCGATATAGCTTATATCCAGGAATCACCATGTCCCACTGATTCTCCTCATTCCACCAAGTTTCTGAAATTCCCACAATGTCTATGTTTTCTCCCAACACTAAACATTCCAATTCACCAATTTTACTTCGAACACTTCTAGCATTTGCATACAAACATCTATAATTTCCCAGGTGAGCTAGGTCCGCCACCTTCCTCCTGCCACCTCGAGACTCTGGCAGACAGTCCATATTGTTTGTCGCCTTCACAGTGGACAACTCTGGTCTGTTACCCGGTAGAAAAATAGCAGCTAACCCTTCATCTCTTTGAGACGAGTCCTCCCGAACCAGAGACATTTCATCTCCTGTCGGCTTTCCCCCAAGATTTAGTTTAAAAATAGAGAACAGAATTCAAGGCCTAACAAGTTGTATGATTATTTCGCCAGTTGCTGTTGTTTTAAGACCTTTTTAAACAACAAAGAGTTTTGTTTGAAATATCTGCAGAGTTTGTTGTAGAAATCTAGCCTTCTAAGACAAAGACAATTTCTCCCACACATTATAATATGCCTGCTGACCTTCAGTTTTTCTTTGTAACAATTTATTAACTGAATCTTATCCTCTTCAAGATTTTTTTTTGCTTGTTGCAATTCTAGCCAAGCACTCTGGTTCCTTTTTGTTGCTGCACATAGAATGTTTATGAATGAATCTTTGTCTATAATGAACTATATCATCTGCAGATACCTGGATATATTGTTAAATCATTGTTGATTATTTATTTTACAGTAGCATGCTGCTACTTAGTTCATCTTTTCAGAATCATTGTTACAGCAGAAGAGGATAATTGGGAGCTAAAAGAAATTTCACCCACCCCCAAGTTAAATGAGTACATAGTAAAGAAATTATTATAGGTTTTTAAAGCTAACAGCAGTTTTTAATGCTATATCAGTCAAATAATCTTCCAAGGCATAGAAGCGTCTTGATAGCATTCTATATAGCAAATCCTTTTTTTTTTTGTATGTTACTAATTATCACCAGTAATTTATAATGTTGGTATATATGTCATCTGGCCTGAGCTTTTATTAAAATGGGGTGGGTTTTTTTTGGTAAATGGGTATTTTTAAAGGATAAGATAGATAAATGTTCAGCATCTTATATAAAGAGGACCATGTAGAGTATACATTTGTAATAAAATGTATATGTTATGATATTACCAGCTTTTAACCTGCAAGGAGAAAATTACTTTCATAGGAGCTGTATTTTTCCCCGTATGTCAAGTTGAACAAAATAGTTACAAAATCCTCTACTGTTAATATTTCACCCCTCCCTTCATTTAAACAACATGTAACAGCATTAACTGTAGATGTTGATGCAGTAAATATTAAACAGACCTCTCCCCCTCATCTAGTAAAGATGCCTTTTATCCAGTTTTTCCCCAGGAGAGTTATAGGTACTTTGAACCAGATGTTGGAAAGGGCCTGGCAGCCCTGCCTGGGCTCACTGGCCAGACCCAGAGTCCTCTGGTGTACTGCCAAGGAATAGGCACTTGAAACAGCCATGGGCAGCCTTCCTTGGTAGATCAGGTAGATCTGTTTTCCAAAATTCTGAAGTGGCACACAGTTCACTGAAAACATTTAAAGAAAGTGGTGGGTACTTAAAATGAAAACCTTATTAAATAACTGCTGTATGTTTAATATTTGGTTGGTTTTTTCATGGTACTGTCTTGATTGCCTTTCTGGTCAGTGTAATTTTTACTTGGTTTCACACATTTTGGATCCTGTCTATGTTTTTGTTTCATTTTTTTATTCTATTGAAGGTTTTATATGTATGTACCAACTGCAATATTTTGTGCTTTGTGTTTTATTTATGCTTGTAAGCTGCCTTGAGTTCCATAGGGAGCACAAATGTACTGGAATGTGCTTGCATCAGAAATGCTTTAGAGTGTGCTTGTATTGGTACAGGTGGTGTCTAAAGAGGGTGGTGTCTAAATCAATAGAATTTTGGTTTTAGCCAGATTCTATTTGGGAATCCCTTCATCTTTTGGTCCCCAAGGCTACAACCTTGTGTTTGCTTTGAAATATTCTTTACTACTGCCGCACATAGTAGCTGTTAAACCTTTTGTGTAGCAGGTTGTGAGTTTTTTCCATACCATCTTTCACTGTACAATATTTATTCAGTTGAAAGACTAGGTTATTTCACTGATATCCAGCAAAAAAAAAAGAGGAGGTTGTCCAAAGTTGGTGCCTCCCTCTGCACTTACCTACTCTGCCCAAGGCAGCCTGAGGCCAGCTACAGCAAGAAGGACTCTGCAGAAGCCAGCATCCAAACCCAATTAATACTAGGAACCTGGCAACAGAAGAGGAGGCATAGTGGTACTTGGTCCCACACAGGGGAGGCCCAAGCAAGAGGCCAGATACATAGGAGTGTACCTGTTAGGGGAAGGGGGAGAGGCAGTTCCAGCCTTACCAATCCCAAGTGCGCTAAAAGCAGAGTCACTTAGAGGAGGCCAGAGGGAGGAGCAGGATGTATCAAGACTCAGGGAGAAGTTCCTGCAGTCTCCAGAGTCTAGCTCCTTGACTGTAGGGAGAGGGAGAAGCTGGAGGTATCTGTCTCATGTTGTTGTTATTCAGTCGCACAGTCGACTCCGACTCTTTGCGACCTCATGGACAAAGTCACGCCAGGCCCTCCTGTCTTCCACCATCCTCCGAAGTCTGCTCAAATTACTGTTTGTTACATCAGTAACGCTGCCAGTCATTTCATCTTTTGCCGGCCCCTTCTTCTTTTGCCTTCTGTCTTTACCAGTATAAGGATATTCTCCAGTGAGTGCTCCCTTCTCATTTGGTGGCCAAAGTATTTGAGTTTCAGCTTCAGCATCTGACCTTCCAGGGAAAAGTCAGGGTTGATTTCCCTTACGTCTGACTGATTTGATCTTGCAGTCCAAGGGACTCACAAGAGTCTTCTCCAGCACCACAACTCGAAAGCATCTATTCTTCTGTGCTTTGCCTTCCTTATGGTCCAACTCTCACAGCCATACATTACTACTGGGAATACCATTGCTTTGACTATATGAACTTTTGTTGGCAGGGTGATGTCTCTACTTTTTTTTATATTGCCCAGATTCACCATAGCTGTCCTCCCAAGGAGCAAATGTCTTTTAATTTCATGGCTACAGTCATCATCCACAGTGATCTTGGTTCCCAGAAATGTGAAGTCTGTCACTACTTCCATGTCTTCCCCTTCTATTTGCCAAGGTGTGATGGGGCCAGATGCCATGATCTTAGTTTTTTTGATGTTGAGTTTCAAGCCTACTTTTGTGCTCTCTTTCACCCTCAACAGGAAGTTCTTCAGGTCTCCCTCACTTTCTGCCATTAGAGTGGTATTATCTGCATATCTGAGGTTCTTGATGTTTTTCCCGGCAGTCTTAATTCCGGCTTCTGCTTTATCCAGGCCAGCATTTCGCAAGATGTACTCTGCATATAAATTAAATAAGCAGGGTGACAATATACATCCTTGCCGAACTCCTTTCTCAGGAGACATGTGAGGTGGTCTGGTACTCCCATCTGTTTGAGGACTTGTCACAGTTTGTTGTGATCCACACAATCAAAGGCTTTAGCATAGTCAGTGAAGCAGAAATAGATGTCTTTCTGATAGTCCCGTGCTTTCTCCATAATCCAGCGAATGTTGGCAATTTGATCTTTAGTTCCTCTACCTCTCCGAAACCCAGCTTGAACTTCTGGTAGTTCCCGATCTACATACTGCTGAAGCCTAGCTTGTAGGATGTTTAACATGACCTTGCTGGCATGTGAAATGAGTGCAATGGTGTGATAGAGTGAACATACCTTGGCATTACCCTTCTTTGGGATTGGAATATAAACTGATCTTTTCCAATCCTGTGGCCACTGTTGCGTTTTCCAAATTTGTTGACTTAATGTGTGCATCACTTTAACAGCATCATCTTTTAGGACTTTGAATAGCTCAACTGGGATACTGTCATCTCTGCTCACTTTGTTGTTAGTAATGCTTTCTAAAGCCCATTTGACTTCACACTCCAGGATGTCTGGCTCAAGGTCAGCGATTTCACTGTCATGGTTATCAAGGTCATTGAGATCCTTCTTGTATAATTCTTCTGTGTATTCTTGCCATCAGTTCCTGATCTCTTCTGCTTCTGTTAGGTCCCTACCGTTTCTGCCTTTTATCATGGCCATCTTTGCACGAAATGTACCCTTGATTTTTCCAATTTTCTTGAAGAGATCTCTTGTCCTTCTCATTCTATTGTTTTCTTCTGTTGCTTTGCATTGTTTCTTCAGGAAGGCCTCCTTATCTCTCCTTGCTGTTCTCTGGAATTCTGCATTCAGTTGGGTGAATTTTTCCTTTTCACCTTTGCCTTTCGCTTTCCTTCTTTCCTCAGCTATTTGTAAAGCCTCATCAGACAGCCACTTTGCTTTCTTGCATTTCTTTTTCTTTGGGATGGTGCTGATTGCTGCCTTCTGTACAATGTCATGAACGTCCATCCATAGTTCTTCCGGCCCGCTATCAACTCCAGTTCCTTAAACCTATTCTTCACCTCCACTGTATATTCATAAGGGATGTGATCAAGGTCAATCCTGAATTCGTCAGTTTAAGCCTGAATTTTGCAATGAGTAGCTCATTATCTGAGCCGCAGTCAGCTCCAGGTCTTGTTTTTGCTGACTGTGAGGAGCTTCTCCATCTTTGACTGCAGAGTATATAATCAATCTGATTTCTGTGTTGCCCATCAGGTGATGTCCATGTGTAGAGTCGCCTTTTAGGTTGTTGGAAGAGGGTGTTTGCTATGACCAGTTTGTTCTCTTGACAAAACTCTATTAGCCTTTGCCCAGCTTCATTTTGTTCTCCAAGGCCAAACTTGTCAGTTGTTCTGGTTACCTTTTTACTACCTACTTTGGCATTCCAGTCCCCTATGATGAGGAGGACATCTTTTTTTGGTGTTAATTCTAGAAGGTGTTGTAGATCTTCATAGAACTTGTCCACTTCAGCCTCTTCTGCATCAGTGGTTAGGGCATAGACTTGGATTACTGTGATATTGAATGGTTTGCCTTGGTTATGGACCGAGATCATTCTATCATTTTTAAGATTGTATCCCATTACTGCCTTCCTCACTCTCTTGTTAACACCATTTCTTCTACGGGTCTCTTGCCCACAATAATAGATGTAGTGATCCTCTGAGTTAAATTCACCCATTCTTGTCCATTTTAGTTCACTGACTCCCAAGATGTCGATGTTCAGTCTTGCCATTTCTTGTTTGACATAAGAGAAGCCATGTTGTATCAGGCCAGTGGCCCATCCAGTCCAACACTCTGTGTCACACAGTGGCCCAAAAATTTATTTATATATATATATATATATATATATATATATAAACACACACACACACACACACTTGTGGCTAATAGCCACTGATGGACCTCTGCTCCATATTTCCATCTAACCCCCTCTTGAAGCTGGCTATGCTTGTAAGTTGAACGTAATAATAAATAAGTAGCTGCCACCAATTCCTGCGGCAGTGAATTCCACATGTTAATCACCCTTTGGGTGAAGAAGTACCTCCTTTTATCTGTTCTAACTTGATTGCTCAGCAATTTCATTTAATGCCCACGAGTTCTTGTATTGTGAGAAAGGGAGAAAAGTACTTCTTTCTCTACCTTCATCCCATGCATAATCTTGTAAACCTCTATCATGTCACCCCGCAGTCGACGTTTCTCCAAGCTAAAGAGCCCCAAGCATTTTAACCTTTCTTCATAGGGAAAGTGTTCCAAACCTGTATTCATTCTAGTTGCCCTTTTCTGCACTTTTTCCAATGCTATAATATCCTTTTTGAGGTGTGGTGACCAGAATTGAATACAGTATTCCAAATGAGACTGCACCATCAATTTATACAGGGGCATTATGATACTGGCTGATTTGTTTTCAATTCCCTTCCTAATAATTCCCAGCATGGCGTTGGCCTTTTTTATTGCAGTCGCACACTGTCTTGACATTTTCAGTGAGTTATCTACCATGACCCCAAGATCTCTCTCTTGGTCAATCTCTGCCAGTTCACACCCCATCAACTTGTATTTGCAGCTGGGATTCTTGGCCCCAATATACATTACTTTGCACTTGGCCACATTGAACCTCATCTGCCACGTTGATGCCCACTCACCCAGCCTCAACAGATCCCTTTGGAGTTCCTCACAGTCCTCTCTGGTTCTTACCACCCTGAACAATTTAGTGTCATCCACAAACTTGGCCACTTCACTGCTCACTCCCAACTCTAAATCATTTATGAACAAGTTAAAGAGCATGGGACCCAGTACCGAGCCCTGCGGCACCCCACTGCTTACCGTCCTCCACTGCAAAGACTGCCCATTTATACTCACTCTCTGCTTCCTATTACTCAGCCAGTTTTTGATCCACAAGAGGACCTGTCCTTTTCCTCCATGACTCTCAAGCTTTCTAAGGAGCCTTTGATGAGGAACTTTATCAAAAGCTTTCTGGAAGTCAAGTGAACAACATCTTTCGGGTCTCCTTTTTCCACATGTTTGTTCACCCCCTCAAAGAAATGTAGCAGGTTAGTGAGGCAAGATCTTCCCCTACAGAACCCATGCTGAGTCTTCCTCAATAACCTGTGTTCATCAATGTGCCTACTCATTCTGTCCTTGATAATGGTTTCTACCAACTTTCCCGGTATTGAAGTCAGACTGGCTGGCCTTGATTTGGTGGGCGATAACAAACTCCCATAGTTAAATTGCCTTTTGGGCCCTCTATTTCTACCCAAAGCATTTCTATAAGCATTTCTATGTTGATAGTATTATAGTGATGGTGTTGATTGTGTAGGGGCTAGAATGCTTTGTTTTATCATATGCTGCATTCTTCCATTACAAACAAACCATAGTTTGATGTTTGTTTGAGGCTTAATATAATGTAGGGCTTCACCTGAAACTGCAAATATCAACTTTTGGCGGAGGCAAAATATATATCTGTGTTTGTGTATGTGTGTGCATGTGCCTGAGAAGAGGAGGAGGAGGAAAAGAAGATTCTGCCCTATACTCTGAATCTCAGAGTTTCAGAGTGGTCACAATTTCCTCCCCCCACCCCCCAGAACAGACACCCTGTGAGTTAGGTGGGGCTGAGCATGCTCCTATAGCAGCTGCCCTTTCAAGCACAACTCCTACAAGAGTTATGGCTGACCCAAGGTCATTCCAGCAGCTGCAAGTGGAGGAGTGGGGAATTAAACCCGGTTCTCCCAGATAAGAGTCTGCGCACTAAACCACTACGCCAAACTGGCTCTCAGAGGAGGGTTATGGTATGAAATTGTTCCCTCATTTGTCAGCACAGCTCCACTGATGGAAGAAGCAGGAAGGGCAGTTTCACCCTCCTCACTGTAGCCCATTGAATGGTATGGTTATTACTCCAGTTGAGTCCCACAGTCTCAGGAATTGGCTTTTCTGGGGTAAAAAGGGATTGTGGCCAAAGGGGATCTGTGGCTATCAGCACCTTCCACTGACATTTTCCTGGATTTAACCCAGTCTGTGGTTCTACAGAAACAATAATAGAGTGTGTATATCAAGAGATTAAAAAAACCTTTTTATTTTAAATTTAACTACCATTCTTCAGGTTGACAGAAGATAATTTATATCCCGCCCTGAGCCATTCGTGGGAAGGGCGGGATATAAATCTCAAAAAATAAATAAATAATTATATCCCGCAATCATAATAATGTACGATAATTGCTGTTCAGGAAGTAGGTATAAGCTTTTTATTTTTTTTCCAGTGTGTCTAATTGCCTTACTCCCAGTGTTCATACCTTTGTACAGGATCACCACTGTTTTGTCATTACATGAGTATTAACACAGAGGATAAATTCAAGAGAGTCAGTTTGGTGTTGTAGTTATGTGTGCAGACTCTAATCTGAGAAAACCAGGTTTAATCCCTGCTTTTATACATGCAACTGCTGGAATGACCTTAGTTCAGTCATAACTCTCTCAGAGCTGTTCTGCTCAAGAGCAGTTCTTGGAGAGCTCTCTCAGCCCTACCTATTTCACAGGGTGTCTGTTGTGGGGAGGGGAAGTGTAGTGTATCAGGAGCTTCAAGCAAAGACCTTTTGTTTGAGAGGCTCTTGGCAGCTGTACTCAGATTGGCCACCCTTGCGGAGCCAGCCAATCAGGACATATCCATTGGAATGAAGCCCTTGCAAATGAAGGATCCAAGCACCTGTTTTTCTATTGGGCTGTTTATTGCTGGGTGGAGTTTGGGTGTATATAGTTGCAGCTTGCTGCATGTGTTTTCAGAGTGTGTTCTCGCTAAATACAGGGCTATGCTGAAATCACTCTAACATCCCACTACTTTACAGGAAAGGAAAGGAGTTTCTAAGCCACTCTGAAACTCCTTTGGTAGTGAAGAGCAGGGTATAAGTCCAGTCTCCTCCTCTTCCTCCTCTTCTTCTTCTAATGCTTAGTTACTGCCATGACTTAGATATGTTTCTAATTTAATGTGAATGCTTGTTTTCCTTCCACTACATTATAAACTTGCACATGAAAATATAGGCTAGGCAAGCTTTGTTTCATATGGGGAGGATCTGATGTGGTAGGAGTTTTCAAACAAGCAACCTGAGGTGACACTGTTGTGGAATATGTGTGTACCATGTTTATACCTGAATATGTGATTGGCCATTAAGTTGTGATCCTAAGTATATTGATATGAAAGTTCTGTTCAAATCAAATATCTTAAAATATGTTTGCCCTGGTGTCATAAATCAGAGCTGACTCCTCCTTGTCATGCAAAAGGAGGGAGCTGAGCACCTGACCACCATCACAGAAAGAGGTGGTTGAGATACCTTCAAGACCTCCTTTCATGTGCAGGAGGAGCTCCTCTGTCTAAGTTAATCCTCTCACCAAGTGGTACAGCTCTGCCTTCTGCCTTGGACCCCTGACCCTTCCATTCCAGAATCCACTGCAGCAACTGACTCCTCAAGCCTCATGAAGCCAAGAACGACCGAAACCCCATCAGAGTACACATCAACACGGCACTTTTAAGAACTACTAGCCCCATGATGGCGAACCTATGACACGCGTGTCACTGGTGACACGCCAGGCAATTTGGCTGACACACCGGAAAGCAAGGAGCGTGGCGAGCCGCGAGTCCTTCGGAGGCTGCTGAGCCTGTCTCGGAGGAGCAGCAGCTGCTAAGGTGAAGGCGAGAAGAGGCGGCAGCAGCGCAGCGGGCTGCCACCACCGCCTCTTTCCCCGGCTCCAGGCCGGGGGTGGGGGTGGGAGGGAAGGTTGGGGGTGGGAGGGAAGGTTGGCCGACGCTGCCAGCGCCTCGCCTTGACCTGGGGGTGGGAGGAGACAGCCTCCTGGCGCAACCCGTCCCCCACCCAAAGCAGAGGCAGCCAAACGTGCCTCCTCCTCCTCGCAACAGGGCCGAGCTTTGCAACCCCCTTTTCCCGCCCTCCCCGGGGCCTGAGGAAATAGGTGGGTACAGCAAGAAAGAAAAAAAGCATTGCAAAAAAAGAGGCAGGGGGGGAAAGAAGTGCCCTCCTTGGCGGGTCGCGCCTTTGCAATGCCGGGGCTTTGCAAATGCAGGAGCAAGGCAGGTGTGTTTTTTTCCGTTTGTTTGCACGGAGCGGCTGGGGGGGGGCAGAGATGGCATTGCAGCAGTGTGTGTGGGGTGCAATGCCCGAGGGGGCGTCGCTCTTGGGCCTGTTGTGGGGCTGCCCCCCTCCTCCTCCTCCACCCGGTCCTGGTTGTTTTTTTTTTGCAACCAACATGATCTTTCTCACTTTGCTCTCTCGCTCTTTCTCATGGCCGCCTGCCGGAGGCGGGGTTTCAGATTTAAAGGACAAGCTGCCCTTTTCAGCTTGGAAGAGGAGGAAGGGGGTGGGCGATGGGGGCTGTGTGTGGGTTGCAAAAGAGCAAGGGGAGGGGAGCATTGGGTCGCCCCCCTTGCCTTCCCTTGGCAAGCGCTGGAGGAGAAAAGGCGGGAAGAAAAAAAGATACACCCTTTCCCGCAGGGTTACCAATCCCCAGATGGGGGCAGGGGATCCCCCTCTCCCCAAAATACCCCCCCAAGTTTCAAAACGATTGGACCAGGGGGTCCAATTCAATGAGCCCCAAAAGATGGTGCCCCTATCCTTCATTATTTCCTATGGAAGAAAGGCATTTTAAAAGGTGTGCTGCCCCTTTAAATGTGATGGCCAGAACTCCCTTGGAGTTCAGTTATGCTTGTCACACCCTTGTTCCTGGCTCCACCCCAATGTCTCCTGGCTCCACCCCCAAAGTCTCCTGGCTCCGCCCCCAAAGCCCCCAGATGTTTCTTGAATTGGACTTGGCAACCCTAGTCTGACCTAGGCCGCAGACCGCGCAGTGGATCCTTTGTGCCTGGTTCTCCTGCGGCCCCCTCATTTGGTGAGTGTGATTGAAGTGACACGGTGAAGTGACACGCGACCCGAGGAAGACTACACTTTTTCCCGATTTTCGACACACCAAGCTGAAAAGGTTGGCCATCACTGTACTAGCCTATTCCTGGAAGTGCAGGCTTGCACCTCTACTTCCTTTCAGGTGTATTGAGGCCTCAGGTCATCAGCCTCTGCTAGAGCAATATCTAAACTATAATACTCTTGGCTTCAGCTCCAGGAACGTAGCTTCTCAGCTTTGAGCAGGATATCTTGCTATTGGAATATAAATTTAGTTCACAAATCTGCCATCCAGATCACACACCAAAAGATCTTACAAAGCTTGCGGCATCTATTACCAAATTCACAAGAAGAAATTGTTATCACCTAGATTTTTTCATTCTGGATCAGGGAGGGATAACTGCTGTATCCTGAGGAAGAAAGTAGGATTGTGATCAGAAGACTGGAAGTGTATTTTATTATACAACCAGCCTGTGTCAGTCTGTACCTACTTCTAGTAATGGATTAATGATTGTGGTGAGCAAAATCCAAAGAGAAAATTGACATTTAAACTATAGAATATCATTCTCACAACTTCTGATTTTTTAAAAAATAATTTACAAAACATATAGTTACCATAAGAGAGAAAGCATAGAAAACAATTCTTTTGATGTTTCTACAAATTTTCTTGGCTCTGACAGATAGGGAAAAACTTGTTCTTGCCAACTACCCATCTCTGAGACAGGGGAGCAGGGTCTTGAGTATGACATTATATCTTTGCCCTGTAAACTAGATTGAGGAGGGCTTGTCATGCTCTTTTGCTGTTTCCAGTCTTTTCCAAAAATGGCAAGAGTTCTGGAAGATCTCTCATTCTTGTTGAGTATTCTTGAAACTACAGAAAAAAGTTTTACTACACCTTCAGCTAGCATCAGGTGGAGGGATAATGCAGATTAAAATGTATTTGTAGTCTGGATGACACCTTTCAGATACTGATTGCCTTCCCTGTAATAGATTATTGCTTATCTAGTCCCTGACTGTTGTAAATCAAGAGAATGATCTGGTATCTTAGCTCCACTTATGCAAATGTTTTTGGACACACTTGATATCCAGAGTAGGTATTAATGTTTACAGACCTCCTTCCTTCAAATAGTGCCTGATTCTTGCTATTTGTTCTGATTTTTTCTCCTGAAACTAACAGTATACTGTCTTTACCTTTCATTTCCTTTTACGATCACAGGAAAATCTGCCAAAATTCTGTTAGTTCCTGTTTCTTTGTACTAGGGCTCTTTTTTGAGCAGGATCACACAGGAACACAGTTCTGGCTGACTTGCTGTCAGGGGTGTGTGACTTAATATGCAAATGAGTTCCTGCTGGGCTTTTCCTACAAAAAAGCCCTGCTTTGTACACTGAGAACAACAGAAGATCTTATTCTGAAATAGCTTATACTGCAAAGGTTAGCTGTCAGGCAAGTTTATAGCTTGAAAGAGTTTTGGCTGGAAATGTATCCACAAACTAATGTTGAGAAGGGAGTAATACGATACAGTTGCTGTTGCTTATGAATGAGTTAGTGAAAATGAGTAGCACCTCTACTTAGCTTTTATGATGTAAGAACAGGGAAGCATTATATTTAGATGAATAATCATGCGCGATGAGTCAGACATGTCTGCTGAAAATTGTTCTTTTTAGTGAGGTAACAAAGGAAATATGTTCCATGGTAAACAAGCCAGTATTAGGATATACTACTTAATTCATCTTCTCAGTTGAGGAAAATGCATTTTTTAAATGGTGGAAATTGCTTACCTGAACAGGAGCATATGTAATATATTTCTTTAAAGCATTTGTTTAGCCTCTTTTATACCTTATGAAACTCAAGACTGTTTACAGTGTAACTAAAACAACAATAAAATGCATGAAAGAACTCAATTTAAAACCTCCTGATTCCCAAGAAAGCATTTTTATGATTACAACTTTTAAGGTATTTGTAATGTTCTGATAAATATAATAGATAGTTTTTATATGGCACATTCCTTATTTTGGAACTTTTAAGATGGCAGCCCTAAACTTATAATTTGAGTTGTTTTTTTTATTTTGAAGGATCAAAGGATGGCTTTGTAAGACAAGAGCCTTCTTTATGCCAGGTAAAATGAATTTTGTAGCTTTTTGGTTTGTCATCACTCAGGTCTCTTGTTTCAGTGGTACCCTGTCTTTGGCTAAATGAATAGCTTGCTAATAGGCACTTAAACTGGTGTGTTAAAGTTGAATTTGACAGCAGTTTAATCTCAGACTGAGAGACCTTCAGTTGCTATAAATTAAAAGTCTAGAATTACTAAATAAAGAATATTTGTCTTGGCAAAATGGATGTGATAGTATATCTTGAATAGAGAATGAAATATGCTTCAATATATTGAAATGGGAGACAGGATTTTAAAATGGCTTATAAATGCTATAGCTGAGATGCATACTAACCTTTAACTTAAATAGACCATGGGAAACTTTACAGACTAGCATCATTTGTCATTTATAGAAGTTGGATGGGCCATCTATCTTACCCTTGGAAAAAGAGACACATGCTCCTACAATTCCTCCTGGCCAACTCAGCAGGCTGCTCTTATGGAATACTATTTTTAATTGACCCTGGAGAAAATACTTTATATTGATTGAGTTTCCCATGCAGATATTTTTGCTCAATTTACTTATGCAAATCACTTTTAAATAGTTTATTCATCCAACATAATCATGTGGGATAGCTCTTCTGGGACTGTTCCTTTTCATATGACATGGGGCACTGAATATGTTGAATTTCTGTATATTTCTCTCACATGACCCCATGTCAAACAGAACTGTAAACTATTCCATTGGAGGTAAAGAGTTGTAGTCTAGCATTTTTGCTGATTCTACATTTCTATGTGTGGAGTACTCAAAATACAACCTTCTCTCCTTTCTACTGTAGATTTTTCTGAATGCATACATCAGACCATTAATATTTCATTGCCTGTTCAAGATATTCTGGAAAACAGGGGTTTTGCAACTAAAGAGAGTCATATAAATACTTATACTGAACATTTGATTGGAGGGTGAGCCTGCAAATGGGGAGCTGGCCTAGCTACCTCTTAACAGATCCAAAGAATACAGCACCAACAGCTGGCAGGGCTTGGATTACCATCCCTCTATGCTACTGCACGATCCAGGCAAGTAGCAATGTTCTCATCAGGAAGGTTGCATCTGTAATAAAAAGCAGAAGAGAAAGGAGACAAGCGGGACTGGGATAATCTTCCCCTTCAAAAAGCCATTAAAAGAGTAATGAATTAACAATCTATGTCTAATACTGCATTTCAATTTTAAAGTATTTACAGGAAAACATGTCTTCACAACACTATGAAATTATGAAACTTTCTAGAGGAAGCCCTTTACAGTGAAAAACTCACCATTCTTTTTTTGCTTTGCTTTCCCCTTGCATATGATTTGTTCTTTGTGTTTATGCCTTTCAGCCCATATATTATGCCATAATTCTTACAACAATCCTGCAAAGCAAGTCAGTATTATCCCTCTATTATGGATGGATTACTGAGGCAGAGCAAGTAGCTATATGAGTTGTGTAACATAGTGAAGTAAAAACATAAGACTACCTGGATCAGATCAATTGTCCATGTAGTCCAGTATCTCACAGTGGCCCACGTGATACCCCTAGAAGGCTCACAGGCCTGGGACACGAGATTGCATTTATGCCTAGCCAGTGTGGTGTAATGTTTAAACTGTTGAACTAGGAGACCCATGTTTGAATCCCCACTCTGCCATGGAAGGTTAGTCTAATCTACTTTACAATATTGTTGTGAAGATAAAATAGAGGACAGGATAACAATGCATACCCTTTGTGTCACTACTGGGGAGAAAGGTGGGATCTAATCTAATGAAATAAATAAATTTCAGAAATATACTATTCTTGAAACTGTTTATCAGAAGAAGCTTATAACAGGCTATAATAGTGATGAAATAATTGGAAGTGGATTTATACTAAAATATGCAGGAGCACATTCTAAAAAAATAGAGTGTCTGACAAATAATGGCATAAATAAGGGCAGTATAGCTGCCATTGGAGAGCAGAACAAATTTAATCAATGCCTGCAAAAAAAAAATTTAAGAAGTAGAACAAAATATAGTCTTTTCCCTGATGGCTAAGCAGCAGTAAAGGCACCAGGTGAGCCTCTGAGGATGAGTGTTCTGGAGATGAGATGCTACCACTTAAAAGGCATTATTTCCAATTACCCTCTGCCTTCCCTTAATTACCAGAGACAAACCTCTGAAGAGGATCTTAGCTAATGGACAAGATTCTATGGGATGAGAGTGCCTTTTCTGCAAAACTAATTTAGCCTTCCCTGCCTTGCAAATGTTTCAGACTAGAATAGGGTTGTGGTCAACGTGGTGACCCTGATTAGGCAAAAAGATGGGTTATGAATGTTGTCAATAAATAAACTTGATGTGCTAATGGTGGAAAGCATAACAAGCTTCTTTGATCTGTGGCTTCCTTGACTGCTGTCATAGGAATCTGTTTGCAATCCTATGTTGATCGTATTTCTAAATGTCTTATTAAAATGCAAGGTTATTGGAGGGAAGAATTGGCACGTGCTCTTTTTAGAATAGTGATCTCATGGTTGGGTGCTTTGGCTGTACCAGTTTGGTAAGAATTAGTGTCTCCTAATTCTAAGCAGAGACAATCAGTTAGGCACTCGGGGAAGACTCTCAGGGACATATTAGATGAGCCCCACTCTGAACGTGGCAGCCCCGTTGCTGCCAGGGAGCATGAAGGTCGAGAGGGAACAGGGCACCAGGCTGAGGATAAGGGGAATGCGCCCTCAGAAGGGACCTCTTCTTCAGTTGGTGAGCAGGTATCCTTTCACGCCAAGGAACCATCCCTGGGCAGGGAGAGAGGGGGAGGGGTCTTGGTAATTGGTGATTCGATCCTTAGGCAAATAGACAGCTGGGTGGCAAAACCGCGTACTGACCGTATGGTGACCTGCCTGCTTGATGCAAAGGTAGCGGACATTGCACATGTAGTACATAGGCTGATAGACAGTTCTGGGGAGGAGCCAGTGGTCATGGTGCATGTTGGCACCAACGATGTGGGGAAATGCAGTCGTGAGGTCCTGGAGGAAAAAATTAGGCTGCTAGGCGGGAGACTTAAGTCCAGGACCTCCAAGGTAGCCTTCTCAGAAGTGCTACCTGTTCCACGTGCAGGGCAGGAGAGACAGGCACAAATTAGAAGTATCAATGTGTGTATGAGACGATGGTGTAAGGAAGAAGGGTTTAAGTTTGTTAGGCACTGGGATGCTTTCTGGAACAAGCGGGAGCTGTACAAAAGAGACAGTCTCCACTTGTCCCCAGATGGAACCAGGCTGCTGACGCTTAAAATCAAAAAGGTTACAGAGCAGTTTTTAAACTAAATCTTGGGGGAAAGCCGACAGGAGATGAAATGTCTCTGGTTCGGGAGGACTCATCTCATAGAGATGAAGGGTTAGCTGTTACTTTTCTACTGGGTAATGGATCAGAGTTGTCCACTGAGATGGTGACAAGCAGTATGGAATGTCTGCCAAAGTCTCGAGGCAGCAGGAGGAAGGCTGCGGGCCAAGTTTGCCTGGGAAATTATAGATGGTTGTATGCAAATGCTAGAAGTGTTTGAAGTAAAATTGGTGAGTTGGAATGTTTAGTGTTGGGAGAAAACATAGACATTGTGGGAATTTCAGAAACTTGGTGGAATGAGGAGAATCAGTGGGACACGGTGATTCCTGGATATAAGTTATATCGGAAGGATAGGGAGGGAAGGGTTGGAGGTGGGGTGGCTCTGTATTTCAGAGAGGGTATACGGTCCAGTAAGACTGAGGTCAGAGAATTAGATTCCCTTCTAGAAATGCTTTGGGTTGAAATAGAGGACCCAACAGGAAATTTAACTATGGGAGTTTGTTATCGCCCACCAAATCAAAAGATAGAGGACGATTACAATATGATGGAAGGATTAAAGATAGCGGCTAAATGTAAAAACTGTGTCGTAATAGGTGATTTTAACTACCCGCAGATTGATTGGGTCAATATGTGTTCTGGTCGAGAGAAAGAGATTGAGTTTCTTGATGCTCTCAATGACTGTGCTATGGAGCAGATGGTCTCAGAACCTACCAGGGGTGGGGCGATCCTGGATTTGGTCCTAACTGGTCTTAAGTAATGCCCAAGACTTGGTGAGAGATGTAAAAGTGATTGCACCGCTTGGGAGCAGTGACCATAATGTTATTGATTTCATCGTTTGTATGAATAGAGAGTTGCCCCAAAAGAGCAGCACAACCATGTTTAACTTTAGAAGAAGAAGATATTGGATTTATATCCCGCCCACTACGAAGAATCTCAGAGCGGCTCACAATCTCCTTTACCTTTCTTCCCCACAACAGACACCCTGTGAGGTGGGTGGGGCTGGAGAGGGCTCTCACAGCAGCTGCTTTTTCAAGGACAACCTCTGCCAGAGCTATAGCTAAGCCAAGGCCATGCTAGCAGGTGCAAGTGGAGGAGTGGGGAATGAAACCCGGTTCTCCAAGATAAGAATCCGCACGCTTAACCACTACACCAAACTGGCTCTTCTTTAAAAGGGGTAAATTCTCTGAGATGAGGAGGCATGTGAAGAGGAAACTAAAAGGAAGGGTAAATACAGTCAAAACCCTTGGGAAAGCTTGGAGGCTATTTAAAACTACAATACTAGAAGCTCAGATAAAATATATATCACGTTAGAAAAGGCACAAACAGGTATAAGAAAAGGCCTGCATGGTTAACAAACAAAGTAATGGAAGCTGTAAAAGAAAAGAAGGACTCCTTTAAGTGGTGGAAAGCTAGTCCAAGTGACATTAATAAAAGGGAACACAGGCTGTGGCAAATCAAATGCAAGATTGTGATCAGGCAGGCAAAAAGGGACTAGCAGGAGCATATTGAAAAAAACATAAAGACCAACAATAAAAATTCCTTCAAATATATTAGAAGCAGGAAACCAGCCAGGGAGGCAGTGGGGCTCTTGGGTGACCAAGGGGTAAAAGGATTACTGAAGAAGGATAGGGAAATGGCTGAGAAGCTGAATGCATTTTTTGCCTCCGTCTTCACTGTGGAAGACGAGAAGTGTTTGCCCGCTTCAGAACCACTAATTTTGGCAGGGGTGTTGAAAGACTTGAGTCAGATTGAGGTGACAAGAGAGGAGGTCCTACAACTGATAGATGAATTAAAAACGAATAAGTCACCAGGTCCGGATGGAATACATCCAAGAGTTCTGAAAGAACTCAAAGTTGAACTTATGGATCTTTTGACAAAAATATGTAATCTTTCATTGAAATCTGCCTCCGTTCCTGAGGACTGGAAGGTAGCAAATGTCACCCCCCATCTTTAAAAAGGGTTCCAGAGGAGATCCAGGAAATTACAGGCCAGTCAGTCTGATTTCAATACTGGGAAAGTTGGTAGAAACCATTATCAAGGACAGAATGAGTAGGCACATTGATGAACACGAGTTACTGAGGAAGACTCAGCATGGGTTCTGTAGGGGAAGATCTTTAGTAATTTAGTAGGCAGGATTCCTGAAAACTCTTGGTCTTCGTTGGAAATCTGGACTTTAATAATATTCTGCATTCCTCAAAATGTATATCTTCATTTGCTCTCTTAATGTCACTTATAATTATGTTCCATCTATGAACTGTGCATATCAATCTTCCTATTCAGTTATTTGGTGAACCTTTTACCTGTGGAAAGAGGCATCTATATGCTTATTTATCATATTTTATGCCTCCATCTATAGTATCTTGTTAGAGCTTGACTTTTTCTGAGAGTTTTGTTCAGAAAATCCTTTCTATGTTTAATGTTCTTACCATGGTAGGACTCCAATTCTGCTTGATTTTGTGTTTCAATCCAGTCTCCAGTCCTGGCCAGGCTTGATACTGGATAACACATTTCCATTTGCTTGTTTTAAGTTTCTGCCTCTCCGTTATTTCAACCTTCTTTGTCAAGGTGTATCAACCAGAATTAGCTTTCCAGGATTGTTTTGTTATATAAAGGAAACCTGGATCTGCAGTTCAAGTTTAGTGCATGCTCATTATTATATAGTAGTTTCAAGAATTGCTGGTATGTCTGCTAAGAATTGTTTGTTTAAGGATTAACTATTATTTGTTTTTAGGATTTTTGTTGTTAAAAGTTTGTTGAAACCCACTCTCACACCTATGTGAGACCCACAGAACAAATTTTGGATGAGCTGACACAGAGGAAAATGGGGTTCAGTGGGACTTGAACACCCCACTGATTTCCAGTGGGTTAAATTTTCTAATCCAGTTCTCTAATCATTTTGGGTCTGATCCCTCATAAACTTGTATGTTAAAAGCTGGCATTGTTCTATTGAGGCCTCAGTTTTGTTTTGTGTTTGTTTTTGAAGTTTTTCTTCCCTTTTTGTGACCATTTACATAATCCAGGGGTAACCCCAACTCTGGTAATCTCTTTTTGGAGCTCCTAACCTTTTGCACAGTTTCATGTTTCCTTTTTTTAAGATTCATATCTGTTGCAACAAAGTAAAAAGCCTCTCATGGACCTCTAGGTGCTCGCTTTCTATATGGATGTGCACTAGCCTGAATCATGAGAGGTGATGCATAGGTTTATATTGTGGATTTGTGTTCTGCATAATGTATGGTGTATGAAATCTGCCCTTTAATATTGGAAGGGTAGAGACCTTGTCAAACTGAAACTCCATGTGAGGAGGAGGAAGTCTCCAGTCCAAAGCAAGTGTGGTAATTTAGCTAATGTGTGCAACCCTATCTCAACAGGGTTGAGCTCAAGTTATGGCAATTTGTGAACAGCCAAGGAAAGCTTTAAAGGAAAAAAGCACCTATTATTGTTGTTTTGTTTATTTGTTTCTCCAAGTTTGTTTTCCAGAATCTTCCATATCTACCCAGAGGTCCTGAAATCTGCCTGGTCATGCCTCATTGATGTTGGAAGGAAGGCCTCCCCCAGAACCCCATCCAAACTGAGTTGTGGAGAAAACTTATTTCCAGGGAAATTCCTCTGCCTGGCAAAAGGCTGGTTGCCCCAGCTGATCACAACAGCAGCCCCACTGCCACTTCCAAGTTGTACTTCCAGGAAAAGGAATTCTTTTTGGCTGCAACAGAAACAGATTTCCCTGTGAAAAAATTGTCATGCATAGAGCACGCAAACTCTCCATGAACTCAACAAGACCTTTTGTTAGACTAAGGGAGGAGGGGAACAAGGAATTAGTCAGGAAATGGTTTTTGTATTGTAATTATTACAATTGTATTGTAATAATGTGGCCAAATGTGGACTGCCCACAACTGGAATGTTTCTAAGTATGTCTGAATGTGTGTATCTTAATCACCTAGGCTACAACAAGGTGTTTGCCATAAAGGCACATGAGTTGATTCAGTTTATAGCATGTCACTTGCATATGTCCCTTATGTGTTTTAGAAATTGAGATGAGTTTTTGTATTCTTGCATCATAACTAGTAATGTTTTATTGATAAAAATAAGTTCTCTAGGATCCTTCCAAGATCTATGTTCACAAATTTAGACTGGACATATGTAATTATTCAACGCATATACCATGAATTGATTATTTTATATTTTTAACTCATATATAGCCTATTTTTGGTAGTTGACATTCCTAAACCCTTTCCCTTTGTCCCAACTGTGTCTGAACCCTGGTTGTTTGAAGTCTGATTGGCAGTGCACCATGAAACGTGGCACACACCATCCAAGGGTTGGGTGGTGCCAAAGGGGGAAAATTGATACCAGAGTGCTGCCAAATAAAGAGGGTAGCCTTAAAAGACATGGGGGGGCCCTCTCAAGCTAGTCTGTGTGCCCAGAAAGGCCCCATGATGGAGACCAGGAAAGCTCCATATTGGAAGGCTGGGCTGCATAGCCAAGGCATGCCTCTGAGTGACCTTCTTCCCCCCACACACATCTTCTCTAGATGGAAAATACTGGGATGTGCCAGAGTGTATGGATAATCCCATCACTGTCTCTCTTCCTCCCATGACCCATCTGTACCCCATCTCTTTCAAAATACTATTTCATTACCCCATTGTAGTGTCATTTTAGTCTTTCCTGGGAATGTCAAAACCAAATTGTCACCTAGCTGCTCTTCCTGAGTGGTCATACAGAATTAATTTGTTTAATGATGATGATGATTAGTCTACTTCAGACTTCAGTAAATAACCTTTCAGAAGACTGAAAGGGGGGAATGAAGGGGGACCCCTGAATAATTAATGAATACCCCTATAATAATGAATAAAAGCATGCTCATGCCTTCAGAATGCAATGATTGAAGCAACTGTCTGTTAGAGGCCAGATAGTCTCAGTGGGTGCGGATTCAAGGTTGTAAAGTAGATAACAAAGAGGCTTCAGAGAAGCTTCTTGCAAGAGCTAATAACGCATGGAGACAGAAGGTAGAAGGAGATCAAGGGGGAGGGGAATGTTGAGTTAGATAAGCCTGGGGGTGTGAATGAGAATAACTTAACTTAGTCATGTTGGGCCTATGGCTGGCTAAGTTCTGCCTTAATGTCAAAATAAAATTCGTTTCAACACAGCAACGTGCAGACCTTGTTATTTCTCTGCTTCAAGGGCAGGATATAAATCCAATATCATCATCATCTTAACTGGCAATATGGAAAATATGGGAAGAGGCAGTCTTTCAAGTACCCTGGCCTCAAGACATTTATTTATTCATGAAATTTATATCCTGCTTTTTCCCCTCAGAGGGCCTCACCAGCTGAAAGACCACACTCCAGTGACATCCTGAATTGAACTGCACCAAATGTAGAATTTGAATAATGGCAATTTTATCTGCAAAATGCATCACAAAGCTTCACAGTGGTCTATTTTCCTGGTCTACCTTTTCAGGAGCCTGGGATAAGAAATCCTTCACCAATTGCAAAAGTCTACCAGATGACATTGCTCAAGATGCAATGGTGGCAGAGAAGTGAGCTCACTTTGCCACCCTCACTGCCACAGAGGTTCTCCTAACAATGAGCAAATTTTCAGAAGCATTCACATGTTAGTAATAAATTGGGTTTTTCGGAAGTCTTTAACCAGAAGTGTTTGCCTAGAGTACTGAACGAACTGGAGTTATTCCAGTTCTGGATGTGAATATGTAAGGCAAGAAAACCACAAGATCCATAGATACATTTCAAATGTACAAAGATACTAAGAGGCAAAAGGAACAGATACAGTTACTGTGTTGGATTTGTTTGGTGTGCTTCAGTATAGATGTTGCAGAATGATTAACAAAGT
Organism: Heteronotia binoei; assembly: GCF_032191835.1. Taxonomy (NCBI): domain Eukaryota; kingdom Metazoa; phylum Chordata; class Lepidosauria; order Squamata; family Gekkonidae; genus Heteronotia; species Heteronotia binoei. The sequence goes on along the minus strand of NC_083243.1, from coordinate 112,741,555 downwards.
AGATTTTGGCAGATAAAATATGATTCTGTTTCTGTTGGTGTACACAGCTTTCTTCTACTAGTAGAATGAATGAGTAGAGCCTTGTGAAATGACCTGCAGTGATAGCCTACAGTCAAAGAAATGGGAAATGTAAGATATCTGGGTTATTTTGATTGTCTTTTGTTAAAAAAAAAAAAAAACTTGAGTTGTGTAATGCAAAGTATTACAGCTGGTAGCTTTCAACACCTATCTTTTAATCTATCTCCATTTAGACTGAGATGCAATTTTGTTTGTGGAAAGCAAAAATGTGACTAACAGCATGAATCGCTCCCAGGCACTTACAATGCATGTAGCATATGTGATCATTATTTACTGTGCATTTGAATCTGGTGTCTTGCCATGAAATGGTGGAACAATATTTATTGGCTTGCAGAAATGATCTTCTTTCTTGCTTGTCATTGTCACATGAACTATACGTAGCTTGCACATTGTTTAGAAGTCAGTTGCAATGCAGTGCAATCTATCAAATGTTTTATGTATGATCCCCTGCAAAACTTTCAGTGTCAGGACCTCTAAAGTTCCATTCAGGAACATTTGACCAACAGGCGTGTCCCCAAACCTGACTAGTTTCTGGGCTTATTTGTATGCTGTGCCTCCTCCTTTTCTCTTCTTGTTCACAGTATACTGAAAGAATCATGGTTAGATACAACATCTGACTATCCAGACAGCTTCCAGATAAACAGGTTAACAGGAGTTAGTCACCTTTCCTGTCCCAGTATGGAATTCTAAACCAAAGTTTAATTCAGGTTTAGAATTGTGGTTAGTTGGGGAAGTAATACACACACACCTGCATTTGTATGTCACAGGTAGCTGGAGTTAGCTTCTGCCTAGGATTCTTTCATTGTACTCTACACAAGAAGGGAGATGCACACATGAGCCCTGCAGCATCTGATTCATGTTAATTTAGTGCTGGTTAAATGTGATGTCTGATTGCAGCCAAAAGACTGAATTGGAAGTCTTGTAGTCTGAGACTGGACTCAGTATTCCCTCTAAACTGAGTTAGCGTGAGCTAGCGCACAGATTTTTAGCCTCCAGCTCACACATTTTTGTCTTAGCTAAGGAAGGATTGCCCCAGAGCACACTAATTTATGCAGTAATTCACAACTTTAATGCCAGTAGCTCACAAAATAGAATTTTTGCTCACAAGACTCTGCAGCTTAGAAGGAACATTACTAGTGAGTTGCATACATCTATGTACCTTAGAATGTCAGAGATTGTTTAAAGTATTGAAGGGGTATGCCATTGTTTGCCATGTGACTGATGGCCTCTGGGTTCTGCCGATACATACTACAAGGTATTCTGTCTTTGTCTGGGTAACAGAGCAATGTCTTCTGCCTGCTTCACTACAGGCTCCAGCACCTGGGGCATGGAGCATGTTCCAAGCCTGGGTGCTCTAGCCCCATCCTGGTTCTCATGGTATTTTGAAATGACTGAGGCAACATCACTTCTGTGACTGCTGTTGCCAAATTTTCATTCATGACTTAGACATGTGTGACTTAGACAGTATGTAATCTATATAGTAAATGAGGTATGTATATGAAAAGGTAGTATTCCCAGAGAAATACTGAACATTTGGAATTCTGTTCCCAGGAGACTTGTCTGTCCCCTTTTGTTGCCATTTGTATCAGCAGGTGAAGACTTTTTTTGGTTTTGTTTGGCATTCCCTCCTTCCTGCCCCATGTTAATAGCTGTCTTTGTAAAGTTTGAGTCCAGTGACATGTTTAAGACCAACAAAGTTTTATTCAAGGTTTAAGCTTTCTTGTGCATGGACACTTCTTCAGATACACTGAAAAGGAAGTTACCAGCCCATACATGTAGGTAGAGGGTGAGCAGTAAATTAGCATACAACATAATGAAGATGTTGAACAGATTCAAGGACCAAACAGGAATAACAGGCCTAGTTTATATGGTTACCATTTGTTTGAGTTTAATTCCCGGGTGTGGGGAACACAGTGAAGGAAATAAATATGTTAAAATTGGAGGTTGATGGGCTGATGTATCCTTAACTATGGTGTGCTGAGAGTAATTAACTGAGACCCTTCCATTCCATTCCATTCTATTTGTCTCCTCTGAAGCAGGGAGGTGACTTTACAGCATCTTCTTTAAAGTAGGGTGACTGGCTATGTAGAGCTATCTTCCTTGTCCCCAGACCAGAGAAATACATTCCAATCTACCATTCCAAATTACATTACATTTTACTATTAATTACATTACATTACAATCTACGATTCTAATCTACTATTCCAAATTAAAAATAATAATAATAAAGAGAATGCATGACACTTCTTGGGGGTTTGTGAGAATACAGATGTAAGGACTGAATGAAGTTAGCATATGTAGTGAGATAAGAAACCAGATGTGTTCATTTATCCTTTGGAGTAGGGTATGACTCAGTTGCAGCGCAACAAAGGAATCAGTTCTAGAATCAGAAGACTTAGAAATCTGTTGGAGAACACTTCAACCCTCCAGGACATTTATTGCAAAGGAACTTTAGGAAGAGATTAAAAAGGGAAATTGTTGAGCTGCAAGTTATTACAAGGCTCACTCTCAGGACTTAACCGGGATATTGATTTCTTATCTTGCTAACTTATTCCACAGTTTTCTTTATGTTTTTCTATAAGTCTTTTGGCTTTAGCTTTAGTTGTTTTAATGATATGGAGGTATTTTTAAAAATGATTTTAAGGTGTGATTTTATTGTGTGTGTTTTCCATCTGTTAGCTGCTTGGGTGCCACTGACGAGGGTAGAAAGGCAGGCTACACATTTTGCAAATAATTAATATTGAAAACCATTTGTAGGGGAGAAACCTACTTACTATATTTAAGAAGAAACGAATGATCTGCAGCTGAAGTGTTCTAAATTCACTGTATTAAAAAGTCTTAAGTGCTAAGATCCTGAAATCAATAACATTCTTCTTTACCCAGCCTTTTCAATGGGCGTATACAGGGAGTTAATGTCCCTGCAAAATTGGCATGATTATGAGAATCTCTTATCTGTTGGGTGTCTGTCACCCATTAACACTGGTCTATGTGTTTTTCATGTGAGCAATTTTGGTTATGACTGGTTTCAGAGTCTAAATGTTAAAAAAATCACAAGAAAGAAAGGAACCATTGATGTGTGGCATGCTAATATTATGTCTTTTGGAATGAAGAAAAAACCCCAAATATGTGACACAGGCTACTCCAGAATAATTCCTTTGTGCTGCTTGTAGCTTCCTGGAAATTTTGTAGTTTGTTTTTGAGAGAATGATACATTAGGAAAAGGAAAAAATTATACCATAATTAGCTACCTCTTCTAAATCTCTGCTTGAATTTAAAAGCATACTGCTGCAAAAGAATAAGTGCCTCTTTATGTACTTACTTGCACCAGCTCTGTTATCAACAAAGGATCTACACCAACATAAAAGTGGTGTAAACAAAAGGGATTCTGGTCTGCAAAAAAAATCTTCAAATAATTGTTTGTTTAATTTCCATTCAGTTCATCAGGATTCCAGAGCTCTCATGTTTGTTCTCCATTTTTCTTCTGCCATGTTTGTATATGTATATATATATATTGTTGGCTGATTTTTATCTCCCAGAGCAGAATTGTATTCAACAACTTTACAAAAAAGGTGTTTGATCGTGATTCATAATTGTTAGCAAAGAGTTTTTGCTGGCAAGGTATTGGGTCGTAATCAGGATATTTCTTGAGCAGTGTCTCCTGGATCCTTTTATTAGCATAAAATGTCATCGTTTGCTTGGTTTGGACTTATTAAGCTTGTAATGCTGGATAACCAGAGTTCTTTTAGACATTCACAAATGCTTAGGAATCCGCTACAACAATAACCAAGAAATATAATAATTAAAACCACAATGTTCCAGTTTTAAAACAAACATAGTTTCTGGAATAAGAAGAAAAGAACTTCAAGCAAGACTTTCTGAGCAGGAAATTCCCTAACTGGGACACCATCATGAAGAAGACTCTATATTAGACTGTTGGGAGTCTTCATGACTCCCCAGACAAGCAGTGTGCAGAATAATAGCAGAATATATGAAATGAGGTTTATCACGCATAAGTAGAAGCTTAAGCCATATAGGGCTTTTAAAGACCCAAGCTAACTCTTTGAACTATGCTAGAATTGCCAGGTATGTGTTGGAAAATACCAGGTGGATCTGGGAGAGGGCAGGGTTTGGGGAGGGGAGGGGTCTCAGCTTGGTACAATGCCATAGAGTCCACCTTTCAAAGCAGTCATTTTCTCCAAGGGAGCTGATCTCTGCCAGCTGGATATAAGTTGTAAAAGCAGATCTCCAGGCACCACCTGGAGGCTGGCAACCCTATGCCCAGAAACATTTTGGTAGCTAACATAGCTATTTTATCATAGGTGTTAGTCTCTGTTGTAGCAGTTGCAGTATGAGCTGCCAAGGAAGATTGTTCCAACACTTACGTTGGTCCAATAAAATAAAGCTTATTTGGGGTCCCTAACTTTTTTGAGCTTGCAGGCACACTGGAATTCCGTCGGAGTGTGGTGCTATAAAACAGCTGCTGCAAGAGATGGAGCAACCATAAGTGGCTGTGTTAGGGAAACTGCTCTCAAATTGAGATTGGGGAATTAGGCTGAGAGACAGTTAGCCCCAAAAAGGAATCTTTGTTATCAATTGTATACCAGGCTCAACCGTTCAGAGAGTCAATGCTCAATAAAGAACTCTAATTTAATAAAATCAATTGTGGTTTATTTGAAACAATAGTTCGTTCACACAAGGTACAAAATCAATCACACATTCATACAGGTCTAGGAAAAATAGAGAGATCGATAGGGGAACATAAAGGAATTGACATACAGGGCAATACTACCTCTCGCAGACTCCAATGGAAGGCTCCGATGGCGACGAATGAGGAAATGGGGGAAAGGTCCCGAAACTGATCAGGAATCGGGGGTGTTACTACCCAGCGGGAATGGGGGTTTACTGAGTAGAAGGCACACCTGTGGGTAGCTAGTCCACAGGTTATATAGAGTCACCTTAGTCCTGAGGGGATGGGAGGTGACTGGGAGTGGTAATGGGAGGTTCTGCTGATGACCAAGAAGGCTGGACATCGGCTGGACCAATGGCGGGTCAATGGCGACACCTGATTGGGTGTGTACTTCAACCAATGAACATCACCTTCATCCTGGGCATCCTGGAAACTTCCAGGTTGCGACAGGGCCTGGGGCGGCTCCGTTGGTATCAATGTGGGAATGACTGGGTGATTGGGAGGAGATGGGATTAACTGGGAAAGGGACAATAGAGAATCAGATATGCACCTAGGTATTCCGGTGTAGACAAAAAGGCTTGATGGTATCAGGAGAGATTCTTCCTCTTTCTCAACTCTCCGGGGTGAAGACAGTTGTTTAGGAAACCACTGGGCAATCAGGATTAATAGTGGAGCCATTAATCCATTCATAAACTAAGTGGGTTGCTTGCGGGCTAGGAATGACTCAAGGTGTGTACGTGAGGTTCCCACATAGAAGGAATGAAGCCCAACCAGGCAGGAAGATGGCTACATGTGGTGTAAGCAAAACACAGTGGTTTCCATGCTTAACGCTTCACACCGTTCGCCTGGACGGCTCCGTTGCGGCGTAGCCTCCTCCTTGCCATGGCGGGTTCCACGCGATGGCGGGGAAAAGCTAGAACGCGGCTGCAGACACTCTGTGCCTGACTCAAGCGCTCATATACTTGTTAATAGGTACACTGGAGTCTTATGTAGTTCCTGGGTAGCTTAACTCGCATTCACTGGCCAGGCGGATGCAAGCTTGCTTCTCCAGGCGCCCTGGCAACCTTGCTTGTGACAGAGGGGTCATTTTCTCACAGTTCCCCCCCTCGAGACTGACGTCACCGTCTAGTGGCAAAGTCTCGTAGGTACAACTGATAACAAACAAAACGGGGCTTCGGTGAGAGGGCGGTAAGCCCTTGAAGCGTGGGGTGTCTACTAGGGAATACCGGCTACCTAAAAAAAAAGGTTGGAGCCACTATCTTAAAACTACTCAAAAACATAATTTAAAAATGCCAATGGGCCATCAGATCCTTCCTTGGCGTTCGTGCTTACAGGGAGGCCTTCTGGGATACATTGTACATATTCAATATTTCATATAGCATTATTAAAACACATAGTAAAATTTCACAATACACAGTATCTGAACCAAGGGTTCATATAACAGTATTAAAATTCATAAAGGCACATAATAAAATCTCATAATACAAAGTATTTAAATTTAAAGGGTTACTTAAAAGCAGAGTATAGCATTATTAACATCCATAAAAAAAAAAAAAAAACATGGTAAATCTCCAAATACAAGGTATTCGAATAAAAGGTTACTTAAAAGCAGAAATCATGTGTGCAGTCTAGACCGGCTAGGCTGCCATAATTGATTAGACAGGCAATAAGCATTTCATATTATACACGGATTCCCAAGGCAAGTCATTTAAAATCACTGGGTTATATTTCATACATATGATAAAACACAAACCCTATCACTATGCTAGTACATAATTCATCTGTCTGACCTTTTTTGGTCTTCGGTCTTCTTCTCCCCCCCTCGATAACTTCCACGCTGGGGAGAAGGGGAGGTTTCTCTTCTCGTTTGGCTTGTCTGTAGTCTCCTTCTGGAGGGGAGGAGGCTGGCGGCGCCGAGGAGTCTGCGGCGGATATCCCACCCCCCCCCCCCTTGTATCCAGGCTGCCCATAGTGAAGTCAAGTCACTCATGGAGCATGCCCAACACGGAGGCCTCCGATCCTGCTCGGACCCGGTCGGGGGCCCGTTCACATGGTCTGGGGAGACCCTGTCAGAAGGAGTTTCCTGTATATTTATGTAAATGTCATGGACAAAGGGTTCTGGGAGAGGTTTTTACAGACTTTTGTCCAAGTTTATACAGTTCTAGCACAATAATAAACTTTCCAGGCAAAATACTAATACACAGTCATAGTTCCTTATACTTTTGCAGCCCTTTCTCGTTTGGCCCCGGACTGCTCTCTTCAATCTTAAAGTGAGTCCGCTCCCATGCCCTGTAGGTTTGGCATAGGGGGAAAGGCATACGATGGACGTGCGGACCCATGGGTCTACAACCCGAACCGGGGAGTGTGGCCACGGAAAGGCCTCTCCTGGTGTGTAGGTTCGGGGAAGTAGACCCAGGGATCGCTTCCCATATTTTAATCGGGAGCCCGTTTGGGCTCCGGAGAACCCGCTTAAGCGTGGTTCTCTTTTAGGGCCTATTGGAGTCCCTCCCTGACTGGGAGGGGGGGACTCCCCCTTTACTTGGTAAAAGATAGAACATAAGCAAAAACAAACACATAAGGAAAACTTAGGTTCCCATTGACACTCAGCCTAAGGGTCTCTGTCTGTCAATCAAAGTTTGGATTGGCAGGGGAGGGTTCTGCGTTGCCTGGAGGTTCCCACTTCCTGTGGGGTCGTGCCCTTAATGTGGTGCCAGTAGTCTATTGGTGGGTGTGGGAGATGCAAATGACCCTGTGCAAAGCAGCGTGGGGGTTTTTCTTTTTCTTCCCGTCCCTCACGCTAACCTGACCATGCGATGGAAACCATGGTGAGGAGGGTTTTGAGTGCGGCCAGTTACTCCTTTGGGTGGGCTTCTCCGAGCCTACACCACCAGGAGAGGCCTTCCGCCAGGGAGATGCTTCTTGGGAAAGCTTGATGAGATAGCTCGTAAAAGGGCTAACTCGATTCTCGCTCCCTCCAGCTCCACACTCCCTGGTTCGGCCTCGTAATTTCTCCAAAAGCCTGCTCTAATTTTTGAGCCCAGCCCCCCGAAAAGGGTGGGCACCCTTCTTTTGGTCAAAAATAGATTCATAACATCTTACAAACATACATATAAACATGGCTGGTCGGCCAAAATCCCATCTTCCGTCCCTTCTCCCGCCCGGGAGATGACAACGGGTAGACTGACACGTCATGTCTTCCGCTGAGCGCTGCCTTCTACTGGCAGACAGGGCGGTTTACAGAGGCGTCAGGCAAGGAGGATATTCAGTTCATTAAGCAAACCAAGTGGGAGGCACATATGCAAATACTCTTTTGCCTTGAAATGGGTCCCTGGGGCCATTGTGGGGCACCCCCTTTATTCAAAATCACCCCAAAAGGTTTGAGTTTTAATTTCAGCGGTATTCCTATTATTGGGCACTCCTTTCTGGTGGGGGAAAGCCAGAGTCACCGTGACTTGAAGGTGCTTCGGTGTGTTTGGCGTTCCCGGTGGGGGCCGAGTTCAAGCATTCTGCCTGGTCTCGTGTGCGCCTTTACAAACTCAGGGTGCCCCTGCAAGTATGGCACCTGGTGCAGAGTCTGTTCTGGCCCCCTGAGACCCTTAGGTGGGCGGAACTTTTAGCTGGAGCTCCGCGCTCCGGAGGGCAAGTGTCAGTGCCTGCCCTCTTTTAACCCTCGGGCTGCTTCGGCGGCCCAACCTTCTCTGGTAAAAGACAGACAAATCTTAATAGCAATAATTCCTTACCCACATGGGGTGTTAGAACTCTAAGTCCCAGATGTCCCCAATCCAGCATTTTTGGTTAGTGCATGCGCATGGTTTATTTATGCAGATGAACTAAGCCTAAGGCATGTTGGGAGTAGGATATTATAAAACATTTATCAAATATATGGACCTGGGTTCGGTCCGCTCCTTGTGGGAATAGTGGCTTGTGAACGGGCCATAATTCAGGTGTATTGGCTCCAAGATTGCTCTTCGCCCGCGTTGCCTTTTTAATCTAAAAAGGTAGCTGGCGGACCTAGGGTGCCCGGGGGAGGTGGCCTTTCCTAAGCTCCTCGGTTCGGGTGCCCATGCACAGCCTGAGTCCCTTCCACAGTTATGTGGGTAAGGGCTGCACGCTCAGGCGTCCCAATGGGTCAGAACAGTGGCTGCGCCAGGTTCCTGATGCTTTGAGCGTCTGCAACTTCTTCCCCTCTCCGTTCCCTGTGTTCCTTCAGGATCACGGAGCGCCGGAAGAGTCACAGAGCTCAAACACTGGACTGCTGGGAGTCTCTCTGGGTCAGAACAGGTTCTGTCCCAGAGTCACTTTGGGCCTTGTAGTGATGGATCACTTGGTGGGACTGTTATCTAGACCATCAAGAAGCGATCCAACACTTGCAAGAATGCCCTGAGTTTGTTCTGCTCAATTTGGGCTTCCTCTCACCCCTTCCCCCTGGGCCAACGAGCCCACCCTTTACTTGGTAAAAGATAGAACTCCCCATAGGAACAGAGCGAGGGGCTGACATATACTGACATGCATAATGTAAAAACGGGCTGTGGGGACTACACTTCCCATCGTCCTCTGTTTCCCATCCCGAAAGTTGGAGCATGTGCCGAAGAGATCTATGCAAATGCCCCAAATACAGGGTGATCTGGGAGCGACGGGGCAGTGGGGTCTTTACCCTCAAAGCCTTGTCCAGGGGTGAGCAAGGAGGGGGAAGTTTTCCAAACCCATACACAGGGTGTAGGGATTTAAAATATATACATTGGGCCGAGCTTTCATTTGACTCGTTGTGACCCTTTAGCTACTTGGTGGGATCGAGGCATCAGAGGGGGATGATCCGACGGCTTTAGCCTGTGACCCGACCGGTCCCCGCTGTTGTTAAACATGTGGGGCTGCAAAACCGGGGGTCCCCGTGGGCCTGTTGAACTGACGCGCCTGGCGCGATCCGGTTCAGATGGGAGCCTGAAGTGGCAAAGCAGGGCACGCACCCGATGGGAGTCTTCCAATGAAGACTTCTGAACCCTCGGATGGCAGCCCTTGCAAGCTCTACCTTGCCACTGCTGGTCCTCACTCCACGGTTCGGTTTCGTCGCCTTTCTCCCCTCTCCCTTTCCCTTGGGCTATACAGCCCTCCCTTACAAGTAAAAGAAAGATCTTGGAAAAAGGAACAAAGAAAGGGAGCTCCCCCCCCCCCTCGCACTAGTGGGGAAGGGATTCAAGGCGGTACTTAGGGCTTTTCTATGACGAGGGGACGATATCTCCACATGGTTTGGAGCTCGTCCACCTTCTTGAGCTGCTTTCTCAGCCAGCACCCCAAGACAATTATTGCAATGCAGAGTATAATCTGGAAGACCAAAATGACTACAATAGGGTGCAGGGCTACGTTAAGGATCGCTGACCCAGTAGGGCTCCAGCCAAGGAGCGCGTCAAGGAACGAATGCTTTCCCGTGTCCTTGATCTGTGTCAGTAGCCCGGAGATTTCCTGTCCATCATGTTTAACCACCATGGACGCTGTGTCTCCGCTCCTCTTAATTTCCTGCAAGGTCTGTTTTAAAAGGGGATGGGACAGCAGGGATCTAATCGCCCGCAGCCCCATGCCCAGAAAAACTGGCTGGATGAATTTGAACAGACTCGGGGCCAGCAGGATTTCTTCCCTAGTCCATATGGGGACTGTGAATTCTATATCGCATCCCACAATGGAAGATAAGTTACAGAAGCATCTGTTTACATCTGGGAGCATGGGTTGGATGTGGAAAGTATTTATGATGAGGTACTCACAATTCGTCCTCACGCAAGCACACCCTCTTCCCAAGTACACAAAAGCGGAGGCGTTCTCTTGCCTAAGCGCATATTTGCATTCTTGAGGGGAGTCCCTTAAGGGGTTCACGCAGGGGTGGTGAGTTTGTAGAGTCTGCTCATCACAAATAAATCCCAGGTTGTCTTTGTGTACACATGCCTGTAGACCCACAGCTTCCCAACTTCCGTTTTCATTCCTGGCCCATTTATCTGAGTCCAAGGAATACAGAACTTCGGTTGGTCCCACTTGCAGCCCCAGTGGCACAACGGGGTGTACATAAAAGAACCTTTGTGCAGTGGGCATCAGGATGAGAAGTCTCAATTCCTGCCTGTCCACTGAGAAAGATGTATTCACCAGAGTCCACCAGGCTTCCAATTCCAATTGCGGGGTGGGAATTTCTGGCTTAATTAACTGCTTGATTTCCAGGGGGATATTTCCCTCCGTGGCTTGTCTGATCATGCCCATGGTTACTGCTAAATTCATAGCTTGAGCCTGGGTGCATGCCAGCGCTAAAGAAATATTCAATTGTAGTGATTGAGTGCCTCTCAGCAGCAAGGCAAAATCTCTTTCAATTTGGTTTTCCCAATTTACTAAAATGGAGCTGATGGAATGCTGGACTTCAGAGATGGTGTGGAAAGAGTCCTTAATGGGTTTTCCCAGCTGGGAAATATAGGAGGTAGCGTAGGCAAATTTATTTGCGAGGGTTTCTATATTTATAGAATCTAAAACCGCTACTCCTCCAGCAACTGGTGCAACCCAGTCTCCTACAGATCGTTTCAATCTGCGAGGCGTGTTCCCCACCCATAACTGCAGCCAAGCCTCCCAACCCTTTTTACTGGGCTCCAAGTAGGGAGCACATTGTGGCAATTTTTCGATGGTATTTAATCCCGTCAGGCTGACCCTGATTTCCTTTAATACCATCTGTGGCCGAATTAAAACTTGTTCCCTAATATCCCGCTTAATCACATGGGAGCCAATTATGTGAGAGTTGGCACTTAATGTGCTCTCAGCGTCTGGAATGAGAGGGTTGAATTGGAGCTGGGTAAAATTCCCTATTGTGAGGGTGTAGTTTCCTTCCTCCGATGGAAGCTCCGTGTTGAAGGTGCCCAATTTGGTGAATTTCATTCCCATCGCGGACTCCCGCTGGCATAGAGGGTCTATTACTATAAACCAGTCAGGAGGTCCCTGTGTCCCTAACTCCGAATCAGTAACAATCCAATTTTTATTTGACCATGCAGTTAGCTGGTAGTGATGCGTCTCTCCACTAGGTGTCTGTATTGAGAACGCAAGCGGCTTTTCTATCCTAGAGCCAATTGATAATATAAATTTGAAAGGATTCTTTGCGCTCCACACTGCGGTCGACACGATTGCAATTTCACAGTATGGCCCCATGTCCTCAGTAAACCCTTTAGAGGCTGGAGTAGCGCTAGGAGTTATTGTGGGAGTTGTTGTTAATCTCCGTGGGCCCTTTGGGACATAAACACAATGCATTGGCACTAGAGGTCTCATGGTGTCCTCATGAGAAAAACAGTACAGTTCCTGCGTTAACATTCTGGTCCCAGCACATAACAAAATCATATTAGGTGGTCTGACCCACTCTTCATCACAGCTGCGAAAGTCATAGCTGCTTCTGGGGAGTCTGCTGTCATTTTCCCCATAATTAGACTTTATAACTTTGCACAGCATGATTTCCTTGGGATATAGGCTTGTTTTACATCTCCAATGAGAGAATGGGACTATAGTGGGCAATACTGCTCTATCAGCTGTACATTCCTCCTGCCTTAACATCAACACTAAATACATCGCATACATCATTGTTTGTACAAATCTCACCTTCACATTCTGGTAATCCATATTGTGTACCTGAAAATAAAAGATAAGATTGCGCTGTAGACCCTTCTTGCTATATCTATAAGCTTGAAGGAGTCAAAGTACTAAGACACGGTTGGGGAAGAGGGGGAAAGGGAAGGAGCAATTTTCACAGGAGAGAAGAAAAGAAAAAAAACTGTTGTAGTTCTAAAATTACATGTTTGTGTTCTGAGTTCTTTTTCTCCTGCACTCCCCCCCCCTAGATTACTGTGGACAGGTCTGTCTCAGGAATCTTATTCCTATGCTTGGACCTGTTCAAGTTACACCAAGGGTGAGGAATGTGTCACTTAAGGGAAAATCCACCGGTTCAGGGCAGGGCATGACAGAGATTTGTCGGATTTCGGCTCTTCTCTGCGGCGTCGCCCCTTCAGGTTGCTGGATCTGATTAGGGTTAGCTGGCGCAGTCCCCTTCCATTCCTTGAGTTGGGAACAATGGAAGTACTTTCGCCAGGTTTCTCCGTTCTTTTTCTGAATTTCTACTTGGTATACTGCCGGGCTGATCCTCAATGTTATCGGGACTGGACCTAACCATTTGGCTTCTAGGGAGTGCTCGTTTTGCGAGAATCTCCTATATAGCACCAGCTGGCCTGGATCCCACACTCGAGGGTTTTTAACCCATCCTAATCTCTGATCCATCGCTTGCTGTGTTTTTCCTAGTTGTTTAGCTACCTCCAGGTGAATATTGTGGACCTCCGTGACTAGCGATTGCACCCATGCGTCGTTCACAACCACCGGCATCCAGTCAGATGGAAGTTGTGTTTTGAGCCAGAAGGCTTCTGGCAACACCATTTTCCTTCCTGTCATGACCATATGCGGTGTGTGACCATGGACTGCAGTAGTACCCCTCAGCGCCATCAGGATAATGGGTAGCTTTTCATCCCAATCCCTGCCTGTGGACTTCACTACTTTCCGTAGGGCTTCCTTGATAGTCCGGTTAGTCCTCTCAATTGCCCCTGAAGCTTGGGGGTGTCCGGCGATGTGAAACCGCTGTTCCACCCCCAAGGCTTTGCATAATTCCTTTGTGACCTCTCCGATGAAGTGTGACCCCAAATCCGAGTCCATGACCCTCGGGATTCCCCACCTCGTCCATAGGTGGTTAAATAAAATTTTAGCAGTAGTAGCGGCAGTATTATATTTACACGGGAAGGCCTCCACCCATTTGCTGAAGGGATCGATCACCGTGAGGCAGTATCGATTCCCTCTTGCTGTGCGGGGAAGGGGGCCGATAAAATCGATTTGTATACGAGCCCAGGGTCCCTCTATTCTTTGGTGCTGGATGGGAGCTTTGGGTCCTGATGTGTCGGCATTAACCATAGCGCACGCAAGGCAATTATTGACCCACTGTGCTACTTCCTGGCGCATGCCCGGCCACCAGCCCGTCTCCTTTACCCGCTCCAAAGTTAGATTTGCACCGCGGTGTCCCTGCTCGTGCACAAACTTGATTAAATCCCCTCTGACCTGCAGGGGTACAATCCAGTGTTGCTCCCCCTGACTATCTACTGCCCAGTAAATGCCCTCTTTCTGAATGATGGTATATTTCCCCGTTTCATCCTTTTGGGCTTTGGCAAGCTCCAGGATCTCTGGGTCGTCTTTCTGGAGCTCGCCCAGATCCATTAGGATTTCCCTCCCTTTGCTCTGGTTCCGGGTGGTGACCGGGTGTAAAGGAAAGGTGGGGGGTGAGCGGAAAGGATTGCTGTCTGCGAATGCAGCTTCTTTGGCAATAGCGTCTACTCTATTGTTCCACATCCCTTCCTCTGTATATTGTCTCTGATGTCCCTTAACATGAGTCACGTAGGTGGAGTCAGTTCGCGCCTCTATTCTCTCCGCTATTTGCAGCCATTTCTGAGAATGCGCGACTGTTTTCCCCTCGCTGTTCTGCCAATTCTGTTTCTTCCAAATGGGCAGCCAGGCCGTGATCGCCTGCACCGTCCAATGAGAATCTGTAAAAATGGCTAGGGGAACATCCAAAGGCTCGAACTGGAGGATTGCTAGCACTGCTTCCACTTCTGCGGCTTGGCTAGAATGAGGGCGGACGGTTCCTTTAAGGACTAGGGAATCTTGCACTCTAATGGCGCCGTAGCCGGTTCGAGCTGAGCCATTTACATGGAAAGAAGACCCATCGCAAAACCAACAAACAAGCTCTTGTTGTCGGGCTTCCGCTAGGGTTATTCCTCCATTAACTGGCCAGGGTATATGTTGTACCACTGGCAGCGGACACTCATGCTCTTCCCCTTCAACTACGAGGCCATAGGGCGAGGGCGGTTCCTTTTGCTCCTTCTGGAAATCTACCCCTCTATTAGTTAACGCCAGCGTCCATTGGGCGATCCTTTGGTTCGAAACTTGCCCATCTTTAACTTTCCCGGAGAGAATATACTTAAGAGGGGAATGAGTGGTTTGAACTACCACCCTTGCTCCTCCTATTATAAACTCCCAATGGGTTAAACTCCAAACCAGAGCGAGGCAGACCTTCTCGCAGGGGGAGAATTTTTCCTCCACGGAAGTAAGGTTCCTGGAGGCGTAAGCCACCACCCTCTGCGATCCCGCTCGTCTCTGGATCAGAGTAGCCCCCAGACTGTGCTCCGAGATAGCCAGCTGAATGAAAAACGGCTGGGTAACGTCGGGATGGGCAAGCGCCGGAGCCTTTGCGAGGTCATTTTTGAGCTCTGCAAAAGCCTTTTGCTGCTCCGGTCCCCAATACCACTGCACATCCTTCTTCAGGAGCTCATAAAGAGGTCGGGCTTTCTCGGAGAACATCTCGATGAAATCCCGGGAAAAGTTAAAGGTGCCTAACAAAGCTCTTAGTGAGTGGGGGTCTGTGGGGGCAGGGAGTTTGGAAATCACTTCCACTCTCTGTGAGTCCGGTGTTCTCCCTTCTGCTCCTAGTGTAATGCCGAGGTACTTCACCTCGGTCTTTACTAGCTGGGCTTTCTCCCTGCTTGCTCTGAAGCCCGTTTCCTGGATGAGGTTGAGGACCTCCTCAGTGACCTCCCGGACCTTCTCCTCTGTCTCTGCGTGGATCAGCACGTCATCTACATAACTGAGCACGCAATCCTTTGATCCGGGCAGCAGTCGGTCCCACATCTGCACAACATGCGCGTGACAAATGCTTGGGCTAGAATGGAAGCCCTGCGGTGTCCGCTTGAACACGTACTGTTGGCCGCGGAAGGTAAATGCAAATTTATACCAACAAGATTCGTGCAGGCGGATCGAGTGGAACGCGTTGGCCAAGTCCACCACGCTGTAAAATTTAGATCCCGCTGCAATGGCTGCCACTATCTCGTTGTACTTGGCGACCACCGGGGCCACCGGGGGAGTCACGGCATTGAGGGCTCTGAAGTCCACTGTCATCCTCCAAGTTACTCCATCTGCCTTTAAGACCGGCCACAAGGGGGCATTGCAGATGGACTGCATTGGGAGGATGACGTCCCACTTCAACAGACCCTCAATTGTTTTTCCTATCCCTGCTTCCGCTTCCGCGGGGTATTTGTACTGACGCTGGGGAGGCGGATCTTTGCCTTCTATGAGAACACAAGCGTTTCTCACCGTCCCACACTCCGCTTTGTCAGTAATCCATACCCCGGGAAACTTTAGGGTCCATAGATCTCCCGTTACTGAACATACAGGGAAGGGAGCTTTTAAAGCTGCACATCGGTGTATAGCATTAATAAAGTCCGGGCCTCCCGGGATGTGCCACAGGAGTCCGTTGGCTAAATCTACCGTTAAATGGTTTTTCTTTAGGAAGGGAGCCCCAATCATCCCATCGTCTTCTCCTGCATTATTACAGGCTCTCATGGTGGCTTTGAGTCTCCCTACTGTGATTGGAATCTTTTTCCAGATGTGGGAGAGATGGCTTCCTCCCGCATACCCAGCCAGTTCCAGAGTTTTATCTGTCTGGGTTCCTTGAGTAACTAGCGTTGGATGGAGCACACTAATCGATGCTCCTGTGTCTACTAGTAGAGTGGCAGGTTTAATGTTCCCTGGAGCCCCAATGCCTGCCTTTACCATTGGTCTCCCCCAAGTGTCTGGCTTAAGTCTAGCCACTACTCCTTCGGGGAGATTAGTGGGCCCCGGGCATCCCTAGCGCAGACCCTGTTCCTCATATTCCGGACTGTTAACGACCGTTTGCTGCTGGACCGCGGCTATCGGAGCCGGGTATAACTGAACAGTGGGGTGCATTGGAGGAGGTGGATGTTGAACTACTGCAGCTACGGGCGGTGCATACCCTTGAGGTGCCGCAAAATGAGATTGGGTTGGCGGAGGTGGGGGAGCAGACGGCTGCTGATTTCCCCACCCCTGTATCACTTGTTGTTGCCTTTCCATCAAAAGTGCAGTGGGTGCTAGATCCATATTGGTCATATCGCACCCTGAATGGAGTAAAAAGTTCCAGAGCGCTTTCCGCTGAGTCTGTTCTCCGGGCGATAGCGAATTCCAAAAACGAGTCCGCTCGGCCTTTCTGTTAAAGGAAGGCTTGTACCCTCGACTCTGATTCTGTAAATCTTGATATGCCTCCCCATAAGGGCCCGTCATTGTGTGAGGCTGTGGGGCCGGAGGCGGTTGCACTGCGGGAGGAGGAAAAGGGGCCGTGGGTTGCACGGGTGGAGGGGGGGCTCTCGGTTGATAGTTAGGGTTTCCCCCCCCCGCTCCTGGCTTCTGCCTGGCCGGTTTCCCGTTGTTCCGCCCTTGGGTGTGCTTATTTTGTCCTGCTGGAGGATTGACTGGAGGCTGCGATGGGTTATAGGGGTCCGGATTAACTTCCCTCTTCTGATACTGAGAGTGAGGCCCATTGTTGGCATAGGTAACCGTGTTAACGGCTTCCTTAGCGCGGTCCTTCTTGTTACCCCTTTTATCAGGCCCATATTTACCTATATATCTACTGATATTCTTGAGGTTAGAATGAAGGAGATCCCACTCGGGGTTGTGTGCATGGGTGGGTCCTAACATCTGTCTGGTGGTCCTATTAAGACCTTGGATGACATCAAGGACAAAATCCTCGTCATTATAGTCGGGCGGTTTTCCCTCATCTACTATGACTACATCTGCAATTACGGCTAGGAACTGTTTTTTTGATAGATAAATTAGGGGGTCCTCATCCGGACCCTGTACAAGCTGGTTGTAAACATATTTAATGCTCTCTTCCTCCCAGGTGACTGCTAATATTTCAGCTATCCATTCCCGGGTGGTGAGTGTATCTGGGTATGGGATCACCAATTGGGCCCTTACTTTTTCTGCATTTGGGCCCGCTGCGGCCAGTCGCAGAACCTGATTTAATTCCTTGATGGTGATGTCCGGGTATTCCCGTTTCAGTTGCATCATCCATTGTACCGATGTCTCTTTATTATATGGACCGAGGATTTGAAAAGCCATTTTAACGTTCTCGATCTTCCAATCTTGAACTTCCTTAGTTATTCGTACAGTTTCTGTGTCGCCCCCTTGTTTAGTGGTGGTTTGTCGGGTGACCACCGGGTATATTGGGGCGGGGGTAATCCCCCATGGCTCCGAAACCCGGGAAACTGGTTGTATTTCTCCCTCATCCTCACTTTCCTCATCAGACGAAAACTCATAGAGGCCAGGTGCCGAGACGGCCGCTATGAATGTTTTCTTTAGTTCTAATTTCTTCTGTAAGGCCTCTATTTCCTTTTTACACGCTTCGTGATTAACTGCCTCCCTTGCCTTCCTATTTTTCTCTGAGGCATATTCTAGCGCATATTGCAATTTGTCATTTCGATCTTTGGTTTGTTCCAGCTCTTTGCTCAATGCCTTTACTTGCGATTGGGCCTTCTTTAGAGCTGTTATGGTATCTTGGTGTGTTAAGGCCAGGGTGTTTTTCTCTATCTTGACCTCTTCTATGGTTCGACTTGCCTGCTGCAGGTCGAGGTCCAAGCTATTATTTTCTCCCGCTAGTCTATTTATTTCTGCGGCGTATTGCCTATGTAATTCCGCCTTTTCTGCCTCATTGTTTTGCTGAATTTTATCCGTCTCTGCTGCATGGGTCTGGAGCAAAAGTTCCTTTTCTACGGTATGCTTCCGGAACTCGTCCTCCAGCACCTCTGCATGTTTCTTAAGGCTGGCCTCTAATTCTTTTTCCTTTCTTTCCATCTGCACCTCTTGCTGCTCTATTTGCCCTTCCCTCTGGGCAAGCTGTTCCTTGAGCTGCTTATTCAGGGTAGTGCTATCTCGTAGGGCTTCAAACAAGCCCCACGCGGCAAAAAGATCTCTTTTGCCGGCGCTAATTGTTTTGTTGCTACAACCCTCTTCAAAAATGTCCCTGAGGGATTGGAGGGGATCAGAGCCTTGCTTAAAGAGTCCCTTTTTCCAGGGATTATCTCCCTTCTTTATCAGCCACTTATCCAGTTTGGGGATCTCTTCCTTCTTGGCAAGAATATCCATTGTGGCGTGTGGGGATTTCTCTTTTTAGTTCTACTTATATTTCGCTTACTGCCAACCTCAGGTGGTGTTTCAGCTAAAGTTACGGGGCACCGAGCCGACCCAACGATCGCGTCTCAGGTGAAAAAGGGAGCCACGGGCCGACCCAACGATCGCGTCTCCGGGCAAAGTTGTAGGCAACGAGCCAATCCTATGATTGCGTCTCGGCCACCAAGGGGAATCCACGAGCCGACCCAACGATCGCGTCTCGGGTGAAAAAAGGGAGCCACGGGCCGACCCAACGATCGCGTCACCGGGCAGAGTTTTAGGCAATGAGCCAATCCTATGATTGCGTCTCAGCCAAAGGGAAAATCCACGAGCCGACCCAACGATCGCGTCTCGGGTGAAAAGGGAGCCACGGGCCGACCCAACGATCGCGTCACCGGGCAAAGTTGTAGGCAACGAGCCAATCCTATGATTGCGTCTCGGCCACCAAGGGAAATCCACGAGCCGACCCAACGATCGCGTCTCGGGTGAAAAGGGAGCCACGGGCCGACCCAACGATCGCGTCACCGGGCAGAGTTTTAGGCAAGAGCCGACCCAACGATCGCGTCTCAGCCAGAAAAGGGCGCCGCGAGCCGACCCAACGATCGCGTCTCGGGCAAACAAAACAAAATAAAAGTTCCCCAGCAGTCAGATTGCAACGGTCCTGTGACCCGCTTGCCTTCTTGACTGTCGGGTGCCTTAGACTAGCCTTGGCCTAGACTCGTGTAAGGACTTGGGTGTGCGTGTGTAGGTGTATGTGTATGTAGTGTGTGTGCGTGTGTGCACTAAGCTCTAAAAGAAAAGGAGAAGGGAAGGGTGCTCTATCCAGATCTTAAACAATCCTAGCCTGTCCTGACATTCCCTCCCACGATAGACGCGTTTAGAAGGCCTCGGGACGGCGGCCGGACTTCACGGGACTTCCCCCTTGCGTTCGATCGGGCTCAGTCCTCTTGCGAGGTGTCTGGCCTCCTCGGGGCGGCTGAGAAGTCCAACGCTGAATGATAGAAAGGGGAGCAGCCCGACCCACAAATTATAGAAATGCTCGCTAGAGCCGTTCACACAGAACTCATTCACTCAATCACTCACGCAATAGCCTCGCTAGCACGATTTTCTGAACGGTGCAACCTTACGTCTGTCTGTATGAAGACACGCGTGTCGACTCGCGTGCGTTCATACAAACAGGATAATGCCCAAGCTTTCTCCACCAATTTCTGTTAGGGAAACTGCTCTCAAATTGAGATTGGGGAATTAGGCTGAGAGACAGTTAGCCCCAAAAAGGAATCTTTGTTATCAATTGTATACCAGGCTCAACCGTTCAGAGAGTCAATGCTCAATAAAGAACTCTAATTTAATAAAATCAATTGTGGTTTATTTGAAACAATAGTTCGTTCACACAAGGTACAAAATCAATCACACATTCATACAGGTCTAGGAAAAATAGAGAGATCGATAGGGGAACATAAAGGAATTGACATACAGGGCAATACTACCTCTCGCAGACTCCAATGGAAGGCTCCGATGGCGACGAATGAGGAAATGGGGGAAAGGTCCCGAAACTGATCAGGAATCGGGGGTGTTACTACCCAGCGGGAATGGGGGTTTACTGAGTAGAAGGCACACCTGTGGGTAGCTAGTCCACAGGTTATATAGAGTCACCTTAGTCCTGAGGGGATGGGAGGTGACTGGGAGTGGTAATGGGAGGTTCTGCTGATGACCAAGAAGGCTGGACATCGGCTGGACCAATGGCGGGTCAATGGCGACACCTGATTGGGTGTGTACTTCAACCAATGAACATCACCTTCATCCTGGGCATCCTGGAAACTTCCAGGTTGCGACAGGGCCTGGGGCGGCTCCGTTGGTATCAATGTGGGAATGACTGGGTGATTGGGAGGAGATGGGATTAACTGGGAAAGGGACAATAGAGAATCAGATATGCACCTAGGTATTCCGGTGTAGACAAAAAGGCTTGATGGTATCAGGAGAGATTCTTCCTCTTTCTCAACTCTCCGGGGTGAAGACAGTTGTTTAGGAAACCACTGGGCAATCAGGATTAATAGTGGAGCCATTAATCCATTCATAAACTAAGTGGGTTGCTTGCGGGCTAGGAATGACTCAAGGTGTGTACGTGAGGTTCCCACATAGAAGGAATGAAGCCCAACCAGGCAGGAAGATGGCTACATGTGGTGTAAGCAAAACACAGTGGTTTCCATGCTTAACGCTTCACACCGTTCGCCTGGACGGCTCCGTTGCGGCGTAGCCTCCTCCTTGCCATGGCGGGTTCCACGCGATGGCGGGGAAAAGCTAGAACGCGGCTGCAGACACTCTGTGCCTGACTCAAGCGCTCATATACTTGTTAATAGGTACACTGGAGTCTTATGTAGTTCCTGGGTAGCTTAACTCGCATTCACTGGCCAGGCGGATGCAAGCTTGCTTCTCCAGGCGCCCTGGCAACCTTGCTTGTGACAGAGGGGTCATTTTCTCACAGCTGCCTCAGTTTAACTTTTATTCACACGGTAAAGAACCTTCTGCTATGGCGGCAACTGCTGCCAGAGCAATGTTTTAAGCATTTGCACAGCCAATTAAATCTTCAGTGACTAAATAGAGGTCTTGCTGGGCAAAAGCCCTGCCTGGACCTGCCTGCTTTCTAAAAGCACTTTGCAAGCATGAGGGAAAGTGTTGGTGGGTGCCATGTTGGGGACTCCATGGTCTAATGTATGTGGAGATTGGCTATAAAATCTATTGCCTTCTCAGCAGTAGCATCCAAGCAAAGGACTCCCTGCCCATGGGAACCACACATGGCATCTTCCCTTGAGATCTTTAGGAAGCTGATAAAATCTTATACCAGGAAAATGTTGGTTAAGTTGGTATTTCAACTGAAGAGTTGTTTCTAATCCTTGTAATATTTAATTATGTGTTGGTTTTTATTGTTGTATTGGCTTCATTATTCTTACCTACTTTGTGAACCACTGAGAAAACACTGATTATTCAGTAGCATATAAATTTTAAAAATGTCAATCAAGAAATACATGAAATTCCACTCAGGTAGTAGTATCCCAGTAACTTTGCCGGTCTCTGCAAGTCTTTTAAAGATAAACATGGAGAACAGATCCAGGGGGGTAGCTGTGTCATACCAGGGCATACCATAAAAAGCTGTTGCATGCCATAAAAAGGCAGCCCTGTCCAAAGCTGCCACCAAAGCTTCAGGAAGTACAATCTCATTTGGAACAAAGTTTGAGTCCAGTGGCACCTTTAAGACCAACAAACCTTGAATAAAACTTTGTTGGTTTTAAAGGTGCCACTGGACTCAAACTTTGTTCTGCTGCTTCAGATCAACATGGCTACCCATCTGGATCTAATCCCATTTGGAGTTGGCCTGTGTCTTCCTGGCAGTTGGGAACAGAGCCACTACGTAGCAGAACTACTGTTTTCAACCCTAGCAGGTGATTGAGAAAGGATACCATAGCTGAGGGAATCATAAGCTAGTTAGAAGTCCATGTGAATTAATAGTGATAACTTCCACCTTTTATTAACTGGAAAAGATTATCTACTAGTGCAACCCTGATTTTTCTCTCTCCAAACCAAGTCTAAATATTTTGAAATTGATCCAGAAAATTTGTTCTCTGGAACTTGGCCTATAACCAATACTTCCTCTAAGCTGTGGGGTCTTGTGAGCAAAATTTCTACTTCATAAGCTACTGTCATTAAAGCTGTGAGCTACTGCATAAATTAGTTTGCTGTGGGATCATTTTTCCCTAGCCAAGACAAAAATGCATGAGCTGGAGGCTAAAAAAACTGTGAGCCTGCTCACACTAACTCAACGTAGAGGGAACACTGTCTATAACTGCAACTATGCCTTGGCAAAAATAGTATATTTGAAACTGACAGTAATTTCCTGATACCAAAGGCTTCTAGAAAGATGTTCTGGGAGTAACTACCAGGGCTCTTTAAGAGGTCCAGGGGCCATTCCATTCCTTATAATAGAAGGTATTGAAGCCTAATGGTTTTGCTCAGCTTATCCTAGTTAACCAGAATCTTTATTTAGAACATTTCAAGGCTGCCTTTCCAGGAACCTGCCTGATGTGGCCTACAAAATAAAAATAGTAAATATCAGCATGAAAATATATTAATTAAAATCCAGCATTAAAAAAGCACCAGACCAATATAAAATATACTTCATAAAAAAAGACCACATGGAGCTTTAAACAACAGTTTCCAGGCTAAAATAGTGTTAAAAGTTCAACACCGTAACTGAAAACCTGGGTGAACCGAAAGGTTTTTGCCTAGTGCCTGAAAGAAGTAATGTAGGTGCCGGGCAAGCCTCGAGGAAAAAGGAATTCCACAAGTGAGGTGCCACTACTGAAAAAGCTCTGCCTCTAATTGCTACTTGCTTCACCTCTGAAGGTAGGGGCACAGTGAGCAGAACTTGTGAGGCAGACCTTAACTGGTGGTCTGGGAGGAGGAAGTCGTTCAGGTACGCTGGATCTAAGCCATTTAGTGCTTTAAAGGTAATTGTTAGTAAACAAATGCCCAGAAACAAATGGGCAGCCAGTGCAGGTCTTCATGTACTGGGGTGATATGGTTCCTGTGCTGCACCCCTGACAGTAGCCTGACTGTGGAAGAGCTGAAGTTTCCAGTAGGGGTGTGCATTTGGTTCGGCCAAATCAAAGAACCCCCCGAATCACCCCTGATTCGGAAGTATATGGCGCTGTATACTTCTGAATCAATTTTGAAGCCATTATACGGGAGCCGTATACAGCTCCCCGTATACTTCCAAATAGATATTCGGAAGTATATGGAAGTCCATGGAAAAGGTGGGAAAGGAGCTTCTGCAGCCTCAGGGGAGCTGCTTGCCTCCTTTCCTGCCTTTGGAAGCCTTTTCCCGCCTCTCCAATAGCCTCCCTGGAATCAGGGAGGGAGGGGGAGGGGGAGAGGAGCCCCAGCAGCCAATCCAAAGCATGCATTTGCAAAATGCATGCTTTGTAGGGCTGTTGTGTAGCTGATGGCTGGGTTACTTCCCCAGCCATCAGCAACATTGTTGTTCTTTTGTTTACTTGGGTATCCAAGTAAACAGTGTTCTCTGGCCAATCACAGAACAGTGGTATTTTTTGAAACTGCTCTGTGTAGGGCCAGAGAACCTTTTTAAGGAGTCTGCCTGGCTGGACTCCATTCCATTGCTGTTGTGTTGCTGTGTGAGAGAGATTGTGCTGCGCTGGCTTTTGGCTTCAGCTGCTGCTGCTCTCTCTCAGCCTTGCCTGACCTGCCTGGAAAAGAGAAGACATCTAAGGTAAGACTGTCTTGGGGTTCTTGTTTTTATTTTAGTTAGTAAAAGGACTTTTTAAGACTCAGAGTCCCTTTACTTATCCAGATTTGGGTGGGTGAGTACTTGGGTAGCTTATTTAGGGTTAGGGTTAGGGGGTTCTGCTGGGGGTGGGGGCCTGGGGTTGCCAATTTGCCCATATCTTACTTTAGTGAGAGGACTTTTAAAAGTGCAGTGTCCTTTTACTTTTCCTGATTTGGGTGGCTTGGATTTCTTGGGGTTAGGGTGAAGGTTTTTTGGGGGGAGGGGTTAGTAAAGTTTCTGTATTGTTAAAAGTCAAGTTCTTTACTGTTTTAAAAGGATTCTGTGTTTGATTTGTTGCTGCTGTGTTGTGCTGCTGTTGTTCATTTTCTCTTCTGGTTCTGGTTCTTGGGGGGGCTGTTCGGCCTAATTTTTATTGTTAAAAAGGTCACTCAAACAGTTGAGTTTGTTGGCCTTTTCTCAGCGATCTGTTTGGATCTGTCCACTTCTGCTCTTGTTTGAGAGTTGTTTGAGAATCCACCGCTGCTCTTGTTTGAGAGTTTGAGAGCAGGGCTGGAGAGCTGGCATCTATAGATTGTGTGTTCTGTGGCAGGGAAGCTGGCACCTGGGTGAGAGACCCAGAACCAGCATGCTTGTTGTGCTTGGCCAGCTCTCCCCGTGTTGTTTGGGGCAGGGCTGGAGAGCTGGCATCTGGGTTTGCTGCAGCCAGGTCTGCAGAGCAGACCTTGAGCAGATTGTGTTTTATGTGGCAGTGATGTTGGCAACTGAGTTTATATTGGTTCCAGGCCAGCAGGGTTCATAGAGTAGATGGATGTAGTGCATTTGGGTCCTATAGAGACTCTGTGGCGTGAAGTTAGGTTTGGCTTTGGGTGCCCCAGGAATTGGACCCCCTGGCCCAATCTTTTTGGGACTTGGGGGTTTTGTAGGGGAGAGTCCCCCGCGGGTTCCCCGCAGTTTTGTGGGCTCTCCCTCAAACCTCCTGCCCCCCAGTAGCCTCTAATTATGCCCTATGTTGCCATTGATTTCAATGACCCATAGGGTATAATGGTGGGATAGGGGCACCTCTGGCCCAATCTTTTTGGGACTTGGGGGATTTGTAGGGGAGAGTCCCCTGCAGGGAGCCTGCAAATTTGGGGGCTCTCCCTCCAACCCCCTTCCCTCCAGGTGGCTTCCAATATACCCTATTTTGCGATTGATTTCAATGGCCATAGGGTATAATGGGGCCATATATTCGGAAATAGCTGCGCATCTACCGTATATGCGGCTATTCCGAGTACCCATATTCGGAAATATATGGTATTCCGAATTTTTTTGGCCCGATATTTCCGAATCCGATTAATTCCAATTTTTTTTTGAACATTCCTAGTTTCCAGATAATTTTCAAAGGCAGTCCCACATAAATTACATCATGAGATGACTCACACAGCCTCCTGTGATTCAAGGGAACCAGGTTTGTTTTAACCTGTGAACCTTCCCATCAGTTAACAGAAGTTCTTAAGGTATCAGGTATAAAGGTTTTGGGTTTGCAGCCATGAGGTCAGCTTTGTGATGACCAACAAAACATAGAGATTTAGTGATGCAGGAGGTGTATATAAATAATTAAAAAGTTTTATTTATTTAGAAGTTGGTTTCAAGGAACAAATTAGCAGCACAGGTCTCCAGATAATCAGAGGAGAAACTTGGCTGAGACACATAAATTTAAGCTAGTTATAGGTTCAGAGTGCGGCTTAAATTTTCTTCAATGTTTTCAGGTACAAAAAGGCTTTTGCTGACTAGCCACTAGATTGGATCTTCTCTCATGCACACAGGATCCCATCTACACCAGTCTGCCCTTTCTCAAGAGTCAGACCAAATGATACAAGATCTGCTCAATATCAGAGACAGGCCTAACAATCTTGTACTCTACTCTCTCCCAGAGACGGAGCTAAACCATTCTACCACACTACAGGGCTAAATTCAAATTGTCTGCTCTTTTGCTGAGCCAGAACTGAGCTATCTCTGCTCTCTCCCTGAGGTAAATCTGAACTCTCTCCTGCTGTGCTTCCTTCCAGCATTCCACCCCACTTTTGAAAGGTGATCGAATGCTGGAGCAGCATTCCCATAGACTCAGCTGAGTGGCTGTTTTTCCCTTTAGAGGCCAAATCATGCTTCCTGAGGAACAGCCATAGCTGGCATCTCAGCTGAAGCTAATAAAAGGCAATGTGTACCACAGGGACTGAGGCAAGGAAAGTGGAAATAAAGCAGCAACGTCAGTGCTCCATTGCCACTACAAATGCCTCTGGATTCTCAATGGCAATGAGAATTGAGGCAAGGGAAATGGCATCAATGTGAGAAGAGCCTTCGCATCCACATATCACATGCAATTGCTTTGATGCTGCTGTCAGTGGAAGCATCACGGTAGGATCATCAGGGCCGTAGCCCCTGGTGAGGGGGCCCAGGGGAAAAAAATTTAGGTGGAGGGGCCCCCCACTCTTTCCATGGCCGTTGCTTTGGTGGCCCCCAATCTCCCCACCACTCTGTCAGCCCCCCCTCCTCCATGGCCCTCCCCCTCCCTCCCACCCATCCACGTGGTAAAGCGTCGGCTCCTGGGGCTCTTTCAAGGAAGCCCCTGCCCTCTTCCGTGGTGCCTCCCCCTCCCTCCCACCCACCTGCTAAAGTGTCGGCTCTTGGCTTTGGGCTCTTTCAAAGAGGCCTCCCCTTGGCTGCCGACCAATGGGAAAAGAGGCTCTGAGGTCAGCAGCTTCTCTGTCAGCTTTCCAGTTCTCTCAGCACATTCAGTCATGCGAGTCCTTCCCGCTGCCAGCGATCCAGCTCTGAATGCACTGAGAGGGCCAGAAAGGTGACAGAAGCCACCAGCCTCTGTGCCGCTTTTCTTGCTGGTCAGCAGCCAGGGGGGATCTCTTCGAAAGAGCCTGGAGCCAAGAGCCAGCACTTTACCAGGTGGGTGGGAGGGAGGGTGGGGGAGGCACCACGGAGGAGGGCGGGGGTCAACAGAATGGTGGGGAGATCAGGGCTGCCAAAGCAGTGGCGGCAGAAAGACTAGGGCCGCTAGAGCAGTGGAGTGAAGGGGAGAGCAATGGAGGGGCCATATAGCTGGAAGGGGGGGTTGGGTGGAGGGGCCTAGCCTCCCCCCCCCCCATGACTATGGGCCTGAGGATCATTCAGTTGCCAGGGCTGGACAATCCAAACAGGTCTTTGACCTTATAGGGATCAGGTAGAACAAGAATGCTGAACTATGAGATAACGGATGTTCTCTGATGGCAGTCATGTTAAATTCCTCCTTCACTAGATTTGTCAAACCCAAGTCTATGCATCAATCCCATGTGTTCACTGAAAACACAGGAAGGAAGGAAGAGCTGAAGAAAGTGCACTAGCCCTGCCCTTGGCCTTCCTGCAATTGTCTGGCCATCTACAAGGGGGACCGAATAGAGGAAGCCAGAGGTCGTTTTGTGGAAAAATAGATGGTGGAGCTCATCCAGAGATTGTTATGCAGCTGCACGTACTATCCAATGGTCAAGGAGGTGGAACTCTTAGAAGGAGGAGGTGGGACTCGGACCTCTGGGGCAGGAAAATGCTGAGCTGAGCTGCTTCTCATAAAGGGAGCAGGCTGGAACTTCTGTTCGGGGTAGTGGAAGGCAAATTAATGCCTACTGCCTACTTTTCTCAGTCAGAGATTAGTCCAAGATATGCACAGAAAACTTTGAGGAGATTTACCTTGGCTAAAAGGGGGGGCTCCTTTGAGGCTTTGCGGAGTCTCCAGAGAAGAGTTGCATTTTCATCATCTGCAGAAGTTTTCAGAGTCATTTATTGGACATAAGCTAGACCGAATCCTAACCTTCTTGGATATTACTAAACATCTAAAGCTACACAAGACCGGTGTGGACCTGGATAACTTGTAGAAAAGGTACAGATTACTATCTTTCATTCTGGGACTATTTAAAGTTAAACAGAATAAATTTAAAAGGTGTAAAATGGAAATCTAGAAAGCTTGGAAGAAGAAGGGATGAAGAGGTGAAATTTGGACTTTTTAAATTTAAAAGACAGTGCTAAAAAGTGAGAAGGACTTTATTCTTTGGTCTACTTGTGGTTTTGAAAAAAGAGCACCATCGTCACGGACCTGCAGCATATACAGTCAACCCAGAAAGTACGTCAAG
Organism: Heteronotia binoei; assembly: GCF_032191835.1. Classification (NCBI taxonomy): domain Eukaryota; kingdom Metazoa; phylum Chordata; class Lepidosauria; order Squamata; family Gekkonidae; genus Heteronotia; species Heteronotia binoei. The sequence continues at coordinate 112,713,288 of NC_083243.1, read as the reverse complement.
TATCGTGAGATCTCTCTACCAGCGAAAATGGGATTTGGTGGTAAGTAAAGCAGGAAGCATTAGATGAAAAGCCTACTCTAGGACTATAATACCATAGAAAAACATCAGCGGCCATTGCAAAAAGGTCAGAATTAAAATAATAATTTTAAGGTGTTCGGGACATTAATAATTGTTGGAAACAATTGAGATGGTGATGAAAAGATAAATACTATTGAACATTATTGTCAATATTGGACTTTAGAAGCTTTTAAAGGAAAATTTTAAAGGGAAGTAGAAAGTCGCAACCGCCATTTTGAAAGAAATAAAAATTATAAATAATTAATATCTCAGCCTAGGAAGCTCTGAGGACGGCGAAATAAGGCTTGTTGGAAAAGGCAAGCTGTAATCTTTTGAATTTGATAGTTGAATTTTAATTTGGTGAGAACAAAATTTTTGGTGTTTTTAAATGTCAGAGCACAAACAAACCAGTACAAGGGCTACCTCTCTGGAGAAAATGCAGGAACAATTAGAGGCAATGGAGGCTAGAATGATGAAAGGTATGAAAGACATGATAACTGCCTCTAAGAAAGAAATTATAGAAGAGATTAAAAAAGATATTGAGGATCTCAGAAATGAGACTGAGGAAACATCTAAGAAAGTGCAGGAGGTTGAAGGGAAAATGAAAGTACATGATTCCACCTTGTTCAAAATACAGGGAAAAGTGGCAATCCATGACTGCAAATTGATGGAAACTCAGATACGTCTGAGAGGAGTACCTGAAAAGAAAGAGAGTGATTTGAAAGAATATCTAATAAAATAATTGCAGAATTTTTGGAGGAAGATCCTGAAGAGTCTAAAAATATGTATGACTACATGTACAGAGTGAACTCATTCTATGCAAAAAAAAAAATCTACCAAGAGATGTGGTCATAAGATATATGACAAAAGAAATGGTGGGAAACATTGTGAACAAAAATTTTGAAAAGACATTGATTGTGGCAGGTAGCAGAGTAAGAATCATGAAGGAATTACCAAGGCAAGTGATAAATGACAGAAGAACATACAAAAAACTCACAGAGAAATTACGGGGCAATGAAATGAGGTATAGATGGATAATACCTGAAGGTTTGAGCTTTGAACTTCAGGGAAAAAGAACCACAATTACAAGTGAACAGGAACTGCGTAGATTTTATGAAGAACATAAAGAATTTGCACCATGATGGGATTACAAACTATTATCTTGGAATGTAAATGGACTAAATTCACCACAAAAAAGAAGGGCAACATTTCATTGGATTAAAAAGCACAATTGTAATATAGTTTATCTACAAGTAGTACATATAAAACAGAAGGATTATAAATTTTTATGGAATAAACAATTGGGATTAGAATTTTATTCCCTGGCTGAGCAGAAGAAAAGGGGAGTGATTTTTTATGTTAAACAGGAATTGGATCCGAAATTAATATTTAAAGATTTAAATGGAAGATTTGTAGTAGAAATAAATTTGAATGGGAAAAAAATGTTATTGGGAGTGTACGCACCAAATGTAAAGATATTACACAACAACTTGATGAATTGACATATGATCAACTTTTGATAATGGGGGACTTTAATGGAACAATTCAGAATGTATTGGATAGATCTGGACAAAAAAATAATAAAGAAGGAAAATTGCCAAAATCTTTTTTTGAACTGGTTAAACAAGAAAATCTGGAAGATATATGGAGGAAATTTAATCCTGATGTACGGAATTATACATTCTTTTCAGCAAGACAACTCTTTTTCTAGAATTGACATGTTGTGGGGCACTAAGGATTTGGGCCTTATAACAAAGAAAATTGAGATTTTGCCTAAAATAGGAGCTGATCATAACCCAATAATGTGGATTACAAATTTGTTGAAAAAATCAAGAAGAGGAGCTTCCGGAAAGATGGCGCAGTGAAGGGAGCGGACTCCTATAGCTGAAGGAGGTGCTTCGAGTTTGCAGATCTTAGATGGGGCCCACGTTTGCGGGTACCCTTTAGAGGGGTGCCGGAAGACACCCCAAAGCTGGGAGAGCGAGCAGAGGCACGGGGGAGCGGCGGAGGCTTCTTTCCCCAGGCTCTGCTGAATCTCTGAGCCAAGGCTGCAAGTGCTTATAGCACTAACTGGGCTGCCGGAAAAAGGGACACAGAAGATACAAGCGACTACTATCAACCATAGAATAACCATATTTTGATAAGAACTAAAAGGAAACTTACAGCTGATCGGTGGAGACGTCGGTGCAGAGGAGTGCTGGTGAGATGGTCGGGGCGAACGGAAAGAATAGCGGTGAGACGGGCGGAGATAACGGAAGGAATGGCGAAGAGGAAGGGGAGGAAGGAGTCGAGATGCATGGCGGTGTGGAATTTACTGGGTGAGTTGGAGTGATGGGAGATTAAAACAGAAGGTTTGCTTGTTGACGCTAAAGAGACGGCTGAGAAGGTGGAAGACGGCGCGAGACGGAGAGACATTAAGAAAGGAGAGGCTGGAAAGTGGCTGAAGGAATGCAAGGAAGTGCTTGGAGGTTTGGAGGTGGGGGTGAGAAGAAGAAGAATTGGAAAGAGGGGGGGAGCAATTCACTGACTAAGTCTGAAAGAATAAGAACTGAACTGAACTGAACTGAGTATAAAGAGGGGAAGTAAGATAGGAGAAAGGAGAAGGAGTGTGAAGAAAAGAGGTGGAGGAGAGGAAAGTGCAAGATGGCAGTGTCAGAAGAGCGAACGGAGTGAAGTCAAAGAGGAGGAGGAGATAGTTTTTAGCGGCAGGGCTTTCTTTTTATTTTCTTTTTTGGCTTTGCTGCGGCTGTCTCCTCCTTGAAGAAGGGCTTGGAAACATCACTTTAGGAAAAAACTTTGTGTAAAAAGGTTTGGTCTATTGAATATATGATATGAGACATTTAAATTTAGACGGGCTATTTCTTAAGAAAACATGGAGGTGGCTATATTTGTATAACGTGTGTGAGCATGATGGGAAGAAGAAGGAGGGGCCTGGCAAAGTAAGAACTGTGAGTCGTAAAGGGGCGAATTACTATCTGTGATAACTGCTAATGCATTGCTGTTCCAATTAATGATTAGAGGTGTAAAGCTGACTGTTAGTGATATAAGCATCTACTTTCTATTGATCTGCTTTTGATTGTTGAAATATTCTAGTAGGGGGGATTTTGGAGGTATTTAGAGGCATAACCTGAACTGTAATAACAGAAATATTGTGTAAGCATTGTGGTGAGAAGTCTAAAGTACAGAGGAAACAAAACTGAGTTTTAATATAGAGTATAAGGTTAGAAATAAGCTTCTTTAACCTCCCTAGAGGATGGACGCCAAAGCTAAAAAGATAGCCCAGGGCACATCCCCAGGTTTAGGGAAATCTGTTACTGCAACTATAAACCAAGATGCAATAGACAAGCTACAAAATATTATGGTTGCTGGCTTTAAACAAAACCAAGAAGCACTAGATGAGTTAAAGATGGAGTTGAAAGAAGAAATAAGAAAAACAAATGACAAAGTGGAAAATTTTCAACAACAACTATTGGCCAATACTCAACAAATATATAAACTAGCTGCAAAAGTGGAAGTAGTGGAAGAACAAGGGAAAGTGGCTGCCTCCAATATGAAAGAATCTAAAATGCAAACCTCGCAATTAGAAGATAGAATAACTAGGATAGAATGGGACAAAGCACTATACATTCTAAGATTCCAAAATATACCGGAAGAAAAAGGGGAAGATATTCATTAAAAAGTTATAGAAATATTAACTTTAAATGAGGAACACACAGCGAAAGAAATGGAAGTTGAAATAGATTGGGTCAAAAGAGTGACATCCACCTATACGAAAAAATTCAATTTGCCTCGGGAAGTACATATTAAATTCATGAGAGTATCAATGTGTGAGAGAATTCTGAAGATTACGAGAGAGGAGGAACTGATATGGAAAGGACATAAAATAAAAGTGCTGAAGGAGATTCCTTGGAATGTTAGGCGCAGGAGAACTGGATACAAGAAGCTAACGACCTGGCTAATGGAGCAATCCATTTTATTCAAGTGGCTAGTCCCGGAGGGGATTTTTTTTTACTTATCAAAGCAAAAGATATAACTTAACATCACTTGATAAAGTGCAAGACTTTTGGAGTAGGCACGTACAACAAGAGAGTCAGGAATCTGGACCGGAAGACAACAATGAAGAAGAAGACTTGATTAGAATAGGAGAAGACGAAGCGACAAGAGAAAAAGAAGATAGAGTAAGGATTAGATCTCAAGTTTCCAAGGGGAAAAAAAAATACCAGAGAGTTATAGAGTAAAGGAAAATGAGTAGCTCAGGTTTAAAAATTACCTCAATAAACATTAATGGACTTAATGAACCAAAAAAAAGAAGAAGAACCTTTCTCCAACTCAAGAAAACACAATCGGACATCATTTGCATTCAAGAAACTCATATTAAGAACACTGATTCGAAATATTTGCAAAATAAAAATTTGGGGCAACTATATTTTTCCTCAGACGTGAAGAAAAAGAGAGGAGTCGCTATCTACATTAAAGAGCACATTAAATCAAAATTACTCTATAGTGAGGAACGTGGCAGGCTTGTCTTGGTAGAAATAGAGATTGACGGTAGAAAGACAGTAGTAGGAAATGTATATGCTCCAAATAACGCTCAAGAAAATTTTTTTGACATGTTGCATAAGAAATTGCTGGAATTTGAAACGGCGAACTACTGTATTTTGGGGGACTTCAATGCAGTTTATGATGCACACGAAGACAGGAAATCGGTGAATAAGAAGGTAAAAAAAACAAGAGGTGTCTTACCGAAATCCTTTTTTAGGATGATAGAAGAGTTAAGTCTGGTGGACGCATAGAGAACAAAAAATCCTACAACAACAGACTTTACCTATTTTTCACATGTACATAATTCCTGGTCCAGGCTAGACATGTGTTGGTTGTCAACGTCTTTAGCCACATTATTAAAACAAGCTGATATTCTACCAAGAACTTATTCTGATCATAGTCCAGTACAAATTATTCTACATAAAGCGGCAACCAGGCTACGTTGGACATTGAATACTCAAATTTTGAAAGAGCAAGAGTTTTTAAAAGAGGCGAAAGAGAAGATAAAGATGTTTTTTGATCTCAATCGGAAAGAAGATTCGTCAGTACAAGTAATATGGGACGCTTTTAAAGGATTTTTTAGAGGAATCGCTATTAGTTACTCTGCCAGAAGGAAAAAGGAAAGATTGCATAAGTATAATGAATTAGTGGAGAAATTAGATAAACAAGAAAAAATCCAGAAGGAAAGAAACTCAGAAGAAATTAAAATGAAGATTCGGAAGATACAACATCAAATTAACTTGCTATTATCAGAAGAATTGGAAAAGAAATTAAAGTGGTCTAAGCAAAATTACTATGAAAATGCAAACAAGACGAGCAGATGGTTAGCATACAAATTGAGAAAACAAAGAGAGAAGAAAATAATTGGATCTCTGAAAGATGAAAATCAGATGGTAGTGTCACAGAAGGGAAAAATGGAAGGAATAGTTAAGAATTTCTTTCAAAGGCTTTATAAAGGAGAAGAACTATCGGAACATCTGCAAAGAGAATATCTAGAACAAAGTAAAATGAAACAGATGTTAGAAGAGCAGAAGAAATACTAGAAGAACCTATTTCCATGTTCGAGATAGCTGAGGCAATGAAGAAGCAGAAAAAGAATAAAGCTCCGGGCCTAGACGGACTGCCTATCGAATTTTATAATTGTTTTGATAAATTACTGATGGAACCATATAAAAGCGTGGTGGATGAAATAGCAGAAAAATCCAGGATCCCTGCGTCATGGGAAGAAGCATTAATATCGTTAATCCATAAGGAAGGTTCAGATTCATCAGAAATAAGAAATTATAGGTATATGCCATTAAAGGTTGATTGATTGATTATGATTATAGACCAATTTCCTTATTAAATATAGACTATAAAATTTATGCTAACATTCTGTCCAATAGATTGAAAAAAATCATACCACATATCATAGAAGAAGACCAAACAGGTTTTATTCCTGGAAGAACAATGAGACAAAATTTAAGAATGATTTTGAATGTATTAGAATATTATAAGGAACACCCAGATAAACAATTTGCTGCGTTTACTTTGGATGCCGAAAAAGCATTTGACAATGTGAACTGGAAATTTATCTTCAAGATTTTAAAGGCAATTGGATGTGGAGATGGATTTGTGAGAGCAATAGAGACCATATATACTAATCAAAAAGCCAAAATTAATATTAATGGATCGATATCGAGTCAGATAAGAATTGAGCAAGGTACGAGGCAAGGCTGCCCGCTTTCTCCCTTACTCTTCGTTTTATCACTAGAACCTTTCTAAAACGTGATAAGGGAAGATCACGAGATTAAGGGAGTTAAAGTGAAAAAAGAAACTTATAAAATACAAGCCTTTGCAGACGATGTATTGATCACATTAGAGGACCCCAATAATTCGATTGTAAATCTTAAAAGAAGATTAAAACAATACAGAGAAGTGGCGGGATTCAAAGTAAACTATCAGAAAACTAAATTTATCACCAAAAATATGACGAAAGACCAGATTGATGAATTGGTAATGGAATCAGGATTCCTCTATGAAAAGGTTGGATATCTTGGTATTTTCTTAACTTCAGATCTGAAAACGTTATTAAGAGATAATTACGAAAAAATATTAAAAGAGATAAAAGATGATTTAACAAGGTGGTGTGACATGCAAATTTCACTATTAGGAAGAATTGCCTCGGTTAAAATGAATATCCTACCTAGGGTTTTATTTTTGTTCCAAATGATCCCAATCTCAGTTCCCCAGACTTTCTTCCAACAATTAAATAAATTAGTGACAAAATTCATTTGGCAGAATAAAAAACCAAGAATCAAATTAAAAGTTCTGCAAAATGCTAAACTAAGAGGTGGATTTGCGCTTCCAAACTGGCAGTTGTATCACAAGGCATGTGCCTTGACTTGGGTGAGAGAGTGGATACTATTAAAAAATAAAAAAGTGTTGACTTTGGAAGGCGCAGACTTACCAAGAGGGTGGCATTCTTATGCTTGGTATAGCCCTCCAGCTAAGGATAGTAAATTTCTCAGACATGAGATAAGGAGACCACTTTTTAAAATCTGGTGGGAGATAAAAACGCTGATATATAGGTACACACCAAGTGGCTATCACCGGTTGAAGCGGCAGTACACCCGAATCTTTACTCTTGGGAGGGTAATTATACGTATGATTGCTTACTAGATTCGAAAGGTGAATTAAAAACCGAGGAATACTCAAAGCTAGATTGGTGGTTAAAGGCGCAAATAAGTTCCAGGTTTAAGTCGGATAAGGAAAAAGGCTTTTCAAATAAGCTAAATGAATTTGATGCAATTATTTTAGAATCAGACCGGAAATTGGTTTCTAGAATATATAACTGGTTATTAGAATATAAATTGCAGGATGAAGTGGTAAAAGAAGCCTGGGTGCGTTGGATGGAAGATTTTGGTTATAGCATAGAAATTACTGAGTGGGAGAAAATTTGGAGAGAAAATTTGAAATTGACGAAATTGGCTTTATTTAAAGAAAACCTATATAAGTTGATTTATCGTTGGTATTATACCCCAGATAAACTCGCTAGAGCTTACCCTCTGGCTTCCAACAAATGCTGGAAGTGTAATAAAACAAAAGGTTCCTTGTTCCACATGTGGTGGCTCTGCGATAGGGCCAAAAAATATTGGACTCAAGTATCCATATGGATACAAAAGATATTAAGAAAGCAAATTCCCCTTCTACCCGAATTGTTTTTATTAAATGTTTGTAAAATTGATGTGTCGAAATCGGAGAAAAAAATACTACTCCATGTGTTAACTATTGCCAGAATACTATATGCCAGATATTGGAAGACCTACAACATACCAAACCGAAATGAATTTATAGTTAAACTATTGGAGACCGTGGAAATGGATTTTCTTACCACGAGGTTGAGAGATGGAAATATGAAGGAATGCAGAGATACATGGAAACCGGTGTATGATTGGGTGGAAAACTTAAGATTTGAGTAAATAGAATAAGAAATAATTGTTAGCAAGTTATCTTTGTGTTCCTTTAAATGCGGTGGTGGTGGGTGTGTCTGTTGGGTGGATTGTTTGTAATATGTGGATTATAGAATGCAATAATAAAGAAAAAATTATTTTTAAAAAAAAGAAAAAAATCAAGAAGATGGAGATTAAATGAAAATTTACTACAGAATAAAGAAATAATGACATCTCTAAAAAACGAGACCAAAGCTTTCTTTCAAATAAAAGCTAGAGAAGATATTGAATTCCAGACGGTGTGGGATGCCTATAAGGCAGTAATGAGAGGAATATTAATAATATTGAACAACAAAGATAAGAGGGCAAAAGATAAACAGATGTTGGACATTCAAAATGAAATAAAGGAAAAAGAAGGTGAATTAAAGAAAAGGCCAGGGAAAAAGAAAATTATGAGGGAGATAATATTACAAACACAAATGAGACATTTGTTAAATAAAGAATTTGAATGGAATTTGAAAAAATTACAGCAAAAGTCTTTTGAAGGAACAAATAAACCTGGAAAGTACCTGGCCTGGCAATTGAAAAAAAAGAGAGAAAGTAAAATTATCAGTAAGATTGTGGTGGAAGGAAGAGAGATGGTGGATCAAGAAGGAATAAAAAGAGAATTTTTTAAATATTATGCTAAACTATTTAAGGGTGTTAAAATAAAGAAAGAAAAGATGGAACTATATTTACAAAATATTAAAATAGCACCCTTAGCAGAAAATATGAAAAAGGTTTTGAATGCGCCAATTGAAAGAATAGAGATTGAAGCAGTGATCAATGCAATGAAAATTGGAAAAGTTCCTGGGCCAGATGGATATACAGCTAAATTTTTAAAAACTTTTAAAGCGGAATTAATACCGAAGCTCCAAAAATGGATGAACATGATAAGATTAAAAGGTAAAATACCAAATACATGGAAGGAAGCAGTGATTTCGTTAATTCCAAAAGAAGATAGAGATGTCACGAATGTAAAAAATTATAGACCGATTTCATTATTGAACAATGACTATAAAATATATACAAGAATACTGGCAGAACGACTTAAGCAATATTTGATAAACTTTATAAAGGAAGATCAAGCAGGATTTCTCCCCAAAAGACAAATAAGAGACAATATTAGGACTGTTGTAAATATTGTAGAATATTACGAAAGACATCCAGAAAAGGAAGTTGCATTATTCTTTGCGGATGCAGAGAAAGCATTTGATAATCTAAACTGGGACTTTATGTTTGCAGTAATGGAGAAAATGGAGTTGGGAGAAGAATTTATAAGGATGATAAAAGCAATATATACTGAACAACATGCAAGGCTATGTATAAATGCAGACCTTACAGAAGATATGATAATTAGTAAAGGTACAAGACAAGGATGTCTGCTCTCTCCACTATTGTTCATGACACTTGAAATTTTGTTGATGCAAATTCAAGAAGACAAAGAAATAGAAGGGTTAAAAATAAAAGGTTTTACTTATAAATATAGAGCATTTGCAGATGATATAATGTTTATATATGAAAATCCAACTCAAGTAACACCTTTGCTGTTAGCTAAAATACAAGAATATGGAGAATCGGTGGGATTTTATATAAATAAAGAAAAATCCAAAATTTTATGTAAGAATATGCATGTAAGTAAGCAAAAGGAGTTACAAAAGCTAACGGGTTGTGAAGTTACCTTGAAGGTAAAATATTTGGGTGTGGAGATAACAATGAAGAATATTGATTTGTTTAAAAATAATTATGAGAAGCTATGGCGTAAAATGGATGAAGACATGATAAAATGGAATAAACTTAATTTGTCATTGCTGGGAAGAATAGCTGCAATTAAAATGAACATTTTACCAAGAATAATGTATTTATTTCAAACTATTCCGATTGTGAAGGACAGCAAATAGTTTAACAGATGGCAGAGGAAGATCTCAGAATTTGTGTGGGCAGGGAAGAAACCAAGGATTAAAATGAAAATTTTAACAGATGCAAAAGAGAGAGGAGGATTCCAATTACCAGATTTAAAACTATATCATGAAGCAATCTGCTTAGTGTGGATAAAAGAATGGGCAATGCTACTAAACAGAACACTTTTGGCGTTGGAAGGTCATGGAAATAAATTTGGCTGGCACGCTTATATGTACTAAGGAAAAAAGAAGATGGATTTTTTTTCTCTCACCATTATATAAGAAATAATCTGTTGAATACGTGGATGAAATATAAGAAATATGGTGATGAGAGGAAACCGTTATGGGTAGTGCCAGCAGAAGTGATAAAAATAACGGTGAAAGTGGGTGAAGAAAAGTGGTTGTCATATAATCAGATATTAAAAATACAAGGCGGTAAAATAGAGATGAAAACTGCGTAAGAGTTGAACAATAAATATGATTGGTTTCAAATGCAACAAATAAAGAGTTTGGTGGAAAAAGACATTAAAACTGAAGGAATAAGAAAAGAACAAACAAAAATGGAAATAGTTCTGCTTGGAGATAATGAAAAATTAATTTCAAAATTATATAAACTGCTTTTGAAATGGTCTACAGAAGATGAAGTAGTGAAATCTCAAATGATTAAGTGGGCAATTAATGTAAATAAAGAAATACAGATGGAAATTTGGGAATATCTTTGGAAGAATTCTATAAAGCTTTCAACATGTCAAAGTATTAAAGAGAACTGTTTTAAAATGATGTACAGATGGTATATAACTCCAAAAAAGTTGGCAAAGATGAACAATAAGATGCCAGATAGATGTTGGAAGTGTAAAAAACATGAAGGTTCTTTTTACCATATGTGATGGACTTGTGAAAGAGCAAAAAAGTATTGGCAGATGATTCAACAAGAAATATCTAGGATTTTGGGATATGAAATTAAGAAAGTTACAGAGACTTTTCTGTTGGGATTATATATGGAAAAATTTCCAAAAGAAGATAGAACTATAATTTGGTACTTGCTCTCAGCTGCTAGGACATTATATGCGCAGTTTTGGAAGCAAGAAAGAATACCAAAGAAATGGGATTGGATTATAAAAGTTATAACATGGAGTGAAATGGACAAATTGACAAGAATTTTAAGAGACTATGATCTAGAAACTTTTAAGTTGGAGTGGAAGAAGTTTAGAAGTTATATAGAAAAAGAGTGGAAAATAAAAGGACATTGGACAATTTTTGATAATGATTAAGTCTTAAAAGAAAGAAAAATAGAAATTTTTGTTTTGTTAGTTAAGGGTACCTTTAAATATTAGAATTTTAAGTATATAACACCAGCAGGGGTCAAATAACAGGGGGAGGAGGGGTTAGAAAAGTAATATATGGGATAGTTAAAAAGAAATAATTAATAATGCAAGAATTGATTGTTACCATATGCTACTGGAATAGTTTTTTTTTTTAAAGGAGGAGGTGGAACTCTCAGAAAGGTTCAGGTGCTGTGCTCCTGTGAGCTCCCACTGAATCCAAGGCCTGGAGGAAGCACTGCGTGAACACTCCCTCCCTGTGCTCATGACTCTGGTTTTGAAATGTCGCTGATCATAGGGAGGGAGAGTTTGTGTGAGATGCTGGGTAAAAATAGGGTTAGAATATTGCAGTCTTAAAATGTGAAGAAATTTAGTGTGATTTAGGAGGAAGTTATGAAGAATTATTTCTCATTATGTTTAATGATTGGCTAAAATAGGAAGCTGGAAGGAAACAATATTTAAGCCTATTTCCTATGACTGATGCATTTATATTCCAATGGAAACATGAACTCTTCTTGTGATTCTCAGGATTACTGTATATTAGGCTGCCTTAAGTAACTTTTGATGCTATGCAGACTCCTGGATTCATAGTTGTTGATATAGCAGGAGCCTGATGTTTCTTGAGGTATTATTTGTATTTAATAGTTATATCATTAAATCACACTCTAGTAATTGCATTCAGGGATATAAGAGTCTATATTCATATGAGTTTGCCCACAGCAGTATCTGTCATAAAAAAGTTTAAAAGCATCCTGAAGGAAGAAAAGTGACTGTGTAATTACATCCTGACAGTGATGCTTTTCAGAAAGTTGTATTATTTTGGACAGCTAGTGAGAAGTAATAGAAAACTGGGTATGTATTCAGTCTTCTGAGCATGGGGCTCATCCGTATTCCTTTAGGAAGCACACTGTTTAGCTGAAGATTACAATGACAACAACATCCTTCATCATTAAAAACCCTCCCTGTAAAAGACATTCACAGATCACAGGTCAGATATTACTTCTCCAAAATCTTCATGTTGTACTTGCATTTTACTGAGATGTTCATAGCAGGAAAATAATGTTCATGGAAAGATTAATTCATATAGAAGTTTTGTGGCACATGTTTACTTCCTGAGTCAGGAATACCTGTGTAGATTATTCAATGTAAAGAATACATGTCTGCCTCCACTGTGTATTATAAAGTGTATTGCATTGGAACATGGGGAAATTAATTGCTTAAGAGGCTAGGAAGATGAGGGAAAAACCTATAATCATTTATCACATTCTATAGAGTTTGTGAGCATTATAAATCTCTGTTATACAAATTATATTTATTAAGCTCCACATATTAATCATTCTCTTTTTGGAAAAATAGGCCTCTGAATAATACAAATGCCCTCTCGTTTTTAAGCAGAGGTGTTTACTGCACAGCATTTCTGGTAAGTGCTGCTGCTGTAGATGGGAAATTAAGGCAGATGCTGGATATTGTTCTGACTTACTGGGGAGCAGCACAACTCAGTCCTTATGCAAAATCTTCTAGTTACATGGCCTTAAATACTTAAATTATTAATACTGTGTCCACTTCTTTTCACTATTTACACGTCTGATTGTGTTTCTAGCAGTCTGAGTAACAAAATCATTAAGTATGCAGAAGATACAACGTTGGTAGGGCTCATCTCTGAGAATAATGAGTCTGCGTATAGGAGGGAAGTTCAACAGCTGTCCCTTTGGTGTAAAGTAAATAATCTTATTTTTAATATAAATAAGACGAAGAAAATTATAGTGGATTACAGGAAGAGTAGTTTGGACATCCAGCCGTTGTTTATTGATGGTGTTATGGTAGAACAGGTGACAGAATGGAAGTTTCTGGGAATTACCATGAAACAGGATCTAACATGGGGGGCAAATACTTTAGCTCTAGAGAAAAAGGCCCAGCAACGACTATACTACTTAAGACTCTTAAGATCACTACAACTGTCAGGGAGTCTGCTGGTTGCCTTTTATCGTAGTTCCATTGAGAGCATTTTATCTTATTGCCTCTGCGTGTGGTTTGGGAGCTGCACGGAAGCAGAGAGAAGGGTGCTCCAAAGAGTGACGAGAAGAGCACAAAAGATTTGTGGATGTTCTCTCCCCTCATTGGTGGATCTGTATAATATGGGATGTAAAAGGAAGATACAAATGATCCTAAGGGACCCTTCACATCTGGGCCATTTGCTATTTGAGATCTTACCGTCAGGTAGACGATATAGAGTGTTGAAGGCTAGGACAAACAGATTTAAGGACAGTTTCTATCCAAGTGCTGTGGTTAGGTTAAATGCAGGGTTATGAATGATTATTTGTTTTAGATGTATTTAAATGGTTTAAATGGTTTTAATGGTTTTATGAATGATTATCTGTTTTAGATGTATTTAAATGGTTTTAATGGTTTTAATGGTTTAAATGGTTTTAGATGTATTTAAATGGTTTATGAATATGTGTGTTTGATGTGTTGGTATGTTTGTTGAAGAGCACCTCATTTCGTGGCTCTCTTTTTGTGGAGAACAATGACAATAAATCTATCTATCTATCTATCTATCTATCTATCTATCTATCTATCTATCTATCTATCTATCTATCTATCTATCTATCTATCTATCTTTAGCTGAGGAATCTTTTCGATTATTGTATATCCTATTACCTTTGGCATGTGTTAATAGCTGGAATTACATGAAACATACTGTGTGAGATGAGACCTCTCTTAATTTGTACTGTTCTCTGATTCTTCTTTGAATATGTGGGTCTGCATACCCTTGGTTTGGTAAAGCATTGTTTCCTGATTCCTAGATTCATCATAGTTTATATTTGGAAAAAGAATAGGACAGAGATCGAGATGGTAGTGTCCTGAAGTGTTGATACTCTGTAGAATTCGATGGATCCCGGATTAGGTAAAGAGTCTTTTTAAAAACAGCTGCCATCTCAAAAAATATGATGTTGTGAAGACCAACGGCATTCTTCTCTTTGAATGCTAAACAATGCTACATATTTTCTCATGCTGTAACAATTAGTGCAACCATCTTGTTTAGCTGATGTAACAATATGTCAGAGAGCATTAGTGGTACACAGAAGATTCTTACCCACAGGGAAGTTATCCTAAGACACAAGAAGCAGGAAAATAAGGTGCCTTGATAGATATTTTTTTTTGCCAGAAACAAAGTGGACCTGTTACTTCAAATTTTAGAAACAATTTGTGATTGCATTTCTTACAAATGAAAGTATTATGTGTATTCTTGCATAATTTCCTGCAGGAAAATAATCTTGGGATGCTGGGTTTTTTTCTTATAGAATAGAGAGAAGTGGGATCTTGAATGGAAAGATGGCAAAAGGAAGAGTTGATAAGACACCACCACCACACACTGTGTTAAGCCTTGAAGATATCTATGGCTGCTTAAGCATTATAAAAATAACAGAAGTACACGTAACATGTGGTTTGACCTACAGTGGCATGAACTAGATAGATGCTGTTTATTGTGACACATTCAGATGGATTAATGCAAATTTCTTATTATCTCTCCTGTAATACATAGGAGATCGTAAGAATATAAAGAAAGGTGTGGAGTTGTTTTCTATTGCCCCAGAAAATCAGGCCAGAACCAACGGGTTGAAATTAAATCAGAAGAATTTTTGGCTAAACATTAGGAAGAACTTCTTGACAGTTAGAGCAGTTCCTCAGTGGAACAGGCTTCCTCAGGAAGTGGTGGGCTCTCCTTCTTTGGAGGTTTTAAAGCAGAGGCTAGATGACCATCTGATAGCAGTGCTGATCCTGTGAATCAGGCAGATCATGAGAAGGAGGGCAGGGGGAGATACTTGAGATTTTCCTGCATTGTACAGGGGGTTGGACTAGATGACCCTGGAGGGCCCTTTCAACTTTGTGATTCTATGAATACTGAAGTAATTTTAACAGTGCAATCCTAAGAACATTTTCCTGGGAGTAAGCTCTATTTAATAGACCTGAGTAGGAGTCTGAGATACATACTCCTGATTACTCTCAAACAGGGCCAGCACTGGGACTTTTGCCACCCCTCGCAAGGCTCTGCCCCCTGCCCCTCCAGTGTGGGAGGGTCCCCAGTGTGACGCCCGTCCAAATGCAGGCCTGTTTGCATGGAAGGCTCCTTTTGAGGAGCCCTCCATGAAAATCCCTCCGCTGCAAGGGAAGACAGCCTGGAAACAAGGCCAAGCTGCCTCTTTCCTCCGTCCGTGTCTTGGGTGGGGGAAAGATGCCATGGGCCAGCTGGCCTGTGGGGAGGGGGCGCCTAGCAGTGCCTCATAGGCCATGTGGCATCCTAGGTAGCCACCTACATGGCCTACTCTCATGTACCAGCCTTGCTCTCAAAGTCACTTTTTGTCTCTCTATCCTACTGGACATATGAGCAAGTGGAATCTAAGAAGTGTAGGTCAAAGACAAGTCAGTATTGTAGATAAAGGTTGACTATAGATAGAGGTTATGGAGAATGTGTATCATTTTTGGGCTACAAATCCCCCACATTAATTTTAAAAGGTTTCACTGTTTGCACAAGGACAGGAAACAGGAAAGAAGTTAATTTCTTTCAAGCATCCCCTTCGCGTTGATGGTTCTCCCAAGCACGCAGTACTTAAGACTTATGCAAATGCTTCTAACTAGTAGAGAGTCATTAAAGGGCATGCCTCTGGCAGGAATGTGACACCTTGAAGGGGACAGAAACTTAGGGAAATGCCAGATATTATCTCTTGCTGTGAAGGAACAGGAACAGAAGAAATGACACACAGGAGCCTTGGGCAGCGAAAAGACAGATTTCCTGGACATGAGGGGAACTGGGTCCATTCTGTGTGGTCCATCTTGGGGGGTTGATATCATCTGGAAGAAGAGGCTCCAACACCTAAGTTCCCTCTTGATGGCCACCATTGCTACATGGAGTTGTCAAATGGTTTGGCAGCCTGGAGAAAGACTCCAAAGTAATGATCAAAGTAAGGTCCGCTAGGGCATGTACAGAGCTGAGGGACAGAGGACTGTGTGTTTGTACCATTTGTTTGTATTCCTTGTTCCATATGTTGCTATATGGAGTCTGTATGTGGCATTTTTGTTTTCACTGTATCAGTAATGAGAACCAGGAGAAGAGCGATTGTTAGTTACAGGACTGCTATTTCCCCAAGAGTGTATAAGTGTGGTAAGCTGTCCTTGTGGCAACCTCCTTTGCTCTCTGTACCTGCATTGTCCATCTTCCCCCCGCATGCGAAGTGGTCAGCAGTCTTAAATCTACCATCTAATTTCTTTTTTGTGTGTGGCACTAGTTCTAATTATGCATTCATCTTTATGCTTTGATGTTTTTATCATGTTCTACATTGCCCAGAGCCCTACAGTAGCAGGGACTGGGTGGTTCACAAGTTTAGTAAAACAACAACAACAACTTGGTGGTAGGAAGTAAAACAACAACAACTGGGTAGCAGGGTGTGGATGCTAGGCAGAGCTAGGATGCAGTGCTAGGAGTACTGGCCCTTTTAGCAGGTAATGCTATAACCAACTGTCTGGTGGGAGTGAAAAAACAGAAAGAAGTGGGAATCCCTCCCCCCCCCCCAACAAAAATCAGGCATACTTAGGAGATTACCATGTTGCCTGGTGAAGATTCAGGGTGACCTTTGAGTGCCTAGATGCTTTGGAGGTTCAAAATGGACATCAGCAGATCAGCAGGGACATTGTGCAACACAGAAATTCAGCAAAAGGTCCCCAGATTGCCCTGGGATACTTTCTGTATGTCTGGTGCTCTGACCACTGGCACTCATGTGCTGTGTCATCAGCTCTCAGGTGGTTTTGTTGTGAAGCACAGAAGGTGTGATAGGGTAAAATAAAAGTACTTTGATGTTTTTCTGCATGTTCATGGACAGAACACAATGATGGGAATGTAGTTATTCAATTCTACATAATAATCTTTAAGGTTGAAGACCCAAAGAAAAGTGAAATTGTGTTTTGGAGAGGAAGCAAAAAAAGATGACCTGGCAGTAGTGATGAATGCCAGCAGTATTTATTTCAGTTGTAGTCATCAGCTTGTGTACAAGAATAAAGTTGTTTTTGTGAGTTTAAGGAAGCTGCAGAAGTGTTGCATTGTTCCTTAACAATGTTACTGTATTATATTATCTTCTGTATATTTTTATATATACATAACAGACAAGTTATGTATATATAATATTTCTGGAAAAGAGCTTCAGGAAATATAATTCTGCAGTGAAAGTGAGAGAAAGACTTGGGGAAAACCTATTTCATTAATTCAGGCTCTCAAGCAGGGCTTTTCCCATGGGGGAATGAGGTGGAATGGAGTTCTGGAAACTCTTAGTGGAAACAAAATACTCAAAAATTGTTTAAAAGTTGTGAGGGGCACTGTGTTTTTCCTCTTGAGAATTCCAGTATCTCCTTTTCCAAATAAATTCACTGCTCTCAATCAAGTCAAGCCAATCTTAAGTGCAGTTATACATGTTTAGCTGAATGTATGGGTTTAAACAAAAAGTTCAGACTTTACAGAAGTACAAAATAATGCTTCTACACCAGGGTTGGCCAAACTGTGGCTCAGGACCCACATGTAGCTCTTTCACATATTGTATGACTCTTGAAGCCCCTACCACCCTGTCAGCCAGTTTGGAGAAGGCACTTGTGTCTTTAAATCACTTACCCAAGCCAGGCCAGCTGGCAGCTTGGAGAATGCATGTAAAGTTATAGTTGCTTTCTTTCCACCTCTCCCTCTCCCCATCTGTTTTCCTTCCTTCCTTCCTTCCTTCCTTCCTTCCTTCCTTCCTTCCTTCCTTCCTTCCTTCCTTCCTTCCTTCCTTCCTTCCTTCCTTCCTTCCTTCCTTCCTTCCTTCCTGCTCTCAAACATCTGATGTTCATGCCTTGTAGCTCTCAAACGTCTGACATTTATGCTGTGTGTCTCTTGCATTAAGGAAGTTTGGCCAGCCCTGTTCTATGCAGCTTCAGCTTCTTTCCTCAGATAATACTGGCCTCCTTTACAAGGCTGTTGTATGAAAGGTTGGCATATATGTGAAGGTTGTCATGCATTTAGGAAAAGCAACATATACATACTGTTGGAATGGAGCACAACTGGGAGTACTGGTACATTGGATAAAAATAATGGGGATTGGATAAAAATATGGAGCAGAGGTCCATCGGTGGCTATTAGCCACAGTGTGTGTGTGTGTGTGTTGGCCACTGTGTGACACAGAGTGTTGGACTGGATGGGCCATTGGCCTGATCCAACATGGCTTCTCATATGTTCTTATGTGACACATACTGCTACATTTTTAATCTGTGCATGTGCCAGTTTCCATTAGCCTTACTGCACATTTGTGATGTGGATGGGTTTGCACAAACATCCCTAGATTTGTATTTACCTAAATTTATGCACACACACACAATCCTCCTCCCCCACCACCAGAGCTGTGGGACCATTGTCTTTAATTGTTTTATCAGAATTGGAATGGAGATTTTGTATTGTACTTGCTAGTCACTTATACAGTTAGGCTAGGATCAGGCCTGGAGGGCTATTTAGCCTGGGCCTCAGATGGCTATATATTTGGCATTTGATAAGTTTTGCAGGTTGATTTTTATGCAGTTTTGATTGTTTTTATGGCTGGAAAGACTCATGAAAACTGGAAGTGACCCAGTTCTCTCTGAAGCTCTGTATTGTTCTGTACATCATGGAGAGCTGTGGTGAAGTGGTTTCATTTCATCATATTCCTTGGGAGACTACTGAATTGTCTTTTTACTTTTCCTAGAGGATTCTGCTCTCATTTGCAGCCTGAATCAATTTCTCTTGCACTTCATTCTATTACTTTTCTCTACTAGCATTGCAAAATGGAGCTATCAGTTAAAATGACATGATTCAAGGATCATTTTGTATATTGCAAACCATTATATTACTTTCCTTCTAATAGCAGGCCTGTCTTAATGTATTACATACTTGATTAGCATTTTGTTGTGGCCATTTTTTATGAGTTGGAATTTGTCACTTGTGCCATACAATGAGATTGCTCCTTATTCCTTGCTAACTCCACTTCTAGAAAGTGCTGCATGTGACAGCACACATTTATTTTCCATCTGCATAGCCTAAATATATGTTCTATTGTAATGGAGATATATATTTTCTTTCCACTGGGTTTTTTGTTGTGATGAATAAGTGGGGGAATAGATAAGGTGAAATTAAACTCCTGTGAAAAGAATGTGGTTGACTTCAATATAATTCCTGCTGTGCATCTTCATAACAATTTGTTTTCCATTGACAAAATGCAAATGCTGTTCATTGTTATGTTATTGATTTGCTTACAGAAAGCTGCTGAAATCTAATCCATGCAGAAAATAACTGAGTTCCATTGTATTTTACCAGTATTTTAAAAATTGTTACTGAATAGAGCATGTTAAAGAAAATATGTCAGTAAATGCTGCTATTTTCTAGAGATGATGTAATTATTTTAGGATAAACAAATTATTACAAACTGTAATTTTATGCACTTCAGTTTCTCTAAGGCAGGGGTCCCTAATCTTTTTGAGCCTGTGGGCACCTTTGGAACTCTTACAAAGTTTGGTGGGTACAAGCACAAAGTGGCCACTACAAAATAAATGGCTGTCACAGAAGGTGGAACAAGCCACAAAACGACTGCTGCAGCTTATCTTAAGTCACCCAGTGATGATCCTTATGCTGTGGTGGCAGCTGCTGCCAAAACAAAATTTAAAAAAATCTGCACAGCCAGTCGAATGTCCAGGGACCAATCAGAAGCCTTGCTGGGCAAAAGCTCCACCTGGCCTCACCCACTTTCTAAAAACACTTGGTGGGCACCAGGAAAGGTGTCAGTGGGTGCTTATAGGTGCCACATTGGGGATCTCTGCTCTAAGGTGTCCTCTAATATGAGGGTAATAACTCAAGGGTGGTAATTAGGATTTGGGGGAGGGATAATAACCTGACATGGTTCTAATAAGTTATTTAAAAGTTATCAATTACATGTGACAGTAATAGTGTCAATAAATGTTCTTTCATTTTCCTACTATGCTGGTGCCTATTGTGCAGCCAAGCATTTTGCCACTGGGATGTTACATTGCACTGCTGGTAAGACCATGCTGCTTTCTGTTACAATACTAGTCAAAATTCTGGAAAGAATCTGTGTTGTTACTTGTTGATTCCTTTGCCTCTTCCATTTGTGAACTGTGGATAGATCCAGGCCTACCCAGATTTAGCTTCCAGGGTGTGCATAGGATATAGATTACTAAGGATGGGAGATGGGAATTGCAGAGGGAAATGAAACTATCATTAACATTTAGCATTCAGTACAGTTGCAAGCAAGCCTAGAGAAGAATGTCCTGATTCCTTTAATAGAAGAGTGATGTGTGGGAATGGACAGCTAAAGCTTTTCATGGCGTGGTGGTAAATTGCCCTTAAATAACATCTCATTAAATGTCTATGAAAGGGACAGGGCATTTGTTCTCCAGTCAGTTGGCAACCATAGCACAAAAACTTAGCAATCAGCTTTAGGAAAGAATTGTCATACAAAGGAGCATTGTCACAACCATAGTTGACTTCTATTGAAAAGCTTTGATATGTGCTTTGCAATAAAGACGTCAATGTGTAGAACATGAAACAGAGTAAAGAAAGAATAAAGTCATACAGAATTCATAGGAAAAGATATGAACTCTTTAAAAAAGAAGCACAATCTGAAATCTTCACATTTTGATTCAGTGGGACATGTTGCTCAGACAAATGAAGCTGTTCTTGAAGTCTTCTGTGTCATTGCTGTCCATATAGATGAATGTAAGAAGTCCCCTACAACTTGAGCTGAACATGTCAAGTAGAAGCAACAAGGCTTGTCCTTGAGGAGAACAAGCAAGAAAGATGAATCCGATCACAGTTTCAAATGACATTATGTGAGATGAACAGAGACATTTTGCATCAAGTAGTTGCAGAAACATGCTCCTATTTTATACTTTATTTCGTTTAACAGATAGGCATTGTTTCCTGTGCACAATTGCTTGTGTAAATTTAGTAATGTGAATCAGGATTATGTGTTCTCTAAATTACAGACCACAACTACCCATGAAAATGTGTTTGGACTAGGGATTAGGGGTGTGCAAAAGAAAAAAATCCAGGAAAATTTGGATTTGGGAATATTTGGGGCTAAAAAATTTGGAAGATCGTATATCTCCAAATGTCATTCTGGAGATATTCGGCTATTCCAGAATATACTGCCTCATTATACCCTGTGGGCCATTGAAATCAATGACAAAATAGGGTATAATGAAAGGCAGCTGGAGGGGAGGGGGTTTGAGGTAGAGGCTCCAAATACTCAGAGCTACTGCAGGAACTTCTCTCCTAAAGAACCCCCAAGGCCCAAAAAGATTGGACCAGGAGATCAAATTCTGTGGGCACCCAAAGAGGGTGCCCAATCTCTCCATTATTTTCTTTGGACCATTGAAATCAATGACAAAATAGGGTATAATAAAAGGCAGCTGGAGGGGAGGGGGGTTGAGGTAGAGGCCCCACATTTCAGGGCAGTTGCAAGGGCCTCTCCCCCTACAGAACCCCTAAGTTCCAAAAATATTGGACCAGGGGTTCTCATTCAAGTGGCACCCAAAAAAGCCCATTTCTCCCAATGGTGGGGAAAAAACAATCAGTCAGTTTTCCCACTGTAATAACTGTGGGAAAACTAATTCTGGGGAGCAGAGGGTTTGAGGGAGAGCCCCCACATTTGCAGGGCAACTGCAGGGGCTTCTTCCCCACAGGCAGTGCCATGTCCCCGAGCAGAACCAGTGCCACCATGCTGCTGCCATTGACACAAACATTACATTAGATCAAACTAGAGAATCTCTCTTTCAAAAATTGGCGTGGTGGCTCTCTGCAAGGACTGCTGCACAGAACCAGTGCATTGAATGCACTACTGCTATGCAGCAGAGATGGGGGATGAACTTCCTGCATGTCAAGCATCTGCCCACTGAACCACACCCCCACAGAAGTATTCTCTCTCTCTCGGCTTGGCTTCGCGAACGAAGATTTAAGAAGGGTGCAATAGTCCACGTTTGCTGCAGGCTCGCTGGTGGCTGACAAGACCAATGTGGGACAGGCAGGTCCGGCCACAGCGGCTGCAGGGAAAAGTCTGATTTAGGGTTGGTCCTGTAGCAGTGCGATTCTTCCTCAATCTTCTTTTGTCCTCAAGACCAGCTATGCGCGTGTTCTCAAAGGAAGAGACAGCCTGGTGGATGGTGTGCCTCCATGCTTTGCGATCTGAGGCTAGGTCAGACCACTGGTGATGGTTGATGTGACAGGTGCTAAGGGATTTCTTCAGGGAGTCCTTGTACCTCTTCTTTGGTGCCCCTCTATTTCGATGGCCGGTGGAGAGTTCGCCATACAGGGCAATCTTGGGAAGGCGGTGGTTTTCCATCCTAGAAATATGCCCTGCCCAGCGCAGCTGCGTCTTCAACAGCAGTGCCTCGATGCTGGTAACCTCTGCCCGCTTGAGGACTTCAGTGTTGGTCACAAAGTCACTCCAGTGGATGTTGAGGATGGTGCGAAGGCAGCGCTGATGAAAGCGCTCAAGGAGTCGCAGGTGATGACGGTATAAAACCCACGATTCGGAGCCATAGATGAGGGTTGTCATCACAACCGCTTTGTAAACATTGATCTTTGTGCCTTTTTTCAGATGCTTGTTGCTCCACACTCTTTTGTGCAGTCGGCCAAATGCACGGTTTGCCTTTGCCAGCCTGTTGTCAATCTCCTTGTCGATCTTGGCATCTGAGGAGATGATGCACCCCAGGTAGCTGAACTGCTGGACTGTCTTCAGAACTGATTCACCCACAGTGATGCAGGGAGGGTGATAATCTTCCTGGGGTGCAGGCTGGTGGAGAACTTCTGTCTTCTTCAGACTAACTTCTAGGCCGAATAGCTTGGCAGCCTCTGCAAAGCAGGACGTCATATGCTGCAGAGCTGATACCGAGTGGGAGACGAGTGCAGCATCATCAGCAAACAGTAGCTCTCGGATGAGTTTTTCCATTGTCTTGGAGTGTGCCTTTAGTCGCCTCAGGTTGAACAGGCTGCCATTGGTGCGATAGCGGATGTAGACACCATCGTCCTCATCTAGATCTACTGCGGCTCTTTGAAGCATCATGCTAAAGAAAATCGTAAAGAGAGTTGGCGCGAGAACGCAGCCTTGCTTTACACCTGTGCCTATTGGGAAGGGCTCCGAGAGGTCGTTGCAGTGTCTGACTTGGCCTCGCTGGTCTTCGTGTAGCTGGATGATCATGCTGAGGAACCTTGGGGGACATCCTAAACGTTCCAAGATTTGCCACAGGCCTTTCCTGCTAACGGTATCGAAAGCTTTGGTAAGGTCGACAAAAGTCACATACAGACCCTTGTTCTGTTCCCTGCATTTCTCTTGGAGCTGCCTGAGAACAAATACCATGTCGGTGGTGCTCCTGTTAGCTCTGAAGCCGCACTGGCTCTCTGGGAGGAGTTCTTCTGCAATGGTGGGCACCAGTCTGTTCAGGAGTATTCTGGCAAGGATTTTGCCTGCGATGGAGAGCAGGGTTATCCCCCGGTAGTTGGAGCAGTCTGACTTTTCCCCTTTGTTCTTGTATAGGGTGATGATGATTGCATCACGAAAGTCCTGTGGTAATTTGCCTTGTTCCCAGCAGGTGACAAGTACTTTGTGAAGTGAGCTATGTAGTACTGTGCCCCCATGCTTCCAGATCTCTGGTGGAATTCCATCAACTCCTGCTGCCTTGCCACTTTTCAGTTGCTTGATGGCTTTAACAGTCTCTTCTAGGGTGGGGATCTCATCCAACTCTGTTTTCACCGGTTGAAGTGGGGTGAGGTGGATTGCTGAATCTTGAACTACGCGGTTGGCACTGAAGAGAACCTGAAAATACTCCGACCACCGGTTCAGTATGGATGCCTTGTCTGTGAGGAGCACTTGGCCGTCTGCACTATGCAAGGGACTCTGAGCCTGATATGATGGACCATATACTGCCTTCAGGGCTTCGTAGAACCCTCTTAAATCACCAGTGTCTGCACACAGCTGGGTTCTCTCTGCAAGCTTGGTCCACCACTCGTTCTGAATGTCTCGAAGCTTGCGCTGGAGGTTGCTACATGCAGCGCGAAAGGTTGCTTTTTTCCCAGGACAGGAGTGCTGAGCAAGATGTGCTTGGTAGGCAGATCTCTTTTTTGCCAGTAATTCTTGGATCTCTTGATTGTTCTCATCAAACCAGTCCTTGTTCTTCCTTGTGGAGAACCCGAGGACTTCTTCAGAGATCTGCAGGACGGTAGTTTTTAGGTGTTCCCAGAGTGCTTCTGGAGAAGGGTCTGTGGGGCAACTGAGGTCCTCAATTCTTGACTGGAGTTTTGCCTGGAAGGCAGCTTTAACTTCGGCTGACTGGAGGCTGCCAACCTGAAACTTCCTCCGAGGGATACCTCCTCTCCTGGGTGTGGGTTTAAAGTGAAGACGGAGATTGCAGCGTACAAGACGATGATCCGTATGACATTCTGCGCTGGGCATTACTCGGGTGTGTAAGACATCTCGAAGGTCTCTCTGGCGCACCAGAATGTAGTCGATAAGGTGCCAATGCTTGGACCGTGGGTGCATCCAGGTTGTCTTCAGACTGTTCTTCTGCTGGAAGATAGACTGAACCACACCCCCACAGAAGTATTACCTGTGTGGAATCCCTCAACACTTGTTGTTTGTCACTGAAAGAAAATCTTGGAGACTAGGGCACTTGGGTTTTAAAGAAGAAGAAGAAGAAGATGAATTGCAGATTTTTACCCCGCCCTTCTCTCTGAATCAGAGACTCAGAGCGGCTTACCATCTCCTGTATCTTCTCCCCCCACAACAGTCACCCTGTGAGGTGGGTGGGGCTGAGAGGGCTCTCACAGCAGCTGCCCTTTCAAGGACAACTCTGCCAGAGCTATGGCTGACCCAAGGCCATTCCAGCAGGTGCAGGTGGAGGAGTGGGGAATCAAACCCGGTTCTCCCAGATAAGAGTCCACACACTTAACCACTACACCAAACTGGCTGATGAAAAATCAAGGCTGGTCAAGGGGAACCTTGACTGGGCAAAAAGGGCAAAAATATAAGTCTGTATAAAACAAAACAACACACAGAACACAGCAACCCACTGACACCCACCACCAGTTCCCTCCCCAGCAAACAGAATGGGGGGGAAAGGAACTTTTAAAAAACCAATCCTAAATTCACAAAAAATCACTGTGCAGCAAAAAAACATACAAAAAAGCAACAATAGTATCCAGGAGAACCATACCACAAGACACAGCCCCACAACAGCAGCTGCCCATCTACCCCCAAGCAACCAAGGAAGCACCAGTAAACTCTTTGAAAACTCTTTGAAAACAGGACTCCTGATCCTGTACCTGTCATGGCGGCGGCGGTGGAGGAGCCCTAGTGTTAATGCTCCTCAAGACAACAGCTTTCACCGCCGCACAAGCTAAGCTACTCGTTTTTTACAACTTGCGACGGAGTGATAAGCAGTTGAGGGAGGTGAGGGAAATTTTTGAAGTCTATCACCCCACCTCCCCCCTTTGAAACCACCTTAAGCCTACCTGTGGAGCTTGGCCGAGTCGCGCTGGGCCGCGGAGTCGAGTGGAGAGCGGCGGCGGGCGGCGCGACCTGCAGCGGGCGGTGCGCATGCGGCAGGAGATGCGAGCCGAGCTGGCCGGGGCCGTGGTCGGGCGTGACTGAGGCCGACGCGGAGGCTGAGGAGCTGAGGACCTGAGCTGTGGGCCGGAGGAGCCGAGCCGCGGGCCTGAACTGTGGGCCGGAGGAGTTGAGGAGCAGATCAGTGAGGGGCCGCTGGTGACGCTAACAATAACAACTCCGGACGAGCTGTAAGCGGCGACGGAGCTTGGGACTCATCCCCTCCCTCCCTGTGTGGGAGTGTGGCCTTGACTGGTGGGAGTGTAGGACTTGACTGGTTGCCGAAGGGTTGGAGGAACATCGGAAGGGGCCGAAGTGAGTGCTGACAGGCGGATTAGGGCGGCAGCTGTGCGACGAAGGGGACGCGGAGGGCTCATACCCCCCGGGCCCCCCGAGATTGCGCAGTGAGCTGCCCGGGTCTGCCAGTCTGCCAGCCGGCCACATAGGCAACATAAGAACACCGCAACGACCCTTATCTAGCTGTTTATTTCTCGGCAACCCTCCCCCCCCACCGCTCTGTAAGAATAGGCTCCATATGGATACCAGCACGCCCGAAGACAAAGATAAGGACACGGCAAAAATAAGAACATTGCACTTTATAGGCATCAGCACTTTAAAATCATTGCACTTTACTCAACTGTTTACATCCCCTGTCCTAATCCCTCACCCCAGCAGATCTAAACTGCCAACTTAATGATGATATTGGTTGTTGTTTTATAGGCTATTTAAATTAGTGGTTGATTATTGGCTAAAGTGAGAGTTTGAATTGTGGCAAGTTAATTAGGGAAGAATTTATTGGGAGGGTTTTTATAATTGATCTGTGGCAAATTAATTAAGGAAGGATAATTATTGGGAGGGTCTTATAATTAATGAGCTTTTAGAATTAAATTAATTTAAATTTTAGCTAATAATTGTGGGAAGTTTTTAGATGGGATTTAGTTAAATAGCTATTTAATAAATTGGCAGATTAGTTATAATAGATAGATTGGCTGGAAGGAGGGGGGTGGAGGAGAGGGTAGCTTTAACGGTCCCATCGGACTAGGAGGACATAAACAGGAGATGACTGGCCTGGGGATTCCAGTGCTCCTGGGGAGGGGAAGATATGACGGTGGGACGAGGCAGAATTATAAGGGAAGGAGATCGAGACATAATAGTGCTCGACCCCCTTCCAGCCTTCGCCCCATCCCGACGGTGACAGGTAGTGGGGCCAGGTTGAATTACTCGCCTCGGTCACTGGTGTTATGCAATGCCAGGTCCATTAATAATAAGACCTCTGTCCTGCGGGAGTTTTTGTCCGAACAGGACATGGACCTGGCTTGCATGACCGAGACCTAGGTGCGCGAGGGGGAGACGGTAGCTCTCTCCCAGACCGTTCCCCCGGGATACTCGGTCTTTCACCAGTCACGGACCAGCGGGCGGGGGGGAGGGGTGGCACTTCTCATACGAGAGGCTTACTCCTTTAGGGCTCTTCCGGCTCCAGAGATCCCAGGCATTGAATGTGTTGGCCTGAAGTGGGATGTTGGGGAGGGGTTGGCAATCTGGCTGGTGTACCGACCGCCTAACGCACCAGCCGGCGCCTTACCATCCCTGGTGGAGGCTGCGGCGGGCTGGGCGTTGGAGCACCCAAGGCTCTTGGTCTTGGGGGACTTCAATGTCCATGCCGACGACGCGGCCTCCAGCCAGGCGATGGACCTGGTGTCATCCATGGCGACACTAGGACTCTCCCAGGTTGTTACAACACCCACTCATCAGGCGGGACACATGTTAGACCTGGTCTTTGTGGCCGGAATATCAGTGACTGATATTGCAATGGAAGCAGTGCCATGGTCAGATCACTTTGCCCTTAAGGCCCGTATGGAGGTGTCTCCCAAAACCTGTTTAGGCGGAGAGCGCATTTTAGCTCACCCGCGGAGCCTGATGGACCTGGAACGGTTCCTAACGGCCCTACGGGACACCTGGCCCACTGGCGATTCCCTAGATGATCTGGTAGAGTCCTGGAACGATGGGCTCTCCAGGGCCATTGAGGAGATCGCACCCAGGCGCCCTCTGCGCCCCCGCTCGAAGCCGTCGCCTTGGTTTAACCGGGAGCTGCGGCAACAAAAGCGGGGACTCAGACGACTGGAGAGGCAATGGCGGCGTACTTGAGACGAAGTGACCCGAACATCTTATAGAGAGAGTTTGAAGGCCTATGAGATGGCAATCAAATCTGCAAAGAAAGTATTCTTTGCGGCTAAGATTGCGTCCGCAACTTCGCGCCTGGCACAACTGTTCGATATAATTAGAGGACTTACAACGCTGCCGCAAGGCAGACCAAATTCTATTGAATTGGAAATAGGCTGTGAGGCTTTTGCGAATTTTTTTGCGGATAAAATCGTGTCACTCCGCCCTGACCCCCCTGCCAGTTTTGAGACAGTTAGCGAAACCGAGGCCCCGAGCCTGTCTTCGGATTATACTCTGGATGGCTTTAGCCCCCTCAGCCTGGAGGAAGTTGTCAGGATTTGCCCTTTTTGGGTAAACTTATTGAGAGGGCAGTGGCGACGCAGTTACAGACTTTCCTGGAGGACGCTTCCGTCCTTGACCCATTTCAGTCCGGCTTTCACCCGGGACATGGGACGGAGACAGTGTTGGTTGCCCTAGTGGATGACCTTCAACGGCATCTGGATCGGGGTGGCTCGGCGGTGCTGATGTTGTTAGACCTGTCGGCTGCGTTCGACATGGTCGACCATCGGCTACTGATGTGCCGCCTCGCCGATGCGGGGATTCAGGGGTTGGCCTTACAGTGGCTTTCCTCTTTCCTGGAAGGTCGGGGACAAAGGGTCGCAATTGGGGGGGAGCTATCCCGGAGGTGCACACTCGACTGTGGTGTGCCCCAAGGGGCGGTTCTCTCCCCGATGATATTTAACATCTACATGCGGCCTCTTGCCCAGATTGCCCGAAGGTACGGGCTAGGGTGTCACCAGTACGCTGATGACACCCAGCTCTATCTACTGATGGACGGCCAGCCGGTCTGCGCCCCGGAAAATCTTGATCGGGCACTACAGGCCATGGCTGAGTGGCTCAGACTGAGTGGGCTGAAGCTAAATCCTGCGAAGACAGAGGTCCTTTGCTTGGGTCGCCGCGGCCCGGGAGGGGGAATCCCCCTTCCAGTTTTTGACGGTGCGCCGCTGATGGCGGCGGACAGGGTCATGAGCCTGGGGGTGCTATTGGAGCCTTCTCTAAAGATGGAGGCTCAGATAGCAGCCGCTGCCAAGTCCGCATTTTTTCATCTTAGGCGGGCAAGGCAGCTGGCCCCCTTCCTGGAGCGCGATGACCTAGCAACAGTGATCCATGCCACGGTCACCTTGAGGTTGGACTACTGCAATGCCCTCTACATGGGGCTGCCCCTGTCCCGAACTCGGAAATTGCAGCTGGTGCAGAATGCCGCGGCCCGGCTGTTATTGGGTCTCCCAAAGTGGGGACACATTCGGCCGGGTCTTCGGACTCTGCACTGGCTTCCAGTGATATACCGAGTCCGGTACAAGGTGCTGGTTATTACCTTTAAAGCCCTATATGGCCTGGGACCTGCCTACCTGAAGGGCCGTCTCTCCCCACATGTTCCCCAGAGAGTACTGAGGTCGGGCACACAAAATCTCCTCACTATCCCTGGGCCAAAAGAAGCCTGCTTGAAATCCACCAGAGAAAGGGCTTTCTCCGTTATGGCCCCTACATGGTGGAATCAGCTGCCGGAAGAGGTGAGGGCCCTGCGGGACCTTGTTCACTTCCGCAGGGCCTGTAAGACGACCCTCTTCCGGCTAGCCTACACCTAGCTAAGATGAGAACTCAATGTAGCTTGCTTGACGTCTGTTCTATATGTAATTGGAATGTTTACTGGTTTTTAAGGTTTTAGCTGTTTTAAATGTTTAATTGCTTATATATTTATATTGTTTAATTGTATGTTTGACTAATTTCTGGAAGCCGCCCTGAGCCACTTGTGGGAAGGGCGGGATACAAATCAATTAATAAATAAAATAAAATAAAATAAAATAAAAAATCTGTCAATGTCCCCAAACAGTAACAATAATCTACAAACAACCACTAACACAACTTGTGATCAGAAATTAAACCAAACAATTAACAACAGTGAACAAAACACCCGGCCCCCCCATCCAGCAATAAAATAATAACAGCAATAATACAGTAATATCTTGAATGAAAGTATTGAAATATTTCTACAACAAGCTTTTAAACCCTGCACAAAATTTTAACTTCTAAAAACTTGACCAACCCCCCCTCCCCCCCCCCCGCCCAAAAGAAAACCCTAACCCACCCCAAGCAGGCACTGACAGGTTTCCAAATTACTTGCTTTTAAAAGACTAGAGGTGATATCCGTGCAACTTTTTGCCACATACATTAAGGTTCCTCTTGAGCAGCCTTGACTTCCCAGAAGCTTCTTTTAAAACCCAAGTGTCCTGTCCTCGTTTCCAAAACTTTCCTACAGTATAGTGTTACAGGATTCCCCACAGGTAGGGTTATGGAGAGCCAGTTTGGTGTAGTGGTTAAGTGTGCGGACTCTTATCTGGGAGAACCGGGTTTGATTCCCCACTCCTCCACTTGCACTTGCTAGCATGGCCTTGGGTCAGCCATAGCTCTGGCAGAGGTTGTCCTTGAAAGGGCAGCTGCTGTGAGAGCCCTCTCCAGCCCCACCCACCTCACAGGGTGTCTGTTGTGGGGGGGAGGAAGGTAAAGGAGATTGTGAGCCTCTCTGAGACTCTTCGGAGTGGAGGGCGGGATATAAATCCAATATCTTCTTCTTCTTCTTCATGCCCCATCTCTGCTGCTTGGCACTTTTTCGTTCAATGCACTGGTTCTGTGCTGCAGTCCCTACAGAAAGCCCCCACCCCAATTTTTAAATCTGAGGGATTTTCTAATTTAAACTAAGGTCCTGTGCATTGCACTACCATTACTACAGTAGCACTGTAGAGTAGAGCCAGGAGACTTTGGAGGTGGAGCTGGGAGACAGACATTATGTCATTTCCTGTGGTATCACTTCCAGGTCAAGGACCAAATGATGACACTTCTGGGGCACACTGAACCAAAACTCCACCTTTTCCTGTGATGTCACTTTCAGGACACTCCCCCAAATCTGCCTCTTCTTCTGAAGTAACTTCGTTTTCAGAAAAATCTCTCTGAAACTCATGCTGAGCCAAAATGGGGGTGGAAAGTGGGCAGTCTGCACCTTTTTCATATATTCCCAGGGTCCTCTCTTTCCACCCCCACACCTGCATGCAGCTATCTGTTTGTGTGTTCTTCTCCAGTTTGTAAGCACTCCTAATGCCCGTGTTCAGTTGCCTGCACCACCTACACACCCCTTCCTCAACAGCACTGGCCAGTGTATGTAGTTGGGAGTGCAGTTGCCATTGCCATCAGGAATGCCAGTACTGTGTACCACCCACACTGGGCCCTGGCAGCTGCTCTACCTCAAAATATGCTGACACATTTAGTAGGCCCTTCCTTCAGCTGCTACTACTGGATCCCTGCCTCAAGCTACAGCCAAGCTTGCTTGGTTTCAAGAAAAAAATTTGACAGCTATTTTTCATACTTTTCCTTGACTGAAACACTGGGAAATTGCTGTGAAAGGCAGAGAATTGTACTGCAGTTAATTATTAATTTCAAGTTATATGAAGTTCACACAAACTTTTCTGCAGTTATCCCAAAAATGATATTTATGAGGTTTATGATATTTATGTGTTTCCCATGCCTTTAAAAACAACCTGTTGTGCAGATATTTAGCCAGTGAACTTCTTTCATCCTTTTTAATGTCTACAGGAGGAGTTTAATTTTGGTGTCAGATAGCTGTTAAAAGCAGGACCAGTAAAATGGTGCCAGGTTCATAGTACAATCACTTCCAGTGCTGTTGAGATATACAGCAATAATCTCCAATAATCTCTTTCTGCCCCACATCTCCCACTCTCACTCACACAGAAATCACATAGAAAGACCAGCTGGCTACAACTGGGGGTGCCAACTTTTCATTGCCAGAGCTCCTATGTCTGCAACAACTGTATGATGAACAGAAAAGTTTCATCCAGTAAAAAAGGAAGGAAGGAAGGAAGGAAGGAAAGAAAGAAAGAAAGAAAGAAAGAAAGAAAGAAAGAAAGAAAAGGAAAAGAAAGACATGGAAAAAAGAACATAAGAGAAGCCATGTTGGATCAGACCAGTGGACCATCCAGTCCAAAGTTCTCTCATACAATGCCCAAAAAGCACCAGAATGTCCACCAGTGGGGCGAGGGCACTAGAAGCCCTCCCACTGTTGCTTCCCCCCCCCCAGCACCAAGAATACAGACAGAGTATCACTTGCAGGGGAAAGAAGAAAGAAGAGGGAGACAAAGAAAAAAAAGCCTGTGTACTCTCTAATTCTTAAGGTTTGTAGACATACTAAGCAGTTCCCACAGGGATGCTGTCCCCATAGCCCTCCATTACTTCATTGGGAGACTGCATCTTAAAATGCACAAGAATGCACAAGAGCCAGTTTGGCGTAGTGGCTAAGTGTGCGGACACTTATCTGGGACAACTTGGTTTGATCCCCACTCTCCACATGCACCTGCTGGAACGGCCTTGGTCAGCCATAGCTCTCACAGGAGTTGTCCTTGAAAGGGCAGCTTCTGGGAGAGCCCTCTCAGCCCCGCCTACCTCACAGGGTGTCTGTTGTGGGGGAGGAAGATAAAGGAGATTGTGACCGCTCTGAGACCTTGAGATTCAGAGTATAGGACAGGGTATAAATCCAATATCTTATTCTTCATGTCCCTAATGTTCCTTGTTCTATGGAATCCTATATAGGGAGGTTGTTCACAGCCTGGGATATCACTAATAAGATGCCAATGGTGATTGAAATCCTTACAAATTAGGCATTGAGAAACAAATGGAAGTCTAGATAGAGGCCTCTTCCAACTGGGGGGGGATTTCTTACAGGGTAATATTAAATACTGAACCTTCAAATTTCTCCCCTCATCAGTTTTCACAAATGCTTTCACACTTATTTAATGAAATTGTAGGAGTTAGTCTGTGAGATAGTAGCACACAATGGTATATTTTATCTACCTGATTAATATAAGATTCCATTAACAAATTACTATAGAAAATTACACACTAGAGACAATAATCTGGTGATACTCTAATCTTCACCTATTTGTTTCTTACATAACCTTTAGTAGGTAAAGTTCATTTCCAACAAGAAAGCAGTGTTTCTTGCAAAAGCAGCACAATAGATTGTACTTCAAGTGATCAGCTATATATTATTTGTGTAGTCTTCTAGTTAACCCCTGTCACATTTATAGCTCTGGGGCTTGGTTTCAGCTCAGTTCAGTTCTAAGTAATTGTTATATTTGGCAGTGAAATCAATGGCTTTACACTAGAAATGGAAGGAATGAATATATAGAAAGAGTTTGTTTTGACAAAGCCTTGGCCATAGTCATTGTATTGTCCATTTTTTTAAAAATAGATTCTAAAATATTCCTCCTACACATCAGTAGTCAAATCCCAGGGTGTAACCAAAATTGTGAGATGTTATGAGGGTTAGTGTAGGTTAGGAGTGCTTAACTCATTTGTTATGAGGGACGGATCTGACATAAATGAGACCTTGATGGGCTGGGCAATGTGTATCATAAAATGTAATACCAGATACATAATCTTTATAAAAGACACAGACAAACACGGTTAAAGATTTTTTAAAACTTAAAATAAAACATGCTTAAAAGATTAGCACTCTTGCAATGTTTTGTTTATTTAAAAGTCTCTGACCTGCTCTGAATTTTTGCATCAGAATCTGGAGGCAGTGTCTGTGCTGTAGCAATCTTGAGTATGCTGTTCAGGTGCTGTTCAGGTGTGTATCTGTAAGTTGCAAACCTGCTTTTGATTTATTGACATTCATTACACAAATCTCATGGCCAATGCTTTGAGCCTAAGACCCAGAGAAAGACATGAAATGGCTGGGCATTGCGAGCATTTGTACATAAATTGCTTTATGTGCTGGTCAAGAATACATGAAGGCACCATGGCACAGACTGAGGGTTATGTGTTTGTCTACAAAACTATAGCCTTCCTCAAAGAAATAACTACAACTCCTATGAGGCAGTGCAAGAATACAGAGACAGCAATGTATAGTGGTCAATATCAGGCTATTTATATGAAAAGCCTAAGTTAAAATCGCCAGTCTACAAAGGAAATGTGCTGGGTGAACTTGATCTGGACACACACTCTCAGCCTAATCCACCTCACTGGCTTGTTGTTATTCCTCATTTAAATAGTTCACATTGCTTTCCAACTGAGAAAGACTGAATAATGAAGGCATGAATACAGTGAAAAGGGGAGGCAAACACAGTTGTGCCCAGGAGAGCTCTGGCATAATGAGCCAACAAAACTCAGTCACTCTTTTTCTCTCTGTAGCAAGGCAAAAACCTTGAATAAAACTTTGTTGGTCTTAAAGGTGCTTTGTATCTCTTCCATGTGATTGGGGGAACAGGGCAAAGGAAGTTCTGGCTCTTTCCCTCCCTCCCCAGTGGATGAGGAGGGGGAGGAGCCTCAATCAATAGAAAGAAGAGAGGTGTGGCTAAGTAGCTCTGCTGTGCAATTGAGCAAGCCTGGCAAAGCCAGCTGAGATGCAGAAGGAAGTAAGAAAGGGAGAAGGAAGCAGACAACAGCGAGTTGCTCATGGGCCTGATAGGACCACTCTGGAGGCCTGATCCTTCCCTCAGGCTGCATGCTTGACGCTTTGGTAGGTTTTTCATGTGTCATTCTGTCATCAGAGTTTGGATTAGTGTTGAAATCATCATCCAGTCTCCCACATGGCAGCTTCAATTTGAAGAACATCATATCTCCCCCTTCCCATTTTACCATTTTGAATTGTTACATTCATTTAATGACACTTTCTCCATATGGGAAATGAAGCTAAGGTGAATGCTGTTTCTTTTCTGTTTGCTGAGAACTGCTGTGGCTGCTCGAAGCAGCCTTTCTGCACCTGGCTACATCTTAGCTAAAACTGACCAAGTAGTTTCCATTATTAGAATCATAGAGTTGGAAGGTACCTCCAGGGTCATCTAGTCCAACCCCCTGCACAATGCAGGAAACTCACAAATACCTCCCCCTAAATTCACAGGATCTTCATTGCTGTCAGATGGCCATCTAGCCTCTGTTTAAAAACCTATAAGGAAGGAGAGCCCACCACTACCCAAGGAAGCCTATTAAAACATCCTATATTCTTTCACTGCCAAATAGACACAGAAATAAGGTTTTTCTTGATTTAGTTACCTCCATTCTTGTTGCCATTAAGAGAAAATTCACGAGATTGTTATTTGAATATGCTTCTTTTTGGACCGCAGTATGTGAATGATGATAATAGTACATATTGTACATAAATGTTGAACATAGCCAATCAATGGAAGTCAACATCCACAGTAAAAAAAAAAAAAAAGAACAACAAATATAAAACCAAAAGCCTGAGTAAGAGAGGGATTTATTTGGGACCAAAAACTAGAAAGGCAAAGCATGATGAGAGCTGCTGTGGGTAGGGAGTTTCAAATCCAGCATTATGATAAAACGACCATTTCTCTGTTACCTACCAACTTTATTTGTACAGCTGGGTTCCAGAAAAGGACATCTGTACAAGATTTTTACATGCCAGCAGGCTTATAGGAACAAGCACTTTTAAGTATCTTGGGTTCAGATCTTTTAGGACTTTAAGAATTATATTAGCCAGCACTTTGAATTTTATCTAGAAGTGAGTAGGAAAGAGATTTTTCCAGTAGCTAACACTAGTTGGCAGTCATGCTTTGCATTTTGCATCAGTTGATGTTTCCAAAGACATCCCTGTATAGAGCACAGCACAGTATATTCAGTTTGAATGTAATTAGAATATGGATGAGCTGGCCAAATAATTTCTCTTGAAGAAATGTTCAGCTAGTGTTCTAACCAAAGTTTGCCAAGGGTACTAGATGTCAAAGAAGAGACATGCATCTTCATATATAAATATGAATCTACTAATGGGTTGGGATTTTGACTAAGTTTTCAATGTTTCTGGAAGAGAACTTTCCTTGTTTTTCCCTTCATGCTGCTCATTGATCTCTCTGAAATTCTGGTCCTGGGAACAGGACAGCAAAAAGGGGAAACTGGTAGAAATTGCACCTTGCTTTGTATTAGTGGAAGATTTGATATAGATCTAACCCAAGACCCTCCAAACTGTCAGTCTTCTTTAGGGAGAAAGCTATTTCTTCCAGATCAGGGTCATTTCTTCACCCCAGGTTGTCAGTATTGTTGAAAAGGAATACCTCAGTCTTGTCTAGATTGGGTTGTCCAGGCAACTGTTCATAACATCTGCTGTCTCACTTGACACAGATGAAAAGACGAAGTAGAGATAAACATTATCAACCTACCAATAGTACCTCACTCAAAATAGCTGAATAATCTTTCTCATGTTCTCTTGAGAATCTACGGTGCGGCTGGTGGGCTAGATGTAAATGCTTCTGTAAATCCTTTGGGTTCCATCTGATATTGCAAGTATGATATGAAGGAGGTATTATAATTGAAACATGTACAGCTACCCAGAACCACATCTGGTTTGATGATTATTTATTCCTAAATGACATTGGCAACAAGATTATTTTAAGGACTACCAACCTGGAGGTGGAATCTGCAAGAAGACTATAGTTTAGTACACCTATAATGTCAGTTTAGAGCATGTGGATGATTGCTGTCTATTTACTCCAATATAACACTAGTTATGGCATTATTTTATGAACTTTAGATGCTATACCTGCAACAGGTTAACAAAACAGCTCTGTATGCCAAAGATGACAATTCTGTCTTCTTTGGATTAATTTCAGACTTGTGAGTTCTTCAGCACTGTATTTAATCTCCATCATTCTTCTTTATGCATTGTTGATATTTATGTGTGTTTGAGTGTATCCTCACTATAAATGTATGAGCACTGCTGTGTTTGTGAGTACCTGTATTGTATTGTGTAACTTACACACCTCAAGTTAACACCCTGTGCTTCTGTAGCTGTAACCTCCAACTTATATTTACTTCTGTGAAAAAACACAAGGTTGATTATTGAAATAATGCAAGACACCATAAGATTAGAAACTGAAAGCATAGTTTGCATTGTATAAGAAATCATGTATGTCTGTTATTGACATTTTCCAACTCAGTGTTCCTCCTGCTTTCTGTAATTAACATATGCTGAGCATCCCAATTATATGTTACCTCCTGATATTGGTCATTTAGATAGGACCCAAGCCAATGAAGCATCGTGCCCCCAACCCCTATTGCACAAAGCTGGTCAAAAGAATATTGTGGTCTATAGTATTAAAAGTCCCCAGCTGTTTTAGGATAGTGACATGATTGCATTCTCCTCTTCTTTTGGTGAGGACCCTCTGGCAGGGTGACTGGGTCAGTTTCATTTACAAAATGAGATTATAAACTTTATTGAAATGGATTTAGATAATCCTTGTCATCCATGAAAACCTGGAATTATATAGGCCTCAAGTATTTGAACACCTTGTCTCAAAAGTGCATCCTACCTACTGAGAGTTGGCCAAGTCATTCAGGTATGACTTCTTCAGGAGTAGTCTTATGACTGTCTCCTTCAGCTGTTTTGAAACTGTCTCCTCTCTTCAGGTACCATTAACTGCTCCATGGACCCAGCTTTTAAAGCTAAATATAGTAAGCCAAGATGAACAAGGGTTGAACATTAGTGTGGTAGATTGTACTGCTCCAAGTTACTTGTAAATGACCTGAGGCTGTAGATATCAAACTCAACCAACCAACTGCTCTTACCTTGCACTCTGTTAACATTTTGATGTTTTACCTGCAAAACTAGTTGTGTCTGAGTCCTGTTGGATATGAGCTATTTCATCAGTAAAATAGCTAACAAGGCAAGGCATTGAATCATCCAAAGTTACTAGGGATTGAACCTGGCCCTTTGCATGACTGGCAAATGATCAACCACTGACCCATGGACCAGAAAAACTGGATGAGAGATTGAGAAACTTTTTGTGTACAGCTGTTTTTCATGCAGAACTTCTTTCCTTATATATGAAGCTGCCTTATACTGAATCAGACCCTTGGTCCATCAAAGTCAGTATTGTCTTCTCATAAATGTCTGAGCTACATGCCCTTGTTTATATAAACTTATAATGCTGGTCAGAAGCATTCTGCTGCCAATAAAAATGTTAGGGGCTGTATTTGCTAAGTGAACAAATAGCCACAGTCAGACTTAACAGGAAAAAACAAGCTGTGTAAAGATAATTTAGAGTATGAGCACTTTTTTTTCTTGGCATTGTAAGTATCACTTCAAACCGAACACCCATGAATGCCAGTGTTGACAGTAGTTTTGTGTTCCTGCATGCACATGTTGTAAGAAAAAGCCCCCTACTTTTTATACACATGGACATTGTGATCACCAGTA
Source organism: Heteronotia binoei (assembly GCF_032191835.1). Lineage (NCBI taxonomy): Eukaryota > Metazoa > Chordata > Lepidosauria > Squamata > Gekkonidae > Heteronotia > Heteronotia binoei. The sequence goes on along the minus strand of NC_083243.1, from coordinate 112,674,894 downwards.
TGGTTGCCAGGGTACCTGGAGTCCTGACTTGCACACATCTGCTCTAAGAAGTGGACTTTGCCCACGGTTTCTAAGGCTTATGTGGATACTATAAGCCTCAGCTTTGCAGAAGCATTCTACATCTCTGGATGGGTGTTAGCCAGAACTACAGACGAGCTTCCAGCTGCTCCTTGCATGCCCAGTCTTGGCCATTGCAGTGGAAGAAGCCACGCTGCCATGAACTGTACAGGCAAACAGTTTCCAGCCTGTTTCCATGAACCAAAGGCTAACATCACCAGAATCCATCTTGTTTTCCTGACTCCATTACAGCAAAGCAAGAGACTCAAGTATCCAACAGCTGCTTCAACTTCTGCATAAGGCAATCAAGCTTATCTTAGGAGTAGATCCTTCCACCTAAGCCTTTGTCTAATGAAATTCAAGACAAAGACTGGTGCCAAGAGAAGACTGAAGAAGAGGAAGACCATCTTTCAGCGAGCCAAGTTCCTTTGTGTAAACTGGGTGTTACCTTAGGTAGCAATTTGGCCATCTATTGTCACTTTTTTAGATAAGTTTAATAGTCTTAAACACACCTCCACCCAGTAATTTCCCCCATTCTTTTCCCCAACTGTCATCCTGGAGCCTCCCCCTTGGCCCATTGTTACCTGGACAGCCAATCAGGTAACTAAGGCCAAGTCCGCTCATTGGCTAGCTATGAGCGTCCAATCAGGGGTTGTCAATTAACTGGCTATTGGCTACTGCACTAGCCCAGCCCTTATGGTCACTGCAGAGCCTCCCCTTTTCTGAGGTCATGTACCAGCTGACCACCTGTCATCCACCCATGTATCTCCCATCCCCTGAGGGTCCAAGGTAGTCTATTTAACCTCTGACCCAGCTCCACTCGTGTGTGCATCTAGCAGTACCCCAGTTCCGCTGTCTAGATCCATCCCCGATTCTGGCCACAGTTGAGGGTCCCATTTCCCCCATCCTCTTTCGTCACCATTGGAGCCTTCCTTGAAGACTACGATCGGTAATTATCACCCTGTTTGTCTATCCATGTGTTGTCTCTGTCTCTCTCTCTATTTTTCCTAGGACTGTATGTATGTTTCATGAGCACATTGCCTTGTAAGTATGCCTATATTTTTCTGGAATAAATTTTAATTGTGTTACTTAATTAGAGTCCTTGGTAAATTTAAGCATTAATTTCTGGATGTGGATCTTGTATACATAGATAAAAGATCCTGATTAAGCCAGGTGCCCACCTGACAATTCCCCAACCTCGTTTTGAGGGCATTTTGGCTTACAATGTGTAATGGTTTACAGAGAATATATTTAAGTTGTACCTAGGACCAAATTAGCTCAGTCAATAGTGGATGTTTATGTCCATTTTGCACATCAAGGGTTGGAGATCTAGGTTCATTCTAAAATCTGGTACAGAGGTAATTGTAACATTATCCTCTGTGCAAATCTTATCATTCCCTTCCTTGTTTAGCTCTACCAGGGTTCACAAACCAGCTTCAAATGTTTTTCATTACTTGGGGGGAAAACTTAGCCACTGCATGAGAAATGGCATGTCCTACTTGAGGTCCTACAAGAACTTATGCTTTAAAGCTTGTATCACATATTTGAATGCTTCCCAACTACCTGCATGTTAAAAGCTATAACCCTTTATTTGCTGTTAAATTTAAAAATGTAGGACAGCTAGATTGTGCTTTCCCCCTGAATATTAGCTCAAAAAGGAGTAAAATGAGGAAACATGGGGTACCCTTACAGTGCAGTCCTAAACAGTCACACAATTCTAAGTTCTGAAGTCAATGAGTTTAGAAATTTGAACTGCATCCTTCTCTGTTCTCTTTTGCTTCATACAGGTGGCACACTCCGCAGAAGGTAGCCTTGTAAATAAATCCACATAATATTTACCTGCATAAATATTTACTAGACCGTCTACCATATCTGGAAAAGAAATCTGTGATGTAATGATAGGCTAAAACATTCAAAACTACAGATTTGCAGGGCTCTGCATTTCCTTATTCACCTGCAGGGTAGATGGGTTCAGCATGTTTGGGAGAAGGCAGGGTTCCACGGTGAGAAAGCACAACACAGATCCTGTCACTCAGTTTGATGCTCTGACTTTATTAGTGTTGCAGTAATGGTTGACTTCACCCAGCCTCTGCTACAGAGCAGCAAAGCCCATTTCCTCCAACGGCCACCCCCAGCTGTGTTGTACCATTTCCCTTAATGCCCATCCCAGCATCTTGCCCCGACATGCAGGTTTTGTTCTTGAGCTCTTCTGGACCCATTCCTTTCCTCTCATCCCCAGGGGTACACTCTCCCTACTTAGGGCATTATCTGTCCCTATTCTAATGAGTGCTTGTTGGACCAGGCACTGGGATATCTCAGCTTGTTAGACCCTGCCAGGGTTTTTTGCTCCTTTTGCTCTATTTGCAAATCCTTTAAAATGTCAGGGGGAAAACTGCTAATTTAGGATTGCTTACATAAAATCAAACTAGACTTTATGGTAATTTCATAGTGGCTGTTCCCTTGCTATGCCTCCTTGACCTAGGGCTATCTCTGTGTGAGAAGGGCCTTTTCCTTATCCATGACAAATTTCTGACAGTCTTTATATATTGTGACGGTCCCATTCCTAGAACATTATGACCAGGCAGCCGAAGCCCCTCATATTCTAGACTTCAAACATTTTAAATAACATATGAACATATGAAGCTGCCTTATACTGAATCAGACCCTTGGTCCATCAAAGTCAAGTAGACGGATTCAATGACGAGTCAGAGTTGCTACAAAGACTACGTTTATTGATAGACCGTTACTTTGGCTCAAGCCCTTAGCTTGAGAAGAATGAAACCAATACATTGATACATGAGTTTTAAGATACACTTCAAAAGGATTCCTACGGGGAGGGGAAGCAGGGGAGCATTCACACATAACTACAAAGATAAATTCCCAGGGTGTTTATCAAGCCTTTTAGCCTTGTATTCTCTAGAGACTCTTCCTCCCTCATATAAGGCTCTCTGGGAAGGTGCTGATTATGTTGTTCTCAACAATTGCCAGTCATAAAGGAGAAAGGGGCCAATAAAGGGTAATAAATTAGCAGCATTTGGTTCATCATGATTTTACCCAGGCCTGCTTGTGACAGGCCAAGAACCCATCAGTCTTTGGTCAGAATCAGTCGAGCTTGACAGTATTGTCTACTCAGACTGGCAGTGGCTCTCCAGGGTCTCAAGCTGAAGTTTTTCATGCTTACTTGCCTTTTTAGTTGGAGATGCTGGGGATTGAACCTGGGACCTTCTGCTTTCCAAGCAGGTGCTCTACCAGTGAACCACCTCCCTCCTGGAGCAAAATCTTGACTATATTTTAATAGACAAAGCTTGTGTTGCTGATACCCCTTTACTAGCATGTAGAACATCACAGGGATGGGTTGTGTGGACACCATTCCTGTCAAAAGCTACACCACTTGTTGCTGGGGGCAAGGGCATTTTTTTTTCATTCTGTGTATATACAGCCTTGCTTCTGAAAAAGCTAGACTTTAATTATTGCATTTAGGAATAATTTCAAAGATCCAAATCCCCTCTTTGCTGAAAGGGCTAAAAATGCAAACCAAGATTAGGCTGTAGCTTTGCATCTGTGCAGATGGCTTATACTGAGAAGCTACAAGTAGCCTATATACATATCAGGGGTGCTGGGGGCTTTACAGTCACAGAGCATGGTTTATATGTCATGAAGCCCCACCGTCTCTCATTTTAAGTTTTGGAAAGTATACACTGAACTAGCAGTTTTTCATTCTCCAGCTTTTCATTCTCCAGCTTCAGCAGGAGGTGTTGATATTTTCACACCAGAAAAAAAACAGTGCGGTGAGAGGGCAGGACGTACTTGAATAAGGAACTCAGGACTCTTTACCCTGAAGTAAGACTTGGGCTGCCATAGTTTATTTATCCTTGCTTCTAGGGAGATTATGTCTTATGAGATGTACTGGCATCTTTGTTTTTGTACAAAATACTCTCAAGTGTCATGTTTTTATATGAAATGCATTCTTCCTTGAAAATGCTATGAAATGAAGCTTAGGGCTGGACACAATGCTAAGCCACCTGGTAGCAGCTGTGGTGGTCTAACGCTTATTTGGTAGAATCAGCAGATTTCAATTTTAGTTCTATATTTAGGCCTCTTTTACTCTTCTGTTTTGAATGAAGAGCTGAGAATCATCATCATTAAGTAAGCTGCATGTGAAAGCTGTTTTCAGTGCAGTCTCTCTGTCTCTCTTTCTCTAAACAAACACACATGGCTCAGATTGCTAACCTTTGCAGACTATGTCACACCCAACAATGACTCAGTCTCTGAAGAAAACACATTTGGAGCAGATGGAGAAGTAAGACAATCACATGCTGATTCCACTGTAGTGAGTTCCTTTAAGGCGCCAAGGCAGAACATGCCAATGCAAATTAAGTTTAGGAGAAGGCATCATAGACTTCCTAGGGAAAATATGCTGGCTGAACTGAATACCTGCAGTGGAGTTTGTATATGTGGAGAGCGGGGGGGGGGGGCTTTTATTGATTTGCCTAACAAACAGCAGTGACTTCTTTTTGCATGTCAGCGGAACATCCATATGACATTGGTTCAGTTGGTCTTTCCTTGACTTGGGCACACTTTTATGAAATCTACAGAGATTGTTCCAAAATAGTCCTCTGGGGGGTGGATGTTGGCTATGTGAGCCTGAAGCGAGAAAAGTGTGGGTAAGCTGCTGTATAGATGTGCCATTCCTCCTGTTAATGCCTCTGCATGGATTACTGACACTGTGGGAAACAGCATTTGAATATTTCCCATAAAATATGCTATTTTTTTTCTTGTCAGAAATAGGCTGAGCGGGGTAAGTTAGGGAAAAGCTTACCTACTGGTATCTTGTTTGGCAGTGAGACGTGGATATGTAGTGCATTGTTTTGTTTTTTTTCTGTAGGACTTGGATGATTTTTTTATTTTTAAAAATTGATTACATGTAACTCTCCAGATTGGTTCTTTCAGTGCTAGAGACAGAAATCCTTTTTGGCTAACCCTGCTGAGCCACCTTCATAAATAAGCAAGAAGCTCTAGGGCTTCCTGCTGCCCTTTCCCATTTTGGCTTTACATGGAATTGTTATTGGTTTGGTGCCACCTACAGCCTTCTTGCAAACTTTGTTGTATAAATGGCATATGCTCCCTGTTTTCTCTGGGCCATTAAGCGCTCCTGTGAGCTTTGACTGTATTTATTTTTGTTTCTGTCCCAGCAGCGGCAACAGCTGCTATGGAGTCAGCTAAAATTTGAGGCTGGGGATTTTACCAGGAATCTCCAACTGTGAAGGCTAGCCATGTTCTATTGGGTGGTATTAAACTAGCCCAGTGCATTGTGGGTTACTGATTCTTGTACCTTATTCACAGTTTATAAAGAGAGTTAGTTGGTATGTTGAAGTGCATACTGTTCCATTCAGGAAGAGATTGATTTGGTGTGTGTGTTCAGATCCCTGGAATAAACTGAAATGCAGTCATCTAAGAGTTGGGATACAACATGCATTTAACACCTTTGAATGAGAATTTCAAAATTATATAAGGTACTATCCAGAAAAGATTGCACAGTTAAAAGCTGCTGATGTGGCCTGGGAGATAATTAATACTCAACACCACCACCCCAACTCTGAGATATGATTGCTCTGGCAGAACAATTGTTCCTTAATGTAATCTAGACTTGATCAGCCTATATTACTATATTACTGGTTTGGAATCTCAGGGTATGATTAGAAGACATATGTAAGTAGGTCTGGATCTCGGTGCCTAGATATGAGACCTCCTGGGGAAAAAAAGTGGGAAATAAATCGGACAGATGCCTGGACCTGGATGGTCCTGGCTAGCCCAATCTTGTCAGATATCAGAAGCTAAACAGAGTGGACCCTGGGCTGAATTTGGATGGGAGACCTTCAAGGAAGTCCGGGGCTGCTATGCAGAGGCAGGCAATGGCAAACCACCTCTAAATGTCTCTTGCCTTGGAAACCCTACAGCAGGGGTGGCCAACGGTAGCTCTCCAGATTTTTTTATCCTACAACTCCCATCAGCCCCAGTCAGCATGGCCAATGGCTACGGCTGATGGGAGTTGTAGGCAAAAAACATCTGAAGAGCTACCGTTGGTCACCCCTGCCCTACAGGGTTGCCGTAGCTGTGACTTGATAACGTTTTCCGCCACCAAATGGAACAGATAAATCTAAGGAAAAAGGATGCTAGTGTTGTTCTGCAGTGGCTTGAGTGAGAGCCACACAGTGCAGTTGTTAGTTTCTCCTTGTGCAAACTATAGCTCAGCCTGTTTACACAAGTGGTAGTTTGTCTTAATTCAGTTTCACTTGTTTGAGTAGCACTGTAGTGTGAAGAAAATGCCTTCTTAGTGTGAAAAGGGGTCTTTTTCTATCCAGCCTCTTTCAAGCCTTTTTAGATAATCTTGTCCCCTGAATTAAACTGGATTAAACCAAATTTGTAGGGGTGAGGAAGTCATGCTGTGGTTTGTCTTATCTTTCTCCAACCCACGATTTTTTAAAATTTATCTGAACTCTGTGACAACGGATGTCACATGTGACCCAGAGTATATGTGAAAAATGTTTTATTTTTTATAGACCAATTTCGCACTAGAGCTTTAATCCTGGTTTAACTCTATCCCCAAACTGACTTTCTACACTAGAATCATAGAATCAGAGAAACCAACTTTATGACTCTATGATTCTATGGTTTTAGTGTAGAAAGTCAGTTTGGAGACAGAGTTAAACCAGGATTAAAGCTCTAGTGCGAAATTGGTCAACTGTCATGCCTCTCAACCAAAAAGTTATGAAGTAGACTGAAAGGGAGATTCAATCATGCATTTTCTACATATACAGATGAATACAGCTCAATTATTAGTGCCCCATTTCTTGGTTCTCATTGCAGAAAAGGAGGTGCTTGTTGAAGAAGGAATCCTTTCAGTATGATGATCTGTTTAATGTTTGGAGAGATCACAAGGAATGTTGCCCTGTCCCAAAGGACTATACCCCCTGGTTTGCGAAGGGTTCTGACATTGTCTAGAGCCTTCCAAACAAGTATATGTACAAATGAAGGACTCCTCAGAAGTTTACCAGATGTGCTTCCTCTTTCTGCTGAAGAACTGGGTAGTGCAAACATACTCTTACAGCTCACATAAATGGAAATATTTGTATGTAAGCAGATTTAGTTCTGTTGAAGTTAATAGCATTAAATGGCCTTAAATATGAGTACTTTGCAAAATTGTAGTGTGAACTGGTTTACAAAAAAAGAGAGGTTAATGGAGGTCACATAGGGTTTTCCAATGAATTCATAGAGAATATGCCAAGATGTGTAGGGAGAGAGTCATGAACCATGGTGGAAGAACTGGGTGAAAAGCATATATTCAGTCTCAGCAAGGAAGTAACAGTTCACATTTTAAGAAGAAATCAAACAGCAGCCTGATTATTCTCTTGTATATTCAAGTTTTATTATGCTACAAAATTCACTGTTGCTGCAAAGATGATGTGGTAATTTACATTTCTTTCAGTTTTATTGGCTCCAAAGTACATATTACTTGGCATATATTTCGGGTTCTTTATTTGTATGTCTTGACCTAGATACCCTGCTTCCTCAGGTGACCTATCCCTAGGATATTCAGGCCAAGGCTTGTAGAAAGTGGCTCTCTACAAGTCTTGACTCTGGGACCGATTTTGCACTCAGCTTACCCCATTGTCATGTTCCTCTTCTCTGTGCAGCGTCCTTCAGATTTCCCACTATCTGCTCTGGAGCTGCAGGAAACATTGTGGTTTTTGCTCAGCAAAAGGAAACCACTAAAAACCAGTTTCCATTTGCCCCATGAAAACCGCGATGTTTGCTGCAGCTCTAGAGCAGATAGTGGGAAATCCAAAGGATGCTGCACAAAGAAGCGGGGTAAGCTGAGTGCAAAATCGATCTGAGACTTCAATCAGTCTTTTTTTGTGTTAGGATGGATCTCTCAGTTCTATAAGAAAATGTAAAATGTGTTGATTTCTGTTCATTTGTTTTAAAACTAAGCATTGCAACATCTTTAACATCAAACCATTTAAGGTAGTGGCAGTTGAGAGCAGCAGAGTTCCAGATATTCTTCTGTAGCTTTCCTTTCCTTTGTATACTGCAAATTGCCCAGGAACTGGCGCAGAATGTGAACTAATCCCTAAAACAGAGTCTTATAGGTGAAATTGTGTGTCTTCTAGATGAAGTATGGCAAAGGACAGGAGAGCCAGCAGTGACGATGGTGCCAGTTCAGGAAAATCATTTTTATCTCCAGTTCATAATTTTTCTAGATGAAAGGAATTTTTCCTCTCTCTCTTTTCTTATCTAGTAGCTCATTTTGTCTATAAGTCATGCTGAGTTATATTTGGATTCTTGACAAAAATGATTTTGAATTTGAGGGGTTTTTTTGAGAGAAAAAAAGTCTAAATCATAATATTAAACATCTTTGATTTTATGCATTTATCATACCTGTATCCTGCACTTCTTCCAAGAATGAAAGGTTATCCCACTGAAGAATTACCATCGTTCATTAGCAGACCTGTGATATAGTCAGGCAGGATGTGTATGTTGGGCAGAAAGTGACCTAGTGGTCACTTTCTGGCTGAGAGCTGACCTGAACTTTTGATTGTCTGATGCAAGTTCAGTAGTCTGCCCTAGTGATGTTGCTGAAGTGCGCTTGAATGTTGCAGTGTGTTTGGAATACAGTCCAATACAGTTACTTGTAGAAGTGCAAGGAAAAATTGGGTTGTGTCTCAAGTAGCCTTTGTGTGAATGGAAGATATCTTTACACATGCAACAGCAGTCTGTGATTTCCACAGATTTTTCCTTAAACGGCAGCCTCCCAGTTCAGTATCCATGTTCTCAGAAACAGCATTTGAGGTGGTGTAGGGAAGAGGAGGAGTAAGTGGGAAAGGAACCTCTTTAACAGGTTGATCCAAGCCAAACTGACACTTTTGTGGGTGTGAATTTTCCATTAATTGTTAGCTGCTTGTATACTTATACTTGCTTTCCTGGTAGTATCACTTCATATGTAAGAACAGTTTGAGCATGTGTAAATACAATATGCATTATCTGTTCTTGTTACAGAAAGCCAACTTTTGCCTTGGAATAATTTCACAAATGAATGCAATATCCCTGGAAACTTCATGTGCAGCAATGGACGCTGCATCCCAGGAGCCTGGCAATGTGATGGGCTGCCAGACTGCTTTGACGAAAGTGATGAAAAGGAATGCCGTAAGTATCCTGTACTTCCTTCCATATTCTTAATAGTAAGACTTACCGGTGTAATATCACCTGCATTTTCAGTGGCATTCAGTAGTGAATCAGAGCAACAACATCCACCTTCAACTAGGTTGCATTATCATTTCTATAGTTATCATAATGGTATCCTGCCTTATCTTTAAGAAATTCAGTGTAACATACATATAATTCTCATTTTATCCTAACATGCATAATTCAAGATAGATAACAGATTCCACCTGTGTAGCCTGGGGTGGGTGCAGCCCTAAGTATCCTTTTGTGCTGGGCAGCAGCAAAGCATTAGACCTGTGGTGGGGATTTGAACTCAGCCCTGGCCCCCTTTCTAGCTTCACTCCTCTCCTACAGTGCCACAGGAGAAGTCTGGCTGTTCCTCTTTGGCTGCCCTGCCTCGTGCCTTTTAAAATTTTTCCTCTGTGTGGGACAGCCCTGGGATCTCCTGAAGTCCCCTGTGGTCCTTATGGGAATGAACAACAGATGCAGTTGGGTTCCCAGCCCTGGCCTCACCTTGCTGTACCTCTCCATCTCCTGCTTCCTTAGAGGGCCTCGTCTCTGACCCTGAACAGAGTGGGGATGATGCCAGCCTCATATTGGGATTGCCTGTGGGTGTGGCCAAGCAGCACAGCCTCAACCTTCTCTCTGGGCTGCATAGCAGAAGTGACTGGCCCAGGGAGTCTCCCCTCCACATCTCCTTGTACTGTGGTTTACCAAACTCTTCCTCATTGACTCATAGGCAGGGCTTCCTATGGGGGCTTGCTGTGGTTGTTTCAGCCTGCAGCAGGCTCACACCATCTGCCTGAGAACTTCCACAAATCCAGGTAAGGCCCAAATTTACCAGAGTCTTTGGTTAGAATCAGTGATTTTGACTTGCTCATGCTTACTGTGAGTTTAAAAAGCTGAGAATAGTTCCCCACAAGTAGCGTTGGAATGGGTGGATGTTTTTATTGCTTTATGGGCTAATTCTCTTCCTCATTCTAATCTGCCCAATCGTCTACTTCAACTTGGAGAATTACTAAGAATTAATTCTGGAATTGGATTTGCAACCCCCCCCCCCCACACACACACACTTTACTAATGGTTTGCACAAATGCATATACTCACAACACCTGCAAAAAGGATTCTTGGGAGGCGAGGCATCTCTTGATGAGGGCAGACGTGTGCTGACCGAGCTCCGCTCATCTTTCCCTGAAAAATCATTGTTAAATCACAGCAGATGGAAGTCCTGGTACGAAAAATATGAGAACTCAAAGAAAAGCAGCTAAATCAAAGAGGAAATCGACAGAAACAGTAAAGCACTATTTTACGTCTAATTAATCCAATAGAGCCGTTAGCAAGCATGGGCAGCCGCAATCTACTATGGCGCCTGGTGAAAACTCCCCGAGTTCCCCTGCAATAGAAAGGACCTACTAGACCTAAGGGGAGGCTTTTGCACATTTTTCCAAGCTTCAGTGGCTGAGCAATGTGCCCCGATTACTTCAAAGCTAGACTCGCCAGCCGTGGAGCTGAAAGAAACCGCCAAACTAGCAGAAAATAACTCAGAACTTGCTTTAACAATGCAAGAAGAAATTAAGGTCCTGCAATCTTTTGAAAAACAATGATCGCATGAGCGTCATGGAAGCACATTGGCGCTCTTTTAATTTGAAAGCCAGGAGGGTCCCGGAGGGGGCAGAGAAGAATAAGACAACATTCAGTTTTATAAGAACTTGGTTGGAAAAATCTTTTGACTCTTTGAGTGAAGCTAATCTAATGGTGGCCAATGCGTATAGACTCGGTTCCTTGGCATCTGTAAGAAGGGGCCGTTCCAGGGACATTGTAGTCCAGGGACATTGTAGTCTGCAATGAGGGGCACCATTTTGAAGGAGGCACGCCACAGTGATCTTTTCGTAAGTGGAAGACGTGTTATTTTGCTTTTGGATTTATCACAGGAAGCCATTGCAAAGAGATGCCTCTTAAAACCAATAGTTGACAAATTACTAGACCACAAAATAAAATTCAGATGGAACCCTGTTTTAGACATTGTTGTTCAGAGAGTGGGGAACACGTTCCAAGCCAATGACAGAATGATGGGGAAAGCAAGAAGAAGAAGAAGAAGATACTGGATTTATATCCCGCCCTCCACTCCGAAGAGTCTCAGAGCGGCTCACAATCTCCTTTACCTTCCTCCCCCACAACAGACACCCTGTGAGGTGGGTGGGGCTGGAGAGGGCTCTCACAGCAGCTGCCCTTTCAAGGACAACCTCTGCCAGAGCTATGGCTGACCCAAGGCCATGCTAGCAGGTGCAAGTGGAGGAGTGGGGAATCAAACCCGGTTCTCCCAGATAAGAGTCCACACACTTAACCACTACACCAAACCACTACACCAAAGCAATGCTTAACCACTACACCAAAGCAATGCTTAACGCTTTAAACATTAAGCTTACTCCAAGAGAAGAAGAAGAGCTTTTGGCGCCAGAGGAATCTGGTGAAGACCGAAACTGACTAACAAGCCAGAGCATTCAAGAGGCATAAATCTTTACGGGCAACTGTTTAGCCACTAACATTAGTGCCTTAAAAATCATTACTAATGACATTTTTGCCTGTATAGTATAATGTCCTGAATAGAGTCTTCACAGATAAGTTCTGGGAGAGATGGAAGAAAGTTATGTAGCGCTAGAAGATATGAAAGGGAGGAAATAAGTTTGGTTAGAAGTTAGGTCTGTAGGTGCAAGGCGGGCTGTGGGTGATTGACTGTTATTGGAAAGATAGATGATGAGTGAAAGATAATAATAATAATAATACATTTTATTTGTATCCTGCCCTCCCCGCCGAAGCAGGCTCAGGGCAGCTCACAACATGTAAATCAATATACAACAATATACAATGTACAACAAAACATTCATATTCAATAAATAATACATTAATAAAACCATTAAAATTAAGATTTATGGTGCTACATCTCAAACCTTCAGTAAATTTAGTGGCGGAAACGTCGACAGCGGATCTAACTTAACTCCATACTTAGGCGAAGGCCGTCTTAAAAAGAGTGGTCTTGCAGGCCCTGCGGAATTGATCAAGACTCCGCAGGGCCCGCACTTCATCTGGAAGTTGATTCCACAAGTGTGGAGCTACCAGTGAAAAGGCCCGTTCTCGTGTGGTTTTCAATTTGGCCTCCTTCGGCCCAGGGATTGTCAACAAGTTTTTTTCCGCTGACCTCAGTACTGTCTGGGGCTCATATGGGGAGAGACGGTCCCTAAGGTAGACAGGCCCTCGACCATATAGGGCTTTAAAGGTAATAACCAGCAATTTGTAACGGACCTGATATACAACTGGCAGCCAGTTCAGCTCGCGCAGCCCCGGCTGTATGTGCTCCCACTTTGGGAGCCCTAATAGCAGCCTAGCCGTGGCATTCTGCACCAGCTGCAGCTTCCGGGTTTGGCACAAAGGCAGCCCCATGTAGAGGGCATTATAGTAATCCAGTCTCGAGGTGACCGTTGCATGGATCACCGCTGCTAAGTCATGACGCTCCAGGAAGGGGGCCAACTGCCTCTCCCGTCTCAGATGAAAAAACGCGGATTTGGCAGTGGCCGCTATCTGGGCCTCCATTAACAATGAAGGCTCCAGTAGAACCCCCAAGCTTTTGACTCTGTGTGCCACTTTCAGTGACACGCCATCAAAAACTGGGAGGGGGATTTCTCTCCCTGGAGTGCCACGACCCAAGCAAAGGACCTCTGTCTTCATTGGATTCAGCTTCAACCTACTCAGCCTGAGCCAACCTGCCACGGCTTGCAAAGCTAGGTCCAGATTTTGTGGGACGCAGTCAGGCTGACTGTTAATTAGTAGATAGAGCTGGGTATCATCTGCATATTGGTGACACCTAAGCCCATGCCTCTGGGCGATCTGAGCAAGGGGGCGCATGTAGATGTTAAATAACATCAGAGAGAGGACTGCCCCTTGTGGCATCCCACAATCTAGAGAGTGCCTCTGGGACAGCTCTCCCTCAATTCCCACCCTTTGTCCCCGTCCATCAAGGAAGGAGGAAAGCCACTGTAAGGCCAACCCCCTGATCCCTGCGTCGGCAAGCCGGTGGGTCAGTAACTGATGTTCGACCATGTCGAACGCAGCTGACAGATCTAACAACATCAGCACCACCACGCCACCTCAGTCCAGATGCCGCTGGAGGTCATCTACCAAAGTGACCAGCACTGTCTCCATCCCATGACCCAGGCGGAAGCCGGACTGGTAAGGATCTAAGATGGAAGCATCATCCAGAAAACCCTGCAACTGTGACGCTACTGCCCTCTCAATAATTTTACCCCAAAATGGTAAATTTGAGACCGGTCGATAATTTGCCAATTCGGCCAGATCTGCTGTACTCTTTTTCAAGAGAGGGCGGACCATAGCCTCTTTAAGAGGTGTTGGAAAATGCCCCTCTGAGAGGGATCTATTTACAATGTCCCGTATAGGACATCTAAGTTCCCTCTGGCAAGATTTAATCAGCCAAGAGAGGCATGGGTCCAGATCACAAGTTGTTGGGCGTACAGTAGAGAGAATTCCGTCAACTTCCCCCAGGCTAAGTGTGTCAAAGTAATCCAGAACTGAACCAGAAGACAGGCATGGAGCCTTGAGTTCTTGCACTGTATCCAATGTGGCGGGAAGGTCATGGCGGAGCGACGCGATTGTTTGTGTGACTGTAAAAGTACTGGGTGACTATGAATGTATGTACGATAGAGAATGAATGAGTGGAAGGAATAAGTGTATAGTGTAAGAGGCAGTGAAAGGGTGAAAGTATGACGTGGTTAGGAATGCACTGTATGTGTGGAAGAAAGGTTGAGTGTGTTGGATTATACATAGAAAATAGATAAGACTGTAAATGTGTTTAAGTTTTTAAAGGATATCCAGTCAACTTCCTCCTCTCAGTTTGGAGGAAGTTGACAGGATCCTCTTATCTGCACGCCCAACAACTTGTAAATTGGACCCGTGCCCCTCCTGGCTTATTAAATCTTGCCAGAGGGAGCTTAGATATCCTGTACGGGATATCATAAATAGATCCCTCGCGGAAGGGCAATTTCCAACACAGCTTAAAGAAGCGGTGGTCCGCCCCCTCTTAAAAAAAAATCTCTAGATCCGGCCCAATTGGCTCACTATCGGCCGGTTTCGAATTTGCCCTATTTGGGCAAACTTATTGAGAGGGCAGTGGCGATGCAGTTACAGACCTTCCTGGATGACGCTTCCGTCCTTGATCCTCTTCAGTCCGGCTTTCGCCCGGGCCATGGGACGGAGACGGTGCTGGTCGCCTTAGTAGATGACCTGCAACGGCATCTGGATCGGGGCGGCTCGGCGGTACTGATGTTGTTGGACCTATCGGCAGCGTTCGATACGGTCGACCATCAGTTACTTGCCCGCCGCCTCGCCGACGCGGGGATTCAGGGGTTGGCCTTGCAATGGCTTTCCTCTTTCCTTGAAGGTCGGGGACAGAGGGTCGCGATTGGAGATGAGCTGTCCCAGAGGCACTCACTTGATTGCGGGGGGGCCTCAGGGTGCGGTTCTTTCCCCGATGTTATTTAACATCTACATGCGTCCCCTCGCCCAGATTGCCCGAAGGTACGGGCTGGGTTGTCACCAGTATGCTGATGACACCCAGCTTTATCTGCTTATGGACGGCCGGCCGGTCTCCGCCCCACAAAATCTGGACCGGGCGCTACAGGCTGTGGCTGGGTGGCTCAAACAGAGTGGGCTGAGGCTAAATCCAGCGAAGACAGAGGTCATTTGCTTGGGCCGTCGTGGCCCCGGGGGGGGGGGGAATACCCCTTCCGGTTTTTGACGGTGCGCCGCTGATGGCGGCGCACAGGGTCAAGAGCCTGGGGGTACTTCTGGAGCCTTCCTTAACTATGGAGGCCCAGATAGCAGCCACTGCCAAGTCCGCATTCTTCCATCTTAGGCGGGCTAGACAGCTGGCTCCCTTCCTGGAAAGCGACGATCTAGCAACGGTGATCCATGCTACGGTCACCTCGAGGCTGGACTACTGCAATGCCTTCTACATGGGGCTGCCCCTGTGTCGAACCCGGAAATTGCAGCTGGTGCAGAACGCCGCCGCCCGGTTGTTATTGGGGCTCCCAAGGTGGGAGCACATTCAGCCGGGACTTCGGGCGCTGCACTGGCTGCCAATATCCTACCGAGTTCGGTACAAGGTGCTGGTTATTACCTTTAAAGCCCTATATGGTCTAGGACCTGCCTACCTGAGGGACCATCTCTCCCCGCATGTTCCCCAGAGAGCACTGAGATCGGGATCTCAAAATCTTTTGGTTGTCCCCGGGCCAAAGGAAGCCCGCTTGAAGATCACAAGGGACCGGGCCTTCTCTGTAATGGCTCCATTTTGGTGGAACCAGCTGCCGGAGGAGGTAAGGGCCCTGCGGGATCTCACCCAATTCCGCAGGGCCTGTAAGACAGTCCTCTTCTGGCTGGCCCACAACTAACGGTCCTGTATACTGACTACTGACTACTGTATACTGTATACTGAATTTGTATCTGAAGCTGAATAGAGTGTAGCTCCACGACCGCTGTCTGTTTTAATGATGTATAGTTATAACAAATGTTGATTTTAATTATATATTATGAAATGTTAATTTTAAAGTGTAATTTTATATTTTTATGTTAGTTTTATATATGTTGTAAGCCGCCCTGAGCCACTCAGTGGGAAGGGCGGGATATAAATCCCAGATAAATAAATAAATAAATAAATAAATAAATATATATCATAATCAAATTTTTTGGATTACCTGCGGTTCTGACTAGTATTCAGTTTTTTAGAATAACATAAAGGGTTTCATAGTTTTGTATTTCCTATAGTTAATATTGAATTTTCAAATCAATTTCAAGTAAATCTAATCAATGTCAATCAAGTCTCAGGTTTGAGGGTTTTTACATGTGTTACAATTTTTAGAAAATCGAGTGTTGACTATATTTCAATGAATTAATCACTTTAAAAATTTGCACAGAAGTAAAGGCATGTTAGTTGGGTTTTAAATGAATTGTTTTGCCTTAAGCAATTATAGTGTTTGAATACTATTGGTTTGATATACACAACAGTTTACTGGTTTTATGAAAATCGTTGCAACACAGGGAAAAATACATTAACCACTATATGGTTTATTATAGGTAAATGCGTTCTATAATCTATTTGATGTATTTAATACAGATTTAAACTTTGTGTGCTCATCTGCTACTCAAGTAATGGCTCGGGGGAAAAGAGCTGTTTCTAATGCGTGTCTAACCAACCTTTTTACACCCCCCAAGTTGTTTATGATTGTGGAAGTTTCTGGCCAGGGGGTACGAGTTTCCCCCCCTGTAATAGTTCCCTAAAAAGGGGTTTTATTGGAAATGATTCCTCAGGGACTAAGGAGGTTTTAAATAGTTTTGGGTTTTACAGGTTTTTGTGTTTACCTGAGTTTGGTTTAACAGACTAGAATGGTGGTACAATTTTGAAAAAAATAATTGTTTGTAACCAGTTTCAGAGCGAAAATGACCGCAGCATTAAAAATATGTACATGGAATTGCCGGGGCTTGGGTAACCCCATCAAGAATCGCAGGGTTGCTAATTTGGCATACAAAGAGCGAATAAGTGTAATGTGCCTACAGAAAACGCATAAAAAAAAAAGAAGAAGCAGATTTATATCCTGAAAAATAAGTGGTTCTCTCAGCAATATCAGGCACCCAGGTCTTCCAAGGCCAGGGGGGTGGCAATTTTAATAGCAAAAAATGTGCTATTTCATTTCAAAAAAGAGCTTGTAGATCCTAGAGGGTGTTTTCTTTTCATCTCAGGTGATCTAGAGAGGCAACCAGTAACCATAGCATCCATTTATGCACCTAATTCTCAACAAATAGAGTTCATAGAAGAGACATTTAAGAAACTCTTTGAGTTTCAAACAGGAGAAGTCATTATGGGATGTGACTTAAATCTCATTTTAGACCCAACTATGGACCATACATATAAAAATAATTTAGTAAAATATGATCTCTCTTCTTCAAATGCTCTTAAAAAATAATGGACACTTATAATTTCAGATGTTTGGAGACAACTAAATCCTACCTCGAAATCCTATACGTTTTATTCGGTTGTACATGGTACATACTCACGTATTGACTACCTTCTTGTTTCTCCCTCTTTATTAGGCAAGGTATTTGATGCAGATCTTGGTGAAAGAACCATATTGGACTGTGCATGGGTAACCGCTAGGCTAGATTTACAACAATCAGATGGCAAAGGTTTTGAGTGGTCATTTAATCCTTTATTATTGCAACAAGATAGTATTTGTGAAGACATAGCTAAACAAATACAAGAATACTTTAAGTTTAACATGGAATGTGGTGTCTCCAAAGACATGGTGCGGGACTCATTTAAGACTGTTTTGAGAGGTAAACTGTTATCGCTTTTGTCTTTCTGTATAAAAGAAAGACAAGCATTAATTTTGGAACTGAGAGCTTCTATTAAAAAGATGGAAATAAAACACATGAAATTTGAGGGAAACAAATTACTTAAAAAATTGAATATTGAAAGGAAAAAACGGGAAGCTTTAGAAACTTCAGGGATCCAAAATAATTTATGTTACCTTAACTAGAAATATTTAATTAAAACTCCCAAATCTGTTAAACTACTGAAGCATAGAATGGAGCAAAAAAGGGTGTCCACATTGGTACATGCTTTACACTCTTCAACTGGAGAAACTATTAATACCTTGAAAGGGGTCACTCAAATCTTCCAAGAATTTTACCAAAATTTATACTCTTCAAATAACCCAAACTCACAAGACATTGTGGCTTATCTCAAGGAAATAAATTTTAATAGTAAACTATCTAAAGACCATTATTCAGCTTTGGATGCACCAATCACTCCTTTTGAAGTTAAAGAGGCAATAATGGGCTTAAAATCAAATAAGGCCACAGGCTTGGATGGTTTGCTGTTGAAGTATATAAATAGTTTTTACCCCTACTTTTATAGCCCATTACTAACATATTCTGGAGGAAGGGAAAATTCCAAATTCATGGTATGAGGCTAGAATGATCTTGCTTCATAAAGTTGGAAAAGATAAATTGGATCCTGCATCTAATCGTCCTATAGCAATCCTGAATCACGACTTAAATTTTTTTACTGCACTAACAGCTAACAGACTCAATAAAATTATATCCTTTTATATACACCCAGATCAATCGGGCTTTATGCCTAATAGGTCCATTTCAGACAATATAAGAAGGGCCCTCAATTTAGTTCACTTTTGCCAAACGAATAAAATCAATTCAGTTATGTTATCGTTAGACACAGAGAAAGCGTTTGATAAAGTAGAAATACAGTATTTGAAATCAGTTTTAGAGATCATGGGCTTTGGGCCCAATTTCCTTAAAATCGTAGCAGCATTATATATAGTACCCAAGACACAACTTAAGGTGAACAATTTCAGATCTGATGTTTTTACTCTTCACAGGGGGATCAGGCAGGGCTGCCCACTATCCCCCATCCTTTTTGCAGTTTCTCTAGAACCACTGGCACATATAATTAGATCAGACCCTCTTTTATCTGGGATCACAGTGGGATGTAACGCATGAGCTAAGCTTATTTGCAGACGATGCCCTCATATATTGTTCAAACCCCGGTCAGTCTTTAAAGCAACTATTGAACAGGGTCGACAATTTTAGTAAAGTGTCCGGTTTCACAATAAACTTTTCTAAATCTGAGGTATTCCCCATTTTCATCTCCAAAGCAGAAGTAGAACAACTTAAAGCTCAGTATGCTTTTAAATGGGTGTCCAAAACAATGAAATACTTAGGTATTTATATTCCAGTGCACTTGCCAGACTTATTTAAAGTTAATTATATTCCTATGGTGAAAGCAACTCAGGTTAGTTTGTTGGAATGGAACAGATTCCAATCCTCATTGATTAAAAAGTCACAACAAATTAAATCCTTTATTTTACCTAAATTTTTGTCCTTATTCCGAAATATTCCTAACTTTATTCCGGAAAAGACACTTCAAGAATGGCAAAATATGCTGACAAAATACCTGTGGTCAAACAAAAAACTCTGAATAAATTTTGGTTTGTTAACCAGACCTACTTCATTGGGAGGGCTGGCTTTATCCAATCTGAAATCATATTATTTGGCTGCCCAACTAAAAAATATTATTTATTATGCATCCCCGCACTTAGAAAAGGTGTGGGTCTAAATTGAAAGACACTGCGCCTTACCGGATTCCCTGTGGGAGACTATATGGAATAAAGCAACTGATAGGAACCCTTCAATGTTGAGCAATCCTTTTATTAACTCTACATTGAAAATTTGGGATAAACACAGACCGACTTTGACTCCTAAGGTCTCACCTGTGGCATCGTTTTTAGGTCAAGTATGGTTTCCAGCTGGTAGGCATAATACAAATTTTGTGATTTGGCGTAAAAAAGAAGTTTTTAGACTCGCGGATATTTGCAAAGCAGGTCATTTGTTTTCTGAAGACTAAATTGCCCAGAAACTTAACTCACTTATTCCTTGGATACAACTACATCAACTACACCACCTGTTTAAAACAAATAATTTAAATACACAGCTGAATAGGCCTTTGACAGCCTTTGAAAATACCATCAAAAAAATCTCCAGCCACAGAAAGGGATTGTTTCAGTGATTTATAAAGCAATTAATGATAAGTTGTGGCAGAAAATCTCCTCACATCAAAATGCTTGGAGTAAGGATTGTGCAAGAAGCTTTAGTGATGAGCAATGGCAAAACATTTGGTCGAGCTCTATATACATTTTCCTGGCTCTGAACTTTAGACTTCTTCAGTTTAAAATTTGGACTAGATGGTATCTCACAACCTTAAGTCTTTTTTATGCAAAACAGAAATTGGACCCCTCTTGCTGGAAAGGCTGTGGGCAAGCAGGTACACTTAAGCACTGCTGGTGAAACTGTCCTATAGTCCAAGATTTTTGGGAACATATATTACAAAACATTGATAATATTCTTAATATATCTATTCCAAGAAAACCAGACTTAATACTACTAAATGACTGGTCTGCTTTAAAAATATCTCAAAATAAAAAGAAACTTGTGAATTTACCTTTTTTAACAGTTAAGTTTGTCATTGCCTCTAATTGGAAGAACTCTGTAAAATTTAATATATCTAGTTGGTTCTTGAAAGTCTGGGATGTGTTGGTTTCTGACAAATTAGCCTCACAAATTAAACAATATGACACTCTGCACTATAATAATAATTTTGTTGAAAGATGGTTCTGTTTTTTTGAGTTCATGGAAAATGCCACAATAACTTATTGTAAAGTACCATCAAAGTACAATATCTTTTATTAAGGTTAAGCTAAAACATGTATTATTGACTCTAAAGGTGTTTTTCTCTGTTAATGTAAAGTTCTAGTTTGCGTACAGGGCCTTGTTACAGAAGAAGAAGATGACATTGGATTTATATCCCGCCCTCCACTCCGAAAGAGTCTCAGAACGGCTCACAATCTCCTTTATCTCCCTTCCCCACAACAGACACTCTGTGAGGTGGGTGGGGCTGATAGGACTCTCACAGCAGCTGCCCTTTCAAGGACAACCTCTGCTAGAGCTATGGCTGACCCAAGGCCATGCCAGCAAGTGCAAGTGTAGGAGTGGGGAATTGAACCCAGTTCTCCCAGATAAGAGTCCGCACACTTAACCACTACACCAGACTGGTTCTCTCGGTCCCAAAGAGGTTTTGTACTGAGTTTGAGTTTTGTACAGCTTATTGATGAATTTATAAGTGATATCTTTAAGCTATGTATGCTTAATTTGATTTAATAAAAGTTTAAAACTTTTTAAAAAAAGGATTCTTGATGGCCATATGATTGCTTTAAGTTTTCTTTTTGCATAGTGGGTTTTCCATTTATGTACAAGTGCATTAATTAAATCAGATTGCTAAAAAATTTTATTTAGTTTGAACCAATGCTTTTGTGTGAGGTTATAAAGTGCAAAATATAGTAAACAGTGCATTTGTAGTAAACTGAGAAAATTAAGAATGAATGATTGGAGCATCTTTATCATATTGCCACTCTGCAAAGAAGATCAAATTCTTTAAAACACCAAATCCATTGAGCATGCATATTGTTTATGAAGGCTGATCAATGAAGAATGTACTGTGTTTCCTTTTTGGTTGCAATTGTATCTTAAATTAGCTGTCTGGGATTGCAGTTATGGTTCCTGATATGCTCAATTTTGCCAAGATTAGGTGTAATATAACATTCTTTCCGTCCACAGAATGCAAGTTTAATTGAATAAAATTGTGTGTATGTGTGAATAAAGTGGAGAGAGGTTTTCTTTCCATAACAGTTTTGTCATTCGCCTTGTTGCATGCTATTTATAGGGTTAATGAAGCATTGCTTAGAAAGGACTTATGTTTTGCTTATAAATGAGCAATAGCTATTCAGTGACCACATATGGAATTCAGGCTGTTCTTTCATCTTTGAGAATAAGCTGGATCCAGCAAGATTCCGGTGGTAATGAATAGAATAACTGCCAATAAAATTTAAATAGCTGCAAAACCACAGTTCGTAAAACTATTTTCTTTAGTTGGTTTGGGTTAAGATTGTCAATTGATGTGACTGCAGAAACTGTTCTTTTTTCTCCTAGCTGGATTAGATTATTAAAATATTTTAGATAGGTCATTTTTATTTCACCCAAGTGGAGATAATCATCCTGTTCTTTCATCTTCCCATACCTCTGTCTGCTACCTTAACTGGTCTCATGAATAAATTTAAACTGACAGAGGAAAAAGAACCTAGGAGCAGGTGATTCATTTCCTGCTCAGGCCTGTAGTTGACAGGTGAGCTCAGAGGAAGCAAAAGAAGCAGCACTGATAGAGCTTGAATTGCAAGTAACTCTTGAGGGTTGTAGGTTTTTTATTTCTTTTATACTCTGCCTTTCCACTATAAATCAGCAGGGTTTTGTGGCTTATTGAAAATTGAATAAAATCAAAATTCTAGCAAGCACAACAAATCCCAAATATCTTGTAAACATTATATAAAATTAAAGAATGATTGGGCTCCAGTTTCCAACTGGGATAGAACATGCTATAGTGGTTATGAGTTACAAGATCATTCAAAAATATTTTTACAATATCAACAACCCATAACAAACTAATAACAAGTATCAAAAGTCCAAAAGGCTCAGTTATAAACAATGTCCTTGAAATGTGGCAGAAAATCCTCCTCCAGGTATTTTGCTGGTAATAGGTATAATCTGATGTATAGAAGCCACCTGAGATATACAATGTGATTTCTGGATGTCTTGGCGCATTTCAGAGCGTAGCCCTTCGTCAGGCAGTCTTATTCCACTTAAGGATAATTCTATTGGCCTAATTATTCACACACATACAAGAAAATGTTCCTTTTCGGGGTCCCGATTAATACATTCTCACAGCCATCCAGCTTCACAAAATTCAAATGCAAGTAGCTTCCCAAACTTGAATTTTGTGAAGCTGGATGGCTATGAGAATGTATTAATCGGGACCCCAAAAAGAAACATTTTTAAAAAAATTTTTGCTTTTATTTACACCAAAATAAACTTAATTACAGAAAAGTAAACTAGTAGAGGTTGATTATGGTATGCAACAACTAATATCATCTGCCAACTGAATTATCTATGACTTCATCAGTGAACATAAAATAATATCAAACATTTTCTTGTATGTGTGAATAATTAGACCAATAGAATTATCCTTAAGTGGAATGCCTGACGAAGGGCTATGCTCTGAAATGTGCCAAGACATCCAGAAATCACATTGTATATCTCAGGAGGCTTCTATACATCAGATTATATCTATTACCAGCTAAATACCTGGAGGAGGATTTTTTGCCACATTTCAAGGACATTGTTTATAACTGAACCTTTTGGACTTTTGGTACTTGTTATTAGTTTGTTATGCGTTGTTGATATTGTAAAAATATTTTTGCATGATTTTGTAGCAATATTGAAGTTTCTTTGTAGTCGTTTCTTAGGCTTTTCACTACTGTGTTCCCCTTTTTTTCATTTGAATAGTGGTTATGAGTGGCAGACTCTGATCTGGAAACCCAAGTTTAAATCCCCTCTCCTCCACACAAAGCCTGCTGGGTGACCTTGGGCCAGTCATGGTTCTCTCAGAACTCTCTTTTAGCCCCACCTACTTTGCAAGGAAGGGAAGGCTATGGTAAGCTGCTTTGCAATTCCTTACATTAAAGAAAAGGGGGGTGTAAAAACCTACTCTTCTTCCATAGTGCAGCTGCCACTTCTGAGAATATCTTAGGGGGAGGAAAGTGGGGATTTAAATTTTTGATCACTGGATCACAGACTCATGCATACTTCTTCATTGGCAGTAAGATTCTTGTGGGAGGAACATTTTCCTTAGATATTCTTGACTAGGACCTAGACCACGTATGGCTTTAAAGGTAAGAATTACATCTTGAATATTGTGCAACCATCAGTGTTATTGACTGAATATTATATGTTGCCTATGTACTGCCTCTGAATTCTGGTAACCTGAAGAATTTTGCAGTATTTAAAGTTTCTGAATAATCTTTAAGGATAATCCCATAAACACTGATTTGAAACAATCAGTTGTCAAGGTTATCAGCATGTTTGATTACTGCAAAGTCTCTGGTCAGGCGGGGATTAGCATATCAAACACAGATAAAAAGTACTATGGCTGTCCCTGTTTCCTCCTCACTTTCCTCCCTCTTTTTTCAAATCAGTGCCAGATTCAGGGGTAGTCCCACTATGGGCTTGGTTATACAGGGAGAGTGTGATTATATTCATAATAACTGTGTTGATAATCCATTGGTTACAAGGAACAGCTACCATAACTACTTGGATCTTGTCTGAGTTAAGTTTTACTATAATGGCCTCATTCCACCCATTAATACCTTTGGGCACTAGCTCAGGACCTGCACTACTGCACAGGCTTCTGATATAAAAGAAAATTATAGCTTGAAATTATTATTATCCACAGTAACTATTCTCTGTGGAAAATCCTGAGTGTCTTCTAAAAATATTAAATAGTAATGATGACAAGCTAACTTCTATAGGGTACAGAGTCACCCAACTCCATTTCTAACTACTTTGAAGAGAGGAAATACTTGAACATAGCTTAAACATGGGGTCCCATTCCTCTCCATCACATTACATAGGTGGTCCAGTAAGGTTTGATGATTAACAGTGCAATCCTAAGAAAGGTTCCCACAGTCTAAGACCATTGATTTCAGTGGGTTTAGACTGGAATAACTCTGCTAAGGATTGCACTGTTATGGTATGAAAGATGCTGAGAGGCCCGGAATAGTCAACATCATCATATTCTTCTTGCTTGTTACTAGAACAAGAAAAATCAACCGTGGTCTCAGTCCATGCCCTAGTATATTGCTTCACTGGAAAGATGAAGAAATCAGCTTATCTAAGAGCTTCTGAAATCACTTTTATCACTTTTAATAGCATTCAGTGATAAAAGCTAGTCAATATTTAGTTTTTGTCAGCCTTTCGTAACACAGAGAACTTTACAGTTCTCATTTTGTTTTTGTAAGAACTCTGTGATACGCATAGCTGATGAAGGGTTTCAATCTAAGACTCGCATGTCCAAACCCACTGACAGTATAAATAAAGTAATATTTTCTTAGTAAATTATTTAACATGCTATGGTTTCATCTACATGGTGAATTAGCATAGTGCAAGATATATTAAAGATACACTAACAGACATTTCTGTTTGGTGTAGTATTAAGTATGCAGTTTGGTGTAGTGGTTAAGTATGCAGACTCTTATCTGGGAGAACCGGATTTGATTCCCTACTCCTCCGCTTACAGCTGCTGGAATGGCCTTGGGTTAGCCATAACTATGGAATAGCCATAACTATTGCAGGAGTTGTCCTTGAAAGGGCAGCTGCTGTGAGAGCCCTCTCAGCCCCACCCACCTCATAGGGTGTGTGTTGTGGGGGGAGAAGATATAGGAGATTGTAAGCTGCTCTGAGTATAAATCTCTGGGTATAAATCTACAGTCTTCTTCTTTCTGGGGTTCGTCCAGAGGATGGTCTGAAGATGCTTGACATAACACCAGTTTTGGGTCTGAATGGAAGATCAACTTGGAACCATTTAAATATTGCTCTATTCAGCTTGGAATAGGAGGGAGTACAGATCTAAACATAAATAAGCCACATTTTCTCTCCTTCCTAGGGCATGGTGTCTGTATAGCTTTTTGAACTTGCACAGTTGTTTCCAGGAAATGATTATCTAGATCTGGGGTGGCCAAGCTTGCTTAATAGCCATATAGAATAAGCATCAGATGTTTGAGAGTCACAAGACATGAATGTCAGATGTTTGGGAAGGAAGGAAGGAAGGAAGGAAGGAAGGAAGGAAGGAAGGAAGGAAGGAAGGAAGGAGCGGGAGGGAAGGAGAGGAAGAAAGCAACTTTCACTTTAAATGCATTCTCCAAGCTGCCACCTGGCTTGGCTTGGTGAAACGGTTTAAAGAGAGAAATGCCTTCTCCAAGCTGGTCAATGGGGAGGTGGGGGCTTTGAGAGTTACACAATATGTGTGAAAGAGCCACATGTGGCTCCTGAGTCACAGTTTGGCCACCCCTGATCTAGACCAAAGCATTGTTTCTCTAAGCTGCAGCCTTTTACTCTGAAAGAATTCGTCCAGAATAGCAGTCACTATCGAGTTCATTATTCACAGTCACCAGGTTTACAATAGCTTTTATTTGTGTGTGTGAGAGAGACAGAGAGAGAGACAGCCTGGTATTCATGAAATGTTTTCCAACATGCAGGTTAATGTGTGTAACTTTGGATGGATGAGCGCTAACAAACTGAAACTTAACCCCAACAAACAGAGGAAATTCTGGTTGGGGCAAGATTTGCTACAGAATCTGGGATGTCTCCTTTTCTGGATCAGGATTACCTTCCCCAAAGTAGCAGGCTCATAGTTTAAGGGTTCTGCTGGCCTTCTGTTGGATAAACAGGCAGCATTGGTGGCCAGGAGTATATTTCACCAGCATCAGCTAGTTCCTTGGCAAGAAAGATCTTGCCACTGTGATGCATGCCTTGATAACATCTAGTTTTGATTACTGCAATGTGCTGTACGTGGGGCTGCCCTTGAAGACTGTCCAGAAGCTTTAGTCACAGTGTTTATTGTAGTGGGTTATTGGGAACATATGTCTTCAGTCTTGTTTCACTTACATTGGCTCCCAATTTGCTTCTGGGTCCAATTCAAGGCACTGGTATTGACCTTTAAAGCACTATATGATTTAGGGCTGATATATTTGAAGAACTACTTGCTCTCATATCACCCTACCTGGCCACTCTCTTAATTGTCAGAGGCCCTGCTTTGGTTACCCTGTCATCTGAGGCTAGATAGACGGCAACCTGAGAAAGGGCTTTCTTGGTCATGGCACTCCCTCCCCAGGGAGATTCTTATTAGCCCTACCCCCTGTTTGTGTGTTTTTATGTGATTATATATCTTATTTAATTGTTTTAAATACTGCATTTTAATTGCTTTTTAATGTTTGAAGTGCTTTAATGTCCACTGCCTTGAGGATCTGGAATTGGGTAGAAAGTTGGCATAGAAATGTTTGCTTTTGCCCTAACCCGGATAGCCCAAGCAAATCCAATCTCATCAGATCTCAGAAGCTAAGCAGAGCCGACCCTGGAAAGTAATTGGATGGGAGACCTCCTTGGAATACTAGTAGCGGGAGGCAGAGACAGTTCTCTGAATGTCCTCATGCCAGATGTCACCATGCCTTCCAGGTGCACGCACACACACAAATAAGAAAATACCCAAAAGAGAAATGTTTATTGGTAGCATCCTGCTTCTTCATTCAGATGTAGGATAGCCCAGCATCTGCTGTGCATCTTTGGAAATAGAGAATTTCCTTACTATTTCAAACAGTGACTGATGTAGCTACTACTAGCCAACACAGTCATCAAAAATATATAACCCTACTATTTGATTTTGCATTTAATGAGAACACTGGGAGGAGGAGGGGAGATTCTTGACCTAGAAGGCTTTTCTATTATTTTTCTAAAATGGAAGCTGAGATTACTTTTTACACATATGGAATCTCAAACAAAAACTGGGATAAAATGTGTGAACAGGACAAGACTGTTCTCTGGTTTCGAAGTCCATTCTGGACGCGCTGCTGATGCATTTTATCTTCTCATATAAGCTTCATCTACCTGTAGTAAAAGGGAACTTTGGATGAGGGCCACTCTCCAGAACTGTCAGTCTATCAATGAGAATTTGTCACATGCAAACATAAGTAAGAAAAGGAGTAGGAAGAAACAAATATAATATTAAGGGGGAAAGTTTTAAAAAGTTACTTTTTTCTGAATATTATAAAGCTGCTTTAGTTGTTTGCTGTTCAGAAATAATAACTTTGGAACAGCAGGAGTTGTTTTCCAGGTCTCTGGCCTCAAAGGATACTTATATTTAACAGTGATTCTCAGATTTATTGGGAGTTGACTTGTGCTGCCATTTAATTTCCCTTTGTACTCTGTGTACGGTTTATTTTCTCCCCCTTCGCTCACAAATGTGATCTTCTGTGGAAAATAATCTAATAATATGTGAGCATTGAACGTGGCTTTTGTCAGCTAATGAGCAACAGCTACTTAGAGAAATGGTAGTTTGCTGCTTTTGTCAGCTAACAAGCAGCAGATGGTGCAGTTTCAAAGTATGGCACATCATCTGAGCTTACTGCCTGACATGACAGGAACACAAATTAAAGCTGGACCAAATATCCAGGCATTTCTGATTATCAGCCCCTGTCCCTTTACTGGGGGGGCGGGGCGGGCACTTTGTTTTCTGCCAGTTCTGCATGTTTTCAGAAATGGGTCTGTAAATCAGCAGTGACACCCAGTGACCAGCTGCATTAATTTATGCCTTTTTTCCATTATGGCCATCATATTTAAAAGTTACACCAGTAAAGCAACAATAGTCTGAATCAGGTTGTGTTAAAGAGCTTCCTCCTTGCACACCTTGTGGTTTTTGATGTACAAATATGCAAACAGGGCTCTATTTCTAGCAGGAGCTCCTCTGCATATTAGGCCACACCCTCCCTGATGTAGCCAATCCTCCAAGAGCTTAGAGGGCTCTTAGTACAGGGCCTACTGTAAGCTCCAGGAGGATTGGCTACATCAGGGGGCGTGGCCTAATAGGCAGAGTTGCTCCTGCTAGAAAAAGAGCCCTGTATGTAAATATCTTTGTTGCAATGCTAATTTACACCCACAGCTAGCCACCTGGATCTAATTTGGGGACAGATAATCAAGATGGATTTGCTGCAGTAATATGGCCCCTATGTTCCAGTTAAAATATATGGTTGATTCTTGATATACCTGCTAGATTTAAGTCCAGTAGCACCTTGCAGACCAACAAGATTTGTCAGATATCAAGCTCACTTCCTCTGATGATGGAATCTGGCTCTTGAAAGTCACTAAGATACTTTTTTTTTGGGGGGGGGGGGTGGTTGTTCAGTTGCACAGTCGAGTCCGATTCTTTGCGATCCCATGGACAAAGTCATGCCAGGCATTCCTGTCTTCTACCATCCTCTGAAGTCTGCTCAAATTCATGTTAGTTACATCAGTAACGCTGTCCAGCCATCTCATCTTTTGCCCTCTCCTTCTTCTTTTGCCTTCTGTCTTTTCCAGCATCAGGGTCTTCTCCAGGGAGTGCTCCCTTCTCATTTGGTGGCCAAAGTATTTGAGCTTTAGCTTCAGCATCTGACCTTCCAGGGAACAGTCAGGGTTGATTTCCCTTAGGACTGACTGATTTTAACTTCTTGCAGTCTAAGGGACTCAGCTCAAAAGCATTTATTCTTCTGCACTTGGCCTTCGTTATGGTCCAACTCTCACAGCCATACATTACTACTGGGAATACCATCGCTTTGACTATACGGACTTTTGTTGGCAGGGTGATGTCTACTTTTTATTATACTGCCTAGGTTTGCCATAGCTATCCTCCCAAGGAGCAAATGTCTTTTAATTTCATCTTCAGTGATCTTGGACCCCAGGAATGTGAAGTCTGTCATGACTTCCATGTCTTCCCCTTCTATTTGCCAAGGTGTGATGGGGCCAGATGCCATGATCTTAGTTTTTCTGATGTTGAATTTCAAGCCTACTTTTGTGCTCTCCTCTTTCACTCTCAACAAGAGGTTCTTTAGGTCCTGCTCACTTTCTGCAATTAGAGTGGTGTCATCTGCATATCTGAAGTTGTTGATGTTTTTCCCAGCAATCTTAATTCCGGTTTCTGCTTCATCCAGGCCAGCATTCCACATGATATACTCTGCATATAAATTAAATAAGCAGGGTGACAATATACTACTGAATTAAAATCTAACTATTCCACTGCAGACCAACATGGCTGCCCTCTGAAACTATCTTGATGTACCTGATGACTGCTTGAGTAGGCATGGAAGCATATGCACCATAACTTGTCCTTCCTCAGCCATTGTAATCTTCTTCTTCTTGTTTATTCTTCTGCAAGCATTGCCATTTTTTTTCTGGGTCGAGATGGAAGCATGTGCTATGTACCACATCCATTATGGACTTTATCTTAGCTTGTACACTCCTGCACTGCAGCCCTGTGGTGAATTGCCTTTTCTGTCTGTTACATATTGGAACTGAAACATAGTTTCCTTAGTTGCCTTAGGGGCAACCAGTGACTTGACTGAACTTGAGGCTCCATGGCAATAGCCACCTGGATTCTGGGTGGAGGCCAATCAAGGAGCTGTAGGCCAGCCGTGCACCTATAGTTATGTGTGTTGGGTTTAGGGGAGGGGTCATTTGCATGCTTATAAGCAGGACCCTTGGCCCTGTGAGCAGCTTAGTTTTTCTACCTTGCTATGCTGAATAAAGAGCTGAATTCACTATCTCCTGAGCATCCTCATGCTTCGAACTCAGTACATTACACTGTCATTCTAGGAGAAAAGGAAAAGTCTTTTTAGCCAGATACAATTTTTACACTTCTTTGGGCCACACATTGCAGAGAATTTGAAGTCAGATTTTTTTTTCTTCCTTGTTGGACTTGTCATTTTGAATATCAAGAAAAGAGATTAGTGGGACAAATCATTCTGATCATATGGAGTTGCCATGCCAAGTCAAACTAGTGATACATCTCAGTCTGTGTAAAGTTGGCAACTGAAAAAGATAAGCTGCCAGTAAGAAAGAGCAAAAATTAAATAAGTGAATCTTGGTTAATTAATTTATATAGGGGCTTCAGCGAGCTTGCACAGAGCAGTTCCAGATAAGCTGCTGAGAGAGGGTGAAAGGAAGCAAGGAAACCTCAGTGAACCCACCTGACCGGCTCCTGAAGACCTGCTGAGAGAAGGAAGGGGAGACGGAAGTCTCACTGAGCTTGTCCAGAGCAGTTCCAGACAAGTAACCGTGAGAGGAAAGGGGGGGGGAAGGTTTGGTGAGCCCATCTGGAGCAACTTCAAACAAGCCACCAAGAATGGGCAGGGGGGGCGGAATCAGTGGGTCTGGCAGCTACAGGGGAGCCAAGGAAGAAAGTGTGTGTGGGAGATGAGACCTCCCCCGCAAATATTGTGGGCATGCCGCTCTTGTGACATTCTGTTTGCATTCCTCACATAACAGTTGTGGAGAGGGATTTTTAGTGAGGAGTACTTGTTTTGCTCAGTACTTTGCAGATAAAATCTCTCACATTTGGACTCCATGTGAACAGTGACAGGGTTGGATAGTGCCAGGGTGCCACCTTGTCCAGTTGTGTAGGATACCTTTCAGTTTATTCAGTCCGAGGATGTGGACAGGATCCTTGGAAGTTTGAGGTATTCTGCCTTTATGAGCTTTGCCCTTCCTGGTTACTTAGATCTGTATTGGGAGGCACCATCCCATGGGTGGTTTCAAGCCTACATGAAGGGTAAGTTTCAGAAGGTGCTGCTGGGGGACTGCTATTTTGCCTGATTCATCTGTCCTCTTCTGTTGCCATATTCCACCAGTGGGTAAAGACTTTTTTGTTTTGTTTGACATTCCCTCAATGCTCTAACCTTTCTAACCAATGTTTTTGTTTTGTATGCATTGTAACTCTATTTTAAACTCTTAATTTTTTAAAATTATGTACGTTTATATATGTTTTATTATTAGGGTCTTATAAATGTATATTTTATTATAATGGTTTTATAATGTAATTTTATCATGTATGGTTTAAATTATTAGCCCTCTTGGTGGCCCTTGTAAAGACAAAAACAGGGGATATGCATTTTGTAAGTAAATAAATGGTAGGACTGTTTATTGATTATGTTTGTTTTCTGCTTCTCTTGAATTCAAAGAAGGTTCACTTACACACAACAAATGGCAGTTTGCCAAAGCAAATTAGCATTGGTCTGAGCAGGGCATGCTCCATTGTCTTTTTAAATGGCTTTGTTTGTTAAAAGCTGGAGCCAGGAGTGTTTTACATCCTGGCCTCAAGTACCAAGATTTAGGAATCATGCCTGTAGAAAGAATGAATTGATGAGATTCTTATGTCATAAAGGTACAGGAATTTTCATATTCATGAGGGCTTTCTTCCGCAGTTAAACATCTATCAGTAGAACAGGTAGTATGATATGCCATTCTACTCCACAGATCTGTTTGGTTCATACACATTGAATGACAGCTGGGTAGTTGACTGCCCTTTAGGATGCAAGGAAATGGTTAGCGTTCTAGTTGTCCTTCTCAGTCAAGATCACCAGAAGGGAGCTAGTGAATTTTAAGGACTTGAAATTTTGATGTGAATATATATGAGGCACCTTGAAACAATAAATTTAAATAACTAAAATTTTATTTATTTAGAAAATTTCTATGCTGTCTCTCCAAAGAATGGATCTGCCCAGGGCAGTTTACACAATAAAAATAATAAAAATGTCAAATACTATAAACATTAATTAAACCCAGAATTAAAAATCCAATCAAAACATTAAAAAACCCCAAACAGGCTTAACTATAAAAATGGTGTTTAAAATCAAACCCTTAATTAAAAGCTTAAGTGAAAAGAAGCATTGTAGCCTGGTGCCTAAAAGCAATGTAGGCACTAATCTCAAAGGAATTCCTCAAGTGAGATGCCACTGCTGTAAAAGCCCTATTGCTGGTTTCCTACCAACTCACTCCAGAGGGCAGGGGAATAGAGAGGAAGATTCTGAGGAAGATCTTATGTGGGCTGAACAGTGTGGGAAGAGGTGGTCCATCAAGGATAAAATCTTTTTTTTAAAAAAAAAACTAGAATCAGCTCTGGTTCTGGCTGTGTCTTTGACAAGCATTTCCACAAATAAAATTTAGAGCAATGGTACTATTTCAGCATATACAGCAATTTATATAAACCCCTTCTCCCTCAGCTCATATAATAATAATAATTTTTTATTTCTATCCCGCCCTCCCCACCGGAGCAGGCTCAGGGCGGCTCACAACATAAAACACACATTACATCAGTTATAATTATAAAACACGGTTAAAACAATTACAAAGTATTAAAATTCACATAACAGTATGGCGTTATAAACAAGTTTCAATAAATTTCAGAAGTAAAAACATTTCAAGAATAAAAGCATTTCTAGCAGCATATCTAGTTTTGTCACAAGTTTTTTCACTAATTTTTTCGCTAGTTGAAGGCCATCTTGAAAAGGTGGGTCTTACAGGCCCTACGGAATCCCTCTAAACATCGTATGGCCCTCACCTCCTCAGGGAGTTGGTTCCACAGTAGTGGAGCAGTAATAGAGAAGGCCCGGTCCCGGGTGGCTTTCAGTCTGGCCTCCCTTGGCTTGTAAGATTTTACACATCTGTGTGGCACTGCCCAGGCTTTTGGTAAAATATACTTTGAAAAAGACTGTAGATGGATATGTATTCATATTCCATCCTGGGCATCTTGTAAAACTGAGAAATATTTCTCAGTTTTAATAGGGTTGGAATGAACAAATGGTTGAAATGAAAAAACTACATCAGTACTATCTGATAGTCACCTCTGGAACAGCTGGCAGATGGTATCACTCCTGCTGGCAGGAGGAAGCATGATAAGTTGTTGTTCTTCTGGCCAGTGACTGAGACTGATCTGTACTTCCTTTGCAATTGATAACATGGCAACAGGCATCAGGGATTACTCTTTGTTCAGCACTATGAAAGTGAAATAGGTCTATTGAAACTGGAGTATACCCTTGGGGCATATGACAAGGTTGGTTAATCTGTTGGCAGCAGAGAGCCAGTTTGGCGTAGTGGCTAAGAGCGGTGGACTCTAATCTGGAGAACTGGGTTTGATTCTTCACTCCTCCATATGCAGCTGCTGGTGTGACCTTGGTCAGTCACAGTTCTTGAAGAGGTGTTCTTGCAAGTGCATCTCTCTCAGAACTCTCAGCCCCACCTGCATCACAGGGTGTTTGTTGTGGGGAGAGGAAAGGAAGGAGATTGTTCTGAGACTCCAAGTGAGGGTGAGATACAAATACAATCTCTTCTTGTTGCTTTTTAAAAATAAAATTATATTGAAGATAAATACTGTGAGGAATAGTGGATTACATGCCACAATTGAATTATTAAGTTTGAGTGATGGTGATCCACCAGGCAGATAGTATACTTCAGCTGTGTGCTCACCACCCATGCATGCTACCCTGCTTGATAGTGGATAGATTTTAATGGGGGTAGATTTTTAATCATTTTATATTTTAAAGATTATTTATTGTATCTTTGTATAGTTACTAATGTAACAAACACGAATTTGAGCAGACTTTGTAGGATGGTGGAAGACAGTAGGGCCTGGCGTGACTTTGTCCATGGGGTCGCAAAGAGTCGGACTCGACTGTGCAACTGAACAAATAGTTTTTATTGGTGCATTTTATATGCTGCTAGCCATCCCGAGTCCCATTTGGGGGAGTGGGTTATAAATTTGATAAATAAATGCCACACACAGTAGAGTGATCTACAAAAGTTTTGTCCAGCCTGGTCATATGTCAATTAACAAGTTATTCTTGTTAAATTATACTTGTATAGCATGTAGTACAAACTTCTGGAAGTATTTTACAAATGCTAGTTTAAAACAATGAGATCTGTCTGAAATGCATAAATACACTTTCTATTTTTAGATAAGTGGCACTGGTGTCAGTTTGCAAGACTTGCTGGGAAAAAGAATAGAAACTGTGAACTGTTTCCTGCTGGCTCTTGACAAGCATTGGTCTGTGCAGAAATTCACATAGTGCTACTATTGAAATCTCTCAGAAGCAGATTGCATTTTCCATCACATATCACGGAATATAGGAATGGCAGTAAAATTAATCTGGTGCAGAATTCATCTTCTGGTGCCTTATGCTGTTTCTCAGGCAAGCAGTTAAAAAAAGGACCAAAATTGCATAAAAGTACAGCATCTAATTACTTTCCCTCCCCTCCAAAAATTATATTAACACCAATCATTCCTGTATAGTATGTCATGAATTATTTTGGTGCTTTAAATCCATGTCAGCATTTAAAGAGTCATACTTGCATTTCCATCTCTAGTCCATCATTTGTGTTGTGACAGTTTTAAAAAAACTTGCCTCACTCCAGAGGTTTTGAAAGGAATATTCTAGATTGAAATAATTTGCTGTCCACTGGAGCCTACCAGGTTTTATTTGCAATAGTGTGCTAGTTTTAGCTCCACATTCATTGGAGTTCCTGTATAATTCTTCTAGGAATAATTTTGCTAAGGTTAGAGTGTTGGACTACCATCTCAAAATCCAAGGCCAAATTCTCACTCTCCCAACAAATTTTGCCGTCTGAATTTGGGCTAATCACACTCTACCTAACCTACAGTACAGTCCTAATTAGCTGTGTAAAAAAAGTCCTCCTGAATCATTCATTTTTGCATAATCTGCAGAAAGCAAGGAGAGTAAGAGCCTTCCTGACCTCATCAGAAAGGCCATTTTAAAAGGTGGGGGCCACAACAGAGAAAGCAAGTATACAGTCAGTTGTTGATTTTGCCCATTTGTATGGTACCCTAAGCTCTGCTCACGACCTGAGTTCAATCCCGGCAGAAGCTGGGTTCAGGTAGCTGGCTCCAGGTTGACTCAGCCTTCCATCCTTCCGAGGTCGGTAAAATTAGTACCCAGCTTGCAGAGGGGGAGGGGAGTGTAGATGACTGGGGAAGGCAATGGCAAACCACTCCGTAAAAAGTCTGCCATGTAAACGTTGTGAAAGCAACGTCACCCCAGAGTCGGAAATGACTGGTGCTTGCGCAGGGAACTACCTTTACCTAGGGTGACAGGTCACTGTCATGGTGCAGCATAGAAGGAGAGGGGTCAAGGCCTTGAAGGGCTTTCTGTGTGAGAGTTAATACTAGGGGTGTACAAAAAATCCTGGTATTTTTCAGGTTCAGATATATTGAACCCCCCAAATACCAGAATTACTCAATATTCCTGAATCTCAATACTGTTATGGTATTTGGATTCAGGAAATATTCAGGAAACCTGAATTTTTCCAGCTCCATTATACCTTATGGGGACCATTGGTTTCCATAGGGTGTAACAGAGAATCGATCCAGGATGAGTGAAGAAATCGTTTAAAGAGGCCGAGTGCGGCATGACTTTGCAAGTAAACTCAGAAGGCATTTAGAGACCATGGTCTCCAAGCTGCACCTGAATAAAAGCTAAATAATATCAGTTTTATTTGGGCTCAGCTATATTGGTAGCTGAAAAGAAACTCTAATTCAGGGGTGTCGAACATGCAGCCTGTGGGACAGATCCAGCCTGCACAAGACTCAAATCTGCCCCCGAGCAACTTCTCCTTCTGCTTCCTTTCCCAGGGCTGCAGCTGCATACACAACATAGCTTTCTTTCCCTCCAGCTTTCTCAGTGGTTTTTTGCTTCCTACTTCTTATTTCCTGCCTTCTGCTTCCTTCTCCCTCCCCCCTTTCTCTTTCACAAAGAAAGAGAGAGAGAGAGTGAGAGAGAGTGAGAGAGAGAGAGAGAGAGAGAGAGAGAGAGAGAGAGATACATGGCTGCTTTGTGCAGGAGAGATACAAAGACAAACCTCCCTTCCCCTCCTTCTCCATCTCCTGCTCTCTCTCTCTGTGTGTGTCTCTCTCCCACACACACATCTTCTGCTTCCTTCCCCAGGGCTGCATCTCCTCTTTTGTGAAGGAGGGGGGGGGGAAAGAGATTCTCATGGCAGCTTCAATACCAGCAACATTTTATTCCAGGTATAAGCTTTTGTGTGCAAGCACACTTCTTCTTTAGAGGGACGGAGGGTTGGGTGAATGGGGTGGGTGGATGGATGGAGTCTTCTGACAAGCACAGTGTACACTGAGGAAAAAAATTTTTGGCTTATCCTGAAAAGTTTTTTTTAAAGATTGGATTTCTCTTTTCCTATCTGGATTTATTTTCTTTCAAAAAGGTCCTGATTAGGAATTAGAACTCCTGGACTGGTCCAACCCTGATTAGGAATTAGAATGCCTGGATTGGTCCTTATATCTTGGATAGTGGAGTGATTTCAGATACCAAATGATAATAGCCCACATTGGTAATGAGGCAGGAAAACTAGCTCTGAATTAAGTCAAGGAGAATGTATTGTCTTGAGCTTTATTATCCATTGCAATTCAGCAGTCTATTCTCTTTTTGAAATTTGTTTGTAAAAGCACTGCTACTCTTAGGTCAGCAACTGAATGTTGAGGTTTCTAATGTCAGACTTATGTCCAATTATTCTTTGCATCCTCCTGGACCGAATCTTCCTGGATGGAATTGAGACCTGGGTTTCCTGTCTCATTACCAGCACTGGTATCTTCACACCTACTACCCCTCTGTATATCACACCTAATCCAATCAAGCTTGCTATTGCCACTTGTGATCTGAAGTCACCTTTATAAAGTTTATATCTCCAGTACCTGGTTTTATATTTTATGGCATGCATGGCCTGGTCCAACAAGTGACATTTATGTCAGATCTGGCCCTTATAACAAATTAGTTTTGTCACCTCTGTTGTAATGTCTTTTTAGCTTAAAGAAATCTGAAATACACTGGTAAGATGGGGTTTTTTTTGGGGGGGGGGGAGTTTTTGGGTAAACTGAACACACACCTCTAGTCAATACCTTTAATTGATTCTGGTAACTGATGGGTAGACAATGGAATGTAATGACTGCAGAATAAGAGTGATATGCGTGTTATGCTTAGCTTCTTATAGAGAGCCAGTTTGGTGTAGTGGTTTGGTGTAGTGGTTAAGTGTGCAGACTCTTATCTGGGAGAACCGGGTTTGATTCTCCACTCCTCCACTTGCACCTGCTAGCATGGCCTTGGGTCAGCCATAGCTCTGGCAGAGGTTGTCCTTGAAAGGGCAGCTGCTGTGAGAGCCTCTCCAGCCCCACCCACCTCACAGGGTGTCTGTTGTGGGGGAGGAAGGTAAAGGAGATTGTGAGCCGCTCTGAGACTCTTCGGAGTGGAGGGCGGGATATAAATCCAATATCATCATCATCATCATAGTAACTGAGCTACAGCATTCTACACCAAGTGATGTCTCTGTGTTTCCTTTGAGGGGAGACTTATATAGAGTGCATCATAGTAGTCTTGATGTTACCATGGCATGAATTCAAGTGGCCAGATTGACTGTGTGAAGGTAGACTCAGTTGGAAGAAAGATCCACTATAATCGATATGCTCTTAACTGAGCCAGCAAGGGTCCTTCTATGCTCCATCAGAAGTAGAAAGCACAACATTCTTCAACATGAAGATCTTTCCAACCAGCATCATTTCTGTCTCACCTGGTTTCAGTTTGCTCACTTTCAGTTTGTTCACTTTCAGCCAATTTATCACAGCAGTCAGGCATTGGCTCAGGTCCTCTACTGCTACACCAGGGGATTGGGATACAGGCATATACAGCTGGGTCATCATCATTAGGGGTCATTTTGTAGAAAAATAGGTGGCAGAGCTCATTAGCATAACTCATAAGCATATGCTGCACCTCCCAGCCAAAAGCAAATTGATGCAAGAAAGGAGAGCCCCGGGTGAGCAAGGACTGCTTGGGCTGGCTAGAGATCCAGCCAACCCAAGCAGGTCTCACTTGTCTGGGCCTCTCCTGGCCCGCCCTCCCCCCATCAAAAGGCCAGCAAGCCATGCCATCCACCACCCAAAATCACATAAGAAGTGGAGAAAGGCTTCTCCAGCGGTTAATGACGGCTGCTGGGGTTGTGGCAAAGCTCCTGGTGGCTGGCTGGCTGCCCGCTCTCCTAATCCAGGGATTGTTATGCAGCTGCACCTACCATTCAAGGTAGGACAAGGAAGGTGGGGAGGAAGAGGGGGAACCCTCAGAAAGGTTCAGGAGCTATGCTCCTGTGAGCTCCTGCTGAATCTGAGGCCTGATCATCATATTGATGACATCAAATTCCAAAGCTACAAATGATTTCTTCTTAAACTTTACAGAGAGATTGAAAAACATGGGTGATAAGATTGCACTCTGTGGAATCTTATGAGACGATCCCCCTACTGGTCTCCAAAGTAAGCCTTGGAGTCTGGTCTATGAGGAACAATTCACACCAAATTAAGGCATATCCTGTGATGCCCAATTCTGCTTCCGATCTCAGCAGGATGACATGATCTTCTGTATCAAAGGCTGACCACAGAGTAACAAAGACACATAGCCTCTGTTTACATCTAAAAGAAAGTCATCCATTAAAGCAATCAAGACCATCACTGTTCCGTAGCCCATTTTTATTGTCTGGACGCACAGTAAAGAAGCCCTAGACACATTCCATGACACATTTAATAACTTTCACCCCACCACTAACCTGACAATGTATCAATCTATGCAAGAAATACATTTTCTGGACACTACTGTAAAAGTACATAATGGACACATAGACACCATCTTATACCAGAAACGTACTGACTGAAAAAAAATACCTACATGCCTCCAGATACCATCCTAAACATGCCAAATAATCCATTGTATACAGCTAGGCTCTATGCTACAGACACATTTTTTCCAATCCTACAGACAGAGTTTCTCACCTGGGGGATGTACAACAAACCTTTTTGGAACTTAAGTATCCATCTCATGAAGTCAGGAAACAGATTAACAAAGCCAGAATGGTACATCCACTGTTACAAGACAGACCCCCCAAAAGACAACAATAGAACACCAGTAGTGGTCACACACAACTCTCAGCTCAAAACAGTTCACCGCATCATCAATGACTTACAACCTCTACTGGACAATAACAGCTGTTTCACAAGTATTGGGGGGGGACCTTTTCTTGTGCACAGACAAGTCCCCATTCTCAAAACAACTCCTCACCCACAATAATGCAACGTCTATTTTGAACACGGACACTGGTACCAGAGATCGCAAAAAAACCAAACGCCAACTTTGTTGCCACATACCCTCAGACCACATAATTACTGGACCTAACAGCATCAACTACACCATTTCAGGCTCATTCACTTGCTTATCTTCTAACATTGTATATGTTGTTAAGGGCTAACAATGCCTGATTTTCTACATAGAACAAACAAATCAAGCCCTACACCAAAGGATAAATGGACACAAATCTGACATCAGGAATCACAAAACTGAGAATCCTTCAGCGTTCCAGGACATTCAGTGGGTGACCTTCAAGTAGCTGTATTTTTGCAAAGGAACTTCAGGAACAGAATAGAAAGGAAATTGCTGAACAACAAATTATTACACTTGGAACAAACACCTCCCAAGAACTCAACAGGGATATTGGGGTTTTTAATCTTATTACACATGCTAAACCCATTCTTACCAAATACATCCACTGTATTCTAATGTACTTTTTTGTATTTATTTATTGTTGTAGCATTTGTAATACTATGCAACGTAGAGTAGATTTCACTGACAGATGTTAGTTTTAGTTTAACCCATGCTTGAGAGGAGACCAATGGAATATGACAACAGGCTCAAAATATATTACTCTTTACAATTAAACAATCCAATGACAGACTCTCACCATCAAGGACACATCAATCTCCAATTCTGCCATATTTATGTCCTTGTGATGTTGTTCCCCCCAGTTGAACCCTAACAGGTGATAGCCATATAATGAAGCTTATTATTCTTTTAATCTGTTAAAAACATTTTTATTATTCTGTATACTAATTAGGACCAGGTTCAGGGCATCTGGCATCCAAGGCAAGGCCCCACCCTGCCGCCCCCTGCCCTGCTGCCCCACACTCCACTGCCCACCCCCTTCCTCCCCTCCTTGCCCCTGATGAGGGCAAGTGCCGCGGTGGGGTGGCTCCTGCACCTCACAGTGTGTGTTCTGCCCAGCCACTGTCACTCAACCTCTCGGGTCTGTGCTTCCGGAAGCACAGCCCCAGGAGGTTGAGCAACAGTGGTCAGGCAGCGTGTGCACTCTGAGATGCAGGATCTGTGCTGCTCCACTATTTCCCTCACCAAAGAGGCAAAGAGGCCCAAACCAGTGCCCCTCCCAGGGCCACACCCTAGGCAGCCACCTATGGCTGCCTAATGGATGGGCAAGCCTTTATGCTTATGTACTGCTCACCTTCTAAATATAAGATTGTTATTTCTATTTCCATTCATAAGAACATAAGAGAAGCCATGTTGGATCAGGCCAATGGCCCATCCAGTTCAACACTCTGTATCACACAGTGGCCAAAAATTTATATATATATATATATATATATGCTCAGCAATTTCATTGA
The DNA here is from genome assembly GCF_032191835.1 of Heteronotia binoei. NCBI lineage: Eukaryota > Metazoa > Chordata > Lepidosauria > Squamata > Gekkonidae > Heteronotia > Heteronotia binoei. The sequence goes on along the minus strand of NC_083243.1, from coordinate 112,633,997 downwards.
ATGCCCACGAGTTCTTGTATTGTGAGAAAGGAAGAAAAGTACTTCTTTCTCTACCGTCTCCATCCCCTGCATAATCTTGTAAACCTCTATCATGTCACCCCGCAGTCGACGCTTATCCAAGCTAAAGAGCCCCAAGCATTTTAACCTTTCTTCATAGGGAAAGCGTTCCAAACCTGTAATCATTCTAGTTGCCCTTTTCTGCACTTTTTCCAATGCTATGATATCTTTTTTGAGGTGCGGTGACCAGAATTGCACACAGTATTCCAAATGACACCACACCATCGATTTATACAGGGGCATTATGATACTGGCTGATTTGTTATCAGATCCCTTCCTAATAATACCCAGCATGACGTTGGCCTTTTTTATTGCAATCGCACACTGTCTTGACATTTTCAGTGAGTTATCTACCATGACCACAAGATCTCTCTCTTGGTCAGTCTCTGCCAGTTCACACCCCATCAACCTGTATTTGCAGCTGGGATTCTTGGCCCCAATGTGCATTACTTTGCACTTGGCCACATTGAACCGCATCTGCCACGTTGATGCCCACTCACCCAGCCTCAACAGATCCCTTTGGAGTTCCTCAGAGTCCTCTCTAGTTCTTACCACCTTGAACAATTTAGTGTCATCCTCAAACTTGGCCACTTCACTGCTTACTCTCAACTCCAAATCATTTATGAACAAGTTAAAGAGCATGGGACCCGGTACTGAGCCCTGCGGCACTCCACTGCTTACCGTCCTCCACTGCGAAGACTGCCCATTTATACTCACTCTCTGCTTCCTATTAATTAGCCAGAGGACCTGTCCTTTTGATCCACAAGAGGACCTGTCCTTTTACTCCATGACTCTCAAGCTTACTAAGGAGCCTTCGATGAGGAACTTTATCAAAAGCTTTCTGGAAGTCAAGGTAAACAATATCTATCAGGTCTCCTTTGTCCACATGTTTGTTCACCCCCTCAAAGAAATGTAACAGGTTAGTGAGGCAAGATCTTCCCTTACAGAACCCATGCTGAGTCTTCCTCAATAACTCGTGTTCATCAATGTGCCTACTCTTTCTGTCCTTGATAATGGTTTCTACCAACTTTCCCGGTATTGAAGTCAGACTGACTGGCCTGTAGTTACCCGGATCTCCTCTGGAACCCTTTTTAAAGATGGGGGTGACATTTGCTACCTTCCAGTCCTCAGGAACGGAGGCAGATTTCAATGAAAGATTACATATTTTTGTCAAAAGATCCACAAGTTCAACTTTGAGTTCTTTCAGAACTCTTGGATGTATGCCATCCGGACCTGGTGACTTTTAATTCGTCCATAAGTTGTAGGACCTCCTCTCTTGTCACCTCAATCTGGCTCAGGTCTTTCAATACCCCTTCCAATAGAAGTGGTTCCGGAGCAGGCAAACACTTCTCATCTTCCACAGTGAAGACGGAGGCAAAAAATTCATTTAGCTTCTCAGCCATTTCCCTATCCTCCTTCAGTAATCCTTTGACCCCTTGGTCATCCAAGGGCCCCACTGCCTCTCTGGCTGGTTCCCTGCTTCTAATATATTTGAAGAAATTTTTATTGTTGGTCTTTTATGTTTTTTGCAATATGCTCCTCATAGTCCCTTTTTGCCTGCCTGATCACAGTCTTGCATTTGATTTGCCATTGCCCGTGTTCCCTTTTATTAATTTCACTTGGACTAGTTTTCCACCGCTTAAAGGAGTCCTTCTTACCTTTTACAGCTTCCATTACTTTGTTTGTTAACCATGCAGGCCTTCTCTTATACCTGTTTGTCCCTTTCCTAACTTGTGATATTCCATTCTGTCAGAGAAAGCATGCAAGCATACAAAAGCTCATAGCCTGAATAAAACTTTGTTGGTATTAAAGGTGCCATAGGACTCTAACTTTGTTCTGTTTCTTTGTCTCTGTCAACACTGTTTCATAGGTCTTCCAGTCTTTGCCTCTGTCAACACTTTCTTAGATCTTCCAGCGGGCTCTAAAGATCAGTCTGTCAGATTTAGTGCAAGTTTTCTACCAGCATCTCTCTAGACATATTCCAGCCCTCATTAGGTTAGTGAGATCTATTGTAAATCACATGGCTGGCATCTGCCCCATTCAAGAATCTTATGTGATTTGTTTAAAAAAGAACAGTGAGCTTCTTCCTTCAGTTTGCCTCCCTGATTGTGCAAATTGTTAGGAACCAAATAGGCGGTGTTGCTTTCATAGACCTGATCTTTAATAGACTTGGCAGGTCTCTGAGAGTCCTTTCCTTGTTGTGTTGCATCTACTTATGCATTTTGCTTGACCTCTGCAGCAGACTTGCCTGTGGATTTTCAGTAATTACTAGTCCCTATCAGTCTGCAGAGCAGAAAGGGCAGTAACTAGGAGAAACCCTGAAGTATTAATGAATTTTTCCTAAGATTTATCCCATTTCTAATATAATGGCTTGCTAAATCAAAACACAATGGTTTTTCGTCATCTGCCCAGCATGAGAAAGCCAAGATTGGTTACCAATTTAGGAGGCAAATTTTCTTGGAAGAGTTAAAACTTGATTCATAGGCAACCTTTGAAAATTGTTTTGTTACTTGCAAGTTGAAAATTTACAAGTTCCAAAGGGGTCCCCAGGAGATAAGCTGCTATCTGCATCACTGGAAGACAACCATGCTCTGACTGTAATGCTTTTATAGGGGTGAGGCCAGATAGCCTGCCCTGATTTACTAAGAAGTGTGATAAGGTGGCATCTCATGACACAAAATAGGTCACTCTTCTGCTGGCATATGGAGAACTTCCCCGGTCTTGCTTACAGCGGAAATGGTTTATTTACTTATTTATTTTTTTGAGAATGAATAAAAATTGGTTTTTAGCAAAACAGAATAGATTGAAACAGATGTGAAGCTTGAGGCTAAACTAGATGTGACATGAAATTGCATGCATCTTTCCCAGAATTTTTAAATAATCAGAAGCAGCTTCAGATGGATGTGTGCTTAAGCCGAAGAACAGCAGGAGGATAAAGTGGGGGAGCAGCTGCTGAATGCTGTTCGCTTTTCAGAGTTGTTTCTCTGCTCAAAACTGCTGGCCAAGCTGCTTTTGTCCCCTTAGAAGAAAAATTATAGGCACTCCATTTATTTCTTTCATCACTAGAACAAATGGAGTGGAGCTGATTACAAGCAGAAAGTGTTTAGACCTGTTCCCTGCTGTTCTTCTATCCACCACGCTGCTTCCTGAGATGACTTTTGGTTTTCCATTGGAAAAAGGATGCCCGTCATTACCTTTGCATCTAGTCTGGACTCTAGTATCCAATTGCCTGTTAATTTTGTGTTTTCCAATATTATCCTATATTTGATAAAATATTTGTGGAATAATAATCAGGGGCGACCCAACACCCCATGGGGCCCTAAGCAGACTCACTGCCTGGCACCCCCCAAAGCACCCCCACACCGCCCCCCACAGCTCTGAGCTCACTGTGCCTCCTCCCTGCTGCACAACCTCCTCCTCCCCTTCCCTCCCTTCTCCACCCCATGTCGATTTCAGTGCCGGAACTGGCTCTAGCACTGTGTTCCAGGTATCTAACCCCCCTCCCACCAATGATCACTCACTTGGTGAGTAAAGCCTGCGAGGCCTCGCTTGCAGTCTGTCAGGACCATCATTCTAAAAGGGTGGCTCTGCTGCCACTGACTCCTCCCCTCGACACTTCCTAGGTGGGAGAGGAGTCAGCAGCAGCAGGGTGAGGCCCCAAGGTGCAGTTTTACCCACTGAGCGAGTGATCGGTGAGGTGGGGGGCTTTAGATAGCCGGAACGTGGCGCTAGAGCTGGTTCCAGAATTGAAATCAACATGGGGTGGGGAAGGGAGGGAGGGGGAGAAGGCGCGGTGGGGAGGGGGGAGGCGAAGGGAATGGAGGGGCGGGTGGCGGCAGCGGTGGTGGCGGGCGGCAGTAGCAGCTGGTGGATGGAGGAGGCAGGCGAACTAGGTGCTTGCCTGGGACACCGGGAGGGGGTGGGAAGCCCAATTTGGCACCCCCACCCTCCCAGTGCCCTAGGCAACCACCTAGTTTGCCTAGTGGGTGAGCCGGCCCTGATGATAAGTCAGACACTGGAATAAGTGAGACATGGGGATCTCACTCACTTCATTAGAAGATTCTTTTAACAATTAACTGTATGAGAATATGCTGGAGACTTGAATCCAGTTTCAAATCCCCACTTTGCCATAGAAGCAGAGTGAACTTGGACCAGTCACATGCTCTCAGTCTAACCTATCTGACAGGTTTGTTGTGAGAGTAAAATGGAGAATAGATCAATATAAAGTGAGAGTAAAATGGAGAAGAAGAGAACAATATAAAGTGCTTTGGGCCCCAGTGGGGAGAAAGGTGTGGTATACAAATGAGTGTCTCAAGCGCCCTGACCTAGATGGCCCAGCCTAGCCCAGTTTTCTCAGATCTGATCAGTACTTGAATAGGAGAACACCAAGGAAGCCCAGGATTGCTATGCAGAGACAGACAATGACAAACCACTTCTGTTTGTCTCGTTTTGAAAATTCTACAGGGTTGCCATAAGTCAGCTGGAACTCATGGCAGTTTTTACCACCAGTGTCTCACATACAAGCAATATGCCTAAGGAAGCTGAGTGTGACAGAGTTGTAGTAGAAGCGCCCACTGGGTAACTCTGGTCAGACCAGTCTCAGTGGCAGTTCTAAGGAAGACACTCACACAGACAGCCGGTTCAACAAACTGTATTGGGTTCAGGCAGATATCAGAGTCAAGAAGCAATCCAATAGTCATACACTTGCATCCAATAAAGCCAGGCAGAAGTACAGATACACAGTCCAAGAGATTAGTCAATACACAGTCCACAGTCATCAATTCCAATATCCACCCAACAGTATGCCACGCTATAGCCATCCTTTCCTATCCCACACTGAACAGGTAGCAGGCTTCTGCATTTCAAGTCGCCTTAGCCAATCCCATTCCAAATTGGTTAATGGCTCACACCTGATGACACTATAGCACCTGTACTCAAGGATGACACAATCCTTTGGCAATTCCGATTCACCTTAAAGTAATAGGACACTGACATTCTCCCACATTGGAAAATCCTTGATACATACATTTCACATTTTACTTAATCCCAAGTAGTAGACAATTCTCCTTGTGTTTATTTGCAGCTTGCACCTTGGTGAGTGCATCAGCCAAATTTGTGCTTGTTTCACAGTACTCTAACTAACAGCCCCTCAGATACACACTGTTTCACAATATAGAAACGCACATCTGTGTGCTTAGAACGACCCTTCACTCCTAGCGATGAAGCTAGTTGGATTGCAGCCTGATTATCCTCCTTCACTACAATGGGATGGATAATCTGCACACCCAGATCTGATAGCAGCTGTTTAAACCATGTCAGCTCTGTGCACAAATTACTCAGCGCTGCAAATTCAGCCTCGCAGGTTGATAATGCAACATGTTTCTGTTTGGTTGACTTCCAGCCTACTAGTGTTTCACCCAGAAATGCAGCAATTCCTGATGTGGATTGCCTAGTACCTGGATCAGTAGCAAAACTGGCATCAGCATAAGCGGATAAAGTAAGATTTCCTTTTGGTGTTACATACAAACACATGTCCATGGTTTGTTTTAGGTATCTTAGAACATGTTTTGCCGCTAACCAATGCTTTTGCTGAGGTTGCGATGTTGCCCTGGCTAATAGGTTGCTGGCCATAGCTATATCTGGCCTGACCAATTAGCCAGATACATGAGGCTGCCGATAAGGGATTGATAAATCTCCTTATCAAACATAGGGCTGTCTGAATCATCCCTTTCATATTCCAAAGTCATAGGGCTGCTCACTCCTTTGCATTGCTCCATGCCATACTGCTTAAGGAGCTGAGCAATCTTTGCTCTCTGTGACACTTTAAATCCCCCGGGTACCTGTTGGATTTCAAGACCGACATAATGTCTTATCTGTCCCAGGTCCCTTACAGTAAATTTACTGTTTAAAGTATCTATCACATTTTTCATCACAGTATCAAACTTGCAAATAATAGCTAAATCATCAACAAAAATCAGAATCATACATTTTTGCTCCCCCTTCCTCTTTATGAATACACATGGGTCTGCAATCCCCTGCTTGAATCCTAGCTGTTTAAGGGTTGCAGTTAGATGTTGGCACCATTCGAAACCCGATTGCTTTAATCCATAAAGAGACTTTTTAAGTAACCAACAGTTAGAATTAACATTTGGAACACCTGGTGGTTTCTTAAGATAGATTTCGTGTCTTAGGGGTGCATGTAGATATGCTGTTTTGATATCTAAATGTCTTACAGAGCAACCTTGCTTTGCAGCAAGAATCAACGCACATAATAGGGAACTTGACCGCAATGTTGGTGCAAATGTCTCGTCATAGTCACTGCTCTTCTGTGCAAAGCCCTGGGCAACAAGACGTGCTTTGTATTGCACTTTACCATCAGCACCACTCTTGATCTTAAACACCCAGCGAAAGCCAATAAGTTTTTGTCCAGGTGGTAGTTGTGCCTCTTCAAAAACTTGCAGCTGCTGTAATGATTCAAGCTCAGACTGCATTGCCTCTTGCCAGCCAGTTTGTTCTTCTTCAGGTAACTGACGTATCCCCTCATAACTTGAGGGCTCCAAGGATACGTGACATGCAGTACCTGGTACATACCAGTCAGGCTGCCGCCGCTCTCGAGTAGACCTGCGCAAAGTTTGTTCAGCAGTAGTCTCTCCTGACACAGGCTGTTCTGTTGACACATTTTGCTGCAGACTTGCAGCCAGAGATTTAGGAGTTAACAGCCTCTCCTCTGTCTCCACTTTCACTCCCCCGTTGCTAGGCAACATACTCCCCCCTCCGACCTTGGGGGTTTGCCTCTCAGGACTGTCAGTATTTGGCTGGAAAAAAATATATGGGACTTGTAATGCGATCCCATCCTACTGATCTCTCCATAAAGTTAGCAAAACTGCTGGATACTATTTGCTTTTCATTAGCAAAACCAAAACGATATGCCTTATGATTGTTCTGGTAGCCAAAAAATATCATCTTTTTGGCTTTATCATGCCCCTTCCTTCTCATCTGACTGGGCACGTTCACATATGCAGGGATACCAAATGTTCTCACATGATCAAGTGATGGTTTTCTCCCATACCATACACTTGCAGGAATCTGTCCTGTAGCAGATGACCAAATTAGATTCAGATTGTGGGAAGCACACATAAAGCTCTTGCCCCAGTAGTGCTTTGGCAAGTTACTGTCCTTCAACATACAAAACGCCATATTCTGTAATGTTTGGCTATGTCTTTCACAGAATGCATTATGTTGTGGCCGATATGGAGCTGTGAGTCTCTGCTTGATTCCATTCCTCTGGAATAGCCTCTCCATCTTTTGATTTACAAATTCCCCGCCTCTATCACTGACAACACACTTTGGCAACTTCCCCGTTTTCCTCTGCACAAACCGGAGCCAGTTAGATACAGCTTGGTAGGTATCTGCTTTGGATCTAAGGAGAAAACAAAATCCATACCTGCTGTAGTGGTCTTCTATAGATAGAACGTATTTAGCTCCTCCAAGGCTTGCTGGAAACGGCCCCATTAAATCCATGAATACCACATCTAGATTTTCCTTGCTCTGGAAATTGCCTGGGGTTCTCACGGCAGTAGATTTAGATTTCACAGCCTTACAGATATCACAATCAACATAGGATCGACATGGCTTCAGCTTTACTCCTGCTGACAGTTGCAAAGTCTTTTGCACTGCACGAAAGTTTGCATGTCCGAGACGTCTATGCTAAATATGTATGCACTCATCATGGGGGGGTACATTTGCATATACTGCCTGCACACACTTCTCCGTTCCTAAGAGATAGAGGTCTCCTTGCAGATGTGCTCTCACAGACAGACCTTCAGCACTACTGGCGCAGTCAGCCGCTGTGAAAGACACTAGAAAACCTTGTTGAGTCAAAGATGATACAGATAGTAAATTATACTTCAAATTAGGCACATATAGCATTTCCAGTTCTCTTTCTAGGCTTGCCATATACACAGTTCCTCTGCCAGTCACTTTTGCACAAATGTCATCAGCCAGCGACACGCATTGGCCTTTCACAGGAGTAAAAGTCTTAAATAGTTGTTTGTCCTTGGCAATGTGCATGAACGCACCACTGTCAATTAAGAACAGGTGAGCACTAAGGAAGGAATGTTCATTGATTATTACATTAACACACTCACCTCTGGAGTTATTTTTAGTCTTTTTGCCCTTATTTACATTGCATTGTTTCAGCAAATGAGTTGTGCTGCCACACCTGTAGCACTTACGCACCGCATATGCCTTTGCAGCGTCATGCTCATGCTTGGCTTTTTTAATACTCTCCCAAGGCATTCTTGTTACTTGTAGAATGTGCTGGAGTCTCCCGGAGTTGGGCATTTCCCCATCTTCTCATGTCCTCATTCAACAAACGGTGGGTAACGTTAGATAAAGTTATCTCTGTTTGAGGCACCACATGCAGGTTTGCCACAAATTGGTCAAAACTTTCATCCAATGAACATAAAACGATGTAGGCTTGCTGTAAGGAAGAAAAATTTACCTCCTTCTCTTGGAGCTCAGCCAGAGTTCGTTTCATGAATTCCAAGTGTTGCATCATATCACCACCTGGCTGCAGACATGCTCTCAATAGTTTTTGCATCAGATATATCTAAGAGCCGACATTTTCTCGCACATATATTGCTTTTAAAGCGTCCAAGCAACTTTTGGCACTTTTGGTACCTTTGATATGGACCAGCTGCGAATCTTCCAGGGTTAGCCCAATTAAGGATAGAGCTTTCTCATCATTCCTGCGGAATTTAACAATCAACTCAGCGTCATTCTCGGCATGTAGAGCTGATATATCAGGCGGGTCAGCCACCGTCTCTGACAGGCCCTGGAATTTTAACAGCATTGTGACTTTCTCTGCCCATGTATTGTAATTGCCTCCATTCAGCTTAGTTATCAGGAAACCAGAAGCATTTACATTGGACTCCATAGTGTAGACCTAGGACAAAGACAAACTGCCACCAGCCACACCCACAGCTGCTGCTACCTTACTCACGAGCAATCTTTCTCCTCAGAACACTGAAGCACCGGAATGGTCAGGGAGGACACCCAGGTAGGTCACTCTGGGCCCATAACCGATGACAGAGTTGTAGTAGAAGTGCACACTGGGTAACTCTGGTCAGACCAGTCTCAGTTGCAGTTCTAAGGAAGACACTCACACAGACAGCTGGTTCAACAAACTGTATTGGGTTCAGGCAGATATCAGAGTCAAGAAGCAGTCCAATAGTCATGCACTTACATCCAATAGAGCCAGGCAGAAGTACAGATACACAGTCCAAGAGATTAGTCAATACACAGTCCACAGTTATCAATTCCAATATCCATCTAACAGTATGCCACACTATATCCGTCCTTTCCTACCTCACACTGAACAGGTAGCAGGCTATTGCATTTCAAGTTGCCTTAGCCAATGCCATTCCAAACTGGTTAATGGCTCACACCTGACGACACTATAGCACCTGTACTCAACGATGACACAATCCTTTGGCAGTTCCAATTCACCTTAAAGTAATAGGACACTGACAGAGTGCTCTCCCCAGCACCCTTTTTTTCTTTAGTGAAATGTTTCTTATGTGATTTGCAATGAAAAGTGAGTTAAAATACTATTTCCAAATTAGGCTATGATTTTTTTTAAATAAAAAAAATTCTGCTGTTGATGTTCCTTGGAAAATCTAACTAAATGAGCAGAAAGAACTTTATGGACTTACTTTCCCTTAGCAGTTGTGTTGCTGTTTCACATTAAAAGATGCTTTTTAAAGGCCAACTGATTCTCCCAAGCTGTCTGAGACATCAGATAAATCATGTCATTTGGTACTGATTTAAGCTCAGAATTAATGTCTCTGTAGGGAAACTGTTGGAGTTGGGCACAGCTATTCTTGGCAGATAAATGGTTAAGCATTCATTTGTGACAGTGAAGCATTGCAGTTCTCTTCCTATGATCCAGAACCTGTTCATTGTGGTTGCTACTGTGTAATAGCTACCAAGGTTGTAATCAGTCAAATATATCATCATTATTTGTCATCCTGCTGAAAGCGGTACAGCCTTTGCTTGTTCTGTGTGATTCTCACTCAAGGATATCCTGAGGCAACAGTCCTGAGTGTAAAGGTTCTGATAATGTTAATGTATACTGGTTTATTTATAACGGTGATTAATACATGATGTCTAGCCTAACATCTGTTTTGGTGAAGTCCTGCAGTAACATCTCAGGAGAATATTTTAGCATCATTTTCCTAGGTCTCTGGAATATTATGAGCCCTAACAGCTAGAAAATTCTTAATGTCCTTTACACATCCTATTTGGAAGTCCTGCTTTTGAAACAGATTCTCTTCTCTTATCTTAGTATCTAGAGTTAGCTATCTGACCACTCAAAAAAGACCTGATCAATTGGGTAGTCAAATATTATATAGCACTTACTTTATTTAGACCAAAAAAAGAGAGATGTTCTAGCTATTAAGAGAGTAGGTGCTTTGCTTATTATAAAAACAAATAACTATTATTGTAAAACAAAGGAATAAGTTTTTTAAAAAATTGTAATTATTATAACTTATGATTGTTAGATATTTATGAAAATTGATTAACTGAGCACTTTTTTGGACTTGATCCCAGGACACTGGATTCAGCCTACAAAAATGTTAAAATAGAAAATGGTATTTTTTTTTAATGTGGTCTTTTTTGGAGACATTAGTTGTTACAACAAGTAACCAGTAAGAGAAATCTTGGTATTCTGATTGGTTTGTCCCTGTCAGCTGGCTAATGTCCAAACACCCTTGCTAACATATGTTACCATAACAAACAATTTAAATGGGTGAGCTGCTACCTATATAGGCTGTATTCAGACATCTTGGCAAATCACAATTTGTTTAAAATGCCGTGTATTGCACAAACTTTTGCTAATCTATGAGCCATAGACTAGGACCTAATGCTGTTGCACAGGGCCTATAAGAGAGAGATATTCCATCAGGCCTATGGTTGAGGACAGCAGTGAACAACACCAAGCCTGGCCTCCTTTATCTTTCACCTCTTTGCCCTTCTAAGGGGTAGGTTACAAATTTTCGACACCTTCTGGAATAGTTTGATTGTTGTTTAAATTTCTAATCTGTTTTTAATGACTATTGGAGTGACAGAGTGTAGTTATTGAATGTTGTGAACCGCCCTGAGCCCTACTTGGGAGAGGGCAGCCTAGAAATAAATGTAAATAAAACAAAATAAATAAATAGGTAACAGACTAAACTATAGCTGTTTGTAAACTCCAGTGAGTCTGCTGTTACTTTTCTGCCTCTAAGCAGAATCTTCTGGTGTTATTGTAGGCTCCCTTAAGTGGCTTGATTATTGGCAAAATGATTGCTATTGATTGGCCTCAATATATGAGCAGAAAGACAGCTTACAAATAAAATCATCATAAATTATCATAAAAACAAATGAGCTATTAAAACACCATATTAAAAGGGAGTATGCTCTTTATGGGGAGAAGATGGGTTATGATTTGCTTTTGACGGCACTGGTGTTTTGTGTAGAATAATTTGTATTGTGTATATCACTGGCAAACTGAATAAATACAAGATTAAATTAATTATTCTTTCCCTACACTGCCTTTTTGAAATTTCGCTCAGGAGCCACTAGAGCCACACAGTCCTCAGTGATGATGACACTAGCATCAAGGGTTGTTTAGAAAGGAGGACAGAGCTAATTTTTTTCTGTTGCTCTCTGCAAATGACTCTGTATGCAGAAGGCAGGGTGGGCAGTGCTAGTCGCATACCAGGTAAACAAAGTTGGAGTCCAGTGGCACCTTTAAGACGAACAAAGTTTTATTCATGGTGTAAGCTTTTGTGTGCAAGTACACAAGTATCTGACGGAGTGTGCTTACACATGAAAGCTTATACCATGAATAAAACTTTGTTTGCCACTGGATTCAAATTTTGTTCTGCTGCTTTGGACCAACACAGCTACCCCACTTGAATTTACATACCAGGTATTTACTGTGATTTAAAATCTGGTTTAACACTCACTAACAGGTGTGGGTTTGGGTTTTTTGGGTTTTTTTGGCAGCCTGCATTTGGACATCACAATAACCTGGAGTTTAATCAAACTATTTTTTATTGTGATGGTTCAGTGTAGCTATATTTAGATTCTTGGCTTGTGGTTATATTCAAGAATTATAAAATAAGTGTCAAATGAAATATCTATGATAGGATAGTCAATCTGTAATTGTGGCTGTATACACTTCATGTCATGTGACTTGCCTTATTGTATTCTTTTAAAGAACATTGTAGCTGGAAAAACCTTAGAAGAGATGAAAAAGCAAGTTTTTTATATACTCTGAAATGTAGTAATATGTTCCACTGTTACTGAGGCAACAGTGTAGTGTTTGCATTTTCTCTAATAGAGCAGCCACCACTCAATTGCAACAGATTTCTTTTTATAGAGAAATTTTCCCCCTGGTGGAAGATGACTTGAACAAGGCCTCATAAAATAAACCACAGATGGAACAAATCATTGCATCATTTGGTTGTATTTAAAATGACTTGGTTATTGTTGTCTTCAGGAGAAAAAGAATTCTGTGGAAAACGTGCCTTTTGATAATAGTGCCTGAAAGGGAGATAAAATAAGGATTCAGATATTGATGCTCTGGTTTTGCTCGAAGGCCCAAGTGTCTGCCCCATTAGTGGATTTAAGTCTGCTTCTTTCTTCTTTGTTCCCTCCTGTACATCTGAGGGACATGAGCCCCCTTTCCTTCTCAGTACACATAAACTAGCTGTGAGTATCTCTGCCATCTGGAAAGCAGCTGTAATTCTGAGTGATCTCCAGCCCTCACCTGGAGATTGACAACAGTGGTTCCCCAGAAGAAATGTATGTCTCTATGACATTTTACCTCTCTGAAGTCCCACCCCTCCTCTTCCAGTCTTCACTCCTCAAATTCCCAGAAATTTTCCAGCCTGGAGGTGGCACATGCTGATTCACACTGGCTGTCATAGGGGGGCTGCTGCTGAACAGGAGCAAGCAGACAGTCCTAGTTAAGTCATGGCAATCAGGTGGCATCAAGTCACTGGATGTTGCCAGGTCTAGGGTAGCCAACCTCCAGGTGGAGCCTGAAGATCTCCTGGGATCACAACTGAACTCCAGACAACAGATCTCTCTCCTCATCCTGGAGAGAATAACTGCCTTGGAGGGTTGACTCTATGGCATTGTATACAGCTAAAGGCTCTCCCTTTACCAACAGAAGCAACATAGGTTGTCTAGCAACAGCCTCTGGCTAGCAGCTTCCCCAGTGGCCCAGTCCTTGTCTGTCCTGGGGTAAGGTTGAGGGAAGGGGAAATTACAGGTCAGTCAGTCTGACATCAATACCAGGAAAGTTGGTGGAAACTGCTATTAAAGAGAGAATTAGTAGGCACATTGATGGACAAAAGCTATTGAGGAAGACTCAGCATGAGTTCTATAAGGGAAGATCTTGTCTCATTAACCTGTTAGTATTCTTTGAGGAAGGAGGTGAGTAAACATGTGGACGGGGGGGGGGGCAATAGATGTTGATCTTGATTTTCAGAAAGCTTTTGATAAAGTTCCTAGGTAAGCTCAATAGTCATGGGGGTAAAAGGACAAGTCCTCTTGTGGATCAAAAACCGGCTAATTCATAGGAAACAGGGGAGGGACGGTGGCTCAGTGGTAGAGCATCTGCTTGGGAAGCAGAAGGTCCCAGGTTCAATCCCTGGCATCTCCAAAAAAGGGTTCAGGCAAATAGGTGTGAAAAAACCTCAGCTTGAGACCCTGGAGAGCTGCTGCCAGTCTGAGAAGACAATACTGACTTTGATGGACCAAAGGTCTGATTCAGGATAAGGCAGCTTCATATGTTCATATGTAAACAGAGAGTGAGTATAAATGGGCAGTTTTCACAGTGGAGGATGGTAAGCAGTGGGGTACTGCAGGTCTCAGTATTGAGTCCAATGCTTTTTAATTTTTTCGTTACTTATTTAGAGTTGGGAGTAAGCAGCGAAGTAGCTATGTTTGCGGATGACACTAAATTGTTCAGAGAGGTGAGAACCAGGGAGGATTGTGAAGATCTGTCATAGCCGGGCGAGTGGGTGTCATTGTGGCAAATGAGGTTCAACATGGCCAAGTGCAAAGTAATGCACATTGGAGCCAAAAAAAATTCCTATCTACAAATACATGTTGATGAGATGGGAGATCTTGGAGTCATAGTAGGTAACTTACTGAAAATGTCGAGACAGTATGCAGCTGTAATTAAAAAGGCCAGTGCTATGCTGGGGATTATTAGGAAGGGAATTGAAAACAAATCAGCTAGTATCATAATGCCTTTGTATAAATTGTGCAGTCTCGTTTGGAGTACTGTGTACAATTCTGGTCACCACACCTCAAAAAAGATATAGCATTGAAAAAAGTTCAGAAAAGGGCAACTAGAATGATTAAAGGGTTGGAACACTTTCCCTATGAAGAAAGATTAAGGCACTTGGGGATCTTTAGCTTGGAGAAACATTTACTGAGGGGTGACATGAACAAAGTTTACAACATTATGCATGGGATAGAGAAGGTAGAGAAAGAAGTATTTTTCTCCCTTTCTCACAATTCAAGAACTTGTGGACACTCAATGAAATTGCTGAGCAGTTGAGTTAGAATGAATAAGAGAAAGTACTTCTTCACCCAAAGAGTGATTAACAAATGCAGGGCTTTTTTGTGCAGGAATGCGCAGGTATGCAGTTCCAGCTTGGCTTGGCTTGGCGTCAGGGGTGTGTGGCCTAATATGCAAATGAGTTCCTGCTAAGGTTTTTCTACAAAAAGCCCTGCATAAAACAATGGTGATGTCGGGGGTGCACAAATGAGTTCCTGTTGGGCTTTTTCTACCAAAAAAGCCCTGAACACATGTAATTCACTGCCACAGGAGGTGGTGGCATCTACAAGCATAGATGGCTTCAAGAAGGGATTGGATAAACATATGGAACAGAGGTTCATCAGTGGATAATTAGCCACAGGGTAATCGATGGTACTCTCTGTAGGCAGTGACAGGCCCCAACGAAATCATGATCCAACCACTGCTATAGAGGAAGCTGGAGACCTGGACATCCCAGTAGCAGTCTGTAAGGCTGAGGGCTGTCAGCTGGTAAGGGCCAGAGGAAGAAGAAGATGGAGGAGGGAGATTGGGTCTGCTAACTTTAAAGTTTAGGAGGGAGAGCACAAGACAGACAGTGCTGAGAATGGGTATCCACCCTCCTTTCATCAATTTCAGAAAGAGGTGGGGCCAAACCCTGATTGGATCAAGGTAGGGGAGAAGGGTGGTATATAAAGGAGGCTTCCATACCAGGACAGGAAGAAAAAACTGGATTGAGTGCACAGGGCCGGAGAGTATGAAAGAGCAAGAATTAAGCTCATTTGGTGGAAAAGAAGAGGCTTTAAGATGCTCTAGGGAGGCCACTAGAGGTCTGTGACCCATGCTTGCCCTCTGTATGCCCACATGCTCTTTCTCTGTCACTCCCAATGTCAGTGATAGGAGACTGGAAGAAGGATATTCTTAGATGGCATTTACCCTTAGTCCTGAGAATATCCTGACTTCTGCTGTGGTTGCTGCTGCAGTTCTAATTTTTAATTAGCTGCAAGGCTGTGGAATAATGAAAACTGGAAAAGTGTCAATGCTTTGTCTTTTAAGGAGTAAATTCTGGGAAGTCATACATTTTGTTAGTGATGCTTCATTAATATGTCTTGTTCCGTGAACACAGTCATGATGGTTGGTGTCTCGGGTGCTCTTATCTTCTTTGTCCTATTCTTGCTATTTTTTCTAATCCATGTTGTGTCGTTTCTTATGCAATACTAGCTGATATCTTCCAGTTTAAAGGTGACAGTAAAAGTCAAAAGTTGAGATTTTATCAATTACTACCATCTTGCATTTCTTTTTGAAGTAAAAGCTCAATTCTAGGGAATTGTTTGGGGCTAAAAGATAAAGTAGAACATGTCATAAAATTTGAAATGGCCTGTGCACCAGTGTTGCAATTGTCAGATATCAGCCTGGCTTTGTTTTAGCAGCGTGTGTAACGAGCAAGCAGGTGGAAGTGGACTGGTGTATAAACTTATTGAACTGTTCTGTTACATTTCTAAGCTGTTTAACTGAGCAATGGAAGCATTTGAGAACTTTGTAACTCTTCTTGTTACAGCTTTCCTGATGGAGATGTCACCCTAATTCTTGCTGTTTCATTTTCTCCCCCCCCTACACAGCAAAAGCCAAATCTAAATGTGGCTCCACTTTCTTTCCCTGTGCAAGTGGAATTCACTGCATCATTGGTCGCTTTCGATGTAATGGGTTTGAAGATTGTCCTGATGGTAGTGATGAAGATAACTGTAGTAAGTATCTGCCCTCCTAAGAGAAGTAGTAGAAAAACTGAGTGCCTTATTTGTTGAGGGGATCTGCCTAAACTAGATTAAACCAATCCCCCAAAACAGGATTCCCCCCCACCCCCGCCCAAAACTGCCTGGGCCAATTCATTCCATAGGTGTTTAGAGTGGGTGGTTGTTTAGCTTTTGAGTAAGCACTTATACTGGGATCTAAATATGGTTAATTGTTGAACTCTAGTTGTCTCTTTCCTATAATGAATTAGCCTCATGTGCTGAGACCTTAGGAGCGCTTTCTTTTTATTCAGCTGTTTGGTGTGAAGTACAATTCTGATAACCCAAGCTCAAGTTCAGAAACACAATTCCCATTGTTGGCTTCTTACTGGGCTTTTCAGAAGCAAGCTGACATTTTACAGTCAGAAGCCTACCTCCTTAGAGTGTACTCTCCAGGACTTCTGCAGAATTGTGAAGGTTATATAGACCCCTGTGACTTCTCTGTTCTGCAGCTTGCTTTAAAATATCCTGTAATACTCCAGGTTACCAAGATGCTTTTGTTTGTAGCCAGCATTAAAATTTGAAGAGGGCTGTTGGTGAATAGGTGGAATTCAGAATCAAATTTCAAGACCTTCAACTTATTTTATATATTTTTTTTTATTTCACATGAGAAATGCATAGGGTTTTTAAGTTTTTATTTATTTATTTAGAATATTTCTGTGCTTTCTCTTCAGAGTCTTGATCAAGGATGCTTGCAATTAAAAACCGTAATGTAAAAAACAAGCCATTTGACAGAGGCAATATAAAAACTGTTCCATAAAACTGAACACACTGTTAAGAAACTGGCAAGATAAAACCCCTAACTAAAAGCCTGAGAAAAAAAGATGTGTTTTAGCCTGGTGCCTAAAGGAAAGGAAAGATAAATATCCATTAATATCATTCACATTACATTAACTTTAAGGATTATATAGATATGTTAGTCTTTATTGCTGTATTTTCTTTTTTCCTACCCCCTCCATTTTGTTTTTGATCATAAACTTACCTGTCCCATCGTCTAACTAGGTAGGCTTTATTTTTCCTTTTGTATCATCACAGTACTCCCTGTGGATTCTGGCTAGCAGAACTGCTGTCATGGCGATGAAGGAGTTGGAAAAAATCTCTGCTAGATATTCAGAGCCCTGGTGGAGTTTGCCAGAAAGCCTGTAAAAAGGATGCAATTTGCCCCTTAAAATTTACAAAGTCCAAATTTCACCTCTTCCTCCCTTCTTCTTCCAAGCTTTCTAGATTTCCATTTCCCACCTTCTGAATTTATTCTGTTTAACTGTAAATAGTGCTAAAAAGTGGGAAGGAATTTATTGTTTGGTCTACTTGCAGTTTTGAAAAAAGAGCACCATTGTCACAGACCTGCAGCATATACAATCAACACAGGAAGTACGTCAAGTATCGTGACATCTCTTTACCAGCGAAAATGAGATTTGGTGGCAAGTAAAGCAGGAAGTAACAGATGAAAAGCCTACTCTAGGACTATAATACCATAGAGAAACATTGGCGGCCATTGCAAGGAGGTTAAAATTAAAATAATATTTTTAAGGTGTTTGGGACATTAAAAATTGTTGGAAATAATTGAGGTGGTGATAAGAAGATAAATACTATTGGACATATTGTTTATAATGGACTTTAGAAGCCTTTAAAAATTTTTTAAAGGCCATTTTGAAGGATTTAAAAACTTTAAAAATTAATATCTCGGTCTGGGATGCTCTGAGGATGGCAAAATTAGG
Source organism: Heteronotia binoei (assembly GCF_032191835.1). NCBI lineage: Eukaryota > Metazoa > Chordata > Lepidosauria > Squamata > Gekkonidae > Heteronotia > Heteronotia binoei. The sequence goes on along the minus strand of NC_083243.1, from coordinate 112,615,833 downwards.
CTTGTTGTAAAAAGCAAGCTCTAATCTTTTGAACTTGATAGTCAAATTTGAAATTGGTGAGATCAAAAATTTTGGTGTTTTTAAATGTCGGAACACAAACAAACCCGTAGAAGGGCTGCTTCATTGGAAAAAAATGCAGGATCAATTAGAGGCAATGGAGGCCAGAATGATGAAAGGCATGAAAGAGAAGATAACTGCATCTAAAAAAGAAATTATAGAAGAGATTAAAAAAGATATGGAAGATCTCAGAAAGGAGACAGAGGAATCATCTAAGAAAGTGCAGGAGGTAGAAGGGAGAATGAAAGTACATGACTCCACCTTGTTGAAAATACAAGAAAAAGTGACAATCCATGACTGCAAATTGATGGAGACTCAGATACATCTGAGAGGAGTACCTGAAAAGGAAGATGGCGACTTGAAAGAATATATAATAAAAAATAATTGCAGAATTTTTAGAGGAAGATCCTGAAGAGACTAAAAATATGTATGATTACATGTATAGAGTGAACTCACTCTATGCAAAAAAAATTAATTTACCAAGAGATGTTGTCATAAGATATATGACAAAAGAAATGGTGGGGAAGATAATGAACAAAAACTTTGAAAAGACATTGATAGTGGGAGGCAGCAAAGTGAGAATTATGAAGGAGTTGCCAAGGCAAGTGATAAATGATAGAAGACCATATAGAAACTGTCAGAAAAATTACGGGACAATGAAATGAGGTTTAGATGGATAATACCAGAAGGTTTGAGCTTTGAACTTCAGGGGAAAAGAATCACAATTACAAATGAACAGAAACTGCATAGATTTTATGAAGAACATAAAGAATTTGCATCATGATGGATTACAAATTATTGTCTTGGAATGTAAATGGACTAAATTCACCACAAAAAAGAAGGGCAACGTTTCATTGGATTAAAAAGCAAAATTGTAATATAGTTGGTTTACAAGAAGTGCATATTAAACAAATATTACAAATTTTTATGGAATAAACAATTGGGACTTGAATTTTATTCATTGGCTGAACAGAAGAAAAGGGGAGTGATTTTTTATATTAAACAAGAATTGGAGCCAAAATTAGTGTTTAAAGATAAAGATGGAAGATTTGTAGCAGTAGAAATAATATTAAATGCAAAAAAACCTGTTGCTATTGGGACTGTATGCACCTAATGGTGCAAAGGATGCTTTTAAAAAAGACATTATACAACAATTTGATGAACTGACCTATGACCAAGTTTTGATAATGGGGGACTTTAATGGAACAATTAAGAATACACTGGACAGGTCTGGGGGAAAAATAATAATAAAGAAGGAAAATTGCCAAAGTCTTTTTTTGAATTGGTCAATCAAGAAAATTTGGAGGATATATGGAGGAAATTTAATCCTGAAGTGCGGGACTACACCTTTTCTTCAGCAAGACATAAAACTTTTTCTAGAATTGACATGTTGTGAGGCACTAAAGATTTAGGTCTTATAACAAGGAAAATAGAAATTTTACCTAAAATTGGAGCTGACCATAACCCAATAATGTGGATTACAAAATTGTCTAAGAAGTTGAGAAGATGGAGATTGAATGAAGATTTACTACAGAATAAAGAAATAGTGACATCTCTAGAAAATGAAACTAAAGCTTTCTTTCAAATGAATGACAAACAGGATATAAAATTTCAGACAGTCTGGGATGCCACTAAAACAATAATGAAAGGAATATTGATTATTTTGAATAATAAAGATAAGAGAGCAAAAGAAAAACAGTTGTTGGACATTCAAAATGAAATAAAGAAAAAAGAAGGGGAGTTAAGAAAAAGGTCAGGGAAAAAGAAAATTATAAGGGAAATTACAATACTACAAACGCAAATGAGACATTTGTTAAATAAAGAATTGGAATGGAACTTGAAAAGATTGCAGCAGAAATCTTTTAAGGGAGCAAATAAACTTGGAGAATATTTGGGTTGGCAACTGAAGAAAAAGAGAGAAAATAAAATTATTAATAAAATTGTGGTAGATGGAAGAGAGGTGGTTAGCCAAGAGGGAATAAAAAGAGAATTTTTTAAGTATTATGCCAAGTTGTTTGAAGGTGTTAAAATAAAGAAAGAAAAGATGCATGAGTATTTACAAAAGATAAAAATAGAACCCTTAACAGAAAATATGTGAAAAGTTTTGAATGATCCAACTGAAAAAAAAAGAAATTGAAGCAGCAATTAATGCAATGAAAAATGGAAAGGCACCTGGGCCAGAGGGATATACAGCTAAATATTTTAAAACCTTTAAAGAGGAGTTAATACCGAAATTGCAGAAGTTGATGAACATAATAAGAATAAAAGGGAAAATACTAAAAACATGGAAGGAAGCTCTTATTTCGTTGATTCCAAAGGAAGATAGAGATGTCACGAATGTAAAAAATTACAGACCAATTTCGCTATTAAATAATGATTATAAAATATATACAAGAATCTTGGCAGAATGGCTTAAACAACATTTGATAAATTTTATAAAGGAAGATCAAGCGGGGTTTCTTCCCAAAAGGCAAATGAGAGACTGTTGTAAATATTGTAGAATATTTCGAAAGACATCCAGAAAAGGAAGTAGCATTATTCTTTGCAGATGCAGAGAAAGCATTTGACAATTAAATTGGGACTTTATGTTTACAGTAATGGAGAAAATGGAGCTAGAAGAAAGCTTTATAAGAATGATAAAAGCAATATATACTGAACAACGTGCAAGGCTATGTATAAATGCAGATCTCACAGAAGATATGATAATTAGCAAAGGTACAAGACAAGGCTGTCTGCTTTCCCCACTGTTGTTTATAATGACTCTTGAAATATTACTGATGCAGATTCAAGAAGATAAAGAAATAGAAGGATTAAAAATAAAAGGATTTATTTACACATACAGAGCATTTGCAGATGATATAATGTTTATAAATGAAAATCCCATACAAGTTACACCTTTGTTGTTAGCCAAAATACAAGAATATGGGGAGATAGCAGAACTTTGTATTAACAAAGAAAAATCAAAATTTTTATGTAAAAATATGCAAACAAACAAGCAACAGACCTTGCAGAGTCTGACGGGCTGTGAAGTTACCTCCAAGGTATATTTGGGTGTGGAGATAACAATGAGATTATTGATTGTTTAAAAATAACTATGAGATGCTATGGCGTAAAATGAATGAAAATATGTAAAAATGGAATAAACTTAATTTGTCATTGCTGGGTAGAATAGCTGCAATTAAAATGAATATTCTACCAAGAATAATGTATTTGTTCCAAACTATTCCTATTGTGAAAGATAGTAATCAATTTGATAAATGGCGAAGAAAAATTTCAGAATTTGTGTGGGCTGGGAAGAAACAAAGGATTAAAATGAAAATTCTGACAGATGCAAAAGAGAGAGGTGGATTTCAATTACCGAACTTAAAATTATATCAGGAAGCAGTTTGTTTAGTGTGGATAAAAGAATGGATAAAGCTGTTAAACAAAAAACTCTTAGCACTGGAAGGTCACGGAAATAAATTTGGCTGGCACGCGTATATGTATTATGAAAAAAAGAAGATGGACGGTTTTTTCTCTCACCATTATATAAGAAATAATTTGCTAAATACATGGATGAAATACAAGAAATATGGAGATGAGAGAAGACCATTATGGATAGTGCCAGCTGAAGTAATAAAGACAACGGCTGAGATAGGTGAAGAAAAATGGTTGTCCTATAATCAATTATTAAAAATACGAAGTGGCAAAATAGAATTTAAAACTGCTGAAGAGCTGAATAATAAATATGATTGGTTCCAAATGCAACAAATAAAGAGTTTGGTGGATAATGATATTAAAACTGAAGGAATAAGAAAAGAACAAACAGAAATGGAAAAAGTTCTGCTTGGAGATAATGAAAAATTAATTTCAAAAATATATAAATTACTTTTAAAATGGTCTACGGAGGATGAAGTAGTAAAATCTCAAATGATTAAATGGGCAATTAATGTAAATAAAGAAATACAGATGGAAACTTGGGAATACTCGTGGAAGACTTCTATGAAGCTTTCGACGTCACATAGTATTAAAGAGAACTGTTTAAAAATTATGTATAGATGGTATATGACTCATAAAAAATTGGCAAAGATGAACAACAAGATGCCAGATAGATGTTGGAAATGTAAAAAACATGAAGGTTCTTTCTACCATATGTGGTGGACTTGTGAAAGAGCAAAAAAGTATTGGCAGATGATTCAACAAGAAATATCTAAGATCTTGGGATATGAATTTAAGAAAGTTGCAGAGACTTTTCTGTTGGGATTATAAATGGACAAATTTCCAAAAGAAGATAGAACTATAATTTGGTACTTGCTTTCAGCTGATAGGACATTATATGCGCAGTTGTGGAAGCAAGAAAAAATACCAGAGAAATGGGATTGGATTGTAAAAGTTATGACATGGAGTGAAATTGACAAATTAACAAGAATTTTAAGAGACTATGATTTAGAAGTTTTTAAGATGGAGTGGAAAAAGTTCAGAAGATACATGGAAAAAGAGTGGAATATAAAAGGACATTGGACAATTTTTGATAATGATTAAGTTTTCGAAAAAAAGAATATTAATTTTTGTTTTTATTAGTTAAGGGTACCTTTAAATATTAGTATGTTAAGTAAATAACACCGGCAGTGGTCAAGTAATGGGGGGAGGGGTGGGTAGAAAGTAAGATATGGGATAGATAAAAGAACTTATTAATGATAAGAAATATAATTTGTTACCATATGTTACCAAATAAAATTGTTTTATACTTTAAAGGATGCAATTTGCCCCAAGTACCCAGGACAGCTCTAAACATAGAGGATTCAAATTCTAATCTAAATCCTTTAAAATCATTTAAAGATTCCTGTACTAAATTTAACATTTGCTGAATGTTGCCATTCTGGGGTAGAATATGGAAGTGGGAAGAAGGGCCTCCAGTAGCTAGTAACTCAGTTTCAGTGAGGGGAAAGTGTTTTATATTAAGTCACAATCAACTTCCTGCAGACTTTTTCAGCTGAGTTTTTCCTCCTCTGTGGCATAAAGGAAGAATCATCAATTTCAACTTGGGCTGCAGCTTTGTTTCTATGGCAGCTGAATAGAGCTGCTTTCATACATTTTTGAATAATGCATTCTCAAATGCACTTCAGCAGTCATTTTTCGGTTTAAAACAATTTATTGTAATATATTGTAATAACATATCTTCATTTGTCATTAAATGTTGGTACACATATATATTTTCTCCACATACCCCTTTTGTGACCCCCAGCAGTGCATGCCCCCTTGTCAAACGTTCCCATATTATTATTTAATCTTGTTTGTTATAAGGTAATAAACTTTGTCTATTAGAAAATCTCTCTCTGAAAAACTCAAAGGTTATACTCCATCTTCATTGTATTTCTTCTTAGTCATTGGGAAAAAGAAAAAAGGTTATAATCCAATAATCATTTTTAAACTGAAATCCATACATCGTTTCTTTAAAGATTAACCATTGTCAAAGATCACCAAATGTCCTTTAACGTTCCATTGTTTTTCAATGTATTTTTGAAACTTTCCCCAGTCGTTTTTAAATCTCTCTAGATTTGTTCTTTTAAGATTCTCGTAAGTTTGTCCATTTCACTCCAATGCATAACTTTCAGAGTCCATTCCCATACTTCTGGTATTTTGTCTTGTTTTCACATTTGCACATATAATGTCCGTGCAGCTGAAAGCATGTACCAAATTATTGTTCTATCTTGCTTTTGAAATTTTTTCATTTGTAATCCCAGCAGGAAAATATCTGGTGCTTTCTTAATATTATATCCCAAAACTTTCGAGATCTCCTGCTGAATCATTTGCCAGAATTGCTTCGCCTTTTCACAAGTCCACCACATATGGTAAAAAGATCCTTCATTTCCAGCATCTATCTGACAACTGATTGTTCATTTCTGCCAGTTTCTTAGGTGTCATATACCATCTGTATAGCATTTTGAAGCAATTCTCTTTAATGTTATAACATGTAGAAATTTTCATAGAGTTTCTCCATAGGTATTCCCACAACTCCATTTGTATTTCCTTATTTATATTTATCGCCCATTTTATCATTTGTGAAACTACTTCATCTTCCGTAGACCATTTCAATAATAGTTTATATGTCCTTAAAATCAGCTTTTCACTTTCTCCAAATAGCATTCTCTCCAGTTCTGTTTGTTCTTGTCTTATTCCATAGTTCTTAATATCCTGTTCAAGCAAGCTCTTTATTTGTTGCTGTTGAAACCAATTATATTTAAATTGTATTTCTTCAGCTGTTTTTAATTCCACCTTTTTACTTGGATCTTTAAAAGTTGTTTGTTAGCCACTTCTCTTCTTTAATATCTGAATACAATTTTATTACTTCTGTTGGTACGGTCCAAAGCAGTTTCCTCTCGTCACCATATCTTTTATATTTTGACCAGGTATTTAACAGATTGTTTCTGATATAGTGATGTGAGAAGAAACCATCTATCTTATTTTTCCCATAGTACATATAAGCATGCAATCCAAAGACATTTCCATGCCCTTCTAATGTCAATAACTTTCTATTTGATAATGTCATTCATTCCTTAATCCACACCATGCAAACTGCATCATGATACAGCTTTAAATTAGGCAGTTGGAATCCACCTCTTTCTTTCGCATCGATCAGAATTTTCATTTTAATTCTTGGTTTTTTCCCAGCCCATACAAATTCTGAAAGTTTCCTTTGCCATCTATCAAATTGTTTATTGTCTTTCACTATTGGGATTGTTTGAAACAGGAACATAATTCTCGGTAAAACATTCATCAATTGCAAAGATTCTACCTAGCATAGACAGGTTCAATTTGTTCTATTTACTCATATCTCCATCAATCTTGCGCCAAAGTTTTTCATAATTGTTTTTATACAAATTAATATTTTTCGTTGTTATTTCCACACCTAAATATTTTACCTTTGAGGTAATTTCATACTCTGTTAATTGCTGTAGTTCTTCCTGTTTGCTCTTAATCATATCTTTACACAAAATTTTTGATTTTTCTTTATTTATATAAAAGCCTGCCAATTTTCCATATTCTTGTATCTTACAAAGCAACAACGGTGTTACATAAGTGGGATTTTCATTTATAAACATCACATCATCTGCAAATGCTCTGTATTTGTAAGAAAAATCTTTCATTTTTAGCCCCTCTATCTCTTTATCATCTTGGATTTGAATTAACAAAACCTCTAAAGTCATTATAAATATCAGTGGAGATAGAGGGCAAACTTGTCTTGTTCCTTTATTTATTATCATTTTTTCTGTTGTCTGCATTAATGCAGAGCCTTGATGATTGTTCAGAATATATCGCCTTTACCATTCTAATGAAATTTTCTCCCAATCTCAAAATCTCCATCACTGCAAACATGAAGTCCCAATGCACATTATCAAATGCTTTCTCTGCGTCTGCAAAAAATAATGCTATTGCTTTTTCAGGGTGTTTCTTATAATATTCAATAATATCTATAACTGTCCTTATGTTGTCTCTGATTTGTCTCTTGGGAAGAAATCCTGCTTGTTCTTCTTTAATTGAACTGTTCAAATGCTGTTTAAGGCGTTCTGCTAATATCTTTGTGTATATTTTATAGTCATTGTTTAGTAATGAAATTGGTCTATAATTTTTCACATTTGTGGTGTCTCTGTCCTCTTTTGGTATCAAAAAAATTACTGCTTCTTTCCATGTACTAGGAACTTTCCCATCTAATCTTATAGTGTTCATCAATGTCTGAAGTTTTGGTAATAACGTCTGAGTGAGAACTTTATAAAATTTTGCCGTGAAGCCATCTGGACCAGGTGCTTTTCCTAATTTAATTAAGTTGATCGCCTCGTCTATTTCTCCTCTCTCAATTGGTTTATTCAACAAATTCTCCATGTTTTTTGTTAATGAGTTGTCCTAAATATTCTGTAGATACTCATCAATTCTTTTTCTATCAACATTGTGGCTTTTAAACAGCTTGGCATAATATTTGTAAAATTCCCTTTTAATGCCTTCATGGTCAACAATGTCTTTTTTCCAGATAAAATTTTAACTACTTTATTCTCCCTTCTTTTTTTCATTTGCCATGCAAGATATTTTCCGGGTTTATTCACACCTTCAAAAGATTTCTGCTGTAGTCTTTTTAAATTCCATTCCAATTCTTTATTCAGCAAATGGCTCAGTTGGCTTTGTAGTATTGTAATTTCTCTTATCATCTTCTTTTTCCCAGGTTGTTCTTTAAGCTCTTTCTCTTTTATGCCAATTTCTTTCTGAATATCCATCATTTGTTTATTTTTGGCTCTTTTATCCTTGTTGTTCAATGTAATCAAAATGCCCCTCATTACTGCTTTATATGCATCCCACACAATTTGAAACTGGGTATCTTCTTTTTCATTTATTTGGAAGAAGCATTTAGTTTCCTTTTCCAGAGAAACCACTATTTCCTGTTTCTGTAGCAAATCCTCATTTATCTGCCATCTTAGAGTCTTGTTCCCTGATTTTGCAGACCATAATATTGGATTATGGTCTGCTCTTATTTGAAGAGGTATCTCTATTTTCTTCATTAAAAGCTCAAGATCTTTTGTGACCCAAATCATGTGAATTCTCGAAAAAGAGTTGTGCCTTGCCGAGAAGTAAGTATAAACACGTTCTTTGGGGTTTAATTCCCTCCATAGATCCTCTAAGCTCTCTTGTTTTAGTTCAAGTTCAAGTTTATTTATATCCCGCCCTTCCCATCGAAGTGGCTCAGGGCGGCTCACAACACATAAAAATCTAACATAATTTGAATTTAAAACATCTTACACAGTTAAAATAGTAGAATAATAAAACATATAATGGCGGTCTATCAGAACTACACTCAGCTTCCAATGCCAGTTAATTATAAGCCAGCCGGAAGAGGGCTATCTTACAGGCCCTGCGGAACTGACCAAGGTCCCGCAGGGCCCTCACCTCTTCCGGCAGTTGGTTCCACCAGAAAGGAGCCGTTATGGAGAAGGCCCTGTCCCTGGTGGATTGCAGGCGGGCCTCCTTTGGCCTGGGGATAACAAGCAGATTTTGAGATCCCGATCTCAGTACTCTCTGGGGAACACGTGGGGAGAGACGGTCCCTAAGGTAGGCAGGTCCTAGGCCATATAGGGCTTTAAAGGTAATAACCAGCAACTTGTACCGAACTCGGTATATTATTGGCAGCCAGTGCAGAGTCTGGAGCCCTGGCCGAATGTGCTCCCATTTTACCAGCTCAAAGAATGATTTTGATAATTTCCCTTCGTTATTTCCCCCCCCAGTTCTGTCCAGAGTATTTTTCACTGTTCCATTAAGTCTCCCATTATCATAATTTGGTCGTGCACCACTTGGTTCAATTGTTGCATTATATCTTTAAAAACAGAGTCTTTTGCTCCATTTGGAGCATATACTCCCAGCAACAAAGTTCTTTTATAATTCAGTGCCACTTCTACCGCAATATATTTGCGATCATCATCTTTAAATATTAATTTCGGGTCAAGTTCCTGTTTGATATAAAATACTACACCTCTTTTTTTCTCCTTAGCCAATGAAAAAAATTCCACACCAAGTTGTTTATTCTATTTGTAATCCGTTTGTTTGATGTGTACTTCTGGTAAACAAATTATGTTACATTTTTGTTTTCCAATCCAGTGAAAAGTTGCCTTTCTTTTTTGTGGTGAGTTGAGTCCATTTATATTCCAAGATATTAATTTGTAATCCATAATGGTTTTTATTCTTGATCTGGCTCCCCAAAGTCTTTATGCTCACTCAAAAAGTTTGTCATTTGTTGAATGGTTGTGATGGTAAATCTCCGTCCTTTGAATTCAAAACTCAAACCCTCTGGAAGTTCCCATCTGTATCTTATTTTTTTTCCCCTCAGCTTTTCTGTCAGCCTTCTGTAGTGTCTCCTGTCACTGATGACTTTCCTTGGCAGTTCTTTCATAATTCTTACTTTGCTGCCATATACTTCCAGTGGGCTCTTAAATTGTTTACTAAGAATTCTTCCCATGTCTCTTGTCACAAAACTTACCACCACCTCTCTTGGTAGTTTATTTTTTTTTGGCGTATTCTGAATTTACTATGTAAATATAATCATAGTAATGATCAGTTTCTTCTGGGTCCTCTCCTAAAAATTCAGCAATAATTTTAATTATATATGTCCTTAGATCAGTAATAGTAGATTCAGGCATACCTCTTAGCTGTAGTTGGTTCTCCATAAATTTACAATCAGCTAGTAATGCTTTCTCCTGTAATTTTTGCATAGTGGAATCTGCATGGTCCATTCTCATATCTAGGTCTTTCACCTTTTCTTCTACTTTTTGCACCTTTTGCAAAGCTGCTTGTGAATCTTTTCTAAGATCTTCAATATCTTTTTTCAAATCTTTTTTCACATCTTCTGCACTTGTCTCAATGTCTCTTTTTAGCTCTGTTTTTGTTTTTCTAATTATGTTTGCCAATCTTGCTTCCATAGCATCCATTGCTACTTTCCATTCTGCTTTATCTGTCTTGTCTGGTTTAGATTTAGCCATTCCCTCACTTTCAAGTGATCCAGCCCCCATACGTTGCTGCCTTACTGCTGATCTCAGCTCCGTCATGGCTGCTTGGCTGTTGCTTTAAATAGGTTCAAAGGTTGACCTCTCAAATTCAAATTTTAAGCACACAGTCTTATAGATTAGATCATGCCCTGTTAAATAAGCCCAAAACTGCCATTCTTCGATGCTCCTAAGTCAAGATATTAATTTTTTGAAAATATTTTTGCACAAAATGGCTGCCGCAGTTTTCTAACAGTTTAAAAACTTTTTTCCTTTTTTCACCAAAACAGCACCAAAATTAGTTTTAATTCATCCAATAGTTTTTACCTTTTAATGATGATATCTGCCGGCTCTGCTATTTTTCAATGTCCAAATTTCTTTTTATTAACTTTTAAAATTTTGACCTTCTTTTAATGGTGTCTGATACTTCTCTATGGTTTTGAGTCCTAGAGAGGGCTGGAGGACTTGTTATTTTTCCCTTCTCTTAATGGCACTGTCCTTTACCTTCATTCCTTTCTTGACACGAAGTCTCGTTTTCTATGGTTATGAAGTCTCACATTGTTTCAATGACAAAACTTCCTGTACTGTAGTCACCAGCTCAGCCGATCTTCTGGGAGGAGCTTTCTGTTCAAACCGCAGGTATGCCAAACAAAGTCTATTTTTCCTCTTCTAAGCTTGTTTCTCACAATTTTAACGTCCCAATTCATTCCCTCCTTTACACTCCTAGATATATTATTGCTTTTCTGGCTCTAGACCTTCGCGTTCAGTTTTATTTAGTCTTTTATTTGCCCCGGAGTGATAGATATAAATCTATTACCTTCAGTTCTTTTATCCTTCTTTGCACTGCTCCATAATTTTCTCAAATGTTGATCAGTCTCATAGAACCTTTGTATCTTGGTGGATTTAAGCCAATTAATTGCCTCAGAAATCCTCTTTAGACAATGGAATGCAGTCCTTCTCGGGGGACTCTTCAAAGCCAAAAAGAAAACCACTGGAGTTCCTCGTCAGCCAAAGTAAATCCCCTCAGAACTTCACATGCATTTCTTGGCCCCCTCCCTATGTGGAAGGGGTAGGCAGCAGGTATTGGGACGGTGGCTCAGTGGTAGAGCATCTGCTTGGGAAGCAGAAGGTCCCAGGTTCAATCCCTGGCATCTCCAAAAAAGGGTCCAGGCAAATAGGTGTGAAAAGCCTCAGCTTGAGACCCTGGAGAGCCACTGCCAGTCTGAGAAGACAATACTGACTTTGATGGACCAAAGGTCTGATTCAGTATAAGGCAGCTTCATATGTTCATATGCTTCATATGTTGAAGTCACCTTCTCGGCCCAGAACAGAGGTTCTGATCTGCCCGTCTGCTGAAGAGAAGCTCAATCCTCCATGACCAAAACCGGAAGTCCCTCTTCAGCAGTCATTTTTAACTAGATTTTCATGCATTGAAACAGGAAAATCTAGTTGCAAACAATTGCTAAAGTGCATTGTGAGTGCATTATTCAGTGTGTGTATAAGCAGCCTAGAACTTCTAGAGTTGTGACCAAAGCAGAGGAACATTACCAGTGTAAGGAAAGTTTATAATTGCAGTTATTAATTAGAGCAGAGACATAGCCATGCAGGACTATAAGTCAGCATTTGTCAGAAGAGACTATGGTGTTGTTTCTCGGTGACCTTTAAAGGTCAGAAGGAAGGTGAAACACACCCACTTTATCAGATAACAGAAGACACAAGATTTACAGCAAAATTTTCTTAGTCACTTTTATGTAGACACTTGGAAGCCTCGACAACTTTGATCTTTCACTGAGGTACATCATCACATTTCAATAAACTATTACATTTCTCTTCCTTTCTAGAACCTGGTTAAAAGGGCTCCATCAGAGTTAAAAAGTGTATTTAAATACAGTTACATTTATTTATGGCTTCTGGGTAGCTTGAATAAATATGACTAGAAAAAATATCTGCACAGCTGTTCTTTTACTAAATTCATACTCAGAATATGTGATTGTTTCAGAAATGGATTAAAAATATACTTTTATTTAGGCTAGCAATTTAAAGAATATATTATTTATGAGATGCAGTGCAATATATATCAAGTAAATAAATATGTATTCAGGAAAGGTAATTTTCTCAAGAGCTCCTTGAAGTCTTCTCCTATATATGTATACTCAGAATCAAGTCCCATTGAGCTAAGTGGGGATTTTTCTCAAGTAAGCATTCATTGGATTTCATCCTGTGAATGTTGACATACTGTGGGAAAAGTTCAGTGCTGTTATAAATTAAACTGGATATCCAAATGCATTGCTAATTTTCTGTTAATTGCAGCAATGTTTTCAAAAATGCTTTCTTTTTCAAAAAGCTGTTTTTTAAATATGATAAAATGCAAGAGAAAATAATAAAATGATAGCATGGTTTCTGTATGATATAAAATAGGGTTGTTTTTTTTAAAAAAAACATATTATTAGATCTTAAACTTTGTCTCTGTTGTGGAAGCAGTCCACTGCAGAGTGCATTCCTCTAGTGTTAAGCACTTCCACTCATACAAGATAAATGTGAAAGTGTCTCATGCTACAGGAATGCTGTATTGCAGCAGAAGCAATGGATGAAAAGGTGTACCAGCAGAAGGAAGGTTTAAGACCCAAGGACTGGGTTTTTTCTATATACAGCAGTTTGCAGCTCCTTCACAAACTCTCCAAATTTGTAATTATTGTTGTGTAATAAAACAAAGAGTCGGACTTAACTGCAACTGAACTACAAAATAAAACTAACACATTTGTTTTTAAGATTCATAAATATTCCAATCAGTACAATTGTACAACACTTAGAGTTGCCAGGTCTGTGTTGGAAATACCTGGAGACTTTGGAGGTGGTACTGGGAGAGGGCGGGGTTTCAGGAGAGTGTAATGCCATAGAGTCCACCCTTCAAAGCAGCCATTTTCTCCAGGGGAGCTGATCTTTGCCAGCTGGAAATCAGCTGTAAAAGCAGGAGATCTCCAGGCCCCATCTGGAGGCTAGCAACCCATAATACATTGTACATAAGGCCAGGACTTTTTCGGTCCTGGCCCTGACCTAGTGGAATCAGCTTCCTATGGAGATCTGGGCCCTACCTGGCTTGTTAGCCTTTCGTAGGGCCTGTAAAATGGAGCTGTTCTGCCAGGCTTTTGGATGAGGCTTGTTAGACTGGTTGGCCTCCCTTGCTGTACCATCATCAGTGCTGAAAAAAATGATGCTATTAATATAGCATTGCTATTTCATTATTATTCTGACAGTTTGTTACTGATGGGGGCCAGTGGGTTATGTAACATCATAATATATGGTATGTAAAGTGCTGATGAGATTCTGAGTTTAATGCTATAACTGATTTTATTATGATTTTAGCTGTTTTGATTGTTTGTTTTATTATTGTATATTTGATGTATTCCGCTATGGATGGAATAATAATAATAGAAGCATAGGTTTGACAAGAAATGTTGAATATATTTCAGTTTCCCCCAAGTGTTCCAACTTAAATAGAAAAAATTTCTCTCCCCCATACCATCCATTGCTTCAACATTGCTGGAAATTTTACAACTTTACTACATCATTGTTACATGCAAGAACCAGCTTCAGCTTCTCTCTTGTTTGCCATTTTCTTGGGCAAAGGATTTTTACTCCCTGCTTTGGTGTTGCATTTCCATACATCCGGAAAGTGCAGAGTGAATGTTTTTTATAAGAGGATTGTGTGAGCAGTAAATTCCCAGTTTTCTGCACTCTGGATTATATCCATCTAGTCTTTATCATTTTGTTTCTTTATGGAGATTCTATACTTGCACTCTTTGAAGGGTCTTTCTGTTTGGTTATCTTAAAAACAGCAGAAAACCACAAAGCCTGAGAACTGTAATCCCTATTGTAATTGTAACTGAGAAATTCTTTGAAGCAGATCATGCTACTAAAGGACATTTGTCAACCCATTTAAATTTAGAATAGTATGCTTCATTTCTTACATTTCATTAGGAGCACCTAGAGAAAGTTTAGAAAAAAATGACACCAGATAAGGATTTGACAGGAGGTTCAAAGGCAATGAAGATGCATAAGTTAAGATACAACCTTTTCACAATACCAAGGAAAGCTGTGGCGGCCCTTTGAATTGCTAGTGTATGGAGATCTCTGTATATGGCAAGATGTTTTTGTGCAATGATTTACCATGTGGAGTCTTTGTACAACTCTTTGGTGACAAGCACTTTTTGGCAACATGATACAAGCACTTGATCCAAAAAACAAAACCCTTACACAGGTTTCTTGGTTGAAGTAACCACAACACAACCAACAGTCTCTGTTAATGGGTTTTTGTCTCTGATACTGTGAAGATTATTACTGCAGCTGGTAAAAGCTCTCATATAAGTAGACCAGTGACACCAGCTCTGGCTGCAGTTGCAGCAATGTCAGTGTGAAATAGACACCAGTTTCTCACTAGTGTTGCTCCATCCCCCAGACTTCTATTTTCCCCTGGCACAAGCAACTGATTTCTCACTAGTTGCTCTGTAGTGATGGCCACAGGAATAAAGACCTTAAAAAGGAGATTAGATAGATGTATGGAAGATAAGTCACTAGTTGCTCCATGGGAGCATTTTGATGCAGGGCTCCTCCAGTTCCCCTCACAGTTTCTTAATCCTTAAAAGACAGCATCACAAAACCGCATGGGGAACTTGAGGGAGCCCTGTGTCAAAATGCACCCAAGGAGCAACTGGTGGAAAATCAATCACTTGCACTAGGGAAAACAGAAGCCTGAGGGCGGAGCAACGCTAGTGAGAAATCGGTCAGAGTGTTTTTTGCTTGCTTTCCTCCCATTAGACAGCTTACAGCAAATAACAAGGTAATCAAATAACAGGAAAAAATACAACTTAAATATACAAAAAGGTGACAAGAACACATTGTGTCTTGTATCCTGAGCCACAATAAGAACATAACAGAAGCCATGTTGAATCAGGCCAACGGCCCATCCAGTCCAACTCTCTGTGTCACACAGTGGCCAATATACACACACACACACACATATATATATATATGCACACTGATATAAGCTCGATGCCTGCACCTATCTTCGCACTTTACCTACCCAGCACCTTACTCAGCACTTTATCCAAGCACTTTATTTGCTCAGCACCTACTTAGCACAGACCTGCACAGACTTGCACGATAGCACTTTCCTATCCAACATCCTACCTCCATCCATTCACAATCAACTATTTATAACAAAATTTGGCGGTTCCCTCGAAGGCCTTATTGAGTCTTGGAACAGCCGACTCTCTACGGCCATTGATGAGATCGCACCTCGGCGCCCTCTGCGACCTCGGATCAGACTGGCTCCGTGGTATAACCCGGAATTGCGCCAGCTGAAACAGGGCCTCAGATGGCTAGAGAGGCAATGGCGGCGTACTCGCGATGAAGTGACTAGAACATCTTATAGAGAATTTATGAGGTCCTATGAGATGGCAGTCAAGGCCGCAAAGAAGACATACTTTGCGGCCAAGATTGCGTCTGCAAATTCGCGCCCGGCACAATTATTTAGAACAATTCGGACTTTAACTACACTGCCGCAAGGCAAGCCAAACGTTAAGGAATTGGAGATAGGCTGTGAGGCTTTTGCGAAATTTTTTGCAGACAAAGTCCAATCGCTCCGCCACGACTGCCCCACCATGTTGGATACAGTAAGTGGACTCGAGGCTCCGTGCCTGCCTTCTGGTTTGATCCTGGATCGTTTCGACCCCCTCAGCTTGGAGGAAGTTGACAGAATCCTCTCTGCTGCACGCCCAACAACTTGCGATCTGGACCCCTGCCCCTCCTGGTTAATTAAAGCTTGCCAGGAGGAGTTACGATGTCCTATACGGGACATCATAAATAGATCTCTTTCAGAGGGTCTTTTTCTAACTCCTCTGAAAGAGGCAGTGGTCCGCCCTCTCTTGAAAAAAATTACATTAGATCCGGCCGAATTGGCGTATTACCGGCCGGTCTCAAATTTGCCCTTTCTGGGCAAAGTAATAGAGAGGGCTGTGGCGTTGCAGCTACAGAGTTTTCTGGATGACGCTTCCACCTTAGATCCTTTTCAGTCCAGCTTTCGCCCGGGCCATGGGACAGAGATGGTGTTGGTCGCCCTCATGGATGATCTCCGGCGACATCTGGCTCGAGGAGGTGTGGCGGTATTGCTGTTGCTAGACCTATCGGCGGAGTTCGATATGGTCGATCACCGGCTGCTGACCCGCCGCCTCGCCGATGCAGGGATTCAGGGGTTAGCCTTACAGTGGCTTTCCTCTTTCCTTGAAGGTTGGGGACAAAGGGTGGCGATTGGGGGAGAGCTGTCTCAGAGGCACCCACTTAATTGCGGAGTGCCTCAGGGGGCGGTTCTCTCTCCAATGTTATTTAACATCTTTATGCGCCCCCTTGCCCAGATTGCCCTGGGACATGGGCTGGGTTGTCACCAGTATGCTGACGACACCCAGCTCTACCTATTGATGGGAGGCCGGGCCGCTGATGCCCCTATAGATCTGGACCGGGCATTGCAAGCCGTTGCTGACTGGATCAAGCTGAGCGGGCTGAAATTGAATCCAGCGAAGACAGAGGTCCTTTGCCTAGGCCGCAGCACCCCAGAAGGAGGGATTCCCCTTCCAGCTTTTGACGGGACGCCATTGGTATCAGTGTGTGAAGTCAGGAGCTTGGGAGTGCTACTGGAGACCTCCTTGACAATGGAGGCCCAGATAGTGGCCACTGCCAAATCCACCTTTTTTCATCTTAGATAGGCAAGGCAGTTGGCCCCCTTCTTGGAGCGAGGCGACCTGGCAACAGTGATCCATGCAACGGTCACCTCGAGATTAGACTACTGTAATGCCCTCTACATGGGGCTGCCCCTGTACCGAACGCGGAAACTACAGCTAGTGCAGAACGCAGCAGCCAGGCTGCTAGTGGGACTACCCCGGTGGGAACACGTGTGGCCTAGGCTGAGGGAACTGCACTGGCTGCCAATTGTATACCGGGTTCGTTACAAGGTGCTGGTTATCACCTATAAAGCCCTATATGGCCAAGGACCTGCCTACCTCAGGGACCGCCTCTCTCCATATTTTCCCCAGAGAGCACTGTGTTCCAGTTCACAAAATCTTTTGGAAATCCCTGGGCCTAAGGAGGCCAAACTTAAAACAACTAGGGAGCTGGCCTTCTCTATAAAAGCGCCCCAATGGTGGAATCAGCTGCCGGAGGAGGTGCGGGCCCTGCGGGATCTCAACCAGTTCCGCAGGGCCTGCAAAACTGCCCTCTTCCAAGAAGCCTTCAAGACGTGACCAGACTGAATATTACGCTGCCTGGATAAATAGAGACTGTAGCACCACCATATTGTTTTTTAGCTTTTTAACATTAATTTATATTTGTATTTGTATTTATATTGCAAATTGATTTTACCTGTATTGTTATATCATGATACCATATCATGTCTTGTAAGCCGCCCTGAGCCTGCCCCGGCGGGGAGGGCGGGATATAAATAAAAACATTATTATTATTATTATTATTATTATTATTATTATTATTATTATTATTATTATTATTATTACTATTACTGTGGCTAATAGCCACTGATGGACCTCTGCTCCATATTTTTATCTAACCCCCTCTTGAAGCTGGCTATGCTTGTAGCTGCCACCACCTCCTGTGGCAGTGAATTCCACATGTTAATCACCCTTTGGGTGAAGAAGTACTTGCTTTTATCCGTTTTAACCTGGCTGCTCAGCAATTTCATCGAATGCCCACGAGTTCTTGTATTGTGAGAAAGGGAGAAAGGTACTTCTTTCCGGCCTCCCCGGGCGCCGCGGCCCACACAAAGGACCTCTGTCTTCGCTGGATTCAACTTCAGCCCACTCAGTCTGAGCCACATTTTTAGACAAGCCTATAACGATATCGACTGCTGAGCTGCTAGGAACAAAGAACCGCCATCTATAATATTATCTAAACTGGCAGAACCAGCGCCAGAACAGCTTTATTGCTGCCAGATATATATAATGTAACTTAAACTATGTATTTTAATTTAATTAACTGGTTTTTATATGTTTAATTTTAATTGTTAAATTCAATGTTTTACCTATTTATGTTAATGTTGAATTGTTGTTAGCCGCCCTGAGCCGCCTAGGCGGGGAGGGCGGGATATAAATAAATAAATAAAATCTATTATTATTATTATTATTATTATTACTTTCTCCATCCCATGAATTATCTTGTAAACCTCTATCATGTCACCCCGCAGTTGATGTTTCTCCAAGCTAAAGAGCCCCAAGCGTTTTAACCTTTCTTCATAGGGAAAGTGTTCCAACCCTTTAATCATTCTAGTTGCCCTTTTCTGGACTTTCTGATGGACTGGTTGTCTAGGCCACACAGGAACTGCAGAGCCAAGGGACAAGAGCTGTTTGTCTGCTTTCCTTTTGCTCACACCCCGCGGCTCACAGCTCCTGGCCACACCCAGGATATATACCTGAGACAGAAAGAGCAAACAGAAGTATATCAAAGATGTTGTGGTTGGCAGCAGTGTTCCTCCCTGTCTGCTTCCCCTTCAAGTACATTGCTTCAAATATGAAATTGTTTTGTAGGGGTTTTTTTTACTTCCTTTCAATATTGGAAACATGTTGGCATTGGAGAGACGCACTGAAAGCTGTGGCACTTCAGTTAGTTGCCAAAGTAAGCCAGGTGCCACATCACTTGTCTCATTGCTACTGGAGACTGAAGTAGTTGCTTTTCTGGTACACAAAGAGGTGGTATGGTTGCAAAATTATACAAATGATCCCTGTCTTCCCCCCCAAACCTCTTTTTTTGAACAGGGGTATATTGAATAAAGAAAAGGGAAGTGATACAGTTCTGATGAGTGTCCAGTCTACAGCATTTCCTTCCACACTCATTTTTTTAAAAAATTATGGTTTGCCTTTCTGAGACTTTAGGTGAATTCCACAGTGTAAATTAATGTAATCTATAGGATGAGACATCTAATAAGTGATGTAATAGTACTGGGATTACAGCGGTCTGCAACACTGTGTAAGGTATTAGACATGACATGTTAAACAATGCAGAAAATGGTATAAATATAAAAACAGATTACATAATACATACTATACACAGTAGTACAGTTCACAGTTCTGTTCTTTTTATCAAAGCATTTTTCTGAAGCATTTTGTTATAATAGAACCCTATTGCCATTATAAAAATCCCCTCCAGAACAATTCTGCTTTACATAGCAAGTTTATAAAATAACAGAAGCATGGAAGCCTTCTTCACCACCTCAGGCAGCCATTCCATAAGTTGGGGCCACAACAAAGAATGCATGTGTGCAGGCAGTTGTTGATTTCATTCACTTGCAGGGTGGTATTGACAGAAGCCCCTGCTCAGATAAGCAAAGTTGTCATGGTGAAAACTAGGCTGTCTTTTTATCTGTTCTTTTGCCTGGATCTACACTGCCAGCTAGAGTCTCATTCTGTTTTCTTCAGATTGGTCCACTTTCTAAACCTACTAAAATAGTGTGCAGTTTATGTTCTGAAGCACTGTAATGCAACTTTACTCTCCCTGCGTACTTCACTTTCTCACCTGATAACAGGATGAAAATTAGGTCAGCAAAAATTACTAGCTTTTGTATTTAAGAAGATGTAGAAGAAACTCCCAAAGAAAGTGATGATAATCCCTTTGTGATTCTTTGTATAGTTTGAACAAGAAAAGAAATCCAGTTTGCTTACAAAAGTAATGTCTAAACCTCCTACAGACAAGAATAACTTGGAAGGCTATGTATGGATTAGCTACTTCTCCATTTTACGGAGTAGTGGATGCCTTGACAGGTGCCCCTGCCCAGGCAGCAGTACCAAGTGTGTGAAGGTGGTGTCCTAAGTAAACAGCACAATGATTTTATAAAATTTGAATGGCAAACTATACATCTGCCTTTAGAGGATAATGTCCATGTGGGTGAAACCTCAAGTTTGAACAGAATCTCCCCTTTCTGTTTTCACAGCAGCAAATCCTTTGTTGTGCTCTACTGCCCGATTTCACTGTAGAAATGGCCTGTGCATTGATAAAAGTTTTGTGTGTGACAATCAGAATAACTGCCAAGACAACAGTGATGAGGAAAGTTGTGAAACCCTGCAAGGTAGGTGCAAAATTGTTTTTAAAATGATATTCAGAGAAAAGTAAATTATTATTAAAAGGGTCCATTCAAATAGGTGTGGAAACCCTTAGCTTGAGACCCTAACTTTGATGGACCGAGGGTCTGATTCAGTATAAGGCAGCTTCATATGTTCATATGTTCATCTCAAATATGATTTTTGAACATTATGTCATCTTTTCCATCATTAGACAGGGATATCATAGCTTCATTGGGATATCAGTCTCCCACTTTTTTGAAAATAGAGGTAGCTGAATAAAAATGTCTGCCCTCTTTATGGTTAGAGAGCAACCCTTATCTTGTCAGAGATAATGAGACATTTCTTTTGTAGCATTTTCTTTCGAACATTTCAAGGTCTTATAGGCACTGCATGGAGTCCAGTGGGGAAGCATTTTTGAACATAACCTGTGAAGAATTCCCTTGCTAAGCATTTTCTGCATTTTAGAAATAGTCTCTATTTTTCTTCTATATCCTCTATTGTTTATTGTATATTGATTAGTATATAATAAAAAACTTTTGTTTATGCTGTTAGGTTTTTAGGAGGAGTTGTTTTAAATTCAGGGTCATCTACTTCTATGTATAACCTCCTTTTTAGGGAGGTTGTCTTACATGCAGAGTTGTTCCCTTTTGAGTAATTCTGGAACCTGATAAATTATAAACCTTCTCTTGGAAGTTCAAACACATCTTCTGTAACTGAATGTGCACATTTCAGGGCAACTCTCAGGGGTATCAGTTACATGAAATAAACAGATCCAAGTGGGCAGCCATGTTGGTCTGAAGCAATAGAACAAAGCAGTAGACAAGTTCACCTTTAAGACCAACTAAGTTTTAGTCAAAATGTAAGCTTTTGTATGCTCTTAAGCAGACAAAATGGGAATGGCAAGCAGCAATTCTTAATATAAGTGGGCAGTGAGTTGGTATGTGGAATCATGGGTATGTTTTTAGCAGATTAAAAGAATCACAAATTGGGGTCTGTGTTTGTTAGTTAATGTTGTTAACTGGGCTGAAAAAACATTGGAGGGTGATAAAAAGCAGATTGATGTCATAGGTGTGAAGTGCATTAATCTGGGTAACATTCTGGCTTTGTTAAATAGAGGGCATAGTTACTCAAGAGGTTATAACATCATTATAGTTTGCCATTAGAAAAAAAGGAATACATTAAAATAAAGTGGAGGTTGGGTTAGTATATGTAGTAAGATAAACAGCCAATATCCCTTATTTGAGTATCTCAGCACAACCCCCCCCCCCAGTATTCTGATACACTGTTCTAAAAGAGAAATACATATTAGTTAGCCATTAGAAAAACAGGGTACATTAAAATATAGTGGAAGGTGGTAATGAGATAAACAGCCCATATCCCTTATTTGAGCATGTCAATATAAAAAAAATTATTCTGATGCACTGTTCTAAAAGAGAAATACATTAGAATACTGTAGATGTACAGCTATATTCAGTGAGAGTTGGTTTAGCAAATGTAATGAGATAAAAAAACCAGTATTCCTGTTCAGTCCTGGGGAGGTGTTTGTTTCAAGTTTCATAATAATTTGTAATTCAGCAATTTCTCTCTCCATTCTGTTATTGAAGTTCCTTTGCAGTAAAACAGCTTTGAGATCACCCATTGAATGCTCAGGAAGGTTAAAGTATTCTCTGACAGGTTTCTCAGTTCTGTAATTCCTGATGTCAGATTTGTGTCCATTTATCCTTTGGCGTAGGGTTTGTCCTGTTTGCCCTATGTAGGGAATTGAATGGCATTGTTGGCATTTAATGTTTAAGCAAACAAGAATGATACATACTTCTTCCTATTTCCCATTTCTCCTGTTGTTTTGGAGTGATTTTCAAAGATGTTATATATGAAATAGCACTATATACACTCATGTTAACACACTACAAAGATCACGTTGAGGTTGGATTACTGTAATGGAGGGATCCAGAACCTTTTTTGAGCTAACACAGGCTCAACCTCAAAATGGCTGCTGCCAGAGGCAGAGTCAATTACTAAGTGGTTGCTGCAGCAGGTGGAACCAACTACAAAATAGCAGAGTTAGGTTATGCATAACTCAAATAGTAACTACAACATTTTAAGCAAAAGCTTTGCTTAACAGGATGGAGGCAAGTCATCTTGTGGTAAAAAAAAACCTGTCACAGACTGTCACAAAAACACCTGTCACAGAATACCCCACTCTTGGTATTCCTAATGATCAAATCAACCACTACCAGAAGCCCACCTCTTCCCAGCTCCCTGGGGGTATCCTTAGTAGAAGACAATATTGGTCCATCATCCAAGGAAAAGGTCCCATCTAAGGAATTACATTTCTCCTCCTCAGACTGAGGCGTCCAACCTTGAGACTCTCACTCTCCCCTTGCTTAGCTGGTATGGAGTTGTGGGCTTGCATGTCATCAGTATGCACACTCAGATATGCTTGCTGTTGGGTGACTGGTCAGCCACTATCCACAATCTCTGGCCGAGGGATTGGAGACCATGGTATGCTGGCTAAGAAAGAGCAGACTGAAGCTGAACTCATCGAGGATGGAGGTTCAATGGCAGGTTCTATGGCTAGGGAGATCAAGGCTGGAGCTGGAGTTGGTGCAGTCCGTGAAGAGTTTGGGAGTGACACTAGATACCTCCCTTTCTATGGAGGCCCAGGTCACATATATTGCCAAGGTGGCGTTTTACCAGCAATTGGCTCCCCTCCTGTCTTGCTCAGACCTGGCCATAGTAATCCATGTGATGGTCACCTCCAGACTAGACTACTGTAACTCACTTTACACTGGCCTGCCCCTAAGTCTGACCCAGAAGCTCCATCGGGTCCAGAATATGTCAGTGTGAGTCCTGACAGGAATGCCATGGAGAGAACATATTCAACCTGTGCCACGCCAGATACACTGGCTTCTGGTTGAGTACCAAGTCAGATTCAAGGTTTTGGTTATGATCTTCAAGGCCTTGAGGTATCTGGGATCAATGTATCTGCAGGACTGCTTCCTCTGCTATGTCCCTGGAAGAGTGTTATGTGCTGCTTATAACAACTTATTGGTGATCTATGGCCCTAAAGAGGTTCGGTTGTCCTCAAGGAGGGCCAGGGCTTTTTTGGTCCTGGCCCTGGCCTGGTGGAACTCTGTGCCAGCCGACATCAAGGCCCTGCAGAATCTTTTGCGGTTTCACAGAGCCTGTCCTGGTGTGATTAAAAAAGTAAGCCTTTGGCAGGATATATAAATAGTCTAAACTGGATCACAGTTATAGTCAGTCCACAGCAGGGCACATTTTCTTTGGCAGATACTAATGTGATAGGTTCTGGCTATGGTTAAAGGCATACTGATGAATTACAGGCAGTTCTTCATTAACAATCTGATGGTCCATCACTGACTACAGGGAGGCTTCTGCCTGGAACAACTGTTCTATTCCAGTTACTATGATGGCTTATGTGTAGATCTACTTATCCTGCCTTACTAAGGACCCTGATGTAACATACAGAGAAAACCTGTTCCCAATATCAAGATGCAAGGGGAAGATATACAAAATGAGGGCACAGGGCTGGCCCAAGATTATTTGGCACACAAGATAAACTATGATATTGGTTTTCTCCTCCACTCAACAGAGAGAAAATCTGCATATATTCTAAAAGTGAGACATTTGGAACGAACATTTTTCTTACTGGGCATTCAAAACAATAATGTAAAATAGATATGCTTCTATGTTCCAGTATGGCAGCTGTAGAAGACCAGAGTCAACAGATACGAAAATTCTAGAAGTGAGTTAACATCATGGTTCCCTTCAGAAGGCTGGGTTATTCTCACCTTTGGGGCAGCTCTCCTAGGTCAGCGGTCCCCAACCTCTTTGGCACCAGGGACCGATTTTGTGAAAGACAATTTTTCCACAGACTGCTGTGGGGCCGGGGGGGGGGGGGGGGGTGATGGCTTTGAGATGATACAATTGTGCACTTTATTTTGGTGTGGTGGTTAAGTGTGCGGAATCTTATTTGGGGGAACCGGGTTTGATTCCCCACTCCTCCACTTCCAGCTGCTGGAATGACCTTGGGTCAGCCATAGCTCTCACAGAGTTGTCCTTGAAAGGGCAGCTGCTGTAAGAGCTCTCTCAGCCCCACCCACCTCACAGGGAGGAAGATAAAGGAGATTGTGAGCCACTCTGAGATTCGGAATGGAGGGCAGGATATATATCTTCTTATTATTACTACATATATAATGAAATAATTATACAACTCATGGCCTGGTTGCTAACAGGCCATGGTCCGGTGCCGGTCCACGGCTCAGGAGTTGGGGACCCCTGACCTAGGTGATTTTGTTAGATATATTTTACCATGTGCAGAACAAAGTTGATAACCCTTTCTTTACTTTATAGGACTACCGAGACGTACTACAGTTCTGCATGCTTTTGTAGTGTTCCAGGAAAATATACTTGAGAAAACCATGAAAGCTGTATCACTTAGGTTTTTTTGTTTTATTTCAGTGAATTGGTATTATAAAACCATTTATGAGTAGTATCAATCCTATCCATTTTTTCTCCAAATCATGTGTGTTACCTTATAAAATACAAGTTGTAAGTGACTTACACACATACTATGTAGATTAATAGTACAGACATATAAGAATACTTAGGGAGGTGGGATTTTAGGAGACTTTACAAAATATATGGGCTGTGTGGGAAAATGAAAAAACTCCACAATGGAGAATATTTTCAATTTTGCAGGGGAACCAAAATGAGGATGGTTTGGGTAAAAACAAGCAAAATCATGTTTCAGTAGCTCCTGTTTTTGAGCCTTCTAGTACTTGCTGATTTTGATTTAAAGCAAACTTCAGTCACTGAACAACTATTTCTTTTATTATTGTCTAAACCAGTATTTCTGTGTGGTGTTCATTTATGAGAGGTCTTTATAAAATAATAGTACAATGGTTGCAAGATTGCAGAAATATTACCACAGCAGCCTGAAAACACTAGTGCTTGCTTACTTGTTTGCTAGAGTGGACAATGCCCCATGCAAGAAAGGGATAAATGTAAGGTAGAGAGCACTGAAAAGAGTTAGATTCAGTGGAAAAGAAGAAATCAGGTACTATGTGCTAAATGTGTCATTATGCTATCCCAACACTTGGGATACCAAAGGAGGTGGCTGAATGAGGGCTTACTGGTTCATTGTCCAGCACAGCAGCACCAAACTTGAACCTGGCAAAAAAGGTGAAGAAACTCCAGTTATAACTTGTTAACATACAGATGTTCCAGTGATCTAACTGTATTTGATATAGTGAATGTCTCAGATATAACTGTCAGCTCTTCCTGATGGTTAAGTTTTTTATGCTGCCGTCTAACACTTAAGGATCAGGAGAGGAAAGATTCAAGATTGCATAATCACCTGTATGTCACTGCTATAATAATGGCATCTATAGTTTGATGAGGAGTTTTTAATGTTTCCACTGTAGGCCTTTTTCTGCTTAGTAAGATTAATGGGATGGAGGATGAAAATGAAGGAACAGCAGAGTAGAGTTGGCATTGTAGATTTAAATTAGAATTATCCCCAAGGTTGGGATGACTGCCTTCTTTACATATTAATTAATAGATTGCCTTCAGGTGGCATGAGTTGTCATAGCAATCTGCTTTTGGAAGTCATGGTTGGATTGTGGCAAAAAAGAGAGAGAGAGAGCTATGTTTCATAAAGACATTGTTTTATCTTCTGTTTGTTTGGTGGGAAATGTCTAGGGAGAATTTGACTGCAACTTTACATTTTATCACCTGTAGCTGCAGACTGCTTGTCATTATTTGCTGCAAAACACATGTTGCTGTATAGAGGAGAGCAGTTGAAAGCACATGAATGAGAATCATGATTTCTTGGAACTTCTGGAACTTCCTGAACAAAATAATTGCTTTTCTGCAGCAGAGATTTTAAAAAAACCTAAAGATAAATCTAGTTGCACTTTTCCTTCAGACAGGACATTTCAAGAACCAGCCTATTTTAACACAACTCATTCTCAGTTTGGTGTAGTGGTTAAGTGTGCAGACTCTTATCTGGGAGAACCAGGTTTGATTCCCCACTCCTCCACTTACAGCTGCTGGAATGGCCTTGGGTTAGCCATAACTATCGCAGGAGTTGTCCTTGAAAGGGCAGCTGCTGTGAGAGCCGTCTCAGCCCCACCCACCTCACAGGGTGTCTGTTGTGGGAGGAGAAGATATAGGAGATTGTAAGCCTCTCTGAGTCTCTGATTCAGAGAGAAAGGAGGGGTATAAATCTGCAGTCTTCTTCTTCAACCCCTATAGAGAGTAACACGCACCTTCCAGACTACAGTGTGTGGTAAGCAAGAATACCAAGTCAGGTTAAACCTGTATATTTTGTACCAGAATAATCTGTACAATTGTTTTAAATACTTAAGTAAAATAATATGGATGTTTCAAAAGATGTTTCCCAGCTTTTGGGGCAGAAAGTGGGAACAGAAGTAAGAAGTTCCTTCCACTGCTTCCCCAAGGGCAAAAGCCAGTGAGGTGGAGAAGCTTTTTAAACCTAAATCTCAACATCACCATGCCCATCTAACCTTGTATCAGTTGTAGTTACAGGAGAGGCAGTTGGTAAATAGATACAACATTGATTGTACTGGCATACTTTTGGAAACCATTGGGATAATTGTTGCTTTATGCCACATTTAATGAATTCTGTGGTGCTGCATTTGAGTTGTATCTTGTCAGAGAATTGTGGTTTTATATTATGGCTTTATTGATTGGTTTTAAGTAA
Organism: Heteronotia binoei; assembly: GCF_032191835.1. Taxonomy (NCBI): domain Eukaryota; kingdom Metazoa; phylum Chordata; class Lepidosauria; order Squamata; family Gekkonidae; genus Heteronotia; species Heteronotia binoei. Next base: position 112,588,414 of record NC_083243.1, on the reverse strand, counting down.
ATTGCCTCAAGCATCTTTTTGATGTTTGGGTATGATAAAAGTATCCTAAGTAAAATTAATCAGTTAATTAAAGAAATTGATACACTTCTCCTGGCATGCATAAGGAACTGATGAGCTTCCGTTTAGACAGCAATTTTCCCCAGGTGTTAACCACAGTGATTCTGTAATGTAAAACACACACGCGCGCTCATGCCTAGACCATGGGAGTAATAGGAATTCAGCAGTAGAAAGCAGAGGACACACGACTAATTCATAGATTAATCAAAATCCCCTGTGGATCTCCACTTGCTCCCCTATTTCTCCATTCTGTTGCAATATTGTTTCCTCTTTCCATACCCCATTGCTGTCTCCTTTTCCTCTTTTTTTTTCTCCCCAGCTTTCCCAGTGACCTCCTGTCTTGCTGCTTCTATCTCCTCCTTTCTCCTTCCCATGACCACCACCTCCTTCCACCTACTACATCCATAGTTTTACTAGTTCTAGAACCCCTCTCTCCCTGAGTGGTTCCTTCTTGGGAATTTTTTTCATCAACACAAGAGGGGCCATGTATAGATATATGATTGCTTACCTGGAGCCATCATGAAATAACAGGTTTCAGTCTTGGCTGTCTTGCTACTGTTTTCACTGCAGAAATACATCAATACCACTTGTGTCCTCTAAAACTATCCCAATATCACTTTTCAGTCCACAAGGCTACAATTTTTGTACTTTTCTGATACTCTCATGTTAGCACCCATATTGTTAGAGAACCCCTTTTCTCTTCTAGAGAAGAGTAACTTTACATTAATTGATCTGCAGCTGGGCTTAGCAAACTGTGTAAAGATGAAACCAGCTTACTCTTTTTTAGAAAAGGTTACATTTCCTGATGATACTGGAAGTGCAGAAAGACTTGAATCCCCTTTCCAGCCCAATCTTGAACTATCTTCTATATGAGTCCTTGTGTCTTGGAATGCTGAAAAAAGAGAGAAAAGAAGAGAAAATAGGGTCTCTAGAGAGGGAGCCCTGCTGCAGCCATGTTGTATAATGGTTAGTCCTAGAACAAGGAAATCTGGCTGCAAAATCAGCCCTGACCTGTCAGTGTCTCCTAGCCTAACCTATCTCACAGAGTGGTTCAGCAAATAAAATGGAAAGAGGGAGGAAGACCCATACACATCATCTTGAGTGTTGGATAAAAATGTAATCAGTAGTATATAATGTCAGTTTGGAAGACTGGCAGGGATTGCAAGGGATAGAGAAGAAAAAGGGATTTTGTTCTGTAACTTGCAGTGTTTTGAATGCAATAAAATTCTTGTGATATAACAATTGCATTGGATTTCAGGTGAGCATTATATTCCATCTAGCAATTAATTCCAAACTTTGTTAATAGTCTTTTTTTTCTTCCCCTCTTTCCAAAGTAGTATGCACAGTGGACTAAGTGGTGCTTTAATATTGTGAAAGGAGCATTTAACATAGCAAGGTTTCAGTGTGATACAGGAACATTGTCCTTTTAAAAAAACCTGTATACATTTTTAGATTTTGAGATGATCATATTTACCCTGCTGCATTTTAAAAATATTTTGAACAGTTTTTAAACAAAACTATTCATAAATAATCTAACCTTCAGAAAGACTCCCTAAAGTCAATTAAATATTTAATAGAGATGATATATTGTGTGTTTCTGCTTCGTCTTTTCATTTTTTTTTTTTCATTCAAATGCAGCATCTAAATCCTATTTGCCATTCTAGGGATTTCTTTCCCTTGTATACAGAATGCAACATTGTGTATTCAACTTATCCAAATATTTCCTTTCTTCTGTCTGCAGCCATTCTATCTTTCAAGATAGATTTCAAATAAAGGTCACCACAAATCTTGCCTGCTACTGACTCAGTCTCATATTTCCCTAGTGGTCTTCACATGCTTGTTAAAAGCGTTTCTTTCCTTTACCCCTTTGGCTGTTGTGAACTCATTTTCCTTTTATTACTGTGCTTATCTGTTTCTTAACTGACTCTGAATGATGCTTATAAAGTGCCAGAGCATGGTAATATCCCCACAAAGCTGTTATTAGTTTAATGATAGCCTTGTTGCCCAATTACAGACTGGGTGGTCTGCAAGGCTCATTAATTGTTAGTTTGAGTATTCTGTTACCATGTATTGAAGACATTCTCTTTCTGATTAGCGTTTTCTCTCTATTCAAGCACTTTGCAGAAGAAGAAAAAAAATCAACACCCAGTTATTAACTCTGTTAGGCTCTGCTGAGATTGCAATCCGGCCTTCAGAGCAGATCTTCTGTTTTTACCCATTTTCCACTTGTGTATAGTGGAGGAGATATGTGATCCATTAAAAGCCACACATTTGTATTTGCTATTACAGTAAAGTCAGCAGTTCTGTAAGGCTCATGTTAACAGAAATGATTATTGCAGAGTCCTCAGTCTAAGGGCTTGCATTATTATCCATTCAGGCAAGTGTTTTGACATTTGATTTCAAACCCAATCTCATAGGTGTGCTGAAGGTGCCTGGTGTTTGATTTTCCTCTGTGTGTGGCACTGAAGACATTTCTGTCACCCTCAGGTGTCAAAACACTTACTTCATCCTGAACATGCTCTGACCTAAAAGCTTCATTGTAATATTGAAACAGATAGAAATACTGCAGTTGAAAAGGAAGACAGATGCCTTTCTATATTAACCTACCACCTAATCTGTTGGCTTTAATTTGAAATGTTTTAATTCTGATGTGTGAGCTGCCTTGATTCCCAAGGAAAGATGGGATATACATATTTTAATAAATGCTCCCCCCCCAAAAAAACCATGCCCTTTTTCATGCATACTTATGACTTCTAAGGGGCAGCCATTGTGTATGGAAAACACTGTGAAGAGATCCTTCAAAGATGCTTGTGAATTCCCTTCTCTTCCATTTCTTCCTTTCATTCCATTATTGGTTTTAAAGCATAGTTTAATTCTGGGTTAGAATTCTTAGATAGCTCTGCTTCTGAGTTCTGTTTTGCACCACACAAAAGGAAGGGGAGACTGATGGAGAAGAGCAGACAAGCATGACAACAAGCCAGGATAGTTCCCTGTCCATCATATCTGGATGCAGCTTAAGCCTTAAAGGTTGTGATAGAAGGAGGCAGGCTCTGATATGGGTTAAATGACTGATAGTTCAACACTGGTACTCGTTCATTCATTCAATTTTAATATGGTCAACGACCAGCACAAATCAGAAAAAAAATTACAAAAGCTAAAAAACAAAGCTAAAATATTTACAAAACATTTGAACATTGCATAAGATAACAATGGGAAGTTATATAAAATAGCAATTAAAATTTGGCTTCAGAACATAATATATCATTGTGAACTTTACATGCAATTGAAAAGAACCTTGCACAAGGACCTGTAATCTGTGGGTTCACTCCCATAAGAAACTTCCTAGTCATCTCAAAATTAGAAAGACTGAAATGGCCGTGAAATATACTTATTAAGGGACTAATTAACCTTGCCCGTATCTCCTGGTAAAATTGACATGAAAGGAGAACATGTTCAACAGTTTCAATGGCCCCTGCTTCACAAGGCCAGACCCTCTCATTCTTAGGGATCTTTCTATAACTCCTCTCTAAAACTGCAGAGGGAGTGCATGCCATCTAGCTAGGGAAAAGGCTCTATGAGGAACAGGAGATTCCAGGGATGAGAGATACGCTGCTGGTGCTACAATGTATCTAGAATTATCTGGTGCCAGAAAACTTGGCACTTCACTGAGATCTCGTTGCTGTTCAGTATTGAGCACCCTCTGTCTGATGGTGGCTTTTGCCTGGTCTAAACCCATATTTAGGAGAAAGTGTGGGGAAAGACCTAGGCTTATCAATTTATTATAGACTGCTGTTAACCTAGAAGATTGAAAGCCATCCTGAAGGAATAATGATGACAATCCTTGGGGCAATAATTTAGCATAAGCCAACCATTAATAGAGGCTAGGGTTACCCTGGCTTCTTTTTAAATCAAGTCAGATTCCAAGCATAAGCTTGCACTGGAAACATATCTGGGGAGTTGTAAAAGCGCCCTTATAAACTTTGATTGCACTAATTCCAAGGCAGCGAAGCAAGAGGATGATGGGCCTAGTATTGTTCCATACTAGAGCTGAGCTAGGGTTTTAGCCTGGTATAGCTTGAGTGCAGTGGGAACAAATTGCCCTCCTCTAGTTTGGAAAAATGATATTAAGGCCTGGGCTGATTTTTGGCTGACTGTAGCCACATGCTCATGATGGGCATTCCTTGAAACTGAAGATTGTAATATCACTCCGAGATATTTAAACCTCTCTACATGCTCAATTTTTATTTTTATTTATTTATTTATTTGGGATTTATATCCCGCCCTTCCCACGGATGGCTCAGGGCGGCTTCCAACAATTAATCAAACTTAAAAATAAACAATTTCAAATGTAAAACAATTAAATAATTTAAACAGTTAAAACATTAAAACAGAGTAATGCAGTTTCCTATGAACAGATGGCTGGCCAGTTTCCTCAGGTTGTTATCCTAGCTAAATGTAGGCTAGGTATAGGCTAGCCGGAAGAGGGTCGTCTTACAGGCCCTGTGGAACTGCGCTAAGTCCCGCAGGGCCCTCACCTCTTCCGGCAGCTGATTCCACCATACGGGGGCCATAACGGAGAAAGCCCTTTCCCTGGTGGCTTTCAGGCGGGCTTCTTTTGGCCCGGGGATAGTGAGGAGATTTTGTGTTCCTGACCTCAGTGCTCTCTGGGGAACATGTGGGGAGAGACGGTCCTTCAGGTAGGCAGGTCCCAGGCCATATAGGGCTTTAAAGGTAATAACCAGCACCTTGTACCGGACTCGGTATATCACTGGAAGCCAGTGCAGAGTCCGAAGACCCGGCTGAATGTGTTCCCACTTTGGGAGACCCACTTTGGGAGACTCAATCCTGTGTCCCTTGATAAATCAGACCCTCTTTTTAGTTCTCTTCCCAAAAGACATTATTTGTGGGTTTTGGTAATTAATTACCAGCTGATTCTCATCACAGAAGAGACTAAATGCCTGAAGTGCTCTTCTGAGCCCCACAGGTGTTCTAGAGAGGACTACTGTGTCACCGGCATATAGGAGCGCAAGGACTTTTCTATTAACTAGAGTAGGGGGGTGATAGGAAGTGTTGTTTAGGCTACTAATGATATAGTTGATATAAAAGATGGATAATAAAGGTGCCAGGACACATCCTTGCTTCATCCCTTTTGCTGTTGGAATGGAGTTGGTAATTCCTATTGCATCTGACTCTAATAGGTGTGTTAACATATAATGCTCACATCAAATGATGTGAGCCTTTGGTTGATAATAGTAGTTTCTAACTTCTCCCAAAGTCTTTTTCTGGATATGGAGTCAAAGACTGTCTTTAGGTCAATGAACGCGGCATGCAAAGAAACGGTAGAACTATTTATCTATCAGATGTTGCATTATCAATCTTTGCCCCAAATTATATTGACCCTCTCTGAATCCAGCCTGTTCCTCAGTCAGTAAATTATTGTGCTCTATCCAAGATTTAAATTTATCTAATAGATGGCTTGCATAGAGTTTTCCCACTATACTCAGCAGACTGATTGGTCTGTAGTTGGCTGGTTTGTCCCTCCTCCCTTTCTTGAAGAATGGAACTATTACTGCCTGCCTCCATTCCTCTGGGATGTGCCCTGTGGAGTCAATATATGTGAATAGTGAGGCCAAAGGAGGAGCCCACCAATCAATATCATTTTTTAGAAGTTCAGGTGGGATATTGTCAATTCCAGGAGCTTTTCCTCTCTTAAACTGATCAATGACTTGATTTCATCCACAGAAACATGGGGCTGTTATATAGCTTCCGAAAGTATGCCTCCCAACTGTCAGCTGTAATTAAGGAATCTATGGGGGAGAAATCCTAATATGAAAATTTTGAAATAAGTTTCCAAAAGATCGAGGAGTTTTTATCTTTTGCTGCTTGTATTAATTGATCCCATGCTGCCTTTATGTCAACTTTCTTCTTTTGTGTCACTATCATTTTATAAGTTATCTTTTTATCCACCAGTGAGAGGTGTAGTGCTGATATATCGGCTACAGAGGCAGTTTTAAAGGCCTTATATGCTGAAAGAAGAGCCTTTCTTGCCTCCAGACAGTCCTTATCAAACCACCTCATTGAGTGCCTTTGTAGTTTGTTCAGCTGTGGACTGGCTTCATTAGTCCATAAAGGGTTTAATAGCTGAATTAGATTATCAAAAAGGATCATTGGATCACAACCTGTAGATAATTCCTCCATAGCAGCTCAATACTCTGTAGCAGGTCCCAGGCTGGATCATGAGATTATACTGATGACCTACTAATACCAGATGGAGCAAAAGGGGTAGATGGTCCCCCCCTATGACAGGCCCTAAGACTGGACAGTCATGGGCTTAGATTGTGCCTCTCTTCCTTTCTACACACATTGGTGTGGGCAGTGAAGTAAAAGATTCAGGTAATTTCTGGATTGGAGCAAACTGGCTTTGCCCAGTTAGAAGGCTTTCATTGCAAGCCTGCTATGACCTGTATTTTAAATTAAATATAGTTGCAGATCAGCTTGTTTAAATAAACTTCTTAGTTTAACCCAATACTGTTGTCATGTTTTCATTCAGGGGGTGGGAGGGAAAAGAATTATTTCATAGTCTTGGTGGGGAGGTAGTGGTCTGTTTCTCTGCTCTCATATACTCCCTATTCTAGCCTTGCCTATTTCACCTGGCAGACTCAAGGGAAGCTGCATGGCTTGTCTCTCTGGCATTCCAGCCTTGCCTTCCCATCCTGATTCCTAAAGCTGAGTCTGTCTGATGATATGTATTAACTGAATTTATACATACTTGGACTGGTGTCTAGATGAAAATCCAGTGAGTTCTGAGCATATGCTAGCATGATGAATACTGCCAAGTGATGAATGCCACGAACAACACCTGCAATCTATCAGTTAATTTTAAAGGATACTTCATTGCCCATAATAATCCTGGGGCATGTATGGTTCAAGTACACATCAGCAGCAGCTACCTGTGAGTTACCATACTGAATGATATCACTGGGCCAGATGCAAAGCTTCTCAAAAAGTGTTTGAAATTGTGAGCAATTCATCATACGAGGCACTCATTCTACAGAAAACAGGCATTGCAAACAAAATAAATGTGGATTTTAGATGACCTGACCAGTATAGCCCAGAGTAGCCTGAACTTGTCAGATCTTGGAAGCTAAGCAGAGGTGGCCCTGGCTCAGCCCTGGATTAATCATTAAGCAAAATAAGTACATGCTCAAGGTACCAAGGAAAGGGGGGTACTTTGAAGATGAAATATTTGTTCTCAGTTATTATGTGAAAAACAGGAGAAAAAACCATAGTATCAATAATGAAATGCTATTTCTGCACATTCTAAGTGCTTACTCCATAACATTCATAAAGATATCAAATACATGAAATTTAAAGTGCTAATAATTTCAGTTCATCGAAAATTCATTCATAGAATATTAGTTCACATTAGCTAATATTGTGAACCTTCAATCACATTAGAATAGTCTCAAAACATCAGTGTTAAGTTGCAGGGAAAAACATTCCTACAGAGCAGTAATAATTTCTTAAAGGTAGACTGAACCTCTCTGTAAATGTAAAGTTGGAGGGCAATTTCAGTAAATATTTCTGAAAGTGTATTAAGTCATGGCAGTTTCCTCAAATTATGTGCTTCATGAAATGCCAACTCAGTCTTCTCTTCTAATGCTGCTCCAAAATGTCTTGTCTTCTGGTCTTCTTACAATACCTGCTGGCCTTAGGACATTGTTACTCCTATAGCTTTATCCAAGATTCCAAGACCTCAGCAGTAATATCCTCCCATGCTGCTTGAATATCTGTCTTACAAAGTGTAGATTTATGCTTTGCAATTTAAAAAAGTAGGACCAAACTTTTTAAAGTATAAATAAAATTATAAGTAGGCACCAATGAGCATTATTTTGCATCTTTTGATCCATGTATATCTAAATGCAATATATTGTCCAGGTTAGGAAGCAATGGAATAAAAGATGTTTTGTTTCATACATGTAATGATATTTCTCCATTAGAATACCTTTTTTAAAAATTGTCCATCTGTAGAAATCAGATTTTCAAAACTGAAAAGTATTCTCTCAAGACCACATGATTCCAGTACAGATATATTTTGCCTTATAATCGTTGGGAGGGTGTTTAAAAATATTCATTAAATTTTTGTATTTGCCTTTTTCCTTTATAACAGTGTCATTAAAATGTATTTTAAAGTGTTGAAAATTTGCATTTTTTCTGTTGCCCTAGTTATAAGTAAATACTTTTCTTATATTGTTAACTGTTATTTAGTGTTAAATAAACATATATTTTAGAAGTTTATAATATAGGTGTGAGGCCTGAGGGATGGCCTGGAGGAAAACTGAATTTTGAATCTCTTATTGTACCTTCAGCACTTACGGAGTCTGAGTGTCTTGTCAGTTAAGCAATGGAAGGGCCAAGGAGTACCATTGTTGGGCTACGCTTAGGGCATCAGTTGGCCATAATCCAGCCCTGCCCTGACTAGTATTGGGATGGGATACTTACAAGAAATACCAGGGTCATGATGCAGAGGCAATCAATGGCAAACCACCTCTAAAAGTCTCTTGCCTTGAAAACCCTAAGGGGTTACCAACAGGACTTTCTTTGTAGAAAAAAGCCCAGCAGGAACTCATTTACATATTAGGCCACACCTACTGGTATCACCATTGTTTTGTATAGGACTTTTTTGTAGAAAAAGCCCAGCAGAACCTCATTTACATGTTAGGCCACACCCCCTGACATTAAGCCAGCCAGAACTGAGGTCCTGTGCGTTCCTGCTCAGAAAAAGCCCTGGTTACCATGAATCAGCTGGGACTTGACAGTACTTTCCACCACCAACTTGCAAACACTGGATCACCCCCTTAACAGTGAAAAATTAACTGGCCCTTTGCAAGAGAATCATTGATAAGAAAACTAGGAGAACACCACAGTTTGCACACCTGAAGTCTATGCTCACATTTTTTCACCTATAAGAAACTGCTGAAGCCTTCCTTGTTTATGATAGTAAACAGTGTGTGTGAATTTAACATTTATGGAACTGAGGTAAAAAATAAAAAAGCATAAAAGAAAACAAAATCTGGATGACTCTTTGATCATGCAGTTGCAACTTACACTCTTTGAGGTCTTAATGAAAACAGGTGATAAGTTATGTCAGGCTGTGGCAACTTTCTAGGATTTTGTGAACTGAAAAAAGCCTATTGAAGGCTATAGATTTCATTTTAATTCACCATGCACAATGCCCATTTCCTCCTCACTTCATAAATCACCAAAGTGAATGGCTCATTCCAGAGACTTGACAGTTTCGTTATAAGAAATGACCTACTCATCAGGATCAGGATCTTGCTGTGCTGTGGATTCTAGAAATGACTGCCACATGGAACAGGAATATCTTAATTTACAATGAAATACCCCAGTTCCTCATTTCTAAAATGCAAATTGCTTCCAGCATATTCTGCCTCATGTTGAGGCTATAACCAGACTTTTACACATGGCAGAATGAAATGTCCTTAAGCCCATAAGGCTGCAATATCGCTTAGACTTCCTGATTCCTTACAGCCCGGTTCTGGCTGTGCAAGTTTCTTTTTATTGAGTCTGTCTTTGGCTCATTATTTACGTACGCTGTAAACTGAAGCTTAACTTACAATTACTGTACATCATCTTAGTCCAAATGCAGCCTGCATCTGGAACTTAATAGTCAAAGACAGACTAAATAAAAAGCAGGGAAATTCTTAAGAGCAGATACAAATAAAATGACACTGAATGCTTAATTAAATAAAGCCCGTGCTTGTGCATATTTTAGTAGCCACAAATGACATAGTTATAGCATCTGGTGCTCAGAAGTAGCTTCTTGAAAATTTTATCAGCTGGAAATAATTTTTCTCAATAACTTATTTTCTTGTCTGTTCCACAGCAAAATGTATTTAAGCAGTCCTTTTAAAAGGAGATTCATTCTTCTCAGGGACATTTCTGCAAAATGCAACGCAGATACAGAAATACTTGAAGGCATTTAAAATGACTCTTATCTTGAGTTAATGAATACCATTGCACATTATACAACTAAACTAACCTGTGCTTGGAAAATGGAGTACTCAGAAACAACCAATCCTTTTTTTGCAAACTGATACGTCTTGCTTAATTAGAATAGTGAAGAGTTTGGGTGTATATTTTTGAGTGGACTGTTTGCTTAAAGAAGTTGAATATTTGATGAAGAAGTCATTTCCATCATGACCTAACATATCCTAAGTGAACCTGATGATGTTGAGTATGAGTCGGTCAGTCTCTTCTAATGTAAATTATTCTGTTCCCCTCCTATGGACAACTTTACTAGGTGTGAGGAATTGAAAAAAATGGCTTCTCTTTCATTCAACCCCCACCCCACCCCAGCTGTCTCTGATATATAATTACTGTAGCTGTGTGGGTGGGCTTGGCAAATCACTATGGACTCTGTTGTTTTAGGGCTGAACTAGATGAAACACTGCTCATGACTCCACCCCAAGAACACATCACTATTTTTTAGCAAATCAGCCACTAGAGGCTGATTCTGGCCAGGACTGCTATGGTGCAAAATGGAGGAGGTGCTCCTGTCTCCCCACTGCACTATTTTTCTGGCCTAAAATGGTCCTAGGTGACATATTGGCAAATAACACATATCCCAGTGCTGTTCTGGGTCGTTGGTTCACATTGATCTTATTGACTGTATTTGAAATGAAAAGAAGTTTAATAAGTAAATTAAAAGCACACACTGCATAGGTAAACAGACTGAGCAAGGGTGAAAGAAATGGAAATAAATCCATACGCTATATTCCTGGCATATACCTATCTCATAAAGTGGTAATAAAAGGCTTATAGGGTTGCTAACCCACAGTTGGGAGCAGGGGATTCCCCAGTTTGGAGGCCTTCCCCCCACTTCGGGATAATCAGAAAGTGGTGGTGGGGGGGAAGGAAATGTCCACTGGGCAGTCCATTATTCCCTATGGAGACCGGTCTCCATAGGGTGTAATGGAGAATCAATCTGTGAATATCTGGGGCTCTCAAGGGGACTGTTTTTGAGGTAGAGGCATCAAATTTTCAGCACAGCATGTGGTGCCTCACCTCAACCCCCCCTTCTTTTAAAAAGATTGGACCAGGAGATCCAATTCTATGAGCCCCGAAAGAAGGTGTCCCTATTCTCCATTATTTCTAATGGAATGAAAGCATTTAAAAGGAGTGCAGTCCCTTTAAATGTTATGGCCAGAACTCCCTTTGGAGTTCAGTCATGCTTGTCACAACCTTGCTCCTGGCTACAACCCTCAATGTCTCCTGGCTGAACCTCAAAGTCCTCAGATATTTCCTGATTTGGGACTGGCAACCATAGCTATCTAATTTTTTTTAGGTTACAGTCATGTAGGCTTCGTGGCCCCATGGCACAGAGTGGTAAAGCAGCAGTACTGTACTACTGAGGTCTGAACTCTCTGCTCACGACCTGAGTTCGATTCTGGTGGAAGCTGGATTCAGGTAGCCGCACCAAGGTTGACTCAGCCTTCCATTCTTCCGAGGTCGGTAAAATGAGTACCCAGCTTGCTGGGGGGAAAGTGTAAAAGACTGGGGAAGGAAATGGCAAACCATTTCGTAAAATGGCCGTGAAAACGTTGTGAAAGCAACGTCACCCAAGAGTCGGAAATGACTGGTGCTTGCACAGGAGACCTTTCCTTGTTCATTATCTTGGTTCCAGTATTCAGGGAACATCCTTTGCTTTCTCAGGACCTTGTGCTCATGGCTGCTCTCTTGAGCTAAGATGGGCTTCTTCTTCCTATTTGAGAAAAATAGACCCCTTCTTCAACAAGTTCAGAAGTTTTATTTTTATTTCTGCTTCCTCCCTCCTTCCGACTCTCCTTTTCTTCCTGTCTACCATTAAGTCCACTCTCAACTTGGCCTGCTGAGATTCTGTGGCTGAGGTATGTCTCACCAAGATCCTCTGTGTTTCTGTGGCACTGAATAGTATGGAGTCTTTCCTTTGAACAATAGCTTATATTATTTCCCATTATTTCATTGTATATTATTTTACACCTAGATTAATTTTTCCACTCCATTTTTTCTGTTTTCTTTGATTTTTTGAAGTTTATTATATGTACATTTTATTCAAAATTTTATCTTAAAATCTGTGAGGAGAGACTGAAAACACTTTTCTACTCAAACAAGTCCATTTTTGTGATCTAAATAAAGGTGAATAAAGTTTTGTGGTGGCCACAAAACTGGCCACCATAGCTAACATGTTCTGTATAACAGATGGGAAAATTGCACAAACTACAATGGTTCCCCAAAGTGAACGTTTTGGAATGACAGTTTTAGGGTGGAAAGATTCCATAACAGCTGCCTGCAAGGTACTTATGATCGCATATAGGGATTTCAGAATTCATTCCGATGGATTTCACACCACTGAAAACCTTTGTGGATTCTTATACATCAATATATTTAACTGATTTGTGCTTCTGCAGTTTTGGTCATTGTGCACTCAGTGCAAAAACAATAGTTTTTGTAATAGCTTGCCTTTAATATATGAAGTAATATGAATCTTCTGACTGTTGTTGTTTCCTCTTTTAAGAAGGAAATCACCTCACCGATATTCTTTATTTAAAAACAATAACCAGACAGGAATAATGTCTTTTCTCTGATGGTATCTACTGTTCATGCATCTAAAAATGATGATGTGTGTTTTCAGCATTGTATTCATATGCATATATATGCATATGTAATTGTAAATGGCCATTATGCAAATTTTACAGTACAATCCTAAACACAGCCACATCCGTCTAATTCCTTTGATGTCAGCAATTGAGAAGGGTGTTTTCTGGATATGATTGTACCATTAATCAGCTAAAATTTCTTTCGGGGGTAGTAGCCCTCCTGTTTCAATATTATTGTGCACAGCTGTTTGTTTCTGAAGGCATGATCTTGATTAAAGATTCCTTTCACATTATTGTAGCCTCTGGACACACAGCTTATTCAACGTTATTCAAAAGACTATTCTTTGTTCATGTTGAATCACTCTTGTTCTTTATTTTATTCATCTAAAATATTTATATTCTGCACTGCCTAGAATCTGCCCAAGGCATCTAAGGTATTATTGCTGAAATATCATAAAGTTATATGATTCTTAAAGTGCAGCTTTACAAGTGCATAACACAGAAGCCAATCCTAATATGTTTGTATGGTTTTACAGACATGTATATTTTGTTGTGATTGTTGTAAGGTAAAGGTGAGAGGAACATAAGCTATACTGGTAGACCACTGGTGAACTGCTGGCAACCTGCCCATTGGTTGCTGGTTTTCTTGCATAGAATGCCAGAATGAGTTGGCCTGTGTTTGTCCAGACACTTCTTAGAGTCTTAGGTGACACTGGATATTCAGGATCACATCACACATTAGCTGTGCCTTAACTGTGTGCTCTTGTTTTGTAACTTAAGCCACTTTGGTAGACGAGAGAGTCTCTCTCTCTCTCTCTCAAAGTAAAACTTATAGGACTTAAATCAGCCCACCCCTTTTGCAACTAAATTTCTAAAATAACAATTAGATCATAGTAGAAAGCAAATGTCAATCTTGTATCATGAGACTAATTTTGACTTGATGTAGAGCATATAATTCCAGTCAGAGAGATACAACTGCAGTTATTCTTTCTCAAATCCTGATGCAACCATGACACTAGTGGTTGAGAAGAGGCTGGTTTCTGTAGCAACTTTGTGATGGACTGCTAAGCACTATTATAAGTGTTAATTTCAGAACTGCAGCTCTCTTTTTATTTATTAACAAGATTTTTACCGTGACTTTCTGCCCCCCATAGGACCAACAAGGCAACTAACAAATTAGGACTTACAAATTAAAATATCATCTTAAGAACAAATATAAGCCATGTTGGATCAGGCCAATGGCTCATCCAGTTCAACACTCTGTGTCACACAGTGGCCAAAAAACCCATCAGGAGGTCCATCAATGGGGCCAGGACACTAGAAGCCCTTCCACTGTGCCCCCACAAGCACCAAGAATACAGAGCATCACTGTCCCAGACAGAGTTCCAAGAATACGCTGTGACTAATAGCCACTGATGGACCTCTGCTCCATATGTTTATCCAGTCCCCTCTTGAAGCTGTCTATGCTTGTAGCCACCTCCTGTGAATGCCATGTATTAATAACTTTTGGGGTGAAGAAGTACTTCCTTCTTTCTGTTCTAACCCAAACGCTCAGCAATTTCATTGAATGCCCATGAGTTCTTGTATTGTGAGAAAGGGAGAAAAGTACTTCTTTCTCTACCTTCTCTATTCCATGCATAATCTTGTAAACCTCTATCATGTCACCTCTCAGTCGACGTTTCTCCAAGCTAAAGAACCCCAAGTGTTTTAACCTTTCTTCATAGGGAAAGTGTTCTAACCCTTTAATCATTCTAGTTGCCTTTTTCTACACATTCTACACATCCAATGCTATACTATCTTTTTTGAGGTGTGATGACCAGAATTGTACACAGTACTCCAAATGAGGCCGCACCATCAATTTATACAGGGGCATTATAATACTGTCTGATTTATTTTCAAACCCCTTCCTAATAATTCCCAACATAGTGTTAACCTTTCTTATTGCAGTCACACACTGTCTCAAACATTTTCAATGAATTATCTACCACAACCCCAAGATCACTCTCTTGATCAGTCTCTGCCAGTTCACATCCCCATCAACTTGTATTTATAGTTAGGATTTTTGGCCCCAATGTGCATTACCTTGCACTTGTCCACATTGAACCTCATTTGCCATGTTGATGCCCACTCTCTCAGCCTTGACAGATCCCTTTGGAGTGCCTCACAATCCTCTCTGGTTCTCACCACCCTAAACAATTAAGTGTCATCTGCAAACTTAGCCACTTCACTGCTTTCTCCCAACTCCAAATCATTAATGAACAAATTAAAAAAACATCGGACCCAGTACTGAGCCCTGTGGTACCCCACTGCTTACCACCCTCCACTGCAAAAATTGCCCATTTATACTCACTGTTTGTTTCCTATGAATTAGCCCGTTTTTGATCCACAAGAGGACTTGTCCTTATACCCCATGACTATTGAGCTTACTTAAGAGCCTTTGATGAGGAACTTTATTAAAAGCTTTCTGGAAGTCAAGGTAAACAACATCTATTGGGTCCCCTTTGTCCACATGTTTGTTCACCCCCTCAAAGAACTCTAGCAGGTTAGTGAGACAAGATCTTCCCTTACAGAACCCATGCTGAGCCTTCCTCAGTAATTTAAAAGCCATTGAAACAAACGTACAAAATAGATCATCAAAACAAGTTAAAACCAAAGCTTAAAATAGGTATAAAAGATTTTAAAATGACAATTAAAACATTGGGGAGGAAGGAGGGATTACTAAGGGCATGCCCCCCCTCCTTGGTTCTGTTGTTGTTGTTTTCTACGTTTTTATTTGATGGTTTTAAACGTTCTTTTTAATTGTTTGAATGGTTTTATATGTGCCATCTTGGGGACCCTGCCAAGGTGGAAAAGTGGCATTAAAATGTTCTAAATAAATAAAACAATATTGCTTTTAGGTGTTTGCAGCTTGTTGTTGCTTTGTAGGTTTAAGGAGTTAGGCAAGATATAGATATTTTAAGTAAATAAATATATCTTCCCTTTTGTTCTGGCAGAGAAGGTGTTTTTGTTTAATTCCTCATCCTTTTTGTAGCCATCTGTAGTGTTGGTGCTTAATGTTCCCCTGATGATCAGAGAGAATTTTTGCTCCAAGTGCAGGCTGCTGGGAGAAAACAAAGATGGCGAAAGGCCCTGCCCACTAACTCATTCTACTGGATTTATTCATTCTACCTATACTTGATTTTGCTACTCAAGTTTTCCTAGACAGATTGACTGGGTGAACCAGCTCTTATGTTGACATACAGGCTGTGTAAGGCAATATCTTTCAAAAAACCATCTTCTATTGGTGTAGTATAATTCAAAATCCTGCATTATTATTCCCCATGGAAGATTGCCCAATAAGTGGCATTCAATGTTCCCTCTAAGCTGCAGAATCTTGTGAGCAAAAATTCTACTTTGTGAGCTACTGGCATTAAAGTTGTGAGCTACTGCATAAATTAATGTGTTCTGGGGTCATCCTTCCTGAGCTAAGATTGTCAAGAAATGAATTTCCTGTGCACAATGTATAAGTGTTTGTATTAGTCATTATCATCATGTCTAAGTAGTGTAAAGATTTGTACCTTTAAGTGTGCTGTGCCAGAAGGCAATTAACCAATTAGATACAAGGTTGATTAGTCTCACCTGTATAGTATTCAACTGACAGTAGATCCTAGATCTTAGTTTTGACAGCAAGTCATCTAGATGTGAACCATCTGACAGTTCTAATTAGATCCTGTTTGGGATTGGCTAACTAAAGTCTGTTAATGGTAACAACTAGAATATAATCTCGTCAGAAGCCACACCAATGGAGAGCTTCTTTATCATCCAGATGATGAGAGGGAGCTATGTCTGACTGCATCATGGTGCCTGACCAAGGAGCACCAAATGAGTTAAGACTCAGGATAAGCAGTCAGGAAATACTGCAGTTAAGTGTAGGAGGTAGTTGGCTAGCTGCCAATAGTCTTTTGTTTTGAGTGTTTCTCTTCTATGTACACTGTTATATCCTACATTTGTTTTATGTCCTTTTATGTTTCCCTTACCCTTTTGTAAATAAAGCCATTTGTATTTTTGTACAGTTTGACTTAGCGTCTTGTAGACCCATAACCATTTAAAGTCCACCACACCATAAGAAACCTTAAGGCAAAAATTAGCAAATTATAAATTATTTTGTTGTTTTTTCTCCCCTCCCCTCTTGAGCCCAGACTCTCTCGACCTGTTTGACAAAGACAAAAATGTGTGAGCTGGAGGCTAAAAATCTGTGAGCTGGCTTATGCTAACTCAGTTTAGAGGGAATACTGGTGGCATTAACTTACCTAATTAAGTACATTGCATAACTTTAAAAAAAGAATGAGCTTGATTATGTGAACTCTTGCAGGAATAAAGTTGGTATCTGAGTTTGTTATATCAGCCACCTGTGGACAACTGAGATCTCTGCCAATGTAGTTGCTGACTAACAAACCCACATGGCACTACAGGCTTCCCTCGGGAAGTAAGCTGGCTCTCTGCAGGAGAGAATCCAATACAGGCGCTGTAAGGCCATTAGCTTTCCCTACTTGCTCCCAGTCATTTATCAAATCAACAGTGGCACTGAAGCCATGAACATGAAAGGGTAAAGGTGGGAATTTCTTGCTTTATTGCTTGTTCTTTCTCTTTTCCATCTCCTAAACTTCAGAAGATGAAAGCATGACGCATGGTGATTAATGTTCTGTCTCTTGCCTATTTGGTGACCTCAGTGAGGCATTTTCTACCAAAGGCCGGGTAGTGTGTAGAATACTTAAATATTCCTCCAACTATATTATCATCTATGCACAGATCAGACAATTGTATTTCTTTTTGCCCTTAGTGGCTGGTGAGAAACTTTTTTTGTTTTGTTTTTGCTTTTTGCTTTAGAAGTCAATTGAAAAACAGAATGAAATGAGTGCATGCTAGATGTTTGCTGAAGCATGGTGATCACAGGTTTGGGGCTGGGCATTATTCTTCACCCTAAAGAACTCCTGTCTTCACCCTGTTCAGGAAAAAAAATATTGATCCTACTCCAATTGGGGACCCAACTGTCTGATCTTTCCTTTTGTCATAGTGTCTTGACCTTCTTGAAGGAAAGGAAAGGTCCCCTGTGCAAGCGTCAGTCATTTCTGACTCTGGGTTGACGTTGCTTTCACACCGTTTTCATGGCAGACATTTTACGGGGTGGTTTGCCATTGCCTTCCCCAGTCTTTTACACTTTCCCCCCAGCAAGCTGGGTGCTCATTTTACCGACCTTGGAAGGATGGAAGGCTGAGTCAACCTTGGGCCGGCTGCCTGAATCCAGCTTCCACCAGAATCGAACTCAGGTCATGAGCAGAGAGTTCAGACCTCAGTACCGCTGCTTTACCACTCTGGAGAGTCAATTGTCTTTTCTGCATGGAGTTGGGTGGGTTTGTCTTTTTCTTGGGATTCTAACTTATCAGAACAATCTCTTATCTGAACAATCACTATAATTATATCAGTGTTTTGTGTGGTTGATTTCTGTTATGTTCTGAACTCTTGGCAAATAATCAATAGTTGCTCACAAGAATCAGTAATTTATCCTTTAACCTGTAGAGATTGGGACTTAAATACCAAGTTGTTATTCTCACTTTCATCATGACTCATACTATATTAATAGTATGCAAGAGGAAGAGTCCTGGGTTAAAAACGAAAGCGAAAAACCACAGATAAAATGCAGCTCTGAAGCTTTGACATCAGTCTGTGGTTAACAAAGTTTCAGCATGTCTAAATAATCATGGTTTCTGATGAACCAGAAAATGAGAATTTGTAATCAAAATTATTTATGAAGCATAGCTTGTGCTAGTTATCATTTAGTATCTTGTCTGAGTTGGGGGGAAACCTCATGGTTATAGCTCTTGGTTTATTTCTATATGGTAATGCCCCACTGAATGTATGAAGTACAGTGCTGAGATGGCAGAAAACAAAAAAACCATCTCTGATCCATAGTTATAGAGCTGGAAGCTCAGAATGTGATTTGTGTTCCAAGCTATGTGAATGAAAACTCTGATTTGGCATGGTGTCTGAAATGAGACTGACCTAACAGCACATCTGGAAATACAAATTGCAGTCTTAATGGTACCTGCATGGAAATAAACCCCAATAAATAACATTTGAGTAGACCTGCTTGGGAGTGCTCCTACATTTACTGGCTTTCTAATTAACCTAAGTCTCTCTGGTCCTGCATGAGAATGCTAGACTGTAGAACTATGACCATTTCTCTGGGGTTAGACCTACAGTATTTATTTATTCCCTATATTTATAAGCAACAAAGTGATTGAGCAAACTGTTATTATGTGGGCTGTGTATCCTAGTCAGGTAAGCTACGGGGCACTAATCTTTTAGCTGTGGCTTAGCAGTTCTGTTTTCCCTATTGGTATTTCCTCTTTTTAAGGCTTATCATGTGATGTTGTGTTACTTTGATTTACTGAAGGTGTCATTAATAATTCTGCTTATGGCTCTCAGTATGTAGTTAACACAGAAGGAGCCATTTCCTGAACTGTTTTGGCCTGTATGTTGTGTTTGGCAATAGTACTTTCCTGTACTTAAAGAGAATACTATGGAGTGGAGGGAGATGCTGGGAAAATACTTAACACATTTTGACTTCTGTTTAAGCAGCCGGAATGGTTTGCCGATTTAACAGTCAGGTTCTGGGATATACTCTTGAGTTTTTCACCTTCAGTTCGCTCTCATTGAATTTTCCTATTTCAACTCAGCACATGCATGAATGAAGGCTTTTTTCCTTTTAAATAAATTAAAAATGTAGAACAATCTTCCAGCTTTTTCTTAGTTGTAAACATCACAGCCCTTTGATATTATTCCTGGTTTTGCCACAGAAAGAGCATGCTCAGAAGTTGCCAGGCTTGTCATATGATGACAAAGCTCTTTCCATTAACATCCTCCTCATTCTGTGATCTCTCACTAACCCTGTGCAGGTGTTCATGCACTGTACAAATGGAAGGTTGGAAGGACAGGGAGCAAGCCACCTGGCCCTGCTACTGAACTCCACATATTCACAGCCATAGCTGCATAATGGTTTGAGTGTGTACATTCCTCACCTTTCCATAATCTGTATATTTCATAGAAAGCCAAGGTGGATCAACTGAAGTGTCACTGGAGCTTTGAACATGTGGTGATTGTAGACAGAGCCATCGGGCTCAGTTCCCCTCCAGGAGTAAATTGGAGCATCTGCACACAGCTACTGTCTTCTCATGCAGTTCTGGATCCTGAGGGAGTTGGATGCCTTGTAGCCTGGCATTTTTGTAGTGATATTTTCCCCTGAATGTTTGGTTTTGATATTTCTGATGATGTAATTTGATCCCATCAGCAGGGCCAGACAGTTGTAGACCTATTAATGAATCTCTTGTTTGACCTGCTGCTTTTATTTGAAGAACACTGAATGAGAACTGTGAGCCTGGAATTCCCCAGTCACGTGTGAACTCCTTGTGTGGTCAAAGGCAAGTCCTTATCTCTGCCTTTTCCCTCAGAGGTGGTTGCATTAGCCAGCCTTGCAGGGGGTTTGTAAGGATTTCTGAAAGTGTATTCTGTTGACATCAGCAGGATCAGCAGTGGCTCCTAGTTTTGCTTAAAAGTGTGGTATTTCACTTTTTCAGGCACAGCTGATTCTTTGCTAGTGGGCAAAGGATTAATGCAGTCCAAATGCTGTGTTGATCACTATTGATTTATATCAGTTGGAAGGGCTTTTTTTCTGTGGAAACACAATGGAACAGAGTTCCAAAACCTTTTAGTGCAGGGGTGTCAAACTCATTTGTTATGAGGGCCGGATCTGACATAAATGAGACCTTGCTGGGCTGTGTCGGGCCGGGCCATGTGTGTACCTATTTAAGATTAGGTAGCAAATATATAAACTTCTTAAAGAACACAAACAAACATGATTAAAGTTTGTTTTTAAAAAAACACCTTAAAATAAAACATGCTTAAAACATGCTTGATCTTAAAAGTGCTTTCTTTGTATCTCTCCCATGGGATCCAGGAAACTGGGCAAAGGAAGCTCTGGCTCTTTCCCTCCCTTCCCAGAGGACCAGGAGGGGGAGAAGCCTCAACCAATGGAGAAAATTGAGGTTTTGCTCTGTAGCTCATGTGCGATTAAGCCTTGCAAAGCAAGCTGTGATGCAGAAGGAAACAAGAGACAGGGAGAAAGAAGCAGACAAGAGCCAGTTGCTTGGTGGTCTGATAGGAGCCCTCCAGGGGCCTGATTCGTCCCCCGGGCTGCATGTTTGACACCCCTGTCTTAGTGGAAACAAATTCTCAAAAAATGTTTATAAGTTCATGAGGGGCACCAGGGTGTTTCTCCTTCATTTACCTTTTGAGAGTTCGGGCACCTCTTTTTTCCAGGAAGAAAGCCCTGGTTGGAAGGACAAGCCCATATTAAATGATGTATGTTTGCTTTCACGGCATAGCAGTTAACCCCTTGGAGGTTTGATAAAAAAAAATCTTTGATCATAATCTACAATGCGAAAACCAAAACCTGTATGTGTATCTTGGTCCTATGTGGGGATAGCATGCATTTATATATTTACAAAAGTTACATCTCTTTATTGTGCCCGATAAGGACCATCAATGGGACTAACACTTAAAAACAGAACATTAAAACATATCATAAAAGCAAAAGTAAAATTACATGTATAAAAACACAGAAACAACCATTAAAACATAGGGCAGGAAAGAGAGGTCATTCAGGGAATGCCAGATGAAACAAAAAAAGACTCCACCAACTGGTATAGATCTTTAAAAGTCATCACCCACGGCTTAAGAGAGCCAATTTAGTGTAGTGGTTAAGTGCTTGGACTCATATCTGGGAGAACTGGGTTTGATTCTCCCCTCCTCCACATATACCTGCTGATGTGACCTTGAGTCATCACAGAGCCATTCCTCTCAAGAGCAGCTCTCTCAGCGCCACCTACCTCACAGGGTGTCTGTTGTGGGGAGGGAAAGGGAAAGGAGATTGTAAGCCACTCTGAGACTCCTTTGGTAGTGAAGGGCAGGGTATAAATCCAATTTCTTCTTCTTAAATTGGGCCTGGAAACAAATTGGGAGCCAGGGGATGGACCCAAACTACCCTATGACCCATTCCAGTCAGCATCTTGGCTGCAGCATTCTGTACTAGTCAAAGCGTCTATGTTGTCAGGACATACACCACAGTGGCCAGGACTTTTTTGCCCAGAAAAGGCCACAGCTGGCTGACCAGTCAAAACTAATAAAACTAAAAGGCAGCTATGTTACTATAATGGTACTGTTTATTGTAATGTGATGATGTAATAACATTGTTTATTGTAAACTGAGAGTACTCCATCTTGTAGTAGACTTAAAGCGTTAATTGGGCAGACTGTATTGGAATGACCTCTCTTCCCCAAAGATGGCTTGACCCTTTAGGCCAGGGGTCCCCAACCCCCAGTCCGTGGACCAGTACCAGTCTGTGGCCTGTTAGCAACCGGGCCGTGAGTTGTATAATTATTTAATTATATATTACAGTGTAGTAGTAGTAATAATAATAATAATAAGACGACGACTTTGAATTTATATCCTACCCTCCACTCCAAATTTCAAAGTCTCAGAGCGATTTACAATCTCCTTTACCTTCCTTCCCCCACAATAGACACCCTGTGAGGTAGGTGGGGCTGAGAGAGCTCTCCCAGAAGCCCCCCCCTTTCAAGGACAACTCCTACGAGAGCTATGGCTGACTCAAGGCTATTCTAGTAGCTGCAAGTGGAGGAGTGGGAAATCAAACCCGGTTCTCCCTGATAAGAGTCTGCACACTTAACCACCACTGCAAACTAATGGAAACAAAGTGCACAATTGTATCATCCTCAAACCATTGCCCCCTCCCCCGGTCCGTGGAAAAATTGTCTTCCACAAAACCGGTCCCTGGTGCCAAAAAGATTGGGGACTGCTGCTTTAGGCAAACTAGGCAATTGCCTAAGGTCCCAAACTTTGAGGGAAGTGCAAGTAAAGTAAAAGAAAGGAAGGAACTTACTTTTCAAAACTTAATTTTTATTTTTACATTATTCATTTTGAATATCAAGTAGATAAAGGTAAACATTCATTGTATACCTCATTGACCATGGGGGAGAGCCAGAATCATGTAGCAGCTAAGAACATCATACTCTGGGAGATCCATGTTTGAATCCACACTCTGTCATGGAAACTTGCTAAGTGGCCTTGGGGCAGTCACACACTCTCAGCCTAACATATCTCAGGTAGTTGCGATAATGAAATGGAGAAAGAAAGACTGCAAGGGACTTTCGGTCCCCACATAACTCCACCCCCATCTGAAACACCTATTTTAATTAAGGAATTGGATGACTGTTGAAACTTTACTGGAGAAGGAAATATCCTTTTTTAAAAGCCAGAAGGTCTTTAAAAAGTGTTTAATTATTTGCATATATTTGAAATCTGACTTGATTTTTGAAGTCCAGATGTCTATTGGGTACTTTTAACACTCATTTGTATACCGTACTCTCAGTTCCATGCTGTCTCTTCTCTCAGCATGATCAAGTTTCTTTTGCGGCAAGTTTTATCAGTTATTTTCCAGATTCCCTTTACTAGCACAAATGGAAAGTGAAAGGCTACTAGTAGTACTAGTACTTTTTGTCACATCAGATGATTTTTTTAATATAATGTCTGCTTCTAGTCACGTAAATCTGAACTGTACGTATATCTTAAAACTGACTGGCATATTCATTGAGGAAGTAGATGTGACATTTAAACCATACACTACTCATGTTAATAGATAAATCATTCTCAGGCATGCATTCAACGTTTCTAATATGGCTAACATGCAAGGGTCGATTCGAAACTTCATCTTAGGCTGCAAATATGTTCATTGTGTACAAACATTTGTACAAGTTTGTCTTTTTAAAATCCATTATAAATATACTACCTCATATACTATTAGGGCTCTGTGAAAGTTCTGCTTGATGTTTTGCCACTTTTACTCACCATAGGATGAGAGGGAACAGGGACCATGGATTCCTGAATTATCTTCCCACAATTTAATAGCTAGTGCTAGCAAATTTTCCATGGAGATTTGCCACACTTTTCTTCTCTCTTTCCCCCAGAACTCACTTAGTGAATGGCTGGAGAAAAGCCAGTGAAATTATTTCTTGCTGAGACTTTAAGGCTCCCCAGAGCCACTAGGTCTGTGGAAAAGTGATCTTTGCCTAACAGCAGAAGTGTGTAAAATGCTTTTTTAGGCCAGTTCCCTCCAAGGTCTGCTAAGATCTACTGATGCTTCCTTCCTTTTCAGTGCTTATTTCCCTATACATTTTGTCTTTTATGCACATGTTAACACTTTACATTGCTGTTTTTGCTTCTTTTCTCTTTGTAAGTGCAGAGTTTTACTCTTTAAAAACTCCATTTCTGTGACTGCAATCATGCATACAAAACAAGCTTTCATTTTATCAATTTATATCAACAATTTTATTCTTGTTGTACAGACCACACACACACACACTTACTGAAGGAAATGCTGTAACTGAATGGCAGAGTCCTTGTTTTCCCACACAAAACCCCTTGCATTTTAACTCTGGCGTCTTCAGTTACAGGATCTCATCAGGTGCTGAGAACAACTTTTTGCTCCCAGAGACTGTATAGACCAGGGGTGTCAAACATAGGGCTTGGGAGCCGGAACGAGCTTGTCCAGGGCTCTTGTTGAGCCTGCAAGCAACTCCAATTGTAGCTTCAGCATGGCAGAACAACCTTGTCTGCAGCAGTCAAGCAGAACCCCTTCACTTCAGTGACAGCCTCACTGGTAAGTTGAGAGCCACAACAGCCAAATTCATGCCAACTCTGGTCGCACACTTTTCTGCTCAGCCTGCAGCTCCAGGGATGCTGACTCAGATGGCCACGAGGATCAGTGTTTGCACAGAGGGGAGTACAGACAGTTCTCTGCTGGGTCCTGCTGGCAGCCAACACTGCTGCTGTATTCGCAACCCCCTGCATTGGCTGTACTTTGGCCCATTGAGGAACATTCTTCAATGGTTTCTTCCACACATTGGGAGCCTGTTCCTGCACCAAGCACATAACTTGGTGGCTGGATTCTCCTTCCCCATCCACCACCCAACAGCCTTCAGCTGTAGGCGACTACACCTCATGAGGGTGGTGCCAGCAATCTCCAGTTATACTGGTTGCTGGATGGCCTGGGGCCTCTGCCACATGCATGGCCTTTGTGTGCAGTACCCACTCCCCCATCAGATGATCCAGCAGCCTTCAGCCTGGGTGGCTACTGCTTCATGGGGGTGGTATGGCTTGCTGACAGTATCTAGCTTGAACTCCTAGCATTGTCCTGCCATAGATCATCTGATGGCCTTGGTCAGAGGCAACCACTGTCACATGGGCTTTGTTTGGCCTGGGTCTCACCACCAGGCCCACTTCTGCAGGCGGGGGGATTAGTTCAACTTTTCTTCCCAGTCCCCTTCCATGGTGGTTCAGGGGCAGGAAGGAACTTGCAACATTCAACCACTTCATGTTTTTAATCTGGGGCCTGGGCTCACATTATTGGTGGTGGGAGTGGGAAGGAGTTTGTTTCCCTTCAGGCAGTGCAGCAGCAGCTGCCCACCTCTGCATTGCTGGCTCTCCAGTCTGCCAATGAAGGGGTGTTGGTTTTTTTTTTGCACTACCCTCCCAGCCTATGGGGCCTTGTAAAGAGGACACACTACCTCAGGGCTTACCAGCTGCTGTCTTTTATAAAGTTTATATCTCCGATACCTGGCATTATGTTTTGTCACACACATGACCTGGCCCAATAAAGTCACAACAAATGATTTCAACACGTCTGGTACAAACCTCTGCCAAGCAGAATAGTTAAGTGTGCATATATGAACATACTACATGGAAGCAATTTGATCTAGAATCCTTGGGAAAGAAAAGGAATGAAGACACAGGCAGCCCTTCAAATACACCAAGGTTTCTGACCAGTTAGACAGTCTTTTATAAGGTTTGTCTAGATATATGTTCCTTTTTGCTGAAATTATCAGTATTCTTAGGATCCATAATATTTACTACTAGAAATCAAATTCTGTGGCTCATGTCTGATCACAACCTGTACAATTTTAGTCTTCCTTGTTATACTGCTAAATTTAATGGATTAGAGTAGGCCAACAAAAACTTAGCAAGAAGTGCATAAAGTAATAAAAGGAAGGCAAGGGTTGCTGTGTGTGTGTGGTTTTTTAAAAGCAGAATTTTCTTGTTTAGATAAAATATTGCATGTCTGTGGGCATGTGACTTTTTTATGTATGTAGTGTTCTTGTTAAGGCATAAATCTAGTAGTTCCTGTTCTTAAAAGTAAAATTATTCACCCATTCATTCATGTAGGTTTAACCAATCTGAAAGAACTTCCCTCTCTGCTATTCATTAAAAAGCTTTTCATTTGTGCTCTTAAGTTGCATGCCTTGAAGGAGCTGTGGCTAGTTAGGTGGCCTTCATTTCTTGGATGATGGGGGTCTCTGGTGAATTGAAGGAATGTTTTAACGGCTGAAAAGTTCAGTGAGGGCTGAAGAATGGCAGGGTTGTTTTATTCTTGATATTATTCAACTCCTTTTCTCTCTCTTTCTGTTTAATTAGTAATACTATTCTTGATCACTTGTGGTGATCCAACAACCTTGAGAAAAGAATGGGTTCTGGCTGATAAAGAGAGCTTCACTTGTGCAATCTCCTCCCATGACGTGTATGTCATTGGAACTATGTGAAGTTTCATGAGCTTATGGTTCCTCTTCTGTGAACTAGCAAATCACAAAGTGGGAACATTCCAGTGTTCGGTATTCTCAGTCTTTATAATGACCTATAGGCCATTAAGAAACAGAGTAAAATAAGAGGAAACGTATCTCTTTATGGATTATAAACACAGGTTACTATTAGAATTTATATTCTCAGGCAATAAATTTATTTATTTGATTTGTATATTGCCCTCTCCCCAATTAGAGCTCAGGGTGGTTGACAAGTTATAAATAACATTATCATACTGTAATAATATATACATAAAATGTAAAGCAATAAAAACAGCAATCATCTAATCAGATAGTGTTGAATACTCCCTATCCTATTCTAGGGTGGAGGAGATGGGGAGATCAGGCTTGATAGCAGACCATTGCTTGATAGTAAACTGTTGCTGACCTTCAGCTTGGCAACCATAAGCTTGGCAGAACATCTCTGTCTTACAGGCCCTGTGGAATTGCATTAGGTCCTACAGTACCCAGATGTCATTAGGCAGAGAATTCCACCAGGCTGGTTCCAGGGCTGAAAAAGCTCTGGATGAGGACAACTGGATATCCTTTGGGCCACAGATCTCAAGGAGGTTCTTCTCACTAGAGTGCAGTGCTCTTTGGGGAGTATATAGGGAGAGGCGGTCCCAAAATTACACTGGTTCCAGATAATTTAGGGCTTTGAAAGTCAGCACCAGAACCTTGAACCTGACCTGGTATCAACTTTGAGCCAATGCAGCTGGTAAAGGACTGGTTGAATATATGCTGTCAATAGGGTCACAGTAGAGACCCACACTGCTGCATTTTGTACAAGCTGAAATTTCCAAATCATTCTCAAGGGCAATCCTACATAGAGTGCATTACAGTAGTCTAGCCGGAGGTGACCGTTGCATGGATTGCTGTGGCTAGATCAGAGTGGGACAGGTAAGGAGCCAGTTGCCTGATCTGATGCAGCTGGAGAAATGCTAGTCTGGCAACATTTGTGACCTGGGCCTCCATAGACGAGGAGGCATCCAGGTATACACTAAGGCTCTTGGTGGTTGACAGCAGGGTTAGAGGTATGTCATCAAGAACTGGGAGCTGGCATCCCAATCCCATACCAGCTCCACCCAACCACAGAACATCTGACTTTGAGGGATTCCGTTTCAACCACCTATCAATAAAAAAGTATCTGTACTTACTGCAAATCAGTGTCTTAATTGACCTTTTTAAAACAGTTGTCAAAACAATGGACTCTCAGGATGACTGACAACAAAATATGGTTAATATAAAACTTGGACATAAACCTAATATCTGTCTAATCAGAATAAATAACACTATCCTTTTTGATAGATCCCAGTAGGCAGCCTTGTTAGTCTGAAGCAATAGAACAAAGCAGTAGACAAGTGTACCTTTAAGACCAACCAAGTGTAGTTCTAATAGACTTCTGATGTTTTAATGCTTTTAATGTTTTAAATGTTTTTAACTGTGTAAAATGCCTAAAACTTAATATTGTAATGTTAGACTTCATGTGTTGTGAGCCGCCCTGAGCCACCTTGGTGGGAAGGGTGGGATATAAATCATAAATAAACATAAACATAAACCAACTAAATTTTATACAGAATGTAAGCAGAATGTAATGATGATTATTGCTATTTTGATAAATGTAGGTTGCCTATACACTCATTGTGTTATTGCTATTCCAATGATTTTTGGCTTTAATTACACACCTTGAACAAGGCTGGTGGGCTGGAGCTGCTGTCACAAGCCAGCAGCCCCTCCCAATACAATGCTGTGCATGTGACTTGTCACAAGCCATGGTGAGCCTTTGCCTTCTCCCCCTTTGGGGGCTGGGCTTTTCCCTCTGTACTGGGGAGTCAAGGCTAGGGTAGGCCACTTCCAGGATTGCTTTTTTCTCCAAGTCTACCCCTGGTCAGTCACATGGGAGAAACCCATTCCCAAAATAACAAGGTCCAGGGAAAAGGAGGTTTAGGTTATTTCAATGATACATTTCAATTTCCCTTTTCCATTCTCCTAGGACATGACAGGTCTACTGGTGTGAAGTTCCACCCAAGCTCTGTCTTTGTGCTTATTAAAATTGCTGCTGGGTTGGTAAATATTTGTGTTCCATTTTCTTCTTCCTGTTCATATTGTTTTCTATTTCTTTAAGCTTTAACACCTTCTGCAATTCCAGAGCTGTTAGTATTAATCCTGCATTAGCAAATCACACTTGCCACTGCCATGGTTTGGGTCCCCCCCACTGCTGCCAGAACAGTGCTGGATAATTACTGTTGGTCCCAGCAGTCTTTTTTCACCCTGTCCTCTCCCAGTTTCCTATAATCACTGCTTTTCCTTCTAGCTTGAAATTACTGGAACGACACTTCCATCATTCCTTAAAGCTTACCACAACCCTGTGGAATCTAGGACATAATCTGTATAAATATGCTGTCAACAACGAAAAATACAAAAGTATTAAGAAACATTACATAAAACAGGAAGTCAAATCTAAATTATGCAGGGGGGCAAACAACATCAACAAAATCAAATATTTTCTTTATTGGTTATGTTGTCTGAATTCAAACTAGGAGTTTCATAAAAGCTCTAGCTTTCATTATTAAAGTGTGCTTTTTCACCCCTTGCTAATTGTTGCTCATACTTTGCAAGCCCAGTGAATAACACTGACAATTTATCCCAAGAGCATTATCCTTTTACAAACTGGAAGCCAGGATTTACGAATGGGAGATATTTGGAAAGTGAAAAGATGGTCAAGTAGAGCAGATTATTTATCTTCCTTGATGCGCTCTTGCCGTGGAATATAAAATATGTAACTCTCTTTTAGCTCAGCTCGGATTCTCAGCTTTTCAAGGCAATACCTAGGCTTGTACATATTTTTTAGATTTCAAACAGCAGATACAATCCTCTGCCCACTCCATCTGCCTTACCCTATTTATCATGTATCTAACTTGTTAATACACCCATGGCTTAAGTTTGGGAATGGAGTGATTACTAACATCTTTATCTTTTATTGGGCTCAGTAAGCAAAAAAGTATCCCTCAGGCCACTATTTATTTATTTATTTATTACTTTACATTTATATCCCGCCCTCTCCGCAAGCGGACTCAGGGCGGCTCACAACATCATAAAACAATCAATTCAATAAAACATATAAAACCATAATTTACTTATCAATTTAAAACTATTAGCGCTGTCTCAGTCCAATCTAGGCGGTATTGACTTCTGCCTATGCTCGCCAGCATTCTGTGGGATGTCCGGTGGCAGCCCATTTTCAATCAACCACAAAAGCCTGTTTAACAGTTCGATCTTACAGGCCCTGCGGAACGCCGACAAATCCCGCAGGGCCCTTATAGCTTCTGGGAGGGTGTTCCAGAGTTCTGGTGCTGCCACCGAGAAAGCCCTAGATCTTGTTATGCATAGCTTGGCTTCTTTTGGGCCAGGGGCAGACAACAGATTTTTTGTCCCTGATCGCAGTGCTCTCTGGGGGATATATGGGGAAAGGCGGTCCCGTAGATAGGCAGGTCCCTGACCATATAGGGCTTTAAAGGTTAATACCAACACCTTGAAGCGAACTCGGAACACAACAGGCAACCAGTGCAGCTCTCTCAGCACTGGCTGAATGTGCTCCCGTCGTGGTAGCCCCATTAACAGCCGTGTCGCAGCGTTCTGCACTAGTTGCAATAAGTCTTAATTGCATTAAGTCTTAATTATTACATGACTGCATCTCACCTTGGCAGCTTGTGGTTACCTAAGAAGCAAACTTTCATTTTCCTTTGGAAACTGAATCCAAACAGCATCAAACAAAAGAGTAGATCCCATCCTCAATGCCAGCCATTTTGTGATGACCCCACCCAAATGGCAGGTACTTTGTGACTGCCATTACCCTAGGCAGTCATTTTTGGGTTGTTCCTACTACATGTTAAATTGGTTTGTTTGGCAATGAAAGTTCATAATGGTTCATAGTTCACAAACTGGGCATGTCACAAACTGAACTGAACTTCAGTTTCCCGGTTTGTGCCCATTCCTATTAATTACCACCAGAACATCCAATCATTAAAAGCTTTTTCAAGGTTTGCAAACTGAAGGGCGTGGCTTCCTTTATTAATCCATCTCATGTTGGATTATCTTCTTTTCTTAGCATTGTTTTCAGCTTTTCCTAGCAGTATTGTCTCTTCCAGTGCGTGTTTCTTCTCATGGTACAAGTTTGGGGTCAAATTATTATATTTCAGAGTTCTTTTGGGGCTTATCTCTGGCCCCACATTGCTCCCTCCTACTGAGGGAGCAATTTCCCAGTTTGTGCCCATCTCTATTAATTACCATCAGAACATCCAATCATTAAAAGCTTTTTCAAGGTTTGTAAACTGCTCTTTGCTCCTACTGAGGGAGCAATGATGTGTAAATAGTTTTATTTTCTTACCTTTGATTGCATTATTTTTTTTTCTAAAATGTTCCTGCTTGAAGTCATCATGGCAACTGGAAACATCCAACTATGCCTTCAAGGAGTGGATTCATGTAATTAGTATAGGAGCAGTTTCAGCTGTCTGTTATAGAGATTTCTTCTACAGTGATGTTTCCAAGTGGTCAACCTTCTGTCAAACAAGGGAAATTGACCCCAAAATTGGGCAGAAGATTTCTATGTCTTTTTCCTCTCTGTTCAGATAAATGCTTTTGGTTTGAAAAAAGCAAACACCTCCATCCAGACCTTGCACCAGCAAGTTTGCAGCTGTCATCCACAGGGATTTGAAGGAATGTGTCTTTTTGAATCTGAATGAGAGTTTACATAATCCTCAAAGACATGTCCATTATAGTAGGAGGCTGCTAGTTTTCTTCTCACAAATAGCTAACAGTATATGCTATTTTTGGTTAGCCTGTATCAGTCATATTTAGCAAACATTTCTGCATGTCATCAGCTGTTCCTTTTCACTCTTTAAATTTAGAATGATCCTTGTTTAGTCCAAGTTTCACTCTAAGAATTGGGCTAAATTGCTAATATTCTCATATATGTCTTTCTGGCTGCATTCAAAAGTCAGATTTAACTATAGTTAAATAAAAAATGTGCATATTGAAAGTTGTACTGACACATATGCCAGCTCCCACTCCCCTCCTTCACATTCAATTAAATATGGATTTTAAAAGATAAGGATTTGTGCAAGAAGCTATAGCATAGTTTCCCCAAATTTAAAAGTCCCATATTCTAATGGAGGGAGGGCACTTATTTTAATAAGATCACCTCCTGGGATGGGAACAAGTTCTTCTGATAACAGCCTTTCAAGAAGCACCAGGTTTGGATCCCAAGTTTTCATTCTTTAGATGAAAGAATTCTTTAGATTCATTCTTTAGATTCATTTAGATTCACCCATTCTTTAGATTCATTCTTCCTCCAGCTTTCCACTGGTCAAACAAACATCTTCTGGAGCTGCTTGTGCTGGTGGAAGCCTCATATCACTAAAGGATGGTTAGTGGAACAGAAACTTCAGATCCTATCTGCTGTCTCCAGTTGTAGCAGAATCTTTCACTAAAACCATATTTAAAAGAGCCCTACTCTTAAAGTTGAAAAATGGCTTTGTTTGAATTGAATGTAAAATCTATTTACCCTGCAGTATCCTTCAAAAACAGTTTATACCTAAGATGTAGTCACTTAATACAGTTTATTTTGTGCAAAATATGTAAAGATACACTTCTTTTTGGGGTTAGGAGTTGGGCTGTGCATGTAGATGGATCTTAATGCAGAAAAATAACCTCTTCATTGTTTTACTTGTTTGCTGTAAATAAACAGATGTGAAAGAATTCCCCCCCCCCATCCTTTGTGTTATATTTTAGTTTCTGTAGAAATAGAATTCCATGAAATATTGTCTTCTTTCATGAAGGAAATGTTGACATTCTAAGCACATTTTAGGCATCTATATCCACATTTGGGACCTCTGAGAGTGAATAGGCCTAAGACAATGCTGTTCTGTTAATTTATTATTGCATTATTGTAGCAATCCCAGCATTATTGTAGCAATCCCATCTATCATGCACCAGGGAATAA
This sequence comes from Heteronotia binoei, assembly GCF_032191835.1. Classification (NCBI taxonomy): domain Eukaryota; kingdom Metazoa; phylum Chordata; class Lepidosauria; order Squamata; family Gekkonidae; genus Heteronotia; species Heteronotia binoei. The sequence goes on along the minus strand of NC_083243.1, from coordinate 112,555,955 downwards.
TTTGGCCAAAGTGCCCTCCTTTGTCCTCAGACCACCCTAATCTGTTGAATCTCCACTAGCTCTATTCCCTTCTGAGCTAGGAGTCACAGCTCATCTTGTCCCCCTTTGCGTCCTTCTTCAATCCTTTTAGTGCCCTAGCCGGGTCTGGGGCATGTTGTCCAATGGTTTTCCTCTGCCAAGAAGCCTTATGGAAATATGGCCAAGCCTTTGAGGGACTAGTAGCACCTCCTGAGCCATTTCTACATCATTAGTCCCCTATCCCCCAGAGTGGAGATTCCCACAAGCTCAGCAATCAAAGGGCTAGCTGTTAGTGGGTGCCTGACAGTTAAAGGGCCAGCTGCCTTTGATCAGCTGGCTGATACGAGGCTCTTTATAAGGTACATCACTCACCCCACTGGGTCTGGTGGATGGGCTTCACCGTATGAGGGGCTGAGAAGGAGGGTTCAGGTTGTTGTCTCTGTTGGGTTTTTGATGCAATTTCACTTCCTGTTGTCATGAGTTAATTAAGTGTTTGTATATGCATGCTGATGTTTAGCCAGTGAGCTGGTAGAGCCAATGAGAATGTTTCCACATACTTCCCGCCAAGGCTAGGTGTCAATATGCATAGTGACCATTGAGGAAGAGCCATAATTGGCTAATCCATATATTGGGGTGGTGGTCTAGGGGAGAACATTTGGTCAGTTTTACAGCCCTTTGTTCCCAACCCTTAGATCTCCATGCAGTTGAAGTTAAGACTTGAGAGAGTCAAGATGTAGTTTAGAAGCTAGATAGGATATTGAATCCTTTCTTCGTTCTCTAGAAATCCCAGTCATCCCTTTCCTCATTAGTAAAGTAAACTACTTTGTTTCTTAAGCTAAACCATGTGCCTGGCTGTTATTTTGTGATTCTCTCCACGTTACTCTGCTAAACATAGATCTAAACCCTAACAAAAGGTTAAGGGCCACAGTAAGCTTCATAGCTGCGAGCAAAAGCCAAGGCGGTAATTAGCTAAGAGAGGCATTAGAGAAGTGCTGAGGTGATTCTCCACGAATTTGCATCTGAAGGAATCTCCTTCCCCATCGCTTCCAGTCGCCGGCTGATTGCTTGGGAATTACAGGAACGGATTCTCTTTGATGTCCCGTCGGAGAAGAGTCAGAAGACCCAGAGAGAGGCACACACCTGCTGATTCTGAAATAGCATATTTGCCTGCAACTCGTGAGGAAACCATGATGTTACAGCCATCTGAACTGGTTGTATGTAATGTGGAAAACTCCCCTAAGCTCAGGATCCCGAAGTTAAGCAGGGATAACTTCCTTTTATGGAAAATAGCAATTGAGTGTGCTCTTGGAGTTCAGCAGTTAAAGTATGTGTTGGACTATGATATACCAGATAATATGTCCCAAGAGGAGAGGGAGAAGTTTGATGCAGATGAACTTAAAGCTAAACTGCTGATACTAAATTCAATCTCATCTCAAGAAACTGCCATTGTGGTCAACTGTGTTCATGTGAAAGAGATTTGGAACAATCTCAATCTTAAATATGGCCAGCACGCATTTCTCCAGAGGCAATATTTGCGCAAACGCCTTTATTCCCTAGATGCAATACTAGCACTGGTAGCTGAATTGAGATTGGCAGGGGCGACAGTTTCCATGGAGGAACTTCAAGCTGTGATTGTCTCATCATTTCCTGAAAGTTAGCATTCTAGCCCCAGTTGAATCTAGAGAAGAAATAGACATAGATTTTACAATTGCATATTTAAGAGATTTAAGTGTTAAACGCAAACTGTCTAGAATGTCAAGCCAGATGCTAGCTTTGACTGTAAAGGAGGAGAAGGGAAAGAAAGGCCAAAGAGTTTGCTATCGATACCAATTACCTGGGCACATAGTGAGGTTTTTTAAGTCGAATCAGAACAGCTCTAAGGGCAAGAACGCCGCCTCTTCAAACAAAGGACAGGGGGCCATGTCCCAGCAGGGAGCTGCTGACTCACAAACAAAGGCAACGCCTCATGCTGAGATCTCTTACATGACTTAGTGACGTAGACACCAAGAAGGCTTTTATGCTTGATTCCGGGTCGAGTACGCACGTATGTAGATTTCACCAATGGTTTGCTTGTTTGGATGAAAATGAGAGGAGAACTTTGAAACTTGCTAATGGAGATATTTTAGAAACCAACGGCATGGGATCTGTACGGATCTCGCTTTATTCAAAGGATGGAGAGCTAATTGATGTGTTGTTGAAGGACTGTGTTTACTCTGAACATGCTGATCAAAATTTAATCTCTGTAACAAAATTGACAGATCAAGGAAATGTGTTTTTGATTAAAGATAGACAATGCACCATTGCCCACCCAGGGAGTGATGTGCTTTTGGAAGCAGTGAGGTTTGATGGTGCCTACTATCTGGACTCTGTAGAAATGGGTCATGCCTATCAGGCAAGAGCAAGTTTGTGTCCTCATAAAGAATGCCCTTATGCCTGGCATAAAAGATGGGACACAGGAATGTGAGATATGTTAAGAAGTTGATGACTGCATGTGAAATAAAAGTTTACTGAATGTGGCCAAGAGCTGCAAACTTGTGATGTGTGTGTAAAGGGGAAAGGCACAGTGCCACCCTATGGCAAGAGAAAGCCATTGCACAATGAGAAGTTTCTAGAAACTGTAAGAAGTGACATCATAGGCCCCATAAAAGAAAGCACAGGCAGAAACAAATATTTGTTGACCTTCCAAGAAGGGAAAACTTGTATGCATACCTGTTGAAATCAAAGACTAAAGTCTTAACACTGACAAAGGGTCAGAGTACTGCAACCATGAGTTCCAGAGTTTTCTAGAGCAGGAAGGAATTCAGCATAACACCACTATAGGTTACAGCCCACAGCAGAATGGCTCTGCAGAGCGTTTAAACAGGATTTTGCTGAATATGACTAGATGTCTGCTTATGCAAGCAAATCTGCCAGAGCAATGCTGGGGTGAAGCTCTGATTACTGCTGTATATCTGCACAATAGAGTTCCTTCTACAGTCACAGATAAATCACCTTTTGAGGGCTGGCATGATAGAAAGCCATCCCTAAAACACCTGAAATGTTTTGGGTCCAAAGTGTTTGCCGACATCCCTGAGGAAAGAAGGGGAAAGATAGATGCTAGAGCAGAACTGGGCATCCTGGTTGGCTACGCCCAAGGAGGCAAAGGCTACAGGGTGATGGATCCAAAGACTCTGCTATCTAAAGAATGCAATGTTGTGCATATTGATGAGAGCAGTGTACCCCTGATACCTGAGACAGCGAAGCCCACAGTGCAGGAAGATCAGGAAACTGATGCAGAAATGTCCCTCGCTGAAATGGTCGATTGGCTGACTGCCAGTAGCGCCGACCCTCAAGGTAGGCCAGAAAGCATCCCAGAAGCAGAAGGGGAGGCAGATCAAGCTGGACCAGAAAGGGAGACAGGCAGTACTGTGAGGCAATCTCAGAGGAGCAACAAGGGAGTACCACCTGCCAGATATGGACTTTGTAATGTTCTGCAAACTGCAGAAGAATTCTCAGACAATGAGGAAATTCCAAAGGAATTGTAAAGTATGATTGTAAAGTATGCCACTCTCAGAACCCTACTGAGTATAGCAGCACAGAAAGGAATGCATGTGCAGCACCTTGAGAATGAAAAGGCAAACCTCAAGGAAAACTTATCTGATAAAGGTCTGAATGAAGTGCTAACTGCTTTTCTGCAAAAGCAAGGGTTCTAGCAAGGGAAAATAGCACCCAGCCTGTTCTTCAAACTGAAGAATGATAAATGCTAGTATGTACTGATGTCAACTGGATGGACTGTTGCTATGCTGTCAACATGAATCTGATGTGCAAGAAATAGTTGACAAGCTGAATGCATAAGTGGAAGTAAAACGTTTTGGGACTTTGAACCACTATCTTGGAATACAGATAGAAAGAACAGAGAATGGAGGTTTTCTTCTGAATCAAAGAATCAAAGTCCTGAATCTCGCTAAGGCACTGAGCCTGGAAGATATCAAGAGAGCAAGTTTCCCACTTGACCCATCTTACCTCAAGCTGGAAGATGGAGTGCCTCTCAAGGACAATCGTCTGTACAGAGAAACTATTGGAAAACTACTATATCTAGCTCAACTCACCCGACCAGACGTAAGTGCAGCTGTTGGAATCTTGAGCAGAAAGACAAGCTCACCCAGTCACCATGATTGGAATGTGGTGAAGAGACTTGTTAAGTACCTTATTGGGACAGCGGATCTGAAACTAAAGATCACAGCTGATGACGACCCAAGACTGGTAGGATACATGGACGTAGATGTGGCCGAAGACACTACTGACTGCAAATCAGTAAGTGGGCATCTGTTGTTCTACAGAAGCAACCTGTTCAACTGGACAAGTCGCAAGCAAAGTATAGTAGCTATTTCCACAATGGAAGCTGAGTTTGATTCTGCAGCAGGTGCCTGCAATGAGCTTGAATGGATCATACACCTGCTGAGAGACTTTGGAATAGAAGGGCCTATTCTAGTAACCCTGTCTGAAGATAATAGACCTTGCCTAAGTTTGATCAAGAGTGAAAGGGAAGGCCAAGCACATTTCTGTGTGATACCACAAGGTGAAGGTGTTGCAGCAACAAGGAATGATTGAAGTAAAGTTTTGTCCTTTGGAAGAAATGATTGCTGACATTCTGACCAAGCCGCTCACCAAGAAGAAGTTTGAGCACCTGAGAGAGAAGCTGAAACTTCGTGACTTCAGTTCGTGAATTTGAGAAGGGGATTGTTGGGTTTTTGATGCAATTTCACTTCCTGTTGTCATGAGTTAATTAAGTGTTTGTATATGCATGCTGATGTTTAGCCAGTGAGCTAGTAGAGCCAAGTGGAAACATACTTCCTGCCAAGGCTAGGTGTCAATATGCATAGTGACCATTGAGGAAGAGCCATAATTGGCTAATCCATATATTGGGGTGGTGGTCTGGGGAGAACTTTTGGTCAGTTTTACAGCCCTTTGTTCCCAACCCTTAGATCTCCATGCAATGGAAGTTACGACTCGAGAGAGTCAAGATGTAGTTTAAAAGCTAGATAGGATACTGAATCCTTTCTTTGTTTTCTAGAAATCCCAGTCATCCCTTTCTTCATTAGTAAAGTAAACTATTTTGTTTCTTAAGCTAAACCGTGTGCCTGGCTGTTATTTTGTGGTTCTCTCCATGTTACTCTGCTAATCATATATCTAAACCCTAACAGTCTCCCTCCCACAGTTATTTGGGATGGGAAAGTACCACAGTGTACAACAAAGCAATGTAAATCCAGCATGGTCCCGAAGGCTGTTGGCCAAGCATAATGAGAAAATCCACAAAATCAAAAATGGGAGAGTTGGAACTATGACCAGAAATGAATAAGCAGGCATAATAGAAACTTAAGATTTCCTGTATTTGTGAAGGCCTCTGGCCACAGTGGTTCCTTTGAGCAGACTAGGCATTCTGCACAGCATAATTTAAGCATTTCTTGGGGCAATATTTTTTAGTTTTATTTGGTAGTCTTTATAATGTACATGCTTATCATTCCTCCCTTATTGTTTCTTAAAATCACTATGCATTCTTGAAACAGTAGTTAAGGCTTGTTTACTCTGTTGCTGTTGAAAATGCTGTCATGTTCTCTGCTGACACTGGTGACCCTAGCATCTGAAATGAAGGAGTCATGATCTCAAAGACAGTAAACAAACTTATTTTCCTTATACCAGTGCAATATGTAGACTCTCTTCCTTTAAAAAAAAGATAAAGGAAAAGATGACATAAAATTGTTTGGACAACATCCAAGAAGATTCGATGCCTGCATTTTTCTTTACATGAAAACCTTCTGTAAACCACAAGCATTTTCTATGGATAGAATTCATTTTTTAAAAAATAATAAAATATCCAGGATAATCTCCTCATCTGGGAGGAAAAAGAAATTGGATCTCTTGATTTTGATGGAAATATAGCCCTGATCTGGATAGCCCAGGCTAGCCGGATCTCATAAGATCCTGGAAGCTAAGTAGGGCTGACCCTGCTCAGTATTTGGATGGGAAACCACCATGGAATACCAGGGTGAGGATACAGAGGCAGGAAACAGCAAACCAATATTCATCTCTTGCCTTGAAAATCCCATGGGGTTGCCATAAATCAGCTGTGACTTGATGGCAAAACCCCCCCCCAGCACTGGATACAGTATACATTTTTTAAAGTGCTTTGCATATTTTTGAGTGCTTGGAACATTGCCTTATTATTTAATTTATTTTTCTGGCTGCAAAATCTTATGCTGTCTTTTGGAATATATTTGACTCAGCCACTAAATTTCCATTGCTAGAAAATGACAATTTTGAAATTAGTAACCTGAGGGAACAGGCTGAAGCAGGTCTACTGAGAAGTAAGTTCCATGTTATTAAATTGGGTTTACTCCCAGGAAAATGTCTTTAGAATTGCAGCTTCCGTCTTTAAAAGTCTGCCAGTGAAAGACAGTGATCCTTGTACTCTGAATGATTCACTCTTCTACCAGCAACAACCCTTGGGGTCCTCCAGTCTCTGTGAGTGGATGCATAGCTGGAATTTTCTTTCTTTCTTTCTTTCTTTCTTTCTTTCTTTCTTTCTTTCTTTCTTTCTTTCTTTCTTTCTTTCTTTCTTTCTTTCTTTCTTTCTTTCTTTCTCTCTTTCTTTCTTTCTCTCTCTCTTTCTTTCTCTCTTTCTTTCTTTCTCTCTTTCTTTCTCGCTTTCTTTTTCGCTTTCTCTCTCTCTCTCTCTCAAGAGGTTTTGCTTGAACAAATGTGTAGACAGCAATGTCTCTGCAATTTTGTTTCATCCTTTCAAACAAATGATAGGTCAACCTGAAAAAAAACAAAACAAAAGAGATGGGGTCAGAAAAATTAACTTTAAGCACATAACTTTCTCAACTGAAAGGCCAAGTGAAAAAACACAGGCTGGAACAATTATTGCGTTTTATTGTAGTCTCTGAATAATTCGGCACCACCCAGCCGGGCGGCCAATTGGCCGCCTTAGGATGGGGGCCGCACTTTGCCTCCCCTGTTGGATAGGGAGACATGGTTTGCCCTGGCTGCTTGGGGTGCGGCAGCCTTAAATAGGCTGGCCCATCCCCTTGTGGCGCAGTTGTTCCCAGGGCTTGTCGGTAGAGGACTCCAGCGTTGCCACGATCAGGCGTGGCTGTGCTGGGCCCTAGTCTTACCGGCAGGAGCGGCGTCAGCGGCAGCTGTGCAGGCGAGCGCCGTTCTGGGCTTCTGACTTACATCCGAAGGAGCCAGGCATTTGAGGCTCGTCGCTGGGAGGAGCGCGGGCTCCTACAGGGAGTATTCGGCCGTGTGCTTCGGCCTCATTGCTTTGTGGTGGGGGCTTGGTCGGGAGGGAGGGAGCCTCAGTGACGGTCCGGTGAAGGTCCTGTTTGCGCTGCCGTGTTTGCGGCGATTTCGGCTTCCTTGCCCCCCCCCATTTGTTCGATTGAGGCCGGGAGGATTGCACGCGCTTCGTTGGGGGTTGAGTTGGCGGCCCCCAGTGCCCAGAGCTTGCAGGATCCGTGGCGGAGCGGCCGCGGCGGTTTTTCCTCGCTCTTTTCTCTCCCCTCTCTCCTTCGCTTGCGCTGTTGGCTTGGCTGTGCCTATAGAGGGAGGATAGGAGCCTGTTGCTAGGGCTTTGATCCTTCCTGAGGCTAGCGCTGTGAGAGAGCTTAGCTCTTGCTCACTCTTTTGTACCCTTGTGACCTGCCCTCCCCCCCCTCCTGCCGCTTCGAATTTGTGTGGGCTGTGGGCAGAAGGGCGGCATTTAGTGAGGGGTTTTGAGCTTTTGCTCACCCCCCCCCCCCACCTTCCTGGCTGGGTAGTTGGCGTGCTGTGCGCTCTGGTGTTGGTGTGGCTGGCCTATAGGTCTTGAATAGTCCAGGCCACATCCCGTGGAAATAGTACTTGGGCTGGGGGAAACAGTCTGGTTCCCAAAGGCAGGTTTGGGATAAAGCCCTCCTCCCTTGTATTGTCAGTTAGGAGGTGGCTCATTGTGCATAAGGGCCTTGCCCATAGGTTCAGGGTTACAGGTAACAACTGGATCCTGTTGGGCGTGGGGCTACGTGCTGACTTCTAAGGAGTGCCTATTTCCCTTCAGGCCACGAGGTCTGAGTTGTCTGGTCAGGTGGGGCGTTGTTTAGATTGCATACTATGGGTCCTAAAAAGGGTCAGGGCCCTTCAAAGGGTAAGCAGCCTGCCAAAAAGCCAACGAAGAGACCCTGTCCAGTGGAGCCCCCGGCCAAGGAATGGGATGATGCTAGCACTCGCCAAGCGATCCTTGATCGCTTGGCTGCTTTAGAGGGGGAGAGAGGCGTGGCGGGCCCTTAACGGCGCATCTCAGGTCTTACGGGAAGCGGCAGGACAGCAACCATCGCGTTTCAGAAAGAGGTTCTCGCTCGTTTATCTGCCTTGCAGGGTGGCAATGATGGCGATGCGCCGGATCAGGTCGCTCCGGACGATGAGCAAGGGCAGGAGCCAGCGGAAGTGGCAGTGGTTCCACTTGAACAGGAAGGTAGGTGGCCGGCTCAGTCTCGGGGGTCGGGTTGGCCATGGGGCCCATGGGGCCCAGTCATCGGGCCTGGGGCTGGTACATCGGTACCTTCGCACGGGTTGGGGTTTCCGTATCTAGCCGGAGGACCCTCCTCGAGCCAGCATCCTTCGTTGGGGTGGGCACCTTTTTCATCTCTCCCGACAGGGCAAGTAGGTACTGGGTCTGCTTGGGCACCTTTGCCGCTTACAGCGGGACCTCCTGACGGGGTTGGTGGTGTGTCAAACCACGTGGCCTGGGGCGTTCTTCCTTGGGGCGGCCAGTTAGCTACCCCGGCCTCTTCACCTTGGTCCACACAGCAGTGGGGTGGACTTGGGTTTCCAACACAACCTTCCTTTTCGTACGCTTCGATTCCTTTCCACACCATCCCCTTTGGCGATTCGGCTATGCCTTTGGGCGACCACCTTACGGTCGCAACTAGGGAAAAGATTTTAAGGGGCAAATACGTTGACGTATTCAGCTTACTGTATCGGGAGCTAGAGAAAAAGCCAAAAGAGGAGATGGATGAGAAGGACAAGGAAAAGCTTAAGAGGAGGAAGGTAGACAGGTCCTGGTCGAACTGGTTGCCAGGGTTTTTAATTTATGCAAGGGTAATTGATAGGGCTCAGCCCTGGAGGGCAGCCCCGCTTTTTCAATATTGCGATATTATTTATCACGCCTATAGTGATTTTGTGGGCGGAGCGTGGCTCCAATATGACGAGGCGTTCCGCATGAGGGTGGCGGTTAATCCTGGGTTGCCGTGGGATCAAATCAGCCAACAGCTCTGGTTACAGCTGATGGCTCCCGCGAAGCCTAATACTGGCGACAGATCGGACTGTGGTCACATTGTCCAGAAGACCAATCATCCTGCCGTTCCCCGCGCCCCCGCGGGGTAGCCGGTTCAACCTCGGCTGCTTTGCTGGGAGTTTACCTCCCAAGGGGCGTGTGCCAGGAAGGACTGTCGATACCGGCATGAATGTCCGGTGTGTGGGGGACTGCATACTTTTACAGCGTGTAGCCGGTCAAAGCCAAAAAGGGGCTTCAAGAGGCCGGGAGGTCCCAATCCACCACCTGGAAAAGGGCCCCAGCCCCATCAGAACAGCGGTCCTCAATAGGTTGTTGCTAAATTATCCGCGTTTGGATGATAGGCATTATCTGTTACAAGGTTTTATGTTTGGGTTCCGGATTCCTTATCAAGGTCCGCGAGCACCCTTTTTGTGTTCCAACTTGAAGTCTGTGAGGGGACTAGAGCACGTTGTGCATGATAAAATTAGGAAGGAGTGCATGGAAGGCCGCGTTCTGGGTCCCTTTCCGGAACTACCTGTGCCTAATTTGAGGGTTTCCCCGCTTGGGGTGGTACCTAAAAAGGCCAGGGGGGAGTACCGCCTGATCCACCATTTGTCATACCCAAAGGGCCGGTCAGTTAATGATGCCATTCCTGACGAGTTGTGCTCGGTTAGGTACACCTCTTTTGACCGGGCAGTGCACATAGTTCGCCACTGCAGGGTAGGGGCGGAGCTCGCTAAATGCGACATTAAGTCAGCCTTTAGATTGCTGCCCGTGCACCCGGATGACTGAGTTGTTGGGTTTTTGTTTCGAAGGCAGTTTTTATATGGACCGGGCCCTACCTATGGGGTGTTCTGTGTCGTGTTCGGCCTTTGAGCGGTTTAGTTCGTTTTTGGAGTGGACGTTGCAGTACAGGACAGGTATGCGGGACACGGCGCATTACCTTGATGACTTCCTGTTCGCTGTCCCCGCGGGTTCTGGTCAATGTGCTTATCTACTCAGGTCTTTTGAGAGTTTGGCTGCTGAGCTGGGAGTGCCGTTGGCAGCGGAAAAGACTGAGGGCCCCTCGACCGTGTTGACCGCTTGATACCTTACAGCAGTCTTCACGGTTGCCTGAAGATAAGTTGCGTAGCCTACGGGAAAAGGTTGCGGTAATGAAGGAAGGAAGAAGGTTTCGCTTCTTGAGCTCCAACAGCTAGTTGGCCACCTGAATTTTGTATGTAAGGTGGTGGCGCCCGGCAGGGCGTTTTTGAGGCAATTTTGTGACGGCATGACTGCATTGCGTTTGCCTCATCACGTTACTCGGGTGACCAGGAGCATGCGGGAAGACCTTGACGTTTGGGAGAATTTTCTCCAGCATTTCAATGGGACTTCCTTTTGGCGGGAGGCTATGTCTTTGGAGGCCGAATTGCAGATTGTTTCTGATGCTGCGGGCACCACCGGGTTTGGTGTGTATTTTAGGGGATAGTGGTGCGCCGAGCCTTGGCCAGCCGAGTGGTGGAACTCTGATTTGATTCGCAACTTGGCATTTTTAGAGTTCTTCCCTATTGTGGTTGCAGTTTTTATTTGGGGTAGCTCTTTGGCCAACCATACGGTGCACTTCTGGTGCGACAACATGGCGGTTGTCCATGTTGTCAATAATCTCACTTCCAGGTCCCCTCCAGTTATGAGTTTGGTAAGGCGTTTTACATTACGTTGCCTGGAATTGAATGTGTTGTTTGCCGCCAGGCACGTACCGGGCTCTAGTAACGGGGTGGCGGACGCTCTGTCTCACCAACAGATGGAGCGGTTTCGTCAGCTCGCCCCGGAGGCCGACAGTTGTCCAGTGCCCATGCCGGCAGAGCTGTGGCGAATTGGAAGGAGGAAGTGAGCCGGGCCATCCATCTTGCAATTGCACCCAGTACGAGGAGGTCGTATGATCGGGCGGCAAAGCAGTTTTCGTTGTTTAGAGTAGGTGCCGGCCTGGAGGAAACATGGCCAGTCCCGGTCGAGCAGCTGCTGCAATTTTGCGTCTGGCAGAAGGATCGCGGTCTCTCCGTAAAGTCCATTAGGGGTCAGCTCGCGGGATTGGCTTTTGTTAGCAAGTCCCGCGGGTATACGGACGGCACCAAGGATTTTCGGATTTCCAAAATGCTGGAAGGGTGGTCTCGGGAGGCAGGCCGCCAGGTCGATAGCAGGCTTCCAATTTCGCCATCTATTTTACGGGGACTTTACTCCACCTGGGTCTCAGTGTGTGTATCCAGTTACGAGGGGATACTATTTCACGCCGCGGCGTTGACGGCATTTTTTGGGGCGTTGCGGGTATCAGAGCTGGTTGCAGGTTCTCGGACCGACAGCTCGGATAGGGCCCTGAGGGTGGATGATGTTACACTTAAGAGGGGGCAGGCGCTCATTCGTGTTCGTCGGTCTAAGACCGATCAAACACAGAAGGGTTGTGTGATTACGCTGGGCCCCTGTCCAGAGGAGGAGTTGTGCCCGGTGCTGGCTCTGGCGCGTTATTTGGAAATCCGAGGGACGGATCAGGGCCTGTTATTCCGCCATGAAGACTCCTCCCCGCTTTCCAAGTTCCAGTTTTGGGCAATCACCACCCAGGCCCTGGAAAAGCTGGGACTTGGTGGCGCGAGGTTTGGCACTCACTCTTTTCGCATAGGTGCAGCATCTACGGCTGCGGCTATGGGTTACAAAGGTGATGTCATTTGTCGAGTGGGCCGTTGGAAGTCCCGGGCCTTTAGGTCCTATATCAGGCCTCTGGTTCCTTGAGATTGTTCAGGGATGTTTTCTACTTTTGGGTTCGGTTCACGGTGTTAATTGTTCTGAATTTGTTATTTCTTTCTTAGGTGCTGTGGCTGGCTCACATAGAAGGAGGATCCTTATTTGCGGCCACAGTATCATCTTCTGGGCGGCACATCAGGCACGTCGGATGCCGGGAGGATCTCAGTTGGGCCTGAGCGAGCAGGCCACAATTGAGTGGCAGGGACGGCGTGGCATGAAGTGGGTGGGACTCCTCTCGCTTCTGTTTAGGGAGAGGAGGGGCCCGCCGCCGCACATCTTGGTGATTCACCTGGGGGAGAATGATTTGGGCCTAATGAAGGGTAAGGCCCTATCAATTCAGGCCCGGGATGACATCACCCTGATTAAGTGAAGATGGCCAGGCGTCCTCGTCTTGTGGTCGGCCATGTTGCCGCGCCGGGTGTGGCGGGCAGCTTGGGACCCTGAGGGCTTGGAGCGGGCCAGAAGGAAAGCCAATAGAGTCTTGTGTATAGTTATGGAGGCAGGGCTCGGAGTTTACGGGCCCCACCCAGCCATCAAGGCCAAATGTATGGATTTGTACAGGCCTGACGGCGTTCACTTATCGATAAAGGGCAACGAGGTCTTTTTGGCGGATTTGAGGCATGGGCTGGAACATGTTCTTTCTGGTGGAGGGTCAGTGGCCTAAGCAGAGGCTTGGCGCTGTCCTTGGCGGTTTTACCGTTGGGAACATGTTCTTTTGGGGGGCATTTGGTGAGCTCACATGGCAACGCACCTTTGGGGGTGCAAGGCGTCCCTGGGGGACCTAAGCTGCACGGCTCAAGGTTGGCTCCAGGGAGCCTGGTGATCCAGTCTCTAGGGAGTGGTCCACAGCCCAGGCTGCACGGCACGGGTGAGGGTGCACCTCAGTGAGCTGGATCTAGTGCCTGGCCAGCCGGGTTTGAGCCGTTGGGTCGGCTCACTCCCGGGGCCTGTGGCTCGCCCTGTTTCAGGTTGGGGAGGTGGTCTGAGTTTTGACCCCTGGCTCAACCTGGCCCCATGTTTTTTCCCATTGCCATTATTTTAAATAAAGTGGCCCTTTATCCCACATTGTTGTCCGTCTCTTTATTCCAAATGGGGGGGCAATAAACCATTTATCCATTTCCGTGCTTTTTCACAGTGAATAAGCTTTTAAAAGTAATTATGATTAGTCATCTGAAAGCTTTTCCATGTTCTATTCAGCTGATCTTGTTTTGGACACCTTGTTGGAGGGATAAACATTTTTTTTAATATTTTAAGATGCCCAAGTCATGGAGCTGTATCAACTGTGGCGGCTGAGGAATTCTAGGTCCTTCTTAAGTCCTTGTGGAAATGTCTAACAAATTTTAATTTAGCAGTTTCACATCAGAGTTGCCCTTTGAGGTTCTTTTGTTGGAAAATGGTGACTTGTAGATTAGGAACAAAAGGTCTTGAGAAATTTAAAATTTTAATTTAATAAACTCTTTATAGACTCCTTTTAGAGATTTACAGCTAGAGAATCTTGTTAGCACATTGTGGGAAAGCTAGTTCCAAAGGACGAGTGCTCATGTCATCTGACAGTGGAGCCTTGCAAGCATTAACTAGGACTAATGTTAGTATTTGGAATTGGTTCAGTTTCTAGAAACTGACTGGACCACCAATGAGTTTAATTTTGCAGTCAACACAATAGAACCATCTTCCCAAAAAAGTTCTGTGTAGTTCATAGAGAACTCAGTGGTAGAGCTCTGTGTTGTTGGCCATTCCAGTGAGCTGGCAAGTGATTGACAGAAGACCTAGAAAAAATATCTAGAGGCTGCTGTTTTTATTTTTGTCTATAAGCCCACATTTTTAGCAGATCTGCAAATATGTGAGATGAATCTTTCTTGAACTTGTAGCATCTGCTGCATTTGTTTTCGCTCGTCTTAACCCACTGTTCAGTTAATGAGCTCCAACTCTCCTGACCTGGTCTGGAACAAAGCAGTCAGCTTCTTTTCAGTTAGATGTGCTCAATTGGCTTCTGCAGACACATCTATGGGACCATGACTTGTTGCCTTTCCCCCCTTCTCATGTATAACTCATTAAATTGAAAATTATTTTACAGTTTAAAAAGTAAGAATTAGATGGTGACTATTTAAAAAATTAATCATGTGGCTTTGAAAATGAAACCCATTGTTGCAGAAATTGGCAGGAGCTGGTCTGTGGTGCTAGAATGTTAACTTTATTTATCAATGAAACAGAGTTTTCAAGTAATAGCAGAAAGCAAAACAGAAAAAAATGGAGCAGTGCAAAGAAATATTTTAGGATCTTTTAAACACAAAATTTGCTTGCAGAACAGTGTATATTTGCATCTAGAATTTGTGGAGGTCAGATATTGGTCTAGGTGTAAGGACCCATGTGCAAACAGAAAATCCATTTGTTGTTTTTGATGCAGTATAGCTCGCTGCCAAAGAGACCAGTGACTGTATGGGTTTATGTGGCTTGTCTCTTCTGCACAGGATAGCATTTATCTAAAAAGAATCAGCAGAAGTACTGCTGTGTGCTCACTTAGCCCGTGCTCACATACTTTGTTTTTGGATATAAACAAAGATTGTAAAGGATTTGATGGCATTGACTTAGGTTCAGCTACAACTATTTTGATGGGCTTTTCATCCCTATTTGGTTATGTGGGTGCACGTTCAAGCATTCCGAATGCAGCTGCTTGACAAATCAGGAAGAATTGTGTTTGTTTTTATTTGCTATATTAATGAAAATACCTCCTTCTGGGCAACATGCAGCTCATGTTTTATTAACATTTTCTTTTACAAACCTATAGGATCATAAATTTAAAATTGTTAGGTTTTATTTACCAAAGTAATCCAGTATTATTGTTCCTGTAACCTGTGAGTTGGAAAGTACTGTAAAAGATCAATACAGAAGTAAGAATTGTAGTGGTAGCTATGTTCAGAATACTTTTCAGAATTTAATAGGTACGGTAGAAGCCAGAGGCAGAACAATAAGCATTGGTATAAAACTTTTGTGTGCTTCTAAAAATGTAATTCTTGCGTGGGAAGAGGCAATAGGTTGCATCTATATTAGCGAAACAAGCTGTTGGGATCATATAAAAATTGCATGTAAAAAAAAATCACATTTTGACATTTTGAAATGGTTTTTAAAAGTGGATAAAAGGTTTTATAGTCATTATGACAAATAATATTTCAATGTTTTTTTTTTCCAAACTGATACTTTTGCCTTAAATGGGGAGAAAATGAGAATCCAACGGTTCTGAAGCCCTCATCTGTCAATCAGAACTAAACATCAGTTCAAAGCCTGAGGCGTCTCATGTATTTTTAAACTACAGATTTTACATTTGGGGGGCTTAATATTGGGTTTGTTTGCTTGTGAAGGAATTTTGGAATCTTTACAGTGACAGGTGGTTTCTTGTGGAGAAGGTTTTACCATTGTGCATTCAACTGGATCATATAACAGAGATATTGCTGGATGCAAAGAACTGTTTAGAAGAGCATACTTTTTGGCAGCGATGTGGGGAGGGTGTCTGGAAACATTTTTATTCCCAACAGAGAAAATATGCTCTGTAAACATCACCTCATTTTTTAAATGACATTTTTCACCATTTCTCATATCTTAGCAAAAGGCAATGTTACATGGCTGATCTTGATTGAACAAAAAGTTCTTCATTAGTTTACAGCTGACATTTTCTCTCAATTTCCATTTACACATTCCCATTGAAAAGAGGCTTATTTATTCATCTCTATCTACAACCACAAGACTGGCCTGCCAAAATATATCTAGAAAATTCAGTACTCTTTTTTTCTGTTAGTGTTTCAAATTTAAAGTTGAATCAGTTTTCCATTTAATACTGACAGAAGTTTCATCTAGTGTGAACATAGCCACCACTGCAATTCTTATTTGTGTATAGATTTTTACAGTACTTTCCAGCTCACAGATTACAAGAACAATAATATTGGATCACCTTGGTAAATAAAATCAGTTAAAGAACATTAAATGGCAAATGCTATGATAAATGAGACTAGGGTTGCCAAGTCCAATTCAAGAAATATCTGGGGACTTTGAGGGCAGAGCCAGGAGACTTTGGGGGTGGAGCCAGGAGACATTGGGGCGGAGCCAGGAGCAAGGGTGTGACAAGCATAATTGAACTCCAAGGGAGTTCTGGCCATCACATTTAAAGGGGCAGCACACCTTTTCAAATGCCTTTCTTCCATAGGAAATAATGAAGGATGGGGCACCATATTTTGGGGCTCACAGAATTGGACCCCCTGGTCCAATAGTTTTGAAACTTGGGGGGTATTTTGGGGAGATGCACTAGATGTTATACTGAAAATTTGATGCCTCTACCTCAAAAAATACCCCCCCAGAGCCCCCAATACCTGCGGATCAATTCCCCATTATTCCCTATGGGAATCGTTCTCCATAGGGAATAATAGAGTGCCCAGTAGACATTTCCCTCCCCCCCCTTACACTTTCTAAAGCAGGGGGAGAGGGCCTCCAAACCAGGGAATCCCCTGCCCCCTCCCTCTCTCACACACACAAATACTTACTGGGTCTTGTTCCTGCAGAATATTCCTGCTTGCTCTGAAAACGAAACCAAAAGAAAAGGAGGGTCCGTTCTCTGAGGAAACTGTTACAGATCCTTTCCCATGAAGCCCTTCCTGTTTCCTGCTTCCTGCTCGGCCTTAAAGGCACACATTTTAAAAAGTGTTTGCAGGTTTCTAAACCTGCAGAAGCTCTAAAACTACAGGATGATTGTGGGGGCGGGGCTTTCCCCGCTGGCCAGCTGGCTGGGGGCGGGAAGAAGCCTGTCAAAACGGGGGACCCCCCGCTGGGACCTGGGGATTGGGAAGCCTAAATGAAACCAGTAGAATGTGCACGTTATAAGGTGTTTGATCTTAATGCTTTCATAGCTTTGGCTTCCAGATGACTTTCTGAAGAACATGCTAAAGGAAAATGTTTTTCCAAGGGAGCCCCATTTATATTCAAGATTTTTAATAATCCCTGTCTGTCTTGGCATAGAAAAACAGAAAACAGTTTGTATTATATGAGGCAGTGGTTTTAAAGACATATCCATTTGCCTTTGTTTCAGAACTATGGCCCTTAGTGATCCAGTACAATGTTTCTGCACACTTTAATATAAAATGATTTATAATATAACTTTATCAGGTTATATAATTATTGGAAAGTCTTTGTTAATTCCATTAAGTGGAAGGAAGGGGGAATATAAATTGCAAGGGAAGACAGAAAGCTATCAGATTTCAAGCAAGATTTATTTTCCAGATGAGTTTCTTCAGCTCCACTAATGTCCTAAGAGTTGTTTAGTAGAGGAAAATGTTCTTTAGCAGTAAATGTCTCCTTGGTGAATCTAATACTTTTACAGATAGTGGGTTGTGAAACAAGAGGGAAGCAAAAGGGTGCATTTTTATTTATAAAAGGTCCTCCTTCCCACCCCCGTTTTTAACCAAGAGGCAGAAATAATAGAACAAAGTTTGAGTCCAGTGGGACCTTTATGACTAACAAAAGTTTTGTTCAGGGTATTCAGGTATAACCTTGAATGAAACTTTGTTGGTCTTAAAGGTGCCACTGGACTTGAATTTCATTCTGTTGCTTCAGACCAACATGGCTACCCACCTGAATCCATCTACGTAGAAATAATGGGATAAATGTGTGGTTGATATAAAAAGTACAGTTTGAGGAAAAGGAGCAGTAAACCTGTTGCTTCAGTTTATAGACAGAAAAACTAATTGACTTTCTGAGCAGTTGTGTCCATTTGACTTGCTTGTCTACCTTAGGATTCTCTGGATATTTGTTTCAGTTTCAGTTATATTTTTGCTTGTTTCAGTGCAACAGCTAGATTGGAGTCTAATATTACTATAGAGACCAACAAGATGTTCAGGGTATACACTTTTAAGAGTCAAAGCTCCCTTCATCAGATATCATTCAGATCCCAGAGTCCTTATATTGTAGTCAGAAGGTGAGAGGGATATTGCAATGGAGGGACTCAGGATGCAAAAGTGTAATGCACATTGTGAAAATAGCCTGGGAAAGTGGGAAAACCCGCACTGGGACCTGGGGATTGGCAGGCCTAGTGGCAAGGGGTTATTCTTTCTGGGGGAAGAAGGGGGTGTTCACAAAATGATGCAACTGAGTTCTTTCATATACTTGAACATACCTTTTTTTTTAAGCACATACAACTGTTTATGACTGCATAAAGCTAGCCATTGTGTTTGAGTATGTGAGCAAGCAGTTATTGCATTTGCCATGGGACTCTCAAATGAAGACAAGAGACAACCAAGTGTAGGTTCAATTACTTTATTTAACTCTATTCAGCTTACATAAATGACTTATTTCAGTAAGATGAAAAACAGCAACAATTATGGGATCACGGTTCATAATAGAGAAATAACAAACAACCAAACACTGTGATGCAGCTGGCTAACATATTATAAACTTTTATCAAAAATCTTATAAACTATTCACCACATAAGAAGGAAGTACAATGTTATAAAGTTATAAAAGAGTCCATCCATTATATTTTTGCAAGCTCATCATGGCTGAGTCCATCTGGAGAAAGAAGTGCTCATATCTGGACTCCACCTTGATGGCTGCCATTACCACATGGAGCACACAAAGAGCTGGCTTTCCAGACAAAGGTTCCAAGGATGTTAATTTGGAAAGAAACAAAGAGGTTTGAAAGAAATAAAGAGGTTGCAGAGAGCATTTATCAGTCCATTGCAGAAGGCTTTTGTATCTGTTTAAAGAAGAAGTTTGACTGCTTTGCTCCCAGTACACGCACTGGAATACAATAAGAGGCTGACAACCTTGATATGGACCTTTATAGCATTGTACTTCCTTCTTATGTAGTGAATTGCTTTGTAAGATTTTTGATAAAGTTTATATGTTAGCCAGCTATCTCACAGGGTTTGGTTGTTCATTATTTCTCTATTTCAATAAGCTGACAGTTTTGAGGGTGGGCTGTGCTAGGCATCCATGGCTCCGGACTCAACCAGGATTTCCACTAGCCTTGCTTACTACTGCCTGCAAAGAGAGGTGCTCAGCTTCATCCCACTCCCCTAATATGTCATAAGGCTACTACCAGGTTCAAAAGGTGCTGCCCAGTATCAAGGGCACTCCTTCACAGTGCACCCAGCTGAAAGCGTGTGATGGGCTTTTCTGTTCCTATTTCCCCTGTCTTTGCAATTGGTTTGGGCAACTGCTGTGCCAGTAGTGCACTTTAAATGTGGTAGTCATTTAATAAGCAATTTAGACCTGATATTTGGTCTTTTCCCCCAAATCAGCATAATTTATGTGATTTCATGGTTTAGATCATGTTTGTCACTTGCTGCACAATACACAATAGCCAAATGAGAATTCAACTAATTATAGTCTGCAAATGGGACTTCCTTCTGAGGAGATCTCCATAGGGTTGTTCCCATAGAGGCATATAAAGACTGATCTGTATTAAAACTATGAGTTGGATCTCCAGAAATAGAATAGAGTGGGAGGTTATTATCACTGATACTCCCCTCTATGCTTTTTCTTTCTCCAAGAAGCAGCATTTCAGGGATATTCAGGACTGCAGCAGGAGCAGGGAGGAAGTGAGGCTCTATGGAGGGGAATCCTTTCTGTCCACAGAAATCACCAAGCCATTGTAATGTTTTCAGTATAAATAAACATCTATACACAACAGTGATGCTTTGTATTCTTGGTGTGTGGTTTTTTTTTGGGGGGGGGGGCAACAGTGGGAGGGCTTCTAGTGTCCTGGCCCCACTGGTGGACCTCCTGATGGCACCTGGGGTTTTTGGCCACTGTGTGACACAGAGTGTTGGACTGGATGGGCTATTGGCCTGATCCAACATGGCTTCTCTTATGTTGTGTGAAATGCTGTCTTCATAATCTAAAAGATTACACCAGTAAAGGAGTATGTAGACCACTGCGTTTATATGCATGGCAGGTGGACTGCACTTTTAAAAAGCCTCTCAGCCATAACTGGTCAGCTTTATGAATGGATTATGATGATGCCCCAGTTTTTTGGATGGATTTTCCCCACACACAGACTCTTTGGTGTAAACTCTGAAGCTTGACAATAACTTGCATTTGAAATTATGAATGTGCATATTGTGCACATTCATTCTCTAATAAGACATGCACACCTAGAGGGGTTACCAGTTTTCTTTTCTAGCTACAAAACCTCATATTGCTTTCAAGGGGCCCCTGAGCTTCAAATGGGCAAGAGAGCAAAAAGGTTAGAGAGCTTTGGAGACATATCTGTGTGTATTTAACTCAAACAATAGTCCTTATTTGAAGTAGCTTAATCAGAGCCATCAAAATTATTTAGGTACACATCTACCAAAATCAGAAGGCATTTAAATGAAGTCAGTGAAGGAAAAGGGTTTTGAAAATGGAAAGAGCATATAGCAGTTGCTTGACTGATAAATATCTAGGTTTTGTATGGCGAATATTGAAAATTATTTGTATGAGTGATTGAACTTTACAACATAGCATAAATCTTTCTACTTCAAGTAACTGGAAAACATTTTGGTAATCACTGTATTCAAGGACAAACAACCATGTATGACTTGGAATGGGGAAAAACAAATTTAAAATAAGCATGAAAGGACAAAGTGCAAAATTAACTAACTTGCAATTAATTTCTGTAGTAATTATGTTTAAAAAAATCAGGCATGTAGAGAAGACTAAGAGTGTGGCATAATTAGTTGTGGGACTTTTTTACTGCTGTAATTACACTGATGAATATGCATGAGGCAGCTTGAGAAGGCAAGCACACCAAGCAGTTGTATTTAATTAAACTTTTAGCTGGCTTAGTTACGGAAGCTGGTTTTTGTTTTAATCCTCTCAAAACTATTATAAATTTCATAGCAAAATAAGATGTATGCCAGAATATGAAAATGACATTTCCTGTTCCTTAGCAGATACTCCAGGCCAGGGGTGGCAAAATTTGCTTCACATAAGAGCCACATTATTCTATAAGAACATAAGAGAAGCCATGTTAGATCAGGCCAATGGCCCATCCAGTCCAACATTCTCTTGTGGCCGCCACCACCTCCTGTGGCAGTGAATTCCACATGTTAATCACCCTTTGGGTGAAGAAGTACTTCCTTTTATCCGTTTTAACCTGTCTGCTCAGCAATTTCATCGAATGCCCACGAGTTCTTGTATTGTGAGAAAGGGAGAAAAGTACTTCTTTCTCTACTTTCTCCATCCCATGCATTATCTTGTAAACCTCTATCATGTCACCCCTCAGTCGACGTTTCTCCAAGCTAAAGAGCCCTAAGCGTTTCAACCTTTCTTCATAGGGAAGGTGTTCCAGCCCTTTAATCATTCTAGTTGCCCTTTTCTGGACTTTCTCCAATGCTATAATATCCTTTTTGAGGTGCGGCGACCAGAACTGCACACAGTACTCCAAATGAGACCGCACCATCGATTTATACAGGGGCATTATGATACTGGCTGAATATGTTTGAGAACCGCAAGACATGAACAAATATTTTACACACATGTCTTTATTAAAATTCTTAATACTTTCTTTACACAAAAGGTAAAATATATAAGTATGCACTTTACAACACAACCATGCTAGGAGGAGACTTTTTAAAAACAAAAGCTGGGAATAACTGTCCCCATAAGACCAGCATAGGGAAAGGTTAGGGAATTATTTTTTGGGGAAAAGTAAACATACATGTACCATAGAAATCACTGACTACTATTTGCATCATTTTGCATCTCTCTAAGACTTGACACCACAGTTAATAAATACAGCTCTTACAAGAGCTATGAAATTAAGGGGAAACCCTGTGCCGCCCTCTTTAATTCCCTCACTCCTTCTAGTGGCTCCCTAGGCTCTTTTACCTGCCCTAGGTCTCTGGGCAACCTCTGTGGTGAAGGAGAAGGTTTTGCTAGCCTGTCTATTTCTCCCTCCTTCCCCACTTCACACATGGTGTAGTCATCTACAATGAGTTAGTTTTAGAGGGTGACTAAGGTCCTGAAGCTAAGCATGCTTACTTGAGAATAAGACTGCATTAAGTTCCTCCTCAACCTCCGGGAGCCACACAATATGTGTGAAAGAGCCAAATCTGGCTCTTGAGCCACAGTTTGGTCATCCCTATTCCAGGGCTATGTATTGTTTTCTGAATCTTCGTGGCTATTGCACTTTAATGCCTTGTTTGCCCAGAAAGCAGTCTCAAAGCCCACTGTTCAATGTTTATTTAGGGACGTCAAACTCATTTGTTACAAGGGTCAGATCTGACATAAATGAAACTTTGTGGGGCCAGGCCATGTGTGTCAGAAAATCTAATGCCAGGTAGTGGAGATATATAAACTTTATAAAGAACACAAATACAATTAAAGGTATTGTTTTTAACTTAAAATACAAACAGTAACACTGTTGCAATATTTTGTTTATTTAACAGTTTTTGATATTTAACATCTCCCAAACCTTCCCCACCTACCCTGAAAAGATGGCTGCCCAAAATGGAGAGGTAGGGAAAAAGTGGGATTTGGCAATGCAGTTTTAAAAAATAAAGCATCAAGAAATAGTACAAGGATCATAGCAGAAACTAAAACTATAAAATGCTCTGAGCCTAGGAAAACATGAATCAGCCAGGCATTGAAAGCTTTCCCCCCACCACCACCAATTACTTACAGTGGCAGTGGCTCTCCAGGCTGGGATCAAGGTTTTTTTTTTCAGGGTAGTTTGCGATGGGAGAGCCTTGAAAGCTCTTGGGAGATAATGGGAGCCAAGAATGCCTATTGACTTGCATGGGCTCCATTGAAATACATTGCAGAACAAAAAAAATTGCAAATAAAATGCAGAATGGACTTTCCATTAAGGTCTCTGGGGCCGGATAGACAACTCTGGGAATGGAAAATCCATTCTGCATTTTCTTTGCAACTTTTTTTGAGTTGCAGTGTGTTTCAAAGGGACCCAGTGGAGCTTCTGCTGGTGAAGAGGAGTTGAGAAGTTTGGCAGCTCTGCCCACTGCTTCCTGTGCTCAGCAGCAGCTCAAACTTGAGCTGGGAAAGCTAAGGACAGGCAGGGGGGTGGACAGGGAGAAAAGAGAGCCACAGGCCAGATTAAAGCCTGTGTTCTGACCTGCAGGCTGGTTCTGACCTGCAGGCCATAGGTTTGACATCCATGGTTTAAGCTGTTTAGAAATGCAAGTGTCAGAGTTTGTGTAAAAGTGGAATGCAGCGAACAGCAATTCTATTTCTAATATTGGTAATGCTTAATAATAGAGCTATTATGGGCTATAAATTGAAATAAATAAACTCATGCAACTTTCTCTGTATATGGAACCAGTGGCTTCCAGTCCACATGAGCAGCAGCTATTATGTCAGAGCAAATGCACCATCTCTGTGGTGCATGGGAACAAACCTAATAGTTGTTAATAATAGTAACAACAGAAGAATGTGATCTTGTGACTACCTCTTCATGAAGCAGTAATCATTTCCCATGTTTAGTTTGTTAGGAAGAGATTAAATCAGTGGTTATTAAATTATAGAACAAGGCACAGAGTCATGGCCAGATTCAAGTGACTGCAGGGACCGTGATCAATCTGTTCATTAGAGCTTGCAGCGTTAGCAAGCACACTTTTTCCTCAGTGCTAGATTATTCTAGATTTATTTATGATTTTTATGCCGCTTTTCATTCTTGACTTTCACTGTCCCACGATTTAAAAGAGCTAGAGGCTTACTGGGGGGGAGGGGAGGATGAAAGTGGGGAATTCAGAGGGACTAGTAGATTATGGCAATATATCAATGCAGTGTTTCTGCACTATAGCTCAAATACTGCTTTAAAAAAAAAACACTGGAAAATCCCACCAGTAGCATGTTGTGGTCTGTGTGTGTGTGTGTAATGGCAGGAAACCAGGAAAAGCAAGGAAAACGATACCAAAATGGGCAGAAATTCTAAAATATATTCTTCACATCTAAAATATGTTCCTTCGCTTTTGCCGAGGACAGCTTTTGCCAGGCTGGCACCCCCCTCTTCCCTCCCACCCCCCACCCTCGATGCCAACAAAGCTGAACTGTAGCATGTTATAAAGGATGTCATTGGGTTGCAGTTTGTTTTAATTAACTGGTTCTATTGATTTTATATGTATTTTTGCTGTTGTACATCGCCTAGAACCCATCATCGGCTGGGATGAGGTGATTAATAAATTTAATAAATAATAATAATATACTTCTAATGAACTTGGACCATGATCTTTCTAATAAGAGCATACTGAAACATGTTTGAGAAAGAAAATGCCAAATTTGCTGAAAACCTTCAAGGTGAATTATTAGAGGATGAAGCCATGTGGATGCTCAAGGCGGGGGAGCAGGAGGGAGGAACTCTGCATATTGAAAGCCAAGGTAGAGAAACCTTCCATTTGGATTATGAGAGTTAGTGTGGTGTAATGGTTAGAGTGGCAGATGGATCTGGGAGACACAAGTTTTGATCCTCACTCTGCTATGCACACTTTCTGTTCCAAGCACCTGGCTCCATCCAGCTGATCAGACTTGCAGCTGAACATGCAGCCTATGCTAATAGGAGCAGCTGGCTGGCCCTATCAGTACCCCTCTTGGTAGAACAAAGAGGGGAGGAAGCAGGATAAAGAGATCCCTTCAAGTTCTTGTGGATACCCTTCCTCTTAGTGCTCTGTAGTGAATTAGGTGAACTAAGTATGTGGCTGTGTGATTTTTATTCTCTTAGAGGGGGTTAATCCTAAAAACACTTTCCTGGCAGCAAGCACCATTGAACAGACCTGTTTAGAATTACTAGCATAATCTTTTAATCAGGAATAAGCAGTGAATGTAGGTCTTAAATAAATTCCAACTGATGCTTTAGAACCCAATCCACCAAACAATTCTGGTAGGCTGTCTTCCCGACTGTAAATCCACTTCTGAAGTTACAAACGACTGCACCACAGCAGTGTCTGTTTATTCGTTTACTTTATTTATGCCCTGCCTTTCTATCCAAGAAAGGAAAGGTCCCCTGTGAAAGCACCAGTCGTTTCCAACTCTGGGGTAACGTTGCTTTCACAACGTTTTCATGGCAGACTTTTTATGGGGTGATTTGCCATTGCCTTCCCCATTCATCTACACTTTCCCTCCAGCAAGCTGGGCACTCATTTTACCGACCGCTGATAGAAGGCTGAGTCAAGCTTGGGGATCGAACTCAGGTCGTGAACAGAGCTTAGGACTGCAGTACTGCAGCTTTAACACTCTGCGCCACGGGGCTCTGTACAATCTATCCAATGAGAACCCAAATTAGTAATTAGTAGATTTGCACCTGTTTGCTGTTTTTTACTATTATTTTTCATATGTTGGTTGTATTGTACGTCCATCTAGAACAGGACTTCATAAATTGAAGCCTATCAGAGACTCATCAAACATTCTGTTTTATTTATGACTGGCCATTTTGCCATTAAACCAGATGTGTTCCCCTCAATCAATGGATTTAGAAGGGTGTAACTCTGTTTAAGATTGCAATGATAATTTGTAAGGGTCCTGTTGAATTGGACTAAAGGCCCAGTCCAGCAATCTATTTTCAACAGTATCTAACTAATGAAAGCTTGTCAAAACTGAAGCCATTTCGCCATATTCTATAGTGAGAACAGATTTGATATGTTCACTTCTACTACACTGTTGTTTATCAGCAATAGCTTTTTTTTAAAAAGAGACTTCCTGCCAAGTGAAGCAGTTCTCTCCATTCTGTAATTAAAGCAATCTTTTGCTTAATTTATTTATGGGAAAACTTGCTGAAGTGAGACTGAATCTTCTTGCAGTGTGTATATCAAGAGGGGAATAAGAAGTCTGGATAGAGTCCCAAGTATTGTAATATCTTGATTTACTGCCAGACATGCTTCTCTGAATCTGCCTCCAAAAGAAATCCAAATTATCTTTACACATAATTTCAAAAGGTAAGCATCTTTATGCAGCTGTGATTTGCTTGTAAAGTTTTAGAATGTATGCAATTGCCTTGTGTATATAAGTAGCCTAATGAAATTGGCATTGGATAAAATAATATCTATGTCAACCATCTGTATAATTTTTTGCTAGTTAAAAAAGGTAGACTTCAAATGTCTCCTAACTTGGAGTTGTCTTTATTTTGCCAGGGTGAAGAACTAGAAATATGTGCCATTTTCCTATAGTTTCACTTGTATATTTAATGAGCCAAATGAGATTCTGTTGGTGAAAACAGGCTTTGCTAATAGTGTATAATTAATTGCACTTGAACACACCAGAGACAAGTTAATGACATTTTTACTCTGTGACTAGCCAGACAAAGCATTCATGCTGATGCTGAGGATGTTCCCTGTGCATTATTCAGTGGGATGCATCAAGATTACAGGTGACAGGCTGTGTCATCCCAAGCAGAGTAACACCCTTCTAAGCCTCTTGACTTTAATGGATGTGGAACGGTTGGCTCTGTTTAGGATCGCACTGTGGGTGAGTTTGCTAATCACTGGCATCCAGTGTCATGTGCCATGTGCATATACTGCAGGAAACATGTTTGGTTTTTTGGTTTTTTAAAAAAACTCAGAACCATGAATGTAGATCTGGCTTTCAAAAAAAATTGTCATGATTAGGGAATCGTGCTGGATTGGCCGTTAGAGATAATGGGGTCCCATCACTGCCAACCACATCCTGCCAACCACAAGGCTGGGAAATGCCACTCATAGACAAACTCCCTGGTGTATGCAAACAGCAGAGAGCTGTACAATGCTGGAGATAATTTAAAGTGGCTTGTTTGTGGGAGTGGAGGTAGGTGGCAGCATTTAAAGGGAATTAATAGGTAAAATCATACTGCATTACTTGATATACACTGTGAGTTCCCATAAAATTCATACGATCATTTTCACAGTTCGCTCTCGGCTTGGCTTCGCGAACGAAGATTTAAGAAGGGTGCAATAGTCCACGTTTGCTGCAGGCTCGCTGGTGGCTGACAAGACCAATGTGGGACAGGCAGGTCCGGCCACAGCGGCTGCAGGGAAAAGTCTGATTTAGGGTTGGTCCTGTAGCAGTGCGATTCTTCCTCAATCTCCTTTTGTCCTCAAGACCAGCTATGCGTGTGTTCTCAAAGGAAGAGACAGCCTGGTGGATGGTGTGCCTCCATGCTTTGCGATCTGAGGCTAGGTCAGACCACTGGTGATGGTTGATGTGACAGGTGCTAAGGGATTTCTTCAAGGAGTCCTTGTACCTCTTCTTTGGTGCCCCTCTATTTCGATGGCCGGTGGAGAGTTCGCCATACAGGGCAATCTTGGGAAGGCGGTGGTTTTCCATCCTAGAAATATGCCCTGCCCAGCGCAGCTGCGTCTTCAACAGCAGTGCCTCAATGCTAGTAACCTCTGCCCGCTTGAGGACTTCAGTGTTGGTCACAAAGTCACTCCAGTGGATGTTGAGGATGGTGCGAAGGCAGCACTGATGAAAGCGCTCAAGGAGTCGAAGGTGATGACGGTATAAAACCCACGATTCGGAGCCATAGATGAGGGTTGTCATCACAACCGCTTTGTAAACATTGATCTTTGTGCCTTTTTTCAGATGCTTGTTGCTCCACACTCTTTTGTGCAGTCGGCCAAATGCACGGTTTGCCTTTGCCAGCCTGTTGTCAATCTCCTTGTCGATCTTGGCATCTGAGGAGATGATGCACCCCAGGTAGCTGAACTGCTGGACTGTCTTCAGAACTGATTCACCCACAGTGATGCAGGGAGGGTGATAATCTTCCTGGGGTGCAGGCTGGTGGAGAACTTCTGTCTTCTTCAGACTAACTTCTAGGCCGAATAGCTTGGCAGCCTCTGCAAAGCAGGAAGTCATATGCTGCAGAGCTGATACCGAGTGGGAGACGAGTGCAGCATCATCAGCAAACAGTAGCTCTCGGATGAGTTTTTCCATTGTCTTGGAGTGTGCCTTTAGTCGCCTCAGGTTGAACAGGCTGCCATCGGTGCGATAGCGGATGTAGACACCATCGTCCTCATCTAGATCTACTGCGGCTCTTTGAAGCATCATGCTAAAGAAGATCGTAAAGAGAGTTGGCGCGAGAACGCAGCCTTGCTTTACACCTGTGCCTATTGGGAAGGGCTCCGAGAGGTCGTTGCAGTGTCTGACTTGGCCTCGCTGGTCTTCGTGTAGCTGGATGATCATGCTGAGGAACCTTGGGGGACATCCTAAACGTTCCAAGATTTGCCACAGGCCTTTCCTGCTAACGGTATCGAAAGCTTTGGTAAGGTCGACAAAAGTCACATACAGACCCTTGTTCTGTTCCCTGCATTTCTCTTGGAGCTGCCTGAGAACAAATACCATGTCGGTGGTGCTCCTGTTAGCTCTGAAGCCGCACTGGCTCTCTGGGAGGAGTTCTTCTGCAATGGTGGGCACCAGTCTGTTCAGGAGTATTCTGGCAAGGATTTTGCCTGCGATGGAGAGCAGGGTTATCCCCCGGTAGTTGGAGCAGTCTGACTTTTCCCCTTTGTTCTTGTATAGGGTGATGATGATTGCATCGCGAAAGTCCTGTGGTAATTTGCCTTGTTCCCAGCAGGTGACAAGTACTTTGTGAAGTGAGCTATGTAGTACTGTGCCCCCATGCTTCCAGATCTCTGGTGGAATTCCATCAACTCCTGCTGCCTTGCCACTTTTCAGTTGCTTGATGGCTTTAACAGTCTCTTCTAGGGTGGGGATCTCATCCAACTCTGTTTTCACCGGTTGAAGTGGGGTGAGGTGGATTGCTGAATCTTGAACTACGCGGTTGGCACTGAAGAGAACCTGAAAATACTCCGACCACCGGTTCAGTATGGATGCCTTGTCTGTGAGGAGCACTTGGCCGTCTGCACTATGCAAGGGGCTCTGAGCCTGATGTGATGGACCATATACTGCCTTCAGGGCTTCGTAGAACCCTCTTAAATCACCAGTGTCTGCACACAGCTGGGTTCTCTCGGCAAGCTTGGTCCACCACTCGTTCTGAATGTCTCGAAGCTTGCGCTGGAGGTTGCTACATGCAGCGCGAAAGGTTGCTTTTTTCCCAGGACAGGAGGGCTGAGCAAGATGTGCTTGGTAGGCAGATCTCTTTTTTGCCAGTAATTCTTGGATCTCTTGATTGTTCTCATCAAACCAGTCCTTGTTCTTCCTTGTGGAGAACCCGAGGACTTCTTCAGAGATCTGCAGGACGGTAGTTTTTAGGTGTTCCCAGAGTGCTTCTGGAGAAGGGTCTGTGGGGCAACTGAGGTCCTCAATTCTTGACTGGAGTTTTGCCTGGAAGGCAGCTTTAACTTCGGCTGACTGGAGGCTGCCAACCTGAAACTTCCTCCGAGGGATACCTCCTCTCCTGGGTGTGGGTTTAAAGTGAAGACGGAGATTGCAGCGTACAAGACGATGATCCGTATGACATTCTGCGCTGGGCATTACTCGGGTGTGTAAGACATCTCGAAGGTCTCTCTGGCGCACCAGAATGTAGTCGATAAGGTGCCAATGCTTGGACCGTGGGTGCATCCAGGTTGTCTTCAGACTGTTCTTCTGCTGGAAGATAGTGTTGGTGATGGTGAGCTGGTGCTCCATGCAGAATTCTAGCAGGAGGCGCCCGTTGTCATTGCAGTTGCCAATGCCGTGTTTGCCAAGTACTCCTTTCCAGGCTTCCGAGTCTTTACCTACTCTGGCATTGAAGTCGCCAAGGATGATCACCTTGTCCTCTGTAGGGGTCTTCCGTATGAGGTTGCGTAGATCAGCATAGAACTTGTTCTTTTCTGCAGGATCTGCTTGAAGGGTTGGGGCATACACACTGAAGAGTGTTGCATGCTGCTTGTTTTGAAGTGGGAGGCGCATGGACATGATGCGATCTGAGTGACCTGTTGGCAGGTTTTCGAGTTTGGGGGCAATGGAGTTCCTGACCATGAAGCCAACGCCAGAAAGGCGGCTCTCGGCCTTTGACTTACCCGACCAGTAGAGGGTATAGCCAGCACCGTGTTCTTGAAGACTACCTTCCTCAGGGAAACGGACCTCACTGAGAGCTGCTATGTCGATATTCAACCTGAGAAGTTCGTGGGCAACTAGAGCAGAGCGTCGTTCAGGGCGACCACTGCCTACTGTGTCAAGCATGGTTCTGATGTTCCAACACGCAAGCTTTAGTCTTTGCACACTTTGTGAGGCAGGTGCATGCCTTTTCTTTGTTGTTATTTTTCGACCGCAAGTAAGGATGCCCGTTGACCGCGGCTAGCCAACTGGGGTGGGGGAGACGAGCTTTGTTTAGGCCACCTTTTCTAGGCCCCTCTCCGTGTGGAGCAAGCAGTGCTGTCCCTAGATAAGGCTGCTTGGTCGTTCAGGGTGCTGCCGAAAGATGCTTTCGTCTCCGGGTTAGCATCAGGCGACCAATATCCTGAACCGCCTACATGCAGGATCGGGACTGCGGCTTCCAGTGGCACCTTCCACCTGCCGTTTCGCCCCTTGCCCATCGCTGCAGGACTTGATGCGTTGTGGGTTGTGTGTGTGGATATGCCCTTCAGGCCTGCGCAGAGGAATTTTTTAGGTGAAGCGCAGTGTGCGCGGTACTGGCTCCACCCTTTCACCTGGGGGTCATCTGCCATGGCCCAGTAAGCCGGGACGCCGGCAGCGAGTCCTCCAGGTGGTAGGTGTTACATTAACGAGCTCTATCTGCCCGGGTTTGATGTTAGAGTTTTCCTTCTCTTAGGCTGACGAAGTTGGTGGGCCCAGCCTGCCCATCCGGTTATACCGCCGGACAATTCGGTCGCACCATGACGTAGCAAACTCTGTGAAAACGGGGGGGACCAGCGAGAAGGTGTTGCTACGGATGCAGTAATGCAGGAGAGGCCATTGCAGTGACCATCTGCCAGGCATAGCCAGACAGTGACCACGCGGCGTTCACTACACCGGGAGAGGAGAGGCTATGTATTGCGCATGCACTTTCCCTGGGGGGGTAGGATTCCCAGAGGGAGCCCACCCCCCACCACCCCCCACAGTAGCATCTGAAATAATTACATTAACAATACCTTCATGATTATCTAGAGAGGAGATAATCCCACATCTTCCTCTTCTTCCTTAAAGTGTCTCTCAAAGTCACCAGCTCCCGCTGTTTGATCTTTCATTTTTGATTAATTGCTTACTTGGAGGTTATTTGGGCATTTACAGTACTCCAAATCCTAATCTGAAATTTAACCCGAGACATAGGAGTTTAAATGCCTGTGTGACATTCTCCATGTCAA
Organism: Heteronotia binoei; assembly: GCF_032191835.1. Lineage (NCBI taxonomy): Eukaryota > Metazoa > Chordata > Lepidosauria > Squamata > Gekkonidae > Heteronotia > Heteronotia binoei. The sequence goes on along the minus strand of NC_083243.1, from coordinate 112,524,683 downwards.
ATTGTTTCCCACTTAATTTTGATAACAAGAGTAAGTCTGTTCATATGCATGTGAAGATCATATTCTTACACTGAAATCAGTGGAAGACTATCCCTAGGCTAAATGGTGTTCCAGATACGAGCATTTGTGCAGCCTCCTGCATTTATCCCATTTTGAACAAGCAGCTTCCCCCCCCCCCAAACCTACTGCATTGAATGATCTTCTCTTTTTTTTTGTTTTCAAAAAGTTTTATTAATTTCAGAAAAAGATAGGGATGGGGAATAGGAAAATAAAAAACGCAATACATTCTGGTATTATTTTGCATAAAAAATACTTTCAAAAAGCTTAATTCTGCAATTTTTCTTTACATAAATTGTCCCAATTATTTTGTCTCAACTGTACATAATCTTGCTGTTAAAGACGCAGCTGTGCTGGGCAGGGCATATTTCTAGGATGGAAAACCACCGCCTTCCCAAGATTGCTCTGTATGGCGAACTTTCCACCGGCCATCAAAATAGAGGGGCACCAAAGAAGAGGTACAAGGACTCCTTGAAGAAATCCCTTGGCACCTGTCGCATCAACCATCACCAGTGGTCTGACCTAGCCTCAGATCGCAAAGCATGGAGGCACACCATCCACCAGGCTGTCTCTTCCTTTGAGAACGCACGCATAGCTGGTCTTGAGGACAAAAGGAGATTGAGGAAGAATCGCACTGCTGCAGCACCAACCCCAAATCAGACCTTTCCCTGCAGCCACTGTGGCCGGATCTGCCTGTCCCGCATTGGTCTTGTCAGCCACCAGCGAGCCTGCAGCAGACGTGGACTACTGCACCCTTCTTAAATCTTCGTTCACGAAGTCAAGCCGAGAGAGAGACATAATCCATTTTCAAATTTTATAGTATACACCTTTTGTTAAAGTTATCTAATGATTTTGACAATTCCAATAAAGGTAAATTTTATAGTATAAAATACTGGGAAAAAATAAGAAAAAAGTTCACACCAGAAATTCTTAAAAATCTTGATTATCTAACCAGGCATAAAATTTCATCCAATATTTTCTTGCTTCTTTTTTAGATTTTCCAGCCAACCGCTGAGACAGGAAGTCCAGCTCTGCTGTTTCCAAAATTTTTCCCACCAAGTCCATTTTCGTGGGGATTTCCTGCGATTTCCATCTCTGCGACAAAAGAATCCTAGCTGTTGTGTTAAAGTGCGCCTACAAGTGACTCATTTCTTTGGAATAGTCCTCAAGAAATATATTCAATAAAAATAGTTCTGGTTTGAAGTCTTCATGATCTTTTGTAGCATTTCATGTACCATTTTCCAATAGTCTTTCACAATCTCACATGTCCACCACATATGGTAAAAGGAACCAATCTGTTTAGTACATTTCCAACACTTGTTGGACATATTAGTATAAATCTTACACAATTTCTGTGGAGTCAGGTACCACCTATAAAACATCTTATATAGATTTTCTTTGAAAGTTACTAACCTAGTTAATTTAACATTAAGCTTCCACAGTTTTTCCCAGTCTTCTAATGCAATATTGTAACCAAAGTTTTTTGCCCATTAGACCATACAATCCTTTACCACTTCATCTTGTGTCTTCATTTGCAATAGATATGCATATAATTTGGAGATTAACTTTTCTTGTGAGCCCAAAATTTCTTTGTCAAACACATATTGTTCTGTATTAAAACCTGTCACCTTGTCTTTGGCATATCTAGATTCCACTTGCATTCTCAACCACCAGTTCATTTTAATATCCACATTTTCCAGTTCTTCTTTGGTTTCCAATTAGTTATCTTTTCCCAACAAGTCGTCATACCTATAATTCTGATTTGGTTTTAGGAGATTTGGATGGGTAAATGCTTCTACTGGGGAAACCCATTTTGGAATCTTTTGATAAGTTCTAGTCTTTAACCATGACCACATATGATACAAGGATTTTCGAAACCAATGAGTCTTAAAATAGGAGTGGCCTTCAAGTCTTTGATACCATAAATATGCATGCCAACCCATAGTCAAATCATGTTCTTCTAGTATCAGTTGTCTCTTGTCATTCAAAAGTATCCAGTCTCTTAACCATAAAAGTACAGATGCTTTATAGTATAGCTGCCAATCTGGCAGGCCCATGCCTGCTCTTAATTTAGAATCCTGCAGTGTCTTTAGTTTAATTCTAAGTTTTTTGCCTTGCCAAACATATTTGGCAGCCATCTTGTTCAATTCTTGAAAAAATCCACTATTTAAAAACATTGGAATGGTTTGAAACAGAAATAGTAATCTTGGTAAAATATTCGTCTTTATTAGGGCTATTCTTCCCATTAAAGATAAGTTCAAATGGTGCCAATTTTCCAAATCTTTTTTAATTTCTTTGAGTAGTTTATCATTGTCTGCTTTTAAATTGCAGCATCTATTTGAAATAACAACACCTAAATATTTAATTCTTTTTTCATACAAAAATCCTGATTTTTGCTGGAAGGACTGAATTTGTTCCATCATCATATTCTTTCTCAGAAATTTTGTTTTACGATAGTTAATCTTTAATCCTGCATAATAGCCAAATTGCTTAATCTTGTTTATAAGACAGTCAATTGAATCCATCGGTTGTTCTAGTATAAAGACTAAATCATCAGCAAAGGCTCTGAGTTTATATTGTTCATCTTTTATCACAGTTCCCTTTATATTTGCATCTTCCCTTATTTGATTATTCAGCATCTCTAAAGATAAGATAAAGAGTAGAGGTGACAATGGACAGCCTTGTCTTGTACCTTTTTGAATATTAATAACATCTGTTAGATCACCATCCACTGTCACCCTTGCATTTTGTGAGGAATATATTGCTTCTACTACTCTCAAGAAATTTTCACCACACTCCATACCTTTCATTTGTTGTAACATAAAATACCAACAAACATTATCAAAAGACTTCTCAGCATCTAAACAAATTAAAGCCAATTGCTTCTCTGGATGACTCTCATAATATTCCAAAATATTACAAACTGTTCTGACATTGTCTTTCAAGTATCTTTTAGGAAGAAATCCTGCTTGATCATGGAGTATTATAGATTGTAAAACTTCCTTCAACGTTGTGCCAATATTGCAGCAAAAATTTTATAATCCACATTTAAAAGGGAAATTAGACTGTAGTTTTTGATATCTTTCAAATCAGTATTTTCTTTTGGGATCAAAGATATTGTAGCTTCTTGCCATGAAGCTGGTATTTGACCTTCATCTTAAATCTTTTCAATAAGACGCTTAAATGGTAAGAAGAAGAAGATATTGGATTTATATCCTGCCCTCCACTCCGAGGAATTTCAGAGAGGCTCACAATTTCCTTTACCTTCCTCCCCCACAGCAGACACCCTGTGAGGTGGGTGGGGCTGAGAGGGCTCTCACAGCAGCTGCCCTTTCAAGGACAACCTCTGCCAGAGCTGACCCAAGGCCATCTCAGAAAGTGCAAGTGGAGGAGTGGGGAATCACACCCGGTTATCCCAGATAAGAGGCCACGCACTTAACCACTACACCAAACTGGCAAAGACTCTCCATAAGCTTTGTAGAATTCTGCAGGTAAGCCATCTGGCCCAGGGGTTTTGCCATTCTTTTGAGATGATATTGCCTCTCCCAGTTCCCTTATTGTTATTGGCTCATTTAGAATTTTTTGCTGTTCCTCTGTAAATTTGTTGAGATTATTTTAATTAATATATTCTTCTAACTCCATTTTCTGAACTTGTTTCTCTTCATATAATTTTTTATAAAACTGCTCCACAATTTGACATATTTCTTGCTTTTGATTTTTTTCCTTATTGCTCTCATCTTTCAATGCCGTAATTATTCTTTTGGTCTTCTCTTTTCTCATCCTATAAACCAACCACCTTCCAGGTTTGTTGGCATGTTCAAAAAAATTTTGTCTGGCATACCTCAATTTAATCTCCATCTCTTCCATAAGAATTAAATTCAATTTATGTTGCATTTCTTTTACTTCTTTTGAAATTCACATTTTGTTGGTTGTTTTTTAAGATTCTTTTCAGCTTCTCCAGCTTGTGACATTAAATTTTGGAAATTTTCAGTTCTTTCTTTCTTTTTCTTGCTACTATATCTGATTGCAAGGCCCCTATAAGCTTTAGCAGTGTCCCAAACTACTTGCATCTTTACTTCTTGTGTTATATTCTTTTTGAAAAAAATATTCCATTTCAGCCTTAGATTCTTTTAAGAAAGTCTTTCTTTCAAAATTGAAGTATTTAATTTCCAAAATTTTCTCTTCCATAGACCTTTTAGCTTCACCATTACAGGGCTATGATCTGAAATAACTCTTGTTTGAATTTTTGTGTCAACTATTTTTTTTTCACATTTAGATCTTTAATCAAACTTGCTGAAAGCCAACACATGTCAATTCTTGACCAAGTTTGGTGACTGGAGGAATAGTATGTAGAAACTTTGGAACTGGGATATCTTGTTCTCCATACATCTACCAAATCCATTTCATCTGCTAATTTCCAAAAACTTGTTGGTAACTGAAGACCTTTACTTTTCATCTGTTTATGCATTTTTTTATCCAGTTGTCTTATCAGAGACTGCATTAAAGTCTCCTATTAAACAGCATTCTGCATACCCCAAGTTTGTTAATTTAGAATGCAAGTCCTGAAAAAATTTCTCTTGGTGATCATTTGGAGCATAAATGTTTGCAAGTAATTTTTTTTTATTGTCCACTGTAATTTTAACCAATAGAATTCTTCCCTCTTCAGAGACAAACTGCAATTGTGGATTAAATTTATCTTTAATATATGTTGCCACTCCCCGTTTCTTCTTATACTTGTCTGTTGCTATGAATAAATTGTCCAATTTTTTTTATTTTTCAAAAAATAAAATGGTCTTTCATTAGAATATGAGTTTCTTGTAAACAAATTATGTCCATTTCCAATTTTGCCAAATATCTAAATGTCTTTCTCCTTTTAGCAGGAGAATTGTCCATTCACATTAATTGAAACTATTGAAGCCATTATAGATTTGGATTATCATTATCTTTCTTATCTTTTTTGGGGTGTTGTCTTGTATGGTATCTTCATGGTTCATTTGGATTTTCTTCACCAGAGTCTTCTCCCTCCTCCTCTTCATCCTTCTTTTCTTTGCTTTGCTTTCTTTTTTCTTCATTCTTTCCAAGAAATTCTGAGCTTTGAAAATTGAGTTAATCCTGTATCCATTCTCCTGGTATGTAAAAAGAAGACCCTCTGGCATTAGCCACATATAAGGTATTTCTCTTCTTCTCGGAAAATCTGTTAACTCCTGATATTCTCTCCTCTTTTGTCTCACAGGCCAGGGAACCTCTCTCAGAATTTTTGCCATATTTCCAGCTATCATCATAGGTCTGTCTCTTACTTGTTTTAAAATGTCATCTTTGGTCCTCTTCTTTGTGAATCTCAAATGAACTTCACTAGGCAGTTTGTCTTGTATAGATCGATGGTACCCATCTAACTTGGTCAAATTCTTCTTCCATCCTCTCAGGAGTCACCTGTAAAATTTCAGCCAAGGCTTCACTTAGAATCTTCTGTAAATCTTCATTTTTCTCTTCTAGTATGTTTTGAAACCTTAGCATATGCAGCTCTATCTACTTCCAATTGCAAGAGCCTAGAATCTTGTATACTCTGTTCTTTTTCCAGATGTTCCACCTTTTGAATATTCTCTGTCACCTGACCATCTAGTACTTTTAGAGCCTTATTAGTCTCAGCTGTCTGTGTGCTGTTCTCCAAGAGTTCTTTTTTAATCTCTGCCATCTGTTCACCAATATTATCTACTTTGCTTGTTAACTGTACTATAGCAGTCATTAAAACAGTTTGCATTTCTTTCATATCTCCTTGCATGGTCGTAAATTTGCCTGGGTTAGGTGAAGGATTAGGTGAAGGAAGTGTTTGTTTTCCTTCCTTGTTGTCTTTTCTTTTAACAGTTTCTTTGGGACCACTCATTCTTGTTAAAATAAGCAGTCTCACAGCCAGAAATCCAATAACACCTTTTCCAAGTTTGTTTTAAAATGATATGTTCTTGTTCGTACCAGATAAGGTAAACTCCACCAAGGAATGCCCTTATTATGAAACAATTCAAAAATTAAAACAACCTTCTAGCTTCTATCAACAGTTTGTGTTAGCCAAAATAATGCTAAAAATAATAATAAACACCACTTTTCAGTTCACCACACTAGATAGTCCATAGGGAAAACAGTTCTGTTCAGTTCACTAGAACAGCAGCCATTCCCTATTGTGAATCTTGCAGCAAAACTAATTCAATTGTAATCCAAAATCATGTCTTCCCACTAGATTCCAAATACAAAGACAACAAAGTGTAAATCTGTAATCCAGGGCTGAATACCCTATTTATAATCCAAGTGTGAGACCCAAAATCAAACAATAGAACAGTAATCCAGACAAAAAGGACAAGAAAACCAACAAACCCAAAAATAAAGACAAAAAATACAGATGCATAAAAAAAAGAAATCCCAAACTAAAGATCTTTTTAAAACCTTATCAAAAAGTAATCCAACCACAGATGTACAAAAGGCAAAAAAAAGGAAAAAAAGTAAAATACCACTTTAAACTGTTATATCCATAACATCCACAAAAATAGGTAAAAATCCACTTTAAAACTTTACAAAATAAGTAAAAAAAATAAAAATGTTGTTCTTAGAGCCAGAGATCCTGCTATGACTTGTAGATCAATATCAGGTACCCACCAACTTTTAAAAGTTACTTAAAATACTCCCAAATTCAGTCAGAGCACTTCCACTTGAACTTCAAAGTATTTTAAGCCAACCAACTTTCACATCCATGTGCGCTTGTCAGCATACATCTTCCCAGAGACCAAAACATTTTCATCCCCACAAGGGGGTTTAAGACAAGCCCACTAAGCTCAGCCATCCACTACAAATTGATGAAATCTCTTATTGCAGGTAATTTCAGTGTATCAGGTTAGGCAGACTTTTACAAGCCTTGAAAAAGAAAGAGGGAGAGTTTCCACCCCCCCCCCTTCTCAGTCTTTTGCCTTACTTGAAATCTGCTCCTGATTCTCCTTTTTCCTACTACATGCTACCAATCCAAATAGAAGTATGGGGAAAACCCGCTTACAGTGATGAGAAGATCAATGTCCTTAGTCCTGAAGATGTAAAGCTTGAAGATCCAGAATGTAGAGTGTAAGAAAGAAGAAGAAGAAAAAGCCGGTGGCTGGCTCTTTGGCCATTTAAAAATGGCGATCAGGATGATGAGGTTTGGGAAAAGTAGGATCGGGAAGCAGCCGCCTCCGCTGACATTCCCGATCCACCACTCTAGTTCCCCTGCCTTCTGGGACCCTTCCTGGGCCCCAGAGTTGAGTCGTCCTTCGAGGGGCGACCCCTCAACAAACCAATTTGAAAGCGGCTCAGGACGTGACGGTCCGAGCCGCTTTCAATTGTGAGCCGCCGAAGCCGTCTGCACTGAACAATCTTCTAGTTCACCTGCTCATAAACCTTGCATTGATCCACATGCATTAAGAGAAACACAAGTGCCCATGTACCAACTGACTTTGAATGACTAGTTGGTCAGAAGAAATATGTCATGCGGTCCCAAATGGCTGAAACTGATTGACCGATTTCCCACTCACCTTACGCCGCTCTCATGTTCTTCTTCTCAGTGGGGCTTCCTTCCAATTTCACACAATCTGCCCCAGGGTTGCAGCTAGTATCGGCTTTTTCATGCAGCAAATAGAAACTGGTTTTTAGAGGTTTCTGTTTGCCGCGCAAAAAAGCCGATGCTAGCTGCAGCCCAGGGGCAGATAGTGTTAAATCGGAAGGAATCCCCACCGAGAAGAGGATCGTGAGAGCGGGGTAAAGTGAGTGGAAAATCAGTCATTATGTCACATTATGTTGCTCATTACAGAACTGTTGTCAGACTACATATGTGAAATGGAAAACCAGGTCTGGACTTAACCATTGCAATAGCTGTTTAAAGTGAGCTTTGCACACTGGTACTTTACAAATTAGTCCACTGTAATAGTTGCAAAATCAAGGTTTCAATAGCAGATGCACATTTTATACACAAACCATCTGTCTTACAAAAAACAAAAGAGAGAGAGAGTCAAGCTGAGGCCAAAGGAAACAGGGTTGAAATGTTTACATTATACCTAGCACTTGAAATAAAGCATCATTGTGTTTTGATCAAAACAGCTGTTAATTCTTTATGCAATAACAGAAGTTTGTTTGGAACCAAAGCATACCCTGCAGATCTAGGGAGAACAATATAAATGTGTGACCTCCTAAAAGAGGAGTCACAGTCATGTTTGATTATCAGCCAAACAATTGCAAAGCTAGTAAAGAGCACAATTAGTCAAAGCTGTTTTTCCTTACACTACTGCATCTTCAATTAGTTCAATTGGGCATGGCTGTTTTCATCAGCACCTAAAAGAGCAAAAAATTATGGCATTTGAAAATGACCTATGAAAATGGCTTATGAAAATAGGATGTTTACTAAGTCAATATCACTCAGTTCTGATGCAGGATGTTGCATTCAATGGTCCAAGCTATTCGAGGAACCTCATCCTAGCTCAGGGGTGTCAAATGTGTGGCCCAGAGGCCACACCAGGCCCTTGGAAGGTTCCTATCAGGCACACGAGCAAATTGGCTTTCTTCCCCCTCTCTCTTGCTTCCTTCTGTGTCACAGCTTGCTTTGCCAGGCTTGCTCAATCGCATAGGAACTACAGCACAAAACCTCTATTTTCTCCATTGGCTGAGGCTTCTCGCTTGGGGAGAAAGGGGAGGAGGGAGAACTTGCTTTGCCAGACTCTCTTAATCACACAGCAGAGCTACTGAGCCAAGCCTCTTTTCCTTCTATTGGCTGAGGCTCTGCCCCCACTTCAACTCTTGGGGAGGGAGGGAAAGAGCCAGAGCTTCCTTTGCCCAGTTCCCTTGATCACATGGGAGAGATACAAAATCTTTGATTGTCTTTGTCTTTGTCCTTTATAAAGTTTATATCTCTGCCACCTGGCATTATATTTTATGACACACATGGCCTAGCCCAAGAAGGTTTCATTTATGTTAGATAACAAATTAGTTTGACACTTCTGTCCTATCTCATAACAAATGAGTTTCACACCACTGTCCAAGTTGGTGTGATCATTTGGGAAACAATATTGCCTAATTAACATGCTAAACCTTGAGATACATGGATGCCATTGCTAGCTATGCAGACTTTTAATGTTATGGGTAGACTAACTGCAGGACTTTTTTGAGCAGGAACTCACAGGAACGCAGTTCCGGGTGGCTTGGCATGTGGGTGTGGCCTAATATGTAAATGAGTTCCTGCTGGGCTTTTTCTGCAAAAAAGGCCTGTGTGAAACAATGGTAATGTCAGGGATGTGGCCTAATATACAAATGAGTTCCTGCTGGAATTTTCTACAAAAAAAATCCGGACAAGCTGTATGGTATCTCTATTTCCTTTTGTTTGGAGAAAATAGAAAATAAGATCTCAGGTCATTCCTGAGGTCAGTCCTGATGAAAGATTTATACAATCTGAAAAGAAACTGTAAGTGCCTCAGAATAAAGTTGCAACAACTACAGACAAAATTCACTTTTCCTCAGGCCCGTAGTCAAGAAGGGCCTCCCGGGGCCCCACCCCCTGATGTATGCATGAGGCCCTGTTGTATCTGGGGTTTTGTGTGCTCCTGCAGCAGCTCATTGGAGCCAGCGAACAAGCTTAGGACTATACGAATAGGGAACAGGATCCTAGTTCCTTTGCTTCCCTAACCAATCGCAGGTTCCCTGGCTGGTTCAAACTGGCCTATAGCACGTGAGCACAGGAACCCGAGGTGTATATAGTTGGCCCTTAGAGTTAGTTCAGTTTACACTTCCTATGCTGTAATAACTAATATAGAGCAGTGATCGCCATGATCAGTGCCTCCTCGTGTATTGAACCCAGTATTTAACACCCTCCAACTTCCATCCCCCAACTTGCCCCCCGACTTGCCCCCAAGTTCTCAAAGGAAATGTTTGCCTCTGCCGCTGTGCCTCGCACCACCATGCCATCTCACTCTGCCATGCTGAACCTTCTATTCTTTTACTTCCAATGGCCACAATGGCTATTGCTGCTGCAGCTGCATATCATGCTGCCAGCCACCATCTCCTTCTCCTCTCGAAGCCTGAACTTTCTCTTTCACTCACCTGCCCCATAGCTTCTGCTGCCGCCATGCCTTTCACTCACCTGCTTGCTTTCTCAACTCTTCCAGTGGCACAGAGTGCTGTCACCGCCCCACCCCCGGAAGAGGCATGTTCATTGATATCATTTGATGTGGAAATCTAAATGTAAAAGTGGTAGCATTGGATTTCCCCCTCCCCCCTCTCTCCTCGAGATGAGGTCTCCTTCACATCCCCTTCCCTTCTTCTGGCTGCCTTCCTCCCCCTCTCTGCTTTTTCAGAAAAGGAGGGGAGAAGAAAAAAGAGAAACACAGAGGGGGTTCCATACCCAGAGGCATTTGCAGAAGGTCATTAAACCTTTCTGTCTGCAACAGACCCTCCACTGTAGACCCATCCCCATTTGCCACTTGAGCTGTTGTTGAAGAAAATGTGATTGCTTTGAAAAGAAATGTCAGCTCGCTGTGTTTCTGTGAGGTATCTCTGAGCCAGACCCTGGAATGGGAGGACGGCTGCATTTGGGATTCACCAGGCTTTCTCGGAAGCATGGCTCCTTGATTTCAGTCACATTGGGCAAGACCGGACTGGGAGCAGGGAAGGCACTGCACTCTGTGGTCTCCTCTCCTGTTTCCTCAGACTTCTCACTTCTGCAAGCCTTGCTAGCAAACGTTAACCACCGAAAAGGGAACCAACCCTAGGGCTGAGCTGAGCCTTGCCTAGCACAATACAAAACAGCCTTATTGGAGTCCACTTGAGGAGGAAGGCTGCTAGAAATTTGGGGTGGCTGGAAGAGGGGTGAGAAGGCCTTAGGGCAACTGTGGGGAGGGGGGAGGCCATGGGGCAGCAATCTGGCAGCCTTCCTCCTCAAGCAGTAGTGGGAGGTTGGGGCTGCTATGTGCCCCCTAAAAAATTCAGGGTCCCCCAATCCTTCAAAACCTGGCTATGGGGCTGCTTTTCCTCAATATTATAACTGAAGAAAACTGTAGGACCTTTCATAGACCTAAAGCCAACCTATGTTAATAACTTAAGTGGAAAGGTCTGAATATCTTGCTTCATGTGCTAAAAACACTGTGACATAGTAATGTCTCCTCTGCTTAGGATTGGTCTGATATGGAATTGCTAACTCTAGTTCAAGTAAATCTAGATTTATTCCTAAAAATCAAAACAAAATTGTATGTTATCTCTGGATTATATTCCAAAATTCTGTATTTTTTGTGCATCAAAGAGTCCTGAGCATGGAAGCTAATAAGGTAGCAGTTCTCAGCCTTTTTGGTATGGTGACCCACAAATCCAAAATTTCTTGGTATGGTGACCCATCCAAGGCTGGCCCAGGGGTTTGTTTTGTTTTTTTGCACCCATCTAGTCCAGCATTAAGAGCCCCATGATACAGAACTGCAGAACTGCAGTCCTAAGCTCTGCTCACGACCTGCGTTCAATCCCGGCAGAAGCTGAGTTCAGGTAGCCAGCTTGAAGTTGACTAAGCCATCCATCCTTCCGAGGTCGCCTGCACTGGCAACCAATTGAGTACTGGATCCATTTCAAGGTTTTAGTATTAATTTTTAAAGCCTTACGTGGCCTGGGACCTACATACCTACAGGACCGTCTCCCCATATGAGCCCCGGAGGCCCCTACGATCAGCCAGTCAACATCTTCTGACCATCCCTGGTCCAAAGGATGTCCGGCTTGCCTCGACCAGGGCCAGGGCCTTTTCAGCCCTGGCCCCAGCCTGGTAGAATCAGCTCCTCAAGGAGATACAGGCCCTTCCGGATTTATTGCTATTCCAGAGGGCCTGTAAGATGGAGCTGTTCTACCAGGCTTTTGGCTGAGGCAGGTGGGCATCCTCACACCAGCTAATTGGCATCCCTGCACTGACCACATCCTGTATTCAACCTGTGAAGGATGTACATATCTGTACACTGACGCTGCCTTATTTTAATTTATTTTAATCGTCTAACTATTAAATTTCATTGTTTTATTATGTGATTTTAATTATTTATTATGTTGTAATCCGCCCTGAGCCCGACCTGGGAAAGGGCGGACTAGAAATCAGCATAAATAAATAAGTAAGTAAGTACCCAGCTTGCTGGGGGGAAAGTGTAGATGACTGGGGAAGGCAATGGCAAACCACTCCATTAAAAGTCTGCTGTGAAAATGTTGTGAAAGCAATGTCACCCCAGAGTTGGAAATGACTGGTGCTTGCACAGAGGACTACCTTTACCTTTTAAGTTCAGCATTCCATTTTTCACAATGTTTAGCCAGATGCTTTTGAGAAATTAGCAAACATTTCACAAGGAACACAGCTGACCCCACTATGAACCCCAAGCAAGTAGCATTCTGACATACACAGCCTTTGCATGTGGGGGTTACATTCCTGCCTTTGACTACCTTCTTATTTTCCATTACTCCTTCTAATCTCCCCTAAATTTATAAGAAACATGCTGTAGTAACCATCTATTACTATTCAACAGCAACCACTCTATGAAAGCCAGTGTGGTATAGTCTTTACAGCTTCAGAGTGGGGTCTGGGAGACTCAGATTTGAATCCCCATAGTGCAGTGGAAGCTGACAGGTGACTTTGACCTGTCACATACTTTCAGTCTAACCTACTACATAAGGTTGTTGGGCAGATAAAAAAGGAGGAAAAGAGAATAATGCAAGTTGTTTTTGGCCCCACTGTAGAGAAAGGTAGGGTATAAATGAAGAAAACAATATAGCTGAAGATGGAAGTCAGATAAAAGGTAGGCTAGTGAATGGTTGGGAAGGAAAGAATGAGGTAGGTAAAAGCGAGAGGATATGGGGCTTGCCAGGGGGAGGCAAAGAGGAAATAGTGTGGGGAGGAGGATATAGGGGGAAGTGAGCCCTCTCCCCCCACAAGTCCTTATCATGCATATTGGCCTGGCAGAGACTGTTGGGGGTGGGGGAAGAGGAGGGGAAGCTGAAGACGAAAGAGCAGATAAATGTAGGTTGGCTGTTGGGTGAGAAAGAAGTAGGATTGTCAACTCCGGATTAGGAAATTCCTGGAGATTGGGGGGTAGAGTGTGGGGAGGTACCTCAGAGTGGTTTAATGCCATAGACTTCACCCTCCAAAGCTGATGATTCCTCAAGAAGAACAAGGATTGCCAGCTTCCAGGTGGGGAGTGGTGTTTACCTGGAATTACAACTGATCTCCAGATGACAGTGGTCAGTTTTTCAGGATAAACTGGCTGATTTGGAGGATGAGTTCTATGGCATTATACCCCTGCTGTCACTTCCCTCCCCAAACCTCCACCCCCAAATCTCCAGGAATTTCCCAGCCTGAAGCTGGCAACCCAAAGGGGAAACTGCCCTCTGTATTTGGAAAAGCCCTTGTGATTCCAAGAGATCTCCAGATTGGCAACCTTAAGGAGACAAGGAAGAAAAAAAGGGGGGGGGGAGGCTGGGGAGGGCTTTCAGGAAAGGGAAAGAGAAAATAGTGGAGGAGGGGGAAATGAATGCCTCCTACAAAACCTTGTGAGTTCACATTTGTTTTTGAAAAAAAATGTAAAAAATTATTTTTTCTGCTTGATAAGCTAAGATGTTTGTTTAGGGACTGATACAATTCTGCAACAGGAGGGCATGTATTTTAGGCTGCATTAAATACTGGTTATCTGGCTTCTGGACTCATTGGGGCCAGAAAATGGATATAAAGATCCAAATCTTGGTTGGCTTTATACTGTCTTCTGGTTACAGTGTGCCCTTTTTGCCTCAGAGGTTTTGGAAGTTAGGAAATCATGTACATACTGAGTGGCCTAAGTTAAAGTACCTGTTGTTACTACTTGTTGCATGTAAGTGGCTATGGCCATCTGACAGCAATGAGGATCCTGTGAATTTAGGGGGAGGTATTTGTGAGTTTCCTGCATTGTTTTTATATATATATGGAATGTTTACTGGTTTTTAAGGTTTTAACTGTTTTAAATGTTTAACTGTTTATATACTTAAATATTGTTTAATTTTTATCTTTGACTAGTTGTTGGAAGCCGCCCTGAGCCACTTGTGGGAAGGGCGGGATACAAATCATAAATAAATAAATAAATTGTGCAGGGGGTTGGACTAGATGCCCCTGGAGGTCCCTTCCAACTCTATGATTCTATTATTCTAAGTGGATGTGAATTTGCTGATAATTTTGCATAGTAGAACATTCCCCATCAAAAAAAAAAAGATAACCTCACACACCATTGTATATATGTTTATAGTAATTCATCTTTAGGGAAAGTTTCCATTTTGAAAGGTTTCTCTCACCCCACTCCATGTACTGAAGTTATTACAAATAGTTAACCAGTTCCTTGGTGTTAGTTTGAATGCCACTTAAGTTTTTGTTGCTGTAGGTGGTGATTCTGTGGTTTATTGCCAGGTACATGAGAGTTGTCAACCTCATACAAGAATCATGACCCTTCTTAAGATATATGACCTTTTAGGTTGTCATGCATAGATATATGAAAAATGTTATTCTTGAAATGTATTGTTAACAATAAAATGTTGTTAGGAAGTTGAATTTCCTATTCAGGGTTGTTCAGTGCAGCACCAATTTGGACAGCAAGTTAGAAGTTCCTAATTAGAGGGTGGTAACTAATTCACAGATAAGAGTGCAAGTGATGAGGTCAGTGACTAGATCCCCATCTCTTTAAATGTCCATTAAGAGTATCTCTCAGTGCAACTCTATTAAGAGCAGCACTGGGGGAGGGGGAGGTGGTTTCATCCTTAACTTTGATACTTGTTTATTTGTTTATTTTAGTATATTTGTATTCCGCCCGTTCCCCGTAGAGCTCAGGGCAGAGTACAATATATGATAAAACAATAAAATACAATAAAAACCTTCTATAAACAGACAACTCAACAGCACTCAGATTACCATGTCATCACATATTGCCCAGGCTAGCCGTCTCACATCATGATATCTCATAGAGATGGCAGTTTTTATTCCATTTCCTAGCATAGATGACAGTGCTGGCCGGGGACGCCAACCAGATCAAGAATAGACCCCCACAGCCTCAGCTAAAAGCCTGGCGGAACAGCTCCGTTTTACAGGCCTTACAGAAGGCTATTAAGCCAGGTAGGGCCCAGATCTCAATAGGGAGCTGTTGAGGCGAGGCAGGCATCTCTTGGGCAGGGGACAGCCAACAGATGTTGGGAGGCCGAATGTAATGACCTCCTGGGCATACATGGAAGGAGACGGTCCTGCAGGTATTTACATTTTACTGATGTAAAGGCTTTTCTTAGAGTGCCCCTGTATCAGTTTTACACTCTTAATTCCTTTATAAAGTCAGGTCTTTTGTTGTTAGTAGAACCTGTGTTCCCTAGCTTTCCACACTGCATCTTCTGATGGAAGGGGGAGAGGGAGAGACAGAGATGCTGATTCATGACTCCAATTACTGCTTTTTTTGTCATGCATCTTACATGATAAAGATTGTAGGAAATCATGCTGGTCCATAGAAAATTTGAAAAACAGTGGTAAAATATAACCTCCCTGCTTATGTTATTAACCAACAGTTCAAAGTTAGAGCCAGCGGTTTGCTTCCTTGACTACAATTCTATATTATTTGTGGTTTATCTATATTAACATAAACCAGTTCAGATCTAATTCTATATTATTTGTGGTTTATTCTATATTATTTGTAGTTTATCTCTGTTAAAATAAACCAGTTCAGATCTTGTGGGGATTTTCCCAACATCCTAAATTAATGCTTATCACATCCATGTATTGTATTACCGGAAAGCATCCTACACATTTTGAAGGTTTTCTTTTACTTCTTTTAACTACCCTTTCACTTTACAGAGATCAATATTGTTAACAAATAGCCAAGCATATATTAATTGTTGCACTGCTGATACTCATTTGCTTGCAGATCCTTATATTAATAAATATAAAATCACCTTGACTCAGCATAATGATGACGTCAATAATAAAGCCTGCCTGCATAAAGAGAGCAGTAATAGTGCAGTATTCCACCTGGTGAACATGTTTTGAAGTTTGAAGTTTTGAATTTTTAAGCTCCAAGGAGTCTTTGATGCTTCTTGAGCTTCTCCAGAAGATTTAACTTATTAACATCACTCTTTTTAAAAAAATCTTGTGTCAAATTGCTTGATGGACATTTTGCTTCTGATTGGTTGTAATGTGTGATTTTTACCACTAATGCCTGGCTAGTAGGTTGGAAGAAAAGTAGGTTTTTATACTCTGCTTTTTTCTACCTTCTCTTCCTCTCCCCGCAATGGACATCTTGTGAGGTGAGTGGGCCTCGGGGAGTTCCAAGAGAACTGTGACTGGCCCCAGATTACTCAGCAGCCTTCATGTGAAGGAGTGGAGAATCAAACCTGACTCTCCAGATTAGACTCCACCACTCTTAACCATTGCACCACACTTAGCAAAGTTACACATTGGTACCTTACTTACAAATGGTGATGCATACAAGAGACCAGAGTATAGAGAATACTTGTGACGGCCCCTCTCGCCACCCCCACCCCGCGGGACATCCGTTGCTGTGTGGAGGGAAGCCAAAGGGGTGTTTGTGGCCTCAGAAAATGGAGGGGGGCTGGCATTCCGTCACATAGCCACCTCCTCTACGGAGTCAGGCACTCTATCCCTCTCTCTGGGTCTGCCTGTTCCCCTCCGCTCCTCACTTCCTCCCCGGCCATCAGCGTTTCCCCCTTTTATAGCTTCACACCTCCGTCCCCCAGCTCTCCTTCTTCCTCCAGCCCTGTGTTTCTCTGCCCATCACTCCTCCTCCCTCCCCATTGGCATGTTTCTTTGGTGGCCCAGGCTGCTCCCACCCCCTGCTGTGTGGCCCCAACTGACCACCACCCTCCGGGAAAGTTGCAGGATGTGATGCGCCAGCTGTCGTGGGCACATTTGCTCTGGCGGCCCACTTAGGATCGCCCTGCACTGCCTCCCCCACTCTCTGGCTCACCCCCAACCTGGCCAGGGACTACTGCTGCCGTACTCGGCCAGTGGGGTGGGCCGAGTGCCATGGGGCTACCTCGAGCCAGGTCATCGGGCCTGTTCATCTCTGCTCCCACACTGAGCCCCCAGGACACTCATTGGAGGCATGGCAGATAGGAGGGTCCCGGGGCATCTTGGTCTCAGCATCTTCGGCCCTGCCCCCCTTTTGCAAGGTCTGGGCTCTTGTGAGGCGGGGTTGCTGCCAGCCCAGGAGAGGCTGGGATGCTGTGGCCTAGACAATACTATAATCAATTATGGGTCCCCCAGTTTGGACATTACCCTCTATCGTGGCAAGGCGGGGTGAGCCTGAGTGGAGATGCTATATGTGAACCTGAGATTAATTTATGACATTGCTACACACAGACATAAAGTTAGTACAGTTCTTTGTTTTAGGCACAATATGCATAACTGAAATTACGATCAGGGATTAGAAATAATGCCATGATCTATTGAGTCTTGTTTATGTCCACTTTCTGTACTGATTTTCTAGCCTTGGTCATAGGATAATGCAAGTTCCTAAATCATCATGACACTATCTTTTGGAGAATGAGACCATATGGACTGTTTATCTGACTATTCCTCCCTAGAGTATTTCTTGAAACGAATGGCATTCATAAAAGTAAACTTTAAAGTAGATAAATGTTGTGCTAGCAGTTTTTCAAAACAGCACTTCCTGCAAAAATAGTCTTTGTATGACTGCACTACATTTAAAAGTGGATTAAAATACACGTTACAGTATATCTGTATCACACTGGCTAGCAGTATTTCTTGCCAACTGCAGCTGACTCTGCAGGCTCATTAAACCCTTGGATTGTAACTCTGAGTCTCATTATCACCAAGCCTTTTCTTCTGTACAAGCCAATAGCTTGTACTGCTTACACAGTGTTGCGCTGTTAGTTAATTTCTTATTTATAGATATTAAATGAATTCTTTGTCCATTTTGTATGCTAGGTATTGAACAGAATACGGAAGAAGCATATCTCCTTCCCAAAGAGTTAGCTCTACAAATCTATGTTCCAAACCCACATATGGTAACATGAGGTAACACGAATGCAGATATGAGAACATTTGTAGGAAAGTATAATATGACCTGAGAAAAAAGTGCTAATTTTTCTGTCCCACTGATATCCCTCTGCAGATTCCTCACTTCCTGTTGGGTATGGTCGGGGAGGGACGGTGGCTCAGTGGCAGAGCATCTGCTTAGGAAGCAGAAGGTCCCAGGTTCAATCCCCGGCATCTCAAAAAAAAAAAAAGGGTCCAGGCAAATAGGTGTGAAAAACCTCAGCTTGAGACCCTGGAGAGCCACTGCCAGTCTGAGAAGACAATACTGACTTTGATGGACCAAGGGTCTGATTCAGTATAAGGCAGCTTCATATGTTCATATGGTCAGTTTCAGTGGACAGGTTAAGATGGTTGTATGAATTGTCTCTTTTGTGCTGACAAATCACATAAGCAGGTTGAGAAAGTGTCTTGTCAGCCATGTGAGGTGCTGATGTTACTTCAAAGTCTTTCATTTTATAGATCTAGGATTAATTTTGCAGCTAAGTAATGGCATGTTCTGTGCTTATTTTCAAGCATTGTTCCTATACCTTCATTTCCACACTAAAAATGAGCAAAAAAAATGCTCAGTATGCAGAAAATATGTTTGATCTGGCATTGGCGAAAATAAAAAGGAATGAAGTGCATAATTACAATAATATGCAGACACTGTCATATTCTGTTCCACTAACCTTGCTTTTGTAAAGCACTGTAAGAATCTGAGGACTAAAACGATGACTGAGGATAAATGACTGCGTTAAGAAATTTGTTTGTTTGGTTCTGTCAAAATATCAGATCTGAGCATCAGATTAGGTTCTTGAGGACTCAGGTTCAAACCCTCCCTTTGTCATGAAGTTTACTGGATAATTTCAGGCTAGTTGGGTTCTCTCAGCTAACCTACCTCACTGGGTTATGAGGATAAAGTTACTGGGATATTTGATTAATATAGCAGAGTTTGCCCAGTCATAGAAGCACACTACTGAGTGCAGTAAATAGATCTCCCAAGAAGTATATTGCAAAAAAAGGTAAACTTGTGTTTACTCCAGTAGATTCAATTCACATTCAGGTTACAGTCAAAAGAAGAGAAAGAAATCTAAGCCATGTGTAAGCAGGGAGGGGCAGACTGCCTGCTTTGCCTACTCCCACGCACCGGCCCTGCTGACTGGCTCACTGCAACAAAAATGAGAAAGAGGGAAGTATGAAAATTGCTCTTGGGCATCTTGACAAAAGGCAATATAAAAATGGTAAGATACACATTGATGGTTAAATGGGATCTCCATATATAAAAAGGTAGTGTAAATCCAAATGCCAGGTTCTGGGGGGAAACAGGAAAAAGCCACTGGCATTACGTCCTGCTTACTATTATCCAGAGCCATGCAGTTTGTCACTGTTGGAAACAGTGCTAGACTAAATGGGCCTAGGTCTGATCCAGCAAAGCAACTGTTTACATTCTGCAGGCATAAATACATTTTTCTGCTGAACAAGAATTTTCTGACAGAGTGGTTCCTCAGTGGAACAGGCTTCCTCTGGAGGTGGTGGGCTCGCCTTCTTTGGAGGTTTTAAACAGAGCTAGATGGCCATCTGACAGCAATCCTGATTCTGTGAACTTAGGCAGAACATGAGAGGGAGGGCAGGAAGGTTTAGTTCTCATGGCCCTAGGGGGTCGGCAAGCCTATTCGTGCCTGGCTGCTATGACAGCTGCAGTCTGAAACTGGCTGTTAGGAGAAACTCCTACATCCCTTCATTCAATTGTTTGTTTGTTTATTATTCAGGTTTATATTCCACCCTCCATGCAAGCAGGCTCAGGATGGATCACAACATTAAAAAGCATGCAAAATCAATATAAATAGCAATCAACTTCAATAACAGTAATATGAAATTCTTAGAAACACAGGGTTTCCAACTACTCAATCAGTCTCCAACCTCCTACATTGGGCTACATACAATAATAGATGGTATTTCAGTATTTTCAACAGTGTCAGCAGTATCAGGTATTTTCAACTGTGTGAGCAGTATTGCATGTTTAGTTAAGCCCAGCTTTACAACAACAACAAAATTCTGTTATACAACCAAATATAAAGAAACATTGGAGAAGATACTACCATAGAATTCAACCTTCTGTATCTAGATGGGGCTTTGAAGAGAATTTTCTATCCTGCACTTTGTCTGGTGCTTGTTCTTTTATGTTCCTTGCGGTCTTTTCTTTCTAAGAACATATGAGCATAATCCAAGTGCAGTATGAAGGAACATGCTGTTAAGAAGCATCAGAAGCCAGACTTACTACTATGCTCTGATCTAAGACTTTTGAAAGGAGTTTCAGTACAAAAAAATGTGCACTAAACACCAGGCTTAGTGATTTAACTTTCATCATCTCTTGTAACCTTCGAAGTAGTGCCCACAACTTTTGAACCTATTGGAATTTAAATGTGTTGTTAAAGTGGTGTCTTTTGTTGGAGAGGAACCATTACATTTTCTCATTAAAACCTCAGATGTCTTTTCCATTTATGTATTTTAAAAGCTTTCATCCTGATGAAGTGTGAAAAAGTGCATCTGGTGAAGAGGCTTGAGAGAGACAAAGTAATGGCCTCTCCCAATTCCATCATATAACAGCCTTAATGCAATTGGTCCTAGATCTTTTTAATAATTTTGAGATGGTGTCATTTGTTCATGGTCAATAAAACAGTCCAATGAGTCTACTCTGTAATGTTTTCCATTACCAGCCTTCTGTTCAGTTGTAACGATTCGCACGGTGCTTTTTTATACTTTTAGCCTCAAAGCTTCTAGTCTGCACATTTTGCATCTTTGCTGATAATGAGGTTTAATAGGTGTAAGTAGCATTGATGAACTATCTCTGCCTAGTGCCATTAGGATACACAGATCTTGCTAACAAAAACAGAGGACTGGGAACTGCATATATCTGAGTTAATTTAGGTTTGTCTACTCTGTTGTAATAGAACAAACAGAGTATTATAAATCTCCCTTGTCATACCTGTCTCTTCATAGATCTATAGGAAACTCAGTTCATTGCTCCATCTGTGTTGTATAAACATTTTCAGAAAGTTATTAGAGCATAACTAAGCATCCATATATTTCTCTAAAACTGTAAACTGAATACCAGAGAAAAAGCTGCCATAACCTTTATATTTGTCCCCTGGTGTAGTATGTTATATCCAGTTGCCACCAACCACTGAAGAGAACCAGTCAACATGCAAGAACACATTTTCATTTGTAACAGTCCCTACCCAGAAATGCAGAAGAATGGTACAAGTAGCAGAGGACTTCCTTCATTGCTTGGATGTCTCTGTAAGCCACCCATTAGTCATTCTTTCAGCAGCAAGGCAATCAACTATCAGTTGCTTTTCTCACAGGCAGTGGGGGGGAATAAAAATATTATAGCAGTCGTTGTAAGATTCTTATGTTTGTTACAGCCATCTTGTATTGACTCACTGTAACGTTTCAGGCAATTTGATTTTCTTGCCCACCGAAAACATGTTCATTGAAAGATGGGGTATAAATTCAGTCAAGAAACTAACTTGTGCATAGAGTTCATACAGCCTAACAACTTACTGGGCATCAGACCAGAACTTCCACTCTAGAGGTATTCAGTGTCATCAAAGTTGTTAGTAATGGTCATGTCAGCAGAAGAACATCTTTGATGCTGTGCTAATATTTTTAAATTTAAATAGTTTAACAGATTTCTGTTTCACACTTGTGTTTGTTAATTAAAGTAGTCCTGCATCATCATTTATACACATGGCCTGTTGCAGCAAAGGCTGACATTTCTACAATTCTGAGCAAAGTTCCAGGTTTGCAGAAAAATGTGAAATCTTAAAAATATACAGTGGAGGGGTATTCCCCCCAAAAATTAATAGAATCGGCACCTATAGCTTTAAAATGCTAATGCCCCCTCAATGGTCATTGTAGTAAATGAAGTAAATAATAAGCAACCACAACAGTATTGCTAGCCTTCAAGCCTTGGTTTCCATCAGAAGACAGGAAGGGCAGGGCCTCTTGCTGGGCTGTTTGGCCCTTGAGAGAGAACTCAATAAGGACAGGCCTGACAGCAACTGCAAAGCAACTTGATACCAGGCTGTAGTGGTTAAAGCTTCTGTCTAAAATCTTAGTAGCAAATACGAAAAGATTAAAAACAAGCAGTCTAAAGATCAGACTTCCAAGGACATCAACATGAAGTCAAAATAATCTTTAGTCATTTTATATACATATTTGATGATTTCACATACATAGTTGATGCATATATCAAATGACCAATAAGACCATATGCATTTTGGTCTCCAGAGCCTTCCTCAGTGGTCAGTACTATGATAAAACACACACACACACACACATCCAGAAGCGAATATATATATAAATTGAAGCCAGGTGTTGCTTTTTCATATGCTGTGCAGTTGCTGAAAGTTTATGGAATAGGCCATAGGTAACTTCTCATGGTAACTGCACATGCACAATTATATATATATTTGTACTGAGCAGTCAGGTTAAAATGGATAAAAGGAGGTACTTCTTCACCCAAAGGGTGATTAACATGTGGAATTCACTGCCACGGAGGTGGTGGCAGCTACAAGCATAGACAGCTTCAAGAGGGGGTTAGATAAAAATATGGAGCAAAGGTCCATCAGTGGCTATTAGCCACAGTGTGTGTGTGTGTGTGTGTATATTTGGCCACTGTGTGACACACAGTGTTGGACTGGATGGGCCATTGGCCTGATCCAACATGGCTTCTCTTATGTTCTTATGTTATTGATTCATTGTGCTAACTCTTAGTTGATGTCACACACATCCAGAGACTTGGGAAATCTCTTACCAGATTATTATATCAGTGAAATCATCAATTGTGTATGTAAAATTATTCAAGATTATTTCAAGCTCACCTTGATGTCCTTGGAAGTCTGATAGTCAGACTGCTTTTGTTAAAAAAAACCCTTTAGTATTTGCTACTGTGTACACCATATATAAAGATATATATTTGATAATATTTATTTTTAAGTTAGCTTGACCCTTTGAACAGTGCTGATATATTTTAGGGTTGAGTTGTCTCCCTCCTCCCTTTTTTGTAGTGTTGCCAAGTCCCCTCTGCTCCCCAGCGGGGGATATGCGCAACACAATGACATCACCTGGAAGTGATGTCATCACGCCGGCACCATCGCTCGCGGCCTCTCTAGGTGTTTCCGGGAAAATTCTATAGTTTTCCCAGGCACTCTAGCCACTTGGGAGGGAAAAACTCTATGGTACCTATCATACCATAGAGTTTTCCCTCCCAAAAGGCTAGAGCGTCTGAGTGTCTCTTCCTCTGCCCACTAATCCTTATAAATATTGTCACGGTAGGAACTATTTGCACAGTGCAGTCAGTGGCAATCCTTTCTCTTTTTGGCAATGACAACAGAGGCACCCATAGTAGTCGTTGACTTCTGTTGAGTTGTGTGTGGACTCCTCAGTATATGCAGACCTGATTTATAATCTTGATTTGGAGCTTCATCTTTCACTGTAAGTAGTAACCACTCAACCTATACTTTTTTTTAAAAAAGAAAACATTCATTTGGTAAAGGTCAGTATG
Organism: Heteronotia binoei; assembly: GCF_032191835.1. NCBI lineage: Eukaryota > Metazoa > Chordata > Lepidosauria > Squamata > Gekkonidae > Heteronotia > Heteronotia binoei. The sequence continues at coordinate 112,500,999 of NC_083243.1, read as the reverse complement.
TTATACTTTAACAACATCCTTATATTTATAGTTTTTAGGAATCATATATAACCTGCCTGGCCCGAAAAAGATATTTTATAGTTATATGTTTGTATTAACATAATTTTAACCACTGAAGAAGGTTCCTAACTTGTTTTGTTTTTGTACAAGGAGATGATGATGCTGTGTGGTCAAAGCCATTTATAAGCACAGGCATGTAAATAATATGCATCCCAGTTGCATGCCTGCCTGCCTACTACTTACCAAAAGTCAAAACAAGTGTTGATACAAAGGCTAGGAATTCATGTTGTCTTTCCTGCTGAGCTTTGTTTCCTTCTACAGTCTTCAAGCAAATCTGTGCAAGGGAGAACCATCTAGCACAGGCCAGAGAAACGTGCAATTTCTGTCAACTCATCTCCAATTTATGTGCAAATGTTCTTGATAAGTTAATTTCCCATACTTCCTGAAGAATGAGCAAATTCAGTGGAAAGCCAGGCAGGCAGCTGTACATTAGCAGATAATACATGAGGGAAATGTCTTATTTTTCTCCTTTTCTGTACCTTGCAGAATCTGGCAGTGACCAGGATTATGTGACCACAGAGCCTCAGCTGCTGTACTATCCCAGTATTACCTACGCAATTATTGGCAGCTCTGCCATTTTTGTGCTGGTAGTGGCTCTGCTTGCCTTGGTGTTGCACCACCAGCGGAAACGCAACAATCTCATGACACTTCCAGTGCATCGTTTGCAGCACCCTGTCCTTCTATCCCGGCTGGTTGTCCTTGATCATCCACATCACTGCAGCGTAACCTACAATGTCAATAATGGTGTTCAGTACATGTCCAACCAGGCGTACCATAGGCCACCAGACCTAGACTCTCCACCATCTTATTCAGAAGCTGTGCTAGACCAAAGGTATGTTCTAGAGGCATTTATCTCAATGCTGTTGATCAGAGGGGTTTTTTTAGAAAAAAGCCCAGTAGGAACTCATTTGCATATTAGGCCACACCCCCTGACACCGAGCCAGCCAGAACTGTGTTCCTGTGCGTTCCTGCCCTAAAACAGCCCTGCTGTTGATATAAATTAGCTACTACAGCTGTGGTACATTGTTGTTTCTGTGTACACCTGTATTTCCACATAACCATGCTGTTTTTTCATTGCATACAACATTGTTACTCTGTTTTCCCGAAAGGTTTTGCATCAATTATTATAGTGATTGACCACATCCTGTCTAACATTTTAATTACTCAAGGCCAATAACTGGCTGACAGTACAGAGACCTATTAGAATACCTATTGCACTAGAATACAATTTGCCACTTCCTTTACAGTGTTATTCATGGCATTTGAAATGTTTGGAAAAACTGCTTTGTCCCTATTGAAATATATTACGGAACCCAACTGTAATATTTAGGGGATTCACTTATTGTAACTTAATTGTTAGGGGGTCTTCGAGCTGATCACTACTATATTCAAAGAAGTCCACGTCAGCCCTAATAATGAAATCTTCTCTAACCAAAAATGTGTACTCTAATACTAGATAGAATGAGTGTGAATCTTTTAAAAAATTCAAAAGGAGGCTCTAGAAAATAACAGGTAGAGTATATGAAGTGTTGGCACTCTGTTGCCAAGGAGATGGGCAAGATGAGTAATCTTAGGGGTCCTCAGCTTTTAAATAATTAACAATTTAGAATAAAATTAAGCTTGAAAATAAAAAGTTGTCATTTGCTATCAGTAGCATCACTGCCACAGTCCAGTATGTACCTATGTAACTTGCCCAATTATACTCTGCACAGCACTCAAGAATCTCCACTTTTGGGACAGAAATGTACATTTCCCTGCAACAAAGAGTGCAAGTTTCCACCCATGTTACCTTAGAGAAGATGTCTGGATTGCATGCAACTGATTTTAAAAGTTCATTTATTTTGCCATATGTAAATGAATAGGCCTGTGGGATTCATTCTCACAGTAGCTGATTGTTAATTAGTGACTTAATGTATTCATGCTAGAACTAAAGCTCAGATTTCTCAGACTTTACAATGTTGCACTTGAAACTTGATGACATGTCCAATAGAAATACTGCTTTCCTCTCCCTGTGCCTTCCCAATTCCTGCCCAGCGGTTATAACAGCTACATAACTACAAGTTCAATTTTTAGAGTGAGGAATCCTATTTATGCATTTCTTGGCTTTGTTACTAAAACTAACATTGGTTTCAGTGGTGATTGCAGAGATAACATGGCAGCAGGCAGCAGCTTTTATAATGATGACAGATTTCCAGCATGCCTTGGAGTCCAGTAATCCAGTTCTTTATCACTGCTATCCCAAAGTGTCTTGGAAGAATAGCCTGCATCCTGCTGCCTCTACAGTACAGAATCAGCTTCTGCAAAATGAGCAATTAACATTAACTTTTTCATATTTTATGGCATATCTTAAATATACCTTGCCATACAAATGCCAATCATATTATTCATGTTAAAGCTGATATAAACTTACCTTTGAACACGATTCACTCAGTAGTTATTTTTCCACAGAGTCTCTGGCCTTCACAAGGCATTTAGCAGTTTTATTTCATTTAACAAATTCAGTTGCCTGTCTTGCCCCTTCACCCATGCTTCAATAAGGTTGTCTACTTGTATTTTAGAAAAGAAAAATGAAGCATTGCATGAACTACTTATTAAAACTTTTTATTATTACTTTAAATAAAATCAATTCTAAAAGAATTACAAAATTCCTTAGAGGATGGCAGAGTTTCTCATGTCACAGTCAACAGCCAAGGAGCACTATGCTTAGCTGTTTTCTGCCACAAAATGAGGACATGGATTTTCCTTAAAATTGATTCTGGACTGATAATTTGTATACCTGTACACAACACAGTTGGAACTTAAGAGATGTCCTGCCCAATCAAACCAGTGGCCCACCAAGTCCAGCATTGAGTTTCATGCAGTGGCCAGCCAGTTACTCTGGAGTGTCAACATACAGGGCATAAGGTCCACCGCCTCCTCCTAACACTGGCTCCCAGTACCATAGGTTTACTGTAGCAATTCGGTCACTTAAAAGTAGAAACTTGTTCTGTGTTTACTCAAAAGGAAGATTAGGGTCTCCCCCCAGGTGTGTTGTCCAGAAAAGGGAGGGAGTCATCTTCAATTTACATACAAGTTACATTTATGTACAGTACGTAATTTTGTTTATAACATTTTATGGGGATCTTACACTCAGGATCATCTTCTTTTTCAGTAAATGCAATAGATCCAATAAATGTGGGTTCTCTTTGTGCACTGAGTTGACATGCATCTTATTTATATGTTGCAGCAGACCTCCATGGTTTGATCTTCCTCCACCTCCGTATTCCTCAGAATCAGAATCCCAGAATCACATAGATCTCCCTCCCTATCGATCTCGGACTGGGAGTGTGGTGAGCACAGATGCTCCAGTGGCCAGAAGTCAACTGAATGCAGAAAGCAGTCGAACCAGAAGCACCGTTAACAGTTTGGACTATCACAGTATGCGACAAGAAATTCCAACTGAGCAAAGTGACTCTTTAATCAGTTCCCTTTCTACTGAGGAACTGTAAGCAGCTATTTATAAAGTTCTTATGGATGGATCTGTGCTAAGAAGTCAAGTGTCCAGAAGCACTTGGGCTCATTCTTTGTGACTTCTGCAGTGCAAACTGGAGCTGCAGAAGCTTCCATTCAATTACTCCCACTCATTTCAAAGGATTTTGGAGAAACACACCAGAATATTGTGCCTAAAGGGACTCAGCCATGTTACATTTTAGGCATGCTGACTTTGGGAGCAGTTCTGGAATTTCAGTTCAGATTCAGTTTGATTCTGTAACATATTGTTCTTCTAAGGTATTTCAGGGGTATTTACTGTGTGTATGTGTTTCAATATACACATGAATATGCACACCTATATTTGGAAAAATCCTGATGCTGTTTTATAAATATGTATGTCTGTGTAAGTTTGTATATAGTTACAGCAGTATGTGAAGCTCGCATTATGCAAGCATAAATCCATTTTCCTGGTTGCTACTGGAAATGCCCATCCCCCAAATCCAAACCTGAGGAGGAAACAGCTGCTATTTTGGTTATTTTGGTTTGATTTGCGATGGAATGCCAGTCTCTGTTGCAAAGTGACCTTCATGCCCAATATTTTGTGACTGCTAAGTGTTAACAATAGGATGTTTTTGAGCTCAATTCATAAGAATATAAGAGAAGCCATGCTGGATCAGGCCAATGGCCCATCCAGTCCAACACTCTGTGTCACACAGTGGCCAAAAAAATTATATATATATATATACACACACACACACACTGTGGCTAATAGCCACTGATGGACCTCTGCTCCATATTTTTATCTAACCCCCTCTTGAATCTGACAATGCTTGTAGCCGCCACCACCTCCTGTGGCATGAATTCCATATGTTAATCACCCTTTGGGTGAAGAAGTACCTCCTTTTATCCATTTTAACTCAACTGCTCAGCAATTTCATTGAATGCCCACGAGTTCTTGTATTTTGAGAAAGGGAGAAAAGTACTTCTTCCTCTACCTTCTTTATCCCATGCATAATCTTGTAAACCTCTGTCATGTCACCCCGCAGTCGACGTTTCTCCCAGCTAAAGAGCCCCAACCTTTCTTCATAGGGAAAGTGTTCCAAAACTTTAATCATTCTAGTTGCCCTTTTCTGCACTTTTTCCAGTGCTATGATATCCTTTTGAGGTGCGGTGACCAGAATTGTACACACTATTCCAAATGACACCACACCATCGATTTATACAGGGGCATTATGATACTGGCTGATTTGTTTTCAATTCCCTTCCTAATAATTCCCAGCATGGTTTTGGCCTTTTTTATTGCAATCGCACACTGTCTTGACATTTTCAGTGAGTTATCTACCACGACCCCATATAGAACCCATGCTGAGTCTTCCTCAATAACTCGTGTTCATCAATGTGCCTACTCGTTCTGTCCTTGATAATGGTTTCTACCAACTTTCCCGGTATTGAAGTCAGACTCACTGGCCTGTAGTTTCCCGGATCTCCTCTGGAACCTTTCTTAAAGATGGGGGTGACATTTGCTACCTTCCAGTCCTCAGGAATGGAGACAGATTTCAATGAAAGATTACATATTGTCAGAAGATCCACAAGTTCAACTTTGAGTTCTTTCTGAACTCTTGGATGTATGCCATCCGGACCTGGTGACTTATTAGTTTTTAATTCGTCTATCAGTTGTAGGATCTCCTCTCTTGTCACCTCAATCTGACTCAGGTCTTTCAACACCCCTTCCAATATAAGTGATTCTGGAGCAGGCAAACACTTCTCATCTTCCACAGTGAAGACGGAGGCAGAAAATGCATTCAGCTTCTCAGCCATTTCCCTATCCTCATTTAGTAATCCTTTGACCCCTTGGTCATCCAAAGGCCCCACTGCCTCCCTGGCTGGTTTCCTGCTTCTAATATATTTGAAGAAATTTTTATTGTTGGTCTTTATGTTTTTTGCAATATGCTCTTCATAGTCCCTTTTTGCCGCCTGATCACAGTCTTGCATTTGATTTGCCACTGCCTGTGTTCCCTTTTATTAATCTCACTTGGACTAGCTTTCCACCGCTTAAAGGAGTCCTTCTTACCTTTTACAGCTTCTATTACTTTGTTTGTTAACCATGCAGGCCTTCTCTTATACCTGTTTGTACCTTTCCTAACTTGTGGTATATATTTTATCTGAGCTTCTAGGATTGTAGTTTTAAATAGCCTCCAAGCTTCCCCAAGGGTTTTGACTGTATTTACCTTTCCTTTCAGTTTCCTCTTCACATGCCTCCTCATCTCAGAGAATTTACCCCTTTTAAAGTTAAAAATGGTTGTGCTGGTCTTTTGGAGCAACTCTCTATTTATACAAATGGTGAAATCAATAACGTTATGGTCACTGCTCCCAAGCGGTGTTTTACATCTCTTTTACATCTCTCACCAAGTCTTGGGCATTACTTAGGACCAAATCCAGGATTGCCCCACCCCTTACAGGATTTCTATAAGTCTGAAGTGACTTGAGGGCATATAGCATACACATACACACACAAAGGTGTAAAAATGTCCTGTTTTCTTATTTATTTAGTGCATCAAGGTTCGTGCGTGTACCAAATTTCATATTTTTGTTTGGTATGGAAACAGTGCTCAAATTATGGAGAGAAAAGTAGAGGGCACTTAATAAAATCCACAACCCATGTCTCTTTATCTCCTCCCACTAGTTGTCACAGGTGACAGCCACACATCCAGTATAGAGTGCTATACAAATTATGTCATTCTGGTGTCTTTAAGAGCAAGCTTCATTAGAGCACATGAACAGCAATCAGGAAAGTGCTTAGAGAAAGTAATGAGGACTCTTGTGGCAATAGAGAATAATTTCTCTTCAAGCACAAGCCTTTTGTAGAGTTGAGATCAGATCTGATGAAGTGTGCTCTAGTCCATGAAATCTTATGCTAACATAAAAATATGTTAGTCATTAAGGTGTCAGAAGACTAACATGGCAATCTATTTGAAAGGGTATGTGGATCTTATGCCCTCTTCAATTGAGGCTACAGACTTAACCAACAACCCCCTATTTAACTGCGCAGATCTTAGAGATGTTTGTGACCCCCCTTTCCAAAACCTGTGCAGCAACAATCCTCTCACACATCGTTTTCACTATGATTGTGAGTGGTGGTGTCCAGGAAGGGAATGCCTCTCCAGAACTGGGATCACCAACGGAAACTCTCCCAGAGAAGAAACATCAACTGAGAAATGGGGTAGTTGGCACAAGACAGTTATTCCTCTCATTAATCAAACTCTCCGTGGCTAGAGAAATCTCTGCTTCTGTTGTGTAATGTCCACATTGGGGAAAATGGCATTCATAGTGCCCTTCTCTTGATCTGGACTGGAACTTACCTTCCTGCCATCCCAGAGTTTGTTGAGAATGTTATTCATTGTGTTCAGTCCCCAAATCTGGATCTTCATAAAGCAAAGAAACCAGCTTGGGCTCAGTGTTATCTTTCAGGGCACAGAAATTCTGCCCTTCTCTTCCCCAGCAAGTCCTCCAGCCCAAATAGACTACTCCAGTCCTCTTCTATGTGGTTCTTGATGGCCATTTGTGTTGGACTCCACTTAACCATTGTTTTCTTATTCAAGGTAATTCTAGATCTTAACATCACAGATAAAAGGGATTTTTAAAGCAGTTATTGAGTGAGGCACTTTCCCTCAGCCAATGTACCTAGCAGATTCTGAGCAGCACAATTTCTTCAGTGTGCCAAGAGATTCAAATGAAAAAAGAGAGAGAGAGTAGCCAACCAATCCAAGCGCATGAGATGGGAGGAGAGGGGCAACTTGCTAAAGTGATATTCTGTCTGGTAGACTTGGGTAGATTAAACAAATCAGTCAGAGATGGTGACCAGACCAACTTGTTCAACCAGATATACAAAGCTGGAGAAACATGGTAATGTGATCCAGGAAAAAAAAGCCTTAAATAGGGGCAGAATGTTAAAGCCATGCCCTTCATGCATCTTTTTTAAAAACATAGCTAAAGAGTAACAAGAGGCCAGGTTCTGGGACTGCTCCCTTTTCACCATAATCCAAGTACTCCATGAAAGTATCTTAACTAGTTTTGGAGGGATACCTCAAGTTATTCAGTAATTCTCCCTTTTAGATCTTTGTAGTAATCACTGTGTTTTAACTGTATGTGTATCATATTTCAGCTCCTTAGCAGTTGTGGGACTAGCTTAACCCAGGAGTGTCAAACATGCAGCCTGGGGGCTGAATCAGGCCCCCAGAGGGCTCCTATTAGGCCCCCAAGCAACTGGCTGTCACCTGCTTCCTTCTCCTTCTCTCTTGCTTCCTTCTGCATCACAGCTTGCATTGCAAGGCTTGCTCAATCACACAGGAACTACAGAGCAAAACTTTTATTTTCTCCATTGGCTGAGGCTCCTCCCTTGGGGAGGAAGGGGGAAGGAATAGCTTGCTTTGCCAGGCTTCTCAATCACATAGCAGAGCTACTTAGCCAAGCCTCTCTTCCTTCTCTTGGCTGAGGCTCCTCCCCTTCCTGGTCCCCTGGGGAAGGAAGGACAGAGCCAGAGCTTCCTTTGCCCAGTTCCCAGGATTGCACGGGAACGATCCAAAGAAAGCACCTTTAAGACCAATGAGTGCTAACGTTTTAAGCATGTTTTAAGGGTTTTTTAAAAAATTGTGTTTGTGTCCTTTATAAAATTTATATCTCTGCTACCTAATCTTAAATAGGTACACACATGGCCCAGCCCAACATGGCCCAGCCCAATAAGGTCTCATTTATGTCAGATTTGTCCATCATAACAAAATGAGTTCGATGCCCCTGGCTTAACCATTTCAAGTTCTCTGTTTAGAGGAGATTGGGGGGTTGCGGTCAAGTCACAGCTGACTTATGGTTTGCCATTGTCCATGTCGTGACACTGCTATTCTTTGGAGCTCTTCTATCCAACCACTAGCCAGGGCTGACCCTTCTGAGATCTGATGAGATTGGGGTAGCCTGGGCTTTCCAGGTCAGGGCTGTTTAAAGAATAAGGATGAACAAATAATCCTTCAAATGTTTCTAATCATCAGGGTGCTTAAGGCTCCATGTGTGCCAAAATATAGCTTCCTGTGCAGCCTGTAAATACTATACTCATCCAGGATAAACTTTGACTCCCCCTTTTTGAGGGAGAGAACGACAGATGTCCAATGTTAAGTTGCTTTTTAATAATAATAATAATAATAATAATCAGAGTGCCTTCAATTGTGCATATACCAAACAGGGCACTAGTTCTTTGAGAAGTACCCTGATAATTTTTATATCCCTGTGTGTGAGTAACTCCGTCAATAAAGCTATGTCTTACATACAGTTTCATAATACCAGGTATTTTTGTAGTATTTCCAATTATGTTTTTACAGAAAATCAGTCAGTGCAGTTTTACGCAGAATTATCCTGCTGTGTCCATTAAAGTCAATTGGCTTAGAAGAGTGTAACTCTGTTTGGTATTCCATTGAGTGCCCGGTAAAACACACACTTTACTCTTCATTTGGTGTTTGCTCTGACTGTGCCTGATACACACTTTACATTACAAGTTCATTTATCACATGTGCATGAGCAGTCAGAAAGTGTGAAGAGAATATGTTTCAATGCTTCTCTATGTGTATTCACACCATGCAAATCTACTTTTGATCTACATTTTTTACCTCTGAAAACTCTGGTGTACATGCTGAATAAATGTTTGTTGTGTGGTGTGAATGGGCCCTTACAGTACTAAGCATCTGGGTATCATTCAGATAGTTTCACTGGCTGAGGACTGAAGTCCTGAGCTCAAAGGCTTTAACTGAAAGCAGTATTTGCGTTTTTTAATAACTGTCCTGTCTACATAACACTTCTCTTTAGGCTCTCTCTCTCTCTCTCTCTCTCTCTCTATATATATATATATATAGCTCTATATATATGTGTGTGTGTGTAGAGCCTAAAGAGAAGTGTTATGTGTTATATTTGCTTTGAGATGCTATTTAGATTTGGACTCTTAAAATGCATTTTTAATGGCATGTTTGCATTTTTTCCACATCCACCTCCGCATTTACATTGTTTACTAAAGAGGAAACTTTAAAAAAAATGAATAAGGTATAAATAGAGCAGCAGAAGAGTAAACATGCCTTTCTACCTCACTCTCAATTGGTAAGAGGACATGGTAGAGTAGTATGCCTCAGTAATATGCACATATAGAAGATATTTAAAATATCCTCTAAATATCCTTCAAATGAACATTTGCATGTATTTTATGTACTCTAAAGTGGAAACATTAAACCCCTGAAGGGGCTATATACATTTTGAGAAGAGCTGAGAATCTGAGCAATTCATAACAGGATTTTATACAAACTTCAGAATAAAATAAGGTGTTTATTTTAAATGGTAATGTGTGAACAGTGTATTTTTAGTTTCTAGCAATTCATTACCTATTATTTCAATATTTAAATACTGCAGCTGTTTACAGAGGCTAAGAGCCAAATAGCTACTTTAAGCACACCTAATGACTTGGGCATACCCATGGTGATTTTTTTTTTTAAATTCAATCACAGATAGCCACACCATATGATACACTATTTTGAAAGTCCCTTCATTTTCAAAAGAGAGTTAACAAATAGCACAAGACACTACTCTTCAAGAAACACAAGCCCAACATGTAGAACTACAGGCCCATTTTATGTGTCTATAGCAGGACAATTTCTAACTGTGCTTAAACACTTTAAGGTGGTGCTTTTGAGGACCTTAAGCTTGATATAGCAAAAAATTCAATTTTCTTTTAACATGCATTGCATTTCTTCAATTTTAAAGCTGTAAATACTTGACCCTAAAATTCTTTCAAGTAATATAGTACTTTTCTGTAAGAACAGTTGATATTTATTAAAAGAACTAGGAATAAGGCCAGTTGAAGAGAAAAATACAATGGGCTCTAGAAAGAGGCTCTGGGCAAGTGTCCCCCCCCCCTTCCCACCCACCCAAGTGAAGGCATTCACTCTCACCTCAAGGGAAGCTGATCTCTGCCATCTGGAGAGCAGTTGTAATTATGAGTGACTTCCAGCACTCACCTGGAGATTGGCAGTAATGGTTCCCCAGGATGAAATGGCTGGTTTGGAGGGTGCAGTGTATGGCATTGTACCTGTCTGAGGTTCCACCTCTCCTCAAACCCCACCCTCTCCAGGCTCCAGCCCTTAAATCTTCGGGAATTTCCTAACCTGGAGTTGGCAACCCTATCTCCTTTCCTTTATCTGCGCCTTTGGATTCAGTTTTCCATCACCCCCCCCCCTTCCCTGAATCCTCCACCTAGGTAAAGGACAGTCTTCCTCCACAGTGGGGGGAACCAAAGCAGCTTACATCATTCTCCTCTCCCGCCTTTGATCTGAACAACAATCCTGTGAGACAGGTCAGGCTGAAACTCTGTGACTGGTCCAAAATCACCCAGTCAGCTTCCACAGCAAGAACAAGGGTCTGACAAACTTCACTCTGAAGCCCTAACTCCTATGCCCTCCTCAAACTCTACCACAATATCTGCAGGAATTTCCCACCAACCTGGAACTGGCATCCCTAGTCAGGACTGGCCCCAGTGAGTTCTCCCTCAGATGCCTTTAGTGACACCTTTTAGACCAACAGTTTGTCTCTGATAATGTTTTTGGTCTTAAGCACAGGGCTTCAATCTCTTTGCGTTTCTTGCTTTCCCTCCCTATGTCTCTCTCTGTATCTGGCCTGGTGCTAAACATTTTTCCCTGTGTCTCTGTCTGTTTTCCTTCCAGAGGAGGATAGGTAGGAGTCCTCAGGCAATCAAGGGAGTCCTCAGCCAATTGAAAGAAAGCCTTCCCTCCTCCACTGTCCCCAGTCAGTAATGAGAAGGCT